>NC_042301.1:11898947-13341447 GCF_901000725.2 Takifugu rubripes
GTTTAATGGTAATAAAAATATGAAAGGAGGCCTTTGTGCACGTGCGGTATTTGTGAGAGAGAGCTGTTTGTGGGTGTGTTAATTTCCAACCGTCCACAGCTACTGAAAGCCAACGTGCAACATGTGAAGTTGCTGTCATTATATCAATAAGAACATCCCAAAGCAACTACAATTAGCTCAGAACTGAGGTAACCCACACTGCAAACACTTCCTTTAATGTTACACTAACAAACATTATACTGTATAAATTAAATGCAATAATTATCTTACAAAAGTCAGAAGATGTGATATTTGACATTGTGTTTTGTTTGTTGCTGTTTACAGTACAGTTTTTTGGATAGTGGTTGTTATCTAAAACTATTTGAATCATTACATTCTTCCTGGATCACAGAGTGCTGACTGCTTCACACAGTTGACTGCAGAGGCTGCTCTAGCAAAACCAGTGACAATTTTGGACCCTGCTAACTGGAGCAGAGATGGAAAAAAAGTCGGCTTTTTTTCAACACTTCAGTAATAAGAGTACATTGTGTTGTGTCTCTTTAATAATCAGTGCCAGAGAACAAAGTGGTATCCTCACTACCATGTTTTGATTTTCAACTCCATAACTTTTCTTCATTTATTGCATCACTGTCTTTCCAAAGCTGCCGTATGGCTGTTGCCGTTTTCCGTTGAACAGGTTAGAAAAGCGATCACATGACCACTGTTTTCTTTTGTGAACACGGGGTTAGTCTGAATAAATGCCTGGTGTAAACTCTTCTGTTCTGACTGGCCAAACATGAGCAAATGCAGCCTGTAAGCAGGAGGACATTCAACTTAATGAACATGTTTGGACTTGTGTGAATCCAGGACAGATCGGAGTACCAGCAGGTTGTAGTAAACAATTCCTATGTAAATACAGAATTATTACATTCTCTGCTATTCAATAAAAAAATATGTGCAAATAACTGAACAAATCAACCTTGAGTTAAAAAAAAAATTAATAAACCTCGTTACAACTGACTCCGTTGATGTCTATATACAATATGGATATGCAAGAACATAGTCTTTGATTTTGCTGAGTCCTGGTAGGGAGTTTAAATCTTCAGCTCTGTACGTGCGTATTAGAGCCCTCCTGCACATCTGCTTCAGCAGCTCAGGACGCTGCTTGCGGTACGGCGTGGTCAGCTTGCAGGAGGAGCTGCTGTAATAAGCGAGCAGCGAGAAGAGTGACGTGAACGTCCTTTGGCTGCCACACAGGCTAAAGAGCAGGTCGTTCAGTTGGATGCGAATGCTGATGGGCCCTTCATCGCTCTGGTAGCTCAGAGTGAAGAAAATGTCCGGCTGGCAGCTGTCTCTGCACCAACACAGCAGCACCACAGCAGTTAGACACAGCCCTCTGCCCACTTTAGCGGAGTTTTTTCTATTTTTTACACACTGCTTTTAGTGCGATCAAATCAAACTATCGTCAACGTCATTATTGATCAATCTGTCCGAGTTTTTTTTTCCCAGATGTGGGAGCGGAAAAATTACCTGATCAAAAAGGTCCCCAGCTGTGCGGACGCCAGTATTCGGTGAGCCTCTTCCATGGTCATCGACCTCCAGTAGTAATCACTGTGAAGTAGCTGCACGTACGTGGTCCTGACCAGTTTATACTGGGCCAAGCTGCTGAATGGACGCAGGTGAGTCGGCAGGCTGCTGGCATCGGCTCCATTTACGTTCTGCAGCACAGAGGGTGAAGTGATGACATGCAGGCACGACAGTGTTCCATCTGATTAGATCAATAAGTGACGTCCGTGACTCTCCAGCCTCTTAATCATATAAATCCGGATGTTGGACGTTCTGCCTGGCGATTTAGAGGACGGTGCCATAGTCCCCACATGAGCAGCTGAATTATATAAATGGAATAAAGCTATTTTTTTCTCCTGTTGGGCAGATGCTTACCTGAGGTGGACAAATGTGTCATACGTAATATAAATGGTTATTCTTCCTTTTGTAGCACTTTGGCAGCTTAATTACAGCTACAGTGCTCTTTAAAGTAAGTGGTTGGACCACGGCTGAGTGCTGACAAATTGAACATTAAGGATCAGGTAGATATGGTGGTCTATCATGGCTTCTGTTGGAGAGTCACGGTACATTTGCTTATCTGTGAAGATAATCACGGACGGGCACGAGGATGAGTCTGCCCCTTGCATGACAGGTTTTGCTTGTTGCTAACGCTGATGTGGTAACTCGACGACCACTCACCTCCTGCCAGGTTTCAGCTTCTTCCTCAAAGCTGAGTTTGTTCCACTGCAGGAATTCGAGCTCTTTCTCTGCACTGTTGCGTCTCTCCGAGGTCAATGTTTGCTGTGGTCCCGCAGGCTCCTCGGGAAGTTCAGTTTGGGTCTGCGCGTCAGCCCAACTGACAGGTTTCTTGCTTTTTACACCTGTTTTGTGGAGGTTGTCCCTCACCATCCTACAAAGCCCACCCATGAGTACACAGCTCAACTGCTCTGCCAGTTCCTCCACTTTTCAACAACCATTTTTCCATCACTGATGAACAGCAGCCATTCTGTCCCTCCTGAGAATAGATATCACAAAAAAAACATGGTAAGCAACAGAAAATTGGGGAAATGTTGAAGAGCTAAAGCCCCTTTTTACTCAACACCTCTCTGCTCATATCATCACCCACATGTGACCACAATTAATGGATACATTACTCCTAAAAAACAACTTCTTTTCCGCAAAACATTTATTCAAAAACCTGTGTGTGTGTGTGTGTGTGTGAGTGTGTGAGAGAGAGATAAAGCTTACTTTCACTTTCAAAGTTACGCACAGAATAAAAGGAGTAAAAAGGAGGTAGAAAACTTCTTTCTTCTGCTTTTCTTTCTACTTTCACAGGTAACAGATGGTTCATTTCACTTTTTTCCGTGTAGCGTTAGTTTTGTTTTCAGGGAAGTCGCAAAGTTCTTCGAAAAAGCGAAAGAGTTCAAGCACAAATATGAATGGACCTAACAATAGCTCATTTAGTTTTATTAAAGTCTCTAAAACAAATCATTATTATTAATCGTTATTTTATTCTCCTGTCGACCGCTTTGTCCTAAAAAACTTGACCCCCTAAACAAATCAGGAATCTTTTTCTTCTAAAAAAAAAAAACCCGGAGTCCAATTTCCTGCCTGGTTATTTGTTATTCAGTGATATTTAGTTCCAGGTCTGCAGCCTGTTCTGTATTATCCTAAAGCCCTTCCCTCAACAGCAGCCCTTCTAGTCCTGTCTGAGGATCCGTGGTTCTCAAGAGAAGCTTACTTCACACCTGCACTGTATTACGCGAACATGGAATGTAAGGCAACAAGACATTTGACCCTGATTTTGAAATAGAACTTCTGATCTTGGTCTTCAGAATTTCACACTTTTACACACCTACAATACAATGAGACCTTGTCCTCGGAGCAACGTTTGATTGCAAACAGCTCGTTGGTGAGTCAAGATGAGAGCTCCGCTCTCACAGGCCAGATCAGGTTTCACCTTTGGATTTGGAGATTTTTTTAAATTTTTTTTTGGTGAGTGAATTTGGATTTTAAAATTTTTATTTAGGTGAAATTTCACTTAAAGAAATAAAAATCTGAAATTGTGAGTTGAGAGCAAATTAAGCACAAGCCTGTCTTTACAGGCGTTATCACCATCTCATTAACGACACCCTGAAAATAAAGGATTGTTGCACCATAGTAAGAAAACACTCAACAGCAAGAGGGCACAACCTCTACGTAATGAAAAACGAAAGGGTTGTTCACAGTTCAAGTCGCTATAACCTCAAATTAAGCTTCGCTAATACAATACAAAGTAATACAAATGTTCTCAAATAATCAAAGCCCGTTTCTCTTCTTAGCATTAACCCATTTGAGTTCATGGAATGAAATGGTTTTTATTCTATTCTTTATTCCCCTCTATGCAGCCAAGCCCTACCGACTAAAAGCATCCATCAAATCCATAACTCAACACATCTGTGTACCTACTGGTTCCCGCAGAGCGCCGTTCTCCGAGGTGCCTCTTTAAGTTAGAACGCTTCACTAACACTGTTACTTTCTGTTCGGGAACTATACGCAAACTTCTTGCGAAGACACATGCGCCTCTCGCTCCCGGTTCTGTGGCTGCTTTTACTTTCACTTTGACACAGCGTTTCTTCTAAGTCACGTGACCCAACTCTCAACTGTGACTCGCTGCATGTTCAGCAACTCTGCGGGCTGACCTACACACCAAACCATGGGATGCGGATGTTTAATTGGGTTTTTAAAAAAAAACAAAAAACGATTACTGTAACATGTAAAATGTGCACTGACAAAAATTAATGTATTTAAAGCTGATAATTATATGAAGTGAACCGACTGCACCTGAAACGATATTCGCTGCAACCATATTGAATGCCGCTATAAATTACATGGTTAAGCTGAATCAATCAAATAAAGAGTTTATACAAGTCCCTCACAGGTGGGTAACCGTCTCCGATCAGAGCTGGAAGTGAAAGTGAGTCTCACCACTTTGCGTCAGCCTGTGCGGTTCTTGGGTCAACAAAATTTGAGCATGTCGAAGCTGCAGGTGAGATGACGGCTGGAGGCCAGAGGCAGCTGATACACAGCCACAGCAGGGCCCCACACCCTACAAGAGGATAGATCAATTCTAGGAAATGGAATTGTAGTCCAGAAATGCCACGTAGGTCTAAGTGTGGCGAGACTGTTTAGGAGAACTTCTCCTTTACTCTTGGAAACCAAAGCTTTTCCCAACCCAGTCTGACCTGTAGCCCCACCTGTCTCACACTCTGTAGGGATCCAGGGTTGATTCAAGCCGACCAGGGTTGTGAACTTTCCTGTTCAACCTCCTAGCCGCTTCTGTCCATTACGGAGTATTTATTTTTTCCATGGCAACGGAGAGGACGCATTGCTGCTTTTTTACACATTAGAAAATCCGCTGAATCCAACGAGCAAAACAAGCACGTGAATGCGCATACATGTTAAGAAACCTCTTTTTTCCCCCGCGTTTGGATCAATCCCACACTTCTAAATGTTTTCTGGGGTACTGCCACTAAGGGGTGACGGACGTGCTTGGTGATAAAGTTTGAGGGGTTCTGACGCATCCTTCATTTTATACAGTAAAAAAAGACTAAGACTTTACATTAATCAGATTGCACACAGCATCAAGGATTTAAACATTTATTATCAGGGAAGATCTTCCGAACACCTGAGCCAATGTGAGCTCAGGCCGCATCGCCGGTCATCAATTTCTCTTTCCTGCTCTGTCTGTGTATCAAGTAGGCAGCAGCTGTTACAGCAAAGATCCCATAAGTGATTAACACACACTGTAAGAGAGCAGATAGTGACACAAGTGTGAGTCAGGGGGATTCCATTAATAAGCACCGGGAAAAGGTTCCCGCTTAATGTGTAGCGTACATTTCGACGGCCCTGCAGGGTGTAACTATTGAGGTGTTTTCTCCAGCCAGTCAGCTCTACAGGAGCAGGAGCTTCAATCCCAAATAGCTGCTTCTGAAGCACACAAAAGAGCAGAAGACACAGTTTCAGAGGAAACCAGGCAGTTGCTCATTCCTTCTTTACACTTTTGATCTACATTTGCCCAAATAAGCAGGAAGAGAATATTTTAACTGTTCTAAGGAACAGAAAGCTGCCCACTCCTTCTATAAGTAGTGGAGAGTTCAGATTAACGAAGCAAAAGTGAAACAATACCCAAGAGGAAACACCTGTTTTCTGCCTGAGGGGTGATTGCCTTTTGGATAATTAGGGGAGACAAACAGGTTTAACCTGACTCTTTGGAAGAGATAATGAATGTGAATAAACTGAATGATAACTGAACTTTGCCTCTCCAGAACAACTTATTATCCAGCGTCACTCAACCCTGCAGCCTATATAAATCCTTTTAGCTGATTTTATTGACACACATCTGCTGGCAGCCTGGTCAAAAAAAAGAAGTGGCCAACCACAGGGTGTAACTAACCTCCTCTATGAAAGTTACTGCAGGGATGATTATCTTTCAGTTGGCAACTTATTTCACCCCAAATGATGAAACGAGCAGCTTCCCTTTACTTAAACAACTATGTTGAAAGACTCATCCTGCGGCCATTATTCTGTTTAATAGTATATTAGTAGAGAAACCACTAAAATTGGGTTATGAGCCGTCCAATGCATTACTATAAACTGAAAGGACAGTGGGGGACCATAACCTTCTAAATATGGCCGGGAAAAAAAGGTCCTGAAAGGTCGTGAGGGAAGTTTGCGTCCAAGTTCGCCGGAATCAAATCGTGGGGGAAAAAAACTCAGGGCTGTTAGTAATAATGAAAGTATGAGCGTTGCACATGCACAACGTGTAGGAGACAGAAGAAGAAAACCACAAATCAGTGAGGCTAGTTGGAAAAAATGCTTCAGTTTGCCAGGGAGTTGCCGATGGTGAGAGGCGACGAGCAGGGGTGGCAATTCTGGTTGCTCCCCGGCTCAGTGCCTGTGTATTGGAGTTTACCCCGGTGGATGAGAGGGTAGCCTCCCTTCGCCTTCGGGTGGGGGGACGGATCCTGACTGTTGTTTGTGCCTATGGTCCAAACAGCAGTTCAGCGTATCCACCCTTTTTGGAGTCCTTAGAGGGAGTGCTGGAGAGTGCCCCTTCTGGGGGCTCCCTCGTCCTCCTGGGTGACTTCAATGCTCACGTTGGCAATGACAGTGTGACCTGGAGAGGTGTGATTGGGAAGAACGGCCCCCCTGATCTGAACCCGAGTGGTGTTTTGTTATTGGACTTCTGTGCTCGTCTCAGATTGTCCATAACGAACACCTTGTTCAGACATAAAGGCGTCCACATGTGCACTTGGCACCAGGACGCCTTAGGCCGCAGATCGATGATCGACTTTGTGGTTGTGTCATCGGATTTGCGGCCGCATGTTCTGGACACTCGGGTGAAGAGAGGGGCGGAGCTGTCAACTGATCACCACCTGGTGGTGAGTTGGCTCCGATGGTGGGGAAGGATGCCGGACAGACCTGGCAGGCCCAAACGTGTTGTGAGGGTCTGCTGGGAACGCCTGGCAGAGTCCCCTGTCAGAAGGAGCTTCAACTCACGCCTCCGGGAGAGCTTTGACCATGTCCCGGGGGAGGCGGGGGACATTGAGTCCGAGTGGACCATGTTCCGTGCCTCCATTGTCGAGGCAGCTGACCGGTGCTGTGGCCGCAAGGTGGTTGGTGCCTGTCGTGGCGGCAATGCCCGAACCCGCTGGTGGACACCAGCGGTGAGGGATGCCGTCAAGCTGAAGAAGGAGTCGTATCGGGCCTTACTGGCCTGTGGGACTCCTGAGGCAGCAGATGGGTACCGGCGTGCCAAGCGGAGTGCAGCTACGGCGGTTGCCGAGGCAAAGACTCGGGCATGGGAAGAGTTCGGTGAGGCCATGGAGAACGACTTTCGGACGGCCTCGAAAAGGTTCTGGACCACCATCCGGCGTCTGAGGAGGGGGAAGCAGTGCACTGTCAACACTGTGTATAGTGGTGATGGTGTGCTGCTGACCTCAACTCGGGATGTTGTGGATCGGTGGAAGGAATACTTCGAGGACCTCCTCAATCCCACCAACACGCCTTCCAGTGAGGAAGTAGGGCCCGGGGACCTGGAGATGGGCTCTCGTATCTCCGGGGCTGAAGTTGCCGAGGTAGTTAAAAAACTCCTCGGTGGCAAGGCCCCGGGGGTGGATGAGATCCGCCCAGAGTCCCTTAAGGCTCTGGATGTTGTAGGGCTGTCGTGGTTGACTCGACTCTGCAACATCGCGTGGACATCGGGGGCAGTGCCGCTGGATTGGCAGACCGGGGTGGTAGTCCCTCTTTTTAAGAAGGGGGACCGGAGGGTGTGTTCCAACTATAGGGGGATCACACTCCTCAGCCTCCCTGGCAAGGTCTATTCAGGGGTACTGGAGAGGAGGGTCCGCCGGATAGTCGAACCTCGGATTCAGGAGGAGCAATGTGGTTTTCGTCCTGGGCGTGGAACAGTGGACCAGCTCTACACCCTCAGCAGGGTCTTCGAGGGTACATGGGAGTTTGCCCAACCAGTCCACATGTGTTTTGTGGACTTGGAGAAAGCATTCGACCGTGTCCCCCGGGGGGTCCTGTGGGGGGTCCTCCGAGAGTATGGGGTGTCGGGCCCGTTGATACGGGCTGTCCGCTCCCTGTACGATCGGTGCCAGAGTTTGGTCCGAATTGCTGGCAGTAAGTCGAACTCGTTTCCGGTGAGGGTTGGCCTCCGCCAGGGCTGCCCTTTGTCACCGATTCTGTTCATAATTTTTATGGACAGAATTTCTAGGTGCAGTCATGGTGTTGAGGGGATCCGGTTTGGTGACCTCAGGATCGCGTCTCTGCTTTTTGCGGATGATGTGGTCCTGTTGGCTTCATCGGCCCGTGACCTCCAACTATCACTGGATCGGTTCGCCGCCGCCTGTGAAGCGGCTGGGATGAGAATCAGCACCTCCAAATCCGAGGCCATGGTTCTCAACCGGAAAAAGGTGGAGTGCCTTCTCCGGGTAAAGGAGGAGATCCTGCCCCAAGTGGAGGAGTTTAAGTACCTCGGGGTCTTGTTCACGAGTGAGGGAAGAATGGAGCGGGAGATCGACAGGCGGATCGGTGCGGCGTCCACAGTAATGCGGGCTCTGCACCGGTCCGTTGTGGTGAAGAGAGAGCTGAGCCGAAAGGCGAAGCTCTCGATTTACCGGTCGATCTTCGTTCCTACCCTCACCTATGGTCATGAGCTTTGGGTCATGACCGAAAGAACAAGATCCCGGGTACAAGCGGCTGAAATGAGCTTCCTCCGTAGGGTGGCTGGGCTCTCCCTTAGAGATAGGGTGAGAAGCTCTGCCATCCGGGAGGAGCTCGGAGTAGAGTCGCTGCTCCTCCGCGTTGAGAGGAGCCAGATGGGGTGGCTTGGGCATCTAGTCAGGATGCCCCCTGGACGCCTCCCTGGTGAGGTGTTCAGGGCATGTCCCTCCGGTAAGAGACCCCCGGGGAGACCCAGGACACGTTGGAGAGACTATGTCTCTCGACTGGCCTGGGAACGCCTGGGGATCCCTCCGGATGAGCTAGAGGAAGTAGCTGGGGAGAGGGAAGTCTGGGATTCTCTCCTTAGGCTGCTGCCCCCGCGACCCGACCCCGGATAAGCGGCAGAGAATGGATGGATGGATGGATGGATGGAGTTTGCCAGGGAGTGTAAAGATGGGGCTCTGGAGCAAAGGAAGAAGGTCAGGTGGTCTGATGAGCAGTGGGGCATCGGGGTAAGAAGAGAGGCAGACGAAGTGATGCGCCCATCATGTCCAGCACCTCCTGTATCAGCCTGTGGGGTAGTGCTGTGTTTTATGGTTGCTGCAGTGGGTCACGTCCAGGTTCAGCAACATCATGGGCCCTAGGAATGAGGTCAGCTGCCTACATGAATATATTGATTGAGGGTTTTTTTTTTTCTTCCTTGATGGCACAGACATATTTCCAGATGACAGTGGCGGGATTGATCAGGCTCAAATAGTGAAAGAGGTGTTCAGACTGCATCATTTTCACATCAAACTATCGTCATTTGGCCACCACTGAGTCCAGACCTGCGCCCCATTGAGAACCTTTGGGATGTGCTGGAGAAGATTTGCAAAGTGGTCCCACTCTTGGTGAAAAATGAATACAACACCGGACTGAAACAAACTGCAGAAGCTTATTGAAAAGTCACAGCAAACGCGTCCGTGATCAAAGTCTAGGCGGTCTGACTCTTTTTTTTTAACCAAATAATTTTCATTGATTTTATTGACAGACATTAAACACTTTTATTTTTTTTTTATTTTTTTTTTTTAAAAAAAGCATTGTGACACAAATAGGGTCATAAATTACCTTGACCTGTTGTCCCAATTACAGCTCATTAGACTACCAGATTTAGAACAAAGAAAGTTTGTTTAATTCATGCCGTATGAAATCTGCCAGGGGCAACAACTGAGGTGCTAATAAGGCTTTTTAAAAAGGATTTTTCTGTAACGGATCTCACTATTAATATGAAGAAGGATGAAAAGAACTGTTGTTTTAATAACGCATTCTGCAGTCATGACAAAAATGAATAAAAATGCTTGGAAATTAATACACAATACATTTTATATGTACATATGTCTGATTTAGGTAACAAAGAAACAACCAAGAAAGCAACAACCATTGCTCACGGTAGATTGCAACGACATATTTTCCTCATCCAGATTTTATCCATCTGTATTACTCCCTTTGCACGTCTCACATACCGGTAATATTCCACTGCATTTGCTTATTTTTTTAAATTGCAAATTCCATAACTGCTGAGAAATACATCTTATTAGGACCTAATGTGCATAGGGCGTCTCGCTTTTTAACGTATATCTGAATAATTGCGTCTCGACAGATGGACATGCAAACGTTAATCTCTGTTCATACCTTCACCTCCGTTATGAGATGACCGAAGCTGGTAAGTGGGATCCGCGTTTTCACAGGAGACGTCGGCATTGCTGAAACGGCCTGAATGATATTTTAGCGTTGAATCGCTTTTCCATTCATACCGCAGGTCGACAACTTAATTAAAGGCTGTCGGTTGATACTTACTAGGGCTCGTTGCTGAGGGGACGCTTACACAATATTTACCTGTGCAGACTTCCGGGGTATGTGACGTTTATTCTGTCCAATCATGTGTTTATACGGGCAACAATGATCACCAATAGGAAGAAGGCTCGGGGACGGACCTGGCACGCAAACGAGCTGCTGTTCCCACATGCACCCACAAGAGGGCGACGTTGTATGAGTTATGTCACTACCGCGTTACGTCAATATAAAGTGGATAGTTTGGACGATAAAGCAATAATAACTATGTAACAATACAAATATGCTTAACTTACCTGGAAATGGCAATGTTGATACATTCTAATAATTAAACAGGGTGTGACAGTGATATTTCCCTCAATACAAAAATCGCTTCAGAATTTAACGGTAAATCATAGATTGAGTAGCAGCATCCTAAAAGCCTTACTCTTCCAGTGCATTGCCTCCCACCTATGACATATGCTATCAGATTTTTTTAGTTTCAAATTTTGATCGTGACTGTTATGACAGGTATGTATGTAGATTAATTTATTTATTCACCGTCAGAAAAAGAAGAGGAAAAGTAGAACTTTTTAATATGTTAGAGTTGCAATACAATTTTACATCATGTAGCAAATAAAGCATTTTTAAATACATTTTGTCTAAAATTCTGAAGCTTTCACTCAGTCATATTCCCTTGACCATCACGCTGCAGGCGTACAGGCATGAAAATGGCAAAGCTCCAAATAACATCTTTGAGTTTTGTTTTGTTTTTTCCCTGTATGCTGTAAGCGTTGGTTGTTAACTAAATACTTGCCCTTGCGTTGGCAGCCATCAGGACAAATTAAACAGAAGTGTGTAGGAAAACAAACTGAGCAGGTTTGGGCAGAGATTCACTCCTGCGCTGGTTTTAACTGCAGCTCGGCATCACCCTTTTTGAATTACAGTAGTTCAAACAGTGTTCATGACCACCCAAATTCCAAACTCCCATCAGTCTCACTGCATTAATGATATGACTAAAAAGTAGATGTGAAGAGGATGGTTCACATTTTAGTCAGAAATATCACAGCTCTGAATTACAAACCAACAAATTTGTCACACCTGAATAGCTTTTTCAAACAAAAAACCTTTCTCACATAAAATCTGTAATACAACAGGTTCAAATAGTTGACAGAGGCAGTGGTATCATTCACAAATAACCTCCTATGCACACAACAGTTTTAGTCATTTATTTTTGCACTTTAACACGTCCTCATTAGAAATGGCAAGATGCAGATGTGTGAAAACTGATTCATTAAATCTGACCCAAAGCCCGGTGAACCTGGATGAAAATGAAGCTGCAGGGGCCTTATTGCCACAGTGTTGCAGGCTTTACAAATTTAAAAAAAATAATTAAGTCAAATCGGACTCAGAAACGATCAGACAACCAATGTGGCATTTAACGGTGAATCCCCCTGTTCGTCAATTAAACCGATATTTCTACTGAAATTAGGACACAAAAGTATCATTTTGTGCAATAATACAATATTAATACTTTTCTTTCAAGATGACAATAACATTTTGACCTCATATGTTTATATGAAAATAACTTGTGCATTTGGTGTTAATCTTGTAAAAAAAAAAAAACTGACATTAAATTTCAGCTCAGCTTGGCATTTATATTTAATTACCTGGAAAAAGGAGGACCCCGAGTTTGTCCAAGAATTCATTCATTCATAAAAATAATAATAATGGAAAATTAAGGGCCACAATCTAAAAATGCTTTCTGTGAAAATAATAATGATTTTTTTTTTTTTTAAATGTAATAGTTTTTCAGGGGTGTTTAGTGCAGGACTATTTAAGAGCAGTGATTTTCTCACAGGTTGCCCTGCAGCCTCATAACCGAGACGATTCCGTTGGTTTTATAAACCAAGCATGAATTAAGCCTGGTGAACTGCTCCTTTAGCTAATGTCAGGTTACTGAAAATGCTCTATTAACAAAAGAACGTGATTATTACTGATTGATCTTTATATCAGGACCAAAAGCCCGGTGAACCTGATGCAGGGGCACATATGGGTAAAAATACTGCCCATGGCAGACTATTCCATGAGCAGAGTCCAAGACATTAGATAGAATATGAGATTCATGAATCTGAGAATAAAGCTGTTTTCAATCGACGACCATCTGCATTTAAATAGCAACATGGAAAGGCTGAACAAGAGCTTGTTCGAGGGGTTTTGAACCCGGTTCTCCCTTAAATGAAAGATAAATTGAGGTTTATTGCATGCACAGCAAGGGTGAATGGTCACGTTTCTACCCCTTGTATACATTTACACAAATCAGATTCACCATTAAACGATTTCCTTAGTATGTTGTTAACATTCTTCATAAATCCATACAGTTCTGAATTTACGTACAATAATATAAGAAAATCGGGTAATTGCGCATTGCACTTCTTGTTCCCACCGCTAGAAGCTGCCAAATCTCACACACTGGCCCCACAGTTGTATTCAGGTGTAAGACAATTGCGCAGGAAGGAAGGGGTGGTCTCATTTAACCGCACCTCTTATCATAGGTGATTGTGTACTGGACTTTTGTTGCTGTAAAAAGGAGTGTATCTCAGTAAAGCCCCTGTTTAAACGTGTCGGTGAGCGTGAACGTACCTGTATGTACCTGCACACGTGGAGAGAGAGAGAGAGAGAGAGCCAGAGAGAGGGAGAGAGAGTTACAACACGTTGGAGAGATCGGGGAAGCAAGCGCGCGGCCAGGGGACCCGCCGGAAGAAGCAGTAGCAGCTTCAGCACGAGCTCACCCACAACACATCGGCAGCACGAGCGTCTCCGAGGCGAACAGCGGGGTGGAGAGGCGGAGGAGTAAGGAGGCACATGCACCGCGGCTCGTTCTCCCCCGCTGCCCCCATCGTCTCCGTCGCGCTCTCGTCACCCCTCGATCCCGTCGGACCGCCGCTTCCTCGTTAAGATGGCTGACCCCAACAGCGACGGCGAGCTACCGGAGAGCGCGCGGGGCTTCGCGCGACAGGGAGCCCTCCGCCAGAAGAACGTGCACGAGGTGAAGAACCACAAGTTCATCGCGCGCTTCTTCAAGCAGCCAACCTTCTGCAGCCACTGCACGGACTTCATCTGGTATGTTTGTGTGCGCGCGCGGGCGCGTGTGTCCGTTACACAGGTGATTCACTTGCTGCTGCAGTGGCTCTAATCGGCCCTTTCAGTGTTTCATTCATTACCACCGTCTGGTCTGAAGCGCAGCGTTGCGCCATTTCGACCGTCTTCCACATTGCGACAGCGGCCCCGGGCCTGTCGGGTGGACGCGGTGTCCGCCGCCGCGGCTGCATCGCCCTGACACCCAACCGGAGGTCTGGTGAAGGAATGCAGCTGAAGATGCAGACACGGGGCTGCTGCCGCCTCTGCTGCAGCTGTGCGTGAATGCGTGATTGGATCCCACCGCGTCTGTGTGCGCGCCATTGTCTGTGCCTCCTCCTGAATTCCCCAAATTTCACCTCCCCTGTCTTCTGTCCACAGGGGCTTTGGGAAGCAGGGATTCCAGTGCCAAGGTAAGAGCCCAATCACTGGATCTCTGCCTGTTTGTGGCTTTGTGTGTGCAGATGTTCTGGACATATTACAACATTCCACCCAAGTCCTACAGACTACAGAGAAAGTACTGAAACATGCTCAGGAACTGTATGGTACTCTGAGTTACTATAGTACAACTGCTTTGGCTGTTTACATAATGACATTAACCCTCCCATCTGTCCCTTTATTAAGTATATCCACCAGTTTTTGCCCCAATCCAAGTGGTTCATTTATACTCCCTGTGTAGCTATAGCCAGTCCATGAATGTCTCTGTCCAACTGCAACTTCCATTTACCCTCTGTCCCAATCTAACTCTCAATATTACCTCTGTCTCACAATAACCAGGCCATTTAGCCTCTCTAGTCCACAGTAACCAGTCAATTTAGCCTCTCTGTCTCACAGTAACCAGGCCATTTAGCCTCTTTAGTCCACAATAACCAGGCCATTTAGCCTCTCTGTCCCACAGTAACCAGGCATTTAGCCTCTCTGTCCCACTGTAACCAGGCTATTTAACTTCTATGTCTCAGGAACGCTGTCTCCGTAACCAGACTACTGGTATTTAGCCTCTGTTCCACTGTAACCAGTCTAGCCTCAATGTCTCTGCTGCTGTGCCTGTAGTACATTTAGTAATATAAATATATAAAGTGCCTAGAAACAATTTTGATTGTAACAGATGCTATATAAGTAAAGATTGATTGATTGAATATCTGTTTAAGTCAAGGTAAAGACAAGTACATTAATGTTCATGTGATTTTTGTTACCACCGCCAAAACTGTCTCTGTGAACAAAATGAGTCAGTTATGAAGGAATTCTAAGGAAATTTTCAGGAAATGTTGATAATGGTCCCTGGGAGAGCTCATTAAATGTTGATGGTGTTCTCAATTCCAGAGGGACTTTGAGCTCTGATCTTCTAAAGGCCAAGGCCAAGATCAAAAGCAGAGGTCTTTATCGTAAAGCAACCCACTATCTTGTGAAAACTTGTAGCATGGATGGAGCCTATATGCTATGATACGGGTGTCAGTCACCATATGCGGGGAGGGAACGAGGGCTGTTTTTCTGTAAGTAACTGAATTTGAGTCATTTGAATGAAATAAATTCAGAAGGCAGAGGAGCAACGGAACATCACCTGCTGTGCTGCAGCGGTTTGTTTGTTGTGTTTTAGAGCCGCTGGTCTGATGCATTTGGAGTAACCTGTCGGCTCCCTGGCTGACGGTGTGTTGGTGTTGCAGGCAGGTGTCAACCTGAAAGCAGGTTGTTGCCAACGGCGATAAATGAGTGAGAATACTCGGACGAGGCCCAGGCAGAGGAGTGAGCTGTAAGAGTAGAAGTGTTGGCGGAGTGGCGAAAGCTGAGATGCCAGAAACAAGAGGAAGACTCGACCAGGAAGTCGAGTTTCTCCGGCTGTTGTGAGAGCCCGAGGTCTGATTGTAAGTGTAAAATGGTGGCCGGGTAAGTGGGTGGGTGGGTGGGTGGGTGGGTGTCTAGACACGGACATCTGCACAGTTTTGTAACTGCAGCCAGAGAGAGACGCTATTCTCAGTCACATGCATGTTACAGCCACTGCAGCAAATGCTCTCCTGCTCCTGGTATCACTTCCTCATCCCCGCTCATCGGTCTCAGACTCCCCCAATTGTCATGTGACTGACCTAATGTGAGAAAGTCAGCAGAGTTTCCACGCCATTGCAGAAGCCCTGGCTCAAACTAGTTCCAGGTTGCACAATTTTATTAGCTGCAGAAAGCTGATGTCTGGCTTTTTTCCCCTTAGTTAACAGCTCCGCTGGTGATACGGGAAATGCACTGAGGGGCAGGGAAAATTAACACTTTACACGCTTGAGCGAGCGTACAAATCTGCCCGGACTTCGGTGGCGAGCAAAGCGTGGCGAACGGCATGGGCCAATCGGAGCGCCGCACGGGTAGAGCTGCCGTCAGCTCAGATTTCAGGTCGGGTTTCCAGCCAGTCTTAAAATCTGAAACAGCCTCTTGTGTGAAAAAACCAGTTCAGGAGGGGTTGTGGGTGTGAGTCAGTGGTTTTTGTTCACATCAAAGGCGTGAGTCCATCCGTCAGCCTCACGAAGGAGTGATCTGGGCCCTCGCAGGTTAAACGTGCGACAGTCTCGGCGCCGCCAACCACCACCGCCAGTTTTTCTCTGATGGGAATAAAACACAGACATGCTCCTTTATACAATTAGGGAGTCGGGAGGGGACAACACGGGCTCATGGCCATGAGGAAATGCCAAATTTGCTTGTCTTGTACAGAAATCTGACTAAGGAAAGGCCCCATTATCGCTCAAGAAAAACAACTTCAGATTTTAGCGGTGTTTGAGTTGGAATACAAGATTTTAATCCGTCTCTGCGCAGAGCAGTGCTTTGGTAACAACCCGAATAAGCCTGTAGTCGGATTCAGAGGTTGCCATGGAAACACCGCTTTTCCAGATTATCTGCCGTGTCGATCTCGGATACATTACTGCAACGCGTAAACATCTTCATGGCACCAAACCACCACATGTTTCCTCATGTGCCATAAAATATTCCTGCAATAATATCATCAGACTTCTTACCACAACCAGATTATCACCTTTTAATCAGAATATATGATGTCTGTTTTGGCTGTCAGCACATTTTCAAAACCCCATTTTCACTGTGTGGACAAGATATGACCTTATATGTTAACAACGGAAGTGAATATAGAGGGTGGTTAAATTGTGCTTCAGCATCATTAGACATCCAAAATAAAACGGTGTAACGGTGTAAAAAAAAAGCTCTCACATCACAAAAGAACTTGCTTAGATTTCCTAAGAAACGAAAGCATTTTGAAGAATAAGACATTTACTCTTATGTTTGTGGCCCGAACCCTATCAAGATCAGCCGTTCCGACCCGGCTGGTTTGGATCAGATGTTGGACCGGGTGTAACCCAGACTACACAAGGTTTTGGTTGACAAGAATCTTGGTTAATTAGCATTTTATCTTGGCTCTGAATTACTCCAGATTGCAGATACAAGTTCAATTGTTGCCCAAAAGCTTAATCCAAACCACACATTTAGTCCATTTTTACGGCTTTGGAGGTTCAAACAGGGAGAACGTGCAGAATTGTTCTGTTAAAGTGAGAGGCGACTGAATGTAAGGGAGGCGCTTCGTAGCCATCGGCTCGCTCTGATTGTGAGGAATGCCGGACATCATGCACAGGCTTGTTTTGATGTGAGTGTTATTCTTGTGAAGCGGGAGTCTTCAGTGCCTGATGGGTGTGTTAGAATACCTGTTCTGCTGCCCTTTGCCCTGCTTCTCCTCATTTATTTGTCTGTTTTTTTCTCTTTCAAAATGGATCTTTTGCACCAAGATCAAGTCGTTACCAAATTAGCCTCGGCGCCAACCAGAGTCCCAGTTTGTAATGGGAGATATGAATTGTTTCTGTGCTTGAAGAGGAAGAATCCTAGACACAAAGTGGGTCGTGGCCCCCTCTGTGACTGCAGGGGAGAGCGCTGTCAGGCGAGTCGGTCCTCGGCCTGTGCCCAGCGGTCCCTGTCTCCCTCACAGTGAATTTTAAAGCTGACAGATTGTTCCCTTGTGAAAATGGCGGATGTGATGACGGATGACTGTGTGGTAATGCTGCACAGTAAATGAGAAGGAATCAACCGGCCACTATGCACTCGCCCATCAGGTCAGCCTGCTTTACAGGACTAGTTATCATCTCATCCATCAACTTTTGGCATCTGAACAAATTTGATAGCGACAGAATGCTGCAGCACTTTAGCTTTTATTCGGCCGCGCTGCTGTACGAGTCGGTTACAAACGAACAGGCTCGCAGGAAATGAGTCAGTGGATTTAAAGCTGTTCTGTGAAAGAATGTGGCCCCATTTGTTTTTAGAACTCTGGACTCACTTTCTGTGGATAGATGATGCCAAAGTAAGAATAAAGAGAGTAAGAAGCAGATGAAATGGCTCCTGTGATGGCGTGGACACGTTTAAAGTGGCTGCATGAAGCATTTCAGCCATTTTAAATGTTTCTCATTCTTTTTTACCCACACATGTGGGGCATAAATAAATCACATCAATTTCTTTTACTTGTATATGAAAGTGGCCGTTTGTCTGCGCTTACCCGTTGGTTGCCATGGCAACATACACTCTGTCAATTAAACTGATCCTCCAAATATACTAAAAGAAGGATACAAGTCATTAAAAAAGAACAGTCTTCAGTTATTAATAATGGAAAGTGGAGCGCGGATAATTAATTGGATAAAGAAACGTAAGTGGCAGCTATAATTACCTCAGTGATGGTTCCAATGAGACAAACGTGGCGATAGTTAAGCTACATTTACACATACGCCGCGTCTTTTAGTTGATTATCAAATTTGGGAAGGAATGTGACGGAATTAACTCGTCAGCATTGGGCTGGAACTTTCTCGCATTGGTCAGAATTATCTGCAGCTTCAGGATGAACCTGCTCGGGAAGAAGCTGCTAAAATCCAGGCATCTTAATCCACAAAATGGGGTTTCTACCGTCTGGAGGACGCCTTGCCTGCTTTCAACGTGACTTTGGAGAGACGGTGGTGGTCCAACACAGGAGAAATGGTGAAGGGGTGGTTTTATTATCAGGGTTTTGGAATGACCTTCTGCTTCTGAGAGAGGACGTCGTGTCCCAGCTGCGCTTCTGTGTTCACTGACTTTAACAGTGGTGTCGGCTGTTCCGGGGGCTTGTATTTCACCTCGGCCGCCGCGCGATCAATAGCTGTAGCTGCAGTCAAGGACCCTGATTAGATGAAGTGATTTGATCCACTAAATCAGGTGTTGCAGCGTGCTAACAGGACTGTTGGGGAAGAATCAAACGCTGGAGAATCGTCGGCGGGACCCGTTCATCTGGGCCCAAACGCCGGTTACAGCACATCCATCTGTCGCCTGTTAATCATCCAGAATGCGCCGGACTCGCTGATGCGCCCGTCGAAAGTGTCATCCTGCTGTCGTTCTGGTGCTTCCTCCATTCCGCCAATTTGCTGTGATTTGTTGCCTTCGCTGCCTGTCAGAGCAAACCGGGTGGTGCGTAGACTCCGCCGGTAGGGCTCAGCCTGGTCGCTAGGCAACAGAGCTGAGACCTCCTCAGCAGGTCACTGGGCCTGTCTTTCAGCAGTGCGTGCTTGCGTGCATGTGTGTGTGTGTGTGTGTGTAAAATAGAAGAGATTTATGAACAACACTGGGCCATGTCTGCATCATTCACTGCTGCTGCCTCTCTGACACGCTGTCAACACACACACACGTGAATTCTCCACCCCCTCACACTGCTTCGGACCCAGCTGTGCCCCTCGTTCCACCCTGCCCACACACACACTCGCACACATGCGCGTGTCATTCTTCGGTCTTTCTTTCCCTCTCATTCTCTTCTTTTGCTGTCGTCGATCAGTTCAGACTGACAGATTTCCAGCAGAATTAAACCACTTTCCATTTTTGCACCTCTTGAGGTGTGTGGGGTTTGTTCTGTAAATATGCACGCACGCACGAGCGGAGAGGAACATTGTGCTGCTTAACGACTGCAGGAGGAACCCGCAGAAGAGCAGCCGGATCCCACACAGCCTCATGTAAATGTAATGAATGTGAATAATTAAGATTAAACCAGAGAGTAATGTGTGTGTGGGGCCATGGTTGTCTTTTTGTTTGATTGTTTCAAATTGACTGAAACCAGATGTCTTTGTTTGATATATAGTTAATACTGTTTTTATATGAAACTTCTTTAAAACATGCACACGCACAAAGGCTATTTTTGTTACTTCATTTGACTGTTTCAGTACAGTCATAATCTGACAACGCGTCCAGAAGGGTGGTTTTTTGTCATCCTGTTGCTGCATTGATTGGGTCTAAAATAGAATTGCTAAATCCCCTTAAGCTTTAGGGTGGAATTATTTAGGTATATATGAACAATTTACATCAATTTAAATCAACATTATTTTAAAATTTGAGTTTAGGTTAATCAAACTGCCAATAATTGACAACCTGATCAGAGTTGAGTCGAGTTTCTACAGATTTTGTTCGGGAAAATGTAGAAAACATCGTCTCTGTTTTAGTTGATAGCTAACATGCTAAATTAGGCTAAAGATTTTCATCTTGATTTATTTTCAGCCACTCAGCCATGATTTTTCTCTTTGCGTTGAATCAGCAGGTTGCGCTCCTGCTGCCATTTGGAGTTGCCTCTGTGGGAAGTTTCCTGTGCTGAAGTGATTAATGTGTTGATGAGAGATCCCACCATGCAGGAGGCGTTAAATATAAAAATCGTCACAGCAAAAAAAAACCAACCCAAAACACTGAACATTGACGTCAGCAGTCCAGCAGGAGCCAGCATGAATGGAGATGATTTCTATATTGTGTGATGACTAATGCCACTGAATTAGCATTTATTCAACCTATTCATGATAAATATTCTCTCTCCTTTCACATCCCTGCAGTTTGCTGTTTTGTGGTCCACAAGCGCTGTCATGAGTTTGTCACCTTCTCCTGTCCGGGGGCCGATAAGGGACCTGCCTCTGATGTGAGTAACGAAAGCAAAGCATCCAGACAAAGTCAACTCAATCTGCAACGTCTGCTTATCTGACAAAACATGGAACCCATTTTAATAATCATCCATCACGTGATTTCAATATCAAATGAATGTTATGATCGATCAACTGAGGCAACTGGCAACGATACCACCTGCGAACACTAGAGGGAGACAATATGCCTTAGGACGCTTCAGCAGAAGAGATTTTTCGTCTACAGCAAGTTCTGAAGGTTGTGGCAGTGTTTGCATTTTCTGCATTGGCACAGAAACGCACTCGGTTAACCTCTCGCCCCTCTATTGATGAGCTGTCGGCTCTGAATTACAATGAGATGTGCCATTAAGGAGGAAATGCACTGCGTGGCAGCCTCAGGTTAATGAGTCACAATGTCTAGCTTGCTCTCGTGCAAACTCGCCCTCTGTGAGTTGGCAGGGTTTTCAAAAGCTGTTTGACCGATATTACTCTGTAACCCATTTTTATTACATCAGACCTGTTTATTTTTTCCTAGCTCTAATCAGTCCCCAGGCTTAATTAGATCTCTTGAGTTTGGGGATTTTTAATGTTCCCTTTCTCTTTAGTGTTGGTGTGTAATTCTGGTCTGGGGGCTTTTTTCATGGTTTTAGCATGTGGCCCACTTGTTGCATGACTGCATCACATTAATGTTTTTGATTATTTTTGCTGCAAGGGGGGTTCCAGCATTTCCCTGCCAAAAGAACCACAATAAATACTGCTGATGTGACTTTACCTCTACTTTATTGTGGTCTTGTAATCTGAGAATAGTGATTTTAATTTTCCCATGAAGTTTGTCTTGTGTAGTACTAGTTGTTACATCTGCAGAACTTATTTAGTTATTTTGGACTTGTCCACCAAAGTGATACTTTCAAATGTTGTCAGGCAGGTGTAGATTCGGGAATATTGCTGAAGTAACAGTTTCCATAACGGTTAAACACGGCATCATTAACTTTTTCCAACTTTTTATTGTTGAAGGATCCTCGCAGCAAGCACAAGTTTAAGGTCCACACGTACTCCAGCCCGACCTTCTGTGACCACTGTGGCTCGCTCCTCTACGGGCTGATACACCAGGGCATGAAATGCGACCGTATGTCCATCACACAACATTCACGCTGTATTATAGAATGTGGCACAAATTAAATCATTTCTGTGTTAGCTAATTCCACAGAAGTATTGTGTTCACAAGGCTTTAACAGGTTAGGACAATGAGGCACTTTTTTTTTTTTTGGTAATAAGTTGTTAAAAAAATACAGCCACTTCTGCTGAACCTATAAAAGAATTCACAACTGAGGCTGCAGTTTCCGAGCTTTAGCTTCTTGGTTATTTGTAAAACCCACAACTTCCTTTTCAGCTGCTGCAGTCTGACATTCAACACACACATATGCACAGTTTGCAACTGATCCATCAATTGCGGAAATTATAGTAGCACTTTTAAACGCGATTAAAAGACAATGCAGTGCTAATTGTTTTATTATCGTGTAATGATGCAAATATTTGATTTACCGAGGCTAAGTCTAACTGCTTAAAACAATGGTATTCTTGAATGTGGTTGTATGTTAGTCAAGCACAAATGCTCAAGTGTGTCATTACGACAAACTGACACAGTTTGTCGTAATGACACACTTGTCACATTATAAAGACAATGATTTTATAAACATACTGTTATAACAGTATTCCCATGTCATTAGAGGCCAAACAGGAAGTGGATTCCACACATGTCTCCTGCCAGCCAGTTCCTTCGGAGTTAATTTGTGGTTTTTTTTTTACAAAGCTATGTTTAGACGTGCATAAAAAAAATAATCCAGGATCCTCCTGTTCTTGTAAATATTTCAACAGTTTCTTTACCACAATTAAAAAAGGTGTTTAGAGAAACAGAAATGACAGGAAGTTCATGTTGATGGATCTCGGGCTAATAACTCAACTGAGCCTGCTTCAAGTTTATTTAACTTAACAATTACAAAATATGAGAATTCTGTCATCCATATTCAATATCCTTTGCAAGTTATGAGATTTTTTGTCATGCCACTTGTCCAGTCAGTGAAGTTTAAGGACAATGCATGTGAGAGAGGCCAAAATGCTCTTTTACAGAGACAAAAATGAATGAACGAATGAATAAATAAATAATAAACCATCGTCTCTGTGCAGTAGGCCTGTCTGCCACCTAGTGGGCACATTGTGGTATTACACAGCGATTGCCTTGCAACTTCCCACATGTGCGTTTTCCTGATTTTACTTTGCAGTGCAGCTTCACTCATTGCATAGTAAGATGTATGGATTTTGCTTTTTTTCATTCTAAAGATTTAAAGACCTATTGCTTCACATCTGGATGCAGGGAGATGGGGCTGCAGGTTACATAACGCATCTCCAATTATGCAGGACAAAAAAACAATTATCATGAGGGTTTTGGAGTGAACACTAACTGTGAGAGACAATAGGGGGAAGTCTGAACATTATTTATTTGGGCATAGAAAGCTGGATAGAAATCAGGTTGAACCATTGCAGAAATCACATAATTGGGATTTTAAGATAATTAAACATCTACTTGTGTTTTTGTGCTCTAGACTGTATGATGAACATCCACAAGAGGTGTGTGGCCAACGTCCCGAGTCTGTGTGGGACTGATCACACCGAGAGGAGAGGCCGCATCCAAATCTCTGCCCAGATCACCAATGACACTCTCGCCGTCACCAGTGAGTCTCTCTCTTTATTCTCTAAACCTGGAAAGTCCATTAGTTGATCAATGAGCCAATGATTGGCCCACATTGCCACTGTGACATAAGTCCACGTGCGTCTCCCCCCAACTCTCTGTCCGACAGCTGGAGTGGATCGATTATGGAACAGAAACTAAAAAGTGGTTAAGTGTTGTCAAATTTAGCCGGAGTAATTTAGGACATGCTGGAACATGAGCAACATTTCACATCCTCCCGTCCTCTACAAAAGGACAAAACCCCACATTTTAACATCAAACAGCATTTTAAAGGGCATTTCTTGTCTGCTATCACTTCGCAGTCAAAGAAGCGAAGAACCTGGTGCCCATGGACCCCAATGGCCTGTCAGACCCCTACGTCAAGCTCAAACTGATCCCAGATCCCAAGAGTGAGAGCAAGCAGAAGACCAAGACCATCAAATGTTGCCTCAATCCTGTCTGGAATGAAAGCTTCACCTTGTAAGGCATTCATGTCCTGCAGCTACAGACCTTTTGAAGTAAAATCGTACATAAAATGAACTCAAGTTTAAATGCAACCACCTTTTCTTATTGGGTGAATATCTGGAGTTGAGTTTCCATTTACCTTAAGATACAATTTGCAGCAACCTGAAAGAAAGCGACAAGGACCGCCGCCTGTCAGTAGAGGTTTGGGACTGGGATCTCACCAGCAGGAACGACTTCATGGGGTCACTCTCCTTTGGGATATCGGAGCTGCAGAAACAAGGAGTGGACGGATGGTAAGACGTATTTATTCTGATCATAATACTGGATTAGGTTCAGCATTGGTCTGTTTTTCTCCTCCTTTGAAGGTATAAACTGTTGTCCCAGGAGGAAGGGGAATACTTCAATGTTCCTGTTCAGCCAGATGGAGAAGATGGGAATGAAGAGCTGCGACAGAAGTTTGAGGTGAGCTCACCCGAATGAGCGTCGGATTTTATTTTGCTTGCTTTAGGGGTTGGTTGTCACACATTTGCTTCATTTCTTCTCAATCCAGCGAGCGAGAGTAGGCCCAGGAAAGCCCACAGACTCTTCCTCCTCCTCCTCCTCAGTGTGCAAGTATGACAGTAATGGCAACCAGGACCGGGTCAAGCTCTCAGACTTCAACTTTATCATGGTTTTAGGAAAAGGCAGCTTTGGCAAGGTGAGGCACGCCATCTTTAGCGACCAGGTCAAAAACCAGCGAGCCGAAACGCCAACCGGGACTCTTGTTGATACCTTTCAGGTGATGCTGGCTGAGAGGAAAGGCACCGACGAACTGTACGCCATTAAAATCCTGAAGAAGGACGTGGTGATCCAGGATGATGACGTGGAGTGCACCATGGTTGAGAAGAGGGTGCTGGCTCTGGCGGGGAAACCGCCCTTCCTCACGCAGCTGCACTCCTGCTTCCAGACCATGGTAGCGCACCTCGCCTCTCCGTCCTAATTTAAGGAAAAACTCACGTTTTTCTCATGCTTCACCGTCTCTGTCTTCCAGGATCGATTGTATTTCGTGATGGAGTACATCAATGGAGGAGACCTGATGTATCAGATCCAACAGGTTGGGAAGTTTAAGGAGCCTCATGCTGTGTAAGTACAGTCACAAGGTTAAATGATTGATTTTAGCACCCGGGCAGCATTTGCCATGGATTATCGATTAGTGTGAACCAACTTACAAGTCAGATGGCAGTCAAATTGAACAATCATTTTTAGGGAGCACTTAAAAGACTCACTGAGGTATAACGCAGAAGAAGAGTGATCAAAAGAAATGAAACTGGTCAAAACTGGAATTAAGTAACTAAAAGTGGGCTTTTCATTAAAGGTTCTGAGACCGTGATGACGAGTTCAAGGACGAATAAATTTGCCTGAATAAATTTTCGGAATGTCGGGTAATTGTGCCATTTATATTAATGCTGTTCCAAAATGACATTGGTATTTCAGGTTCTATGCTGCAGAGATCGCCATCGGACTCTTCTTCTTACATTCCAAGGGCATCGTGTATCGGTCAGTTTGTTTGTGAATTGGCAGCTGTCCACATGTGCAGGTTGCCACAGCGACAGGATGAGAAACAGCCACATACGTGTGTGTTTTTGCTCTCAGGGACCTGAAGCTGGACAACGTGATGCTGGACTCCGAAGGGCACATAAAGATAGCTGACTTCGGCATGTGCAAAGAAAACATGCTCGACGGGGTCACCACGAAAACCTTCTGTGGAACGCCGGACTACATCGCTCCTGAGGTGCGTTCAGCCAGCTCTTTATTTCATTTATACCTTTTAAATGGTCTTCCTGACCTGACCTTGGTGTCTCGTAGATCATAGCTTACCAGCCTTATGGGAAGTCTGTGGACTGGTGGGCTTTTGGAGTGCTGCTCTATGAGATGCTTGCCGGACAGGTTTGTACGCATTGCCCAGATCTATCCACGAAGGTCAGATCATTCTGAGTCAAACCAGATGAAGTGTGTTTGTGCCTCCGCAGCCGCCTTTTGACGGGGAGGACGAGGATGAGCTCTTCCAGTCAATCATGGAGCACCATGTCTCCTACCCCAAATCCATGTCCAAAGAGGCTGTTGCCATCTGCAAGGGGGTGAGAACAAAAGACCGCCTTTAACCTTCTTCTATGATGCTGGCTTATATTACACTAACAGGGAAAGTGTAAAAATATGGCAGGAAATTGCAGCCGGCACAGGCAGTTCCAGCACTAAAAATAACTTTGGGGGGTAAAAAAAAAGACACTGCAGGAAAGCTGAGCAAGGATCTATCTGTTACTATGGTGACAGATTTTAGGGCCCAGAGATGACAGTGGTGCAGTAACAATCTCAGTTGGACCTGATAGACTATAGGCTGTTTAGAATTGTGCAGCCATAGCCCAGACAGGACATTCTTCTGCCAGTCCTTATTAGCTGAATTATTCAGCATTATATCACATAACTGGATTTGGATTCAACCCCTCTTTGTTTCTGTCTTTCCATTGAGAGATACTAAAGTGTATTTTCTACCAGAGGGATGAACAGTAGACTACAGTGTCACCTCGTGTCTGTGTGTGGTTTTTAGCTCATGACCAAACATCCAGGTAAGCGTCTGGGCTGTGGTCCAGAAGGGGAGAGGGACATCAAGGAGCACGCCTTCTTCCGCTATATAGACTGGGAAAAACTGCAGAACAAAGAGGTCCAGCCTCCTTTCAAACCCAAAGCTGTGAGTGTATTCATCACTGACACACACACGCAGACACGCGCACACTCGCGCTCTCTCACTGTAGTCACAATAAGAATATGTGGGAGGTAAGTGTTAGTGTAGCTCGCTCATCCACCATAACCTGCCATTGCTCACTAGACTCACAAATGCTGACCTGTCACTTGTGAGTGTAGTAATGATGGATGCTGAGATATCATTGGCTTTCATATGGACCAATGGAAATCCACAGTCTCGGCTGTGACTGATTTGATTGGTTGGTTTTAGTTGTCTTTCTCTTTTTTTCCTCTTTGTTTGTTTGGTGTCCATTTTTTCTCGACATCCCTCGCTCCATCATATTCACGCCATCCTCTCCCCACCCCTCTCTCTTTCTCCATCTCTCTCTCTCTCTCTTTCTCTCTCCACCGCAGTGTGGGCGTGACGCTGAGAACTTTGATCGCTTTTTCACACGCCACCCCCCAGAGCTGACCCCCCCAGATCAGGAGCTTATAGCCAACCTGGACCAGGAAGAATTCCAAGGCTTCTCATTTGTTAACCCTGAGTACCCTCACTCAATTCACTGACCCCGTCTGTTACACATAACACTGGGCTGCACTAGAAAACCCACAACTGACAATGTCACTCCCAGTGTTTATCCCACAAGGTAAAATTCAAAAGGAATTGTTCAACATTTTGGGAAAAAAATGTGCTTATTTGCTTTGTTTAACAAACGTTAATCAAAATGACTGATGTATGTGCCCAAATTAGAGCTGGAGCGAGGAGCAAAGCACTAATTTATGGAGGTTAGTGAAGAGTACGACTGTCTGCACTGTCGTTAACCGCTGAAAAACCGTTAAAGATCAGCCTGCTCGCCATTGTACCTGCAGAACATCAGCATACTATGATTTTGTCGGTGTTGTTAAATATTGTATATCGTCATATTGTTTTAGCATGATGTTTCCTAGAAGAAGCATGCTAACAGATGAGCAGACTCTTGTGTGGCGACCACCCCTAAATATCTTTGCCATTAGCACATATCATTTTTACATCTTCAGAGCCTTTACTGGATCAAATGAAACATTCTGTCGCCTTATCTTTACTGACACTGACTGAAGTGACAGTTGCTGTAATTCAAATAAGCAAACTTGAGTCAAATAAGTGCATTTTCTCTCAAAATGCTTTCAGTAAGTATTTCATTGGTGTTTACCTGTAAATCCTGTCTGCCGCCCAAATGCTAAAAGCGTGGAGAGGACGTCAGATACTCGTGTGGGAAGCTCCCAGTAGAGGACTCACTTTCAGCAGTGACACTTGGTTTCGTCTTACTTTGGTTTAGCATGTGATGACACCCTGCTGCTCTCATATTGGCTCGTTTAGCTATGTTTCTATCTTTAGCGTAGAAATCCTCCTCCTGAACGCTGCCCACAGCAGCTGAACGTGCTCTGTATCTGTGTCACCCTTCCTGTAATTGCATATTGACACAATGTCCTGGCGGTAATATCGATGAGTATACTATACATATTGGTAACATACATACGGTGTAAGTTCAAACTGACCAATGGCTTTGTTATGGTTGTTTGACTATGGATCAGTTTACTAATGTTGACCTTATTTGTTTATAGGACCAAATACTTCAGTCTCTCTTCAATCAGTGTTGTGGTGAGCTTATCTGAAAACACCTTGCTGCTTTGATTTGTTTTTTAATGATCAGTCAGAGAGTAGAGGTCTTAGTCCCCATGCAGTCTGCAAGTGTGTACTGTAAGTGATCATTGAGGTCGCGACCTTTGCCTGAAAAGTCTTGACTTTTCTCCTCATGCATTACTGAAGTCAGTTTCCTGGTTACACTGTGTTTCTAATGAGAGGACACTGTTTCCTGGCTAGTAACGAAGCTAATTAGGGATTTTGAACATATACAGTCCTTGAGTTATGTGAAACTGGTGGATAGATGATTAAAAAAAAAAGTCCAAAAGTGCCAAAAAAAAAGCTTCAGAATCACTAGTATGTGGAGAGCTGCGTAACTGTGATGATGGACAGCCATCTCGTGCCATTTTGCAGTATAATAATTAGAATATGCACTATCACTTTATCTGTTCTACAACAAGACAACCTTGGAAATGTCCATGTGTGGAATAAAATGTCTGAGATTCTGTTTTCCTCTGAGGCAGGGTGTGTACTCTTGTGACTGTAATGATGCAGGTTGTGTCAAATCTTGATCTTTGAGCCCGTATCCAAGCAGCAGGTTTGGTTCTATTACACGACAATAACTCTCCCAGGTGACAAATGGTGGTGGCAACAATACAAGGGATGTAACGGAGCGATTAAAAAATATGTATATCCAGGTCTCTATTGGAGTTATTTAGAAAAGATGCTCTGATGAGAGCTGCTTTAGTGGATTATGTAACTGTGCTGTATGAATGATATTATACTCACTGGTGCCTACCAGACTCCCTCTACTGTGTCTGCTTCGTCACTTCACTGAGATGGTATCAGAAGTCATTTAAATAATTGGTACACTCATATTTTCTTTTTGTTGTTGAGACCTAGACATTAACGTTAGTATTTCTGGTAGCTTCAGTAAGGTGATGCTAGCATAGCTTAGCGTAAAAGAAGCGAGGATTGGGGGAGAAACCCAACGTTACTGAAGCTGAGTATTTAACCTGGATTGTTTTGCATATAGCAATGAAAAAATTCAATAAAATATATCAGTGGTGTTAGATATTTGTGCGTTTGACTGTCTCTTATAGCACCATTGATGCTAAGCTACACAGTTACCATTACTGTATTCTCAAATTCCACAATCGGTGAACAGCTTCTGCTTGCTGATGTTTGCTGCAGAATCTTTTAGCAATCTGTCATATTCAACCAATTTATTGAATTCCATCCTGGAACAAATGTACACTTAAGAGGTGGCGGGGGGGGTCTGTGGTGCATTCATGGACACGTGGTAGACATGTGAAGAATTTTCAGCCCCTCCTCTTTGTCATCGGGAAGCCCTGTGATGGGACAAAAATCAGGAGGTAGGAAATGAAATGCTCTGTGTGTGTGTGGTACATGTGTGTCACCTTGGGGCTCACTGCTTCACCCCTCCCCGTGTGTGAGAATCTTTCTGGATGTGGTTTTGGATCTGTGCCAGACTATTTCCCCCCTCTCCCATTGGAGCTTGTGTCTCGGCTCTTCTGTGCTGTTCAAATGTCGGGTGATCTGCTCTCATCTTTTGGCTGTTCCTCGGGTCCGTCAGCAGGATGTCTCGTTTATTGATGTTGCCCCGCTTCCCTCTGTCCTGTTCAAGTGTAAGATGTGTGTTTTGCTGTGTGGTTGTGGTGTCATTGAAGAACTGATTAGTTAAAAAAAGTGATTTTACACCACAAAAGCCACAGTTAGTCTTCAGATATCCCACAGCTTCCAAACAACAAACTTTTAGTCACTGTCACACATCAGACTACTATGGTTTATATAAATTTAACTTCAGAATTCATTAGAATGATAATAATGCTTCACAAAGTTATCTTAACGTTTATTTGTTTTCTACGTGACATCCCATTGCTGCTTGCTTGGATGGTGACTTTCTCCTTTGCAGACCTCTAAAACTGTCTTCCTCCCTCATTTTGTTCGTTGTTAATTTTCCCGTTGACAGATTGACATTTTTAGATACTTATTGGAAGTCTGCTCTCTTTGGTGTTTGACTCTCGGTGTTCTCTTTGCGGCAGAAGTCTCGCCGCGACGTTGGAAACTTTGACAAGGAGTTCACCAAGATGGCGGTGGAGCTGACACCGACAGACAAACTCTTCATCATGAACCTGGACCAGAACGAGTTCCAAGGCTTCTCTTACACCAATCCCGAGTTCATCATTCAAGTCTGAGGTGTTCACCAGAGAACTGGCTCTGGCCCCCCTACATTCATGAACGCTCATCCAGTATCCCATCACACATACTCGTACCGTCTCAGGCGTCAGCAGCCTCTAAAATGGACAACAGCTACTCAACATACACCCACAGACATAATCTCTAAATGTGGCTTCAGATGCTGGTTTCTCAGCGGGACCAGTCTGACCAGTGGTTAGACCAGCAACAGCAAGCAAGTCGGCACGTCCACAAGGGATTCAGTCTGGAGAAGAAAGTGTAGTCGTGTGTACATGCTCAGCAGATTGACAACAGTGTTTGTTTACTTTTCATCTCTTCGACCTCTAAAAGACATTCACACCCTGAACATTCCATCATCAATAAGTCATGAATTTGCTCACACGTGTCTGCAGGAGCAGCTGGAAAAATTCCAGATGAACTGATGTCGTCCTGCCTGATACAGTCCTGACCTTGGTCTTACGAGATTCTTGTCTTCCAAATGACACACAAAAAAATAGACAACTATTCCCAAGACGCCTGTCAGACTGTGATATTCAACAGTCTTTATTTAACCACCTGTTTCTATGGCACTGTGTGTGCGGTGGGTTAGTGCTGTGTAGGCCTATACAGTCTTTGTGGTCCAGCTCTTCTATGCATGCCATATTTGTGGTACAGTAGTTTCTTTCAATTTGCTTTTGACACGGAGGAGAAGCTGAACTGAGGCGGCGAGTGTATCTGCTAATGGAGGGAACAGTAGGCACTGAGATCCTCTGAAAGGAACATATATATTAGATGTAATCAACTCTGTATGACTTGTGTTACAGTGTTTGTGTAAATAAGAATGACTTAGAAGTGGATTTGGTGTTGTAAGCTGTGTCCCCCTCTGCACTTTAACCCTGCCAGCAGTCATGTCTGTTTTAACTTTATGTTCACAATTCATTTCTTCCATCTCCTCTTCCTCTTCTCCTCTCCTGAAAACTTAATTTAGCCTCTTCTCTTCCCCTACTCCCACCTTGCACCTATTTTTTCAATGTAAGGAGAGGTCGCTTGGAACTTTCTTTTTTTTAAAAAGGATGACGGGAGAATAAAATGTTTACTATGCAAAATGCAGGAGAAGAGGATGAGGACCAAAGTGGATGTTTTATAAATGAACCTGATGGGATTGTGTACCAAGAAAATATACATCATTTGCATGTGCTGCAAACGTTGAAAGTATATCTACATTAAAGTGAATTATTATAAAAACATTTAATTCTTTGTTTTACTGGCAGGACTTCTGCTATGACAACTTGGTGGTCTACATGTGTATATTTATTTTTGCACCTGGACACAGATTTTGAATCCAATAAAAGGCCAGACAGCTGCAGGGCCGTACATAAAGGGGACTATATGAAAGCATTTAAGCTAACTGCTACTGTCCATACTGTATATTGCTTCATTTGATTAGTAAACAGTCTGATACATAAAGTAAATGTGTTCTTGCTATATAGAGATTTGCAGTCATCATATTGTGACCCAGCGGTTTGTGAATATAAACATGACTCAGCAACAGTTAAATATGTCAGTGCCATAAAACATAAGATATTGAAATGTGTCCTGTTAGAGGTGATGGTACAACTGCTGACACTTCACCTGAGTCTTTTACATTCTTGATATTAAATGCATTTAAAAACAACAACAAAAATGGCGGGCCAGTCTCTGTCCGGGGTGCTGAACAGGCACGCGCGTTGGGGGCGGGGTTTGCCCCGTCCTACAGCCGCGCGTCAGAAGTCCAAAGTATCCAGATGATGCTGACGCCTTTTTCATCCCCACCTTTCTTTGTTTGAGGATTTGGAAGTTTGATTTTCCTCCTGGATTTCTTCTGACAGGCAGAGTCATCTATGATTTCCTCTGATTTTCTCAACCGCTGACCGAGAAACAGCCGGAGTCTCATTGTTGGACAAAAGAAGTCGAACTTTTTCAACTGCACCAATTAAATCAAGCGAATTGAGGAAAATGTCTGCTGAGCTGTCCTCCGATGACCGGACCAACTCAAAGATTAAACTCCAGGAAGAGTTTTAAAAAGAGCATCGCGAAAGCCACTGACCCGACATGAGGCTGTGCAACCGGGGCGTGATGATGTTGCTGACCACGGCGGGGGCTTTCTGCGCCTTCAGCCTCATGACCATCGCCGTGGGCACCGACTACTGGCTCTACTCCCGCGGGATGTGTCGCTCCAAGAGCCAGAATGACAATGAGACTGTCCGTAAGAACGAGGAAGTCCTGACCCACTCGGGTCTATGGAGGACCTGCTGCACCGAGGGTAGGAAAAGACAACTCCAGATGTTTAGGGGCCCCACACTTGGACTCTGGCACATTCGCGGCTTTCCTAGATGAAATAATTACAATAAAAAAACTTTATTAGCTACAAGTCACAATAACACAATTCATTGTCATCACAGATAACAGAATAATTATTGAGATTTATTCATTCTAAATGGTTTTGTAGTAAAATAATCTAGTCTAAAATATATTGTAAGTGATACATTAGGTAGATGAAAAATTCTTATATTTTACTTAAAAGCAGCTTAAACTACCAATGTTACATTGTAAAAAAAACAAACAAACAAAAACACTCCAAATACAATAAATGGTATATCCTAAATGATCTGTTAAACAGAGTATTATAGTAAAAAGATGGGATATAGAGTCATTACATTCATTAATCTCATCATATTAAACTTCTTATATAACTCCACTATATTTTTTAGTGTGATTTTTACGTAACTGTCAATTGTGCTAAAGTTAAAGAAACAATATATTGTTGTCGAGCCTAGGTGAAGTACAACTGCACTACTGTGTACTGTTGTATGAAGATCCAATTAAATATGCTTTGAATAAGAAAGAGTCATCCATCACTTACACAAAAATAGTCTACAAGGATACAATTCCAAAAAGTTCAATCAACATAAATGCATCTGGACTGGTAATGAACAGTGATTTATTCTGCAGACCTCTGACCAAAAAGAAGGTTTCGTAAAATAATCATGAATTCTTGATTCGATTTAGATTGATGGCGAAATTAAGAGATTGAAGATGCAGAGAAGTTGAAGTGGTATCTTAAATTATTCAATGCTTTTTTGCAGACCATCATTTCTATCTTCTCAATATTCAGCTTTTCTGAGAGGAATTAAAATATTCAGCTCTCTTATTTTGCGATCAAGCCTCTTAGCCTTTATTTCTTCAGTCATTCCCTCTTTCCTGAACATTAAAAAATCTAAATGGAGGAAGAAAAAGCAGATTTCAGCAATAATTAATCTGCAGATAAACAGAAGGGAAGTCAAAGGCTGAATGCAGCATAAAATTGGTTTATTTACAAGTGGAAATCAAAACTTTCTGAAAACATTTATTTTTTAAGAGAGGAACCAAACAGATATGGTTTCAATCCTCTTTCTTTCTGAATCGCAACAATGGTTAAATAATGTTTTTTAGCTTATTTTCTGTACTCTCTGAACCCTCAACTGTGTTCAAATTGTCCTGTGCTGAGTTTAGGTTGGTAACCATGGCAACCAGAGTCTCACTGTCAATATTTTTCAATCAATGCATCACACAGGGGCACGTATCAATATATGTCCATGTGTGGACAGAAACTGCTGGGTCAAATGTTGGTGAGTGCTGAAAACTTGCCGGAATGGTTTTTGAACAAATCTGTTGTTTGCCACATTTCAATATTTGTCTTGAATATTGTGTATATTCAAGATAACACAAATGTTCTTTGCTGGATGTCTATTTCAGTGCAGATGAGAGACTGTGTCAATAAAATAAAGCAAATCCTGACCGATCTGTAGCCTGCAGTGGTTAATGTTATCTCTCAGTAACTTGTACAAACTGGCACCAGGTTCTTTAATTTCACAGCAACAAAAAGGAATTCACTGGCTAAATATTTGAACTCATCATTCTGTTTAGCTTTTACGTGGCCAAAAATACTCCTCTTACAAAACCTTTACTCACATTTGCAATTGAAATCAAATCTGGAAGCTAATTTTCCTGCATTGAAAGAGTTAAATAAAATTTGTGACATCTATCTCTCAAATAATAGCAAGCGCAAGATTTACCAAAATGTCTTCTTTTTGTGCCATGTCATTTTGCGTTCAATATTTGGATTTGGATACCAACGTGCATCAGAATCAATAACACACAGTCCATTAGACACTAACCATCACATTTAATGTCATCTAATTACTTTCACAATGATTGTGCTCTCTAACTTACACAGCATGCTTTTGGTGTTACAGAATATACCAGTTGTAGTTGGGCACTGCTACTGTAGTCATAATATTTCTCTGTTTTTCTCCAGGGACATTTCAAGGAGTTTGCAAAGACATTGATCATTTTGCAGAAGATGCAGATTATGAGCAGGATGCTGCAGAATACTTATTACGTATGTAATAACCATCTGTAAGTGTTTTTAGTGCATGATAGGAGACTTTGCATTTTCATCATCTTTCATCTGATCAGGAGCAGTACGAGCTTCCAGCCTCTTCCCCATCCTCAGTGTGGGATTGTTGTTCCTTGGAGGTTTGTGTGTTGCTGCCAGTGAGTTTTACAAATCACGCTACAATGTGATCCTCAGTGCTGGCATCCTCTTCGTCTCTGCAGGTGAGAATTATTCAGGAATCAGCTGCACACACCCTAAAGACAATGAGATTATCTTGCATCTGAATCTCCCAAAATTTCCAAACTCCCGCAGGTCTCAGTAACATTATTGGCATCATTGTGTACATATCAGCCAACTCAGATGACCCGAGTCAGAGTGACAACAAGAAGAGCTACTCCTACGGTTGGTCTTTTTATTTTGGAGCGCTGTCCTTCGTGCTGGCCGAGATGGTGGGTGTCCTGGCCGTGCACGTTTTCATAGAAAAACACAGACAGCTGCGCACCAAAGGCCAGGCCTCCCTCATGAAGCCGGTCTCTCGCAGCTCGTCCATCTACCGCAACCATTACTACCAGAACCGGGCGCGGCGTTACAGCTACAGGAGCAACCACAACGCAGTGGAATCGGCCTCGCAGTCCTTCCGGGCATCCTTGGTGCGAGACAGAGACCAGTTGATCTCTGCTGACTCAAAGGTCCTGGCAGGTTTACCAGCATCAGGGACAGTGGGGTCTGAGTTTATGCTTTACACTTTGGCTGCCTCGCCTCTTAAAGACAGTAAGATTGAGATGGCTGTGGAGGATTTAACCACAGCAAACACCCACAACCACACAGAGACTCTCCCTGGAAACTGTGCTGCCAATAGAAGGACAACCCCTGTCTGAAAACAGACACAAAAAGTGAAATGGGAACAAAACTCTCACAAATTCTGTATCCTAATTTAAAAGAACTAGATACTCAAGCTAAGGAAAGGACAACAAAGACGACTAGACTGACAGAAAATCAAATGTAAAGAAAAAAGTATGACGTCCGAACACCACAAACTTGTAGGTCATTCTGTGATATATCACTAGAGTATGTGAGTGTGTGTGTATATAACATTAGGGTGCAGAAACAGACAGAAAAGTCTGTGAAAAACACTATCGACACATCCAAAGACATCCCAGCCAAATATATAGCCTGTACCTATACTGCCCTTGTGGACTTTACGCTTAAAACTGGAACCCCATTAAATGCTTGTTGTCTCTCTGAGTCTGACTATGTTTTGCACATAAAGATCTAAGCATTTGTGAAAAATCTGATGTTCTGCCCTGTGAGTCTGTGTTTACAATGAATAAAGCTTGTTCACACTGATGTTTTTTTCCTCTCTGCAGCCACACACGACAAACACATGCTCCAACAAACAGCTACAACCCCGCTACAGCAGTAGGAGCAATATTGTTGTAGATCCCTCAAAACAAGGACACAAGCTGTTAAATATGATTGGCATTCTGAGCTCTGCACACAATAACATTAGGAAGTTTAATTTTACACGAGATATGATGTAATAAACACACCTCATTATCTATCCACTGATGTTCTGCTAACTTTATGTGTTAGAAATAGGTTGAAAAAAAGTTGACCAAATAGAAAGTATAAGGAAAAGAAGCTTGGAAGTAAATTTTTGTTTTAACAAAACCAAGGTTAGATCTATCAAAGCTCCATTTTATGTTGATTTTAAGTTATTTTGATACAATAAACTCTGTATACCTGTTAGGCCAACCAAATTAAAATAAAAATGAAAAAATTAACTCGGTTAAAGGCTTTCGAGAAGTTTGAATAAATATATAATGACGTGTAGTATTATATGTATATTTTATAGTGGCACGGTTATTTATGTAACGATGAAGACGTCATATCCGGTTTAATGCGCCGCCATTTTGATGAAACTGCGAGGAGAAAGGCGGTCGGGACACGAAGTGGATTTTACGGATTTAATTTTCGGATTACTTTCAATACACAACAATCAAGTACTTCTTTTGAGATGTGGACGCTCACTCGACAGGATATGTCGCCCCGAATGTGAAATTGGTGGATTTTGTACTTCTGCTCGACGTCTACATTTGAATTGTACTGCTAGCATGGCTCCTTGAAACAGTTAGCGTTAGCTTTTGTTTGGCAAGTGTATTATGTACTGTGACGGACTAAGCTAAACTCGAGGCGTAGCTTGCTAACCCAAGCTTACTTCCTTGTTTCAACCCTTCTTCAAAACACATTTTACGTTTAAATACACGCGTTCACCCACCCGTTCTGTGTACCAGCTTAAATGAGTTGTGGTTGTTTGAGCACGAAGCACTAGCAACTACCTCTTGAAGGAAAAACGACAACCCTTAAGGACGATTGATCAGGAAATTCAGGCTGTTGGGTAGCTATTCTGGCAGCCCTCCACACGGACCATTCACCACGGACTTGGCCTCATTTACACCGGTGCTGTAGATTGCACTAACGTTTGGACTCATGGATTTTGTGGGATGCCGTTACATTTTACCGGACTAAAGTGAACTGTTAAGCCACGACGCCGTTCTGCGGCGCTTTGGCCTTAAACATCGATTATTTTGCTGTTACAAGGACTCTTCGTCGAAGGCGAGCTCAAACGCAATTTAGTTTTTTTTTTCTCCAGCGTTATAGAAAATAAAATTAAGATTTACACTAGCTCTCTGTGTTCCGTGTTGACGCTGTTTTGTTAACAGGCCTGTGTTTTTGGTTTTTTTTTCTCCTTGTGCTTAAGTGACGGAAGTGGTAAAAATGTCATGTGTTCATTATAAATTTTATTCCAAACTGGACTACAATACAGTCACTTTCGATGGGCTGCATATTACCCTCAGTGAGCTTAAAAAGCAGATTATGACCAGGGAGCGCCTCAAGGCCACAGACTGCGACCTGCAGATCACCAATGCGCAGACGCGAGAAGGTAAATTGTCTCCCGGCAAATTCTTAAACATTTAACCAGCTTCTTTCATGTTATTTTGGGTAAGTCGACATGATGTATCGAAATATCAACCTTCTTGTCTGTGGGGCATGTAAAATAGGAATAAATACAGTGTCAAAGGTCAGTTTTAACTACTGGACACCCTGAACCTACTGTTGTGTTTTTAAGTTTATAGTGCACTTTGCTCTAAGATGCTATACTGTTTTTTATCAAGCATTTTGAATCCCTATGTGTGTTAAATGTGTTGTTGAGGTTGAACAATTGAGCCTAATCAGATGGGATAAAGACACTTTCAAGTGCCAGAAAAATGAATAGCTAAGATATACTTAAGGCTAGTGGATCTATAATTGTGTTTCATTATTTGGATTTTCAAGGGGATAGCTTTCAGTAAGATGTGGCGTCAGCCTGCACTTTCATGTTAATTGTCATGTTTTGCAGAATACACAGATGAAAAAGCCCACATACCTAAACACTCATCAGTGATTGTCCGACGCATTCCAATTGGTGGAGTAAAGCCTGCTGGCAGGACGTTCATTGTGTATGTATGCTTGTGTATATAGCAACATCATCATTTGGATTACTGTAAGACATGTTTTAGTTGGTAATGAAATTATTTGCTATCGTTTTAAAGGTTGTGTTGGATAAATAAGGCTCACTCCCCATTCAGTAAATGCACGGGACAATGTTATGTATCATTTGCATTCTAGTCATTTAATTTGTGTCATTCCATGTTCCGTTGCAATTTGAGATCCCAAATACAATTTTGTTTAATAAAATGACAGCAATGTGCAGAGGTGACACCTCCAGAGTGATTGGCCTCCTGTCTAACTTTGCTATGCAATGTCTAATAAATGTCATTCGGCATCAGCGGTTTTGTACTCTAGAGTTGTGACCACAATCATTTGCAGTTGATTATCCCATTTTATATATTCAGTGTGTTCAAATAAGCATTTATAGGTCTCCAGCTGTCTGTTTATGCCAAATTCTGATGTTCCGTTCTTCCTTGTTCTTGTTTCTGCAGAGATCGTTCTGACTCAGCTGTAGTAGGATCATCCAGACCCGTATGTAACACAAACCCAAAATCAACACACACTCCTCCTCCTCCTCCTCCTCTCACCTCTCTCACTCTCCCTCTATTTCTGGCTTTAGTCACCTTTCTTGAGAACATTGTGTTAATAATGTAAGTTGTGTGTACCTTCTTTTCACTGTGTGTCAGCTACATTTGTGCTCAGATTTCAACCTCTCCATGTTACTTAACGTCTCTCTGGACATTCCTTGAATTACCTACATTTAGATAGTTTAATGTTTTTGGGTTTAGTCAATTAAAGTTGGAAATTATGGCTTAGAGAGATGACTTTAAGATGGGAAACAGTAGACTAATTTTTTTTAAATGTTCCAAACTAATAAATTGTTTAATTGTTGATATACAATTAAGGTACTATTTAAATTGTTAATGACTGTGTTTCATATTGAAATGATTTTCTTGTAGCCTGCTTTAGGTCAGGCAAATGTTTTAACAGGGGTTTGTAATGGGAGAAATGGTATTATGTTTTCCTGTCATTTTATTTTTTGTAAAAAAAAATCTGTTTAACAGCCTCAATGAAGCAACTTGTGGCTGGGATTTTTGTACTTAACTCCAGTTCGACAATACAGCTAAAATATGTCTGGAAGAGGGCCATTGCTTTATGTTTTAAACATCTAAAAGTGCTAAAACTTAATTTCTTGACTGATCTGTTTTTCCGTAACATTTACCTATGTTGCTCGTTTTGTCATGTTTAAAGTTATTCAGAAGATGCAAATTTTTGCTCTGAGTATGGACTTCTCATAAGACAAACATTTAAGGCTCACAGGCTTTCTTCTAATGGGTTAAATGCTTTGATCGAATTCAGCTTCTCAAGTGACAACCTCCAAGTGTATCGTTAAAACTGTGGTTTGTGGGGTTAATGTGGAGCTAGCCTTGCTACGTTTGCTGCTGTGCCCCTGACACACGTTGTAACACGATGGCAAAGTGCTCTGACACATTTTCAGTCAACCAAATATCCTGATAACTGAGGCATTCCATGGTTGCTGCAGTGAGAAGTGTTGTGGTGTAGTGTGTCCTGTAAGCTGTAAGCTGCAGAACCTTTCAATAAAGTTGTTCCGTGGGTCAGTGCCAGAGCCACTTGTATCACTTCCCTGTGTGTTCCCTCTATAGCCTTCTGCAATGTGCACTGTTCCCTCCAGGTCCTGCAGAAGACGCTGCACAGCTTTTCCCTCTTTTTAATGACCTAATTTATTTTCTGTACTAGAATTCCCACAGTTCAATGAGTAACCTGATATATCCTTTACCATTAATGTTGAAGCCTTTTAACCAGTGACACAAAATGTCCCCTCGTCGTTTTTTTCAAGGAACCATCTCAGTTTTTTGTTACTTTTATGTTAAAGCAATGGGCATGGTGCCATGCTTGTACATAATGTTAGTAAATGGGGTTTACCCTGCAGCTTTAGAATTTTACAACTCTGTTATATTTAGTTTAGGAGAGCAGGTGCTGAAACATCACTGGTGACCCAGTTAACAGAAATTGGAAGTCGATATTCAATGTGATGTATTCCTTTGAGAACCACCCTGGTCTTCCTACAGCAGAAATATTTCTCAATCACTGGAGAATTATTTTAAGGAGTGTAGGGTTGGACTGCAATAATGAAGGATAAGTGGCAATGGAAATCTTGGATTTAAGAATCCAGAGCTCTTTGTCAGAATTCACATTGCTAAATTGAATGCAGCTTACATTAGACAGCAGTATTTTTACACTGCAAAGGTCTTAGATTTCATTTATTTTCTGTTTATAGTATAAGTCATTATATGTATTGCATGTGGGCTAACTTTTAAAGTCTTTTTCCCCCCCAGGTGGCAAGTTTTACTTTTTTTTTTTTTTTATCAAGCACGAGTGTCTCTGGATTAGGTTATTTTCACTGACAAATTTAATGACCCCCGTGATTAGACATGGAATTATTGGTACTTCTCAGGGGTATTCATTTGTTTAATTGACTTGAATGTTAAATTGAAGGGACTGGATGCAGATGTATAGCTGTATAGCTATACGTTCAATGTTAATGCCTTTTAATATCTGTACTCTGATTTTCCTGCAGACCGATTCTTCTCCTTCAATGTCACTTGCCCAACTCGCCAAGGTAGTATCGCTAAATACTGGCTATCATTCCAAAAGAGGATTTAAGTACATAACATGCCCCCTTTTAATGTAGAGTTGACATTATTTTCTCCCCCCCTCTTGATCATGTCCATCAGACTCCTAACCTGGTCGACGCAAATGCTTCCGAGGAGGACAAGATTAAAGCCATGATCTCTCAATCCATTCATGATTATGACCCGATACAGTTAGTATACACCCATCTTTTTATCATAGGCCTCTGAAGTCGTTATTAACTGAACAATTTACTACTTGGAATTTGTTTTAGAAGATTAATTGGCTTTTCTCAATAGCTATTCAAAGAGGGGTGTTGGACCTCCCCCTGCTCACTATACCTGCTATCGGTGTGGAAAGGCTGGCCACTACATCCGTCAGTGCCCCATGCTGATGGTAATTATGTTTTTGTTGCATTTAGACTTTCAATTTAGAACTAAATTTCCTAATTGTTGGGACGTGTCTTTGTTGACATGATTTATTTTAATTTTTAGATCCAGGATAAAAGTGAGGAGGCTCCCAAACCAGTCAGGATTAGCAAGGGTATTCCTCAAAGCTTCATGGTCAAAGCAGAGCCTGGCACCAAAGGAGCCATGCTGACGAGCACTGGCGAATACGCAATACCTGCGATAGATGCGTATGTTTCTCTCGGCCCAACTCAACATCTGCTGTGGTTTTTTTTGGTGACGTGACCTTAAAATTAAAAGTCTATATTGATGCAGGGAGGCCTATGCACAAGGAAAGAAAGAGCGCCCACCATTTGTTCCACAAGACCAACCTTCATCTGAAGATGATGCAGATCCAATTCCAGATGAGCTGTTATGTCCGATCTGCAATGACTTGATGGTCGACGCTGTAGTTATACCCTGCTGTGGGAATAGCTACTGTGATGATTGTGAGTTCTTTGGCTTAATAACAACTCAAGACAAACTGTTTCCAGGTTTAAATGCATTTATTAATATTTTGGGAGTTACAAAGGATAGTTATTGGGATCAGTCAAATTTCAACACAAACAACCCAGAGATAAATATAGGTGTAAAAGACACAAGGGATGGCAAAATCAGTTTTTTTGTGGTAAGAGAAAAATGAGACGACTATTTGAAAGCTTAACAATGTAAGATGGCTGTTTTGTCTAGTTGATCTGTGCTGAATGTCAAGGAGGGTTTCCTTCAAATAACAAGTATGTAAAAGGCCCAAAATCAGTTGATGGGTCTTTGCTGGGCTTTGTGCTACTTGGGCCAAGGGGCTAAAAAATGGTCCTTTTTTATACAATTGTACACTTGCAAAGGAATTTGCGAAATAATGCAACAAAATGAAATTAATAAAAATATCAAAGCCAGCATGGGTAGTGTTAGAAGCTCATTTATGTGATTGTTAAATGCTTAACTTTGAGTTGGTAGATCCAACAGCTTACTAAACTACAGGTACTAGTATTTTACGGCAGGGAAATGTGTCATCTGTACAAAATCACTCTCCTCCCTTTTAACTGTCTAAAGAGAGACTTTTTATTCCAGGCATCAGAACTGCCCTGCTGGAATCAGAGGAACATGTCTGTTATACATGCAAGCAGTCAGATGTTTCACCTGATAATCTTATAGCCAACAAGTTTCTTCGTCAGGTAACCCAACACACATCTGCGTTTCAGTATGCTGAGTTATTGCATTCATCTTATTGTGATTTTTTTTTTTAAATGTAATGCTTCATGCAGGCTGTAAACAACTTTAAAAATGAGACTGGATACACCAAACATGCACGAAAGCTGGTTCAAAACTCGGCTCCACCGCCACCACGTCTTCAGTTGCTCAGGCATTCAAGACAGCAGGACCCTTTGGTCGCCAATGCTTCTACAAGTGCACCCTCTACCACCACTCAAGTACAAGCCCCAACTCCAACTCCAGCACCTGCCCCTGAACCGTCACCCCCCACCCCTCCTCATGTCTCTGCCACTGAAGGGCAAGTTGCTTCATGTACTCCACCAGCTGCTGACCACCATTCTCCACCAAAGACGATCAACCACGGTGAACCTCCTCCACCAGGGTGAGTTAAGGCTATGACGATTTAAACACCAGGATTAAAAATAACCACCCTAATTGGTCAAAATGTGTCCACATTGTAGTGAAACTGACCCTGGACCAAGTTTGACAACAAGCTCATCAAAAGCAGAAAGTGGTTCTCAGGTATGACGGCATCCATGACTAGACTACATGTGAGAAACATCAATTTTGGATCTCATTCTACTTTTTCTTTTTGGTTGACAGAACTATAATTTAAGTAATATGGGCCATCCACCACCAGCGAGGCCAACTCAGTCCTCGGGTAAGCGATTTATTTTAGGTTATTTCCTGGAAGATATATGTTGCATAGTACTTTAATATCTAGCGTCTGATCTATCCTACATTAATTTGGAATCAAATGGCAACGTAACAGTAATCTGTTTTGTTTAAGAGAAAAGATAATTATGATAATATAGGTGTGGTTTTAAAACTAAATACATCCAGTGACAAGCTGCATCTCCCACAGGCCACCAGTCACGGCACCATCACACTTACAGGGGTGGAGGTCGTCACTGGGAGAGGTGAGGCCAGTCTACCAGTGATCTATAAATTGACTGTGGCGTAAGATGAGTTTTAACAGTTTGCATTCTTTGACCAGGTCTTTCAGAGGAAGAGACCATCCCTCCCCTCACATTCAGACCGTTCCACCTCCAGCACCCATAACTCCGGCCTTTCCAGCTCAGTCCATGTACCCACCCCCACTACAAGCCTACCCCCCACCTTACAGTTCTGGTCCCGGTCTAATCCCTCCTCCCCCTGTTAATTATCAGCCTCAAGCTGTTTATGCTCCTGGACCGGGAGTACTCAACCCTCCATGGGTTGCACCAGGCACCCAGCCCCCTCTTGTGTCTCTTCCAGGCCCCCTCTCTCAGCCTCCCCTTTCTAAGGATGATTTCTACAGACAGCGACACCACCGACAGGACAAGTGAGTTGTTTAAATTTGTCAGAAAAAAGTGTGAGTTAGTGTGGACTCTTACTGAAGGTTTTATCAGAGGTCGTGATTGTCTATTAAGGTTGAATAAGAATTTCATTTAAGGTTTCTGCTGTTTTGTCTTTGTTTGCAGAGTTCAGTCCAAACTTGATGAATTTACTAAAGACTTTCTTATGAGGTACAGAAGTGCGCCAAAGAGACAGCGACGTTCTTACTCCAGGTAGCTTTATTAATGTGCTTTAAACCAAACTCTGTTTTAGTTCCTATGTAAATATATGTGTATAATGAATAAAATTATTATTTATTAAATTAATTTACTCATAGTCACCCATGTTTTTCTTTCTAAACTTTTCCCTCCTCTAGGTCAAGGTCATATAGTCGCTCTCCTTTGAGCCGCTCTTATAGTCGCTCAAGATCACGGTCCAGATCAAGGTCCTACTCGTATTCTCCAAGCCGATCCCGCTCTCGTTCTCGCTCCTATGATCGATCTTATCCACGCTCGCCGTATTCTAGACGCAATGGGCGTAGTTACGGCCGCTCTCGGTCCAGGACCCGATCCCGTTCAAGGTCATATGGATACAGACGCTCTGCTTCTCCACGGTCTCCTCTCGCCTACCGGGGAGGTGGTTGGGAGGGAGGTGAAGGAGCAGGACCTTACAGGTCAAGGTCACGATCTCGCTCGCCCGGAGGCTACAGGAGCCGCACCCCAGATGGACGAAAACCGCCCCCACGTGAGCTAGCTCCATATGAACTGAAGGGTCTCAGTCCTGGTAGTCAGGATCGCTGGGAACGAGAGAGGTATAGACAATGGGAGAAGGAGTATGCTGACTGGTACAACAAATACTATAAAGATTTTGAAAACCAGCATCCATCACTGTATCAGAGAGGACGTGGCAGTCGGGACAGGGATCGAGAAAGGGAAAGAGCATCACCCTTATCTCGAAATTATCCCCCTGAGGGGAGAGGAAGAAGAGACGATAGAGGTGCCCCAGCTCATCATCCTCCATCTTCCTCATCATCCGGGACAAAATCCAGCAATAAAGTCATCAAAACCAAGAAAGTGAAAAAGAAGAAACCTGGGGATGAACAAGAGTCATCCCAGCAGTCCATTGACAGGGGTGATGCGACACCTGTCCGGGATGAACCCATGGATGAAGTTCCATCTCCAGTTAAAACACCCCCAGTGTCCTCAAGGCCTCAAGCAGGTGACGCAACAAAATCTCCAGCCTCTAAAAGCAGTGCATCAACCAAACCCTCAGCCAAGTCTGCATCCAAACCCCAATCTGATAAAAACAGGAAAGAGAAAAATCAAAAGGTGAAAGCCAAAGTCAAGACTGAAAGTGTTAAATCCAAGAGTGACAAGATAAAGAAGAAGAATGGTGATGGAGTGACGAACAAAAAGGATTCATTATCATCTACTGCCTCTAAACCACTGAAAACACTCAAAGTAAAACAAGAAGATGCCACCAAATCGACTAATCCCAAAAAGGAAAAGAGCAAAAGCTCTACGGCGAGGCCTGGCCTGCTTAAAACCCCCCCGCTGTCTTCTCAGAACCCACCACTCCATCATCCTTCAGTGCACGATGGCCTTCAACCCAGTCACGACATCCGAGGGAGAAGAGACCTTCCACAAGCCGGCGGTCTCCTTCCTCTCCCCAATCAACACGGACATGAACTCGCCCCCCCATTGGACAGTCGGCGCAGAATGGGAGAGGACAGTCGGTCATTACTCGGTTCTCCTCCTGGAAAACTAAGGCGAACAGACAATCTGGGGGGTGATCTTATGTCCCACCCACACATGTCTCACCAGCCCCTCCTCAACAGACTCCCACACTTTGAAAGGCCTGGTCTTCTTCCCTTACCAGGCAGTCGTGAGATGGGGCGTGGAGATGTAGATCGAGGACCCATCAGACCACTAATAGACCTGCAGGTAGGTTAACCATTTGTTTCTTTACTGGCTTTTCTTGCTCAAGCCCTTGCTTAAATGTGTAATAATGATCTAATAATACAGTGGTTTCACATTAGTCCTGCCTCTGATCAGCTGCAGCTTTTGTAATCACATTTTCCCCTTGTTTAAAGCCTTTGGTGCAGAGGAGGATCAAGTTAAACAGAGATCTGGGGAGAAAATACAGCACCGAGACGACAGCCTTGGACAGAGCACCTCCAGGTCCTGAGAAAACAGCATCCACCTCAGACCAGTCGGCATCTGCTCACACATCTGATGGTGATCGACCCAGCAGCAGTAGTATCGAATGCTCAGGTAGAAAAGAGCGTCCAGCTTCTGCTGACAGGGGAGTCTCCAAAGAAAGACCAGGGAGTGCTGGAGAGAGACAGCAGGACCTGGACAGAGAACAAAGAAGTTTAGGAATGAACAGAGAGAGAGACAGAACATCAGTGTCTGACCGAGAGAGGATCCCTGCGTCTGACCGAGACAGAGGGACGGTGTCTGAGCGGGACAGAGGGGCTGCATCCGAGCGGGACAGAGGGACGGCGTCCGAGCGGGACAGAGGGACGGCGTCCGAACGGGACAGAGGGGCTGCGTCCGAACGGGACAGAGGGACGGCGTCCGAACGGGACAGAGGGACGGCTTCCGAGCGGGACAGAGGGACGGCTTCCGAGCGGGACAGAGGGGCTGCGTCCGAGCGGGACAGAGGGGCTGCGTCCGAGCGGGACAGAGGGGCTGCGTCCGAGCGGGACAGAGGGACGGCGTCCGAGCGGGACAGAGGGGCTGCGTCCGAGCGGGACAGAGGGGCTGCGTCCGAGCGGGACAGAGGGGCTGCGTCCGAGCGGGACAGAGGGGCGGCGTCCGAGCGGGACAGAGGGGCTGCGTCCGAGCGGGACAGAGGGGCTGCGTCCGAGCGGGACAGAGGGGCGGCGTCCGAGCGAGACAGAGGCGCTGCGTCCGAGCGGGACAGAGGCGCTGCGTCCGAGCGGGACAGAGGGACGGCGTCCGAGCGGGACAGAGAACGAGTTTCTGGGTCAAGCCACCAGAAGGCATCCACATCACTGGAGAGAGACTCTGAGGGAGAGAGGTCTGTTAGGAGAGAACGAAAGAACTCTGGTAGTGGCGGGACGGGAGGGAGATCTGTTTCTCTAGACAAAGTGACCATCAGAGAGAAGTCGGACACCACCAGGAGAAATGTTGACAACCAGCCAAAGTCGAAAGAGTCCTCTCAGGACAGAGGGGAAGGCTCGAGCAGAACTACCAAACCTAACAGGTCTGTCAACATTCTCATACATATTCATCATTGAAAATGCAGCATACAGTATAATATTTAAAGGAAATAGTAGGAGAAGTCTCTGAACATCTGGCAAAAGTGACAGATTTGATTAATTTGACAAGATTTGAATTAATGGCTGTGCTATTATCGTAACCTTTTCAGAGTCTTTAGTTAATTACTTGTTGTCATGGACATGTAATTATATTCTGCTCTTTTCCCAGGAGTGTATCCAGGGACAGAGCAGAGAGAGGCCCTCCCTCTGGAGAAAAACCACCTGCACTTCACAAAGAAGGTAATTTAAGTCTGTCTGCAAAGCAGTGACGGTTCTGACTATTGTCTCTTGTCACCTCCCTGAGAACATTTCCTGTCTGTCCCTCCTGTTCTAGCACCGAAAGATGGCGAGGATTCTGCCGTCAGAAATAAGCCCCGTATCAGCCGCAAGGCCCTGTCAGGCCACTCTGGGAGCTCCTCCATGTGCGTATTGTAGCAGAAATATCTCTCAAACCCATATGCTAAATCTTGATCAGTAAAATGCTGTTGGGTCTCATTTGCCTAGTCTCAGGTGACGTTTAACATGCTGATTTAAAAAAAAAAAAAAACTGGATACGCTCTACTGGGTGTAGTACAGAAGACGGGCGATACACCCATGACTATCGTCTCATCTAAACAACTGTTTTTCTTAATATTAGATCAACCCAAGAGGTAAAGCAGGATGCAGAGAAAGACAGGAATCCTCCATCCTCCAAGCGCACGGCGCCGCCTTCGACGAGTCCCACCGCCTGCTCTAAACGTACACCGACTGTGAGTCCGGCGCCGAGCCCGGTCAGAGAGGAGCCGCTCATTCAGCCACCGCCTCGCTCCAAGTGGGAGAGAGAGGACGATGAAGAAGCCCTGGAAAATGAACTTAGTGCTCCCACTGTGCCCTCACCAGTGCTTCAGAAGCAAAGAGTTAAAGAGCTGCAGTCTGAAGCGCCTAAACTTCCCAGAAATGACTCCCGGGATGGAAGTAAGGAGCCGAAGAGAGGAGTAATAAGAGAGGATAAAAAAGGGAGAACACAGAGGGATGAAAGCAGAGCAGTCAGGACGGCCCAGACGACCTCCGATAAAACATCAAAAACAAAAACCGCGAGGGAGCTGGACAGAGAGGAAGGGAAAGATGCCGTCAGAGAGGAGGGGCGGGGAACGGGAAAAGAGGAGAGAAGGCCAGAAAACAGAGGCTCCGGAGGAAGAGACGAGAGCCGCGGCCCCGAGCCTCGCAGACAACGACTGTGTTCTGACTTGGGTCGCGAGACGGACGAGGCGGCGTTCGTACCGGACTACAGTGAAGGAGAGGGCTCCGACACGGAGAGAGGAAGGAGCGCCAGCCTGAGCCCGTCCCAGAGCCAGCAGTCCCAAAGCCCAACCCTGAGCAATCACAGCGGCTCGGGAGCCACGGACAAGAAGAAAAAGAAACAGAAGAAGCAGAAAAAACACAAGGACAAGAAGAAGAAGAAGCACAACAGCCAGGACAAAGGAGAACACAAGCACAAAAGCCAGGACAAGGGAGAACACAAGCGCAAACACAAGAAAAAGAAGCGCAAAAAGAACAAAGACAAAGAGGAGGAGGAAGAGGAGGTGAAGGCAGAGAAGACGCAGGAAGGGGCTCCGTCTTAAGCCGACTTCAAGAAGCCAGTGGCGTTGATGTGTGTGCCATTCAGGATGAAACAGGTGTTTTTGACTGTCCGTGCCCGTGTTCTCACATTAACACTGTTGCAGATGGTACTTTTGAGCGAAGGGCCACAGAATTAAAACTACTGCTCGTTTTCAACAGCGTCGCATAAGAACCTCACTGGGAGACCTGGTATGTGTGTGTAGATCTAACTTGAGCTCACAGGGCCACAACAACTGATGGCACTGAAACGATTAAAGATGATAAACTGTACTCAGGGAACTGATCGATATCACAGTGGTAAATTGCTGTTTCTCTGCTTGTGTATGCTTGTGAATAGTCCCACCTAATATTTTCTTCCCTGGTTTAATTCCCTGTGTTCTCTTATTACATGGTTTCTGAATAAATGTATATGCTACGAGCTGTTGTAAGCTCTCTTTGAAGGTCTCTACATAGGTTTTGTATTGTTTTAGCACATGAATATCAAAAATTGATCCTTTGCTTTATTTCACTTTGTGCCAGCAAAGTTGTTTTCCGAGTTGCTTTTCTTAACCTGAATCAAATGCAAACTATGTAGAATTTATAATTGATTAATGTACTAAAACAAAGCTGAATCAAGAATGTGATCTGAAGATGGAGGCTTGTGCCTCTATACTGCACTGGATCGTATTGATCACGGATGTGTCAATAATGGCAGATCAGCCGGTGTGATGTTCTGAATGTGCAGCGGCAACTGTTGGGTTGTACAGGTTGGAGGACTTGTTCCTATTAATTAGTTGTTAATTTTTTTATTAAAAAGTCCTTGAAAGAATAAAGGTGTGTGTTTGTTGTATTTCACCTTGCTGTTGTATACATAAACACAAAAGATGGCAACTTATTCAGTGTGGAATTACATTGCCATCATTAATTGCTCATAAAGTACAAATTTCATAGAAACTAAAAGATGGGTAACGACTGGAATAGGCAGCTTAGATGGAAAAAAGAATTATAATTTTTTAAACAGATCCTTGGAAAGAGTAGTCAGGTTTGGGCTCGTTTTGATTAATTATTCTTCAAGCGTGAATAATTGAAACGGGACTTGCCAGGAAGAGTTGCTGCAGTGATGCGCAGTGACCACTGCGTGGCGCTGAAAGCCCTGCCACTTTATATACGTGGGGTGAAAGGCTGTCACAACAAACTCGTTGATATATCTACAACCCCCCCAACACGCACACACACACAAGCATGACTGGTGGATCATAAGCAGGAGGCTGTAGATGGGTTCACAGACAGGGTGAGGGACCACTGAGATCAGCGAGCGGCAGATGCATTTTCCCTCAAACAGCTGTATTTGAAAGTGCACCCCAGCTTAGCCCGTGCATTGTACATCAGTGTGTGATATATAATACATATTTAAGGTCATCCTTAATGGACTCAGATCAGTGAGACCATCACACGAGATTAATATATTGTTTTAGCCCCTGCCCAGATTACCAGAATAGCTCGCTATTCCTTTCATCTTCCTTCCTCTAATGTTCACTAAGAATGTGTGTGTGTCTAAACACGTGTGGCTGCATGTGTGTCAAGGCCTGAGGGCCCTTCTGAGCCATCGGGGAGACCACTGAAGTACAGTTTCGCCACATTCATCTTAAATATAAGTGATTGTATCTTGATGCATTTTGAAAACTCATCCCTTCCACTGTTAAACATGTACAAATGACTCGACTGTGACTAAATCAATGTCATATGAGAATAAAGAACGAAGAAGTGTTAGCAAGGAGGGTAACAACAAAGCTAACCCTAGTATTAAAGATCAGTTAGGAAATCTTAACATGCCCAGTATGTTTACTAGACGTTTCAGGTGTAAATTGGACTGTTTGCACCTGTTATCAGCCTGTGTGTTGGTGTGTCTCTTTGGTTTGTTCTTTTTTTCCACCGCTCTCGCAAACCTGACATCACTTCCTGTCATCAAGGCCAAAGGTTGCTAAGCAACTTCACTTCTGCCAGTTGTCAGAAAAGATGTTTCTCCTCTGACTGCTTCTCAGCTTATCTCTCTCTTATCTTCCCGTCATAACTGTGATGTTTATGAAAGATGTTGGCTACGTGTGCATGGCTGCTCATGCATCTGTATGGACCACGGTGCATTTGTGCTGGAAGACGTGGGGCGGAAGAAGCCGGGGGAGTACAAGGAGACTGCAGAATCCCTGACAGATTCTCATGAAATTAATTAAAAGAATGAGCCCCTTTTATTTCTATACTGTAGAATCTCTCCAAGCATGTAAAATAAAAAATAACATGTGCGCGGGAAACTACAGAGATGCACGCAGAAGATATCGGTAAAGCACGACTGTAGCTCTAATTCCCAGTCTTCTACAGTAGATTTAGGTTCCACGTTGTTCCACGTCCTTCATTATTGAAGTGTGAGCACAGCGTGACTGTTGGGACGCTGCCTCTATGAGTCACACTCACAACAGCGTAAATCAGCGTGAATGTAAATACCAAGGAAGAGAACTTTCAAATTGCTGCAAGCAAACACAGATCATTAGAGTTGCCTCCCCCCACCGCTCTGAAAACCGAAACTTTAAGTTGACACCAACACTGGTGACCTGTGTGTGTGTGTGTGCTGATCCCTTCAGACATTACTAAAGTAACAAGGTCAAGAAAGACAGTTATACTGCTCCTATGTACAGTATGAGCGTGTGTGCGTGTGTGTGTGTGTGTGTGACCTCATGTGGTTGTCATGGCAGTATAGAAGACCAATCAGTATTATTGATCAATGATTGAACCCGCAGTTTGTGTGTGGTTGTGTGTGTGTGTGTGTGTTTGTGACAACACCACGGATTTAAATACTTCCCCATATATAATGTTGTGTGCTGGTCACCATGGAAACACACCCAAAGGGCGCTTACAAACAGCAAATGTTTGTCCTAGATACTTTCTCTGTCTGATAATAGATGGAATGTATTTCTGTCCATTTCTTTGTGTGTGTGTGTGTGTGTGTGTGTGCGTGCGTGCGTGCGTGCGTGCGTGCGTGTGCGTGTGCGTGTGTGCGGAAGTGTGTATTGCAGGAACTAATGTAAAGCATTTGAACACGCCCAAGTGAGAGAGCTGGAGTAAAAAATGCATGAAATGATCCCGTCGAGCAGAAAAAGTCCTGCGTGACTTACACAAGATGATGAGATGAGTTGGAAGCAGAGGGAAAACTCATGAAAACACACAACCAACACACAAACGCACACAGATCCATCGGCTGCAGAGGTCCACACACACACACACGCATGTGTGTCCCAGATATCTTAAACTGTAGTTGCAATGTGTTTGATGTGTGCTACAGTCGGAGTTATGAGAGCTGCGAGGAGACTTGTGTTCCGTGGGCGTATGATTAGGTATTGCACGGTGTTTCCCTACACTGAGTGAACATCTATTCTTAGTTTGTAGCCTTACTGGTCCTGAATCCCATGGTTTGTCTGCCTGCCAAGTCCAGTTGTTGGGACCAAAGCAAATTTATTGATATTTAAGGCTCTAGTCTAGAGGATAAAACAGACTGACTTACATAATCCTTTAACTCATTGAGAGCGATCAATGGATCACAACTTCCCCGCGGTTACCATCACCATATGCAAATGGGCAGCAAACTAAATTGAAATGATCCAAGCGGAACAGTTCAGATGCTCCAGTTTAGCCACATGCAAGCATAAAACTGCTCCTTTGGAAGAGCAAAATGTAATTTAATCACTGTGTTGTGTGCGGAGAGCAGTTTTAATAGGCCAGCTAATTAAATCAAGGCAACTGTTGCCACATCTGTACTTACATTCATTCCACATCCGTTTTTACTTAAATGCAGCTTTAAGACAGATAAGTGGGCTCTTTTCAGAGAGAGTTTAGCATCTACCTGGTGGCGTCTGTGCCAAATGAGAACACCCACTGCCCAAAAGATTAACTCGGAGATTCTAAGTGTATTTTTTTCTTTTTGTTTCTTTAATCTATCCAAATTTATGTTGCAGCACGTACTGAACATCATAGCCTCCACACAGCACAGTGGGACTCTTTTTTTATATCTAATAGAGTGCAAACATTAAATACATCACCAGAAAACAATTTAAATATTACTTCCATAAATGGTATCTGGGGGCTGCCAGGGGGCCTTTTGGGAATTGGATGAGTCCCCACAGAAGTGAGCAGCATCACAATTTCCTGATGATACCTTTTTCTGCTGTCATATATATATATAATTTATATTCAGTAAAAATTATGCTATCATTAAAAAAGATGGGGGCAAATACTTACTTGTCACACTCTGTACTTCTATTTCACCACATTTGCGTGTTTTTTTTCTTTCATTGTATTTTTGTCTCAAATTATCAACTTTATTCTACATAGCAGACAATGTTCACACCATTACTTTGATAATACAATATTTAAAAACAACCACAGACACTCTGGACAGCATGCTGGTCTCATTTTTAACAATCTTATGGCACAGGGCTGGTTGCGTGTTTGTCATTATTAATTGCTTGTCCCCTAATAGTGTTAGCTGCTTTAAACATATTGTGTTGGAGCACTGCCATACCTCTGGCTTTTGTAAATTGACATCCTGCTTTACAGTATGTGACTGTGAAACCTCATTTTTTATGTGACAGCAGCATCCTCCACCCACACGCACACACACCCACACACACACACGCATGCACACACACACACACACACACACACACACACACACACACACACACACACACACACACACACACACAGGTATTGGAATAGGGTGCTAGCACAGCAGAGGAGGAAAAGTCACATGCTCTGACTGGTTCCATTATTGTCAAGTTATCATTATTAAGTAAAACAAGTTTCTACAAAATAAAACTTGCAGACGCCACTGTGCATTATAAATTGCGACCGAGACCGCGTTTTAAAGCCATTTCGACGAGACATTTTGGGGTCAGAGCAGGTTTTCCCTGCGACACTAAGTGAGGCTGCATCCCATTTAGGTCAGATAACTTGAGACGTTACTCCCACGCATTTTGGATCTGCGCCATACTAAATGGAACAGAGCCTTAATTAAAATTTTAGCACGGCTTCTTCAAAGTGTACTCTCATGGTGATGGGGTGATTTCACACCCGACTTATTTGATTAGGAACAAAGGAGTCAACAAAGGTGGTTTGCCGTAAGTAGATAGAAAAAATCCTGGGGAAAATGTGCAACTATTCACTGTCAATGGCAAGTAATTTAGGAGTTCCTATGTAGCATAATTTGCTAAATATCATGCCCTAAAATATATCCAGAATAACACCTTGATATCACTTGTAACTTTATAAACTGTTAAATTAAAAGTCAGCAACTGTGCGTTGGGGGAAACATGTGGAATATTGAAAAGAATACAACGTATATAAAATTGACCCCTAAAGTCAAATAGCTAGAATTCTACCGTAACATCAGTGACGTCATGCTGAGGTTCTAATAAGCTAGCTAGTTATGATCGATGTGCTTGCGGAGCTTCCGGGACTAGCCTGACTTATTTTGAAGGCAAAATGGCTGCACTTCCGGTGGGCTCTCTGCGGGGCTTGACGCGCTCTGCCTCTCCGCGGAGCGCCTGAACTCGGGTGCCTGACACGGCAGAGTGTGTCCAGCGGCTGAGGGGACGCAGGCGCACGGGAAGCCGCTTGGCCCGTCACAACTTTACTTTCCACAATTATCACAACTTCTGCGTCTCATTCTGCTGATTTCTTGTTCCTCTTGTTCTTTCCTCCCGACTGACGGACGGAGTTTGGATTTTGAGGGGAGGAGGCAGCGCTGCCCTCGGATGGAGCACCGGGGCTCCTGGAGCTCAGGGCGCACGGCGGACACAAAGTGAATGACGCTGGTGGATGGACCCTGCTTCCTGGTGAGGACCGCGATTAAAGTTTTGTTTTCAATGTGTTCCAATGTTATGCCAGTTCATTATTATTTTTATTTATTTTTTTGCAATTAGAGCTTCTTATTCCGGATGTGCGCCAGGTGATTGGCTGTGGTACAAAAGAAAGCCTTCGGATCCGGTCATGTCGCGCCGTCGATGGCGGTGTTTCTAACACAAAATTAAAGATTTAAAGTGTTTTAAGGTTGAAGTTATGATCTGCCTACGCTGTCAACCAAGTTAGAGACACCTCATTCTAATGCGGGTCTCCGCGCGCGTGTGTGTTTTAAAATCACATAATATTTAGACTTTTATAGAATGTTGTTTTTATGAAATCTACAGTTCTGAGCTCAAGAAAGCCTCATCGCTATGACAAGGTTTGACATTTAGGAGCATGTGCATAAGTAAGAAGGCAAAATATCTGAACACATGTTATTTGCTGTGGCTTTAGTGAACAGCTGGTGCAGATTCTCAGAAGGAACGCTGCAATATTTGATGATGGTTCCATCAAATGTCAGGTATGGTCAGGGGTACGCTGCCTTTTTGCAGCCGATTGAGATTTGATATGACGGTTTGAAGTGTTAATGAGAGAGGCACAAGTGTGCCTTTTATGTTTTGCGCCCAGCAGGTTTTTATTGTGGAGAAGAGCAGCTCTTGAATATAACCGGTGCCTGCCCAGCAATTACTATTGAGTCCCAACCAAAAGCTTCAGACGGTCCAGGCTGTGCCTGTGCCCATCATGAAAACACGCGAGGATGGACGATCCTGGCAGACTCACTCTTGTTATTTCATGAAACGCTGATACACTCGCTCTCGCTACGCAGAGAAGTAACATGTCAGCGCTCCTGTCTATACCTTATGTTCCTGCACTGACCAGCCCAGTGCTACATCAAGGGAGTCTTCTTTGTGTCCATTTTACAGTAATCCAGCTAATTCTCTAATATAATAATCAATGGGCAGACCAGTGGAAGTGATTTTTCTCAATCTCAGATGATCAATAGGCAAAGGAATAACCAAAGTGAACCATTGGGGCACATTTGCTCTGTGACAATATGTGCTCTAAGTCTCATTTTGGCCAAATTCTGCTACATCGTGTCTAATAAATCAAAAGATGGGATGTAATTTAAGAGTAAATGAAATCTGAAGACAGGAAATGAATCTGCTCACACACTCTTAATATAAACTGAGATTATCATTCAATTTGACAGTTCCTGCATGACATGCCAGTGCTTCAAGAAACTCCAGTCATTATTGTAAGTATTAACCACAGGCTGCTTGACAATGTCAGCGCTTTCACCAGATTTTATCTTAAATTGGAGCTCAAGGAAATTATATATACTTATATACACGCAAGTACAATTAGTGCAAATGCAGACAAATTTTAATTTAAAAATAAATAACTCATATTGTCCTGGTGCTTTATTTTTTTAATTGCAAAAGCCCTTTAAAAAAAAAAAAAAAAGGCATTGTATGTTCAGATTGTTTTAATCTGGTCTGGATTAAAAACAAGTGTAATGGCTTGTTGTCATTGCTGAATTACACCCGTGGGATTATCAGGAAGGATTCTAAAGTGCTCCGTTAAATCGTTCCCTTTGCTTTTATTTAGACTTGTTTCCTGCACCGATGGCTTGTGGGTTCTTTTGAAGGTTACCCTTCTGAGAAAAACAGACAGATTTAATGTGCTTTGGGAAGGCTCTTGTGCACGGAACGACAGGCTGGACTGTCTGGCCTTCTGACTTTGTGAAGATAACAAACATGGTATGGGCCCGTGTGGCCGTATGGCGATGCCTCCTGAACCCGTCTGCTGGTGCCTTTCACTTCCTTTTTTTAAGGTTCAGGCTGTTCACGGCACAGCCATGACAGGCGTCCAGGAGCCTGACCCACGTGAGCAGAGCGGAGAACCACCAGAAGAAGACGGGGACGAGGAGGAGGAGGAGGAGGAGGAGGAGGAGGAGGAGAAGGTGCGCGTGTCAGTTGAGGCGGAAGAGGAGGAAGAGGAGAAAGACGAGCTGCCGTACCCGTCTCTAGCGCCGGTGGTGCTTTTGGCTCTGACCCAAACCAGCCCACCCCGGTCCTGGTGCCTTCGTGCTGTCTGCCACCCATATCTTTGACCAGCCGCTAACGTGCACGTTTGTGTTTATAATACGAAAGAGACATTGTCTGTTTGTGCTTTAGCTCTGCACTTTCTCAATGGTATTGTAACGCCGTGGCACCTGCCACATCACTGTTTATTTTACGTCTAAACACAAGGGAGACGGGAAGGAGGCTTGCATTGTGTGTGTGTGTGTGTGTGTGTGTGTCTGTGCTTGGAAGAACTCAGGTATTTCCTCGGACCCATTAGCTATAGGAAAAGAGGTCTAACATTTTTCCCCCTGATTGGAGGTTTCCATAGTGACAGGCTTTAATGAATCTCTAGGGTTATAGTCAGTCAGTGGCATTGTTACTGACCTCCGTGTACGCAGCATAAGGAGACACAAACGGTCCCACCCTCGCTCTGTTTCTGTCCTCATCGACTCACCTCCTGTTCCTCTGCCTGTCTCTCACTCTCTGTCACAGCCTCAATCCACTTCTGCCATAAACATGAAAGCATGTGTGTAGCTATCTGTGTGTATATGTGTGTCTGGGAGAGAGGGAGACGGAGAGAGAGAGAGTGAGCAGCTATGAATACACTGAGGCATGCATAAACGTCAGCAACACCTCAGGGATTTGTCAAAGCTTTCCAAATTGAGTATTTTCCACTCCTTATGAGTCTGTGTGTGCCAGTGTTTGTGTCTTATTCTGATGTCTATGCACATCTGAGAATATTTCCCCCTGTCAGCATTGTGTGCGCTCTATGAAATATAAATACATAATTGCTGAATAAGTAAAATGCACACAAGTAAAAAGACATAAAATAACTACAAATGCCATGGAGCATGCTGTTCTGTAGCCTGCTGGGCTGTTACCAGCAGGACCACATCCCAGAACGTTGTCTGATCACCGAGTCCACGCTAACTCGTGAAACTCGCTCGCAGACACATGCCTGAGTGCGCGCACATGCACACCGGTGAGTGAATGCCCTCACGCAAACTAGGGAATCTCCCACGGAGAGGCTCTTTAGAGGAATCACCTGGTTGCTTGGCAACAGTGTAGTTCGGCCCCATCGGCCTGGTTACTTCCGTTTGCTTGTCTTTTTTTTCTTTTATGACCTTGTGTTTCGGTCCGCCCCGTAACTGTTCGCATCTCCATGCGACATGGCTGTTGCCCTATTTTATGTTTATTTATGCATTCGGTCCTTAAATACTTTATTCTTGTGCTTATCCTTCTGTGAGTTATTTGCAAAGGGAGCAATCCGTGCGGACAGGGGTATTAATGGGGTGGGGGGGGGGGGGGGGGGGGGGGGGGTCGGGTGGGGACGTGGCAGGGCAGTTCCCAAGAGCTTTACAAGTATCACTTTTCCTGATGTGACTGTGCCTTCCTTTCTGCAATTTTTGCACTTGGAACATATTACGAATTAATTTCCTATCTCCTCCGCTGTCATTTCCTTCCACTTAGAATCACAACCAACCCTCTGCGCCTTGTTTACATCACAGCATACAGCCCTCAACCCTGCCTCACATCCAGGAGGCTGATTTGGAACAACAGCGACAACCTGGGCTTTTTTTTCCTCCCTACCCTGTCACAGGTTCTGGTTCTTGCCGAGCTGCGCGGGTTTCTTCATGTTTCTTTTGTAGGTGTTGAGGGTGGAACAAGCATAAAGTGCTGAGGCATCTGTGTGACAGTTATCACTCTCTTTAAAGAGTGACGTGTGACGGGTACAGAAACACGCACGTGCAAACACATGCATGTGCAGAAACACCACACATCGGGCATGACTTATTCAGCAGTGCATGAAACATTCAGAGCATTTCCTTTTGTTTAAAGATGAGAAAAGCTGTATCTGTCACTCCTCTACAAGTACCTTCCTGTGCTTGCCTTTTCCCCTCTCCTTTTCTTTCTCTTTCTTCTCTCTTCCGTCACTGTTTCCTTAATATCAGGGCCCTGTTTTTCCAATTTCTTCCTTCTCCTAAACTGCATCTTAATTGCGTTGAGGTGTGTCTGTGTGTGTTTGTGTGGATATTTGGGAGATGACGGTGGATGAGAGGAGGTGTTACTCAAAGTAGGGTGAGCTGTCAGAATCATTGCAGCCAATTAACATGATTTCGGCATGTGTTTCCATGGTTACCACGTGTCACACTCATAAGGGGTGGAGTCAGCGCGCTCCCTAACTTGACGCTAACTTAAGTTGGCCCATCTTTTGGACGCGGACACTCTCTCCCTCTCTCGTTTTCATTAGCACAGCTACAGACACGGCCCATCAAAGTCTTTGAACTTAATTAGGTTATCTTTAACCAAGTCTCTGTATATGGATTCCAGGGTAAAAGTGTGTGTTCGGGCAGCAAAGAGCATGAGGAAGTTAGTGAACAGGTTGCTCATTCATTTCCGACACAGGGGTTTGCCTTTATGGACTCACACCCGGTTTTCATATTTATTACATCAATAGCGATTTAACTAAGGGACGCTTGATCCGTTTTTTTGAGTCATAATTAATGCCGTTATTCATTGATAAAGCATGAGCCTGTATACAGAATTTGCATTTCAAATAGAAACACCCATATTAATAACTTTTGCTACAATAATGAATCACTCATGCATGTCCTAACCTACCAAGCTCCTTTTGTCGGTGCAAATCTGAACCAAAACCAGTATTGACCTTAAGAACTTCCCTCAGAACGTCCCCGGGGGGTAGCTGCCGTTAGAAACACTCCACAGTTGCTGTGAATAGAGTACCCTGCTTCTCACCTCATGGATATAAGAAGCTAAGCATCCTGTGTCAGTGGGATTCCTAATTTATACTTACAGTGTGTTGGTGTACAACATTATGTTCACAGTGGGGTGGAGAATTCAGCCAAATCCTGTGTTCAGGCATGTGTCCCAGAGATCCTTGTTTTTTAATGGGCAATGCCCATGAAAGTGTTCCTTTTACTGGCCGTAGCATCGTATTTCATCCAAACTTGCTGCCAGATAGATCAGGGTGACGTGATTTGATTTGATTTATAATGTCTAGCTGACCTTTATCACCTGTGTTGGCACTCAAGGGGATGGGGAACCGGTGGATATGAGGAGGCTGAGGCGGTAAGATGGTTCTGGCCGTGGAAAATGGAGAATATGAGGGCAAGAAAAGCCATTTTAGTTGTTTAGACAGCATTTTTTTAATCTTTACCTTTTATTACTACACGTCCCTTTCTTCATTTTTATCTCATCCACCTCGTCCTCGCTGTATCTCCCACCTGTACCTCTGACTCTCCAACAATGTTAATTATTAAGTGTAGCTGCAGTTTATCTGTTGGCAGACACTCGGGTTTCTGAGAGACACAGAGAGGCCTCAGGGCAGTTGTACGTGGTGATGGCAGAACCAATCAAGCTAAACTACATTCCAAAGAGATCAGACCCTGTGCATGAGGAGGGATAAGAGCGTAAAAAGAAATACGGAATGAAGATGGGAAATTATGCTCTATATACAGGGAGAGCTGCAGAGGGAGAGCAGGAGGAGCGCAGCACAGACAAAAATAATTGGGCCAAAGAGAGGGGAAAATGACTGTAGAGGAAAATGAGAGATGAGAGAGTGAAAGGTTGAGTGTGAGGGGAGACAAGGGGGTGAATCAAACCCAGAATGGGAGGAGAGGTCACTCCTCTGATGTGTTGTCACTGATGGTGAACGATGGGCTAACTGTGCTAATACCCGCATCTCATCTATCACTCACACCTTGACCCTGCCCCGTCCCTCGTTTAACCATGCACGCATGTGCCTGTGCTCCTCTGTGCACGTGTGTTTATTACTTGGGAACATGAGGATACTCAAGCTGCTGTAACTTACATGGATGGAGTAGAATTAAAGGACTTCTCAACACTGAGGAAACGTTGCTTCAGCAGGAGTTCTGCTGGAGGACACCAATTTGTGTGTGTGTGTGTGTGTGTGTTTGCATGAGTACGTTTGTTTGTTTGTGCATGTGTTCGCGTGCGTATTAATTGTGTTCCAGTCGAGACAGGATGCGAGAGGATTGTGAAACTCAGAAGTCAGTTCCCACGGTGAGATGGGGGTTCCCATGGCAACCACAGCAAAGGGAGAACACTGGATTAGCCTCTCCTCTCTTGCTGCATCTCTCTTTTTTCATTGTCTCACTCTTTCTCTCTACTGTCTCTCTACTGTCTCCACCTCTTCCTAATTTTCTTTCTGCCACCCTGCCACCTCTCTCTTTCTTTGCCCAGTTTCTTTCCCTCTGTCTGTTCACTGTCTTTTCTTCCTTTTGCTCCCTCTCTCCCTCCCTCCCTCCCTGTCTGTCTGTCTGTCCGTCCGTCCGTCTGTCTGTCCCCTCTCTCCTCTATTCTGACTCCCTCACTCTGTCTCAAGGGTGATAAAGGATTGTACTCTCATTAATTTTTCTGCCCTCTCGAGAGCAAAGTGTCCAGGAAGGGGACTGCGTGTATGTGTGCTCTGGGCTTTATTATGCATGCGTCCTTGGCTGTTGAATGCATCCCATCACCCATTCAGCACTTTTTTGCATTTACCATTTACTCACAAGTGTGAGTGTTAATGTGCAAGTCTCTGTCTTTTTGTGTGTGCAACCCACAATTTTTACTCTTACTTTTCACTTCAAAGTATTTTCTTCTTAAAGAATTTTGAGCTATCCTCCTCTTAGTTTGTCAGCCATCAAAAAAACAAATGCATAAGTACACAAAATGCAAGTTTGTACTTAAAACTACTTCAAAAACCTTCCCAGCTCTTTGGCCATAGCTGTCTTGCTTTCGCACCAATGTTTAAGTATGAATCATTTCAAAATGTCTTGTCAGTAGTTGTGCTTGAAAATTAAAGTTAATAGTTCATATTTTTAGCATACTTTCCAACATTCTAAATGATTACCAATATAAATTAGATTCAAGGATCAGTCCTTGGAGAAACAGAATCCCACTTACCTCCACTGGTGCATGTTCGGAGACGTTTGCATGTTTCTTCTTGCAAATTCCTTGAGGTTTTCCCAGAGAGGCATAATGAATGCATATGATCTTGCACAGGGCAATGGGGGTCGCAGATGGCTTTATGGAAATGAAAACTCGCTGCTATTCTATGTTCCACGCCAGCAGTACTTTTCATGTTTCTCTACAACATGTTACACGGACGGCTCACTTCATCACCCTTGTTCAGACCGAACAAGAAAAGGATGTTTTATTTTAGAGAATGCTGTTTGTTTAGCATTAAAACGGTTGTGGCTTTACAGAAGGTGAAGCACTCTATGTTGTTACCCTTCCTTAACTTTACACTACATGGTTTGAGCGTGTGAGCATTCTGGCAATCCTGCTGAACTGTGTGACTCTCGGGATGTTCCAGCCCTGCGGACACACCCCCTTCCTGCTGCAGGTAAAACTATCAAACACACACACACACATATACACACATGCTAACTCACTCATCATGTATGCACCCTCATGCTCACATTATTACAAACTAATTATGTTCAACTTTAAGACTTTGTTATCAAGGGTCAATTAATAATAATAATTAATTATAATAATAATAATAAATATTTTTGCTGTGTTTAATCAGTTTACACTAATCCCTTGGGTGTGTGTGTGTGTGTGTGTGTGTTCCTGTGTGTGGGTATGGGTGCATGCAGGCTCTGGATGATGGAATCTTTGTTTTCTTTGCCGGGGAAATGGTGGTGAAGATGGTGGCGCTTGGGGTCATAGGTCAGAGTGGTTACCTAGGTGACACTTGGAACCGACTGGACTTTTTTATTGTTATAGTGGGGTGAGTGGTCGACGTTTTCTCTCTCTCACACTGACACACACATTGACACAAACTTGCACGTGCACGTGCACATGCCCATATATGACATTAAATCTGAGCCAAATGTGTGTGTATATGTGTGTGTTTTGTGTAAAGCTTAGACACTTGTTTAATGCCAGTTAAATGTCATGTGTGTGTGTTTGGGGGGGGCGACCAGTGTGTACAGCTCTGTGGAATGACAATGGCATCATTTGGTCCTGAGGGATGTAGACCTCAGTGATTGGTAGCTAAAGTCTCTGTATCCCAGAGATGGTGCACTGTTTTCAGCTGGATTCCCCGCAGAGGTTCAGGGTTTGCCAAGGTCAGGCTGATCATAATTCCAGTGACACAGCAGTGGCTTTTTACTTTTCTGCAGAATGCTGGAGTACTCACTTGACGGACATAATGTCAGCCTGTCGGCTATCAGAACGGTTCGGGTCCTCCGCCCACTGCGAGCCATCAACAGAGTTCCCAGTAAGTTTCACTCTAATCTCTGCCAGAAAACTTTACAATCAATTCTATTTAGCTTATGCCTTTGAGAGTTTTGGCTATTTGCTCAAGCACATCGGATTTTATAATCAGTATTGGACTGTTTTGATTTTATTGTAAAGATAATAAACATCAGTTTCCTGGATATAGCAAATATTTTGCCAATGCCAAAGTAGTATTTTATGACTTTATTATATGTTTCTATCCAATCAACTCTCTGTCCTCCACGAATTTTGTGGATTCCCTGCTCTCTTCTTCTGATGTGTTCACCTCTGCTGAAAGTCAGGGAGCTCATTAGTCACACCTGAGACAATGAAAAATGTCTCATTGTCTTTCTGCACTATAAATTAATTTCCTCAATTTCCCCATGCTAAACAACTATTAGCAGAAGCACCACGAGCCTTCATTCTGACAGTGTGTGTGTGTGTGTGTGTGTGTGTGTGTGTGTGTGCGCGCACTAACCAGGGCACACTGTGCAAAGTCGTGGAAATCATTATGATGCTGGTGTTGTTCATAACAGCTCAGCACTCTTGCTGGCCAGCAGGCCAAAGTCTTTTACTATGTTCTGTGACCTTGGCACAACTAACACAGGTTTGACGAAATTGCGGCGTGTGTTTGAAGTAGCCAGATCTTGAAGTTGGAAGGAGTGTGATACTGTGTCTGCACTTAAGTAGGCTTGAGCGGAGGGCAGTCGTCAGTGTCTGAATTCAGTTAATTGCACTTCTTGAAGGTGTAGAACGTGCTGTCCCGTTATGACTGATACTAGCATCGAGGCTTTCATCTCATGCCTATTGTGCAGCACTACATTTTCCCCCCACCTGTGTTTGTTGGTAGGTATGCGAATCCTGGTGACTCTCCTCTTAGACACGCTTCCAATGCTGGGCAATGTGCTGGCACTGTGCTTCTTTGTCTTCTTCATCTTCGGCATTGTTGGGGTGCAGCTGTGGGCTGGGCTACTACGGAACCGCTGCTTCATGGGAGAAGATGTCAAAATGTAAGTTGCTATAGTAACAGGCAGCTGTCAGCACATCAGGAAGCAGTGACAGTTCCCTTGGCCTATTACCTTTATCGTTTCAGCTGTTATTTTGAAGTGGTGATCAATATTTGCAGTGCCCCGAGTTTTTCCCTTTCCAGACCCAAGATCACAATTCCAGGGATTTTGTGTGCCGTTAGCCAGGGACTCAGCCCGTGGCGGTCTAACTGTCAGCCTGTTAGGGGATTTTATGTCGTTCGTGACCACGGCTTGACCGAGACTGTTACTCCATTACTGTCGTATTCGCAAATCTAGCTGTCCAATATCGAACAGACTACTCTCACATCATCTGCTCCGCTCTCCGACAAGATAATGTTCCCTGACAATGCAGCACGATTACAGGAGCGGGTGAACACTGAAAACACAAGTGGCCTTGAAAAACAAAAGCAGCTTTTATTTATTTTCTTATTTTATTATATCACACAGCCAGAGGTCTTTTCAGGCAGCTCCGTCTCGCTGTATTAGATTATTTGTTCTTGCTTTAATTTCATTCCAATCCGACAGCATCGCAGTTTCACCTCTATCAGACAAATGTGAGACTGACGATTATCTCTGCTGCATCCCCCCCGCCCCCTTATCTTTTCTTCTTAGTCACATTTTATTGTGCGCTTCCTGTTTTCTTGGAAATCAGACCTTTGAACAAAAGAAAGGTCTGAAGCATCATTTATCTGAGACAACTCCCTCAAGATTGGCCAAAAGGTCGACAAGTTTGAATCTGCTGATATTGTCCCGCTGTCCTATTGTCTGTCAATTCATCCGACTGAAGGACTGTGAATAGGACTGTTCACTTTGGAAAACTTTGAAGAGAGGTAGATTTTCAAGGTAGTGAGGGACTCAAGCTCAGGTTTAAGGTGTGGAGTATCTCCTGTTTGTTCTGCTTTATCTGATTCTTGATTGTTTGCCTGTTGTTTAATGTTTACATTTATGCCATTGTGAAAAACAAACAGCATACTCACAATGAAAGTCTAATCATTGGTCTCCTGTGCCAGGAGATATAATATTTCCTTCCTGAGTGGCTACTATCGGCCAGATGGCACCGATGACCACCCCTTTATTTGCTCGACGGAGAGGGAAAACGGGATGCTTCGGTGCTCTGACGTGCCCCGCCGACGTGTAGCCGGTACTTCCTGTTTCCTGGGCGCCGACGAGGCCCCTCCAGAGATGGTGCCCAGAGTAGATGAACCAGTACCATGTGTGAACTGGTACCAGTTTTATAATGAGTGTCGGGCTGGGGAAATAAACCCACACAAAGGGGCTATTAACTTTGATAATATTGGATATGCATGGATCGCCATTTTTCAGGTAAATAGTTTACAAGAATACAACTTTGATCACACATTTTAACACACACTTTAGTGTGATCACGCTGACTGTGTGCTGTCATGCAGGTAATTACTTTAGAAGGCTGGGTAGACATCATGTACTACGTTATGGATGCACATTCTTTCTACAACTTCATCTACTTCATCTTTCTTATTATAGTAAGTGCACACTCACACTCAAACGCACATTTACATAAATTAAAACCCTTAGATGGTGTGTACTGTGCTGCATGTAATGCTGGTGTTGTCATTATCAGGTGGGCTCCTTCTTCATGATCAACCTGTGCCTGGTTGTCATAGCAACCCAGTTTTCTGAAACGAAGCAGAGAGAACATGCCTTAATGAAATCGGAGCAGCGTGCCCGCCAGCTCCACCAGTCAGCCTCCACGCTGGCCAGTGACAGCCAACCAGGAAGCTGCTACGAGGAGATCATCCGGTACCTCGCGCACCTGAGCCGGAAGGCTTGGCGTCGCATGTTCCGCTTTTACATGCAGATCCGTCCCCACTTCCACTGCTTGTCCATGTGCCATAAAGAGAGGGTCGGAGGAGATGCCCGGGGGGGTGGAGAAATGAACGGACTTGCCCACCGGCACTCAGGCCATGCGCCCAATGACCTGTCTCACCTTCACCAGCTTTACCACCGTCATCAACATCATCACCAGCACCGACAGTCTGAGCCAGGTCCTTCTGTCAGCAGCGGAGGGAACGGTCTAAACTATCCCATCATATCGTCTCTGTTCAGCCACATGGAGTCAAAGGGCTGGGAGACGAAGAGGCTGGCTGCCAGCAAAGTCCCACAGCTAGTGGCAGAGCATGGTAAGAACAAAGGGCTTTGTGGTTATGTTCCAAGTTGGATTTGTCAACCAAGACTCTATAGTGAACATTTGGCAGGTGGTAATGCAATGAATGGTGTTTGTGGAGGTGTCGTGAACGAGTTGGGGAACTTTGGTGTTTCTTTTTCAGAGAAATGATCTGTGATGGTCAGCTCCCCCACACAGTCAAATAACTTTCCCTCAGTAGCATTTACATCTGGATCTGACCAGCTTGTGCTGCCTCTGACACAATGGAAGCCAGTTTAATTTTGTTTTTGTTGCTCAGAGCATTCCAAGGAAAACAGGAGGGCTTTTCACACTGAGTCTGCAACCTCAGTGACAAGCTTTCAGTCATAGACTTTAATCAGGCCTACAAGGCTAAATAAACACTGAAGCACTGTGGTGTGGTTTTTTATGTTGGGCCGTTATTCCCAAGGCAGCGCATCTGTGTGTCTCTTACATAAGATCATACTTTAAGTATTGCAGTCCCATGACATTTGGGGAGATAAAAAAATGGACAGTGAAGGATGGAGGTTGTAAAGAAAAGGAAATGCAAATACACGAGATGTTGCCTGCCCAGCAATAATGGAATAGACTAAAAAATACAGAGAATATACAATAATCAGAAATTGCATATATGATCTATTATACCTAAACTATTAACTACATCTGCACACGTTTACCATGTGCTTATTGCTTAAATGTGCATATTTTGTTGTCGCTTTTTATTTAACTGTGCATGATTTGAAAGCATTACCTCTTAGATCACACCTTCCACTTTACTGCAGCTTTACTGTCAAACTTTAATCTCTCTGCATATTCTCAGCCCTCTACTTTAGTTCCTCCACTCGTTTTTTCTATATGTATACCATTTATGAGAACCCCAATCTGAACTTGAAAATTCTAGTTTGGAAGAATTCATGAACTTTGACAAAGACAGCTGTCTGAAAATTGACCAGAAGGACCAGAAGGATTATAAGCTACATCATTAAACAACACATCATGGGTGTTAGATGAGCAACAATGTAGCTAAAATCACTGAAACGCTCTCCAGTGTTGGACTGCACATGCTAACGTAAACATCTGCATTGCTTTTATAAGGAAACCTTTCAACAGGAAAGTTTCCCACACTTTCAGCAGGCTATTGTTTCAGTGTTATTCTTTTTTCTAAATAATCCTTGTTTCCAAGCTGTATCAGACAATAACAGACCAAGAACTATAACCATAACCTTTTCATAGTGGTCTGTGTGTAGCTTCAAGCACTCCGCAGCTGTGTTGTCTCACAGCACACTGAACTATAGCAACCAGCTTTGTTGAAGGTAGAAAATTTGTAGTGGAAAGGCAACTACCTTACACCAGAGAGTCAAGTCACACTGTGCTGAAGTGAGAAGAGCAAGAGCCACAGCAGCTTAGGAAGACATCAGCTGCTTTCACAGCTCATATACTGTATTTTTAGGCTTGTATTTTGCACAATTCAGGTCCAGAATAGGTGTGAAATTCACAGTTTTGAGTTATTAGAATGCAGAAATGTTTTAATGAACAATCCTATCTATCCATTGGTGGATGCTCACACACACACACTCATGCACCTCAGGATCAAACAAGAAGAGATTCAAATGCAAATCAAGATAGAGAAACCAAGAACAGTTCAAAGTAGTTTAATTTCAGCTCTATGGTCATGCACAGGTAATCAGCCCAGTCAGACTGCTAAATCTGAAACGTTGATCTAATCCCGATGTGCCGGTGTCAAACACGAGGAAGATTTTCAATGTTGACGCAAGGTGATGAGGCGATGGTGACGTCTTTAAATATGCTAAGAAGGAGGCAGTTTGGCATGGGGGAGAATCATTAGGGGTAAGGGAGGGGAAACCCACGTAAAGATGACAGCGGAGGATGCAAGACAATCTGCTCATGCTCCCTAATCACAAAACTGATGTAAAAGCAAATGAAAAAAACTGGCAACACAGGCTAATGAATCCAACCCCACACACACGCCAGATCGGCTTCGACTCACCGCCCTCCAATAAGACCTGTTGTAATTTTGAATTGTGGACTGCCTGAACTAGGTTTTTTTTGCATTTTGTTACATCATTGGAGGATTCCTCCCAAACTGCTAACTAGCAAATTTCGCTGAAACCCGCACGTACGCAGACACACACTCACACACCTGTTCTAATAAAAGAACTCCCCCTCTGCATAAAAGCATCCCTCCACAGTAGCTTCAGTGTTATTGAATTTTCGCCTCACAGAAATTAAATGAAGCTCCAGAACAGAGAATACATTGAATATGCATTCGGTACTTTTTGTGCCTGTGTCTCATCTTTCTTTTGTTCGTGCAGGTGGATGTTCTGCGCTGCCACTTCCAGGTGAAATCCCAGCAGACTCCTTCGGGTGCCCGTATTGCATCTACAATCACCAACCTGGTGACAGTGAAAATACTAACGAGCAGACTCAAGACCAGCGCTATGGGTACAACTCATGCCATCCCAGCAGCCCCGGCCATAGTAGCGGCCCATGTCACTTTAGCAGCCCTCGCCATGGCGACATGCAGTCGCCCGAACCAAAGAGAAAGCTTTACAAGCGTTGCTGGGCAGGGCTGCGAACTAAACTGGATCTAATTGTTGGCAGCAGATACTTCAACAGAGGAATCATGATTGCCATCCTCATTAACACGTTGTCAATGGGCATAGAGTACCACGAACAGGTATGCGTGTGTGTGTGTCGGCGCCAGAGGCCGCGTGTTTGTGTGTGCACGTGCACGGCAAATGGCGTGTGATTACACTTTGATTGAAAATTGATGTGCTCATAATGTGTGAGGTGAAGCCACTGAACTCACCCCCTAATCAGCACTCGGTAGTCCCGGGCATCTGGGCTCACGCACACTCTGGGTGTGTGTAAGCGTGCATTCACAAATGACCTGTATGTACACATGCATCAGGAGCCGGAGAAACTCATAAGACCTGAAGTGTTAATTAAAGTGTGACCCTGGGACAGGAGGGATTGAGAATTGGCAGAGTGAGGGGCGAGAGCCAGAGCGGAGGAGCAAAGATCTGAGTGCTGCTGTGAGTGGCTGGGAAGCATCCATAGACTGCAGGAAACGTCACGTGCACCCTGTTTCATTAATGCAGCTTCTGAAACGTGCACACAGTTGATGTCTATGCTTTTGAATGAACACAGTGATAATTACACACATCGCTCTTTTCCTCTTTTTAGAATTCAACTGTCATCTTAAACCTCTTTTTTTTTGCAAATGATTCAGTTTATTCAACAATTCTCGCATGTCACTGAACATGGCCAGCCCAGTTTTGTTTTTTTTTTCTCCTGGAACACTTTGGAGATTTGTTTTTTCTCTGGAGATTAGCTGCATTAGGCAGATGACACTGAACCTGCTTCAGAGGAGAAGCCGCTTTGTTAGTTTGGTGAGCTGAGGCAAATGGCGGCCAGACTCACTGTACTGGAGAAATCGAAGGATGCGGTGGGCTGTTAATGTGCTTCAAACCACGGGGAATTGTCTGACACAAAAGATAATTCGGGTGAAATTTGATAGTCAACAATTGAATTTTGAGAGTAGTTAATATTTAGATATATTTTTCTATTCAATCATTATGTCAAGTCTGCAATCAGCTCAAACAACTCCAGTAAATTGATTGAAGAAAATTAAATATCTACATGAATTATAAATATAAACAGGAATAGCGCTCAATAGAGGCTACACATCTGCAACAGTCCTCTGAAATTGAAATGATTGGACCCCCCCACACACACACACCTTTCCGCACATCCACAGCTACATTGATTGGGTACTTCTGTTCCAATTTTGCTTTCTTCCTCCTACCAAGTTTCTTTAGAACCTTTGTATAGTTCTGACCTCAGAACAAACATGAACTCTTTTTGTGTCCAAAGAATTTGGACCTGGAGTGATTTACTTTTTCTCATATAGATGGATGTTACCTTCAAGCCTGTGAAAAAGACATTCTTACATCATTATTTACGTGCCCCTTCAGCATAAATTGTTCTATATAGGCAACGCTTTTAAGCCAGCATCTGTCATCTGACAGTTTCAACAATGACTCATCTACAGAGATGTTTTCATAAAGATTGGCTCTCCGGAAAGATAAACCAGGGAGGTTTCTTTGCCAGAAGGGGAAAACACGGGTTCTAATGCTGAGAGTTAAGAAAACATGAAAATTCCAGTTTTCTTTAATCTTCCCTGATGTTTTGTGTAGTTTCAGCTGTATGAGTTCCTCCAGCTCTCTTGCAGTACAGTTAGCAAACACCATTCAAAGCATTCATAATGAGAGCGGACACATCACAGAGTATAAAACACACCTGTTTTCACATCCTGGGGAATCTCCTCCTCTGGGCTTACAAATCTTTTTGACATTTTCTTTGAGCTATACTACCAGGCTGTCTGTCTTTATTTGTTCAAGTTTCTGTGTTGCCTGTCCAATGCCTCCGCATCAGATGTTTTACTTTTCTCTCCACTATCATGGTGCCTCTGCAGCCACAGGAACTGACAGATATTTTGGAGATCACTAACATGGTGTTCACAAGCCTGTTCAGTTTGGAGATGCTGCTGAAGCTCCTGGCTCTGGGGCTCTTTGGCTACATCAAAAACCCATATAATGGCTTCGACAGCATCATTGTCATCATCAGGTGAGGTTCAGATGCCCCCAGCCCCCAGATTACGTGCAGAATGCTCTCCCGGGCTCTTCCTGGCTTTGACAGATTCATGTTACTAATGTGTGTTGCGACATATCTGAGATAGAGGAAAATCAGTTTCAAAGAGCTCTTTCATTACAAGGCCATGCTGCTGGTTTGGCCCTGAGAAAGTGGCATGTATAAACCCAATTAAGGTTTTCTCTTTGCAAGGTCGCGTTCATCTATAATTTTATGATACTGTGTGTTTGACATTGTTTCTTCATTTTAGTCTAAGTCAGAACAAGCTAAAGCCCATTAGACCTATCAGTTTAAATAGTTTACTCTTTCTTGCTGCTGTTTTGCATGAAATGGGATTTTTGACGCTGTGCAAATCATCTCTTTCTGTTTCTCATTACGTTGGGGACAGCAGCCTAACTTTTTGAAAATGGGGTTGTGTAGGATATCGATCCGGTCGTCGCTGTGAGTCAGTGCTGCAGTGACATGTTCCATAGTGTCATATTGATGCGGGTGGAGTCATGTAGTTACACTAATCCAGAGGCTCCGTTTTCACTTCCTCATGAACTACTACGAACTAAATAATGTATCTGTGGTTATAGGGTTCGCTTGTTTTCTGTGCCACTGCCGGCTACATGCACCTAGCGTATTAAGACCGTTGGCCCTCATTCCCTGCTTAACCAGAAAGAATGTTTTGCACTTTCCGTGATTAAAATTGGGGCTTTCGAACATGCTGACTCAAGAAACCAAAGTTAAATCCGCGTTAATTCCTCGACTCTTTCAATTTAAATGTGTATGCAATTTTGTGTTCATCATCTCTTTTCACCAGCGTGTGGGAGATTGTGGGTGAGGCAGAGGGAGGTTTGTCAGTACTGCGAACCTTCCGTCTGCTGAGGGTTTTGAAGCTGGTCCGGTTCCTTCCTGCCCTGAGGAGGCAGCTCGTGGTGCTGATAAAGACTATGGACAACGTGGCCACATTCTGCATGTTGCTGATGCTCTTTATATTTATATTCAGGTATGTTCGTTAATTAAATGTTTTTTTACCTGAAAAATATCTTAATTTCCTCACTGCAAATATTGCAGTTATATGCGTGAAATTCAGAGAGGTTATGGAACCACAGGTGCGACTGCTACCACCTCTGCCATCCATTTTCTACATACTGATTGAATCTGGGTTGTTGCCGTTTTACTTTGGTGAAATGCAAATTCAGTGTGAAATTGTGTACTGCTACGGTGACTTGCTGACCCCTTTGCTGCCCTGACGTTGTTACAGTGCCTTCTTCAATTTTTCTGCAGTCAGAATTTGCTACTAGGGTTCCCTGTGTGGCTCCATGTCACTGTGATTACAAATCTGCTCTCTCTGCTCACATTTTCACCATGTTGTTTGCAAAGGCTTTTGGTATTATGTGATACAAGTCTGTGTGCACTGTTTTTAGACTGTTTTTAGACTGCTATTTTAAGGTAAAAGGTTACATAATGTCACTTGAGTAAGATATGGTGACACCCTTGATATGATTCCTGTTGTGCTGCTGCTCCTGTTTGTGTCAAACATGTTTCAATCCTTAAAACGAGTTTAAAACTCAGCCACATTTAGGCCAATGCATTGTGTTAACATGTTAGCTGTTTGGTTTGATTGAGACTATAATTAATGTGTTTTGTGTCTGTTCCGTGTAGTATTTTGGGGATGCATCTGTTTGGCTGTAAATTTGGTTTGCGACAAGAGAGTGGAGACACTTTACCCGACAGGAAAAATTTTGACTCTCTGCTCTGGGCAACTGTCACCGTGTTTCAGGTGAGACAGACACAGAAAATAAGCTTGACAAACTCAGAAATATACAGATTTACAGTGGCAGATAAATGCCATAGCATCAGTTAGTTTGGGCGTTCTCATCACATCATAAAAAAATAGATGAAATGCTCTGATTTGCTTGACAAGCAGAGAAAAGTAATGGAGCAATGGTAATTTATTCAATACTTATAAACATTATGTCCCATTAAAAATGAAATATTCATAGTTTGTCCCTTTGTTTGTCATTGTTTTCATCACTTCTAATCTGCAGATCCTCACCCAGGAGGACTGGAACTCGGTGCTCTATAATGGGATGGCCTCCACGACACCTCTGGCTGCCCTCTACTTTGTAGCCCTCATGACCTTTGGCAACTACGTCCTCTTCAACTTGCTTGTAGCCATTTTAGTTGAAGGCTTTCAGGCTGAAGTAAGGGCAAACATGCAATCGTTTCTGAGCTACTTAGAGAATGTGTGAGAGAGAATGAGACTAATTGAGCTCTGTTGTGCTGATGATACCAAAGCTGCTTACAAGAGAATAATCTCTATCCTCCTCTCTGTGTGGTTCTATCCTCTTTATCCACACCTCTTTCTCTCTTTTATCCCGCCCCAGTCTATCCCTCTCTCTTTCGCTATCTTCCATTCTTCCACACTTTTGCAAATACACACAACACTCTCCGGGGTAGGGATGTGTTTGATATCGCCTGTCATTCACAGCTGGTGAGCTTTTGTTGTTTAGTTTTCATCATTTATCTCCAGCATCAGAGAACACATGCACCCGCTCTCTCTCTTCCTCTCCTCCACTCTTTCCTGCTCTCTCTCTTTCACTCTCATGTTCTTGTTCTTTCCCACTGTGACACACACACACACACACACACACACACAGATACCCTTTTCGAAAGCTGTCTGCCTCCATCTTTCTAGCATGAATTTTAATTAAATCCGGTAAAGCTTTATTGGTGTGGCTACAGGAGATCGCTGCCAAAACCATCCACATAACTCAACTAGGGAACACTGGAGATCCCTTCCACCCATCTGCCTTCTGCTCGCTGTCCCTCAGTCTTTCCCTCCCGACCTGCCAATAATTCTCTCCTGCTTAACTTTCAACTGACAGTGCAAGAAGAGATGACAATGATAATAGAGATTTTAGACATTAGAGTATAGATCATAATACAGATTCTAAATATCTCACTGCTATGTGTGTTTTTAGGGCGACGCCAACAAATCTGAAGGCGATGACGAGAGGCAGTCCTTTTCATTTGAGGAGGAAGAGAAATTGAGGGAGCTTTATGCTGCAGGTATCCTTCATTAAAGGATCTGTTGCATGTTGGGACCCGGCAAGCTGAGGGATCCGCATTATTTGCTGTTTTGGTAGTATTCTCAACATTCTGTTAAATTAATTCTATGATGATTGTCTTTAAATATACAAGGGATCATTTCGTTATTTTGTCAATCCATCATAGTTAGCTGACTAAATTCCTGCTCTATAAGACATTTTGACTCTCCTGTGCAGTCATTTCCAAAAAATATGCAAATTTGATAGCATCTAATATTTTTTGATGTTAATTGTATTAATTTTCCAACAACAGAATGTTCGAGGGTTTCCCCATATGGAGGATTAAAAGCTTTTTTGTAAAATTACCATCTGCTCTGCCAGGGGTGTGAGAACTTTCAATTCTAAATTTGCTCTCTGTATTGTACTGTTCATACTTTGTATGTCTGTTCTTGGTGTAACAATTTCAAATATTGATAAAGAATGTCCTTCTAAATTTAAATGGAGAAAACCATGCATCAAACATTACCCTGCCTGTCTAGACACTCTGTCCTCATTCCCTTTACTTCTGAATTCACATGCTTCGCCTTTCCTTCCCTTTAAACCTATTATACCCACATTTATTCTTTATTTTTGTCTTTTTGATCGATGGCTTCCACCACCTGATCTCCAACAAAGGTTTTCCAGCAACCATGTTGCAATTCAGCTTGGCACAGCTACTAATAGAGTATGCCGAATTGATGGTATGGTCCTTGCTCCTGAAATATCAAAGCTCCTCAAACTAAAACAAAATCCTGTAGCAGTGAACTGGGATGCCCTCTAGCTGTAATGTTGTATATATCCAGAAGGTCCTGGTCTCCAATCGTGGGCAAAAGATTGAAAAAATAAATAATTACAGCAAATCAAGGACAATAAAGGTTAGCACAAAAAGAACAAAATAATTACCTGAATGGATATGAATTCTTCTGTGTTTTATTCCCCATAGAGCTCAAAATCCAGGCCATGATGTTGACCCCCAATGGTCTCCTCAACCCCAAAGCCTCCATGCCCCATTCTCCTGCTGCTCCACTGCCGGTTATCACACACACAGCAGCCACTCCCACCATAAACTCCTGCCAGTCGCGGCGTGCAAGTGCAGCTTCGATGGACATCTGCAGCATTGAGCAGAGGTCACCGGTGAGCCTTCAGCCCCAGTGAAATGAAATGATCAGTCATAAAGTTGATTTACTGAATTATTCACGCAGAGGCTCCAACCTCTGCCGTGCACCGAAATGCACCACAACTCTGACTGCATGATATTTCATGTGATGCTGCTGCTGTCAGTGTTGCTGCTCTGTCTTTATCTGGATGTTTTCTCAGGGGAATTTGGGCAGCATATGCAAAAAACTTAGGGTGTCTTTTTTTAACTAACGTTTGTTGATGTGTTGATATGAATGTTAACAAGCACAGTTTTCATTTTTATTCAGGAATCCTTCTTTTACATACATATTTTTGTCATTTTGATGTTATTTGCGGCGCTGTCGTTATGTAGTCTAGACCTCGTTTGTTCTTTGCTGTTACCAAAATCTAAGAGAGGATAACGCTCAACGGTTTCAGCAGGACTGAAACCCAAATCCCTTTGTGTTATGCAGCTGAACGGGTCCTGAAAGTTTTGTTCTTACAATGTTTTTATGTATAAAGAACATCAGTGGTATCGTAGAAAATGTGCAAAAATTGGCGGCTTTTTTTCCTTGAACTTATATATAGTACATATCAATCCGAATCCACATCTTGGTTCCTACTGAACTGAAAGCACAGTTTGCTGATGTGTTGCTATGTGGGAAGAGGATAAATTAAATGTCTTTGAAAGCTGCTGAAATACTATAGTTAGTTCATCAATAGTCGAATGCACAAGGCCACTATACATTGTAAGCCCTTAATGCAGTAAACACCCACACCTTGAGAACTGGAACAAATAGTGAAGCTGAAATCATGGGCTGTATAGGGTTTTTTCACTTCACTTTTCATTCGAACTATAAAATCAGAAGTATTTTGGTCTGTACACGATTAATGGTGATGACGTTCATGTAACATTCATGATGGTAATCTCACAAATCCTTTGTTTTCAGGTATCAACACAGTCTCTGTGGGACAGTGGGCCAGAGAGTCGGCGATCCAGCTGGACTAGCATCAGCCGAGCACCTAGCCTCCACAGGAGGAGCCAGTCAGGTGAGATGGAGTCTCTCCTGTCTGACACATACTCCAACCCTGGCAGCAGGGAGCATTCTCTGGACCAGCCAGAGTACCTGCAGGTGCCTGTGCTTCACCTACCCGACTGCAATGGCACCACCTTTCACCTCCCTGACCAGTGCTGTGAGGACGCTCCCCTGACTGCACATTATCACAGCGATCAGGAAGATGATGAGATTGAGGAGGTGAGGTCTTCTGAGTTTGTGGCCCTAAAAACACCAATTTGATTCATTGTTATTCACAACAATGCACTTAAGCATTTGTGTGTTCTGATGTTGGACACAGACCGGACACAGTCATTTCGCACCATTTCTGACGTGGAGTTACTGAGCAACAATGTAAAATCTATAAAGTTGAACATGTTTGTGTTCAGAGTGTGTGTAAGAAGCTGAAGAGGCTGCTGGAGCCATATGAACCTCAGTGGTGCTTGGACCATGAAGAGTGGTCTTTATATCTGTTTGGTCCGCACAACAAGTAAATTCTCTCTCTCTCTTTCTTTGTAATACACACACACACACACACACACACACACACACACACACACACACACACACAGGCACAAGTCCCAATGTCCACTGGAGTGGTTGATGGGGCTTTAACTCCGGCATGTGTGAAAGATAGACTCGAGCTTAGTAACACAATTTTCACTTATCAACTAAATCTGGTCAAGTGGAAAAATGGTTCCAGTACACATTTGGTATTAACATCAGTCCTGGACTGAGTAGATAACCCTGGGTCTGTCACTTTCAGCTGCATCCTTCCTACATACAAACACACATTTACATTACTGGGCTGTGGATTTGACTAAATGTGTAGTATTCAGCAAATTTGAGGTCCTATTTATGTTTTACACAATAGTGCAACTTTTGGTGCCTGTTGACAGCTTCCTGTTTATACACATCCGTAATAGGAATCTCGTTACCACACCACCCACCTTCCAGTGTGTCAGTTGATTTACTTCTGTCTTTTCTTTTCTCTTCAGGTTCAGGTTGTGGTGTCAGAGGGTCATAGGTCATAAGATGTTTGATCATGTCATTCTGCTGTTCATCTTCCTGAACTGCATAACGATTGCTCTGGAGAGACCTGACATACAGCCCAACAGCACGGTAACATCACACCTGCAGTCATATGTTCAGACCCAGTGCTCACAGGTTTACAGCAAAACTATATGTCTTTACCTACGAAGTTTAAGACATCGTCGGTACTCACATGTGCGGGAGAAGACCATATCACTAGGAGAATAGGAGCATGTGCTGTTCTCACTGTTTTTCTACTACAGTTGTAATGGATTTGTTTCTAGCTCGTTATGTAACACGCTGCAGTTTGACTCTAGAATCAAAGCTGAATCCACACGGGACCCCTTAAAATGACTGCTCACATCTCACTGTGTGTGTGTGTGTGTGTGTCTGTGTGTGTGTGTGTGTGTGTGTGTGTGTGACAGGAGCGGGTATTCCTCAGTGTTTCCAATTACATCTTCACTGTGATCTTCGTGGGTGAAATGATGATAAAGGTATGCAAAATAATGGGTTTTCTTGAGCTCTTCACTGCCAACTCATTTTCACTTATTGCATTGAATGTGTTCAGAAGGTTTTCAGACCCTTTTTAATTTTTACACTTCAGTTAAAATTAACAATTAATTCTTAATCCTAAACTCTGTCAGGTTGGAAGAGGCTGTCATTGGGCTGTCAGTTTTAGGGCTTGTTAAGATGTTTGCTTAAACCCAAACATCTTAACAGGGATGAATGCTGGCAGAGTTGTCTCTGAGACACTCTTCTGTCATTTTGGTTGTGTTTAAAGTTACTGTGCTGTTGGAAGGTGACCCTTCAGCTCCATTTTTGAGCTCCCTGGATCTTTTCTTTTAAAAAAATAAAAATAAATAAAGTATCTCCTTTCAGCGTTCTCGCAACCCTGACCAGTGTCTCTGTCCCATTTGCAGAAAAACACCCCCACAGCAACATGCTGCCATCTCCGTGCGTCACTGTAGAGTGGTACTGAGCAGGTGATGAATGGTGCCTGGTTTTCACCAAACGTGATGCTTAGTGATAAGGCCAAAAAATGTAATATTGGCTCCATTCTTCACAGTCCTTTGAGAGTTATTTTTAGGGGATTTCTTTTCCGCCACAAACTCCAGGTGAACTTAATGCATCTTTAACTGAGGAGACGTTTCTGGCTGGATACGTTGCTATAAAACTCTGATTGATGGTCTGCTGCACTGACAGTTGACCTTCTGGAACTTTCTCCTAGTGTGTCTGGAGCTCAGCCAGAGTAGTCAATGGGTTCTTGGTCACATCTCTTAAGCAAAACCTTTTCACCAAATTGCTTGGTTTGGTCAACATTTTGTTTTGTAACCTACTCCTGTCGCTTCTTACGGTCCTGTGTCTGAGCTCTGGAGGGAGGTTTTTGCCCACATGACTTGATTTTTACTCTGATTGCCAGAGTATATAGACAGGTGTGTGTCTTTCCAAATCATGTCCAATCAGTTGGATTCACCACAGGGTAAAACATGTCAAAGATGATCAAGAGGAACAGAGGGCCCCCGAAGCTAAAAAAAAGAACAGAAAGAAACTCGAAGGTGTCTGAAAACTTTCCAACTGCACAGTGAAAGTTGTTTTCTGACTGGTGGGGAATCAAAACAGCTTTAATTTTATGCTTCATAGGTTTTTACTAGTTGTAATTTTTGGGTGCCTGTGTAGGTGGTAGCTATGGGCCTGTACTTTGGACACAGTGTGTACCTGCAGAGCAGCTGGAACATCTTGGACGGACTGCTGGTGTTTGTGTCGCTCGTGGACATCCTGGTCTCCGTCGCATCAGCAGGTGGAAATCGAATCTTCGGAATCCTCCGTGTGCTCCGGTTACTTCGAACACTGCGACCACTGAGGTTAAGAGTCCTTAACAGTTTCTCAGGTGTTCTTGAATCAAATGCAATCTTATTTAGCCTGACTGTGGCCGTGTGTGTTGCAGGGTGATAAGCCGAGCACCGGGCTTAAAACTGGTGGTGGAGACTTTGATCACATCTTTAAGGCCCATTGGGAATATTGTCCTCATCTGCTGTGCTTTTTTTATTGTCTTTGGAATTCTAGGAGTTCAGGTGAGCATTTTCACTTTCCATTTAGTACTGTATTTAAACTATAAATGCTCTTTTTCTAGCGGTCTATGTCCAAACCTTAATTTGTTTGTTTGTTCTGATGAGGCAAACGTCTGAAATGATGTAAAATGCTTGGGGACAAGAGAAATCTGGAGGATATGCAAATTAGGTGCTGAAAAACAATTAAAACACAGATAAACTTTTAATTATTTAAAACCGGTTGTTTTCGGTTAAGCAAGGAAGCAGCGTGCTGACTGACTAACAGCTTCCTCCTTATTATTGCTACCACTCTGGATATTAAAGTGTCAGTAACATTTTTAATGGTTGAATCATATTTTTTATTTTTCTTCCTTTAGTTCTAGTCAATTTTGTGCCAATTAGAAAACATTACCTGAGTAGAAAATGACCCCTACCTGATGATATCTTACCTAAGTAATATCGTTGGGCCTTTGCGCTGATTCCTTCTGTGTGTGCAGCTGTTTAAAGGAAAATTTTACTACTGCGATGGGCTTGATGTGAGCAACATCATCAATAAAACGCAGTGTCTGGGAGCAGGGTATCGCTGGATTCGGCGGAAGTACAACTTTGACAACCTGGGGCAGGTTTGGCGCGCACACAGACATGCATGTGGCCCTGACACCTGCTCTCACAGAGGACTTGACTGTGTGGTGGTGTCTCAATCTTGTAGGCGCTGATGTCACTGTTTGTGCTGTCGTGTAAGGACGGATGGGTCAGCATCATGTATGACGGCCTGGATGCTGTTGGGGTGGACCAGCAGGTGAACACACACACAAATGCATACACAAAGAGGAATAGCTTCTAGGAAGTGTAAAAGGAATATGGGGAATTCGTCCAGTTAACATTATGAAGTGTGGTATCTGTGTTTTTGGTGCTGTTTAATATGAGTCTCAGGCAGCAGTGAACATGCTTGCTTCGCGTAGGATGGGGGATTTTTCAGTAGAAAAGGATTGTGTATGGGGGGAAAAAAGCAGGCAGATGCACAGATGTGAGTTGACAGTGCTCCTGCTGACTCAGGATTTGCATTGTCTTGTTTGTGCTCTCTCCTCATCTTATCTTCTCCTCCCTCACCCTCTTTTGTCACTCCGTACTCCTCCCAACCCCCGCCTTTTTGCCTCCCTGTAGCCAAAAAGGAACCACGACCCCTGGATGCTGCTGTTTTTCATCTCCTTCCTCCTCATCGTCAGCTTCTTCGTGCTCAACATGTTTGTTGGCGTGGTGGTGGAAAACTTTCATAAGTGTCGGCAGCAGCAGGAGGAGGAGGAGGCGCGGCTGAGGGAGGAGAAACGACAAAAGCGCTTGGAGAAGAGGAGAAGGAGTGAGAATGGGGAGGGGGGGTGCCAGATACTGCATGGCAAACATATGCGAATTTCGCAACATTAATACTTTTCGATTTTCGCACATTTAATAAAACAATGTTTAGTACCAGCTGGGAAGAGGCTGCTCCAGTAGTCCCGTTCATTCAGGTCCTACTGGAGCTGCCAGAAATGAACATTTGGATCTTTGTCAAGCCATATCGGGGTTGTGTAATTCCAATTTGTGAGTTGTTAAGTTTACAATAACATGGCCAGTACTTTATGCCCAGAGTTTGGTATAGAATAATTATTTTAATAAGCTGACAAATTATTGGACACACTGAATGAATAACTTGCAGATCTGCTTCTGGGGTCCCCCCCCCCTCCCGGCTAGAGCTGTAAAAAAAAAAAAAAAAAAAAAAGAAGATTAAATGGAGTCAGAAAAGTATTGAAATGCAAATATGTTTTTCACAGAATCCCATTCTGAAATGTGTCCATGAACATTTACCATTTCAGAAATGTGAACATGGAACCATAACATTTTGGTTTGCTAAGTAAGATCCGGTGTTCATTACTCAGTTATAACCCCCTGCTGTGCTGAGGAGGGGGGGGGGGGCAGCATTTTATTAACATCAAATAGTGTGGCCCTGATACAATATGTCCCTGAGAGGTGATCATTTCAGCACTAAACACACAAAAGGAGTCGGTGTCTTTATAGTTTATCATATTGTAGATGTGACAATACATAGATAAACCTCTTGTATGCACATGCACATTATACGAATGCATGTATAATGAGTGCCCATAACATGCTTCAGGCACACTGAATTCCACAAGAAACATGCCTTTTATCCTCCTGTCGCACTAATTTTTCATTTGGTCCTCTCTTCAAAGTTTTTTTTCTCTCCCTTTGGGTTTTTTTCTTTAGTCAGTTATAACAGACAGTGAGGGTTTCTGCTCAAAGACACCTTGAGGTGCTGTGTAGTGTGCGTGCGTGCGTGTGCACAGTGAAAGTGATGGATAGGACTGAATTCCTGAGGTGGCACTTTTTCCTCAACACACACATATGAACAGACACAGCAATGAACCTCTTGGCACACACTTCATCAGTGACTTCATAGTCCGCTCTCACTTTTCTCGTAACTGTCCTCCGTGTGTGTGTGTGTGTGTGTGTGTGTGTGCATGATGCAGAGGCCCAGGAGAAGCCGTATTACGCTGATTACGCCCCATGGCGCCGCTCCATACACACCGTGTGCACCAGCAACTACCTGGATCTTTTCATCACAATCATCATCTTCACAAACCTCCTCACCATGAGCATGGAGCACTACAACCAGCCCAAGGTAACCATGGTAACACCCTCTGCTTCTTGCCCTAGAACCATAGTAATGAAGTAAAGTACAGCAACTGTGAGTGTGTGCCTGTATGTTCTGCAGTACTTTGAGGAGATACTGAAGTATTGCAACTACGTCTTTACTGTGGTTTTTGTCATCGAGGCGATTCTCAAACTCGTTGCTTTTGGCCTGCGGCGTTTTTTCAAGGAAAGGTACTCACGCTCTTATTTAACACAACTACTATCACACAACAGGGGATGAGGTGTAATAAATAAATGTTTGGGGTTTCTTTTTTTATCAAGATGGAACCAGTTGGACCTTGCCATCGTATTGTTGTCGATCATGGGAATCACGTTGGAGGAAATAGACTTAAACGCTTCCCTCCCCATCAACCCAACCATCATACGCATCATGAGAGTCCTAAGGATAACACGAGGCATGCATACATACACACGCGCTGTGAGGCACAAATACACGGAAACACGTGCTGTCTGGCTGATGTCGCCATGTAATGTTTCAGTGTTGAAGCTGTTGAAGATGGCCACGGGAATGAGAGCTCTGTTGGACACAGTTATCCAAGCGCTGCCTCAGGTAACACACAGCCCGAAAGCTGCAGAGTACAAGTCGTGTCTTTGAATGTTAGCTCTTTGTCAACTAACGAGATTTCACTTCCTTCCTGGCTCCCCAAGCGGACTGTTTAACCCAAATAAGCAACATCATCTCAATACTAAGAGCTGAAAATTATCAGCGCGGCTGCTAATCCGCCATTGTATTCATATCTTCAAAGCGTGCTTTAATTGTTTTGCCACTGGGTATCTGTGAAGATAAACAGAATAATTGGGAGAATGAAATCTGCTCGGAACTTGCGTCAAAAAGACGGCAGCACAGCTTCTTAGGTATAGTTTGAGTTGACTTGCAAAAACCTGACAACTTATCACGCTCAGTGTTTCTCCTCTGAGTCGATGCTGCAGAACACAAAATCACAAGCTGCCCAAAAAAAATATGTGTATGTGGAGTAAATTGCTATGTGATGCAGTTTTTCTCCCCCACATCTCCTGTACAGCACTGGGACATTTAAGCAGTGTTTAATTTTAGATGTGTGAAGAACACGAAACGCTCATTAGCATTAGAGCCCCGGATCACGTCAGCGTGTCGTGAGATTATATGGTATTTTGAGAAACCGGACAATATTACGTAAAAAGATAACTTGACTTTCACGTGTAAAGTGCTAAAGCACAATTGAAATAATGTACATATTTAGACCAAACCAATTATAAGTGGCCTCCTGGGCCAAAAACTGCAAGGGCAGATTTATTGTTTTTGTTGACACAAATGTATTCCTGTATTCTACGGGAAATAATGGTGAGGTGAGCCAGTATAATGAGAGACACCTCATTATACTGGCTCACCTCACAAACCTGATAATGTGCTGCATCAGAATGGTCTTAAAGGAAAAAGAAAGGTGATGCTGTAATCGGCCATTGGCTAATAATTGTCTATTTCTCCTACTTAACCCTTGCGTGAATGTTTATCAAAATGCCAAAATAATTGCCACACTTACTTGCTCTCTGCGATAATGGAGTCACAAGACTCTTTCACAGAAACAAGATAATCATAAGTGATTTTAATCTCTCGGCGGATTGGTGTAGCTGCAGCAATCAGCAACAGACCACGGTTCCCTCCACAGGGATGCTGTGCAACCAACTACTAAAGCAAGTGAGCTCCAACTGGGGAATGAAAATTTTTTAAAAAGATATTAGCTCTGCTTGCAGATTTCTGCCCCAGGGTTGTGCGGAGCATCAGAGGACCTCCAGAATGATAAAGGGTATAGATGAAAAACGTAAGAAGCACCAGAAGACATTTCCGAGGGCATTTTAGCGGCTGCTCCTGCTTCCAAAAAAACACCCAAGTGATTAATTCTATCATAATTTTCTTATCGGTCTCCTGTGCAGCTGAGCAGGTGTTACAAACAGGAGGAGATTCTTGTTCACTGCCAACTGCCCATAAATGGTAATTGTGGAGTGACTGGGGATTATCCTTCGGGTGTTTCAGTGTGTTTATCATCATCTAATTGGGCGTGTTCCTACTGCCTGCCATCAAATCCCTGTGAAATACCCAATATTAAGGGGAGAGAATAAAAAGTGCTGCGAATGCAGAGCTGTACGATTCCACTTAAGGCATTGTGATGGTTCACAATAGCTTTTTAAATATAGTAAACATTAAAACAAAGTTTCTCCCTCAATGGCTTCTTTCTTTGTGTGTGCATGTTTGTGACTCTTATGTATGCCGTAAGGGTCTTTTTTTCTGTGCATCACTATATATCTGTAATATGTCTGTCTAGGTGGGGAATCTGGGTCTGCTCTTCATGTTGCTGTTCTTCATCTATGCTGCTCTGGGAGTTGAGCTCTTTGGAAAACTGGGTTAGTGTGTGTTTGCGTGTACGTGCATGCATGTGCCTGTGAGTGCATGCATGTGGATACGTGCGCTTCCGCTGACACTGGTGAAACCCCCCCAGATTACATAATGTGCATAAATTTTGTTGTTACATACATTAGCTTTGTTTATTTTTAATCTGGTCTCATCTACACACTGTTCTCTTTCTTCTGTCCTCTCATCCTTCCCTCTTGCATTCCCACAGCCGTAAGATGCATTTTATTCTTATTTTTTGTCCTCTTTCAGAGTGCTCGGACAATAACCCATGTGAGGGGCTTAGTCGGCACGCTACCTTTGACAACTTTGGCATGGCGTTCCTCACCCTCTTCAGGGTCTCTACGGGAGACAACTGGAATGGGATTATGAAGGTTTTTTTATTTATCTACCTGCAAATGTAGGATTTATTTTTTTTAATTCAGGAATGGAGGCAGTCAATTTTTGTGGTAGACCTACTTCAAGGAGAAAAATGTAAACGCCCCACATACTCTGTTACTGTCTATAGTTCACACTAGAAACTAAATTAAAGAAAGTATAATGTAGGTCGATTTAGATTGGCCAACTTGGGCTACTTAGAAGCAGAATTTATGTTTTAATGACTGAGAAATGATCTGTGTGTTTATGTTAAACAAAGAGCTGAGGGTTAGGAGGGTATATTTGATCTTTCACATTCAGAACAACACCTCCTCCTGGTGGAGAAATGGGGAGTTGCAGCATACCCTAAATGATTATTCCTGAACATCACTTTAATCCCATATCTGTTATATATTTCATTAATTGCTGAATAATTTCTGTGCGCTTTCCCACATTTTCCAGGACACGCTGCGAGAGTGTCGCCCTCTGGATCGCCACTGCCTCACGTACCTTCCCTTCATCTCGCCCGTCTACTTTGTCACCTTTGTGCTCACCGCTCAGTTCGTACTCGTCAATGTGGTCGTGGCCGTCCTGATGAAGCACCTGGAGGACAGCAACAAGGAGGCCCAGCTGGAGGAGATGGAGGAGAAAGCAGAGTTGAGAGAGAAGGAGGAGGCCAGCCAACGCCTCGCTGCCGCATCTGTGGGTGGAGACTTGGGGCCTAACATGGAAGCACCTGCGCAGGTAGCAGAACGTCACATTTGGGGACGCGTGAGGGGGTAGAGAATATAGCAATGACAGCGGTGCTGATATCATATGGCAGGTGCAGCTTGAAGATGAGGAGTGTTCCCATGGCAACCTGCTGAGCATGGGACGCATGCTATCTCTCCCCAGCGACAACTACCCTCAACCACTCAGATGCTCTCCTTATCCTCCCATTGGCCATGAGGCTTATGTCAGCTACAGCTTCTCAGGTAGTTTGGACGGTAATAGCCAATTAAAAGAAGAGGCAGATTTTTCTGTGCTTAAACCACTTACTGGCTGTTGTAAAGATTATTAGTTCTATAAATAACAAAGAAGTAGCTGAGATGTTGCATGAAGCATCCTTTGATTATAGTCATGATTATTGCAAGGAGATTTATTTTAATATTACAGACAAATAGAAAAGACTACTTTATGCCTGTGAATCACATGTCTCTCTTTTATCATAACTCATTACTGCTGGCACCATCCTGGACTTATTTTTAGGCTACTGGACATTTACAAAAGGTTTACTTATAATCTTAAATGCATCATATCGAGACAGCCCAACATACAGAGTTGAGCTCCATTTACATGCATTGAAAAAACATTAAAGGAACCAACAGGAGTAAAGGAACATCGTCAAGAGTAATCACCATCATCAGGGGTTAATGTATTTGAAACATTTGGTTTACTTAATTGGATGGTAAAAGATGACAAATATTCATACTCATGTTTGCGGTGCAATAAAAATGCAAGACGTAGAGGCCAACTGAAGGCATCAGAGGTGAAGCTGAAATGTTGAATTAATTTGTATATTAATAACTCCAAAGGCGCAAAGCCTTACAGAATGGTGGGGCAAATGTCAAATCCATGTCAAGTATTTAAATCAGCAGAAAGAAAGGAAAAAATTATCAAGGAGAGGAAAAATACAGTGTCAAAAACTGAACTTTTGTCTCTGCCAACCAGTTATACGATCATTGTTGTTGGCAGGCTCGATGTCCTCTCTGGGCTCCAGCGGAGGCGGCTCCCTGCTGCAGGTTCCAGGAGCTCTTCCGACCATCAGCCGCGCTTCACTAGGGTCAGGACGCAGCTCCAGGCCAAAGATCTTTCTCAGCACCTCCCAGAGCATCGACAGACACTCCTCGCACCGCCTCAGCCCCGCAGACAGCATGGAGGGATGCAAGTTTAGTCCGGCCCGCAGGTTAAACAGGCACAGACTCAACTCCGCTCATAGCATCGATGGGTACAGGTTCAGCCCAGCTCATCAGATCAGAAGACAGAGACTGAGCTCTGCTCACAGCATGGACGGCTACAGGATAAATCCAGAGCCCAACACTGACAGACCCTTACTGAGGTCCAGCCACAGCATAGACAGACATTCCTCACTCAGACTCAGCCCAACCTACAGTGCCGGCAGACGTCCTTCAAAATGGTTAAATCCTGAAGACAGTCAGGACAGAAACAAGCTGAGTCCCTCCTATGTCCCAGACAGTTCTGTCATAAAGAGACCAGCATCCTTCCGCTCTGCAAGCAGACAGTTACGAAGACAGGTGTGTTCATGTGCCCTCTCCTGTCCTGTCCTGTCCTGTCCTGTCCCGTCCTGTCTTGTCCAGTCCTATCCTATGGGATTCAGAGAAGCAGTATAATGTTTATTAAACCCCAGTTTTAATAAACAGTGGCAATAAACAGTTTATTGACCAGATTTCTGCTCTTCACCTTCTGTCTCAGAGCTGTAAACACCCCAAACTCTCATCACTAGAACCACTAAGATTGACAACATTTCAGTAATAAGAAGCTCGCTGCCTCTCCATGTGCTTACGTGGGTACAGAAAAGAGCAGGTATCAATGACAGCGAGACTGAGTCAGAGACGGAGGCGTTAGGTAACAAAGAGATTTGCTGAGAAAGCAGAAACATAAGGAAGGTCAATGCAGCTAGAGTGGTGCGCTGATATGCTGGCGATCTGTGCTGAGATTGTGAGGTGAGCTTGACCTTTATGGCCTGATGTGTTTCTGTAGCTGTTGATTTGTGCCGGAAGCAAAATGATCTTTGATCGGTGACTCAGGCAAGTGATGGTTGCTGTACAATGATCAGACTTAAAAATAAGGACAAATAATGATAAATTTGAATCTTCATCAGTTCGTCACCGTCTCGTTCAAGCGTTTTGAATGTCAGCTCTGTGCTGTGCGTCCCGTCCAGCACATAATGGAGACTGTGTTGTGTCTGCAGGCGGCTGTTCGCTCTGACTCTCTGGATCAAAATGGCTCAGCCGACGATCTGGCCGAGACCCACCTGGCCGTCCCCGCCATCGCTTCCACGCCACCTCGGCAACGATCGTCCAGTGTCCACACGCTGAAATACGCTCACCCCCAGAGGGTCATCTCATGCAAGAGCCACAGCCGGAGCCACGGTGAAACCACTGAGGAGGAACCTGTACCTGAGCAGAACACCTGTGGCTCCCAGTTGGAAACAAATGTGGAGCAGAGGCTCAGGGACCCGCAGACTTTGTCCAGTCTGAGGGTTCCCAGTGGCGACTCCACTCTATCTGCACCGCAATGTTGCTCCGGAACAGCTGGCCCTGACTGCAGCTGTCCCCCATTAGATGACACAGATGAGGAAGTCAGCCATATTAACAGTGCCGTGCACACACACTCCCACACACAACCTCCACCTTGCCCCTCACACAAAAGTAGACATCTCTTCCCCAGCCCCAGGGAGCACAGGACCCGCCTCAGCCAATCAGTGTCTCCGGTGTTGGATAGGAACAGGAAACAGAGAATGAGTCCGCCGCCAGGAGAGGAGCCAGTAACTACGGCAACGCAAGTGATAGACAGTAGTCTTGAGCTGAGAAGGCGAACTCCGTCATTCGATGCCGCCACACTCTCAACAAATCACCCACAGGAGAGTTCTGTGGACGATTAGAAAGACCCACTGACTGTTCATTTCTAAGGGAGAGTAGTGCGAGCCCAGAGTAGCAATCCAAAACAGGAAGGATACCCATTTCCTGTTTGATGGACAGCCCCTCATACCATCCAAGGACAGGATTTCTGCATGGTTTCTGGACAGAACTCTTTCACACTGTGTGTGTACAAGTGTGTGTGTTTTCTGTGCTACTTGGCACAGAAGATGCACACAATGGCTTTTTCTTTTTCTTGTCATTGTCCTAGCTTTAGTTTAGACATAGCCGTCACTCCTCCACTATATTTACTCTTACATCACTCTCTTCCCTGCTTGCTCTCTCTCCACAATCATCCCTTATCGTGCACTTCATTCCTCGGATAGAGTCCTACCTTAACAGCCGCAAAAGGCACATTAGTTGCATATTTAAATGCTTGTTTAACACGTGTGACTCTTCAGATTATTTCCTCAAACAGTCCTTTGCTAAATAAATAAAGGAAAACGTCCAGAATCATTGGAAAGGTTACATTTTTTAAGAGCATCTTTTTCTTCCATTAGCTACTTAAGTAAGCTTTGTCTAAATTACAGTTTTATTACACAAAGAGATGCTCGTATTTAATAAGGTCGATAAATATTTGACTTTTTTTGCTCCGTCATGTTTCAGAATTATTCAGTCTCTTTCATCATATTCAGTCATGTGTGATAAAAAACAGATTTTTCTGATCTGCGCTATATAAACATTTGTTTCCAAAAGAAATGACCATGTAAGTGATAGTTACTGGGACAAAGATTTTATTTGTAAATGTTTAATTTATAACTATAGGAATATATAAAATTGTGCAGGTGTTTTATCAGACTAATTTCTCCTTTAGAGCAAGAACGAAAATGTGGCGCCCAAATGAAAGGAATGTTATTTTCTCTCAAACAACTGGTGCCGTGTAGGGTGACCTTGGATTTTGTAGCTTCTACCTCGCCGACCTTCACACCCCCGCACAGAATTGTTAGAATGTTCAGTCGTTTTTCGCACCTCTGCATCTTTGTCTACCTGTAGGTAGTTCCGAGGTGAGTATGAGGACTGCGGTTAGAGCGCCCCCTGCTGTCTGAAAACAAAACTCTCCCTCCCCTTTTTTTGGTCCACACACTGTACAGCTGCAGGGTGACTTTTTAAGCAGATGCACAGAAGGGCTTCTTCAGGTGATCTAATGGCATGTTCAACTTTGTAGGCTAGAGAGTATATTTTATTTAAGGACTACAAAGTTGTATTTCTACAATGTGAATGTCAATTTGCCTGATGGTGGTGACGTGGACGGAGTTTTCCTGAAGAAGGAATGATGCAAAGATCACCTGCCGCTGCGTCATCGGACAGTGCTGGAATAAAAACCACCTCCTGTCTGACTCTTTTACCTCCCGTCTAAATCTGTTCTTTGCGTCTGCATGAAGATGAAATAAACGAGGTGTTGCCAGCTTCCGAAGTGAGCCACTTGGTCCAAAAATAAAGCTGAAGCACAGCTGCTTCTCACTGGCGCTAATGAATTCAGCATAACTTTGCCACTCTAATTATGGCTCTCCAGCAGATGTTGATTAATATGTTTTACACACCCTTGGATCTTGTTCTCAATGCATAATTATGTTAGTTTCTCACACAGCAATAGAACAAAGTTTGTGGTGGTGGATGGATTTTATTTATTTGTTTTACCAGCTCAGCATATCATGATGAAATATTGGATCACACGAGTATTCTGCAATGAATCTCTACACTGGTTTTTTGCCAGTTCTACTGGTCAGGCTGCTGACCTGGGTCACTTTCATCCAATGGGAGGCCACAGATGTGCAGGGCAGCTTGTGATTGGTCACAAAAAACAGTCTTTACTGTCCTCTTATTTCCTTCTCAGAAGACCCTTTTTAAGGCAGATGGAGCATCTTCGCTGATCTCGGTCTAAACTAACCCGAACCTGACCATACGGGCATTACATCCAGGTGCGTGCACGCTTGTGTATGTGTGAACCAGGTGCATTTATTTAGATTCCAGGAGTGTATGATTACAGCTGTGTTTGTGTATGCTGATAATCTGTGCGACGGTGTGTGTGTATGCGTGCGCATGATCAGATGTTCCTCACACAGAGCTACAACTAACTAATTTAAGCCAGCAGTTTAAAATAGATCATGCATCACATGACCCGATAGCCCACCAATCACGGGAGTGGAATGAACACCAGGCAGGAAGCTGGCCGCACCCTGTGTCGTGCTCAGCTCGCGCCTCTGTCTGTCCGTCTGTCTGTTTCCGTCCGTCTGTGTGAGTGTGTATCTAGAAGGCTGGAGCCATGGGTCTCTGCTGTGTGAGCTTCTGAGGGTCCAGCGTTTCAGTGAAAGGTGGTGCCTGATAGGGGTTGGTGGTTACTATGGTAGCTCCGTTGGCAATGGGGTACGGTGTAGCTCGAGCGTGTCCAAGGGCTGGATCCAAGTGTTGCCATGTAAACATATTGGTGTTGCTGCCGGTTAAGAAGCGCCGCAGAGCGCTGAATGTCAGCACAGCCTGTTGGTAACACAGACACACACAGCTGTTACTCACACACTTGCATGGCGAGCCACGCTGTTGCCATGATGGATTAGCCAGGCCTGAACACAGATGTGTTTTAGCACATGTAGAATGATTTTTTTATGCTGTACATGTGTGTATGTATAGACACACACACATATATATATACACACACACACGTGTATATATATACATATAAACACACACACACATATACATACACAGGCACAGACCAGACATATATGTCTTCTCCAGACTATCTTATTGTCTCATTTTTTGTTTGAATTATTTATGGAATTTTGGGATCAGATTTAATAATTCATGTTTGCTAGCGAGCAGATAGATAATATGATATTAAAAATCAACAAGCGGCTGCAGAAGGAAATGGCAGGCCAAAGGAGACCACTTCTGACATGCTGGACAGTCTGAGTACAATCACAGATCATGTGGCCCACATGCGCCGACAGGGAGATGGATGACTGCTCCGTGTGTGATGGCGAATCATTTGGCCTCTGTCTGACCGTCCCATAGCCATTTTAATAATTTATAGGACACAAATCTCATTCTGTCAGTCCCCACTGAGAAACTGTCTAGGTTGAAGGCAGTTCTATGTTTGTAATGAGGGGAGAAAACTCTTTGAGGCTTATTCTAGGCTGACACGAGAGGCCAGTGCCCAAATTTTTGCTTGAATGACATCATCTCTGTACATCAGAAGAGTGTGTTATGTCAATGGCCTCCTTGATGGATTCTGAAGACACTGGAATATAATCAAAGACAACGATAAACCTTCACACCAACACTTGGACATGCAGACAGTGGGGACGCATAAACATACAGACCCAAGTAAGGATGGAGAAGAAGCAAAAAGCGATGGTGGCTCGTGCAGCGTCAGAGCCCTGGGCCAGCGGCAGCTCGTCAGGAGAGGTCGCCTGCCACTGATTGGCCAGAAAACAAAAGCCAACAAACCACAGGAAGCAGGCAAGACCTAGAGGCAGATTGAGAAGCATCACAAGGAAACATTTTAGACGCCCCTTGTGGTTAATGTCAGTACAACCGCACGTTGTTCTGTTTTAGCCTGTTCACAAACTGAATCCAGAAAGTTTCCAAATATCTCCCACAAGAAGGTTCATTGAAGCCCTCCTTTGATCATAAACCTGATTCAAATATCACAATTGACAGATGAACTCTTGGGATTTAGAGCGATCGTGGCGCCCTGAATGACGTGACCACAGCATTATGATGTTTATTGCAAACTTTATAATAATGCAATAATTCATAAATACGTACCGGAGAAAACGAGATCTAGCAGGACGGCGCGTTTCCGGTCCTTGATGCTGCTCATGGAGGGAAAGTAAAAGTCAAGCACGAGGAAAAAGACGCTGCCAAGGAAACAGGCCACGCCCACCGTGACGCCGTAGTTGCAGGCGTCCGCGTTGTTGTTGAAGACGCAGAGCAAACGCTCGCTGCCGATGTTGATGTAGCCCTCGTTGACGATGCAGCTGAACACCACGATGGAGAAAACCTGCAGGTGGAGACACGTTTTGAGTTCAGACCCATGAAACGACGTTGCTCGATCGATTAACGATCTTTGATTCAGGGACAAATAGAAAGTGAGTTAGGCTGAAATGTGACGCAGACAATTTACCTGCTTCTAGTTAATTTTTAAGGAATAATCCGTCTGCTTATTGTGCTGACTTGGGGGGAAAAAAACACTTTAAATCATTAAATCATGTCCTGAAATGAAGAGTAAAAATAATAGGTACAATGTTTTCAAATTGAATTACTTTCTATTTCATCGCAGTGGGACGCAAAGCGCGCTGCTTTGTTGTAATTTGGTGATGACAAATGATCTGATCCCGAACTGAACGATCAAAAATGGTCAAAGAGATAAAGAGAGCCAACGTGCAAACAGGAACCCGCTTTAAATCACACTGGTCCTTAGTGTCTGACTCACAGCTGCAGCATCACATGGCGAAGATAAAAAGCTGCTGCATGCTGTTTAGCGGGTATTTAAATCCCAAAAAAGGCTCCATCCAGACAAAAAGAGGCTCCGGATAAACATATGCTAATGAGCCTCTGGAGCTGCAGACACAAGACACAATTTATTTCTGTGTATAACAGCGATCCAAGACACAACAGCCGAGGATTTAACGTTAAGGGTTTCATAAATAAGAAAAAATATATGAGTGATTTATAATAATCCTGCAGAGAAATAGAAAACATGAAGGAGACCCAGACAGAGAGCCGGGGGAGCAGGCAGGCCTGTTCATTAACGCCGGCCAGCACGTTGCAGAGGAGGCTTACCCAACACATCAGCCGTAGGATGGTCCGGGGGTGCTTGAAGAAGGCGACCGGGTCGAAGCTGATGCTCCCGGCCTTGGCGGCGCCGTACGCGCCCGCTGACTCCATCCCCGCGGCGGCTTTGTGCTGCCCGACGGCCGCTGACAGAAGCAGATGAGGCGGAGGGAGAGAGCTGCGCGCACCGGCGGCGTCCTCCCCCAGCGTCACAGCGCGTCACAGCCGCAGCTCCGTCCACACTCACCAGGGCTCCTGGCGATTAAGGTAAATAAAGGCGCTTAAAAAAACCAATAGACCCAAATGTCGCCAGAATCACGTGATACATTTCCATTCTATTTTATTTTTCTATATTTTATTTTGCTGCAAAATAGTTTTAAAATGAGCGCATCCACATTTAAGCAGCTGTTTTTTTCCTTAAAATATTTCCAATATACTTTTAACCTCTGTCACATCTTTTTAAAAAGAAAGCATTTCGACCTGATATGTTGGTTTCCTAAACAACAGATTTTCAAACAATTATATATATGTGTGTTATTTGCTGACATTTCTAGATGGATAATATAGCACATTTTTCATTATGTGACGTGTATTAGTTGTCAACTGACAGATACACAGAGATATGAGACACTTCTTATAGGAACCAGTAGGTCAGGATCAATATCAATAGGTTGAAATGTTAAAATTTCCTTTAATGTTACCGTAAAAAGACACATAAGGTCAAACTGAACTTAAAGCCTTGTGAATTTTATTACATTTAATACAGCTGGTTCATGACAGCACAGTGGAGAAGATAAAACCATATCCATGTTTTTAGAGACAGGATAAAACACGCGCGCACACACACACACACACACGTTTTTGGATTAGAGCTCATCTTTGGATTTGTCGGCTTTTTTTGCCTCCTCATCTTTTATGTCCTTGATGTACTTCCTCCTGTCTTCATCCTCCTGGAGGCAGAAAGAGAATCTTACTTTACCAAAGAAAGAAAACAGCACACACACACACACACACACACACACACACACCACACACACACACACACACACACACACACACACACACACACACACACACACACACACACACACACACACACACACACACACACACACCACGTTTATCTCCTGATATGTTGCGTTCATGGTCGTCTACCTGAACTCTGTCTCTTTTGGCTTTCTCCATCTCAGTATTGAGAAACTGGATCAGATCCTCCAGTCTTCTTTCTCCAGAGTAAACCACCATCTGTCAGAAAACATGATGAGACCCAATTCTTCAGTTTTTTCCCCTAATTTCTGATCTTTATTCTCAGGTCTTCTCACAGTCTTTACCACCAAAAAACGACTCATGAGTCGGCATCCCTGAGTCAGAGTTTACAAAAGAATATCTGAGGAAAAAAAACAATATTTCAAAGAAAAAGGACAAAAATGCTCCCTACTCGCTCAGCGTGCAGCGCAGGGAACAAGCAAAGTGTGGGGTAGGCGCCCTGTGGCGACAGGTTGATGTCATTGGCTGAGGCGTCGATGCGAGCGATGACCACGCCTTCACGCCCTTCTGTGGCCTCTGCTAGCTCCTCCCACAGCGGAAACAGAGCACGGGACGCCGGACTGTACGGCAGATCTGAGACACAGGGTTGATACAGGTGAGATAAATGGGAGCAGTCCAGTGTGAGGCCTGAAGGCATCGAACCAACGACCTTCGTGTCGCCATCAGGCTGCTGCTGAGTGTGTTTACATACAGAACATGACAAAAACGGTCTTGTTGGGGTTAAAAGCGACCTCCTCCAGATTCATTCCCACCAGCTCCTTCACCGGCTGTGTGTCCCACCCCTCAGGGATGGCTTCACTCTGCATCTTTGGCTGTTGTATTGAAACACACACACAAACCAGGAATGCTGTTTTTCCCACTTCCTGGTTGATCACCTGTGCACGAGCATGGATGTTACCTTGGCTTTGCCCTCCAGGTAGGATGCACAGAAGGTTTTTATGCTCTCCACCTCCAGAGTGTCAGAGGGCAGCTGATAGGTCACATGACTGGTCAGGTTGACCACGCGAATGAGGGGAGCCTCAAAATCCCGAACCCGGAAGTACTCCATGAGCCTGCCGTTACGGGGTTCGTCCACGTTCACCCAAACAAACAGAATCTGAAAACACACACTCGGAGGTGAGAACTCAGCTTGGCGTGTGTGTGCGCGTGTGTGTTTTCTACCTTCACTCTGAATGATTGTGCAGCGTTGTTAAAGGCAGAATAGACGTGGTTAAAGTCAGCAGAGCTTTTCCTGATAAAAAGGAGGGCGTGGTTTAACACAGGTGACGACAGTATCTGATTGGCTGTCTGTAAGCATGAGAAGAAAGAGAAAAGATCAGTTATTTTATATTATTTTTCACACTTTAAGGGATGAAACAGAAACCAAAACAAATGGTGATATTTGATGGATTAATGTGGTGTAGTGGCCAATCTCAGCTCAGACGCTGAATGAGGAAAGGAAAAACGTGCATGTCTTTGAAAACGCAGAGTGTGGCTAATGCTCGCTACCTTCCCAGTGTATTCAGTGACCGGGTCCATCTGGTAGACGCTGATAAAAACCATCAGCTCCTCTTTTGATGTCTGAGGCATCAGTTTATAAGCCTGGATAAGCTTAGACTGCAAAACACACACACACACACACATACACACACACCCCAGTGAATTGCACAGTATCATAGAGACACACAAGTACCAGATTTAGAAAATGTGCTGAGCTGATGCTAATGCTAACATAAATTTGTTTAATGCAGATTTAAGTAAAGGCCAAAAATATCCATAGACATAAAAAAGTATATGGATTATATAGAATACCTTTCGGAGCAGAAACACCACATCGTATGTGAGGCCGTATTTGTGGGTGACTTCATTGTCTTGGGTTATAGCGAAGCTGACGTCAGGAAGTTGGATGGCCGTGGCGTAGAACGTCTGCACATACTCCTGGTTTAACTCCTACAACACATCGACACACTTACTGGAGCCATTGTATTTCAGTCCCAGTTACAAGCTGGGAGCTGAAGGTATTTTATGTATTACCCTGAAGAATCCAACCACAGTCACGTCCTCTGAGGTCTCTAATTGGCTCAGATCTCTAACGAGGTCCCCAGGAGAACCTGCCCTCCTCCTCAGCCAGGTCAGAATGGAGGTGGAGCTCTGAGGAACTGGGATTTAAATACCAAATTATCAATAACACAAATCAAGTACAGACACTTAGTGAGCGTGAAATAATGACTAGTTTATTCCGACGTACACATTAATCTTAACTAACATATAAAGGAAACCGCTATGAAAATAATTATAATTTTAAAAGCGCAGGAACGAGTGAAATGGCGACACCTACTGGTCAGATAAGGATACTGCACAATGGCGTCCGTTTACGCCGTGAAGTCACGCTTAAAAAGTCATTAAAAACGCCAGAAATAAAAGTATGTATATTAGTCAAGTGGGCAATAAATTCCATGTTAAAGATCTACACGCAAAATACGACAGCGACGAGAAGCTTAAATGAAAACTTGGATCGTTTCATCTGGATATTAAAGGAAACGAGTGTGTCAACAGTCAAAGGTAAAGCTCCGCTGTGCACATGGTGGCCGCGCTTAAATGGGATGCTAATTTACCTGAGGAGCAGCCAGAAAAGTGTGGAAATAATCTAATCTCAGATAAAACGTGAAGTGGGATTTGAGCTTGTTCCCCAGGAAATAGACGAAGCCCTCATCTTGTGTAGCAGCAACAGCCCCCCCTCATAGGTTTATTGTTGAAAAACAAGCCCTTGACTTCAGTGTTTGTTTCATTTTTACCACAGCAATTCTTACTTGTTAATGGCCTAAAGCTGACTGTAAACCACCAACCAAAACGTGCAGGTATTTAAATGATATCCAACCGTGTTTTAAGGTTTTCCCGATATGAAGCTATTTCCATGCCTCATCTAATAATCTCAGCGGCAGCTATGGCCTTACATCTTATTGTGTGGTATGCTGTAAATTAATAAACTGATAAAGTCCAGGTAGGTTATTATGCATTTGCAGCTCCCACTACCAACAACAGGCTGACAGTTGTCACAGGCAATAGAGGTAAAGCTCCAGCCTCAGAAGAGGGGCACAGTGCGTTTGTAATTATTATTTGCACATACCAGGACAGACTACTGGACTGTGTTTATCTCCTGAAACGTACAGCCTTATTTCGGACGATCCCGCCACGTTGAGCTCTTTAGCCAGGTCCTTCTCTTTCGCTGCATCCACCACTGCCAGTTTGACCTCTGACCCCTGTAGCTCCACGGCAGCGCCTTCAAAAGCCGCCGAGACTTGGTGTCCCTGTCCAGAAAGAGGGACGTCTGCACACAGAAAAAATGGGACATTGCAGCACCTCCATCTCCTCCCATCTAAGTACGCGGGGGTGACTCACAGAAGTGCACCAGCAGCTGTTCATGCTCTCTCAGCGCCCTGTCGAAGTTCCCTGAGTTCAGCTGTAAAACGCCATCATTCCCAGTGCTCCATTTGTCCGCGTCGCCATTGACAAATGGCAAACCCAGTATCAACACCCCCAGCAGCAGCGACCTGTTCATGGTGGCCTGCAGACTGTCTGACAGACTGGAGGACCGGCCGCTAGGCTGTTCCTTATCTCTTTGGTCTGTTGCTGATTAACCTTTGCTGTCAGAGCCCTGTTGTAAATCTTTCATATCGCATATTTGACTAATATCTGAACGCCCTTTGCCTGGTTTAACCTCAGCCAACCTTCACATAAATACTCACACTCAATTTGGTTGAATCAGATTTATTTCACAATCAGGATAAGACAATTATAAATACTAACTTGGCAACATTTTGATTTAAATAACTTTAAATAAGTACTTGTTGAAAGCAACACAGAGGTAGCTGCTAATTCAGGCATTAATTAGTCACTGATTTGAGCTTCTCAGCCATAAAGGGTGGCAGACATGTTCTGTGGTATCTACAACTGGAGTCCTGCGGTTTTAAAGGCTTCAATAAGTAACGGGAATATATACAAATAAGTGGCGTTCGTTGTTTGTTACTCCATTTAAATTCTCTGACTTCACCCTCTGGTGCAGAGGACGCGCCGGAGGACGTCTCCCAGGTTGAGATGGGATGATGTCACCTCTTGTGCACGTGCAGAAGCCTTTTGCACTGCGGGCAGTAATGATGGACGTCGTGTAGGCTGCGCACCATAAACGGAATCAGACAGAAGCCACAGAACAACCTGAAACGCACAGATGAAACATCCATGTTGTTGACTCTCACACCTCCTAACCCACGTGTGCGTCTTTCAGCGCCTCACCCCAACATCACCAGGATGACACACATGCCCCAGGCAGTCCTGCCAGGCACGTATTTGACCTTCGAGCTGACCACCTGCTGGCAGAAGGGACAGGAGACAACGCCGGAGAGTTCAGTGAGATACGCAGGTGAGATGGGGACGGGTCGTGGCTGGGTCGTCACCACTGAGGCTGGCCTGGTCTGGGTGGTTCTGACTGGCAGGGTGACCCCGACTAGACACAAAGTATAAAAATATAAAGGGCGAATGCCGCCATCTTGGAGAGAGATTAGAGTGAAGCGCAGTACCTTCTGTGAGAGGATGGACTACGGTGTCAGAGTTTGGAGGTGATGTTACAGATGTCGGTGCCCTGGGCGGAATCAGGAGAGGAAAAGGGTCCAACGGGGTCGTAACTGCAACATAAGAGCGTAACACAACAATAGGCTCTAAAGCTGCGTCAAACTACTAAAGTTTTACTACTGCTGCAGGCAAATAAAGACAAACGGGTGTTGATTAATGTGTAATCTAAATATTTGCAACTGATATAACAGCGGTGGGAAAAACCTGCATGAGTGTTGAGGTGGTGGGGGTGGGTGTTACTGAGGGACATGAGTCTGTCCTACCTGCTTCCCTGTAGGTGGGGGGAGGGGGCAGGGAGGGGGTAATGCAGGCGTTGTAGGATGGAGGAGGGGGTATGTTTGTTGCCTGGTTGTCTGAAAGTCGAGGTACGACACAGGCATCATCATATGAAGGAGGGTCCATCAAAGTCAAAGGGGGAGGCTGATGATGACAGGAAAAGACATTTTTGAGTAATTAATTACAAGAGGCTGGAGAACTTAAATAATCCCTTCCTAATGATAATCATCATCTGGGACATTTGATGTGGAAAACACTGGGAATAACAGATAAGCTAGCCTTTTTTTAAAAAAAAAAAGCTAGACTGTGACTGTTAGATACTGCAGTGATGGTGAGCTGTGAACAGACAGCATCTGTGCACGCTGTTGCTATCGGCCTGATGTGTGTGGTGCTGATCAAGCTCCAGATAGCCCGTGGATTAGGTTCTAAGTCACTTATGCCGACCTACAGATTACTACCTGGACCTGCACCCTCTTACTCGAACAGTCTTCTTCAGCCCATGCTGCCCCTCGTCAGCATGTGAGCATCATCTGGAGAGCCATCTGAACAGCAACAGCAATCCAGACTGTTCTCCTATTTTGTTCCCCACTAATGGAATGAACTCTTGAGCTCTGTTAGAACAGGAGTAACCCTCTCTCCCTTCAAAGAGCACTTGAAGACACAGCTCTTCTAAGAGCACCTGATCTCCTAACAGCACTTATCCCTCTTCACTCCCTCTCCAATGCTCTCCACTTGTAGCTGGTAGTTGTACGAGGTAGTTTAGGACTGTAGTATTTTATTCACATAGGTCTCAATTCCATAGTGGCTTGATTGTCTGTAAATTGCTTTGGATAAAGTGCTGGCTAAATTATTAAAATGTAATAAAAATAAAATCCTACAAGCCCACAGGTATGGCATAAAATTATATCTAGATGAGATCTGAGACATAACTGTTTAAGACTAAATGCACATTATTTCTGCTAAAAGCTTGACAGACTTCTAGTTACGGTTGCTAACGTACGATTGGACAGTAAACGTTTGAGGGCGGAGTCCAATTAAGGCGTTACCATGATGTCCCGCCCTCCTCCGCCTCTGATTGGCTGAGACGGCAGGCTTTTAAAGTGACCAATCAGAAAGCAGGGTGTAGGTCTGTGGCAATACACTGCCCGCCCCCAGTGCCAAAACTCAACAAACCAGTCAAATTGTGGCACTAAATTGACACCATACCCCCATCTGATATCATGCCTGTTGCATACGTGTACACAGTAAAGACCTGTGTTGAATCTGAAGGTTTCTAGTCAATAGCGTCTTTCCACCTCAATATTTCTACTTTTCTCAATTAAAAATTCAAAATGGGCACAGTCTTGGTTGCCAGCAGAGAGAGTTGATGGCCACATCATTTAAAACTCGAGGTCACACACTCTCAAACACGTCGTTGTGAGAACACGCACTGAAGGAATGTTTTTGAAGCACCAGACTCAAAACCAGTCAGATTCGAAGAGGTTCTGAACAATGGAGGCCCAAATACACAGTTCTGAGCACTACAAAACTGGGATTTATATTAGATCAGCGCTCCTACCTCAGAAAGATGACCCCAAATGAAGAAGTTTGACCAGCAGAGAAACGTGTACCGTGTTTGTGAGAGTGTGACATCACAACCTGTCAGACCTGTTTGCTCTGGAATTAGAAAAATTCTCTTACGACAGAGTATTATCTTCACCGGTTTCCTTTTTAAGACTGGATTCCTGACCCTCTCATGAGTCTCAATCAAGAAATAATGTCTCTAGTTAGTATGATATAAATGCACCATATTTGCATTTTATTCATTTAATTAGCCCTTAAAAATGAATTTAAAGTAATTGACTTGAAGAAGTGAAAGTGAAAGTTATTGTGTCCTGGAAACATGAACTGTTAATTTATGATGAAATGATAAAATCTTTATAACTTTTATAACATTCTCATTGAAACTTATTTCAGTGAAGTTTAATTTTTTTTAATTAAGTTTAGTTTAGTTTAATTTAAAGTAAATTAGTCACTTATGAGTATGTATTTTTTTGCTATTTGTAATTATGTTAATAGGGTCTTTTAAAACAGACACAAAAGCACGACATCCTGATATTTTTAATCAGTTTATTTTATTTAAAAAAAACATTAAGATGCTAAATTGACAAGTTGAAACCGAAGTTCCGTCACAGCTCATCTTTAGTGGTTTGATTGGTTGATGCCTCGGCAGACTCATCCTGAGAGATGAGAAAGATGAGATGAATGGAAGGAGAGATGAATGGATGGATGGAAGGAGAGATGGATGGATGGACATTTGTGAGTGTATTACATTATAAATATACTCTATGATGTAAATACAAACCTTGTCATTATCATCTTCATCATTTTTCTCATCTTTGCTGTCGCTGTCATCTTCGTCGTCGTCATCATCATCGTCATCGTCATCACCATCATCATCGTCGTCGTTATCGTCATCATCATCGTCGTCGTCGTCGTCGTCATCATCATCATCACCACTCTTCTCAGGCAACACTCCCCCGTTATCCAGGAACTTTGATAAGGTCTCTAGATCTCTATTTCCTGTGTAGTCCACCGCCTCCATGGTAACAGAATTGTGGATGAGAAAAAAATGGACAGGTTGAGCGTGTGTTTGTGCGTTCTTGTACTAGCTACTTATTGAGTACCAAGATACCCATGCTACTAGGAAAGTGAGGACATTTTTACTGGTTGACACAACTTCAAAAGACTGTTTGAGGGTTAAGACGTGGATTTAAGGTTGATTTTTAGACTTGGGTCAGGATCAGAGGGTTAGTTTGGACGGTTAGGGTGTGTGTGTGTTTTTACCTCTCCACCAGCTGGGAAGTACTTGAGTGTTGGGAATCCGTCAATTACCAGAGAGTCAACCTCGTTGGCTATAGCATCCATCTTCGCAATGATGATGTCATCTCTGTCAGCATACTTTTCACCCAGTTTCTCCCATGTAGGAGCCAGTTCCTTACAGTGTCCACACCATGGAGCATCTACACACGCACACACACAAACACACATTTTAACATTGTGTCTCTCGCCTGTGCATTTATCGCAAATAGTTTAATTTAAATTGACATGTGCATCTGTGACATTTATTGTGGGAAGGAGCTGTAGATGTTTATCTTGTGCCGCCCCCCCCCCCCCCCCCCCGGTTGGTGGGACACCTTTGTAGATCCTCTGCATTGTAAATAATGCTTTATTAAAAGTGAACGCGTGCATATGTGATATCTGGAGGACATGGACCCTATAGGTCATGCGTTTGGAGTGAGATATTAGAGATGGAGATAGAGAGACTGTGATATTACAGTGGGAAGGGAGGGCATGAATACAGGAGGGACAAAAGTTATAAAAGGAGTGATGGTTTGCAGCTGCATTAACAATGACTTACAGAATTCCACAAAGACGTTTTTAGTGGGATCCAAAGCAACAGACTCAAAGTTCTTCCCCACCAGGACTGTGACGGGTCCCTTGTTCCAGTCCTCAGGGATCTCCTCTGATTTAAAGTATGGCTGCAGCAGAGACATCCATGGGATTAAAGGCTTGTGAAGGCAATGAAATTTGGGTTTTTTTGCCCGTGCGTTACCTTGGCAGTGTCGCCTAGGACCTCCTCGCACATCTGCAAGATGGACTCTAACGTCAGCTTGTCGGAATTGATGGAGAACTTCTTCTGGTTCTCCATGTTGATGAGGCGAGCTGTGGGGATGTCACTTTCAGACACTCCAAAGTAGTTCATCACGTGCGACAAGGTGGAGTTGACATCAATGGAGATGAAGAGGATCTATGTGGGCGACATGGAAACAATGGGAATAACGCTTAGCTCATGTAGACCTTCCCCGTGTCCTGATCCTGGACCGGTACCTTGCCCTTGAACTGGTTGGCGATCGGCCGGCTGTCTTCCAGCAGGGAGACCTGACCGTCCACCGAGGAGTTGAAGAACAGCAGGCAGTGCAGGACGTAGTTGGAGGTGAAGATCTTTTCTGCATTCTAAACAGGCAAAACACACAGTTACTCTAATTTGCATCTGTGCGCGTGTGTGAGATGTGGCTGTGTGCAGTACCTCTGGGTGGAACGGGACAATCAGCTCCATGCTGTTGTTAGTAATGAAGGACGTGATGTTTTCCTTGCTCAGCTTCATGTCTTCTGGCCACACAAAGTCTGCTCTGCCCTCATCGAACTGGCAAACACACCAAGAGGTTCACTTATTACACGAGGATCCTCCTAAAAACCGCTGCCCTTCCTGCCTGTCACCACTAGGCGGCACCAGAGTCGCCACGTTCACCTTTTTGAAGAGCACCAGTGCGTTCCCCTTTATGTCGTACTTCTGGAACACCTCTGGACTGGAGGAAATGGCGAACTCTTGATTCGTGTTGAGCAGATAAACTTCTTTGAACACTTTGGCCTCCTCACTCTCTGCATCCTAACACAAATGCAAGTGTTCCTTAATAACAAATATAAAGATGAAGACATGATTTATTTTAATTTTTTTTAAATGGACGTACCTCAAAAAATCCAACAATGGTGATTTTGTGGGAGTCGATGAACTGATCTACAGCGTCCACGGAGTCGAGCACGGGAACATCAGGACTCGCTTGTCGCTTTATCCACTGAATTATGGCTGTTAATGTCCTTTTACCTGGATAGAAAACAGACATTAATGTTGCTATACAAAGTACTAAATACTTTTGCAAGTGCCAACCAGGGTTTGTGTCTACTATAAATGGGTTGTATGTTAGCATTTAAATACTGGATAAAAATCAGAGGTTTAGCCTAAAAAGGTAGAAACGCCAGTAAAGTCCACGCGTTTATCCTAAAATGCTTCACTACCCAGAATGCATTGCGTGCCCAGAGGCAAAGTGGATCAGTAACAGGTAACAGGCAGGTTTTATGACCCCATTCCTAAATTTGCGTTGGGTTTGATAGATGATAAAGCAGGTTTTATGTGAAATTGTTAGTCAAATAACCTAGAGCATAAAGCGGTGTGAACAGGCTCAACTGTAAACAAAGATCCTCTCTCACACACGCACACACCTTCACTCATCTCGAGGGTATCCAGAACAATTGTGCGCGCGCGTGTGTGTGTGTGTGTGTGTGTGTGTGTGTGTGTGTACCATTGTAGTCAGTGGGTTTCATGCTGTCTCCATTCACAAACAGCTTGAGGCTCGGGAATCCAGCGATTTCAAACTTCTCCGCCAGCTCCTTCTCCTCGGTGGCGTCCACCTTTGCCAGACGTATGGCTGAACCCTCTTCCTTCAGCTTCCCAGCAGCCTCGGCATAAATGGGCTCCAGCTGTTTGCAGTGGCCACACCAGGGAGCATCTGCACAAAAACAGTTGGTGGTTAATCTGAGACGTGTGTGTAGATGTGAAAGCAAAAAGCGACAGAACCCGACCAAAGCAGCAGATAAGCAGCCACGGGGCTCCTGCCGTTGCTATCAGGAGCTCCTGCAGATATGAACATGGAAATAAGCTGCAGCAGCTGCGGCTCTTTTCCCTGTCAGTTCACCTGTGGGAGAACTGATGCCCCGAGCACCTGGACGAGAGAGGCCATGTGCGCGCGAGATAACGCCTCAGTTCTCGTCGCTCTGAAGGCCTTTCCTAAAGTCACAACGTGTCGCTCTCTATGGCTTCTGGCTAGTTTTCTGCTTTGAGGGAAACTTCTGGGAAGATTTACTGTTATGCTTTTCAGGATTATAGGTTTGTTAAATAGAGCTGGGCCACTTACAGAATTCCACCAGTAGATACTGGTTTTCCTCCAGAGCTCTGGCAAAGTTGTTGATATGGAGGACCATCACATCTTTCTCCTCCTCTATGTCTGTTGTTTTTTCCTTCTTCGGCTCCTTGTCCTCCTCCTCGTCCTCCACCTTGCCCTCTGTCTCGTCCTGTTTGTCGGCGTCCGTGTCGTTGGCCTGGATGCTGGAGGTCCACAGCAGCAGCCCCAGCAGAGTGATGGACAGAAGCGTGCACGTCTTCATGTTGGCGTTCTCCGTCGCTCTCTGCTAGCTGCGCTTAGGTGCTGGCACGTGTGGTTGCAAGTCAGCACCTTTTATCTATCTAAGATAGAGAGTGTGTCACAATGTTACTGGCCTTCCTGCTTAGCCAATCGCACGTGTGTCTGCAGGGGGACTCTTTCCCAGTCCAGCCAATTGAATGCTGCCTTGTACTGGAGATTTGGAATTGGGAGAACAGGCTGAGCCACTTGGGCGTTGCTCATTCCCTGTTTTGTGTTTTTAAGTTGTTGTCTTGTCTCCCTTCGCCGGTTTGATTTGGTTTATGTTTACGTGCGTGTATCCCCACCACCGTCCTCCTCTCAGGCTTTCTTATATTCTGTTCTTAAAAAACGTTTAAATTCTGTAAAAAAAACATTTCCTCACCTGTCTGTTGGAGCTGTTATTATGCAAACGTTGCCCCTCCTCTGTCTCAATGGGGCTTTTCAACATCTCAGCCCCACCGAGACCCTCTGTGTAAACGCTAAGAGATTCCAAAGATTAATTGTCACTGGAGACATTGTTGTCCGTCTGTCCGTCAGACGAGCGACTTCAGAGTCCCCACCAGAGACGAGACGCTGACGGGACCCTGGAAAACAAGTCCCATGAATTTTCTTAATTGAGGAACATTTAAATAAAGCAGGAGCTCATAATTACTGTACAAATATTAATGTACAAGTCATTAAACATTTTAAGTCATTTTCCCACTGCGGCTCAGGTTTGTCTGCGTGGGCTCCGACCTGTGCACACGCACGACAGCAAGATGTTTCCAGCTTTTCCTGCCACCTCAGACCCACACAGCAACAACTCACTCAACAGTGGTAAAAAGACCTTTATTTGTGACACATGATCGCGACGGTTTCACTTTAATCTGTGCAGGTGTAGAACCTTTCACCTTTGATGCTCAGGTTTTCCAGAACCACAACTAAAATTGGGGGGTAAAGCATACACGTTACGTAAATAATGTAGGAAAAACCAGTTTAATCCACCATTTTAGTCCTGCTTTTTACATTTTTTTGAATATTAGGTGTGTCTCCCTCATTGAGGTCAGTGTTGCATGTGTGTGTTGTCCGTCAGCGTGTGTGTGATCTCTGGGTTCGGTTCCCAGAACGCCAGCAGGTCGCTGAAGTCCGGCTGGCTGTTCTCCAGGCAGCTCGTGGTGTGTTGGGACGACGCGTCGTCGCGCGTGTCCGTGGCGTCAGGGTGGCTCGAGTCGCCCGCGGGGCAGCGCGGCGAGGGCTCGGACCAGAAACTGAGGGGGAGGTGTCGTTTGATCATGGGTCTGTTGTGGCCCTGACCGGTGCCCCCGAGCTGGAACAGTTCTGCCAGGGGTCCCAAACCGCTGCCTCCCTGAGCCTCCCTGCATTGTGCGGAGTTTTCCGGCTCCTCTGGACTTTCTCTTGCAATTCTTAGCAGGTCGTCATAGTAACGGAGGCGCCCGCTGGTTGTGACGGAGATGGGGTCGCTGTAGATGTCGCAGGCCTCCTCGCCGGAGGAGCGGCCGAAGTAGTGCTGCACGTCGCGATTGATGAGATCCGCAAACCTCAGCAGCCGCTTGGTCACGTCCAACGCCTGGGGGCCAGAAGTGAGGAAGGCCTCTTTGGCGCACTCCTCCTCTTCCTCCTCCACGATGTCGCAGTCTTCCTCCTCCTCCTCCTCCTCCTCTTCATACTCTTCACCTTCCCTCACCTCTGAGTTGTCCTCCTGCATCTTCTCCTTGTCCTGGCTGTATGGACACTGTTGGAAAATCAGAGGGAGGTAGGCTGAAGGCGGCGGCGCCGGGATCAGAAAGTTTCGGATGATGCCCGTCGCCATGTCGACACAGTAACACTGGAAATAGTTAGGCAACAAAAGCCGGGGTTCTGTCCCGCGTCAGCAGCGGCTCCAGATTTCTGTGCGTGTAACGCTGGGATCACCACTGTATATATACCTCAGCACGCCGCCGCACGTGTGTGTGTGTGTGTGTGTGGGTGTGTGTCTCTGTGTGTGTGTCCTGATGGATGAAGCAGCTTCAAGAACAAATATTTGCATGCCGGATTGACCAAACACTCTTTATTTACTTTATCGCTGGGCAACCGGGGGCAGGGGGGGGCACCGGGTCTAATGGATGAGGGGATGGAATGATGCTAGGGGACGATGGAGAGTTTTTAAACACACGCGCACACTGACAACACACATCATTGCTTCTTTCCGTCTGCCTTATCAGGCTAGTTAAAGGATAAAAGAGCGTGAAATCGGATCATACGCTGTTTTGACTTCTAAAGGGCGGATGGTTGCTGGTGGGGGGGGGCAACTGGGCGACTGGTCTCCACGCTACACAATGTTCTGTCTGTTTCTCAGTGGGACCCAGCAGTCAGAGTAACACACGTCAGCCTTCCAAACTACTAATCCTCCCTGAAAACGGAACTGTGAGCCTTTGCAAACTCTGACTTTGGCTTCTGGTTGTTGACAGACTGAAACAGGGTGTTGTCGGCTGCTTCAGATCAGCTTTTGTTATAGGTTGTAGGTGATGTTCAGGTGTCCTTTTCTGGCTGCTTGACCCCCGTATGACCGCCACAAAAGACACAGTCACCGCATGTACAGTATGTTGTTTGTTTGGGGAAAAGTGGCTGTAGATTTGGGTCAAACGGGCTTCTGTAGTTCACCTGTTGTGGATGATGGTTTTTGGCGACTGTGAGTTGGAGGCACTGATCAGTTTGACAGATTTAGCATCAATACCGACCCACAGGAGGCCTTATTTGAGGTTTAATCAATTTTATTTTTCCTTATTCCTGCTATCACCTGGTTTTGGTTGCTCCACACCTCATTATGCGGGTCGTTGAAACTTCCCCTGACACAGTGGGGTTCGTTGGAGGCTACCAATGAAGAGTATAAGTATCTGGAACTCCCTAACAGTCAGATAGAACTGATGATGCCTCTTGGATGAGAGATGAAACGTCTTCATGGAACTCAAACAGTCCAGTTGCTATGATTCAATTACCAGAATGACCATGACCTGGATGACTGGGAACCTTCACAGACTTATAAAACGCGAAGCACTAATGAGGTATTTATATTATTAGTGAAGTATTGACTGGCTCTTGAGTTTGTTGCTCTCTTAGTATATTGCATTTGTCTATTATTAGTAGTATTGATAAAGCATGTAGATATTAAAGAATTTATGTCTGACAGCTTCAGCATTTTAACATGTTTCATAAACTGATCAAATGGAGCTGTTTAAATTTTTATAATTCCATTTCTGATTTCTTATTTGATTATTTGGATTTGATAAAATATTTTTGATTCAAATGAAATAGCATAAAATTATCTTAATGTGTGTATATGAACACACATGGCACATATGTGTGTGTGTGTGCGCATTATTTATGTGTCTGTATATGATCACATATATTTACATGTAAACATCTCAAATGAAGGTAAATTTTGTGAATCTCGTTTGTGTCTCAGAATCGGTAATTTGATTAATGTCACGCACTTCACTACATTTTATTTTACAGACATCTGTAACTCTGTAAATATGTACGTGTGTGTGTGTGTGTGTGTGTGTGTGTGTGTGTGTGTGTGTGTGTGTGTGTGTGTGAGAGAGAGAGAGAGAGAGACCATTCCACCCTGGTCCGCCTGTCGTCAGTATCCAGGCTTCTGTGTTGATTTTACGACTAAAGATCAATAACAGCAATATGTCAGCACTCAAGAGTCTGACCATGAATTACACACACTTTTAGGCACATAAGCACATGGCACACACACACACACATATTTATTATCGTTATTTATAGATTCTCTGTGAACTCCATTATTGTTATTTAGTCTCCAGGACCTTTTTTACTCTAAAATCAAGTACATCCTGAAATGTTGCTCAAATCAAATAAATACACTTTTAGTCAAAATTTAGTTTAGAAAAAAACTCACTTTAAAATAAAAAAAGACCGGAGAAATTACAAATGGACTTTTCTGTATGGCAGTAAGATGGAAATATTTTTTATTGCACTTAGTCTCAGAATATTTATTGATTTTGTAAGATTCCAAACCTGCCTTGTGGAAACCTAAATGATGTTTCTTGTGCTTGATTATTTTCTTCCAGAGAAATTCCCTTTGGTTTCTTCAGTGGCTAGAAAACAGGGAAACAGGTTTGAGCAGTTGCTTGTTTGTCTGGAGCAGTTACAGGATGCGTGAGCGCCATCTTTGGATTTTTCTAATACTTTTTATTACAAGGCACTCCTTTTTAATGATTGGATATGCTAAAATTAATTTATGCTAAATCTCATTTAAATGCCTGTCATTAATTTAAATGCCTGTCATTGTTGTGTTGCCTTTTAGTTTTTGAATTAATTATGGATATTCTCCCTCTTCCCTGAGGTCTTGCTTCCCGTTTAAATTGTCGCATTTTGCCACTTCTGCAGGACTTGACTTGTGCAAAATATTCGTTTTTAAATTTTATTTATCAAAAAGGATTCTAAGGTATTCAAATTTTAATTAAATCCTCCACAATGTAATTTGATATTGTTTTTCTGCAGTTGAAAGAGCAGCCTTTTGATTCAGGAACTCACTCTACTTTTGAATTGTGAGTATATTCTTGGTTTTTTTTTCTTTTCTTTAAATTGAATCATAGGTAACATGCAGTATTTTAGATTGAAATAGAAAACGAGTAAAAACCTTGGAGTCTGTGGTTCACCTTCGCAGCCACTAGAGGGCACTAAAGTGTAAGTTCAGCACTTTCAAGCCCGGGAAAAAATTCTTAATTGTAATGATTAGGTGAGCTGTAACTTCTTATCCATCTCCAGGTGACTGAGGATAACTTACCATAAAATGGGGTTTTCTACTTTTGCCTAAATTTAATTTGTGCCAGTGATGTATTGTGTAATATTGTAATGGCGCCAGGAGCCGTTTGTTGCGGCCTTGCTGGAAATTTCAGTTTAAATTGAATCGACAGTTTCTTACGTTAACCCAAACATTTAAGGTTTAATGTATATTACTTTCCTTCACTTCCTTCCACATTGAACCAACTTTATGGTAGATAAGTAGTCATGGTGATCCATTACGAAAATCATTCCTGACTGAGAGGTCAAGTACAAAACCTTTTTTTTTTTATTTTCTATGATCAAAACTGCAAAACATCTAGAAAAATATACAACAAATGCTGAACCTTTCACAACATTTAACATTTGAAAATGGGAACATAAAAGGAATATTCACATTTTCCCCAATATTGATAAAAGAACATTCATTTTTATTTCCTTTCTTTTACATACCATTGATTTATATGTTTGCACTTATGTTTTAAGGGCTGTCGTTTTCCATTTTTAAACATCTCCGCAGTAGCCGGAGTCGTTGGAGAGCTGCGAGTTGGAGCTGCGGTTGGAGGCGGAGTTCCATATGTCAAGGTTCATGTGCGGGCCAAACGGGTTGAAGCTGGAGAACTGGTTTGGGGCGCATCTCCCTTCTAACTCCCGGCTCAAAGGAGAATGAGGTGGGGTGATGGGAGACACGGGGGCGGACCGTTCTGGTTGAAAGTGGCGCTGGTAGGGATCACTCTGAGGGGTCCAGATGGATCCGAATAGGCTGGACATGGGTGAGAGGCTGCGTGTCCCAGAGAAGTATGGCTGTGGAGGACAGAGACACCTTTAAATGTCCAAGATGCACGAGGTGCTGCAGCCAAGTATTTAACATTTCTCAGATCCTTTTCTGACCTAGCAAAATGTGCCAATACCGGTTCCTTTAAATGCAATCATCTCACAGATCCCTGTGAGACTTCATTTGAGAGTTAATGATCATAATGAATCACCTTGCTGCCCACACAGGCCGCAGTGTCCCAGGCTGAGGGCGATTCCTGAGGCTGTTCCTCGGTCCAGCCGGCCTGACTGCGGTGTGTCCTTTGAACATTTTGACTGGGAAAAGTACCTGGAAATGTCCCGTTACCTACGACGGCAGGAGGACAAACAGGTGAGCCTTGTGTGCACACACATGCAGACAATATTAAGGTTGGAAGTAAACAGTACCGATGTAGTTCCTCTCCTCACAGTAGGCGTAGGGGCTACAATGGCTGTTGGCACCACTCCAAGTAAACCTAATGGAGTGAAAGGAAAAAATAAATAAATCAAACTGATCGAACAGCCAAACTGAGCAGACGAACGCTGCTGCAGAGGCTTTAATAAAACCCACCTGTTGTACACCGCAGGGTTGGCTGGCTGAGGTATGTAGGGCAGAGCTTCAGCGGTGTTGTATCTGAACTCGGGTAAATATTGACCTGTCGGATCTGAACGGTACACTGGTCAGTGCACGCGCACGCGCTTATCGTTTCAGACTTTTCCGGAAAGAATGTGGCAATTTACCATGAACGTCTTTATCTGGGTTCCTGTCCACTCCTGCAGCCACAGCAGCAAAACTGGGGATGAAACTGGAGGTGGGGGGATCTGGGCTTTGGCACTGCTCTTTGTGGTACAAACTGTTCAAGGAACACACAGAAATGAATGTGCAGTAGTCAAAAAAAGAGATAAATGTTTTCTAACTTACTTTAAAGTCTTGTAGGTTGCATTCACGGCGTCACGGTAGCAGTCTTGCTCTCCTGAAGTGACGCTGTACATGGATTCCCCTGTCAAAGACAGTATCAGCCATGACTCGTCTGCCAGTGGTTCTGCTTTTCCTCGTTAATGACAATCAGTGTTTACTTTTTCTTGATGAGGTAGTGCAGGGGTGTGTGCAGGGGTGCGTGCAGGGGTGCATGCAGGGGTGCATGCGGGCCCCAGCCTCTTTGTCTCCCTCCACACTGCTGGTGCTGCTCCAGCTGCCCCAGCTCCCTCTGCTGGCCCTCACGCTCCCCGACGAGCTGCCGGAGTCCGAGCCTGACTCGCAAACGCCGCCGCGCCTCTCCACGGTGCACTTTCGCCGGGTGCGAGCTGGATACACACCTGCTGGACACCAGTAAGGACCAGTAAGACTAAAACCCAAGCACGCTGCGAGTGAAGCAGCAGAAACGGGAGGCCCACCGTTCTGTTTGAGGCAGCTCTCGGCGCTCTGTCCAGACTTTGGTGCTTCTGATTTGGGGCCGTTGCAGCAGCGGTTCCTGTTGCGGGTTCCGCTGTTGTTATGCTCGCCCGTTTTCCAATCGAGGTCTTTCTCCCTCTCTGGAATCACTACTACATCAAGCTCAGGAGCACTTTGACAGTAATGAAGGCACAATGATATTAAGTTAGAACATAAAGAGACGCATCTGTAAAAGACTTCAGAACACATTTGAGTGGACTCAGATTACCTGGAGATGTTTTCCGTCTTCCTGCGGCTCCTTTTTCCCTTACTATTCCCTGGAAAAGCAAGTGTCTCAGCACTCTGTGCTTTCTTTTTCTGCCCTTTCTCATCTTCTCTCAGCTGCTGTGTAAAAGAAACAGTGATTTTCTTTCATCCTGTCATCAATGAGGAAAAATACCAAACTGAGTGAACGTGTCCTACCTCTAATTCAGAACTGTCCCTTTTATCAGAGTCCATCTTCTGTGCATAATGCTCGGTGCAGCTCTTCTCCATAGGGCTGCACATCAACAGACCCGGTCTCGGTCCTGGACTCAGTGTGACGTTGCCTGGGAAACCAGCAGGCATTTCCATGGGAAACATAACTGCTGCTGGAAGTGTGTCTTCGATATTGCTCTGCTCCTTTTTAAAGTCTGCAGACATCTTCTCATCCAGCTGACTGATGAAAGCAGGTTCATTATTATTGCAGATGTCAGGGACCGGGGACAGAGGCGGCTCTGGGGTCAGGGGTGCCTCTGGGGTCAAGGGTGCTTCTGGGGTCAGGTCCTCGTGCTCTTCATCTACTGTTATCACACCAGGGGCTGTGGTGGAGCTGGGTTTGTATTTGGAGTAATAGAGTGAAACTTTGGGTTTCTTCTGTGCCTGAGATGGAGTGGCTGAGGAACCTTTTTTGGAGGCGTGATGACGTGGAGCGGGGCTGTTGGCCAGGGTTGGAGAGCCACGCCCCTTTCCCTTATCTGAGGTATGACAGGTGTCCACGTAGCTCTTACAACTGCCCTTTGGTTTACTGCAAAAGACAAAGCACAAAACTCCATAAGGAACCATAAACAGTTGATGAATTCACCTCAGAAAGATCGGTTCACATACGTCACTCCATTGGGCGTGTTGTTGTTGTTGTTGACAGAGCTGTTTTCCCTGGACAGCACAGAATTGTGGTTGCTCCTGACGTTTGGTGTGGAGAACTCGCTCAGAATATACTGGGCCTGGTGGAAGGCCATCAGACACACACCAAACAAGGAGAAGCTGAAACAGGGAGCAGATCAGACAAACATTAGAGAGTGGAAACTTTCAGCTTCGTGTCTGACCCTCGTTTACACCTTCAATTGTGCAGAACTTCAGAGGAACTGACCAGGTGAAGATGAGTGTGACCACCCAGAAGGTTTCCTCCCAGCTGGGCCCAGGAACCACTTGAGCGCATAGAGGCAACATGTGGTGCGGCAGCGTCACATTCAGGGTGAAAGCGAAAGAGGTGCCCCGTGCCGTCACCAGGGTGAGGTCCCGGATGACCCAGGATGAGGTGAAGTCTGGCGTGAACCTGAGAACACAGGTGAGACATTGCACGTCACCCTCAAGTGGAAACATTAAGGACCAACACAAATAACCAAACAACACTTACGCGATGGTGATCTCAGAGGAGCTGTTGTGTTCCAGACTGAAGGGGCGACACTGCAACACCTCGAATCCAAATCCCTGACACGTGTATCCATTTATATTCATGGACAGAACAGTCAGAGGAAGCTCTCCTGCATTCTCCACCTTGAAACTCTTTCTAATGGCGAAGAGTGGCTTATTGGAGCGCAGGCCTGAGGGGGAAACAGCGACAGTCACTCTGGGTTTCTTTGTTTTTGCTTCAAAATTGAGCTAAAATATCATTTTTCTCACCGTCCCGGCACTCCATGAGAGTTGACTGTGGAACGTTGAAGCGCAGAGAGGCTCCGGGGCCGGGCAACTTGCCGCCCACTCTGAGCACCTCTTTGGCCCCATGGCCCCGCACCATCTTCATATCGAAGACTGTCAGGTTGTTTCTGCAACAGACGAAGACAAAACAGGTTAAAAGCTCAACTAGGACTTATTCAGTGCCTGATAATAGCAACAGGCTCTAAAGCGGTGGCCTGATGACCAACTGAGCACCTGATGATGAGGAGGGTTGTGGTGGGTTTGTGATCAGAGGGAGTGAAGACCACAGCGACTTCCCTGGTCTCCCAGGGCTGCAGTAGCAGACGCAGGACACCCTCTCCCATCATGTCCTCCTCATTCTCACCAGCCTGCACAGAAATGTTCGGCAAGAAAATAATTAAGAGGGATGAGGGGTGGAGGGGGGGATGGAGAGCACAAAAATAGGACGTTACCTTGGGAGGTGAAGCCAAGAGAGTAAACTCTGAGGTGCTGATGTTGAGAGACAGGGGGCTGATATTAAACCTGCGAATGAAAACAGGTCGGTGGTTTGCTGAGGCAGCTGGGAAATTTACACACGGCCAAAAAAACTAAACAAGGACAAACCATTTGGAGAGGAGTTCCAGCGCCTCCAGGGGAGCGGGGTACAAGGAGAGAATACGGATCTCTACAGACACCACTGAAGAGGACGGATTCTTCAGAGTGAACGTCTTTACCTAAAGCAAACGGAGAGCAAGCTTTTATTAAAGCTGCAGGCAAATAGAATAGATTTAATGCTAGACAGAAGAGTCCATGTGTTGCCCACCTTGCTCTCATTGACAGGTGTAGCCCCAAATTCCAGAGGACTGGATGTCTCTACTGGGAGTCTGGGCCACCTGAGCAGACAAAAAAAAAATACTTTTAATATTGATTTTAAAATTGCTGAATAAATAAATAAAACTGCAACAAAGTACCTGCAAGTTAGCTTGTCTTTTTGGCACTGCCACTGAGAGCAGAGCTCAGCAGCCAGTTTGTTGTCTACAGGCCAAGATGAGGAGAAAAAGTCTGGGAGGAGGGAACGCTGCCACTCTGAAAGACCTGAAGGGAAGGAGGAGGACATTAAACTCCTCACAATTTAGTCTATTTACTGTAGCGTTTGAAGCCGTGTCTCACCTGCTTCAGACAACCTGAGCAAACAGGGTCGTCCACATTCTCGTTCGGTCTCAAACACCACCTCCCCCTGCTGACAGACACATCAACTGTTAGCACTACGGACTGCCGTCTATCTCCAGACCTTTAAACTTTAAACTATGGCTGGTTGTTCACCATGGACGGGGTGGAGTAGAAGTAAAAAGGAATGTGCAGGATTGTGCCCAGGTTGGTGTACAGGCTCAATGCAGACAGCTGATTGACAGGTAGGGTCGTGCTGAGCAGCTGCAGGGACAGAAGGTACCAGCACCCCTGAGGAACTATCAACGCACCGCTGAAGTTCATCACCTAACACACAGGGGGCATCAGAGACAACATCAAATCCTGCTGCAGCAGCAGAGGGAAGAATATCGAGTCTACGCGTGGTCGAAAAGATAGCCGTCGCCAGAATTCCCAACATTACTGGCTGCAGTGGTGAATACCTTCAGTGCTCCCTGGAGGTTGTGTGAAAGGCTGGCATTCATCACAGTGATGGGCGACAGGAAGGAATTTGTCAGCCACAGATCCATCGTGTCTGCGTCTCTCTGCTTCACCTTCAACAGGCTGAATAAATCCACCTGTGTCCACCTGCAGGATTGAAAAACAAGACGCCGTGTACAAGGCAACGGAGCAGGATTGCGTGTTGGAATTGTTGAATTAAAGTAAAGATATTACCGGTCTGCAATGTGTATTCCAGGGAAACTGTGGGCTGTCTGATTTCCCAGCATTTTTAAACTGACATGACTAATGCATTTCCTTTCATGGCCCGGCAGTGGACCTGCAACAACAGTCGCACTTCAGAGAGGTAGTTGGATAAATTGGAAATTATTTATTAGAAAATAGGTTTTCACCTCTGCAGGCAAGTGCAGCCACTTCAGTGAAGTTCTTCGCCTCTGACCGTAGCATTATCCGATTAAATTTAAGGCTGGTCTCTACTTTTGTGAGCACCTGCATGTCCTGTGGGGATAAATCAACTTGTCAAAGTCTCATCTGTGTATGATTGGCTACAACCTTAAATAGAAATCAATGAAACACTTACTTTAATAAAAAGCTTCTTGCTTCCAGAATTTAACATATATACTCCTATTTTTGGGTGATCTGCCAAAAAAAAGTTTACAGACAGTTTACAGACATGTACAGATGTGACAGAAGTCTGACTGAAATACAGAAAAGTTTCCTGAAACCTGATCCTGGAGGCAGCAATTTATTATTTATTTATTTATTTTTTAAATATATGCACTTGTGTGTTTTGTAACACTAGTTATAAATCATAGTGAGACACATCCATTGTTGTTTAATTTATCTCTGCCAAATTTATCTCTGCCTTTTGACCCGTGAATTGTACTTATTTATGGCCCCATTGAGCCTCTCAAACTGGCTTTTCCTATTTTATGTTGTAGCCTTTGTTTAGAATTTTAAGTCATTAATTTGTGTCATTTTGTGATTATACAGCAAAAAACTACCCACACCTTTCATACATATATATACAGTATATATTGACATAAGCAAATGCACAGACTTGTCTACACATGCTGCTAACTCTACACATTTGGAGATTGTGCCACATGTTTAGAAACAGTTATTATTAACATGGCCGCAGCAATAGAGCCATATTTTTTTGGTAAGTTCTTGGAGTGGATCATTAAGTGTTCTTTAATTGTGCTGAAAAAGATGAAAACATTATGAATGTGAAAACAAACAGGAAGCCAGACACAAACTAACCTATTGCGGCCGGTCCAGCGGTGGGGGCCACCAGCAGCACCAAAATGTGCTCAATGACATAAGGCTTGAGCTTGTCCAGGTCAGCGGGCCGGTCACCGCGTGCTGACAGGTTTATCTGCAGGCTGAGGTGCTCCTCACTCTGGAGGCAGGACCCCTGCTCAGGACAAGACAGACAAACCAATACTGTGAACCGATCAGGAGAAGCACGAGAATCGAAAGGAATAAAACAGAAATTCCGTGATATACTGAATACTTTTATTGCCGGACACTCTGCATGTTCCGAGGTTTCCACAGACTGCTGTCAGTGCACGTAGATATTAAGCATCTACTGATCTAATGAACTTAAACAATTTGGCCGTCAAAACTCCGGCGGCACCTAAAATGACCCCATTAATCAGTAGGTAATCAGTCAATGGGTTTTCACCCTGCCCTTTGACACCCGGTACAAACGGTGACCGGGGTGGAAGAAAAACACAGCGGATCCTAAAACCACCCCCACCCCCCCCACCTCGTCCCTCAACTCAGGGTGATAAATGTGAACTGGGAAGGTGCAAATCTCTGTGGAAACCAAGACTCGTCTCAGACAGTGAAGCAGTGGCCGATGATCTGCCGACAGATCCCCTGGCCGAGCGCCACGAGGGCTCACCACGGCAATAGCAAAACTAATCCCTTGAAACCAAAGGAGCAACACAGAGTTGAGTGTGCCTCTTTTTAATCTTCCAAGAGTTTAGAGGAACAGGTGATAATCTTGGAAAATAGTTGAAAGCCACAGTCGGGACAGTAACATAACTTTAGAATGACTTCTGTTCATGTCTCCGTCATGACGACACAGTCGCCTCTTGCATCATCATGATTGCACCATGCAAGCACTGGGAGCCCCGTGTCAATTATAGACACTCTTGAGAAAGCAATTATGGAGTCTGGCAAGAGGTCTCATCCTCCGAGGCTCAAGAGAAAACAGATGAAGAGCCCAGCTGTCTGAGCAGAAGGCCCACGAGTCTGAAACCCAGCGAGCGTGACAGGAGTATAAGAATTAATGCAACCTGGAACCAAAGATGGAGGTTTTCGTCACATTTGCTCCACCTCAAACACCTGGATTTACTGCTACAAGACTCTAAGGCACCAGGAATAAAGCGTTCTCTACTGATGGTCAAACCTGTTTTCTTCTTCTAAAGAATCAGCTAAGTGATCATCACAATTAACCAGTAATACTCAGATAAACTGCTTACACAACTGTATTGAGGAAATGAGGGAAATTCTCATAAAATAAAGAAAATTGACTTTATTTTAATGGAGGACATTTTGTTGGCAGCGGGTTGCTTGTTTTAACACCATGGATCCAATTACATTGGATTACTTTAGTATTTGTAGTAAAACCTACTGTATGAGGGATCTAGGTTATTGGTTCAAGAAAACCCATTTTTGTGTTAGAGGCCAGTACCTGGGGACTGTTGAATAAACTCTTGGGTAAGTTGCACTCCAGGAGCAGACCCAGCGTTGTGCTGTTGGAGTCATCTTCCTGAGGAAACAGAATGGTAAAACCAATAAGCTTCTGGCAGCTTCTTCAGTGTGTATTTCTGTCCTCCGTCTGATATCTGGTGTGACAGGCTCCAGGCCTCAGGCTTTCTACTTTGTGGGTTAAAAAACATGCTATTACTCTGCCATGAGGAACAAACATCAGGAAAGGGACTAAATTCAGCTTCAGCCAGATGATTTGTCTGTTAGATCATAAGCTAAAATACATCATTTAGGTTGGAGGCAGCTAGCAGTATAAAGAAAATGCTGCATTTGGCAAAAAAAAAACCCCAACTGCAGCCTGAGGATGATGCGGCCCAAGCCACTGTTACATTTCGCAACTGCCACTCCACTTCCTGTTTGTGGAGGTGACACCTACCCACGATTTAAAGTCTTGACACGTGTCACGTGTGTGGTTTGCCATTTCACTGCATGTCAGTATGTTGCAGATTCACATTTGCAGTTGTGATTGAGAGTTCATTAGGTATTTGAGAGCTAATCCGCATCACAGAGCCTCACTTTGTATGTTAGCAGCTGTTTGTTTATCTGGGCTGGCAGGAAAAGGGAAATCAGCTGTTTCCAATGATTACTCAACACTATAATATGCACAGCCAGCAAAATAAGTAATACATGCCTGAGTTTGGGTCAACTTAATGCTCTGGATATGAGGGAATAGTAGTAGACTCTCCTTCCTTTGGACAGATTTTAATGAACCCTGGTGAACTCCCACACCAAACACCTGGAAAGGAGCGCAAAACTGAATTAAAAAGAAGACCCGACAAATCATGTGGATTGCATTAAAGACAGAACCGGCACGCAAACGGGCCGATCAAGTCAGGTTTGTGACCCTGGACTGAACTGGTAGCGGCAGTCATAGTGTAATAATAAACCCGCTGCTTAACAACATTAATACCAGCAGAAAATAAAGCCAGGAGCCACTGCCAATTTAAGGTTGCATCTAAAGAGGAAGATTGTTGCTTGCTATGAGAAACAGCACCAGATTAGAAGAGCTGTGAGATTAAACTAATCACTTTACACATTGCTGAATAAACCTTATCTCAGAGTTAAAAAGCTGACACTGTGCAAACAGATGACACGTGACCATCAGAACACTTTAAACCTTTAACATATGTCAGAACGTGTGAGCTCAGGACTTTGATGACCATGATGACACACTGGTGGTGTAAGAGTAGAGAAAAACATTTGCATTTAGTTTTTCAGACCTGAACTCTCAGTTGGAGTGTGAATATTTCAACAGCAAACTGGGCATACAGATCTTATAAGCTCAGAAAATATCAAGCAAATATTTGCACATGGTGAAAAAAAGGCTACCTGGATGAAGGATTATTGTTATTTTTTAGAGACACATCATTGATGCTACAGGTGAGACTTTACATGAGGGGCCACGTTGATGCTACTGACCTGATATGACAGCAGCCCGTGGGCCGATGTGTTTATAAATAAAGTGTTTTCAACGTTGCCCTCCTCGGACGGGAGGAAGATTAGTTTAAAAGATGCCTTCCCTCTAGGTGGGATCACCTAAGAAAGGACAATAAGGCATGGATGTGTGTTTTTCATCGTTTCTGCAAAGAACACGACTCATTGCATATGTAGTAAATAAGTAACACCAGATGTGCACATAAACATGCATAACCACTTACTCTTCTGTGAAAGAAAGGTACGTAAAAATGTCTGCTTGTTGTAAACATTGACAACAACGTCACAGGAACCTCCGGGCTGGGATTGTGTATATATATGGTTTCGGCTCTAGCCAGCCCCAGCGGCCTGCAAATGAAAAACAAAACAAGATCAGAACTCTCCCTGTGAGCTGGAGGTGTGCTGAAAAGGTCCCGGTACGCCGCGTGAGAACATTTAGACTGGAGCAAAAGTGGCCCAAATCTAATTTCTGATCACATGTCAACAGCGTCAACACAACAAATCTCCTATACTCCCTGTAGGTTATTCATCTTTGTTAAATTGGATGACTTCTCTGCTCACTTAGCGTGAATGAGGCAACTGTTATGACTGAAAACATTAAAGAATGCAGTCTTATTCAGTCATTGACGATCTGCTATAAACTGAAATGTAGCCATTTGGCTCTGTCAACAGATGATAAGAGGCATGTTGGCCTTCCTCGTGTTTAAACTGAGAAGGCCTGTCACACGTAAAACCACATATACAAATAAGGTCATGAGAACGCCTGTGAAAAAGCTTTGGGTTCCATCTGCACAGCGAGCTTTGGACACTTCTGCAGCAGACTGCTGCCGCGAAATGTCAGCCTCTTAAATAGCTTTTATATCCACAGTCGGCTGGAGTTCATTAGAACAACCAGTTAATTGATTTTCCTTTTTAGTCAAAATGGCATAATTTCATATTGCACAAGCACAAACTGTGAGGTGCTTCCAAAAGAGCTCGTGTCTGAAGCTTTGGTGTCCAGGTTTATTTTCATTTTGGCTTTTTTATCTGAGACTAAACTGTTGAACACCGTCTTCTGCAGTGTTCTGACTCACCCACATAATGGAGCAACATGTTTCCTTTCTCTGTGCAATAAAAAGAAGTTACAGAAGACCTGACCGATTAGCGTCAAATGTGATGCCAATCATCACGTGGCATATGCACGGATGTGCATGAAGATGGGACACAGATAGACTTTGCAATGTGACATTTTGATTCCTAGTTACTACATTATTTGAAATAATAGTGGGCTCCATCTTCCTTGAAAGCTAAAGCTGAATCGTCTTTCACTTCCTGTTTGATTGTGCCAACATTTGCTTTCTTTTTAAGCAAATGAAACTCATGTTTTGCGACGCTGACAACCCTTAATTGATCTTCAAATAATGACTTATTTTAAAGATATTTTGGCAGGCGATTGTTTCTTCTTCTTCTTCAAACATTTTTAAATGCAAACTTCCTGGCTGCTCTCCGAGTTTCCTTCGTTCTTCTGTTCCCACAGAAGAAACTGTAACAACAGTCTGATGTGTGGGGTAATTTTCCAAATTTCCTCGTTTTATTTTTGTTTCTGCAGTTTGTGTTTGCTTTTAACGGGAAGAATGCCCACCGCTGTCCAAGCACAGCAATATATCTGGTAATGGAGGAAAACGGTGACATTCGGAGTCCTTCCGACTGGGGTGAACCCTCTCCAGTGCATGTGTACGATGGGAAAGTAAACTTGATGCCATACTTGGATATCCTTTCGGTTTGTGAAGGCTGAAAATCTTCCCCTTCTGTTCTCTGACATAAATGGTTTATTTTAAGGCTGTTAAATCAAGTCGGGGGGGGGGGGGGTTTCCCACACACTTCAGAACCAGTCGTCGGTGATGTGAAATAGGTGACGTTTGCGTAGCATTGGAAAAGGGCCAGCACATACGCTTGTTCTGGCACGCTAATTATCGTAAAACAAGATGGTCAAAACAGGTACTTACTGTGTTCCAAAATCCAGCGCTGGGGGCTGAAAATGCAGGGGCCACCCATTCTCCCGCGAGTATGGAGAAGAGCTAGAATTCACAAGAGAATATTTAAGTCAAGTTCACGCAGACGTATAATGACAAGAAATCTGGGACTCGGTGATGTTCCGACACTGAAGCCGATGTTGGGAGTTTTCCTTGACACTACCTCTAGATTAGATTTTAGAAAGTGTTCTACCACATTTTTAGCACATTTCTCCTGATTAACCTGAGTTGTTGGACTAGTTGGGCCCGTGATTGATTCCACATTGATACGTTGAGCTCATGAACGCTTATTTATTCCATAAAGAGCATCTACTAAGAGCGGAATCTACATTGATGCAAGTGATACAGCTGGCAACTTCACCTACTCCCTGCACAGACTAAAACAACTTGCCCCGACAAGAATCGAGGTAAAAACAAGAATGGCTTCATCACTACATGAAGCCACATTTTACTTTAGACTTGTACTCTGAACTTCACTGCCTATGCCCTTTTATAGGAACCAACCAGGGTACCGCTGAGATGTAGTAGAAGGTTCTGTCCACTGCCACAGTACAAAAATAACAAGTTATGCCTGGTGCTACTCGATCCCCTGGGTCGAACTCAAATAAAGTCAATGTTAGCGGTGACCTCAGCTATGAGAGGTCAGACCCAGTGCAGGGTTTAGGTCAACTGGTCACCATGTGTTTTTACAAAAAGCAGAGGAAGAATAAATACAACACTGAAATTAGGAGCACCGGTGTCAGGAAATGTTAAATCAATCTGCTGAGACAAGGAGAGCTATGGAAGGAGACAAGAGACAAGGAGAGCTATGGAAATTCTCCAATACTCAGCAGAATGAGGTGAAGATGTAGTGTTTTCATATGAACTAGGGCTCCACAGGCAGATTAACCTCTGTAGCTGTAACGTGCTTTGCACTTTAGGCTTGGAGAGAGTGATGGCAGGCCTGCCAAGTGCCTGATAACCCAGGCACGAGAGGCCTCACAGCCCACACTACGGAGGTCTGCAGGTCAACTAGCACTAAGAAGCCTCCTGTGCCTGTCACCTCGCTGGACTTATAAATAGCCAGGCAGTCGCACTGTTCAGTAAAGGTTTATTACATGCAACAAGAAACACTGCAGCACTGAAAAGCTCCAAGAGACACAGAATGTTACAGGTACAGGTACATTATTATACAATATCTGGACTCTAAAACCATGAGATGGGGACTTTAAACAGTTTAGTTGTACTAATAACTGGGCTTTTTCTTTGAGTGTGAAGTGTTCTGTATGTGAGACCTGTAAAAACAACCTAAAGTCAGAATTTCTAAAGGTATAAAATGAAAAATATGCCTTATTTACCCTCAAATGTGTATTTACAGGACAATTTTTTAGAGGAACAAAAAAAAAACAGCTGGAAAAGTTAGACCTCTGCTTTTTCTTTCAAGGAGTTCTAAAATTAGTCAGGAATTTGGTTCTGTGCCTCGCTAACGCACGCCCCCTAACTCTCCCCTCGTCACACCCCCCCCTGCTCCCCAACATAAACAACACAGCCCGAACATGAGGAAGGGCTTCCACAGGCCTTTTCACTTATCAGTGAATATAAAATAAGTCACACCACAGCTACGACACAGTTTAAGCTGCGAAGTAATTTCCTGTTTGTGTGAACTCGCTGCATAAAGCGCGCGGCGCTACAGTCGTTTCTGACCGCGTTGGCCTGTACAAACCACGCCTCAATGACGTGATCTGCGTGCTGTTCGGGGTTTTTAGGCACTTATGTGGCTCGGTGGAAACGCTAGACATGCTCCCAGGAGTCGCTCTTAAACAAGTGGAAACGTTTCATCAACCTCGCGCAGCTGTAAATACCAACAAGATTTGCCGAGTGTACGTGCAAGCGCCAAACATGAGTGTGAAAGTAAGCCCAGTTTTCCCCTGTACATGAAGAATGCATACCTGTCTTCTAGTGGAAGACCATCTTTCCTTCGCTCTTTCTCCATCTGGAAATAAGCACACACACACACACACACCTCAGTCAACATGATCAGATGAGCAACAAGTCCTCCTGCAATGACACCAATGCATGAAAAGGAGGCTTGAACAGATGTAAATCTGCTATACGACTTTAAAATTGACACTTCGACACCAGCTGCATCCGTCTTTTATTCCCTGAAATGTCAGGGGCTTTATGAGGGATAGAATGTCACTTTACTGTGAATAAATTGGGATGCCTGAAGAGAAAACTGGAACCGCCCCAGGAAACTGGCAATCTGTCTTTCCACCCCGTCTCCCAGGGTTTGGACGGTTCGACAGCAGGTTGTGCCAGCGCCAGCAGTCGATGTAGTTCACAGAATAATCCGTATGAATCTGGTTTGTTGTCAGATTTCACACCATGGACGCCACTAAGCGAAGCTGTACTTGTAATGACCTGCCGACCACATCGATCAATTCCCTTTGTTTTAATCCCACTGCTGCATCAAAGCTCGCAGGAAAGAATTTACAATAAAATCCCACAACTTCACCATTTCAGCCAGAATGTGGCGTCTTGAAGGGGAAAAAAAAGCAGCGCACTTCCTGGCCATTTAAACTACTTCCTGTTTCTTGTCAGAATGGGTTCACACACACTGCTGTGTGCCAAAATGGTGCGAGTGGTTAAAACACACACAAGCAGGTTTGAATGAAGGTCGTAAACAATATCCTCATGCGGGAGTGTATTTAATCAAAACAGGCTCCAAATGGAGTAACTGCACACGACAACGGCGTTTCTCAAGCAGCAGTGCAAACATGTCCTGCACAGATAAGCTCCGCTCTCCTCATACACAGAACATACCGTTTCCATAGGAACAATCTGGCACGTTAAAGCAGAAACCTGCTGCCGCAAATAAAAAGGCAGAGGGCAGCAAATTGGTTTCTGATCCGTCATTCCACATGCACCCTTACATAATGCCCCCACTCAGGAGATCTTGAAATCTGCTCAGGCTTCTCCTTTAAAGTCAGGCCAAAGTTTAGTAGTTACATCACTATTTACTGTCTGATGATCTACCAGCAAGTAGACTTGTATGTCGGAAAGTGGCATAAAATAAAGGTAAGTGTGCTATATTAAAAATTCCTTCATTACTAATTTTATTAATTTCATTTAACTTGTTTAAGTTGCACAATTTACTGTTGACCATTGATTCTGTCCCACACATCACGCCCCTGGCTAATCAACAAGTTTATATTTGCCCCCTCCTTATGCTTCGTGCAGCCACAGCATGCTTTTCATGTCGTTTATAATGACCGAGGACATAAGGGCGAGATACCGAGTTTATGAGCAGCACCATCGTCACATATCACTCAAATCAAAGATATGCAGTCTGCAACGGGGCGGTTCCGTCCACCGGGGCTGCTGTTGGACCTCTGGTGCACTAGGGAAGAGAGCAACTGGACTCGGGGCTGTTTTATGACGGCGCCATCGATAGGTGCACTGGAATCGGGAGACTTTGCCCGTCTCTGGGCACGCATCGCGTTCAAGGGGAGGTGAATGGACGGACCATTTTAACTTGGAGGGCGGAAGCCATTACTCTCCATCCCCTTATAGACATGTGGTCGCTGCCCTGCAAATATCACTTTTCGTCTTCACTCGTGGGTATTCGCTTTCATTCTCGTGACCAGGATTTGATACATTACGACGAGAGTCTATTTACATACAGAAAGTCAAACAGACGGACGCTAATCACCGAGGCCAAATCACCACGGAGCTTCGGTCAGGACGGAAGAGCTGCAGCCAACCGGAATCCAGGACCTAGTCTGACATCAAGATGTCTAAAGTGTCGTTTCCCCCCGTATATCAGTCCAGTTGATCTGATACCGAGACTCCTCAACACTGCATCTCCCGCGTCGCCACAGCAACGTACTGTAAAAGTGGGCTACTTAACCAGCTGATCAGGAGGCTCCCATGTCACGCTTCATTTCACATCGCCTGTGGAACCAATACAGACGCTCCATTCACCGCTGCCTATCTAAACACGACACCCCAACAATGTCAACAATCCTGCCATCTGCCAATTTGTCTGCAATGCAAGGAAGAATGGAGGAAAGAAGAATGATATATGCTCATTTTCTTTTGATCTTGTATGATTTAGGCTTTTGGAAATGACTTGTACAATATACTGTCTTTTGGATCTAAGATTAAACAAGCAAAAATATAAATACACGTGTGGTTTTCACTTTATAATCAAGCAGAACAAAGATGTTCTAGTTTGCCCAACTTGATACAGCAACAAGCAACAATGCCGCAATGGTATAGGATATATTGTGCAAGCATAAAGCAAGCGCGCTATAAAAAGCCACCAAATTATTCATGGCTTTGAGTTGTGTTAACAAAAGCCTGCAGAAACTGCCACACCCCCCCCTCAGGTAACATGACAGTCAGCTGGTGACCTCATGACAGGTTTATCAGTCAACATTCAACCCTGCTGTTTTTATCCTTGCTGGGTTGTTACGTAACGGTCTCGCACACCTACATGGCTGCAGTGAGGCAACAATGAGAACGCTACAGCAAAAAATCAGGCGCAACACAATTTTACGGAGGAACCGCAGGGATCCTCACAGGGGCCTGGGGTGTAGCGCAGGAGCCACGCTGGAGCTCTCCATGTGGGAAATACTGAGTGAAGTCCACAATGGACACCGTGTACAAAAGAAAATAAAGGAGGAGCCACATGGTGGAGAGACTCCTGGAGCTGGATTCACTTCACTATTTAGAGAACTGCAAACTCTCTGCTGTAGAAAGTTAACAAGGTCGTATGGAGGATAGCTTGGCACATACGTGCATGTTAAACACACACCTCTGCTCACTGCAAACTGGAGCACAAAAGACGCAGCCGTGCACACGTGTTCGTGCAACTGGCTGCAGTGCTGCATTCATTCTTATTTGATAATTGCATTGGCTACAATCGTATTGCCTGGACACAAAAACAGTAGAGAAAAGGGGAAAATTACCTGAAGTGGGACTAATGGGTCTGCTTCCTCTGGCTGCCAGACCTCGACCACGCTGCTGGACACCTGACTGAGGGCTTTAATGGGAGAGATCGGGGAGATGTTATGGTTGCAAACAGCAAAACTGACAACACAGGCAGCCGAGCAGCAGCTACAGCCACAAAAGGAGTCATCGATCTCCATTCAGACGGTGGGTCATTCCATCTGAATGCAGTGAAACGGCGAAGATAATCACACAGACAAGTGAGGAAATGACTTCGCATCGGCAGGCTGACAAAGGCTGTTTGCTAGCTGCTCACTTAGCCGGAGGGTTAGCTCGATGCTAACGAACTTGGAAAACATCGCTCTCGACACTGCGGTCCTCGGACCCTATAATTAGCTCTGTTGTTGCTTTAATACATTTCGAAGCTACACTGCGTTAAAAAGAACGAGGGTTAAATGTTCTTCAAGGCCTCGCCTGCCGAGATCAACTTCCCCGTCTAAACAAGTTATCGTTCGGAACAGCACGGGCAGCTAGCAAGAACTAGCAGGCTGACATTGGCTACGAGCCCCTGAATTAAAAGGGTATAAATACATGTGCAGCACCAAGAATTAAATGTTCTTATCAATTTATTCGTAAATCCCCATTTCGGCAGTATCGCTGCCACGATCACCAAGCGTCTGTTGTCACGCCAGTTGAGTTGACATTTTTTCCCTTTTTTCCCCCATTTTTACATGGGACGCGCTAACGTTTTGGGGGGTTTTCCCCACCTGAAACGCGAAATAAAGGCGAGCACCCACCTTGCAGCTGCGCCCCCCCGTGCTGTACGCACGGCAAAAGTAGTTGTAGTATTCCCAATAGTATATTGATCCACGTTTTCCTGTGACAGTGGCTGCCTGCTTGGAAGTCCTGAAGCTCCGCCATGCTGCCCCCTCGGTTAGCAGCCTACCTTGTGCTGCTCTGCTCTTTCTTTCTCTCTCGCAGCGGCACCAGCTCCCTCCCCCCGCGTCGGCCCCCGCCTCCACGAACACACTGTTCGGCGTGGACACACACTAGTTTCGCTTTTATTTACTAGAGTAAACCTTAGTTTTCGCTTGCATGCTGGTTCATGGAGGCGTCCTCAAGCGGTTTCCCAACTGTCGCTGTTGGAATTACAGTGAAAAAAAGATGGTTTCATGTTGAGTTTTGCCTGCGCTGACTTGCCTCAGTGCAAAACATGCACAGCTTGATCGGGGTGTAAGTCTGAAAGAGAGCAGCACTTCTCCATTCTTGCCTAATTGCAGGATATCTGCAGTTGCGCACGTCTGCTTCATCTGTGCGTTGCATAATGTCACAAATAATCTGATGAAACCTGCAGATGGAGGAACCATTTTAGATTTTTCACAAGACAAATCGTTTCCCCTCATTATCTGATTTATGGGGTTTTTTCCCTCCTCACAGGATAGTTTCAGCTCGCACTCCTTCCTTCACCTCGTTACTGTTCTTCAGCGAGAAGAAGCAGTTTTTAGCTAATCTGCCACCTCCCATCTCCTCAGGGATTCACCTCTTCCATCCAATCAGGTAACCGACCTGTTTACACCTCCATGTTCCACCAGCTGTTTTGGTTTTTTTAAACTTGCAACATTACTTGCAAGCTTTGCTTTAATCTTGTTAAAGGACTGAAAATCTGCACCCTCTTTTCTCTCAGCTCAGTTAAACTCCCAACCAAGCAACCATTTAAAGTTGGAGGCGTTGCATCAGCGAGGTTAATCTTGGAGATCGCAGCGTTTCAGAGTGATGAATCATGAGTGGGACAGGTCGGGCAGGTATGCACACGCATTTACGCTCAGGTGGCTCCTCTGGGTGTGTCCGCTCGACAGGGAAACCTGCAGCAAGGCTTCAACATTTTCTTGCTCAGTCTTTGGAAAAGTCTTCGGTGCCCTTTAAACCCAGGGTGCTCAGCACAAGCTCACTAGATACGAGACAGGTCGTGATATTGTGTCGCAAAGAATGCGGCAAAAACAGAATCAAACTTTAATGATCCACAGAACAGAACAAGAACTCAAACATGTCTGCATCATTTATCTTCCAGGAGAGACACAAATGAAGGCTCGCATAATGTTCTTTAACCGATCTGGACGTATGAGGGCATCACCGGCTGCAAACGGAACCTAAAACCATCTGTTCTCCCTGAGTGACAGGGAGAAAGCAGGAAATACGCTGCGTAACACTGGGTTGAACCGGGGCGTAAAGAATTGAATTCTTCCATCCATGAATGTGCACTTTTGGTCAGAAGAGACAAAAAAAGGAGGAAAAAATACACAGGAGTTTATTCTTAACACAATTAAGAGCTGAGCCCTTTCCGTCGTCGGTCGGGGGCTCTCAGATTTCATCCAAACAGGTGTCCCAGAAGTCACATGGCCTGGTTTTGTTGAAGCAGGACCCCCTCGCAGCCGTTACCGGCCAGCGCTTCTCTTCTCCTGTTGCAACAAATTAACGTCTCTGCTGACAGAGTCCATCTGTCGCTGATATCAGCCTTCAAATACTAACGCAGGTCATAAATATGAACCTACAGGCTCCAGGTACACCCACTTCTCCATGACGCTAACACACACCCACCACGAGGAATCCTTGCATTTCATTTTTTTTAAAAACAAGCCAGTCATCAGTCCAAGTAGTCGAAGTCCTCTGGAATCCCGAAAGCTTTATTGATACGGTTCTCATCGAAGGCAAACTTCTTCTTGGTCCACGACTTGATTGAGAAAATATTGTCTGAAAACACCAATTAAAAACTCTGCTTTAAAGGCCTTGAAATGCAGGCAAACGCATCATCACACACTCATGCACGCACGCACACACACACGGGTCATGGGTCAATGCATGGGGTCATCAATGGTGTGGGGGCCGATCGCTGAGATCAGCAGGGGACCTTTTTTTACCTTTTAATTATATTTGCTTGTGTGAGTTTTGGCTCTACTCACCTGACGAACCCCCTCTGATATAATAAAATCCTACTGGGGCGAGTCCAGTACATCTGTTCTACACAGTGCAGATTAACACCGCCGTTCTCAAGACAAACTGTGATTCATTTCAATAGCAACGCCTTGTATTCAAACTATAACAATATGCACTTGTGTGCCAGTCCTGAGGTGTGTTTCAACACAGAAGAGAGCAGGCAGAGCGGTGGAAAAATAAAAGATTGGAGGGGATTTAATGCGACGCTGTCAGCTTGGTCCAGACCAGAGGAAGAGGTTTGGAACGGCTGAAATAGCTCCAGCTGAGGAGGGTGTCGTCATGGAAGCAGCAGCTATGAGTCACGGCGCCTCAAAATGAATATAATTTTGAGGAAAAGGTAGAGAGAGAAAAAAGAGATGGACAGTAAAATAACACCACAGGCCTGCTGGGTTACTGTCAAAGGCCAGCTGTTGCCAAGGTTACTGCTTAGGTCAATGAATGCACCCCGTTTGTGTGGATTCAACATGTCACCTTGCAGGACTCTCCCACACACACACACACACACACACACACACACACACACACACACACACACACACACACACACACACACACACACACACACACACACACACACACACACACACACACACACACACACACACTATCACCACAGCCAGTCATTTTCACTCCATATTTAAATGCAACACTGTAAAATCTGTAATGTTACATTTAAATTGTGGTTCCTACTAACAGCTGAATGGGATATCTACTAATCACTGACCTTTGCTTCACACTCATCACTGACTCTGAACTGAAATATCAAGATGTTTAAACTGATTAGCCTGTCTTTAGCTGCACAGGCTACATCCCTGTGAGCAAACCTAAAACCTGCATTAGACTGTGGGACAACACAAACCAACTCACCCGTCCACCTGGAAACTGCAGCTTTCGCGACCACGTTCGACTTCCCTGCAAGACAAAAGGGACCCGTATTGGCTCGTGGTGCCCTGTATTAACCTGTGTATTTAAGATAATTTGCTCCGGGTTAGCCAACTTAACGCAGACAGTTCATATCGCCTGAAGCTGCAACTGGAAGGAGCCCGTTTCATGCCTGGAATAGAGCTGAATATGAGTTAAGAGGCCTTCAAGCGCTACTCTGATACATGGTGTCAATTTCAGCCTGACACCGAAAGACTGGATCCTCTGCGCAGATAAACATCTCTAGGCAGAAGTAAATGAGTGTAATAACAAACTGGTCCTGAGTATTGTATGAATTGGACAACTAAGTGGACATATTTCCAACATTCCTACACACAGGACGTGTGCTTTACATCCCACGATACCATCTGCACAAACAGGTCTGAGCCCACTCTGCAGGCTCGGTTCTCCCCTTTCACTCCAGCCATAACACTGTGACAAACACCGGAGCACTTAGCGCACATTTCAGACACCCCCTCCCCCGAGGGGCTCGCAGCTCCAAGAAAGGTGTGTGCTGATTTGTGCCTGTGATGACATGAAACTAAGAAGCCAAACAGGAAAACGTGGCTTCACAACAAGGTGAAAGTGGAAAAGATGAGATTTAAACGTAAGAGGAAGCTTTTCCTTAATCTCATTACGTCTGGTTAATTTAAGATCACTATTATAATTATTAAATCAAGGGAACACTAGCTGTGAGTCTCATCCTCGCACTATTGAAACCCGCTCACGCCGATATTAGTTAGCAGACTTATTTATTACGGTTGTAAATAATTCAAAAAAAAGAAAAAAAAAGCCGGAGACTTGAAGTGGGATACTCCTCATAAACGAGGGTTGCTGGGGTTTGGATTAGAACTGCAACAGCTGTCACAGAGATTAGGCCCCAACAATGTGCTTTCCTGTGGCGCCGGAGGTTGAAAGACTCCAGAGGTGAATCTAAAGTTTCTGCTGAAGCAATTATTCATTATTTTGTAGGACAGAAGACAGAAGACAGGCCTTTGTTGTTATATCGCTCCGTCACTTGCTCCATAAACTGACTATTTGACCCGCAGAATCCACTGATCTCTTTTGGCCAGGAGGAGGTGTAATCATCTCAACTTTAGCTTGTTCAAATATTTACCCCGCTGGTTATACGAGGACCAGACCCGATTTTCAGCTCACTTAATAATCGGGCGGCTGGCTTAACGGCCGCGGTTTGGTTTTGGGGCATCTGCTCACGGTGGAAAAACACCAGCAACGTTGTGGGGAAACGACGGGAGGCGCAGGTAAACAGAGCAGATAGCTTTTACGACGTGTCACGTGTGACGCACATAAACGAGCACGCAGGCAGACGCGCACACACCCTCCTCCGTGTCAGCTGTAGCGTGCACAGGCAGCAGGGGAAGCCTGTTGCTACGCCGCTAATAGCGCGCGGGGGTGTGTAACTGGTGGAGGACGGCCTCGCCTTCTGTCTCCAATGGATTTTTATCTTCCTCATTTCGAGGGTGGGAGATCAAAGGTTAAAAGGATCGACCGGAAAGAGCTGTGCCAATCCTAAACTCAAAGATACCGTTGTTGCTTGCAGATGAGATTAGAGATTAAAAACTGAGAAATTCTCAGCGTTGCATTTAAACACGAGTCCTGTGACGACATGAGCATGTTTGTCCGCACCGTGTTTGCTCAGATAAGGCGTCGTTTACCTGACGATTCAATAAATCGTCAGCCTCCTGCAGGTCACGCGAGGGCGGTCACGTCTCCCTCATCACCTCTGAAGTTAGCTGAAGTAAATAACGCTGGCGTCTGATACATCAGGATGGTTGGTTTCGAGTTCTACGTCAGCAGTTCTGCTGTTTCGGTCCCAAAGTGACGCTGAGGCTCCGGCGATGCGTTTGTCCGCTTCCTGCCCGTGTTTTTTTAGGCAGCGAGTAGGTGTATTTGAGCGGAGGCCGAGTTTGTCCTCTTCTTTTTCTAAACCCTTCTGTCCATGGGCTGTACTAACGTCAAGCAATTTGGCCAAATGCGACGTTTGAAACGAAGAGTTTTGATCCTCTTCTGTTTTAGTTCGAATTGTTTTGAGTTCTGAATAAATTCGGGATTTCGCCGTTTTGAGATTACTTACAGCTGTCTACACGTTTGAAGCATTTGTGCAAGTACAGAAACACGCCAACGAATATCCAAGATGTGTTTAAATCAATGTATGACGAGAGCGACGTTGCATCCGAGATGTCAGCATTTGCGTTAATCAGGATTATCCCAAAGATTCGCAGCAAACTCGTAGAAACTTAGACGTGGTTCAGTAGCAGAGATGAACCATCTCCAGATGCGAGGCAAGATTTGTATTTTTAAATGGGGAAAAAGGTCACCAACAACCCATAGAGGGTGCTCCAGCTCCTTACAGCTATTCACGTACTATTAGTGAGGCGGACGTTAAACACTATATATGCTGTCAAGTTAATAGTTACAATTAAATGAGTTCAAATGCATTAAAATGAAACCAAACACCGTCGTCGTCGTTCTGCAATGGCTACTGAAGTAATCGTAGCATGAACGTAATTTCCAATTCTAAGAGATGTTTTATGGTTAACCAAATGTAGCACATACAGAAGCCCTAAAACATTTTAAAGGGAATATCCTATAAAATAAAATAGCTGGCTTTCTACCGTTTTAATTTCCAATGAACCTAAACCGCTCATTGATTTGCAGAGCAGCTTTTTAAATTTGCCTCAGGTATTAAAGCCTCTGAAACTCGTCTGTACTCACTCATGTCCTCAACAACCTCTGGGTCACAGTCCTTGTATTGATCCAACTGTGCCAGGAAGCGAGTTTTCTCCTCTCTCAGATCCTTCAGCTCCTTGAGCAGCGAGCTTCTCTCCTTCTGCAGACACAGATCTTTGTTTTCAGAGTCATCACTTGTAATTATGACAACATGTGATGTTTTTGCAACTGGAATATCTTCCTACTGTATCCTGTCGCCCCTCTTTGGCTTTTTCCACCGCCTTCACGAGGGATGCTTTCCGCTGCTTCGCTTGAGAATCCTTGAAAGTAAATAAACTTTCATTCAAATTTCCGTTTTATTACGTTTTTAGTAGCTTGCACGACTAAAAACCTGCCACTTCAGACTGAAACCGTCGGACGAGTGCAGCCACTTTGATGAACAAACGCGGCGGCCTGTTCTGTGTGAGCTGTTCAGCTTACGGAAACATTAAACTCTGGATCTGACAGATCGCTGCTCTACAGCATTTAAATGGCGTCCCAGAAATGTGGTGGCCAAGTTCTCTACGGAGTCACCTCCCTCACACCATCTGTCTTCCAAGCAACGGGAGAGAGAAGTGGGACACAACAGATGCTGAGGCATCCGCAGAAGCGCAACATTTACTTCTGAGAAAATAGAAATTAGCTGTATAAATAGATTGTTTATCTACTGGTGTTATTTAGAACATTAAAATGTGTAACTATGAAAAAACTATGAAAGAAAACAAAATTTAATGCGGGATAAAGGGAGTTCTGTGGCTCATTTTTTATTCCTGACAGCATTTTATTTCACTTCCTATTGCCAGAAACCCTTTTCCAGGCCATCACATGCTGACCTAATTTACTGGAGCTGCCCGAACGACCTCGAAAAAAATTAAAAATCCTCCGAGCGTCTCTGGCACATAAAGCGAGCTGTTCTTATCACTGGTTTTTCAGTTTCGTTTAATAACCTCCGGCCTTGTCAGCTGCTGATGTCCAAGCCGATTAATCGGTCACCTGTTGTTGCAGCTCCTCCAGTTTGCACTTCCGAGCGTGCAGGGCTTTACTGGGAAAGGCCCAGTAATAGTTTGATGTCCCGACTCGTTCGCAGTCCACCATGTTGTCGTCCACCAGGCTCTGCAGCACCTCCTTCACCGTCATGGGAGCTTAAAGTGACAGGTGGAAGGAAACACGCGTTCCACATTAAAATGGTGGACAGTCTTTCTGTTAAAAGTTTAGGATGGAACATCTGAAAAACGGGATTGCTCAAACTGTAAAAATAGCGCAACTTTGCAAACCCAAACCCACACATATGCAGCAGATTTAACCCTTTTAAAGAACACGGGGAGGGAGGACGTAACAGAGCTCCAACTTGAAAAGTGTCAGTGGTGAAGTATAATCCTCCCACACACGACAGGCTGAATCCTGGCAGGATGTTCACCAGCAGCACATATCAAACAAACACGTGGCTCTATTCTGTTCATCTGATTCAAATTACCTTTTTCTTTTCCACTCATTACCACCATATTCTCAAATATTGAGCAGCCGTGTACGACTGTCCCCTCCCCCACCCCATTCACTCAATCTGACAGCGGCTTCAACAACACGCTCACAAAGAAATGATCCAATGTATGTTTACATTTGGACAGGAACTGATTGTATCCCTCTGTGGGGCGAAATGAGCGATGAAATATGGATTGTTTATTGAATAAAGGTCAGCAGAGGCATGGCGCTGGTATTACTGGTAGGGCTGAAACTGCTCACACGGGTTAAGGTGGGAACAGCTAGTCCTGGTTGTCATGGTGATGCAGAGTACAGAACATGAGCATGCTGCACTACGTTGCACGTATTCATTTAAAATAGTGTGAGAAAATGAAACATGGATTATTCTCAAGGCACTAAAACCTACATTGACTCTTTTGAAAACTTTTAAAATATGTTTTGAGTTTTGAAAGGACCCTTTATCGTTTATCTGCAATGTTGCATTTTTCCAGACAAGAGGCAGATTTGCTAAATTCGTGGCAAAGTTGTGGTTTGGACCGTTAAACCGTTAAACCTCATTTAAACCGTTTGGTTTAAATGAGGGCAAAGCAGCATTTTTCAAGCTTTGAGCTGCGACCCTGAAGTGGGCTCAGCTGGAATTCAAATGGGGTCACCTGAAATGTCCAGCGATTGGTAAAAAATTGACTCAAATAACTGTTTTTCTTTTTTAAAATTATGATTAAAAACCAACACACAAAATCCTGAAGACTGTATTCTTTCCCTTCCTGTGATATAAAACGTTACAGGAGTTCCCGGCAGAGGAAACAGGAAAACAGCAAATAAAATGGAAATATTTCTGGTTTGAAGCAAAACGACTTCCCTTTGAAAGGCTGCAGCGAATTGTGCACGCTCAGCCATCCCATTAATTTTGGTATGTTGAAAGATGCAGTGATAACAATAAATAAAAGGCATGCGAAAATGAAGCTGAAACAAAAGCACTGTCCATGCACTAATCTGGCTTCTCTGCATTTGCAACCGAGTCCAGAATGAAAAATGTCACAGTTATTTAAATAGCAGGAAAAATAATATGTAAATATATAATTTAAATGCATCAGGTTAACAGTACGTATATCCTTAAATATCTCTTAGATGAATATCTGAAATAACTAAGTACACTAAGTAAGATTCTTCCACGGTCTCTTTTTTTTATTTAATTTTATAGATTTAGATTTGTTTGATTTATTTAAAATGTGCAGTTTAATCCAAGTTTGAATGTGAACAGCATCTTTCCTTCACTACTTACATATGCCTTTTGTTTTGGGGGCGATCTTCTCAATGTCCTTTAGCTGAAACACATCTTTCTATCAAATAAAAGAAAGATTTTTAAGAAAAACAAGACTTTTATGTAGTCAGTAGAACTACTATCCTTGATCCTGAGTTAAACAATAAATAATTAAGGGAGTGATTAAAAAAAAAAAAAATAATCTCACCGTTTCAAAGAAAATCTCCATCATGCGAGTTCTCTTCTCCTCCAAACTCAGCCCTTTCTTTTTGGACTGTACGGTGAAGTTTGAGACCACATAAGATCTGGTTTATTTTCAGTAACATGTATAAATCATAACATTAAATTCTATAGTTACAGCACATGTCATAATCAGAGTCGTGATGCTAAATAGTTTACAGGCAGGATCGAGTAGCTTTGCTAACTCTTAGCTAAGAGCTAAATGAACCCAGTAAAGCCAGCCAACCCACTGAACAAACAAATCGGCTGCTACAAACGAATTTCTTACCATCTTGTTTTGTTAGTTGTGTCGTCTTCTTCCTCTAACGTAGAGATATTGGTCGTTTACTCTGTTAGATGGTGTATTTCGAAGCTATTAATAATCCTTATAAACAGACAGACCCGAATTTCCCGCGGATGGATGACACTTTCTTGTGCGGCATTCAAATGATCGTAATTTAGTATTTCTGCACAATCGCTAGTTACAATCCACATTTACGTGGTGATGGCGAAAATCACTTATGTCACGTGCTATTCTGCGATATAAAGACAATAGATTCTATTTAACTTAATATTACTGCTTAATCACGACCATTTTTTGATTATTTTGTTTTTTATATGTGGAAAAAAAAGTATTTCCCACTGCAAGGGAATCCGGCATTACGTTATAGGGGAGGAGCCTTGTTTACAGTGTGGATATCTGACGCCCTCTTGTGTTCAATACGATTCATTGCTTATATCGAATCCTGACGCAAGAAGCATTTATTTCTGTCTGTTTCCCCAAAAGAAAAACTTACAACAACAAAATTGAATGTAAGAATTTGGGGGAAATTTGTCTGAGGCTGGGTTAGCAGCTATAAATGCAAAATGTCAAATAACCAACACAATATTCTTTCCTATGGGCACTTTATTTCCATTTGGCATAACAGACATAATCAAGACATAAGTAAACATAATCAAACACATTTGTGTACAAAATGGGTGATCAAACTTGGTAAAACACGCAATGAAATTGCATAAAAAGCCTCTTAAAGGGAGCACGGACACCTTAAATGCTGACCTACTCTACATATGTTTGGAGGATGGACAAATTATTCAAATACATTATATTCTACAGCGTGGAAGGACATAAAAGCACAGATTAAGGAGTGAAGGTGATCACAGTTCTGCAGCTGTTTTTCTAGATTAAAGATACACTTTCAGAGGGAGATGTGACGTTCTCCACTTACTGACTAACTAGTCTTTCCGATTCTTCCATTATTGACAAAATTCTATGTTAAAGTCACAAACAGTGGCTTTCTGTTATACATGTAACACATACATACCTATATTTTGACACGTACTGTGGCATTTAAGTGATTTTTATTTAATTTAAACCTATTGTGCACAGTTCAGGTGTTAATGGTGAAAACAGTAAACCGACTCCTAGTCATGCTCTATACATTTAGCAAAGATTTGCAAAATGGGTAGATTCCCAAGAGCATTCAACTGCAGGAAGTATGCAGGAAGTGAAAATACAAATAGATATACTTTCCTTTTTATCATCAGTTGACAACTCATTGGCTCTACTCCAACCAGCACCTGCTGAACCAAGTGCAAGCGAAGTATCTTCCATTTGTCTCACCACATCATCACAATTCATCTGTTTCTCCATACGATATTAACCGACCACTGCCGCTCCCTAATAGTGGAATGTGAACGCAATTATGAGTTACTCCCTGCAAATATCACACTTCATTTAAATCCAGCTCCGGTTTTACGATGACAACTGATGGTACGACAGTACGATCCAGGCAGGAATGACCGGGGGGGAAGTGAATGCAGTTCTGCTGGTTGTCACCACACTGAAGAGCGTTTACACGCTCTGCAGTGGTGTGTGTGTGTGCGCATGTGGGGGAGGAGAGAGCTGCTACTGCAGGTAGCGATAGATTTTGAAGCAGTGGTTGCCAGAATCGGCCACCACGACGTGTCCGTCCGAGGTGAGCGCCAGCCCCTGTGGGCCGTACAGCGGGTCTGCTGATGTGTTGATGTACGACAGGAACGAGCCACTGCCATCAAACACCTGAGAGGCACAAATATCACATTTAGTTATGACTGGTAACAGTAATGTGATCAGGTAAAAGGTGGGCTGCTGTGATGTGAGAAATGATCAACATGAACTTCACGCCGATAACTTGCTGCCTCCATTTGATCCTAAATGTTAATAAGCGGCTCTTAAAGAGGGCTGTGACATAGCAACATACACGCTAATGAATGGTCATGCTGACCTGTATCCTGCTGTTGCCCCAATCTGCTACTATGATGTTTCCATTCACATCCACCGCCACCCCCGTGGGGGCGTTGAACTGGCCGTTACCCTCGCCGTTCGAGCCGAACTTCAGCAAGAATTCTCCATCTGTGTTGAACACCTGCATTCACCGAGGACATAAATAATCTTTTCTATTTTATTTGAGCATGGGAAACAAAAACAAACATATTTTTCTCACGATTTTACTTCTGTTACTTAAAACACAGTGGATTTAAGGTTAATTAAACGATTTGTATTGATTTTGAAATACTTGAACCTTTTACCTTTACTGAATGGTTGTGGAAATCTGTCACGATGATTTCATTGTTGCTATTAATGGCGGCAAAATGTGGACCTTGATAAAAAACAAAGTCAATAAAATCTTAGAAGCTAAAATTTAAAAAGTGACCTTGCAGCAATGACACATGACAAAACAGAGAAAAAGACGCCACATAGTGGCGAAAATACAGATTACAGCTGAACTGAATACCTGTTATGCTGATCAGTGGATGACTAGTGTGTTAGGATGGATCATGGGAAAAGGAAATGAAAGCAAATATTTGTGTTCGTACGCAGTTCCCACAAGCCTACCTGCAAACTGCCTGTCGCCGTTGCCGCGGTTACCAAACTTGGTGACCAGCTTGCCGTTGAGCTGGAAGATAAAGACGCAGCAGGATTTGTTGTCCACCACGATGATGTGACCGTTCCTGTCCACAGAGACGCCTTTAGGGCCCATCAGCTTCCCGGAGCCGATCTTATTCTGAGAAAAAGCAGCAGTGGCATCACAGGAAATGACGTCACGTGTAAACAAAATGCAGTCACATGAATTTAAATAGATTCATGTGTCATGTGAGGGGAGCTGCAGGCAGCTGGACAGACAACAGGATCAAACTAATTCCAAGAGGGGAAATAAATTTAAAATAAAATAACACAATTAATGTCCAAATCTAAACTGAAGATATAAGCAGACTTTTGCTACCATTAGAATCTTTTGTCCCAACACTACCTACCTTAAACTTGCCCTCACTCGAAAAGATGCTGACCCATTTGTTGTCATAATCGGCGATTATGATGTCACCGTTGGGGTGGACGGCCACGCCCGTCGGCCTCTGCAGCTGACCTGGAGTCCGTCCCCGGATGCCAAATCGCATTCTAAACTGGCCATCGTTTGAGAAAACCTGTGGTACAAAACCAGCATGGAATTACAAAAATGTGCCCAGGCATCGTGGCTTCAAAGTCGCAGCACTGTGTTCACCTGGACACACTGGTTATTGCTGTCAGCTATTAGCACCTTTCCCTGAGAGGCAGTTACTCCCTGAAGGTTAGTGAACTCTCCTTTGTTCCTTCCTTTGGTGCCTGAAAAACAGCCAAATCTGTAAAATCCCGCAGTAGAAACAGTGCCACCTGGTGGTCAAACAAGATTCCAGCAACAATTGGAATTCCAGGCATTAATCAATCCAGATTTTCAGCAATACCATTATTAATTAAAGTCGTTCTCTAGATATGAGTGTTTCCAGCGAAAATTCTTTTTTTAATACCTATTCTGAAGATGAGGTCGTCCTCGATGGGGTTTTCTTTCCTCCTCCCGATGCTGTACATGCTGGCTGGCCTCTTGATGGCCTTCTGCTTGATGTGACTGCTGCTAGGAGACTTCAGCCTCTTCTTTACGCCATCAGTTGTTGCCATGAAATCTATAGACTTAATGACCTTTATCTTAAAGGGGCTTCCTTTGATATGTTGCTCATAAAGACGCAGAGACAAGTTGAAAGTCCCCTCTTTGGGGGCCGTGAACAGGTATTCATAGGTGCCGTTTTTATTGTCCAGTATCTCCCCTTCGCCTTTGCTGCCATCAGATGAGGAGAGCTCAGCTGTGATGATGGCGTTACCCATCTTGCACAGCTCACTGTCTTTGTCCTTGGTCGTTATGGTGATCGAAGTGGGCACGCCCATCACGCAGTGCCGTAGCCCCTCGCCAGTGGCCACAGTCTCGGAGGCCACGGCGTTGGTCGTCACAACGGTGCCCAGGTTGTGGATGGACTTCTTCAGTCCGTCCGTCTCCACGAGGAAGTCCAGCTGGTCGTTCTCTCCGGGCTGCAGAGGGAGGTCCTGGGTGGCGAGCCCCATCAGGCGATCGCTCATCTGCTTCTTCACCAGCAGCACCTCGGCGTCGGTGCCACGGCTCAGCGCCTGCTCAGTAAAGTCACAGGTGCTTCTGATGCCCTCCTGGCCCTGCAGCAGGGTGTCCAGCTGGGCCTGGAGTACCTAAACATGGCACACAGGGACAAACATGCAGATAAAGGCTGCCGGAAGACATTTGAAATGAGTCACTCACGGAAAAATATTAAACTATGAAACGTCTCTATTCTGTAATGGCGGCAAACAGCACTATATCAGTTACATGAGGGCCGAAATAGGAAAAAAGGAACCACACAGCGTGCGGCAGGTAACATTCAAGTCCTTCAAAACATGATTGCCACCCTCCAGCGGGTGGGTGTGAAGTAAACAACCACTGTTAGGTCACACATTGGAGTTTCGGTGGCTGTTTGCATCCATTGTTTCCTGGTAGGACAGATAATGTTGCGTCCACAGGTACGCGGAAGAAACTAGCTCAATTGCAGATAATCCTATTTTTTACAGTTCCATTGTACGTTAAAGGACAAAAGTACATCTGGCTGTGAGTCATCATTAGTTACACATTTCCTTTAAATCCTCAGAGCATTAGCATTGTTGCTATCCCATAAACCTTAGATTAGAATATCTTCTGCTGTTGTGAACATGGAGCCAGACTCACCCACATTTGACCATCACAGTCCTCTTTTCCTGCGTGTGAGGCCATTACATTCACCTTTGAGTGAAAACTTCGAACCAAAACATCCACTATCTCTCCATCTTGATGCTATTCCACGCTGCAGCGGACTGGAGACTAACACAACATCCCGCACAGCGAGAGGCTGAAGTGGTTTTTCAGCATGAAAGGAGGCGCGTGCTCTGTGCGCTCACTGCACACGACACGCCCAAATCATCCCATGTGTGTGTGCAGCTCCCTCTAGCCAACACAGCTGACGGACAAATAGCTGATGTGCTCTGCTCCGCAGCGTTTTACTGCACAGCGACCACGCCACTGTAAATCATTAACAAGCCCTGTGACGGCGCTTTTGGGGGGGGGGGGGGCAGCAGCCTCTCAGTCAGCAGAGTCAGACATCCCCAAATATAGGCTTTAGGTTCACTGATACTACCACATACAGGATATGCATTCCACACCAATAACGTAGCATTAGCATAGCTCACCTTCTGTTTGAGCCCGTAGCTGACCTCCAGCTCCATGAGTAAAACGCTCTTGCGCACATTCAGAGTTTTCTGCAGCTCATCGAAGGTGGCATGGATGTCGTTCTCGATGGAGCTCTTCTGACTGGTCAGCTGCTGCAGGATCTCCGACACCATCTGCAGGGCCGAGTTGATCTCCGGCAACCTGAGAGCGCCGGAATCAACAGTCAGATGATTAAAGCGCGACACTGTGAGGTCTGGGTGGAGCTGCTGGCGTACCTCTGCTTGACAGCACCTAGCTGCTCCTGTAGTGAGCCCTTGTGTTGTTCCACTACGTCCTTCAGAGGCACAGTAGGGTGTTCTCCGTGCTCACCGTTCGTACACTCCTGACACATGGCCGTCTCACAATGGGGACAGTAAAACTCCATGACCTTTGCAAAAGAGAGGGGAAAAGATGGAAAGATGGGGTTTTAACATTTAGCGTGGCTAAAGTTGGTTTTCCCATCATGCAAGAAGGTAATTTATGACTACTGAAGACAAATTAGTAGGTCGATAAAACAGTCTAGTGGAAAAACATTTTTATAACATTGAAATTTATTCTCTCTTGCAATTGCTCATTACCAAACTCTTGCATGCTCCACTAATAAAAACAATAGCTTGCTAACACCTGTTCATGTTATCAAGGCCGTTTCTAGCCTAAAGCTGTAAATTTGATCCATTCTCAAGTCTGAGACTCGTACGTTGCCTCCATGGTTGGGGCAGGAGAGCAGCTGGCCTGCAGCCACATTGGTGACACTGTTGAGAGCGGCGGCCTCCTGGCTGAAGCTGCCCGGTGTCCGCTGAAGCACGTCCATCAGGTTGGTGATGAAGAAGTTATTCTGCAAGGCCGCCACACCCTTCTCCGGCAGGATCGAGGTCTGGCGGCACACGGGGCAGGAAAGTGTGAGGCTGTGGGCCGGGATGTAATTCTGCAGGCACCTGAGGGAGGAGAGGACAGGACAGACACAAAGATGCGGCGCCGTCCGTCATGGACTCGTTCTTATTGTCACGATATTAAAATTGTAGCGTGATTCCACGCTTGTGCGCACACTCACCTCTCACAAAAGGTGTGCAGGCAGGGCAGCACTTTGGGGTTCTCGTAGCGGTCCAGACATATGCTGCAGATCAGGAACTGTTTGTCAATCTGGCGTACCACGGGGCTGGGGAGAGTGGCGCCTTCACTGGCCATCCTAAATCTCTGGGGTGACTCTGCCTCTCACACCGCACCCTGCCGAGTGAAACAGCTTTAAAGTATCCCTGCGGCAGAGAGGCCCCGATCAAAACACCGCCTCCAACCTCTCAAAGCACGAAGATTAGAAACACGTTAATCATTGAATAAAATGAACTCCGACCTTGTTTACAGAGAATTATCACCCCGAATAAACCGCCTGGGGACAGGAAGGAGCTTCATTTACGGCCAAAAGATGAAACAACTCTGATCACATATGTGCTTACTCAGCTCTCCTGATCAATGGTGAGACCACACACAATTTATTAAACCTCTCAGGGGATCCTGACCCCCGTGTGTGTGTGTGTGTGTGTGTGTGTGTGGAGGGGGGGGGGGGGGAATCAAAGGGGCAGGAAGAAGGACTGTGACAAATAAATATTTGATCACAGAGTAAAAGCAAAAGACAGCAGCTGCTGCCAGCCGAAGGCAGGTGAGACACAAAAACAGCGTTCTCTGACCTCGTCTATCGGGAGTCGTCCAGTCAGGACGGCAAAGAATCCTCGTTAGTACCGAAAACGTCAAACCATGAAGACGTGAAGCAGGTCACACCTAATGAGGGCGTTCAGAACATCGTCTGGAGGCCGACTTGAACACAGAAAGTGTGTCAGTGCCTCACATTTGCATGAAGGTGCGGAAAGAATCCGCCTCTGCTGCAGACAGGAGCCCAGCAGCGATGGAGGCAGCACTTGTGACAACACACCCGTCCGTCTCCCTCTGCAACTTTCCTCCTCTCCTGAAATCTGAGTGGACCATAACCCCCCCCCTTCCCCCGAATGCTTTAAACTCAAACACCAGCCTAAAATATGTATTCCTACTCCTGCATCAAACACGAGGGCTCGTCCTCTAAGTGCTCCAAACTCACCGGCTCCAGCAGGACAGATCAAACAGATGTCGACAGTTTCCCGGACCCTGGAGAACGCCACGACGGGACGCCACCCCAGCGCAGACAAGGTCGCATCCCCCCTCTTACATAACCAGATCTGCACTAACGGGGCAGAATAAGTCCGGCTGGATGGAGCCGCCGTCCGCGACGCAGCGGGGCCAGCACACGCACGTGGGGAGGCTACCAGGCCCATTCAGCTCCCGGGACGGTTCTGTGACGTCGCTACATCCCCAAAACCTCCACTGGCTGGGGAGAATGCGATCGCTGATGTGTCGGATCAACAGGCTTCGCCCGCGCACTCACACAGCTGAAAACACCGGATCCATGTGACAGAGAGGAGGAACGTGCGCATGAGAAGCCTGAACAAACTGCCTGGAAGCAGCGATGTGATGTGAGGATGTAAAGGTGTGTGTATGAGAGAGAGGGTGAGAGAGAGAGAGAGAGAGAGGGTGAGAGAGGAGAGAGAGGGTGAGAGAGAGAGAGAGAGAGAGAGAGAGAGAGGGAGAGAGGGTGAGAGAGAGAGAGAGAGAGGGTGAGAGGGAGAGAGAGAGAGAGGGTGAGAGAGAGGGAGGGGAGAGGGAGAGAGAGAGAGAGGGAGAGAGAGAGAGAGAGCTCGCCCACGTCAGGAAAGACAATTTCCAGATTATATTTCAGTTTTTACATCATTTCCTTTCCTCCTCCCAGCCCGGCTCTCCCTCATTCATCCGATCCCTCCCTCTGTTTGTCTTTCTCTCTGAGAAGTAAATGCTGTCTCACTGCAGTGAGTGTGTGTGTGTGTGTGTGTGCGCGCCCACGTCTGCATCATCAGGAGTGAGTGACATAAACAGGAAAAAAACAGGACAGCATTTCTTCTACGCAGACCTCATTAGATTTAACTGTGTGTGTGTGTGTGTGTGTGTGTGTGTGTGTGCTGCTGCTGCTGCTGACTCACTGCACATGGACAGACAGAGGGGAAACAAGAAACAGCAAATGTGATAATGTGTCCCAGTAAATACACATCCGTGAGGAAACGATAACAGGGTTCGCTCCGAAGCGCTGGTGGCGTTTCTAATGTACTGGTTGAACTGGTGCAGTTCTTTCTTCCACTCATTTCCTCATGGCTGGTGGCTCTGAGGCAGCTCCAGTAATCTCATCTCAGCTGGTGCCAGATGAGTCAGTGAGTCCGTTCAGAGGAGAGCTGCAAACGCAATGGCTGAACCGGAGCAGAGAGATGTTTTTAGGCTTAAAAAAATTAAAACATCTCATCCACAGCATCCCCTAATGGTCGTGACTGATGCCAACACCCTCAAGAGAAAAGGCCTTTAAATAAAGCCTTAAATTGCTTTCTAAATTTCTATGTGTGTCTAAAGACAATAATGCTTCAGGAAACCTTTAAGGAATCTGTAAAATCTGTTGGGACACTTCAGCTCACTTCAAAAAGGACTAAATCACTCAGAAGTGTGTGTGGAACAAATGGTAAGTGCTGACAACAATAGCTGAAGAAACCATTAACACACACACAAACAGGACCTGTTTGGTGACTTCAAACCCGCGTTATTACTTCTGACGTAATAGAAGCTGATGCACATTTGGATCCTTCCATTCCTGCTAAAACAAACACGACTTGGGCTAAAACCAAAATCCATTCCCACTCACCGGGGCCAGGGGGACAGCATCCTGGTGTGTTTCAGGCTCTGACCAACACCGCGGCTTCACTGGAACTCTGGTTCTTTCTGGATCTCTGATCTCAGCTGTTTTTCTCTGCCTGGTCGTAAACACACAATACGACGCGTCGCCCCCTCAAACAATGACATCGCCCGGTCCAAGCCGGCGCCGCCGGAGGGCAAACAAGGAGAACGTGTGTCTGTTTGACAGCACTGGTGCAAACCAACTGGTTTGTACCACTGGAACAAAGTCACACTGGTACAAATGTGTCAGCTCATCTGTGCACCCCCACCTCGGGGACCCAAGTTTGACTTTGTGTAAGCTTTTCTGTCTTGCTTTTCACTCTGCTTAAGCTCCAAATCAATCGATCGCAGACATTTCCTCACATGTTTTGGATTAAAATCTCAACTCTGGGTGACGGCACTTATTGATGATGTCAGGTTTTTTTATTTTCATGGTATTTTAATTCCTCTCAGCACCTCAAGCCAGATGGTGTGATTATAATCCTGATGTTCCTCATCGGCCTCGTAATCCTTCCAAAGTCATCAATCCTGCAGTGTTTCGCAAACAAAACACTTCACACCTGAGAAAAATCCCCAAGCAGGAAGTTATGTGACAACAATCCGGGCCACACCTTTGTGAAACTTTACACTTCAGCTGGTATTTTACATGTTTTTTAGAGCTGCGCGGACACAAGCTTTCCCCCTTGACAGCAAAGCCCTCTCATGCTAATCTAAAGGCTGCAGTGATGGCAGGATGATTGGAGATTATGGAGGCGCAGCGGGCCCGGCTGCACAATCGACCACAGCTGCAAAACCCTCCGAAGGGAGGTCGGCTGGTTAAAAACACCCCAGCAATAAACAGAGCAAACAAACAGGTTTCTGAAACAAATTCCTGCCAGGTCTTTTTCATTCCCTCTTTGAAGCTCCCGAGGCCAAACAGAATAAGAAAACTGCGTCAGTGTGTCGCTGGGTTATGTATCAGCGGCGCGTTCTGGTAAAAGCAGATAAGTCGCCAACCATCAGCCTTAAATGAAGGTCGTATGCAGGCCAACGGCATTCAAAAGCTGTCCAATCAGCACTTAATGTCAACCTGGAGTCAGTGAGGCTGAAACACTCTGACTTGATGTCCAGACGACATCTGCAGTCGTCGTCCTCCCGCAGAAGCCACATTAACGGAGAAAAGGTAAGGAGTAAACCATCAAATTACAGGTTGGACCCATTAGCGTAAATGCTAATGTGAAGGCCACAAATTCAAATTAATCTAGAAATAAAAGCAAAAACATTCTATGTAACCGAAGTAAATGTTCATTAATTCACACTGACACTAATTAAAGTCATTAATGAGTCCTCGGGACTTTGGCGCCACAGTTGAAGAAGTTGAAGTTGCTGCTTTTGAAAAAAAAAATATATTATTGAGTACAAATTGCAGCTCTGAGACAAACCCATAATGCACCTGCACGGGACTGAGTTGAAGTCTGCTATGATAAACAGGAAAGGGAAATGACAGTCAAATATCTGCAAGGAGTGAGATCTTCTCCTTGTGTGTGCACAAAAAACCCCACTTCTGCTGTGAGCAAACGTGTGTGTGCGTGCACGTGTGTACGTGCATGTGTGTGCGTGCATGTGTGTGTGTGTGTGTGGGTAACTTGTATTTCAAGTATTATAACGCAACACTTAATTACTGAGGCATTTTCCAATAATGATGTTCCAGTTACAGATGCCAACAAGGCAACAAAGAACTTCAGAAACTTTCTGTGAGTCCTGCCAGCAAACTGCACACTTACTGTGACTCCATGGCTGCTTTAACGTCTCTTTTCTGGGACGGGGGGAACAATCGCTGCTGCTGCTGCTGCTGCTGCTGCTGCTGCTGCTGGAGGTCAACGAATCCGTCTCATCTATGTTTTCCTCTGGTTTGTGAGGGGAGAACATGTGAGCAGCCTGAGCTGTTACGATAATCCAAACAGACTGATGGGTCGAGCGGAGGCAGCGGCCGGTGGGGGAGGGCCCACCGCTGGCCTGCAGGGAGCACGGGGACCAATCAGAAGCCTCGGTCGAGCTGTGGGAGGCCGACCTTAAAGCTTCTGTTGCTCTTGAACCATCCAGGGAGGGACAGATCCCCAGAGATAAGAATGAGAACGGGGGAGCTGACGCAGAGACCTGAGAACTAGTCCTTTGGTGTCATTATGTAACAGCTCCAGAGTCTAAGTGACACGGCGAGGTTTCCCCTTTCCTTTACGTTCCACTCAATATTGTGTTTGAGTTCTGCATAAATACAAAATTACAAAAGCTGTAGTGAGCAGGAACTGATAAACAACAACAGTTTTATCTGTGCTTCCAAGAAATGTTTACAATGTAAACACGCTTTTTCCTTTTAGCGCGTTGGCTCCAGCTATCATCATTCTAAACCTAATCCTGAATGGCCAGCCACCGCTGCCGTAACTGGAACCAGATCCCCAACGTGGAGCAACGCTGGGGACGGAATCTGTTCTGGCGGCCTCGGATTCTGTGTTGCAGGTTGGTAAACACGGCGGGAATGTTGCAACAGAACCCGCGTCTACAAACGAGGGATCACAAAACACAATAAAGGGGGGAAAAGAACCGGTCACTTCAGAAAAGTGAGAAAAGTATTTTTTCGAACAGCTGCAGTTAGCATCACGAGCCAAAATTAAAATTATTATAATTAATTATTAGCTAACACTAACACTTTGAGCACTTTGGGTGACAAATATACGTGTTTTTCCACAACCAATTCTGCCAGTCTGGGGATTTGACCCTGCAACCTCAAGGTCACTGAGGTAATTTATTCATTGCATTAAAGCTGCAAGGTTGAAAAAGAAAAAAAAAAGTCAAGTGTGAGTTTGTGTAGTTTGTTGCTGTTATCTGCAGCTCTGTTGAGCTCAGTCGTCCTCGCTGCTGAATATCTGGACAGTGTCTAGACGGTGACCTCGGGAAGCAAATATCAGCTTCCTCCCACAGAACACGGCTGGATACCAGACTGGGCCCAGATAACGAAGTCGTGGGCTTTAGGGGTGATCCGTCCACCCTGGAGCCCATCCATAGCAAGACACACACACCAGTCAGGCTAATGTGTACGCGTCAGGACTGGGTGGCTACTGGAGAAAAGCCACACAGGCACTGGGAGATCATGCCAGCTGTACGCTGAGAGGCCAGATTCAAACCCAGAACTGTGCGCATATAAGATAATTATTTAATGTCCATTCTAGACGTTAATCTGACATTTACTCACAGCATTATCTGTCTTCTTTGTTGTTAAAAACAAATATTATAATGTGCAGCCAGGTGTCATCATCATTTTTACTTAATGAAATTCTGCAGAACCATAGTGGCAAAACCTACCCAGGAACATATAACATGCACACATTCTCCCTCCCACCACTTCCTTCATCCAGAAAGCTTTAATCTTATTGGCAGAGCATAAACCACGTTTGCAGTAATTACCCTAATGCATCTGTACATCCACTCCCTCTTAACCAGATCACACAGCGCAGAGCGAACTGGGTCTGAAGGGACACGGCACCACTCCTTTCCCACCTCTGCTGGGTTTGTATGAGAGGAAACAGGCTTTGGATGCAGCGGTGCCAAAACATAAAGAGCGAAGGGGACTGGCTGAGTGCAGAAGACAAATGGACCCCAAATGGAGGGTGAATAAGAGTTCATTGTTGCTTATCACCATGTTTAAGGTGGGTCTGCTTTTGTGCAACACTGACAATCCTGACGATGACATGCAGGTTAAATTATGAGTCCCTGTGTGCAGATTTTAGCCGTGACACAAGATAAAGCACAGCTGCACTCATTTGACTAAATCCACCCAGTCAAACAACTGTCAGTGGGCCAGTTTTAGCCCAAAACTACGAACGTGTCTCTTCGGGGGCATGAATTAAGGTCACATGAATCGCCATCAGCTGCCTGCTACCATCTCCTGACGTTAACGCACTCTCACCTCTCTGAACCCACTGCACTCTGAGTTAGAACCCGTTAAACAGCTGTTGTGCAGGTCCAGCACCAATCAATCAGCTTTAACCGGTCAGATGGCGCTGCAGCATGGCAGCAGAGCGGGAGGCTCATTGACCCCGTGAGGCTTCAGTGTCACGCAGCATCGAACAGCCTCTAGGGCCTTCATCAATATCACACTGGTCAACATTTGGAATAGGATACATATGGAAAAAGAAATCTATCTTTAAACAAAAATAAATTCTTCGACTAAAACCCAACAGCCAAACTACGTATGTGAATATTTAATACCTCCACTTACCAGCAGGGGGAGTGGTAGCAATTGCAAAATTAGTTTATATTCCTGACAGCAAATCACATATAACCAGCGTAAAATATAAATAAATCCTGGTCACCAAAAAGGTTTCATTATCAAAATCATCATACCCATGCAAAAGAAATTCAATTTTCAATGTAAAGACAAATGTTTGTACCTGAGACGGTCACTTTTGACATCAGAAGTCAGATTAAGCCTGAACTGTCTGCACAAGCAGCATAACCAAAGCGGTTGTGTGCAAATGTGAGACAGACATGACCCTGATCATGAGTTTGGTCCTGGACTAAAACCAGACCGACCCCAATCTCCTTCGTCCCACCGGATTTAACTGTTTGGCGTGATTTGGACGCACGGATTAAATGATCTCTCCTTTGTACGCAAACCCAGATTTTATTTTCGGGCTTTTGGTCGTGACAGGTTTGAACGCAGGAAGTTGTGATGCACTCACCTAAAGGTGATCCGATCTTCCGGTACCACCTCGACAGCGACGCATGCGGACCAGAGACGATCCTGACGGAACTTTTTAAACAAGCGATTGTCCTGTTGGAGGTCGCTGGTGGTTCCTGTCCGTCCTCCGCTGCTCTGCTCTGTGTGCTGCTGTGCATTAAAGCAGCCTCTGATGCTGCACCGAGAGCGAAGGCAGCGGTGAGAGTTTTCTTTTTTAAATAAAGGCTTCATCAATATTACATTTCTGTGTAAAAATAGCTCCAGCATCCATCTATTATTTCTGTTTTCCCCCTCAGTAGCTACACAAGCCCAAGACGAAGACTTAAAACGGATAAAAAGTTTTGAAAGATGCCAAATAAATGTGCGAAATATATTTAACCGAGAGAACTGAGAATTCAGTAAATCAAACTACATTTATATGCAAGTTTAATGTTGTGCATTTGTTGGATGCATTTGTTGAGATTCTTTACCACCCAAAAATGACGTTAATAAAAAAAAATTTAAAAAAAAAGGAGGAGGAGGGGGGGATTTAAGATTTTAAGAAGGAGAGATTATAACATCAGATCTGGTCCTGGTGGGACATCCCAGCCTAACTGTGAACTTCCAGGCATGCTCCTCCTCTACCACGGAGGCTGTTGCCATGACAACCACATATTATTCCACCTCCCCTGAAAGCGTCTTTTCAGATCAAATCAAAAAGGAAAGAAAGGCAGAATCCAGCTATTTCCATTCTTCCTCCATTAAAGGATCTCAGCCCCAGCAGAAAGGAGGTATGAGCTTCATTGTCTGGCAGGGTCGGGACAGGGTGGGGGTCCAGGCATCTCAAAGCCTCGCAACTATTTTGGAAACCCAACAGGCTCTGTGTGGCCAACCACTTAACATGCAGCACACGGTGGCAGCCAGCATGCAAACTTTTGTGTCCCAGCTCAGAACAGGTGAGAATCTGAGAACCACAGAAGATTAAAGCAGAAAAAGGACAGTGTTCCAGATTTCCAGATATAAAAAAAGATTTCATCCAGCACTGGTCACAGCTGCACCCACTGGGCCCAGCGGAGGGTAAAGGTCTGTGTAGCGACTCCTCTGCATTTCAGATGCTTATATTTGAGGATACTTCATGTTTGGTGTAGAAAAGCCACACAAATACCAGAGATGAGGAAAAGTTTGCATAAAACGAGACAGATTCTGGATGTGATATAAGGTTCCAATAATCTTCTAAACTGGTGTCACGTTAAAGGCTGCTCAGCATCTTGGAATATTTCAAAAATCCCAACCCAAACAGGAACAGGAAGCAGTTGATAGTGCAGCCTCACCCCATGTCTGGTTCCTCCCGCCATGGTTCTGTGCCCGTCAGCTCGCCTCTCACCACGTGTTGATGTCATGTGGAACCTGGAGACATGCGTCACATCAGCATCACCAATGTTTTAATTGATTTTTGATCGTTTTGCTGGTGCTCTTAGATTAGACTCTCAGTGGTCCTCTGTGGAGGGTTCACAATCCTCCTTTGTTGCCGTTGGAAACAGATGCATCTTTATGAACCTGGGCGAAAACGGGGATTACGAGTTCCTTGCCAGATTTCTATTTTACACATACACTTCATGTGTGCTTTCTTTTATTTCCACGGAGAAGAACCAGAAGTTACCACTCACTCTTTCTTTTCCAGGCAATGTTGCTGAGAGCTTTTCCCCGACTGGACTCTTGGGTCATGCTCACAATGCCCCTCTTCGACAGGAGAACATCAATAAAAGATAATCCCAAATTTACGTTGTGACTCTGACATCCTCAGTGTTCCTGCAGTAGTAGCAGAGTGACAGCACAGATCGTGGTGTTAGGCTGAGCTGCAGGATAAGGAGGGATTGAGAGGAGCATAATCCCACACACAACGTGCCCAGTCATGAGCCGATTGACATGTCAGCCAGTACTACCACAGCACTTCGGTCTATTACATCCAAACAATCTGATCATGCCTATGAAAGGTCATGAGACAATGCCCACCTCTCGTCTGACGCCAATATACAGTGGGAATTAATAAGTAACAGACAAATAATGAAATCACATTAGAAATCCTTTCATTTCACAGACCTCATAGTCAGTCATTGATAATTTTGACACACAATGCAATGTATTCAAGATATAGTATTATATTGTCGAAATATATAGGGGGAAGGTTTTAGAAATTAGAAATTAAGGATGCATTCAGGGGTCGCTTTCATGAGAGGAACTAAAATATCTGATGGATTAATTGCTCCAGTTAAAATGACAGTAAATACAGTTATTCGAAATAACATCTACAGTTGTACGGATCAAATATACAGGTATTTAATTAAAATTTAAATTGTGGATCATCTGTTGGCAATTTCAACTGTCGAATGATTATAATACGGTTCTCTGCTGCCATCTAGTGGTCAACAGGCAGATGGTGGGAGATTTTGTGTGGATCAACATCAGCTGTTCCACTTGCTTGAAAGGCTTTGTCTGATAAAATGATCTAGTTTTAAATAATCCAAATGAGGAAATGACACTTGATTTTAAAATACAGAAAACTACAGTTTAATTGTGCAAAAGTGACCAGTTTTGACTTTTCAAGAAAGTATTTTGTATTGGTTGGATGCATTTAAGCAAGTTTTATGCTAAAAAGAATGACTAAAAATCAATTCCATAGCAATATGACCATATTTGGTTTTATTCTGATGCAAAGGTCACATTAACTGGGACATTTTGTGCTCTGGAAAATCGTTTTTCTTTTCACAGTGAGGCTGAAACAGACCAATAACACTGTTTGATGTCAGCAGTAAACAGCGGTCATCTCTATTCTTATGGAAATGTCATGTGAAACACATGAAATAACCTGGGAGGAGAAATATAGAATGATCTATACATAATCATGAATAAAAGCCAGTCATAGTGAGGTGCAAGTTTGACAAATAATAGTTTAGCAAGACTGCAGTGACTTTTTTTTTTAAGTTTACAACTCTTTAACCAAGTAATGGTGATAGATGTTTGTGTGGTTACCATGGTAACCACCTTCCTGTAAAAAGGAAGTTGTGATGAAAAGGGCCAATACATGTTTAAATTTCACTCTAGGGGCAGTAAAAAGGTTGCAGGAGGGGATTGTGGGATACACAAGAGAGGTCGGAGGAGCAGCTGCGTCAGAGTCGGAGAAAGGCACAGGAAAAGATCCAGCTGTTCCCCAGTTCGATCCAAAAGGCAGATGGGATTGATATTAACCACCAGACGTTTCTTTATTGACAGTTTTTAAATGACAAACTACTGAGAACAATGTCTGAATGGTGTAAACAGGTTTGATCAATCAAGCAAAGTGTAAACGAATGAGAAAATGTGTATTTGGATAAAGAGATTGGGCAGAGTTTAAAGGAAATCAGTCAATTTCAAAAGAATAGTGAAACATATGCAGAAAAAACATGGTTGTTCTTATAATCTCATTAACATTCAGGCGCTTAACAAAACTAGGAGACATAAAGAGAAGCTTCTAAGCAAAAGCACTTATCCTTCAACGGCCTCGGATTTGGAAGAGTTGAGCCTCTGTGCCAGGTGTGTTTGGGACAGCTTCCATGGCCACACAGGCCACACAGGCTGGGACGTCACACTGGTCTTTTGTTATGCCTTGTGCATCACAAGCAACAACAATAGCCCCCCCCCTCCCCAGCATTTAAACACCGTCAGCTCTGGTCTCGGGAGATACGGATGCTTGTATGCACAAAATTAACTCCTTGCATGCTGAATCTTGAATTGGCAGTGCGTGAAATCACAGCAACGGTCAAAAAAAGTGGACGGTGAACGAGCGTTTGAAGCTTTAAGGCAACACAGTGATGAGTTATGTCACCTCTGACTGGCACAATGGAAGTGGGAAAGGCAAAAGCGGTGTGACTTTGTTAATCAGTTTCATCTTTCAGATGGATGGTTTCCTGTGTGGATTCATGGAGGCACTAATGGACCACAGCGGGGGTCGTAAGAACACATAGGGCTGTGCAGGCAATCACATAATTGCTTCAGCTGGACTGATGGAGGCATCAACCGCGTATTAGCCGCAGAACTATGTGCACATCTGCTCCATGATACTATGGAGGAGTTACTAACTACTGACACAGACATACACAAGGTACACGCAGTACCACAGTTGGACCACTAGTTCATCACTGGAACCTTAATATTTTAAAGCACATTGCAGAATTTGAAAAGAAAGATATTAACTTCGGTTCGTATATAGATTTTATCATGCAGCGCTGAATGGAAATTCGGCTGGTACAAGGCCACTGCGATCTTTTTGAGGTATCGAGAAAAGGACTCGAAGCGGAGACGACAGAAGACGCCGTAGCAACAGCAGCAGGGGAAAATACACAAAGTCACGTCAACCCGAAGGAAAACAGAGTGAAATGCGGCCTTCAATTGTCAGAGCTAATTAGCAGCATCACAGTCACCATTACAATGCGACAGCTAAGCAGGCAAAGAGGCCCTCGTGTGACACAAAATACCAATTCGCCACTTGTCAGGTTAGATAGGAAAAAAATAAAGATATGAATATAATCATCTGAACTAACAGCATGCAGTAACAGCTCATTGCATCTTGCTCTTTGCATGTCTTATACCTGATAACAATTCAGCTACATTAAGAAAATTACAATCTCCTCCAACACAGCTGTGTTTTGCATGTGAGATTAAATGTGTACAGAAGAGGTGGAAGCAGCAGTTTACTTCCAGCTCGGTTTAACACCTCTGCTCGAATCTCTGGACGGGACGGATTTTTCCGAACAGCTGTTAGTCTGTAGCGGTGGGGGCGTCTCACTGCGATAGGCGCTGCGACTGGCTGCCTTCACGCTCTGCACCCTCCGCACGCTGCTCCCCTGGAGCTCGTCGTGAACGGGAGGCGAAGGTCGGTTCAGTTTCACTGAGTTTTGTCTGCCTCGGAAGGAGGGGCTGCGAGAGGGCGTGGGGGGGACGGAGAGGGGGCCGGGCTCCTTCTTGGTCCTGGAGGATGAGGCCACGGTGTTGCGCGCAAAGCCGGGGACGTCTGAGGTGTTTTTAGCGCCGAGCGCAGCGGAGCCGCTGTTCGAGTTGGTCTGCGTGAGCGCTCTCATGGTGGACCGGCACATCTTCTCCTCGTGAGCAGGTTTGGGGATGTTCCGCAGAGGTTTGGCGCTCGGTTTGTTAATGGAAGCCTTTCGTCCCGATGGATCCCGTGTCCACCTTGAAGCGCTGGAGGCCAGAGGAGTTCCCCTTTGAGCTTTGGACTCGTCAGGAGGCAGACTCGAGTGTCTGAGCGGCCTCGTCCTCTCACCCCTCCCTCGCGCCGGTATACTCTGGTCTCTAAGAGGCCGTCGTGACTCCGCACCATCGTAACCCTCTGGCCTCCTTGCCGCTTCCTGCCCTGGCGAGCTTGGTAATGGGCACAACTTTGCGCATTCCTTGGCTTTCGCTGCTGTTAAGCGTTCTCACCACCCGACCTCGGCTCATTTTGTTGGGATTATTCTTTGCGAGAGCTGTTTTTGTGCTGCTTCCCTCCTTCTCCATGACTGGTTTTCCCTCTGTGGTGTCACAGCTCTCCGTTTCCCACTCGTCTGTGACAGGAGACTGCGTCATGCATGCGACGTCGACAGATTTCGGTGCTGAGAGCTCGCTGGTCGAAACAGATTGGTCGTTGGGGGACATACACTCCAAATTAGAAGACAGGGAGTTTGGGTCTGGCTTATCTTTGCTGCAGTCAGTTCTTAAAAGCCCCTCTTTGGTCAAAGATGAGCTCTCGACATCAGAATAATCTAATGTGACAGAACAGTCTGTTTCTGTGCAGTCTACAATGCAGAACCCCGGCTTCTTATTGGACACAGCTGTGTCAAGTGGAAGCGACGTGTCACAGGTTGTTGAGGAAATGGTGCTGTCCTCTTCTTTCTCTCTGTCCGGAAAGACTCCAGCATGATTGAGGCGGCCCATTTTCCCTCCACAGGCTTTCTGATCCACTCCTCTTCCCAAAACTTTATTGTCCAGCGACTCTAGACCTACGGGGAATGATTGTCTCTCCCCGTCCAAGTCAGTCACCACAACATCCCCCTGGTTGACAAAGTGCATGTGATTACTGTTATTGTTTGGGCTCAGCAGCTCGAAAGCTTGAGGACTTGGGACTAAAGTGTGTCTCTCTATGCTAACATTCATCGTGCTGGTTGTGTTTGGAAGATTCTCAGACTTCTGAAAGACAAAGAAGGACGTGTGCAGCGCACTGGCCTCCGACAGTGATAAGTAACTGGCGTTGTTGTTGTTGTATGGATCATCGTTTATTCCAGAGGAAGAAAACTTGGCCAGTGGGCTGATGGGTTCCGTTTCTGCATGTGGAGACGTAAGTTGCCTGTTATAGCCCAGCTCACGGTTGTCGTCCTGGGCTGAGATCCAGGACATCGTATTCCTCTGAACGGTGCGGCCTGACCGAGGCAGACTGTTAAACTTGGAACAGTTGGCGGGATTCTCAGCTCGTCCAAACAGCTCCAGGTACCCTTGGAGTTCTCTGTCCGCTACAGAGTTCATTGTGTGACGATGGCGGCGGGCACTGGCGGAGCGTCCCAGTGGGCGTTTAGGACTCTGGGACCTCTGCTGGAGGAAGTCCAGGAGACATTCCTTGGTGAGCATCTCCACGTCGTTCTCGCTGCTGCTCCGGCCGAAGACGCCGCTCTGATCCACACCGGACCAGGCAAAGCGTTTTTCCTCCAGTTCTCGCAGACGCCGCTGTCTTGCTGCTTCCTTCAGCTCACGTTCCATGTTGTCCTAAGAGAAAGGGAGATGGAGACATTGACGTTCATCTTTATTGAAAGAATCAGCGCTCCACTATCATAGTAACCAACCTTGACAGCTTTTTTAAATTTTATGCAGAAGTCTTGAAAGATGCGGAAGCATTCGTCCAGCTTAAACGTATCCTTGTCCTCGCAGAAGAAATCGATGAGAGCATTTCCCTCTTTACGTAGCTCCAGCCTGCGTCTCTTCAGCTCCTGAAGTGTCTGTGCGGAACTCTGCGACGTCAAACAAATGCTGTCATTTATCTAAACCGCTTCGGTCGGTGTGCTCAGAAATCCAGCTTCTTTACCTTCAGGAAGGGTTCTAACTGCTGCTGGAGCTCCGGATCTCCTTGGACTTTCTCCTCCAGGGATTTAATGCGAACGTACAGGGAGGAAAACTCCAACTCGATGTTTTCCACGGAGATTCTTCAGACAAAAAACCCCCAAAACAGCAGTGGCATTTGATTATATTCACAACACTGAGTCTAAGGCTGAGTGTGATGGGCTGGGGGTGGGGTGTAACTTTGCTCCATGATGCAGAAGCTGCAGTGGCTCAACTAAGAAGTGACCTTGTGAAGCACCGTCTGGATTCTGGATCTCACTACTGGCATAAGCTGCAGTAATGTAGCAACTGGTGTTATTTCTAAACATGGAAGTCCTGATGTCAACACAGGGATATTGACTGGTCACTTCCTGAATCTCGAAAATAATGCAGCAGTTTACCTGGCTGCGCTCTGGACATCCTGAAGTTCTTCTGGAAACTTGAGCAGCTTCTCATCTTTTTTCTTTGCCTCCTGTGTGGACAAACACGTTGTTGTTGGGAAGACTACTCTCACTGTGGCAACTTGCATGTACACAGTTTCAATTATTTAAAAAACTACACATTACAGTTTAAATTCTTTATCATAGCATGTCTCGAAGGTAGTGATGTGTCAAATTATGTAACGGCCACTTTCACCAACCATGGCAACGAAGTGCAGCAGATTCATCCCTGGCTTGTTGGCCTTGGTGTCAGCCAGCGAGAGGAGAGATGACAGTTTGAACCCTACGGCATTTCCTGCGTAGCCGCCCTGAAAACCACAGACGATTATGTCTCCATTATCGAGGCAGCGGCGTAGATTATTCCAGACTTTTCTATTCATGTCCAGTAATGATTTAAGAGATAGACCAACATTTTAATGAGCAAAGTTTTGTTTTAATAGGAGCCTCATTTAGCAGCCCTCGGGTAGATTGGCTCTGATTTACAAAATACTGCACTGCTCACCGTGGTGTGTAGTGGCTCCCTGTGACATCCTGAAAACAATTATATAATAACGATAGATAGGAACCTACTGAAAAAACCTTGGTGACTTACTGCATTCATGATGTTTCCAGCCTGAAGCACCAGATGCAGGATAGCATGTAGCTCCTCGCAGCTCATCAGCTCTAATGGACAAGACAACATAGCGGTGGATCATTAATACATTGTACACGGTCCTCCATGTGCAGAATATTAATACGTCACACAGTCAGCCTGGCAAGAAGGCAGAGAAAAAGAAACTCATTTTGGCCATGAGGTTAAAAGCTAGGTTCTGGTGGATGTTTTCATTAAATTACATCACTGAAAGGTCTGTTTCTTTTGCCCAGAGCAGGTACTGAGTGATAGCTCTGCAATGCAGAGAAAAGGTCACAGTTCTGTGGAAAAGGGTTTAAGAAAATCCACTACAGCACAGAAGGAATGTATGACTCAGCTGAAGTGACAGAAGCTCAACCGGGGGATTTAAAAGTAAAGTTCTATCACTAATCTATTTTAAACAGCTGGTTGGCACCCAGAAAGATGTCTGTGAGTATCAATGCAAGCATTTGCTTGTAAAAATTGTGTCAAAAACTGTTTAACCGTGAAAGAAAAATGCAAAACACACACATTCCTATGCTGCTCTCAGGTGACATTTGTATGATTTCATCAGCTCAAATATCCGGGTCACCTGCGAGAGCGAGTATGTGTGTGTTTACCTTTAGTGGCAACACGTACGACGTCGATCTCTCGGCTCATCACAGCACATAAGGGAAATATCTCTTCTCGGAGGACCATGGCCTCGATACGAACCTCAAACCTGCAAAACCCAAACACATTTTTCAAACAGTGCTTGTAAAATTAAAGCTGCGACAAAATGATGACTATGGAGAACAGAACAAAGTTTTTGTGACCTCATGAAACTTGAAACTGTCATATTTCCATTTGACTACTACACTCTGTACACAGTAACTATAGAAACGCACCGAGGCACCTGGATCAATAAATACATAAAGGAATCCACCAGTGTCAGCTTGTCTGGATCTCCTTTAAATTCCTGAAGTTTCTTGATCTGTTGAGGAAACAGAGGAAGTTGAGCTGGCTCCATTGTGGCGCGATCAGCCGGTTATTGTGAGTTTTGGCGACACAAACCTCCTCTGAGATGGGCAGCAGCTTCAGCAGGTCTTTGAGTAGCTCTGCTCCATAAATCTTCCCGTCTCCTCGCCGTATGTCTTCCACAATAGAGCGATTAGACCTGGAGGGCAGTTTATTCCATTAAGGCTCCATGATAAATGGCACAGGTGCCTTCTCATTATGCGTGTTAAGCCAGCCGTCTCACAGCCAAATAAAACTAAAATTAAACCCCTTTTCCTCTCCAGGTGTGCTGTCTCATCACTTAATCACATCACATAGCGTTTGTTAAACATTGATACAGCCTTAAAATTATGATTATCTTATTTAATACATTAAATAGCTAAAATTAAACTCCTAAGCCTGGCGTTTCCATAGGAACTGCAGCATTATTTTTCATTCAAGAATAAGAGGATAAAATGTAAAGAGTATCTGATGACCTCACTCCCCAAAGGATGGCTGACATTCAAATGTCATTAAAATACAGTGGGGAGCCATGCAAACACGCTGTCATGCAAACCAGACTACTAACTCACTTCTTATTCTCGACCGCTGCAGAATATTTGCAGAGAAACTTGGGGCAGAGCGCACTTAAACGTGCCACCAAACAAACAATGGAAGCCTGTTGGAGTACCTGGCACAGCACGCAGATATAATCTGATCCAGTTCTGCACATTTTAATGAACCTTTTACGAGCTAGAAAACTGTAAATGCTTTAAATATACAGTTACAATACAGGTTACATTTATGAACTGATGGAGGATGTGATCTCTCCCACGAGACAGATTAATGTCAAGCACTGGCTCAGGTGTGGACTTATCATTTTGATTTTCACCTTTCAAAAGCAGTGACAGCTGAGAACGGGCTCAAAAAAGCCAGTTCATCAAGCATCCGGGAAAAAGGCCACTTTGGCATCGCTCGTTTTGACTGATACCAAAATAAGTTCAGCTGTTCATATTAGACAGTAACCTGTCAGAGGACTTCTACGGTTATCAAAATGGGCTCAGTAAATTTCAGCTTTCATTTCAGTTTTGACCGCTTAGGGGCGAATAAACCACAAAGATGTAACTTATGCTGTTCGTTTTCAGGTGGGAAACTTACTTCTTGAACTGCTTCAGGAAAATGCCCACGTTCATCCCCCTCTTGGAGTCGAGGATACTGATCTGAAAACACACCTTAAGTGAGGGAAGAACTGGATCATATATCTACAGGTCCCTGTAAACACACACAGTCCCTGCATCCTGGATGTTGTTTAGTTACCTACACCACCTCACACAGCTGCTCCACCTCATGGGATAGCGAAACTCCACCGGGCCTCGTGTGCAGCCTTCCTCTCTGGATGATAAGTCTTTAATGGGCGACTGTATAGCCTGTATGGCTTTTAAACCACAGTCAATAGCGTCTGAGATGCAAATTGCTGTATGTTACTGCCCATACTGACACAAACACACTTTTTTACGAAGTGAGATCTGTAATCAAACAGCCCTGCAGGAAGGTTTTGATACTGTGGGTGAAGGGCAGACTTGCTTCCTCTGCATTAATGTCATTAGCAAAACCTTTATATCAGCAAAAAGAGCTTGATTTGTTACATAAACAACAGCATGTATGTACAGAGCTTTTATGTACAGAGATTGTACATCTTTATAAATATAAAAAGACCTCTTGGACATCTGGTTGTGTAACATTATTATGTTTACCTCCCCTTTGGTGCTCTCCTTGAAGGACCGAGACCTGGAGATGTGATTTGAGGTCCCGGCGTGGGACGCCGTCCCTCGCGCACATGTCGCCGTCTCCTCCTGATGCCCAAAGAGCTCCTCCACAGAGCGGACGTCAATCTGGTACTGCTGCTGCCGCACCGCCAGCGTCCAGATGTTGGGCTTCCCACGCACCTTCTCCTCTGGTATGGGCTTCCAGAAGAAGCTGCGGACTCTACGCTTCTTCCTGGTGTTGGTGGACGAGGTCGACGGGGGCAGAGGAGGCGGCGGCGGCGCCCTCGGAGGCAGGGGCGGCAGGGGCGGAGGGGGAGGTGCGGAGATCTTGGAGCTGCTGGCTGCATCCTCGATGGAGTGAGTGTGTCCGGACATAGAGGATAGGTCAGAGGCGCTGGTGACGGAGGAGGAAGCAGTGCAGCTGCCCCCATCGCTGCTGCAGCTCTCTGGCTCATTGGTTGTGGACGGGCAACTCATAACAAGCATCCCAAGGCGAAGCAGTCAGCACAGAAACTCCACCGGGCCTCATGTGCTCGATGCTGACGTAAAAAAACCCTGATCAAACGAGTGCTTCCGAGCGTATTCCAAAGCACAGGTTAATGTTCTTCACTCTGGAGAGCATTAAAACGCTGCGTCATCCTACTGCTACAACAGGGAATGTGTCCCTTCGTCAGTGATGGGTGCCTGGGCGATCGCGTCCACCTCCATCACTCAGGCGGTCGTCCTTCGTGTTGAGCAGAGCCTTTGAAGGGTACCTCCCAGGGGCAGCGGGTGGTGGGCGGTGAGGGCCATGGGTCTAGGGGAGAAGACAACACAGGACGGGATTAGACGGAGGTGGTCATGCACGTTGTCATGGAGTCTGAAATTAAGTAGATATTAAGGGGGAGACAGATCAAAAGAGAAGGGGTACCCAGTTAAAGGGGATGACGATGAAGGAATAGGCAAATCCTATTTTTTCTCAGTTTGTGAGGGCTTTGAAGTCGGGCTGTGGGGTGAATAATGGACAGAGACGTTGCACCCACAGCTTAGCTTCTGTTTAGTGTCATTTCATTCTCAAGAACTTCTCAAGCGGCGGACGAGTCCCAAATACTCGTATTTAGCATGAAGCCTTCAGCGCGGTAGATAAATAATTCACATTTTACTAAAGTTGCATAACCCTGGCCTGGTCAGTTATTCCTAGCCTAATAACGTCTTGAATCCCCTGCAGAGACACCATAAAATCAATTTCATTCAAGTGACTGGCAGCAATTAAATGTAATTAGAAACATTTTGTAGTCAGATGGTCTGATAAGGGCGGTCAGTTACCATCTATACGTAGATAAAATAGGGCTGACGCGGAATAAAGAAGCTTTTTTTTTCCTTTTTTTTTTAAAAAACTGCTCTTTAAGAGAGTTTTCCAACTCTTAAAAGAGGAGGGAACAAAGAGAAGGAAACAAAGAGAAGGAAGCACTTGCTGTCCACCCCTCCCTTCTCTTTCTCTCTCTCTTCTTGTTAAATAGATGATCCAGCTCTTAGTCGGAGGGAAACTGGTTGAGTTTCAGTGCAATGCATCACTCAGAAGCAGAATTGACATGGCAACAGTCATCTGTTACTCCTCACAGACGAAACAGACTGGTCTTCCAGACGAGGAGTCATCAAGTCAAAGGCAATTTGCTGGTACTCAAACAGGTTTAATCTTATTATTATGATTTTCATGTTAATCTTCTGCGTTAATCTCCCCGTCGTTAGCAGCTGCCTCCATCTGATACCCAGAGATGATGACTAATTAATAGGGTTAGCGGACGTCACCAGCGGCCTCATGTTGCCGACATCGGCCTCGCTCCCTCCATGCTCAGCCGGACCACGCTGTCACTCATGACTAATTCATGAGACCCTCGGAACATCTGACCTCACGCTGAGCCGACTCCTTCTGCTGTTGGAGGAAAACCTTCTAAGGTGCCAAACATTACAATCTCATCGGTGCCTCTGTTGACCTCTCAGCCACGGCAACAATCTGACCCTTGAGAATCTGACCCTAAAATCTTATTTCACTAAAAACTGTCATCCACAAAATTAACATCATACAATATTAAATGACCAAAAGAGAACAAAAACGTATTAGTAATACATTTACTGAGGTGTTAAATCATTTGAAGGGTCTGTTCTCCTCAGGTCACATGAGAAAACCACATTTCTTCTAAATGAGTCAGAAAAAAAATCCAACAGTAAATTATCACTATCCTGTATTCTGTCATTAAGCTGCAATGAGGAGTTTGGCTTAACAAAGAGATGTGCAGTTAAGCCTTACAATTTTAGCTTTCTTGAGGATAAATCCAAAACAATCTTAGAAATGTGCCACATTTATATTGTTACCTGTTGCCATACGTCTGTTTTTTTCTTTGAAAACCCCTCACATGCTAAGCTAATCGTCAACGGCTGTAATTTCCATAGTTACGCAACTGTCCCATTACACACTTGACCACAGTGCTGCAGTCTGTCAAAGGAAAATCAGCTCTGTGACAGCGACTACTTCATATTTCATATGGTGCAAACAACATCTGAACTTCCATCCTTTGGTTTTAGTGAGTTAAAGAGAAGGAACAATCTAGTAACACTAGACCGAGGAGCCCCGGGGAGGGGCAGAGCTCTGTCAGACCGATTCCACACATTCACCTGCTGTTGTGAGCAGTGATTGTGGAGCCCACCTGCCGTACTTCCTCAGGCAAAAGTGCTGCTATCTGTCTTTATTAGTGACAAGGAATTCCCCGCCTACTGTCAGCAGCCTTTTTATAGGCTACATTGGCCACATGCAAAATGAAATAATGTGAATGACATTTCCTTAAAAGCTTCATATTACAGGTAAGAGCTGGTATATGATGGTGTGGTGGCAGAGCAGTTTGGCAAGTTTGGCAATGACATTTAGGTAAATAAGTTATGTGACGTCTGTTTTTCATCCCTTGTTCTATAATATACTCTCATGGAAAGCTCAAATGTTTAAACCGGAGGTGACTGTCAAAACCAAAACAAATCTGTTTTCATCTACAAATGTGAAATGCCAAAGGTCAGGACCTGTTATAATAATCCCCTGTTGCTGACTTCCACTTCAATTTCCCCTGGGTCAGTGAACATCCCCCCGGAGCTGAGGTCTTTCACTCACACCAAAGGGGCAAACGGGTGCACTTAAAAGGAATTCAGGCTCCATCATCATTACCATGGGAACGCTCGTTAGCTGAGAGTTGTTTTGTGTGGGGCTCAGTGGGATGTCAGCCGTCAGGTTTGTTTTGGATCCCTCAGAACACCTTGAACACTGGCAAAAGGGCAGATGACAAAAAAACTGCGCTGTGTTTTGCTAAATCTTGTGAAGGTCCTATTAATTATATTACTATTTATTACAGTAAACAAACAGCAGTGAAATGTTGTTAACTGCAGTCAGCAATTGGTGACTGACCATTTTGCACTGAAGAGAATTAAATTTATTCCTATTGACATAGTGTTGAAATAAAATATATAAAATTGGGTGGCAGGATTATCTCCTGCTCCAGCAGCCAAACAGTTGTCACGTTATGCCTTGCATGAAGGTTAATGCAGCCAACAAATTCATTAATTCCCAAATCTGCAAAATCGGTTTGAGGGAGATTACCTGTCTGGTGTGGAGAGACCAAGGTCCACAGCATGGCACTTCATCCAGTATGGGTAGAAGCCCCCACTGAACACAGTTACTGCCCAGCTCAGATTAATCTTATCAGTCACCTGAGGATACTCTGGTGTCTTTCAATAAAAGCATTTGTGTCACCTCGACTGACCCAATTTTATAAATAAGCCAAAAACAGGCATCTCCTGCAAATAGGACCTCTCCGACTCTGCATCGTAAACAATGCTACTCTGCTCGGGCTTTGCTAAATGCACCTGAAACTGTCCCTCCTGCCTTGAATGAAACTGGTGCACAAATGTTGCTATAAATAGATGGCAATCATCCCTCAATCTGTCTTTGCATCAGAGTCCCATTCAGGGTGACAGAAAGGCTGTCAGCTGAAGGTGACAGAAGACTTTAAAATTCATAAAAAATCATGAAAGCCGTACGTGACTGGGGGAGGAAAAGTAGACTGATAAAAAGTCCAGTGGATATTTCTTATTGTGTAGAAAACAGCCACTATCATGCCCTTCTGTGGGCAGTCAGGGGATCTTAAGGTTCTTTTCGGGACATCTGTTTAAACCTACTCTCTGTTCCTTATTGACAACGAATAAAACTTTACAGCAGCTTGCAGACTGCTAATGCAGAAATTTTGCCAGCCTAAGCATGTCTCGACAGGGGCGCCATTGCTTTCTGTTGAAGGTCAAAGCAGAATGTTGCTCTTTTTAAGCAGCAGGTTTACGGCGCACGCATTAGCGTCCCCGTCAGAACACGAGCTATCGCATCATTCCTCTGAGCTGAAGATGATCGCGGGGAATCACAGCCTTGTTTGGTAACTGCACGTCATGATGTGTTACACACACTCCTGCAGATTCCTAGGACAAAGGATTCAAAATGACTGCGTACGGCGACAAGAGCCCCCCCAGACAGGACACATCCCCCAAGCTGAGCATAAATCTGGTAATAACAACCTGTGCCTCCAGATTAAAGCTGGACACGCGCTCCCACTGTTGATTACTGTTTAAACCGACTTTAGCTAAGACTTATATGAGTCACCATCTCATCTGTAACTCATGTTATATCACACCCAGCAGTTAAAGCTCATAAAACTAAATGCATTTAATCGCTTTCAGTAAACAAGGTGTCCCTTTGTATTAGCCTCCTGGTGACAGACCAATCAGACGGTGTCCAAACGTCTCAAAAATCATCGCTGCAAACACATTATCCACATGCTAGTTATTTATTAAAACATGTAAGCGCCGATAGTCAAAATGGTCCTCCCTAGCATTAAAAGACTGACAATAAAGAACGCTAACAATTCAGCACTTACGCCAAAGTAAGGCAAGTAAAAAAAGTGAACTGAGAAATCAGCTCAGACCTAATTGCATCACGAGCCATCCTAGACCTTCGTAACACCCACTCAAGCTCCTAATAAAACAGCAGAGCACAGCCAGGTAAAACAAAACCCAGACGGGCAAGGTAATGGGGGAAGAACTGAGACGGGGGACACCATCTGTGGCGGGGCTGCTGATCAAAAACAAAGATTTGAGTCCTCCTCTGTTTGTTCTTTTGTGAACAGGCGATCAGTGTCTGACCTGCAGCACACCGCTGGGTCTCCAGCACCCCCCGGCTCTGCTCTCCGGTTCTGGCACAGGCAATCTGAGCCTGGTGCCGAGGACGGCTCCAGGCAAATCCTGCTGTACCTCAGCTTTCACAGCTTTCTGCAGAATCGACACCACCTACAGAAGCCGGCACATAAAGTGCCAGTTTCTAAAAAAAGAAACAAACTGCACATCAACTTAAATCATTAGCAGCTCGTGAACAAGGCGCAGGTGAGTGTGGCATATAAGGGTGATGAGCGAGCAGACTTGTGCTCAGGTTGCCAGGGAGGCAACATGGAGGGAATGCAAACATGTTTACGAGGCAGTGGAGAAGAGTGTTTGCCCATGGGCCCTGACACTCAGCAGGCTGGGGGAGAATACACACTAATACCTGTGAAACTCCAGGTAGATGCATGGTTGTCTGTCATAAATAACACCTGGATCAGATGAGCATCTTTTAATTGCTTCCTTTTTGTCATCCGCCGCCCCCGTCCCGCCATCCCATCGCTAAGAGACACGGGTGGTATCAGGGGTGGGAGTCTGGGGGCGTAACATTCGAGGCAGGCATGCAAACAAGGACGCTTTAATTTTCTGTCTCTTTTCTTTCCCCTCCTTTTGTTGCGCGTTTTATTTTTAGCCGTTTGTCACTGAGGACAAAAATTGAATTTATAAGATGGCGACAGATTTTTGGGCCATAAAGACCACTTGAGTTGACCCAAGTTGGTAACGGCTATTCAGGCCTTCCGCTCTCCCACAGAAATAAATCAAGACCCCCCAACATCTTCCTCCTCGCGCTGACGTCAGAGAATTGAGTTTTCCATGTTAGACTCGGCCTCCACAGCAACCGGGGGGCAACACCACCCTCTCCCTTGACCTGACCTGGGCAGAAACTTTTTATTTCCACTGGGGTATTGTTCCCGACACTTGAATGGATTATCCTCTAATTCATCTCAGCATGTGTACCAGTGTACAAAGGCCAAGAACGCTGGGGAAGGAGCCGATCACCGGGACAGAGCAGGAAAGTCACACAAGATTTATGGAAGTGGGCAATAAGATATGATGAGAAATTATAATTAACGACAAAAATAAGCGCCAGACTGGGTGTAATGTGCTAGAAATGCCTGGTCAGGTGCGCAGTTATGTTGTTGTGAAAGTTTTGCAGCATTTCTGGCTGCAAAAGTGTTACAAAGTGCAGATTTGTTAACATGCAAAATAATAATTTGAGAATTGGTTTTTGCAAACCTGTAAATAAATATCTATATATTGAAAAGACCAGGCTTTTTTTAATCACATTATATGTATTATTTACAAGAAGTAAACTAGTAATTAATAAAACAAAAGAAAACATTACAAATACTAATTAACAACCACAATAAGAAGTTTTCTATTGATCAACTGCTTCAACAGAGTTCAGCTGGATTTTTAGGGGTGCCGTTTGCTGTAGTTACATATTTATAATTATTAGAATTTGCTATAGTTGCTACAAAGGCTAGAATGAAGTTGTAGAACGGGCTCGCTGTGCTCAGAGGCCACACAGCCCCGTAAATACACAAAATAGAGGACATGAGAAGCAAAAGGTTAAACTGCTCCACACTGCTCCCATAATGGGCCATTTCACCGCACCGAGACTTCTCGCAGCAGTTCCAACAAGGTCCATATTTCCCCGTTCGCACGCAGCGGGAGATGCGGCGGCATCGTCCCGCTTGACTCACCGGAAGGATGACGGGGCTCGCCGGGGACGCGGAACTCGCCCGCCGTCGGTACTTTTCGGAGGAGCAAACCTGCGCCGTGTTTCGGGGTTAGAGGGCGGCGGGTGAGACGCGGTCGTCCCAGCCGAGCTGCGACACAAACAGTGCGGCGACACGCTGCAGCGGCGGCGGCGCACCGCGGTGTTGTGAGCGTCCTGCACCGTGATTGGCTCAGGTGGGAAGAGGCGCGTTCACGTCTGTGCGCCGCACACGGACACTCAGCGCAATTTTGCCCGCAATCCATGCGGGCAAAACGTCAGGTAGGATGGAGACGGGTTTGTTTGTTTAATAACAACAGGAGGTTGATTTATGGCAGGATATGGACAGGGACAAGATAACATGGACATAAATACTTTAAGAACAACACTGATTCGAATTATTACCTGGCAAAATGAATTCTGATATGCAAATACACCACATCGCTGGAGCTGACACATCAAAGCATTAAAACAAGAAAAAGAAAATAAACATCCTGGCCAAATGGCCCAAATTCCCCTATAAAACAAACACCACCAACAAGCATGTAGGTTATTTTTTAAATATACTTTAATGTATTCTCTTTTCGATCGGATTTGGAAATGTTTCATTTATGTACATGTATCTTTGTTCAAGCATCAGTCCGGTTGGCACTAATGCAGATTTGCCACCGTAACAGATTCTTTTGGTTTGTTCTTGCATTTTATTGCAACGTCTGCTGGCCTCTGGTGGTGACTTCTTGCTCCAGTTTTCAACGTTTAATAAGCAGTGGAGTTCAGTTGACAATTACAGAATCTTTTATTTTCCCAAAGAGATTACACAAAATTCTGAAACCTCTCTCAACTCTTACTATACAGGAAGAGCACAGACTGGTCCCAGTACATCATTCAAGCCGACAGGAGGCATTTGTCATCGAATAGTCAAGGTAAAATAACCAGTTACAAATATATATGCATCTATCTCAGGGCATAGACAGTGTGACAATGTTTCACACACTCTCAGGCTGCCATGGTAACCTACAAGACGTGGACAAATGAGCAAGAAGACATTACTCTCAAAATATGTTTGATATATCCCAATGAAGAAATTGTTAGCAGCTCAGGCAAAAAGATGCTGGTTGATCAAATTTACAAAAGACAAAAAAGTTCAAGTTAAAAGCATTTTGGTTCCCATATCACACTTCACTACATTTTCACTAGTCTTGCAAATACATGCATTATGTGCAATATGGATATGTTTCTTTGCGGAATCATAAGTATTAAAATACATTTATAGTTTCTGGAGTTTCCGGAGTGTCTTTAAAATGCGTCTGTCAGGCGTACAGGCTCTAACTGTTGATCCGTTTGGTCTCGTAAACCGGTGGGCAGCGCCGGTTTTAAAGATTACGTGGGACAATGGAGTGGAAGAAAACAGCAAAGGCGAGAAATCAAGGCACATGTAGTCACGTAAGGCTGGAAGGCTAGTCCCCCGCTGGAATTTAGGAGCATGGCCAGTTTTACCAGTCGGTCACAGGACACAAACAGGCAGAAAAATGGATTTTTGGAAGGAAAAGAGGGTAATGTTGATTTTTTCTTAAAAAAAAAGCATTATGTCAACACTGACAGGGATTAACAACTACCCATATGAATTTTAGGCTACAGTTTAAAGTTTATGGTTTCACATTTTGGGAAAATATATCTCCTTGTTAGTGTTAAAAAGATTAATATCACCTGTATAGTAAATGACTCTGTCCTGAGCCTCATAAGGGTCAATACAACCCCGTTTTCTAATAGAAATATAATTTTTTAAGCTTTAAAAAGGTCAGATGCAAGATATTGCAACTAGATGAGCTCAAATAAGAAACCCACACATGACAGATCAGACTGCGAGTGCAGAACAGGGAGTGCAGTTAATATTATTGTCCACCACTAATAACAAAGCAAAACAGTTTTCAAAATATCACAACACCATTCTAATGCAAGATTTTCTGGTAAGAAAAAAAAAACGACTGCACGATCCAGCAATCGGAATGCTGATTTTCCCTGTTCATCTCAACAGGTAGACAGAAAAATTCTGAGAATCAGTGCTCAGAGTCTCCTGAGGCTTCCCGATTACACTTTTCTAAAGCATTTATTCCATCAAATAACATCTGTAAATTGACTGTTTGGATTCTGTAGCTGCCCTTTGTAGAGCTGTGCTGAGATGCAACATTCATGTGCTGGAGTACAAAAGGCAACGTACAGGTTCCAAATGCATTAACAGGTTTTTTTTTTGTCGCAAGTATAAAAAGTGCATTTTTGACAATGGTGAAACTGATGTCGTCAGCTGCAAGAGTGATTGTGGGAGCGTGACAATTTTGGGTACCGAGCACTGACTTCAAAAGATTGGGAAGTCTGAAAGTTGAAAGGCAGTTATAGCAAACTTGGAATAAAAAGGAGATTGTAGATTATATGAAGATTTTTTTTTTTCCCCATTTGGAGCCATGGTGGCTGTAAATCAAGGGCTAGTGCTCTTCCAGCCAGGACGGACTGTCGCCTCCTGGCATTTTCAACTTCATGTGGAACTGCTTCAGTGTCTGTTCCAGCTGCTGTTGGTTTCCAGCGTAGTACGCAGCTATAGCATTGTGGAACAGGATGAGCTGGTTATGTAATACTTTTACCTGTGTGGATGCAGGAAAAGTTGACAGTCAGCACACCAGAGTTACACAGACAGACAACAGAGCATTGAGGAGAATTCTAGTCCACCTTGTTCTCTTCCAGGAACTTCAGCTTGACGGAGACGTCATTTCGCATCCTCTCGTACTTCTCCCGGTGCGCCTGGAACAGCTGCTGGGACTGCTCGATCTTGGGCAGGGTGTTGGTGTCGCGTGGTCCAAGATTCAGCTCCTCCAAATCAGTGCGGTAAGCATCGTACTCAATCCTGCACGCGAGTGAAACGGCAACAGCAATGAGCAGCTCTGTTCTTGGTGACACATGCTACAAATGGAGATGAAGCTGTCCCTAACCCGTTCTCAACGTTTGTAGGTGGAGGTTCGGCGATGGAAATAATAAGGAAATGGCTTCTGCATGTTTAATTCATTCATTTAGGGTGGTTGGTGGCACATTTTCCGCGCAGCCATTTCATTTTAAATACACAGGTGAGCGTGAACTCCATACCTGGCAAACTCATACTGCTTAATATTAAGCATGGTGTCTTCAATCGTTTTGTCCACCAGTGTGTTCACGCTAGAGATGAAGAAGTTGATTGTACCGAGCAGCGTCTCTCCATTTTTGGCCAGGAGCTTTTGGGTGTCAGCATTGTAGCCAAACTCATCCTGAAAGCAAAATGTGACTATTAAATATGTAGCTAATTATCTGATGCATTTGAAAGTGCCTGATGTCGGTGTTTACGGAGACTCACGTGGAGTTCCGGGGACTTAAGGCTCAGGTCAGAGAAGGCATCGCCCAGCTGCTTCTGTGTCTGTATCATCTGAGCCAGCTGACTGGCCAGTGCCTGAGCCAGCCTGATCACGTGCTGGTACTTTTTCTTGTTTTCACGGAGGATCTCGATTTGGGCCTCCAGCTCCACGTCCACAGTCCTGGAGCCGCGACCCAACTTCTCTGACAGCATCTGTCTGGTACACTGAAGAGAGCAGGCTCAACAACACAGCGATACAGAAGGGAGGTCGTCTTGAACGCTGTTCAGATAGGTTTACTTTGTAAGTGTTGATGCTCCACTTTCTCACAAGGTCCAGTTTTTCCATAGCTGGGCTCTTTAGGTCATCTGCAAGAACCACAGCTCCACTGCTGGCCTGTGTTTCCATCACTCCTAGGCAGATTAGAAGCCAATCATTTTAGTGGGATTAACAAAGTGGAATAACAATCTGCAAAGGCTCCAGTCAAATGGGAGTCAAAAACACTGTTAAACCACATTACTGGTGAGACTACAGTCAACACAAATTAGATTTTAATGATTATGAGGATGCGTGTTATTGGTCAAACAAAAATATAAAAATAAACATATTCCTTAATTTCCACCTTTTTAAAAGGAGACAGTCCTAGAAAAATAAAAGTAAAATAACTACTAAATAATCACTGTGAATAATTTACTCATAGAAGGGAAATGCAGAAAGATATTGAGCCCAAAAACTAATAGATTATCTGGCATGAAGTTTTCAGAAAACACCAAGAAATATCGACAAATCAACGTAGAAATTATGCTTTGAATTTCTGTTTTATTTAGAATTTTCTCCATATATTTTTCACATTATGGAGGATTTCCCCCACATCATCTATATGTGTCCATATGGTCAAAGATTCTTTCATTGCAATCAGTTTCAGGGCTCTTAAAAAAAGCTAATATGCCAGTGTATGACAGGGCAAAGTCTGCAAGCAGGTAAAGCCACATGGAATACCATTAGATGAGCATCAAATGTAGAAGTGCTAAGCTCTAGATCACAGATGGGAAGGTTTGTATGTGCACATCATTAGTTACTGCATAAATCTACCCCCAACACCCAAGCTTTGTTATTAAAAATTACATTTGGAGACAGTAACAAGGAAGGAAGAGGGGTTTTTTCTCTGAGGAAGCGCAGCCAGTCGGATCAAGAAGCTGAAAAGAAACTGAAGAAAACCAGAGGGGGAAGACAAGGTGCAGGTTAACTCGGTGCAGGTGGTGATTGCCAACTGTGGTCTGATTCATACTCGCTGCTGGTACCTTTCTCAGCCTGGCTATCGCTGGAAGAGCGTGCCAGGCGGCTAGCAACAGCTGAGCTGGGTGCTATGGGTGTCACTGGAGATGTGGGCAGGCTTGCTGACCCTGTGAGATATTCAGAATTGTGGTTTAACAACGCGTCACTATCCTTGCAACTCAAGGGTAAATGGATTTTCTCACTGTTGAATTTCCCCGTTTCTGTTGATAATGCAGGGTGAATGTGCTACAGAGCCAAAGCTGCCACGCAGAACACAAGACGACATGGAAAATAGTCACGGCATTATTTGTGCTACTACATCCCACTCCTCAGTGGGAGACTTTTATCTGCATTTGTAACAGCTGCATATTAATGAAAAGGAAAAAGGGCTTAAATCAGACATCAGAGGAAACTCATTAAATTCAAGTGAATTCCCACCTTTACAAATTCAAATTGAATGCAAATTGTCAGTCTAATTTAGTGCACCAATGAAACATTGGACAATGGTGTGTAGGTGCAGAAGGTCACAAAACAATAATGCAGCAGCCGGATGAGGCTTGATGTGCTGCTTTAACAAAGAAAATGGAACAATTGCTATGGTGAAAACAAGAGGAGACATTTTACCCTTGTATGGTCCTGATTCATTGATGCCCTCCGTTGTTGGAACACAAGACTCTGAAAGGTTCTGCGACCCATCTACACTGGGAAAGGGGTCCTGTAGACAACATTAATCAATGAACTACTTCATACAAGAAAAAGAATCAAAAACTGCCAGTCGCCATCCAGGATGACTGGAATTCACAATCTAATCTGAATGATGGATAGAATAGAAGATAGAATTTCTTCGAATTCATTTTCATTAATTTGTATAAACTTAAAAAACAGCTACGAAACCTCAAGACAGACCCTTACCCTCTGGAACACTGTCTCGGGGTTCTGATCCAGGTCTCCATTACTGGTGACAGAGATTTCAGCTGCTGAGCTTCTATGGGACTCCTCCGTCATTGTGCTTTCCTGTAACAGGAAAGGTGAAACGGAGCAAAGCAAAGCAGTCTTTAGAATCTTTAACAGAGTACACCGATGGGGTCACGCTCTATGTAGATCCAGTCTGTTGAGATATAGAGACGTGGCCTGCCCTCCCGTGGGGATGGACAGTTTTAAAGGTGTTTAATTTCATCAGCGGGAGGTTAAACCTATACGTGTCAACGGGCTCCACAACAGTAATATTTAAAGTGAGACTTTCGGCAAATAAAGGCACCACTAAAAAGGTAATCTGTCAACATGAGCCCTCAATTGCCAGAATCTTGGGAGTGTTTAAATTATGCGAATACAGTACCCTGCAGATCATCATGTTATAAGACATGAGTCTGGTCTACGCAGGTTGGAACAGATCTCACACCAAAGCTGGAAACACTTAAAAATATGCTTACTGCGTATTCTTTAAATGCTATGTAGATTGTATTATTCATGTCATGTGGACACATGCTCTGCAGCACTGCAAAATAAATCATGCTTCAAAACATTAATATAAATTACCATTACCACAAAGACTCATTTAAATATTTACAGTAAAAAGTGTGTCACATCATCGGGAAGGTTTTTAAGTTAGTTTAGTTTCTACACTTGAAACAAATAATATTCAGATCGTGTTCTGCTTTTTGAGGTTCAACATACTGCAAAAATATGTATTATCTGATTCTGCATGTTTCTGCTTTCAGACAAGAGCGACTCATGTTCCAATGTTGGTCATGTGACACATAAATACGTAAAACGCCACACGAGGCCCATGTGACAGACGGGCAATAAAGACACGCTCCGCTGGGCCCGTCCAACCGCTCACTGCAGATGAGACAGATGCCACTTTCAGTCCTCATTGACAGCTTTTGAAAGACACTTTCTTCAAGACGACACCTCAAGAACAGCTGCCAGTTACTCCAGGCATATAATCGGCGAGGTGTGGCGTGCATCTAGTTGTATCCAGGATACAACCTATAACGATGTGGGGAGAACGGAAGGAGGACAACAAGGAGCCAAACGCTCAATAAGCCTCATCATGGGCAGAAATAATTGTGCATCACCTCTTTGACTACAGAACAGAATCAAACAGTACAGTAAGATGCGGCGTTAAAGGATTGAACAACATAATGTAGTGCTACAGTTTGTACATGTTATGATGTGACACGGTGCTGTGAAAAACCTAACCAGAGAAGAGAGCACATTCCAAAAGCACGAAGGAACTGCCAGTAAATGTGCAGCCAGTAGCCCAAATCCTTTTCCCTTACCATGTGACCCACAGCATGTGGATCTCTGTGCCCTCCCCGATCATAAACAGGGCCACATTGTAAAAGGAACTGTCACTGAGACGTCATATAACTTAGAACTTATGCAGAAAGCATCTAAGACAACATGTGATGAAAACAATTGTGAGTGATTGATGTGAAATTTTGAAGCAATTGGACTGAAATCATAAGTGTGTGCCGTGTTTCACCAATACAAATGCCAAAGCAGGTCAAAAGAGCGACACCTTGATCATCCCCAATCACAAAAGACACCGCAGAATCAACGACTGGCAAAGTTGCAAATTTCCGTTAAGCTTCTGACAATAAAGACGACAAATGTGAAATAAATCTACGGGCAAAAGGGAGAAGAAAAATACCACCCATTAACACCATATCAGATGCACACTGAAAATAAATATTCTTTACAGGAATTAGGCCACCACCACCACCAAAGCACCCACAGACGGAAACGAAGCCGAGCAGGATCATCCAGAACGAGAGAAACATCACCTTTAATTCAGTGTGGGACTCTTCTCTGTCCTCTGGTGCTTCTGCTTCTTGTTTTATCCTGTGTTCCTCATCATCTACACTGCCAGACATTCGTGCAGCAGCACTGCAGGCTTCCTCGTGGCCACTCCAACTGACCCCGTCCTCCCTCCAAACATCCCCATCCTTCCTCTCTGTACGCTCATCGTCAGTGTCGATGTCAATGTCGTACATCTCATCATCCTCACCATCTTCTTTACTGCCGTCTACACCCTCCTCTTTTACATCCTCATTCAAAACCTCCTCTGCCTCCAAACAATCTCCCTGTGGGTGCTTGGCTGAGGTCTTCCCCAGTTCAGCCTCAGGACTAACTTCTGAGTCAGACATACCTGAAAACAAACAGATAGATGTGCATGAATGTGTCCTGTCATTCTGACAGTTCCTGCTACTGAGGAACCATAAGGGAGTACATTCCATTCCTTGACCTCAAGGTTGAGCGAGAATGCAGCTATTGTCACATGCAAGTTTTTAGACACTTTTTGATTTATTTGAAGTTGTTTAAATTATTTAAATAGCTTTGCTATAAAGGATATTTGATTAAATGGGACTATTTAATCGTCACTTTGGCTTTTCTTTTGTGTTTCTTTCCAAATATACTTTACCGCTGCACAAGGTGGTGTTTAAATTAGCTTAATCTCAAGACACAGGAAGAAAAAAAAAAAAGACTCTTGAGTAGGCTAGAAATGGTGTGAACGGCTTTCAAACCAGTGTCATCATTTGAATTTCTAGATTTTAGACATAGAGCAAGATAATCCACCGTGACCGAGCCGAGTTTGCTGCAACGTGGACTCAACGTCAGTCCCAACAACTTTAGCGTGCAGCATTAGAGTTTTCAACTCATAAATCGTATCTTTTTGTAGAAATCAGCCCGAAACTCGGTCTGGTTTATCAAGGTTTAACTACAATAACCTGTTGCGGCCATCACGTGACTACCAGCAAACCACTTTACAAGCTTTAAACTTGCTACACATTACTACTAAAATAACACAAAAGATGCATTTAAAAGCCTGCATAGTCCAAGATTCTGAAAGGCACCGGTCTATAAACCTCACAGAGGTTTTTATTCCCGGTGGCTTTTTAAAGCAGAACACTAACAAGAACTTAGGTAAATGCAGTGAATAGGAATCGATGACGTGCTGCAGGCTAGCACTACCGCTAAATGTTCGCATTTCAAACTCAGTGGGAAAACTTCAGCAAAGCACTTTGAGTTTAACGTTTGCTCTCAGACGTTTAGCAACAGTTAAACGCAACACCAACAGATAACGTTGGTGAGGAAAACTTGTAGAAAACGTTACCTGTCTGCGGCCGTGGCTAACTATGCAGTTAGCTGTGCCTTGTTAGCCGTCGCACGTCAGTGGCTCCGCGTTATCCTTGGCGCCTTGCCGCACTGGGTGTTTCCCCAAAAGGCAACGCGCCGACCTTTAGTTCGACACTTGCATAGATGTATTTGTAAACTTCAATCGGTGGCCTTTAACGTGCTTCCGAAGCGTATGACTGTCAGCTGCAACAGCGGTGGGAAAAGAGCTGTTCCACTGGGCCCTGGCTGTCATCAGATCCGTCCACATCACTTGCTGCCTGTGCTCGCCTCCTACTGGTTAACTTTAATGCCTGCACTTTGCACTATTTAATGTCAAGCTAGAGCAGATTAATGTTTTATTTTGAGAGTCCTTCCTCCATAAATCTGAGATATATATATTTTTTTTAACAACTCACGCCTTCGCCGTTAACATGTTTATCTGAACTATACCTGGACACTAAACGATTTGAGGCACATTGGAAAAGAACTCCATTTCCCGTCATCCCCGTGCAGCGGACGCGCAGTTACGTTGCAACGCAAGCTGAAGCCTGGCTGAAGCAGTCCAGCTAAGTGGCCATATTGGAACCTATGAAGTCTGGTTGCACTTTGATGGAACTGAGTGTCTGTCGCTTTGGGAGAGTTTTTAATCTCTATCACGGATATACACCCGCGTGGTCACGTCCGACTCTCTGTTAGGGGCTCTGCCAAGTCTGGACGGCAAGTTGTCTCCTTTCTTTCGAGGAAAAAATGAGTCCAACCGATGCTAAACGAGGGGCTAAACGCAGGAAGAACAAGCGGGGCGGTGGCAGTAGCTGCAGTGCTGTCTGCAATACTAGCGGTGCCAAGGCCGGTGTCGCCTCGGCCTTAGGCTGTGCTGGAACAGCAACATCTGCTTCAGTAGTCAACTTTTTAACACCTGGCAGCACAGGCAATGGGAATATAGGGTCCATCGGGGGCATAAACGGAGAGGTAAGTGAGCCACACAATGTAAACCAATAGATGTTTAGACTAGGGTGAGAAAACTAGTGCAAAGCTAGCACCATCAACGGCACCAACCTGCCCGGGCCCAACACTGATGTGTGGAAGACAGCTATGTAAACTTAACCACCTTATCCAGCCTAGCTCGTATTTAACTGGATCAAGTAGTGCCAGGGCCCATCACTGTGCCTTCCGGAGCACCATAGCACTTTACAAGTGTCTCGGTGCGTGTGTCGTTACACTGTCTTCGTTGTGTTGTCTTAATCTACCGTAAAGCATTAGCATGGCTACTTTCTGCCCTGCTCAAAAGCTGACTGCATTTGTTAGCTCAAGTTAAGAAACTCGCAACTAAATCGATAGGTTGAACAAATAGATGAATTTTAGAGCTCCCGTGTAGGTGCAGAATATGTTCTCCATTCAAGGTTATTTTGGAGCCACGCACTATAACCTGTTAGACTGATGGTAATAAGCAAAGAGATAAACATTAATGCTAGCTAATGCTAACAGTGAAGGGTTACAACTTCAGCCCTGTTGGGCCTCAGTGGTGAAGGAAGAGGATTTTCCCTTCATTATTGCTACAAGCATAACTATTATTAGTTTTAGCTGTGACCTAATAATGTTTGCCAAATAATAACTTGCAGAAGAAATTAAATTTACCTCTGTAGGTAAGATGCACTCCTTGTGTACTCCTTGTCTTCAAAACATCAACTTGTTTTGGCAACTTATATTTTCTATATAATTAAGGAGTTATGTGTTCACGAGGATTAGTAGTGGCCATCAAGTTTGCCATTCTGCATGGCACAGAAATGTGATTTATCGGCTTTTTCATTATTGAACCTTAGCTTCTTTTTTTTTTACACTAAGCCACCAACCAGATGGATAAATGATCATTTTGTGAATGACAATTGCCCTCTCTCCCTTCATTAAACTGTACAAGATAACAGCGGGTTAACAGAAGTTATGGTTCTAATTTGTCTGTGTAAAGTCAGGTTCAACAATGCGTTCTCTAAAGACACCTGTTTGTTATCAACATGTATGTAAACTGTTATAATCGGTTTATAACATTTGTTTAATTCTGACATTTTTAATGTAACCGGGACAATCGAAAAGGTTTGCAGGATTTTAAAGGCTCTAACTGAATTACCAGTGGATGTTTGTTATTCCACCTGCTGAGCCTCAGCAGTCCTCACATCATCATCCAATTTTCGTCCTTAAATTGTGCGCCACACGCTAACACAATGCAGATACTCAAACAAGAGTTTAGAGGGTGAACGCAAAAAAAATCAGGCTGGGCAGCAGGTGAAACCTTTAAGAAGCAGAGGCCACTCCCTAATCTGCTAACATCATGTTCATCAACCTCTGGTCGTCTTGATGTGAAGAAATACCTGCGCTAAGCCTGGCTTGAAGAGCCCACATGCATACTGTTTTTGCCCTTTGGTTGTTTTATTAATGCAAACCGTCGATTGTAAAAAAAAAAAAAAAATAAAAAAAAAAAAATAAAAAAAAGGCAGCTGTAACGAGTTACATTCAAAGTAGATATAATGTGCAAGAGGTGAGCCGTTAAGCCGTGAGGAGTGTTTCATGATCCTGTGTGTGTATCTCTCAGGTTAAGGTGAACAACACTGTACCACCACAGTTTACAGAAGGACCAGTGAATGCTGAATTCTCCGGGGTTCTTCAGGTAAATCTCTTGAAGAATTACAAAATGAGGTATCGCTGTACTCAATAAAGTTTGGGGTAGTAACAGCAATTAAGCTATATGACCACAGTTAATTTCAATTATGAATAGATACAACTGTAGAATTACACAATGTTGTTGCTGTAATGATTCTACTAAAAGTACTCCTACGCCACTTTGCTTTTAGGCCTTGTTGTCTTACAGATACTGAACTCATACAAATCTCTTTATAGAATTTGATGAAATAAAAAGAAGCAAAATCTATTCACGAGATATGAAATGAAATCTAGAATGAAGTTGTCTCTCCATCCTTCTCAATATAGAGTGTATGAATGAGCAGGTGCAGCTCGAGTGTGATGGATTACGTTTCCATAAGGCTCTATTTTGTGTTTGCACACTGCCTAAAGCCACGCCTCACATTATAGTCTCAAAATATTCCGTTTGCATGTGGGGTAGAGTTCTTAATATCAGCCATTATTGTACAAAGCATCATCTCTTGATGAGTATTTGAATTAAATAGCTATTTCTCTCTTAAAGACATTGATAGGGTGCATAAGCCATCGTGGGAATTAAATCTGCAAAAGACTGAATTGTGATTTGATTAAAGAGATTTATTGTCTAATTTCTCCCCCCCCACGTCACCGCAGACGCCGTTCACATTTGGCTTGAACCAGCGGGCTCCATACACAGCTGGCGATCGCTGCCTCTTATGCCGATGTGAGCGTAAAGACGGTGCTGTGCCTTCAGAGGCAGGGATGCCAGGCCAGAACGGTACGTCCCAGCCCAACAAGACACCCAGTGCCCTCCAACTGCCTCTGTGGGTTTGTTCTGACTGCAGACGTACAGTGGAGAAGGAGGACCGACACACTGCTCTGGAACAGTCACTGGGGGTGAGTCACCTGCTTATGTAGCAGATTGGATTTGCTGAATGAACGCTCGTTAGCTGTCTTGCAAGTTCTTGGTTTGGCACATCTGCCTGAACATTCAAAGATGCTTTTTAAAAATGCATATATTTCTGATTTTGGGGAGGCAAAATATGTTGACCGGGAGTCGATGATTTTTTATTTTTTTCCCCATTTTGCAACAGAACCAGGACTTTCTTTTGCACATGCCTATGGGTAATAGAAATATGGGCCAAGAGGCAGCCACAGAGGACAGACTGACCACTGCTGTGCCTACACTACCCATGCTCCCTGCCCCCGACCTCACCACGCCGATGCCTGCTGACACCGTGTGCAGCTGTGAAGCCTGCAACGAAAGGCGGTCAGTTCAGAGACCTCAGCAGCGAAGAGAATTCCGTTAGAAATGTAATATAAATTCTTTGTTTTTTTAAAGGTAATGCAAACTTTGTGAATCCATGTCCTAAATAACAGGGAGATCTCTGCTGAGTCAGAGAGCGAGTCACAGCAGTTACAGAACCACTGGTCAGAGGTTCGCTACCTGGTCCGCTGCATATACCGGCAGACGGGAACGCCATTAGCGGATGACCACGACCAGCCCCTAGAGAGAGACAAGGAGGGCATGAAAGAACTGGTCGATAGGTAAAACTACCAGGCTTTCTCCATCATTTAATTCTCATCTGTATAACTGTGGAAAACATCAATAGTAATAAACAACTCTGTTAACAAGGAAGAACTGCTGCTATGCCTCACTGGATATTGAAGATAAATAAAATTATCACATTGTTTTCATTTCCTTGTTGTTTCCTGTTTACATTTTTTAGTTGGTTTTGGTATATAAGTATAAATGTGTTTATGTTTTGTTCTGGTCTAGACTCTGTGAGAAGGACCCGTTCCAGCTGTACCAGCGCTTAGAGCAGCAGGCTCGTGAATACGTCTTGGAAATGAAGGTGCGTCTGTTGAAGCACCTCTCTACAGGTCCCAAGACTCCCGGATCGACGGGAGCTATGGGTGCAACGCAGGGCCCTCCTCAGGCCTACCAGTTCATCTCCCTGCTGCTGGAGGAATACAGCGCCCTCTGTCAAGCTGCACGCACCATCAGCAGCTTCCTGCTGACCCTGGTGAGGTTCACCTCCTCTCACTGTCCTGCCAGTGGCGTACTTGAATCTTCATAGTCCGCCTGTCTGATTTGTCAACTCAGGAGACTGAGCATCTCAAGAAATTCCGGGTGACTTGGGAGCTGCACAACAAGCACCTTTTTGAGAATCTGGTGTTCTCTGAACCAATCTTGCACAGCAATTTACCTACACTTGTTGCACAGCTGAAGTAAGTTCTAAACAAATACATACTGCATATAATAAGCAAAGTAAATCCAGTCTACTGGCACTGTCCGGGAGATTTTTAATACCCTGTTCTCTTCCCTTCTTTATAGACACGGCACGGTCTCCCACGATTCCTACAATGAAGATATGTACAGGAGCTTATTGGAAAGCTGCCAGCAGCTACAGCAGGAGATGTCTTCTGTGGCTGCTCAATGGCAAGAGTGTGAGAAGAGGATTGATGACTACGTGGATGAACAGGTATACACAGTCAAGTCGTACAGGAGCTCAGTTTATCCACCATCGATTAAAACGCACCACTGAGCAGCAAGTTGCTGTTTTTGCAGCTCCTCTTTAAGGTGGAGGGTCAGAGTCTTCCCAACCAAAGAGCAGAACCACACAAGTCCTTGATTAGCAAAAACGTGAGTGTTGTAATTAAGTCAAACAGATGTCAGTGTTTACACTCAAACTGCCATATTTCTGTAATTAATGGGATCCTGTGCTTTCTTCTTCTTCTTCCCAGACTTTGAAGTCAAAGCAGCGGATGTTGAAAGAGGACTGGGAATTTTTTAAGCAGAGAAAATTTATAGAAGAGCAGGTACTTTTATTAAACAAGGCATCATGGTGATAGATCTAAACACCAAGTTCTGCCCCTCAGAGAAGTTTATATGTTGTTCTTTCCCTAGTTACCCAACAATAAAAAAACCCCAACTGGAGATAACAACTTCACAAACACTATGAGAATGCTGTCATCCCGTCTGAGCATTCCAGACTGTCCAAACTGCAATTATCGAAGGAGGTTAGTTTCCGTCACTGTTACATTTTGAGCTGCAATTCTTGAAACTATTGATTATCAAACGATGAGGCCAGTGCGGACTCTACAGTTACTGTGGTGCAACTTCAGGTGCACATGCGATGACTGTAGCCTCTCCCACATCCTCACGTGTGGCATCATGGACTCCCCCATTACGGAGGATCTGCACATCAAGCTTCCCCTTCAAGGGGATCCTCCCCGAGACTACATGGCAGAGGTGCACCCTACCAGCCTTTCCTCTGGTAGTTCAGCATCTGGCTCCAACTCCAGCTCTCCCATCACTATTCAGCAGCATCCCAGGCTCATTCTGCCTGAGGGACATACCAACACTTTGTAAGCAGCCAGACATGTACACACAAAAGGAATATATTAACACAGTTCTATCAATTCCCCTCTAAATTAACTGCTTACTGGGGTGTTGTTCCAGTATTAGCGATGATGACGAAGTGCCTCCATTATCCAATAAGTTTGGGGATGTGTACCCCATGAGAGCTTATGAGGGTGACTGTGTTGTGAGCCCTGCTGTCAACGGCCTCCACAATGACATCAACAGGCAAGCTGAAAACGTGGCTGCGAAGGAGGGGGTGAGTCCTGTCCTGTCGTGTTATTTAAGTAGCCGAGTTTCCGCACGCTGTTTTTCATATCCAGTATCAGTGTGCCACTGGGAAATTGAGTCCGTCTCCGTCTTGTGCCTGTTTTAGTCTCCTCACATTACCAGCAGCAGCAGTTCCTCTGAGGGTGACGAGGAAGAAGCCGACGGGGAAGCTGGCAGGGGAACACGGGGGCAGCAGCAGGAGGTTTCTTCAGGAAAAAACAGCAGTCCTCCACCTTCCTACCACCACCAACAGGTATTGAAGCAATTTAAATATCCGTAACCTGCTTGGAACTACCATTGTACTTCTTTGACATCATTCAATACTGCAAAAAAAAAAAGTTGAAAAGTCTGTAACACTCAACTAATTCCTATGGGATTTTGATGGGTTGGTTTACTGTGCTTCCTGTAGCTGCACCCACTGGTTTGCATGCAGATTAATCAGTGTTAAAAATCTTGTTACCGCTCTCAGGTAGAACAGGTCCAGCATGCGTGCGAGTGCCATGTGTGTAACCAGGACCCCACCTGTACCAACCTGGGTTCCACCACATGCCTTCCTCCCAATCGGCTCCACAGCGCACCTCCTCCCACTGTTGGACACCAGTTCTTCACAGACAGCAATACTCCCTCTACGCACCCTGCCCTCCACCTGTACCCCCACATCCATGGCCACCTGCCCCTACACAACTTCTCCCGGCCCCTGCTACACCCTACACTTTACCCTCCTAGTCCTCCACTTACACATAGCAAGGTGAGAAAAGAATATGCAGTTAACCTCTTTGTTCCTGAAGCGTTTACTTTGTTGTAATTTCAGTTGGCTACCACAAGGTGTCGCATTGAACCCAATTATTATGTTAGAGGCGTTTATCTCAGCTTTGGCGATTTCTGAGTTTTCACATGGTTTCATTTCTTTTCCACCACTTAGCCTTTGCCCCCAAACCCTACGTCTAACCACTCTGCGGCCAAGCAGCCAGCCTTCAGCCCATCACTGCCAGAGCATGTTTACCAGAACTGCTTTGGCGGCACAGCGGGAACAGGTGACTGGAACAGCTCGCTGCAGTGCCTCTCCCTCAAGTTTGAGAACTTGTGGGATGCTGCTGTAATGAAGAGCTCGATTCCTTCTGTACTGCTGCCTGAATCCCTACCTGGTGAGACATCACACTTTTAAAAAAAAACCTTTAAAGTCAGAAACTTTTTAAATCATGACTTTCATCATTTTTTAACAGGGGATATGCTGGGACCACCCCTCATGGACATGCCACTCCCTCCTACATCATCAGTCGGTCACCAAGGAGAACACCCCTCGCTGCCCACCTCCATGCCTCCTCCTTTCCCCACATCCTCGTCACTGTCCTCGTCCTCTTCGTCATCTTCTTCATCATCATGCTCCTCTTCAGAAGGCAAAGAGCAGAAGAAGAGCGGAGCCAAGAAGAAGTGTCTCTACAATTTCCAGGATGCCTTCATGGAGACCAACCGAGTGGTGATGGCCACCTCTGCTTCCACATCCTCCGTGTCCTGCACCGCCACCACTGTCCAATCAAGTAATGTCCCTCTCATTCACCTGAGATCACAAGACTTGCTATCATTTTCATTTTGTTGTACTCATGCAGTGTATCTTGTGTTTGGGTACTCCAGATGATGTATTTCACAATCTAGGTAAGAAGGACCATAGGCAACCATCTCCAGGCGCTCCTAGGAACAGCCATGCAGGAATGACCTCCCTTCCTCCACTCTCTGGCACCACACTGCCCCCAGCCCCCACCACGCACCTTCCAACAATGGGATCCCAGCCCTTTCCAAAAATGGCTGCTCCTGCCCCAGACTTTATCGAGGCCCATCAGGGTTTGTGCCTCCCACCTGCTGAGCCTCCGTCCTCGTCAGTGGATGGTCCCGTCAGTGCCCCACCCAGCGTCTGCAGGTAGGGCCGTGCTTTATAATGGAAGCTCACAACCCTGGGCGTATATGGACTCCTGACTTGTCCTCTCATTCTCTACAGCGATCCTGACTGTGAAGGCCACCGCTGTGAAACGAACGGGGCATATGACCAACCATATGACGGAGAGGAGAGTCAGGATGAGGACAGCTGCTCGGAGCACAGCTCCTCTACCTCCACATCTACAAATCAGAAAGAAGGAAAGTACTGTGACTGCTGCTACTGCGAGTTCTTTGGTCATGGTGGGGTAAGATGACGTTACTTCCTACTAGCATGCTAACCTCAAAATGATATATTTTGTGCCGCTTGTGTTTAAGCATTTCTACAAATTTCAATTACCTGTTCACCATTTACAATAATAATTCTGTTTATTTGTAGCCCCCAGCTGCTCCTACTAGTCGGAACTACGCAGAGATGCGGGAAAAACTCCGTCTGCGGTTGACAAAGCGCAAGGAGGAACAGCCTAAACGGGAGGAACACCAATCGATATTAGAGCGCGATGGCGGTGTGGAGGACCACAGGCGGGTGGAGGACCTGTTGCAGTTCATCAACAGTGCTGACAATAAACCCTCCTCCAGTTCTAAGGCTGCTAAAAGGGCCCGACATAAACAAAAGAAGGCAACTCCTCCTGCTAATTGATGACAAATCTTACCAATATGTATTTGCTCAACGGACAGGTGTTTTTTTTAATCTGACACTACTGAATGTGTTTGTGTCTCTGCAGCTAGAGGAGAAGGCGCGACTGGAGGCAGAGGCCCGTGAAAGGGAGGAACAGCAATTGTTAGAAGAGCAGCAACGGCGACAGCGGCAAGAAGAGGAAGAAGCGGCGCTACAGAAGGAACTCCTTCGGCTACAGGAGCTGCAGCACCCTCGTGCTGCAAAGAAGAAAAAGAAAGAGAAAGCGAAGGAAAACACAGCCCCACCTCAGAACAACCCACAGCCCCTCAGACAAACAGCGCAGAACGTCCTAGATAATTTACAAAATGGAAAATCACGGCAGCTTCAAACACTTATGCGGCTCCCCGACCAAAAAGAACCCAGAATCGAGCCTGTTCTCCAGCCCACCACGTTGCATAGCAGTGAAAAGGGGTTTTCTTCTCAGACCAATTCATCAGTCGCCCTGCACAGCAACACCTCCTCATCCCAGCTGGAGGCTAAAGTGAAGGCTAAACAGTCTTCTAAAGTGGCCTCTTGTGAGGCTGCTGTAAAGAAAGCTCCAGAAATACCCAAGAGCTCAGATGTGATAGTAAAGCTTGCTAATGGAACCGCCACAGCAATGGACACCAAAGCACCTCGGATCAGGCCGGCCGAGGCCCCAGCTCCTGTTCCATCCCCTGATTCCCGGAAAGATGACAGGAATAACATAAGGAGCACCAGTGGAAAGCGAGAGCAGCAGCAGCAACAACAACAACCACTGACTCAAACCAAGGAAGAAAGGAGAAGCCCACCTGTGTCCAACCCCTCCCCGTCTCCCCCTCCAGGCTCCCAGTGTGAACAGCCTCAGCAGAATGGTAAAATTCCCAGTCCAGAATCCCCACAGCCCAAAGGCAAAAACAAAAAGAACAAGAAGAAAAAAGGGGACAAGATCAACAGCTCAATAGGTAAGTGTTTTAGACTCGCATATATCTTTTGGTCTCCATACAATACTTTTGAGTCTAAAACTGATTATTTTAGGCTGAAGATTTGCTTAGAAAATTAGGATAAATCATCATACACGTATGCTGTTTTGTTTTAGATGATGTGTTCCTGCCCAAAGACATCGACCTGGACAGCACTGAAATGGACGAAACGGAGAGGGAGGTGGAATATTTCAAGAGGTAAGTTTATGTGCAGACATGTCGTGTTCCACATCTTGATTTTGGTGAATTGGTCACAGTGGGCGTGACACCACGGTGCTGGTGGTAGTTGTGTAAGGATATGCAGGCCTCCTCTAGCCTAAAAACACCTAAATATTTGTGTCCTGTTCTGCAGGTTTTGCCTGGATTCTGCACGACAGACCCGTCAACGTCTTTCAATCAACTGGTCCAACTTTAGCCTGAAGAAGGCAACGTTTGCCGCACACTGAGGGTTGTTGGCCAGGGACTGTCAGTACGAGTACGTTCACAGCTACACCCACCCACCCACCACCACGCCCTCAGCTGCTGTCCACCCAGAACTGCTCTCCCCGCTGCGCTCGGATCACACCCACGCTGCCTTGCTTCGTTCTTGTCACTGTGTTGTTCAACACGGACCCATTCGGACCGATCCACCCGCTGAACTAAACGAAACGTCATGAAAAGAATCACAAAAATGCTACTTCACATCGCGTGCTTGTGTGCTTGTAGTCTGAGTTGGGCATTTCTCCTTGACTGAAAAAGCCATGGTCTGAAATTATTTTCTTATCGGCTTACTTGTAGTATAAAAGAATGCTTATGTCTGGATGGTTTCCTTCAAAAAACGAAAAAAAAGACACATGGAAACGACATCAAATGAGAAAATGTAATGAATTAAAAGCTGTATTTGAGATATTGTGGCTTACTATTCCATGGTTCCTGTCCTGAGCACAGCGTCTCCTCCACATGATTGACAAGGGAATGGGCTTGGTCAGCTGGTCTCCCCTCCCTGCCCCTGCCCCTACCACCACCTTCTCTACTCTTTCACAGAAAAAGAGGGAAGCTTAATACTTGACAATGTTTTTTTTTTTTTTGGTTGCAATAGTTCTGTTTAACAAAACGAGTAAAAGTGTTCCATTTACTTTTTGTTTTTCTTTCTTTTTGACCTGTAGCCAGCTTGTACCAGAACCCTTTCAGAATGAAATTGAGAGACTCGTACTCAATCAATCATTGTTATAGAGTGTATATTGTATTAACACTAAAGCCGGACTGGCTACTTTTAACATATTGTTAAGTAATATTAAATCTTGTCTTTCTTTTTTGAAAGATGGAATACAGTAGTACGGCAGGATTATGTGTCTTGTGTCAAAACTTATTTTCTTACCTGCAGATTTTAGCCATGATTAAGCAATTTTCAAACATTTTTGCCCTTTTTGAACCCCGGTCCAATGGGGCTGTGATGGAAACCACATGTGACTGAGGTGCAGACGATCGGCCCAGGTTTCCTTCTGTGACCTTTTCACCTTTTAGGCTGAGCTCCCAGGGCAGCATTTGATGGCTGGTTTTATTTAAACTGGAACATATGCTGTAAAAAATGTGGCAAATGTAACACAGAAAGGTGAGTTTAGCAACGGCAGGAGTACGGGATCCTTCCATCGGTGAAGAAAAGACCCCTCGAGAGTGAAGCGTGGTGGCGGACGAAGCGTCACCTGCAGTGAACGGCGTCTTCGAGAATGTAAATACAGATGAAGTCAAAGAAAAACCACTTTCACAATGACTGGAACGACACGTGTGTGTGTGTGTGCACAGACGGGGAGGACGGGTGCAACAAGCTGCTCGAGGGGTCCTGGAGTGTGTGGATCTGTTCTCTGCACCTCGGTCACATCTCGGTTGGGACGTGTTTCTTTTGGGAAATCTGATGAGCGGTATTCATTGAAAGGCCACTGATCCTGAGCCACATCAGGCTGAAGTTTCACTCATCTCTGAAAACGCAAAGAAAGTCGCAGCTTTGGGGCATCTCGGTCATTTACATGCCACCTCATTTCAAACGTGCTCGACAAAGCAGGGAAAGTCAACCTTCAGCCCTTATGAAATCGAGTACATTCCCTGAAGGTAGTCGGTAAAATGAGGTCACACTTCGGCTTTACTGAGATGACTTCACACAGGTCTTTAAGTGCACCGGTCTGACAGCAGTGGATTAAGGAGTAATCTCGGATTTCAGTATGATTTTTTAAAATGACGTGTAGAAACTGATGACCAGGATGCAGAATCTTAATTATCCTCTCCAGGAAAAAAAACCCTTAGAATTTACATTTACATCATGCTTTTCAATAATTTCCCTTGACTCTTCTACTTCTGTTTGGAGTTAAATGTAGTTCACAAATCACTTGGGATTATGATTCTTTAGAGCCAATTCAATTTCATTACCTTAAATTAAAAGAAAGGAAAACACTATTCAACAATACATTTAGTAAATAGATACAATATTTTTTATTTCAATCTTTGCATGGCTGTTGTTTTCAGTTTTGGGTCCTTTTTAAAACAAGGTTGCCCTGAACTGTCAACTGTCTGGAAGCCAAGAGGAAGTGAGTTAAAACTGCTTTCTACTTCCTCTTAACTGTCCCTTTTAGTGGATGTTTTAAGGATTTTCACTGGTAAAAGTTACCGGGATTTACAAATTTAAATGTTTCAAAGAGGAGGCGAAAAAATCCGAGCAGACGTGACTCAATTTAATTTCGGGTATGAATTAGTGTGTCACCCACTGGTGAAGGAGGCGTAAACTTACACGTTTTGCAGAATGCTAAGTTAGCCACAGTTAGCATATTACTAATAATAATGAGGGGGGAAAGGCCACAAAATGGAAGAAGTCGCTTGAATCAGATGTTCTTGTCACTTGACAACAAATTACAGGTTCGTCGACTTCCTGGACCTCTTCAAGACCTGCTTCTGAGGAGGGAATGCCCCTTTCTTGACTTCCTGGCTCCAATACTGTTGGCTGAAACTTTGGGACTTCCTCATCTAAATACCTTAAAACAAGAATCCACAGGAACCACCTACCTACAAATACAATTAAGAAAGTCTGGTCGAGGCAACAGTCCTACATTTCCAAATAGCTTTGTTTGCTTTTTTTTGGGAATTCCCTTAAGATGGCGGGAAATTCCCATTCTTTTAGGACAAAAGATTAAAGGCTATGTGTATCCATTCTGTTTGGATGAAGTCTTCTGTCTTGGTTAGAGAGTGTGTGTCGTTACACCACCACTTCCTGATGCCTCGAAATGCTTTATTTTTTGAATTTTTTTTTAGAAAAGGTTACTCTTCTACCACCACAACCACCTGACAGTTCTTTTCTTAGAAAAGTTCCCAGTCACTCAGGTGGGGATTTGTGACCCACTCGTTCCTCTCTCCGATCTGTGGGCAGAACTCTATGTATATCTGTGTGTGTGTGTGTGTGTGTCCAAGTTCAGACCCTGCTGCCTCTGCGAGGGTGTGTTGACAGGGGGGTTATCCCCTGGAGGCTGTGTGTTTTTTCTGCAGCACCGTGTTGGCCTTTCAAGTCAAAACTGGAAGCAATGGTTGGGGAATCGGCCAAACGCCCCCCTCCCCAGTCACCCCCTACTCTGCTGATGAGTAAGGCAGCATGTGATGCTGAATGGGGCATTCACATTCTTGGATGCTTGAGTCACACCCGCTCGCTGATGAGAATTACGTTGTCATTTGAGGAGATTTTTTTTTAAAATTTCAAATGGCCTCGTCGCAGTCGCTTATGATGTTTTTTCACCGTAGTGCTGGCACTTATCGAGAAGAGAAGGTGGGCAGAAACAAGGAGTTTTAAAGATTATTTTAATCAACACTTGGCTTGACTGATAACACATAAATATACAAGTAGTAGATAAATAAACTAATAGTGAGGCGCTAGACTGAACCCTTTGTAAGTGTCTTATAAACGGTCATGTCATTTTATTTTACATTTAAGGACGGAACAGTTTGGTGACACACTGCCCTGTTTTGTGGTTATCGTCTCAGCGTCGGGCCTGTGTGATGCTCTGTGCAAACAGGAAGTAAAAGGCGCGAGGAGCCACAGCACTGACATGAAGCATGCCCCAGTTTCTGCTTTATAAAATACGAGTCTTCTAAGGTGAAACAACAGGTTTTAACTGAAGAAATTGTTTTAAAAGAGCCACAAATACACACACAGAACAGCCTGGTGTCTTTCTTTTGGGTCTACTTCCTTCTAAAGAGCAGGGGATGTCCAACTTCCTGTAACAAACGCATGACATGTGATTCACCTCGGTGGTGTCGAAGTGACAACAACCCTCCTCCCTTGCTCGGTGCTGAAGTCACCCCCCTGACCCACAGGCCAATTGTTGGGCCCGTTGGATGTAACCGGAGCTCCTCACCGCTGCCGTGTTTACTTCAGCCCTGCAACAGCTGAGCACACACGCCTGTGACCATGGCGGCGTGCCCATTCACGGAGGAGTTTCCGCAGAACATGCAAGCTGGCACGCGTGAACCCAACGGACACGCACAGACATTTTCAGTAGCATCGACACGCTTGTGGTCCAGCGATCCTGGAAAACACAAACCTCACCAGGGAGATACTTTGACTGTTTTTATTACAAAAATAATGTACTTAATGTGCCAGCTCAGGAAAAAAAAGGCACTAGGTGTAAAAATAGGCATACTGTCAGTTAGGGACGCAGTCTTTGAATACAATTTCCCAAAGCAACTGTTTTATATTTAACAGCTTTTAAATCCCGGAAGCATTCTCTGGAATTCAACATGGCTTTCATAGAAAAATTGCACTAGAAAAAAAAGTTCTACCATTTCCAGTCGACGCATAAATACAATTTTAGTTTCAAACCATTAATATATAAGTTACAGAGACATAACAGTTACAAGTAAACAAATAGCACCATGTGATTAAAAGAGTCATATAGATCCAAAATAAGCTTATGCATGAATCTCTTAATCGTATGAGTCCTGAATCATTTGGGGCTAAATAACTATAAAGTGCAACTTGAGGTATTTGACATTTGATGTACTGCAGAGGAAACGTCTCCCCCACCAGCATAACCGGCTGGCAGGAAGAACGCGCTGGAGGCCCAATTTCTGTTTTTAAAAAGCCTCACAAACTACTTTTCAGCTGCAACAGGGGAACTCGGTGTTGCACAGCTTCGCACCGTTGTGTCCAAACACCTTCATGTCTGAGCAGGAAACTCCGCTGGACGGACGTTGTTTGCTGTGTAGTGCTGCTTTGGCCTTATTGTCCGCGAGTCTTTCTGGTTCATAGTTTGGCGCACTCCTCGCAGTGGTTCAGGTACTCCGTGGTCTCTCTGTCGCTGAACGTGGCCAGACACCGGGGGCACTGCAGATCTGACAGCCCGTGGCCTCCGTGCCAGGTCAGGTTCTCCTCCGCCGTCGCCGCTGCCACCACCACCGACGCCGCGGGCTTTTGCTGAACTTCAGCAGTGCTCCTCAAAACGGGCTCCGAGGAATCTTTGTGTCGCCTGGAGGTGATCCTGTGTCCGATGTGGACCCGACAGACGGGAATCAGTTCTCTGGGCTCTCTCCCCGCTCCCTGTTGACATCAGAGTCGGGCTGTTAGGGTTGGACGGGCTTGTGCCAATGGACCCACTGAGCTCAGCCACTATTGGTGGACTCACCTGCTTGTGCAGCTGCCGTCTTAACTGACCAACCTGCTCTTTCAGGTCCGCTATCTCGCCGTGCGCTCGCTCTCTGTCGGCGCGCTCGGACCTAAAGTCTTCTTCATAGATAAACACCTGAGGGAGGAAGAACCAGAACCTGTTAGGCATTCTCTAACGGCACCATCCCAGATGGAGGCGGATCACCTTGCAGCTACTGACCTGCTGCTCCAGCGTCTGCATCCGCTCCTGGCTTTGCCTCCTTGTGCTCTCCAGTTCTCTCTCCAGCCTCTCGCACTCGCTCATCTTCTCTTTCATTAAATTGTTGAGCCTGGAAATCTCGTGATGCAGCATCCCGGTGCTCACAGAACCCAGGCTGGGCGTCTCCTTTGGCCTGTGGCATAAACTTCGGATGTAGTCCTGCCTGCTGGAGTCGTACTTCTGCCATTGTGAATTCAGATTCTGCACCTAAAAAGACATTAATGATTAACATTGTGTGCCAATACAACCTGATGGTGAGGTTTAATCTTTAATATTCCCTTTTTACTATTAGAAAGCTTATTTCCTGTTCTTCAGGTCTTATTTGCCACTTATTTACATGTCTTGTTCCACAGTAGACTTACATAGGCCACACGCTGCTTCAGCTGCTCATTCTCCTCCTGCAGTTCGCGCATTTTGATGTTAACTCCATCAAATTCAGATGCCTGAACATATGACGGAAGAGTAAGAAGAAAGTCCACGGAAAGCCCAGAGCTAACAGTCACACATCCGAGCGTCACACATACCGCCTTAGCGCTTGGTTGCTGCGCCACAACCGTCGTCGTGCCTCCACCATCGTTCCCTGTCTCCAGTCTGATGAGCAGATTCTGGCACATCTGCACCATCGAGCTGAGCTGGACCCGCAGCTGGTCAGCCTCCTCTGCCAGGGAGGAGCAGAGTACAGCCCTGGTGGCCTCGCAGCGCTCCTTCTCCACCAAGGCAGAGTGAAGCCTGTGGATCTCCTGGTCCTTCTCGTGGCCCGGCTGAGACTTGACACGTTCGAGCTCCAGTTCCTTCTCCCTGATCTGCTCCTTTAACCGCTCGATTTCCTGGAAGGATGGCCGAGGGATAAACTGCATAAGGGCCTCATTGTTTGCAATCGAATGGAAGCTCATTTCCACCAGTTAAATTAATAAATACAGCTTTGATGAGGCAAACTGTCACTTTTCGTGGCAACGCTTTTCACCTCACATTTCTTTTAACAGTTTATTCAAATTTTACCTTTCAGCTCATGAGCTCTATCGCATTCAGATTTAAAATATATTCTCACATTGGCTATAGACACAAGTGCAGTGATTCTTTTGAACATTTTGCGCATCCGTCTGGTGGTGGTGGTGGTGGGTGGGGGGGTCATAGTTGTATATTTTGTACAGCAGACTTTCACAATCATCTCGACTTTACAGAAAGCAAACCTGCTCTTGCTGTGTGTATGTGCGCTCTTCTAAAGACAGATATTTACCTCTGCCTGTCGAGATGATTTCTGCTCCATGTCTTTAAGCTTCTGCTGCGGATTCCATACTTCTTTGCACAGACTCTCCAACAAACACTTGGACGGTCCGATGACCACAGGTTCGTTCTTCCCCGCCGTCAGGTAGATGCTCTCGTACCGTCCCAACCGGACTTTTAATTCTGAAATGATGTTGTCCTTCACTTGAATCTGCTTGTTCAGAAGCTCGATTTCCTGCTGCGTATCGTGATACAGAGAATTCAGCGTGCTGTAACTCCGCAGTTTGTCCCTCGGCGCGTCGTGCTCGTCATTTATATTCTCCTTATCCATTGCTAGGTGTTTTTTTTCCTTTTAGAACCGGTCAGGCATTTGACTCCTGCAGGCTCCAGGTCGTGAGTCTTGAGGACTGAGCAGAGGTGCTCTGGTGCACCAGATTCGAGAATAATATCCCGGAACAGTCTGAGGGGATTTCCTACAGGGAACTTCCCGCGGAGTTTTTTTTAGAGGGACAAACCGCGTCAGAACCGAGCACGGACAGTTCTGCAGCTTAGTCCGTATTTGGGAGGTAGTAAGCGTTATGGTAAACTGTTGGAAAAAATACTAGAGAAAATAGAAGCATAAACAGACTTTAGCCGCTTTTTAAATAAGCGAAAGGCTATTGGCGGCGTTGCCTTCACTACCGTCGTAAAGCCAGTGTAAAAGCGCGAGGCGTAATTTCAACTCGGTATAGTTGGCCAAAGTAGTCACGAATCCTTCTCTATATACGCAGATTCTGGGGATTGTAATTCACAGAGAACGGAAAACGATGTATTAAGATCCAAAGCGTGAATTCCCCGCTATTAAAAAGCCACCTATCCTGTCCGTCAGACGTAATATTTGTGCATTTGGAGTTGAAATCCCCCGCGTACGTGAATCATCCGGTCCCGTGAAGGCACCATAAAGCCAACTTCATTATGATGTACGGTAATTGAATTGTCCTGATAAGAGATCTGGGCCGCACCGACGATGCGGGATTGTTCAACCGTTCAACACTGACGCAGCATTACGGACAATATGGTTTTTAACTGCCCCATGGGACATTTCTGCTTTCTGAAATTTTGGAAGCAGAACTCTGACAGCATCTGTTACTGTAGCATAGTAATACTTTTTGGCATAAACTCCCTTATGACCTCATGATAGCAGGAATATTCCCACAACTGTGAGGTTGAATAACTGTAATCTAGTTTCTGATACATTGTCTCTCTCATGGACATGTAAAAATTAAATGTATTACATAGTGATTGACACACATGTTGAACTGAAACAAAGAGTTAATTCAGCTTTTATCAGTATTAGATGATTGTCATTTGGTGTATAAACCATCCCTCACAGACGAGGAGCAAGTAGGTAATTTTAAACCTCTCTAATAATGATGAAGATGAGGAGGAGGCTTCATCTTCAGTGGAGGACAGCGGGACCCCCCAAGTTCTTCTATATCAACCACAATGGAACCTCATGAGGTGAGCAGAGGCGGATGAAATACCAACATGTGACAGCCATGCGACAGTTGTCATGGGGACTCGCTATAAAAGCACCCAGCAAATGGTGTGGTTAGGATGTAGAGGTCAGGTCACCCAAGCGGTTGTGTAAACGTGGAAATAGAAAGAAAAAGGGACATTATCACCGTCGTTTGGTAAATCATAAAAGTAAGAGGATGTCTTTCTTTAGCCTTAACTAAAATACGTAAAACACGTGACTGAATAAAAATGTGATGCAATTTCTTTACGGCGTAGATATAAATAGCTCCCACTAGAGGGCGGTGTTTACCAATTTTACATTATTTTGCAAATACAGTACTGTATATCAAAAAAATGTTGGTGACCTTTAATAGTTGAAATCCTGATAGAAGAACAAGACAGCATTTATTATTTACACAGTAACGCTTCAAAAATATTTTACATTGCACTCACAAACATGGAAAAACACGACAAAACTTCTATAATAATAATAATATGAAGAAGATGCAAACCGAAAATTAACATAAATGTTTAGATGAAATAAGAACTTATGAAGTACAAACATATTATATGCATTACTGTGCTAGAAAATGATGCCGTGATTCAGGTACAAAAGCCCACTGAACCGAGAGAGAATATACGTCGCCATCTCTCACTGTTTGAGAAAATAGTACAAGATTTCGTCTTTGGATGCATTAACCTATCTAGGAAGTTTGCTATAGTTTCGTTTGTAAATGGTTCACAATGAATCTGTATTGAAGCAATTTATTCGTTTTTATTTTATTACTTTCGATTTGATGTCAATTAACTAATTATTGAACTGAAATCAAAATAATTCACTTGCTGTAACTGACCACTAGGCGACAGAAGTGACAAAATACACAAAATACATTGTGTTTCTGTGTTTGTTTTGTAAATAGAAGATATTAAGGCATTTGAATGATGATTTCATGGGATGGAACTGGAAATAGATGGTGGCATTTATTATTTTATCCGCGTAAATATGCTTTTCTTTTTCCACAATCTTTTGCTATTGCACATTTTTAAACATATAGGGATGATGAGTCGATGCCTTTACTGAGCGACAAGGACGGGAACCATTATACTTTTCCCACTACATTCTTTCAGCACTGCAGCTTGCGGATGCTTCGAGAAATCCTCTTGAACTCTCGCTGTCCCTTCTGCCAGCGCCTCAGAGAGGTGATGACCAGGTTGCCTTCCATCTTCTGGCCCATAACCAGGTACGGAGCGTTGATGTCGTTCATCTCCTCGCAGATGCACTGCAGCCCGTCCTTCAGCCACAGCACGGTCTTCCTCAGGTCCCGCTCCGTCACGCCGTTCAGCTTGTAGATGGTCTTGCTCTTGGTTTCTGGTACGATTTTGGTGTCGCCATTGATGTAGGAGATCTCCTTGACTTTGATCTTCAGAGCTTGGTGCAAACAGAGAACAGCAGTGAAACATGCTGCAGGTGAGAAACTTATTTTACGCACAGAGACGGAACCCGCGGTCACAGTTCGGACTGTTTGGCGCGTTTAGCCTCATCCTCTTGACCCTCGCAGCCCCTGACGTCGACCTTCACTGTCTCAAAGAATAAATACAAACTTACCGAAGTCATTCTTGCACAGGTTGTCAACTATTTCATTGTCGTTTTCCTCCGTCTCCTTGCAGGCATCACACACCCTGGGGACTGCAAATAATATACAAATACTTGTTACTGAACATCATCAATATGAATAAATGCACACTGCACTGCTGACAACTGTAGAATAGACACACAAGAGATGTGCAGGCGTAAACTATTACATAATCCGGAGAAGCGCATATTCATTTAGCGGTTGTTACGGGTAAATCCCAGTTTAACAGGGCTCACCCTCTTTGGTGACTGGCACAAAGTTGTCAATCGTCGCCGGCGGTATGCAGAGGTCGTTGTCGAGGGGGAAACGCTCACAGTCCAACATCTTTGGCCAAGGGAAGCCGAAGGCGGACATCACGGGCGCGCAACTGTTCCTGACACTTTCGCACAGCGACCTGCACGGCTGGATGGGCTCGTCCAAGTCATCCAGGCACACGGGAGCGAAGAGAGAGCACAGGAACTTTCTGGTGTCTGGGTGGCACTGCTTCTGAACCAGAGGGATCCACGACGAAGCTTGCTGCAGAACCTCGTTCATGGTTTCGTGTCCGAGCAGGTTCGGGAGACGCATCTCCGTGTACTCTATATCGTGGCACAGAAGGAGATTGGCGGGTATCTGCTTGCAGTTGCTCTTTTTGTAGAACAATTCATGCTGGCTAAAGCTGTATAATCCGTGGATCGCTTCAGCGCAGGGAATCGTTATCACCCACAACAGAGTCGTCGTGGAAATAATGGCTCTCATTTTGCGTGCGCGTAAAACTAGAATATTAAGAGGCTTAATCGGGAGGTACTGAGCATCAGGCAGCTGAAATGAAGCCTGTGTCAGGGATCAGCTCCTAATGTAACAGGAGGTTTTCCCCAAGGAGCGTCTGGGAGGAGTCTCTGTGGCGCGTAAAGAACGCACTGATTTCCTTCTATCAGGTGTCAAGTTATGAACACGTTTGTCTCAACCAAAAACCCATATCTCACATGGCCCTCACAACTATTTTCGAGGACTAGTTATATCTCGTATTCTCATATTTAATGGAAATCTGGAAATGTTAATGAATCTCGTGCGCAATGGCTGCGATCTGGCTTTCAGAGCCGCGCGCTCTGGTTATATTTTGTCAGCGGGAACATTTATTCCAGCTCACTGCATCATTCATTTTCCATTATTAGGGAGCGCAGTGGTGAAATCCTCGGGGTAGCTCTGCGGGTTCATTCCTAAAGGTGACACATTGCCGGTGTGAGACGCAGACCTGAAGTACCCAGGGGTGAAACCAAATCTGCCTTCCGCTGCTCTGCTGCTCTGGATCCCATCCACTCTGCAGCCCCTCGGGCTCCAGTCTGGTCTGCAGACAGTCGCCTCCTTCAGATCGAAATTTTGGTAAGAACCATTGTGGCATCTCATGCTGAAGGAGCCAGTTTGGCCTAAATTACAAACATATTTTCATACATTCCCAAAACTTTAGAAGCCTTTATAAAGGCGGCGAGTGCTTCATATTCACAGAATTAAATACTCTGAAGCAGGAACATGCTAATCGAAAGTCTTCCTGTAAACAGATGAATCTGACCAGAATGGGCCATTGTTTAGTAAATGTTATTGCCTTTCCAGATGATGATTAAAGGGATGGTAGTGGTGGTGGGGGGTCTCTTCCCAAACCTCTACTCTTCAAAGTGTGTTTTTTCTATTCAGATGTCTGTAGAAACACTTATTTAGCCAGTGAAGGGCTCCAGCCCCCAGTTAACCCGTCACTTTAATGGCGGAGTCGTAGGTCACTAATCTGCGCCTGCGGTCGGGGGTTAAACGCAGGTTTCCAACACATACATCCCAGATAGGATGTATATGCACATATGGAACACATACACAAGTGTATATAAGATAACGAACTGCTTCACTCCAAAAGATAACATACTATCTCTGTTAACGGGACACTTTCATTCCAGTAAACTGATCCCAGGCCTGTGCTTTTCGTTACCCTGGTGGGTTCTTATTACATCCCTGTGTGAAGACGAGACACAGTCTCTCGGGCCTTTGTGGTCCATCTGCAGCCCAGTTACCCGTTTCTCCTCAACCCCCCATCCCCCCATTGAATCCTTTTCTTCTTCTTGTTCTTCTTCCCCTGGAAAATCAAGAGTGGGGCTCATGTCAAAAACAATCACATAATGTGCTGCGCAGGGTCAAACCAGAGCTAAACCCCAGTGGAAATGCTCAAGGAATCAATTTATTGAATGTTCGCAACGATTTATAAAACCCTCAGTCAAAGGCGCATCAGAGCATCAAAGTCGTCAGCGTTGCCATAATGTGAAACAAACTGGAGCTTTTTTATGCACACAGGCTGCCCAGCCTTGCCCACCTGGTTACAATAGTTTAAAGGTTTGCCCCTGTCGTATTTCCATCCATCCATCCTGTCAACCCCTGCCTATTCCTAATCGGGGGTCACGGGTGTGTGTGTGTGTGTGTGTGTGTGTGTGTGTGTGTGTGTGTGTGTGTGTGTGTGTGTGTGTGTGTGTGCTCAGACTGGAGGAATACTCCCTGAACAGACACTATACACACTTACGGGCTATTTGTAGCCTCCAGTCGAACTACTGTGTATGTTTATGGACTGTGGGAGGAAACGGGCTTACCTGGAGGAAGAACCTGTAAAGGCCTGAGCTGGAATCAAACCCAGAACCCTTTTGTGAGCCGCCATCAGTTCTTATTTGAATCGGCCGGTCGATGCGGAAACCCTCCTTCAGATGCTGTAAAGATGCTTCGTGTCTGAAGGAAAAGAAAGAAGGAGGAATAAAATAAGGCTTCCTTGTTCAAGCCACTTATCTTCTCGAGCTCCTTAACAGCCAGTGACAAAGTCCCGAACATCGTCTCGACGTGCACTAATGAGCTTGTTACCTTCAATCACGTCCTCTTATGCTGACATTGGGGTTGGAATTTATTCCAGCCAAGAGAAATTAATCCCATTACAGCCCCAAAGTCGTATAGATTATGCCTGCTGGCGTAACTGATGGCCCCACTGTACAGGGGTAATTGACTCAGTATGGGGTTCCAGAGCAGCTGTGGGACATGTAGATGTGCTCTGGCTGACTTCGGGGCTTGCCAAATCTATACTAGAAGAGCGTGCACTGGATTGGCGCATCTGTTTCCATGAAACTGGTGTACTCATGCGTGTGCTTTAGCGTACCTGTAAAATCGTCCAGATTGTTAGGTGTGTATACACCCATCTGCATTTTTGCATATTAAGATGTAAACAAAGATAAAGGCGATGTTTGAGTAGCGCGGCTGTGTGAAGCAGCGACGGCTTGATTGCGATGCCACGCAGGCGAAAAAGACAGAGTCATTCTTTTGCTGCACGACTCGGCAACACAGAGTCAGACAGGTTTATGTCCGCAGGATGTTGGTGGATCAGAGAGACCAGAAGATCCTCTTGCTCTTTGACCCCCCGACTGATACTGACTCTGCAAGACTCACGCTGTGAAGGGCTCTGCAGGCACTTTTTACAACTTTAGCACAAGTGGCTCAGAAAAGTGTTTCCGAGTGACCCGTACCTGATCTGCACCCCATATGGAGAGTCCTTGGTGCCCCTCTCCACCTTTGCATTCCTCACCAGAGGAATGTTGCGGTTCTTTGTTTAATGTGACAGCTTTGCTGAATCCCGCGATACATTGAAAGATGTTCTGTGGGCAGGAGAATGAAAACCAGCATGCAAAGAATTGAAAACAGGTACATTCACTCTACCTGTTGAGGAGGTTTTGAGTGATTTCCTGTCCAGGAAGTTCTGTGTTTATCTGGAACTGTGAAAGGAATGAAAGACCATTCATCTTTAGAAACAAGATGGCTGCCATTCAAGAATCTTTGCCAACTTTGTTTTTTCACACGCAACAAATTGTAAAGATTTTCTTTTCAATCATTAAATTGCTCATTTCCTGGACTCGGTTTGTTGTTTTCTTTCCAATTATTTCCCATCCCGCAAAGGTTTTCATGTCATGAACGAATTACCGCCCCGGGAGAAGTCACGGATCGTTTGTCTTTTTGACAATTGGTGTTGTGATATGTGATCTCACATGCCTTCATCGCAGGAATTTGTGTGTTTGAAAAGAAAAAAACTAACTACCCTCTTAATTTTAGCGATGGAAGCAATGACCCACAGTGACCCGCAGTGACCCGCAGTGGATCAGAAAAAGGCTTGAACTGTCATTCTTAAAAGATTTAACATGAAAACTGTGCAGGTTTAGTATGTATTCATCATTGTTTTGTTTGTTCGCCACATTTCTACCATCTAAAATGTGAAAATGTTTGCTACATTTGCTGTTAGCACCCTTAGCCGCTGCATACGTAGCTGCAGCAACAGGAAAATAATAATAATATGTACAAGCTCACAAAAAATGTAATGGTTATATTTACTCTGTCATTCTTTTGGACCTTAACCATCAGTTAATGTCATTTCATGATGTATTTCTTTTTAAAAAAAAGCCAATTGTGTAGATAAAAACTGTTACGCTTCCTCGCGCGTGAGCATACGATTTCTGGCCGATGGCGTGCAGAGCGCGATGGAACAAGCCCCCGGCAGCGAACAATAAACCTGCAGAGTCCAGCTGGGAGGAGGGAGAACAGATCCAGGAACTCTTCAGGAAAACAGAAAGAAAGGACAGATGAAAAGAGGAGCATCACTCTCAAATTTGCCAATTCCAATGACTCTCTGGAACTACCAAATTAATTCCAATTAGTGATGCTGGTGCGTGATGAGGCTGCTTTTCCTGATACAACGGGTTGACATCTTAGTTTTCTCATGAAAACTAAAACCTTTCTTACTGAAGGAGCATTAAAATGAAATATGTTTAAACAGATTAGAAACAAAGCCTTCATTGTCTTCTCAAATAGCCAGCTGGCGCTATACATTAGGTGGAAAACTATGACATGTTTGTGTGGTGCATGTAAAAGTGCAGTCAAGTCATATTTCTTTGTGTATAAATTCGCTTTAATGTGGCTTTGCCGGCCGAATTTGTTCCAACATTTAGACATGAATGAGGTTTAATATCACCCACCAGCCCAGAAACCTAAAAAACACCAACATTTATTTTCCTGCATGTGGAGAAACATCTGCAGTCTGACTGGTTCAAAAAGTGAGCGCACTTCACGTCCCTGACAAACATAATCAGCATTTCACCTCCAAAAGGGCCCAGTTTTCCCATTATTCCTGGATTAAAATCAAAGAGCGGAACGCCATAATGTATCTTAAACTGGCAGCAGACAAGGACTTTTTATTCTATCATTCTGAGCTCTACAGAACTGTCTGAAATACGCCTCCATGCCAACAACCTGCAACTCAAGCAATAAGAACTGGGGATTTAAAATCTGCCTGCCTATAAATTACAGTCAATCTCCTCATAAAACAACACTGGACGAGAAACAAAGCAAAAGTCTGGCTGCCAGATCGCAGACGAGCTATTGTTCTGCCGCGTCTGTGCAGTTTAGAAGACTTGGATACATTAAACAATAAAAAGTTCAGGGTAATAACCGGTCTCATGCTGCTAGTACAGTAATTCTGCATATAATCGTTACAGCAACTGAATAACCTAATTACCACTATTAACTGTTATTGTGATTTATTTAAAATGCTTTCCTTGACACTGTTTGCATGAAAAGATTCTAAAAGTTACCCATCTCTGTTGCTTAAGAGCAGCAAAGAGGTGTTTCCTCACCGCATGAGGGTTCAGTCAATCTTAATTAACCATTCATAAAAGCAGTTTTTACTTTCTTGTATTTATCGGTGGCTTTTAAACTGTCATTGCAAGTGAAGAAACAACTATCCAAATGATCTTATCCGTACGTATTAGTGCACAGCTGAATCTCCTTAATAACCTTCCTGTCACAGGACTAAGTCCTACTAGACGTACTAGACTAATATTTGTATGTATCTGTAGAATATAGCATATATATCCATATATATATTTAAAGGTAAATTGTCTAAATGCACACATTCATTATGCTCTACATTCAGATTATCCCCAAATTTAGGAGCTAAAATGAGCTCCATATGGGCCGGTCCTGCACTGACACGTGCGCACGCACACACACACCCACACACACACACACACACACACACACACACACACACACACACACACACACCCACACACACGCGCACGCGCACACACACACACAACCTTGGAGCCAAGGCACTAATAGGCCCATCAAAAAACTACTCTTGCGTCTGAATCTTGTTGTTAGCCTGAGCTAACCGATGGAGACTTCGCAGTTCAGCCCTTGAACTTGTGCAACTCCCCACCTGCGTTTCCTTTTGTCTATGTGGTCCTTGCGGTTTGGTGGTTTTTGGTTGGAGTGTTTCATGGAGGAAGGTGGAGAGGTTTGGAGCACTTTGGTGGCAGAGTTTGGGAATGTTAATAGGGGGAAAAATTACCGTTTAGAGTTGGTATTACCCATGTTGAGGGGCAGCCAGTGAATAAAGGAAGTTTGGACAAAACTTGACACTTGAGCCTTTTGATCCAACTCCCCAACGACAAAATTGGACGCGTCGCTTTTGGACTGGATGGGAGGGAAGCTGTCACCGCCGCCACGTCGATGCTGTGCAGACAGTGCTGGGTGAACCTGAGGTTGGTGCATAAATCCAGACCCTTGGGCCAACCTTGACATTCTGTTCCCTGATGGTCCCTCCCCTGCTGTGGACTCTGGCATCCCAGCCAGACCCATCCATCACAGGAGCACCGGGTTCCTCCCCCTGGGGGAGGGGGAGGCCCCAGAGTGGAGCACCTGCCTTTATGTTTTTACCCTTGTGGCTAAAACAAAAGCCCCCCCTTGGTGCACTTCAAACCCCGCTGCTTTCCTGTGGGGTGAGAGGTCAGTTGAGGGTGTGAGACGACTTTGCTCATCCAGAGACACTCTTCTACTGTGACATTCGCACTCAGCCATGCAGCTAAATCAATAAGCCTCATATTACACACAGGGCAGAGGTTGAAATATGACCAAAACCAGACAAAATGGCAGAGAGAACAAAAATTAATCACCTTAAACTAAACAGAAAGCAACTTCTTCACTGCAAATGGTCTACCCCCCCCCAAAAAAAAGGATTTGGGCTCATCCCATTTTGGTCCATCTGTTTTATATATTGTAGCCAAAAACATCACTGATTTGATTCGACCCAAATGTGATGCTTGAGGCAATTTCTTATATCCAAAAGCCTGTTTGACCCTCCTTCTTCTGCCCTCCACCTACAGAGCTATTTTTCCTTCTCTCCAGTGGTCTCATTGGTGAATCTGTGTGCGAGTGTGTGTGTGTTTGTGCTCACATGTGCGTGAATGAAGACCGACTTAAACTTTCCTTACAGCAGGATGAAATATGCACAATACTAATAGTGTGTGTGCCTACAACAAAAGTGGAGGCATATAAAGACTCCAATGTTTGGAAAAAATACTGGTTCCAGGGCAGAACCCTGAGGAATGCCACAAATCAAGAAAGCTGTGTCAGACATGAAAATTCTTGACGAAAAGGGGGAAGAAATCAAAAAGGTGACATTTCTCGTAAAATAACAACATCCTTATTGCCGCAGATCCAAGATAAAGAGACATCAGGCAGAAAACGACATCTTTAAATCTTTGTTTGCGTCGCTCTGCTAAGGGATTTTGCATAACATCTGTCTGTGTTCTCTTCCATCAGAACCAGGCGTGGGAAACAACTCAGTCATATATTGTCCAACACGTTGCCAATCGTCTGAAAATGAGACAGAATAGCCCACATGGTTCTGATAAAACCCCGGGTAAAGCGCTGGTCAGCACAGTTGGCCTGTCCCCATCCTTTAGCTAAAAAGCATCCTGATGTGTTATTGAGGTCGAGAAAAAAAGTTCTTGCTGTAAATAAATGTGATGGTCAAAACGTTTTTCTTCTGTTTTCAAAACTGCATCCAGAGGAAAAAAAAAACAATGGAAGAGCGAGAGAGAGAAAACTAAAAACATGTTTCCGGCCTCCAAATGAAGCGTAACACATACTCTCTGTGTGACGGTGTTTATAGGAACGCTCAGAAACACAACTCAGACGATTTTTGGAAAAAACGTAAAGACTCTGAACACATGTTTGTTGTTTGGAGTCGGAGGCCTCAGTGGTTATTTATGATGGCGGAGGTGATTCATGTTTTTGCCAAAAAGGTGGCCGGCGGAGCCAAGACGCTGCTGCCGTCACTTAAACAGTGTAGAGTCTTGGAAGCAAAACGCATCCTCTTTATGATGACAAAAACATCCCGGTAATAACAATAGTAAAACATTGTTTCCTAATTGTTAGCTCAATCCTTTCTGAAATTATGGCGTAGATTTATCACCGCAGACCACCAGGGGGCGACACATATAATTGTGCTTTATTTTGAGGGGCTCTCCATCACTGCACCTGGCAGGAATTTTAATGGAGCCGCCCAACAAATAACCAACTGCTGTTTGCATCATTTGTCCAGGCCAGCAAAAATCTGGACCCTTGTTTCTTACATCGCATCCATTGAGCGCCCATTGTGGGTTTAACATTAGCACGTCTGCTACATCTACATTCATATCTCAGGCACGAATGAAACCAGTATCAACTGGTTTCCAAACAGGTCTGCCCGCTCCTGCCCGAAAGGGGGGAAATTAGGATGTCAAAACGGTATTACGTTTCTTATCTTTATTGGATCACCACTCGTCAACTGTGGTCAAGCATGAATTCACGGGCTTTGCTTTAAACCAAATTTCCCATAAGGATGGGAATAAAGATGTCTGACTAAAGAGCCAAGGATTGTGGGACAAAATCCAGCTGGCTTTAATTGTATCCTTATCTCTCCGTACCTTCTATCATCCCAGGCGCAGACCCCTGTACAATTCTGTTGGTTTCAGAGCCAATTCAAGGCCCTTTGAGGCCCCACTGGAATTAAAGCTACACTTGGTTGGCAGAGAGAGCTGTGGAGGAGAAAATTGCAGGGCGACGACGAATTCTATCATCAAACTTTATGAAAACAGTCATGAAGGATTTGGGTTTTGAGTACTTAAAGTCAAAGAAGAGGATAAACAAAAAACGTGGTCGGCATATTTTAACATTTACCGTTGAAGAAGTTACCTCACATATTCCAGCGCTGACCAGTACAAAATCTAATTTAATGTAATTGCAACAGTCTGACTGTGGTTTACATTTGGTGTCAGAGGTACAGCGAAGCTTTGAGTTTCCTCCTTGCTAACATTGTAATGCAACATCTGTTGTTCATCACGAATCCCACCTGTTGGGAGTCGAGCTCCAACAAGGATCTTTCTTAAGGAAGATGCTACACAACATAAACCACACTAAACAGGAAAATAACAACAGCATGAGTAGCTTATTACAGCACGAACATTCGCTTTCATTATGTTTCTGTAGCTTCTACGATGTCCAAGCCTCAACAAGATCATGTGCCGGAGGATCGAAGCTTTATTTTGATTTGCCAGGTTGCTAAACTTGCATACCCAAACACCACCCTGCAGCAACAGTCTAATCCCTGAAAAATCCTGGAATATGGAAAGATTTCTTTCAAGCTGAACTCAAGATCAGTTCCAGGACTGGCACAGAGGACAGAGGCACAGAAAGCTGAAATTTCTGGAAATTCCTCCACAAATCTATAGGAGAAGCCTGGTTTTATATACTGGACACTGTAATTCCATGTACATTTGTATTTTTAATCCTGTCTGTGCTACTTTGCCGTGGTAAATCCAACAAATTCACCTTAAACTGACAATATCACAATCATTTCCTCCATTTTGTAACCCCTCCCCTCACCTGAAAGTGCCGACTGATCTTTTTTCCCACCTTCTGATCTCTGTGAAGAGGCAGGAGCGCGTTTGACCAGATCGGCCTATGAGGAGGTGATCTCAGGGCCGAGAACCTGCTGAAATCACAAACAGAGAGCAGCGCAGGCCTTGTAGAAACCCACCGAGGTGCAGAAGAGAGACCCGACTGTGTCAATAAATCACCTACCAATGACTGTGTGCAGGAGTCGCTTGGTCCTGCCTGTTTATTATCTTCCATGAATTTATCTGATAAAGCCTTCAGCTCGGCTTCCTCGGCTCGCATGTTCCCTGAGGGCAGCACATTTCGATGAACAGCAGACCGAGTGGAGCCGCGCTAACTCATTTTGTAAGATTTCCTTGAAAATAAAGTCCTCAGATATTCAGTTCACTGTTACAGGAAGCAGTAATACAGTTTAGTATAAAAATGTCTTAAATCACAACGCGGGGCAGAGAAAATACAGAAGAAAGTGTCTTTATTCCAAATGTGTCCAAAAGGTTTGGAGTTTCATTGCAAACTGTACCTGTACAAACACGTGTGTGATGAAAACGTCCATAGAAAATAGCTGCAGTGGTAAATATGCATATTTGTTTTTGACGTCCGCAGAGCTTCGGGAACATCAAACACGGACACGGTCCATGATTGAAAAACAATAAAAAAATCAAGTTTCGGCTCAACAAAGATCCTCGGAACAAATCCGCCTTTCTGTGGTCAGTCAAGTCAAACCGAGCAAGACAAAGTTTGCAATAATAAAGTGTTTCATTTTCAGTCATTTTATGCTCACTCAAACATCTGCGCTTGTTTTAAGTGCTCACATTCTAAGAATATAATGCAAGAACGAGACGGGGGATTCATATATTAGTTTTATTAAAGACGTTAGCTGTGAAACCAACCTCAGCCTCAGGAACTTCATTGCTTCACGATGTTGAAAGTTTGCTCCAGGTCCCGTTGTTTGAGACCAAACTTGTGGTGTGTAAAAGTCTAAATCAGGGGCCAAAAAAAATCCATTAAAGAAAAAAAACACCGTTGTTTTATCCGGAAAAAGTTTTAGAACTATTCTACACATCATATTTTAGCCAGAACCGGATAGCAAGTTCACATCTATACCTGGATTTCTGCCTCCAACAGACTTGCAGTGCGTGGCCCCGAGTCAAGTCTGATTCCCCCCACCCCCAAGTCAGAGACAACTGGTGAGGCATTAGGGGTTCTTACGGTGAGAGAAGACAGGGATGGGGAAAAACTGGGTGTCATCGCTGAAGGGGTTAGTCCCGTATTCCTTGTCAGGGGGGAATACATGTATTTACGGGAAGAGCGCCTCCTGCTCAGGCTCGGCACGCGTCCTGGCCTGCGTGGCACTACAGTTCTAATGCCAGGCTGAGCCACCGCTGTTATTAAAGGTGGGGGGTGCACGAGAGAGCAAGCTTCAGCTGTCAAGTCCTCGCAGCTGACTTGAAGCTCCCTGTCGGGCAGCATTCCGATATCGGTGAAGACGGAGGCCATCGTCTGGAAACGAGGTTCCCAGTCCAGAACGTAGTCCCAACTGTAGCTGCCCTGAAGCTGCTCGTCCAGACACACCAGTGATGACAGGGAGTCTGCGGGGGCTGGCCCCCCTGAAACGGCAGCATAGCCATTCGTCCTCATGCTCTCCTCCAAATCCTTCATCCTGACAATAGCAGGAAGTAGAGGAAGCAGTCCCTCGCCACCCCCCTCTTCTTTGAAGTGGTAGAGGCTTTCGGTGCTGGCCATCTCCGATGACAGACGTTTATTCATCACGTGCTCTGGCGCCACGCTGACAGAATGACACGAGATGTTGTCCTGGCGTAGAGCGGAATGTGAGATGTCAGGGACCGGCTTCCCCTGCACAGATTCATCCCCCCTCCGGCAGGGGTACTCGTTAATCCACCTGATCTCCTGGTCTTCAGCCATCTCACCTTCTGCTGATCCTCGGCCACTCGAGTCTGACTGGCTGTATGGGTTTGACACCTGCCTCTTGGGCACCACAATGCTGGGCCGTTTTATCTCCTGCAGAGTAATCGGGCTTTGATTTAGGCTGTTGGATCTATGGAATGAACCGGTGCCACGGTTCAAGTTAGCCGCCATGGCGGCGGCCTTCTTCAGCGCCACTTCTTTGGTCTTGTATCTGAGGACCAAGCCCACAAAAATGAGGAGGACAACGAGGATCACGACCAGCGAAATACTCAGACCGAACATGTGCGTGTCAAGAGGTGCCCCGGTAAGGGCCTCGGCGGAGCTTGAGATATTGATGAAGACTACACAGTTTGTGGTCCTGGAGGACAATTTGGGACTACCAGCAGACACCACTAGCTTCACCAAGTCCTCCCCGTGGCTACCTCGTCTGCGGTACACTGGCTCTGAAACGAAAATGCTCCCAGTTGTTCTGTTGATTGAGAAAAATAGCGATGAGCTGGTGAGCGAATATTCCACCATCCCATCAACTCCTCTGTCATGATCCATTGCCGTCACAAATCCGACAACATCTTCCCGCTTGGAATTTTCCGGCAGAAGGAAATGGTACTGCTTTTGGGTAAAGACGGGACTGAACTCGTCCACGCCCTTGATGCTCACCTGCACTCTCACCGTGGCTGATTTACCACCTTTGTCTTGTGCCTCTACTACGAAACAGTACTCATTCTCCCGTTCATAATCGAAGGTCTGTCTGGTGTGAATGTCCCCTGTTAGGGGGTCAATGGCAAAAGCTTCTTTCTTCTCAGGGCTGCCGCTGTCGTAGTCCAAGAAGCAAGAGGACAAAATTGAGTAGGTGACCTGGCCATATGGACCGAGGTCATTGTCCACTGCGTGCACAGAGCAGGTATGGGTGAATGCCGGGAGGTTCTCCAGCACAGAACAGTTAACAACAGGGAACAGGAAGTGTGGGCTGTTGTCGTTTTCATCCAACACTGTGATGAAGACCACCGTAAAAGCCACTCTACGTTTTTCCGAAAGCTCCCCGCCATCAGAGGCTCGGATGGTCAGGATGTATTTGGAGTCCTGCTCATAATCGAGGGACTGGTTGACCACTAGAAAGCCGGAATCGGGGTCGAGCTTGTAGTGGCCTTTACCGTTCCCTGAAATTATGTCAAACTTCAACGAACCATTGGGTCCAAGGTCAGGGTCCTGAGCAGTGACCTGGACCAGGTGGGTACCTACAGCACTGTTCTCCCTCACCTGTGTGTGGTACTCCATGCTGGAAAACACGGGGGCGTTGTCATTGCAGTCCGCCACAGTCACCATAACAACAGCAGAGCTGTTCAGCGGGGGGATACCTCGATCAGCCACGCTAACGGTTAGCACATAGCTCTCTGTGGTCTCCCGGTCTAAAGGGTTACACAGAACAAGTTTCCCAACATTTCGCCACTGATTCTCTACCTGAACTAATCTGACTTCCAGGCTGAACCGCCGCTCCTCATTTCCCTGAATAATGGCATAGTCCAGATGTGTATTTTCAGGGCTCCAGTCCTGGTCCTCCGCAGACAAGGTGAGCAAGGTGGCGTCTGTTGGCGTGTCCTCGGGGACGGTGAGTGAATAGACCTCCTGATGGAACATCGGCACGTGGTCATTGGTGTCCAGAACTTGCACGTCTATGGAGGTGATACTGGAAAGAGCGGGATCGCCTCCGTCTCTAGCCTCAACCAGGAGATGGATCAGGTTGCCGTTGGTGATTTCTTTTATGGGCTTGTTGATAAAAACAGACCCTAGAAGACAAAGAGCGTGGAGTAAGGAACGCGGAGGTCGCACTTGTGATGTTTCAAGGGCAAACTCGGAGCGTCGCAGGAAACCTGCCCGGAAGAGCCAAATCCAGGTTCAGCTAAACCAAAACAATTCTATTGCTGTCAATCAGAGCCTGCACACTTATACAAACGGGCTGATTTTATCTCACAATAAAACCACTCTTCTTAAAGAAAGAAACTTTATGAGACCTGACATCTGGTCTGGGCAACGTGAAACTATAAAACTCATGTCAATTGATTTAACAGATGCTTTAACTAACGTGTGCAGTGTTCCTGGATTTGCTTTTCTTCAGAGCGGGACCTACAAAAACCAAGTCAAAGCTAAATCAAAATTGTCCTTATTAAACTCTGCAATCCCACATCATTTCCTGCGTGACTATTCTGTAACGAACTCCATATGCTCACTGCAGGGGCAATTTTTCTCTTTAGCCGGCAATTACGCGTTTATGCATCAGATCTTTTATTCCATTTCAGCATCTGATGTCTTTTTTTGATCACATGTATTAATAAATGTGTGGCCTTTGTCTGAAAGGGGCAGACGCTCAGGCTGGGAAGCACCTCGCCACAAAACCCTGATTCAATTTTCTGTATGGGTAGCTTTAGTCAACGCTGATTAAAATGTTACTTTTCATCTGTTTTACCATAAAGGAGAAACACATTTGCTCCAAAATATAATAGAAGCCCAGCAATGGAGGTTTTATCTTTTTTTGAGCTTCGGATACATCTGAAAATAAGGCCGTTATCTCTTGAAGGCATTATTCTCCGCTGTTTCACCCCTCCACGATGAGCTTACTGGCATTCATGACAGCCTACATGGAGAAGTATACTGCTGCTGGCAGCATGACAGCAACTCTGAGTAACCTCTGATATCCAGGCTGAGATTCCCATAGCTGAGCCAATAGGCCTCATTTTAATGGAAACATTCCAGGTATGAGTATCAAAATCAGACCAGAGAGCCGTGTTTTCGTGAAATGAATTAATGGCTTACAGAGCAACTGGTCTCCTACAGTGTTGCTGTCTCACTCTGACCGTCTTACCACTGTCCGCCTGTATGTAAAAGCCTTGTGACGGAGACGACAGCAGTCTGTAGGTGATCTCGCCGTTGAGTCCAGAGTCTCTGTCTGTGGCGGAAACAGACAGAACTAGCGTGTCTGCGGCCGCCAACTCCGACAAATCCACCTTTGAGACAAAACAAGTCACAGGTGTCAGCCTGCATCTGTCCCGGCTTCTGAACGCTCGATCGCGGCACCTTTACCTGGTAGGAGTCCTTGCTGAAAACCGGAGCGTTGTCGTTCACGTCAAGCACTTGAACTTTGACCTCTCCGCTGGTCTGGTGGAGGGAGTCAGATGCCAGAACAGTCAGCGTGTACTCCGCCTGCTCCTCGTAGTCCAGGGCTTGGGTCAGCGTAACCACCCCGGTGTACTGGTCGATGGCGAATGGGGAACGGGTGCTGCCTTCGGCGGAGAGGCTGTAGGTGATGGTCGAGCTCAGATCCACGTCGTTAGCAGTCACCTGGGTGACCGTGTGACCCGCCGGCCGGTCTACAGTTGGACAGAACACATCAGATAAGTCAAACGGTCACACGGTGACGGTCCACCATCGGGGACGCAGCCGGGTCAGACATACTCTCTGCTATAACCACGGGCTCCATGGGGGGGATGGCGGGGATGTTGTCATTGACGTCTACCACCTGAACCCTGACGGTAGCGGTGCTGCTGAGAGGAGGCTCCCCCTTGTCTGCCGCCTGCAGAACCAGCCTTGAGGACAGAGGTAGAATATCATGCAGGTGCTGCTGCTAGCTTTAGCTGCTCAAATAAAGCAAGCCTACTTGTAAGAGGGCGTGATCTCACGGTCCAGTAAGACGTTGGTGGCCAGAATCCCCCGAACAGAGTCCAAAATAAAAGCTTGATTAGGATCACCGGACACAATAGAGTACTCGATCTGCCCGTTGATTCCACCGTCCGCATCTGACGCAAACACCTGCAGAAGAACACGAGCACCTGTCAACGTTGCCTTCACTCCACGAGTCCACAACAAAAAAACAGACTGTCCACCTGCATAATATAGGTGTTGTGGGCTTGTCCTTCCCAAACGGCCGTTCTGTAGCTGCTGTAATCGAACCGCGGCGCGTTGTCGTTCACGTCCAGCAGGCTGATGGAGACCCTGCAGTGGGTGGTCTGCAGCCCGTTCTCAGCCAGGACCACCAGGTGGATGTGAGGGCTCAGCTCAAAGTCCAGAGCGTAATCTTTCTGTACACGGATCTCACCTTGACGAGAAAGACCCAACAGTAAGGGAACGCCACCAGAAACTGGTCTCCGCGCTTTATTTGTGAAAGTGATTTTAATGGACTGTAGCTTCTGGCTCGTTAGCAACAGGGAGGTGTGCAGCTAACTGCTAAGCTAGTCTGTTTCTCATGTTATGACTTATTTGAAGAGTTTTATTCATTTTCACTTTGTGGTTAAAAGTGATCCTTCTGTTGTTTTTAAGTGAAAGTACATTACAGCTTGTGCTATAAGCTAATATAACATAATGGGTGTTGAGGACTGTTTTCTCTGTGTCAACTTTCGCCTGCGCAGTGATTTTGGTTGAAAATGTGCTAAATTGGCACATTTGCAGGATGCTTTTATTAATGTGGACTGTCCCAGTACCGTCCCAGTAATCTTACACTGTATGAATGAGGATATGGGGCCAAAGTCATGGAAATCAAAACAATCAGAGGCATTTAAAAAGGTGTTGACGTGAGCTTTCATAGCTTCACATTTTTGAGGGGACCCCACAAAACAGATTATACTTTAGAGAGTTATTGTGGTACGAATCCAGAAAAAAACCCCCAGTGGTGATAAAATCAGGCAGGCTACAATCATAATAATTTAGGAAATACTTGTGTATAAACAACCAGATGAACCTGATAAGTATTTAGTAGAGAGACAGAAACGCACCAGTTGAGGTGGATTGGAGCTGCAGCTCAACAGTGATTGAAAATGACAGAGAATCGAATGTTATTTTCTGGATCCTTATGTGGAAAATGAAATGGATGGGTGACCGAATGCTCTGAGCTATTAGCATAACTTAACTGATGAAAGCGTGCCTGATGTCTACGGACAGACACATCTGCTACTAATAAACCCACGGCTCCGGCAGAGACGATCTTGCAAAATTTCATGTGTTTCGTACCCGTGTGATGGTTGATGGAGAAAAGGCTGTGTTCATTGCCGCTAAATATGGAGTACACCACGCTTTGTCTGCTGTCTGCCCGTCCGGTGGCCTCGACTTTAGTTATCCAAGTGCCTTTAGAGGAAGACATTGAAAAAAACAATGAGTGTTCTAAGGGTGTCATCCATCCATCTACGAACAAATGGATTGATTTCCCGGATATTACCACTAGGGGGCGATAAATGAACTATGAGCTATGGCAGAATCAATTGAGAATTTTACACAATAAAAACCCACCAGCTCTACTGTTCTCCTGGATGGTGGCGTTATACACGTTGTTTGTGAAGTGCAGTCCTTCCTGGTCTCCTTTCAGGTGGATCAAAACCAGGCAGGCGGATGTCAGAACAGGTCGTCCTCGGTCCGACACCATGACCTCCAACTTCCTGCCGGAGAATCCTGCCCTCACCCGCCTCCTGAGTGAAATCTCGCCCGTCTCGCTGTTGATGGCAAATAAATTTTCCTCGTCTGGCAGGGCGAACAGTAGGGTTCCGTTCTCGCCCTGGTCGCCGTCTTCGGCGGTCACCGTGGCGACTATCTGGTTCGGTAGAGTCCTCATTGAGACCCACCCGTTTATGGGATTCTGGTCACAGACGGGCACATTGTCATTCACGTCTTCCACCAGTATGGTCACAGGTGCCACAGAGTGGAGGGGCCCCCGCGTGCAGCCGTCGGTGGCCACGGCTCGGATCGTGTACTGGGCCCTGCCCTCTCGGTCCAGGGACCTGGTGGTCCGGATCGCTCCCGTCAGAGAGTCCACTGAAAAGGCCCCGTGGCTGCTGTCCTCTGTCAGGGAGTAAGTGACGTGCCCGTTGGGCCCCTCGTCGGGGTCAAAAGCACTGAGGCGGAGGACCTCGGCCCCTGGAGGGAGGCCCTCGCTGACAGAGGCCTGGTAACTCTTCCTGCTGAAGGACGGGGCGTTATCGTTCTGGTCCAGCAGCACCAGCTGGAGCTGTGTGGACGAGCTGAGCGGTGCTGGGCCGTAGTTACGGGCCCAGATTGTGAGCGTGTAGTTCTGCTTTTCCTCACGATCGAGGACCTTTGTGGTGCTGACAACGCCTGAGCGGCTGTTGACCACGAAGCAGCCCGCGCCGTCTTCACCTGCACGGAGACGGATGACATCCCATAATTGTTTCAGCTCCCCATTAAACATGAAAGCCAGTTTCTTACCTGCTATAGAGTAATGTATGGTTCCATTTTCCCCGAGGTCTGGGTCAGAGGCCTGAGCCGTGTGGATGGCCCCGGGGGGCAGGTTCTCAGGGAGGCTGACCCTGAAGGAGGACTGCATGAACCGCGGAGGGTTGTCGTTGTCGTCCAGCACGGAGCACAGCACCGTGGCCGTGGCCGACAGAGGCCGCGAGCCGCTGTCACGAGCCTGGACTGCAGACGGGAATTACAGAATCTTACGGTCGTCACTTTTAGAGTGCTTTCACAACTTTTTGCCTTTTGCCGCGAGTTAGCGTCGTTAGCATGACAAAGCAAAACAAGGGAATAACTGGAACACTGTAAGAGGGGGTGACAGCTAATTTAGCATGTTAATAATGGAAATTTCCACCTTTTCTGCCTTTTTTATCATCACATTCAAGAATCAATGTCTGAATGAGGGTCGAAACGTTCCCTGAGAACTTTATTTTCTTTCCCTTAATCTATCTGCAGCCAGAGAAAATTGTCCTTTTCTCTCAGAGAAATTGACATTTTCCTCCTAATTCAGAGCCGACTTTCACGCGTCCGATATTTCCTGTTATTAGACTGTTATTTCACGGAATTGTTCATTGCCCTGATGACTGCATCAATATTATGATTAATCATCCGAAAGAAGAAAAGCAAAGAAGGAGTAATTACTGGCTCTAACTGCCAGAGAGGGAACAAAAACACTTCTGAAGGTTCTGTGGACTCTCCTCGGCCACCTCAGGATTTCTCCCGGCTTTAACAGGCTTCTGTGTGACGTCAGAGCGTCCTACCTCTGAGGGAGAAGTGAGGCTGCTGCTCTCGGTCCAGATACGAGGCGGTAGTGATGAGGCCCGTGTGAGGGTTGATGCTGAAGAGCTCGTAACCGGGGCCCGGCAGCAGGCTGTACCAGACGACGGCGTTCTCCTCTGGAAGCACATCAACAAACCACTGATCACCTTTTGAATGTTGTGTGCTTCTCAATGAGAACAGTTCCCGCAAATGCTAATGCTAATGCTAACAGTTTCTCTTAGTGTAGACACGCTAACACACGGCGTTGGTTTCTGTCTTTCAGTGGCTGCGTCTGTCTCCGTCCTGCGGTTGAATTTAGCACCTCATCAGCTCAGTTCACGTCGCCCCTACTCCTAACCTAAAGCAGCCTTCTGATTGAAACCAGAACCGGTGTCATGTGTAACCTTCGGGTTGGGTGGGGGGGGGCTATTTATCCGAGCCCTTGTCTGGCCTGGCGGAACATGTCATTCTTCAGTGGCAGTTTCAGACGAACCAGAGAACAGGAAAACACTCAACGGCTGAAGCTGCACAGATGAAGGAGAATTTCAGAAACCTTTCCGACCTCGGATCTTCTGAGGAAATCTGGGGCTATTTTGAATATTGCATTTACCTCCAGTTTGTCACTACCGTAAATTGTGCGAATAAAACAATGTGCATGTCCCAGGATTTTGGAATCCAACTTTCTAGGACTGAACAAAACGAACCAAAAATTGAACAAAACCAAGGAAAAGGGCCTTCAAGAGCTTTTCCCTCTGCTGGACTGTCGTGCTCCAATCACAGTTAAAGAACCTATGTCCACTCATCAGAATCGCGGCCCATTTGCTCTCCTCCCTGCATGGCAGCAGGGCTCAAACTCCCGACCCTAAACCGCCTAAAAGTTAAAAAACCTGCGTAAACCAGCAACCGCCCCCATCCCAAGTACCTGCGAAGCCTTTAACAATACTGTTACTACATAACTGTGTAAAACAACCACATTTTAAACGTAAAAACAGCACAAATGGTATCAAATCCGACTGCTGGGAGACCTTTTGAGGAGAGGGCCTGTTGGCACAGATGGCTTGGATTATGGAAATCGTCCTGAGAGAGGACCCGTCCACATCTCCCGGAGGAGCCGTGTGCTTGCTGTTCTTGGACAATTCTCACCCCCAAAAATGTTAGCTCCCATCAACACCCCTCCTGCACGGACCCCGAAGCCGCACGCCCTCCGCCTCCAGCATTTAGAGGCACTCGCACTGTCAACAGAACCAGATGAAGTGGGATTGGGGAGCCCCTCGCGCAGCGTGTTAAAATAAATAGAGCCGATTTGTGAATGCGACTGTGGATCAGATGAACATGCAGCAGATGGAAAACGCACAAATGGGACAATAGAGGAGGGAACTGGGACAGGGGGGGTTGGTTTCAATTAAACTGCAGTCTCACTCCGTTAGTTTAATGGAGTGAAACAAAACAGATGATAACTTTGACTCATGGCGGCACTGATGTTTAACCAAAACATGCCGGAACGGACCGCTGCTCTGTTTATTCTTCATAACTAACACAAAGAAAATATTACAGTACTGCCTAAGTGGAAAATCGATTTCCTCATTCAAACAAAGGAGATATGCGGAAAATGGATTATAAATGGGTTTAATTCCTATAAAAAGGGGAAAGCAACCACCGGTCTTTGTGAAACAGAATTTTTTAAGTGTCTTCAGCACGTGAATAAAGAAAAATATGTTTACCTAATAAGCTTAGTTATCTTTGGTTTGGCTGACACGCTCAGTGGACAGGACACCGAGGAGAGCGCCTCCAAGTGTCAAAACGGGGAACTGCAACAGTTTGGAGCGGGGGCGTTTGGTGCTGCTACCTAGTGGTCGAGAGTGGTAATTGCTCGAAAAATTATAAGGTCCTCGCAAGGGATGAAAAACTTTTTTCAGAGCCAGAGATGGGTCAATAATTGTCCGGTTTTCCTCCCTTCTGATGATTATTTACATGCATTTCTCATGTACAGTATATTTTAAAGCATAAACATAAAACATAAAAAAAGCTCCACAAACTTTAAAACTTGTAATATAAAGAAATACAATTTTCCTGAGGTCACTAAAAAAATTGCACTTTTCTTTTTTCTCCATGGCGATATTTTGCCCATTTTTACCTGAATCATCATCTGTGGCTGAGACCCTGACCACCGGTTCTCCGGGGTCTCTGTTCTCGGCCACGCTGGCGTTGTAGATGTTCTGACTGAAGACCGGTGATCGGTCATTCACGTCCCCCACCTCCACCGTAAAGGTCTGGGTGGACGAGAGCGGCGGCAGACCGTGGTCCGCTGCCCGGATGGTGAGGTGGTGGAGACGCTGGGCCTCGTAGTCCAGAGGGGCTGACAGAAACAAGAGGCCTGGAGAAAAATACGGGCAGAAAAGTATCAAGAGAGAGAAAAGGTCCAAACAGAAAAGTCAGCAGGACCTAAAAGTCATGAATCATCTCACCCGTCTTCTCCTCCAGGGTGAAGACTCCTTTCGTGTTCCCGGTCAGGATCGTGTAGGAGACGAGCCCATTTCCACCCTCATCTCCATCTTTGGATACGAAGCGGTGCAGCAGACTCCCCGCCTCCGCGTCCTCCATGACCTGAGCCGAGACCGCCGATCTGAAGACGGGTCGGTCGTCGTTCACGTCCAGCAGGAACACCTGAGCTGCCACCGCCGCCTGCTTGCGCTCCTCCTTCCTACTCGCCTGATCGGTGGCCGTCACGGTAAAAGCGAAACTGGGAGCGGCCTCCCGGTCCAGAGGTGTTGCCACAGTCAAGCTTCCAGTGAACGGGTCGATCTCAAAGGGGAAGTGTGATGACGAGTCGGCGACTTTGGGGTCATAGGTCAGCTCGTAGCGGACGGCGCTGTTGGGAAGCGTCCCGTCGCCGTCCCTCGCTTGGAAAGCAAACACCAGCGATCCCACTGCGGCGTCCTCGCTGAGCCCGAGCTGCACCAGTTTATCGGGGAACCACGGCGTGTGGTCGTTCACGTCTTCCACCATCACGCTGACCAGCACGGACACATTTGCTCCGGGCGCCAGTCCTGCGTCTTCAGCTCGCACCACGAGGAAGTACTGTGTGGCGGCCTCATAGTCCAGCGGCCGGCCGATGTAAATGTCACCAGAGGAGCCGTCGATGCCGAAGTGAACGCTCCCGTCTCCCTCGGAGATGGAGTAGTGGAATCTCCCTTTGTTGGGAACGCCGGCAGAGCCGATCACGGTGGCTGGCTCCGCGTCCTCCCTCACCACGAAGCGCTTCACGAGCGGATAATCGGCGCGGGCATTCGGAGCCTCTAATCCATGAACCTGCGGGAAGAGTGTGCTTCAATTTCCTGCCGTGCCTATCTGGGAAAGAGTAAGGATGGAAATGAAAAGACCTGCACGTGGACCACTGCGATGTCCTCCAGAGGCGGAGCTCCACCGTCTCTGGCGCAGATTCTCAGGGTGTAGAAGGACCTGGAGTTCTGACTGAAATGTTCTGTTGTGCTGATGTCGCCGGTTTCTCCGTCGATCACAAAGTGTGACGGTCCCGCTTCTTCTGTCACGCAGCAGAGAAATTCAGCTTTTCAGAGATTAAATGATTAAATGTTGGGGTTCGGCGCTGCAGATTCAGGAGCACGGTCTGAGCTCCGTGGTCAGAGCTCACCTGGGACCAGGCTGAGGGCGACGGTTCCATTTTCTCCTGCATCTGAATCTTTGGCGAACATGTTTGTCACCAACGATCCCGCTGGCACTTCCGCCCATATCTGCCGTGACGATATCGAGGATGAGTTCGGTCGGATACACGGACAGAAGACAGGTCCACAAATTTACCTGGACGTTGACCTCCTTGCTGGCGGGCAGGTGTGTGAACTGCGGCGGGTTGTCGTTGGTGTCGGTGACCAGGATGTGAACGGTGGCGGTGGCGTTGAGGCGAGCGTGGCCCTGGTCCGTGACCATCACCTTCAGAGTGTGCTGGCTGTGATGCTCTCGGTCCAGCGCCACCCAGTTGATGATCTCACCTGGAGAGCAGACACACGATTGAGGACACGTCCAGGTAACAGAGTAACAGCATGTTGCCGTGGTGATTCACCTGTTTTAGCATTGATGCGGAAGAACTTCCCATCCGAGAGCAGGATGTAAGACAGCTGGGCGTTTATGCCGGAATCTTTATCCACCGCGCTGACGGTTCCCACCAGGCCTTGAGGCGACGGCGCCTCTGACACGGTGAAGTGATAAACCTCGCTGCTGAACACGGGCGCATTGTCGTTGACGTCCAGCACCGACACCATGAGCTCAGCTGTGGCCGTGGCATTCGCTGGCGAGGCCCTGGCCAACACGCGGCAGCGGAACGTCGACTCTGTCTCATAGTCCAGGTTGTGGCTGAGATACAACCAGCCGGACTTTGGGTGAATCCGAAACGGAGCAGGAGGAGAGCCAGCTTCCGTCTCCAAGGAGTAGGTGAGGCCCGAGGTCGACAGATGGGATCTCCGGCTCCAGTGCGCCCTCACCTGGATGACCCTGGAGTCTTTCCTGTAGCCCTCGCCGATCTCCACCTGGTACACTAAGGTCTCAAATGCCAGAGAGTCTTCGGCAGCAGAGCGGTCCACGCTGACGGTGAGGCTAAGCCAGGAGCTCTGCGCTGGTTCTCCACCATCTTCAGCCACAATTTCCAGGTTGTAGCTCTGCTGACTACTCACCAGTAAGCTCTGGTTTAAAGTAACGGCTCCGAGGTCGCGGTCGATACCAAACATGCCATATCTGTTGTTCCTCAGGTGGTATCGCACTCTCCCGTTGGCGCCGCTGTCATCGTCATGTGCGTGAGCGATGAACAGGACCGTCCCCGGGAGGGTGTTCTGTGACACCGAGATGGCGTCCCTGGTCCGGAGGAAAACAGGAGCGTTATCGTTTATGTCCGTGATAGCGATGTTGACCTGGGTGGTGCTGTAAACCGGAGAAGTGTCGGTGTAGGACTGGAGAACCAGCAGGACGTTTGGCTGCAGCTCGTGGTCCAAGGGTTTGATGCTGCTTATGAGGCCGGACTTGGGATGGATGGAGAAAAATCCCTTGGGGTCTCCAGATGAGATCCGGTACGAAACTGATGCAGAAAAGTCTGTTAAGACAAGAATGACTGTAACGGTGAGGTGGTGCCCCCTGGCGGCTGTAACCACTTACTAAATGTAGCTACCATATGAATAGTTTTAATGGAATAATTTTGAGAAAAATCAGCTTTGATTTATGATGTCAGAACATCCTTTTTTTTGCAGTTGGCATAATTTTACAATATTTATTTTCCCACAACATTATAGAAGCTGTAAGTAACATAAAGTAATTAAGGCACAACCAGCAGATCCCATTAATCCCCTCCTGTTTGCTGCACAGCCACAGCGCCTGCTGAAGCAACACGTGGGGAGCTTAAAGGTGCCTGACGCCCTGTCAAACAGCCACGATTCTGTGATTTGGACTTTAAGCTGCTGCCCTAATCCTTTAATTGATTAGACAACCCCAAATGACTGTCTTGTGTGGAGGAGTGGTTTAGAGCTAATCCTGATGGACCTGGGGTGCCAAAAACCCTCCACGAGTCAGGCCAACACATCTGTGGAATCAAATATGGCAAAAAAACTACATCTCTCTCACTCAAAACCCCTTTTACCTTTATAAAAATCACACATTTTCATATGTTCACTAAAAATAAACATTACAGTGTGCATATGTACTGAATAAAGGGCCCTACGTGTATGAATATCAGGCTTTTTTTTTTTTTTTTTGGTGATAAACTGTAGTTCACAACATTGTTTGACACCTTATCTGAACTTGTGGTTAAGGAGGATTAACCATTAAGCTGTAGTCTTCCCCTTCCTCTTTCTTTTCCACCATTTTTTTAAAAAAAAACCTTGGACGAATCGCAGAGCAGAATTCCAAATCACGTGACCTGACTGTGATTGAAGCTGGGCCGATTTCCTGTCAGCCCCTTTGTAAACGCACTGCCGGAGACGGACCCTCACCTGCTGGGGTCATGGCCTCCACCGTCCCCACGGACGTCCCCGGCGGCGCGTCCTCGGGCACCGTGAAGGTGTACCGTGACCTCTGGAACACGGCTGGGGCCTGGGCGCTGTGTAGAACATTGACGGTGACCTCAGCGGGCCTGGCCGACGTCACGCCCTCGCCGTCCTGCGCCGTCACCAAGAGCTTCACTCTGGCTGCTCCCAGGTCCGCCAGAGGGGACGTAAGGGTGAGCGTTCCTGCAGGGGGGGAGGAGGAGGAAGGCTTGAACACATCTGATTCAAAGCCATGAATCTGCTACAACCTCAGACCCGCGGGGGTGTAAAGCTGTAGGATTTCTGCACCTCCCCTGCTGGGCGGCGACGCTGCCAATCGTATCACGGGGACTTAAAACAATGTAAGCGGTTGTTTACTCACAAAGGCGACCAGTGCTGGTCGCACCAGTTACTTAAAGACTCGCGCAAAGTGGATCCAAATCACTCGCTCTCAGGTCTGGCGGTGACTCTGACCTGCTGTTTAGAACCGCCCACCCTCCCCCCGTAACAGTCACCTGTCTGTGGGTCCACGTCAAACAAGCCGGACCCGTCTCCGGGGATGATGTCATAGGTGACCTGACCGAACCTGCCGGAGTCGCGGTCAGTGGCGATGACGTTGAGGAGCTCTGCGCCGGGCTGAGCGTGGCTGCTGATGCTCACGGTGTATTCATCCGGGTTGAACACCGGAGCGTGGTCGTTCAGGTCCTCCACCTCCACGTGCACGTAGGTTTGAGCACTCAGACCCCCCTGTTAGGTTTTAGACAGCGAAGGACAAAGGTTTAACGTCAGGCGGAACGCCAGAGGAGGGGGTTCGCTTCCACTCACGGGATCTTCAGCTCGGATCAGGATGTCGTGGACCGTCTGTCCCAAGTCTCGATCGATGTCCTGAGAGACGCACAGCTCTCCGGTCTGGGGCTGGACATGGAAGAGGGGGTGTCGTTCCTGACCATCAAAGCCATCAGACAGAGAGTAGAGCAGCGTGCCGAACTCACGACTGTCCGCATCTGTGGCCACAACCTAAAGAAGAAGATAAAGAAGTAAATAAACCCAAAGTTGCTGATTTTTAGTCTAGTCAGATCATCTTTTTCTTAATTTTCTGCAGCCTTGAGGGGATAAAAGCAAACCGTCGGGGATTTCTTTATTTATTTTTGATATAATAATTCAACACACAATAAACCGACTCCAATTACCCTGGTTAGAGGCTGTTACCAGAGCCCAAATCATTTCTGGGGCTGATAAAGTGTCCCAACTATCATATTCTGTTTGATTGTGACAGCGAACACACGCTTTCCTGCACATCGGACGCTTTCATGTCCGACTGTGCTCATGACAAAGAACACGTAGCTCCCACAAACGCAGGCCTCACTTTTCAGCCATAAAATTACACTTTCATGAACCGCAAACAAACGAGACACAGTTCAAGGTCTGACATGACACACACCCAACAAGAACTTTGAACCTTCTCGTAACCCCCCCCCACACACACACACACACATACACACGCACACTCACGCTGAGTGGTAGCCCTTTCATGTGGCGGCTTCCTGTTGGCGATTGCCGCTACAATAAAAAAAACCTGTAAATCAAATTAATCCTAAACTTTTCTTGTTTTCCCAGCCACAACGCAAACCTGCCATTAAATGAACTTGTTTGTCAGTGTTTTCTCTATATTTTAACCCTCTTTCAATCAATTATTGTAAATATAAATGTTTTTTTTCTCTCAAATTGCCTAATAAGTCTTTTGTAAGGGGGACTGAGCTCGCGGTACCAGGTACCATCTGTCATATCAGAGCCTGCTGGACCAGCGTGTGTGTGTGTGTGTGTGTGTGTGTGTTGAAGGACACTGGTATCTTTGTGCATGCACGCTCAACCCTGCTTTTGTCTTGCAGATGTATGAAAGAGACAATGAAGGCACTTATTTGTAGAACTAATCTACTCTACGTCTGAGAGGGTTTAAACCAACTCACTGAAAAACAGTTGAGAATCTTTGCTGATAAATGATAAATTAAACCAGCTCAGTGTTTAGAACGTGCGTCCCGCCCTGCCATCACACCATTCAGATGGATGGAGGTCAAAGGTCGGCGGCGTGAGGCCTCGAGATGCTCCCTGAAGTCACATTTCAGACAGATATCTCAACTTTTAAGCTAAACTCAGTATTTTCCCACACACCTGTAGAAAGCAGCTGCCGACGCCGCTGTGCTCCGGGACGGTCGCGTTGTACAGCTGCTGTTGGAACACCGGCTCGTTGTCGTTCACGTCCAACACCAGCACCGTGACCGTTGCCGTGGACGACAGAGATGGTTCTCCGCCGTCAGCCGCCACCACCAGGAACCAAAGCTGCTCGAGCGCCTCCCTGTCCAGAGGAGCGGCCGTGGTGATCAGGCCCGACTCCGGCTCGATGCTGACCAGGCCGTCCTGGTTGGACCTGAGGATGGAGTACCTGACGGCTGCGTTGGCGCCCTCGTCCGCATCGCGGGTCTGCATGTGGATGAGGGAGCTGCCTTGAGGGGCGTCCTCGGGAACGCTGACCGCGTACGCGTCCTTTTCAAAAACGGGGCGGCAGTCGTTGGTGTCGGTCACCCTCAGGAGGAAGACCACCTCGCTGCTCAGGGGAGGGCTCCCCAGATCAGACGCTCGCACCTTCAGCTCGTACAGATCCTTTTCCTCCCGGTCCAGATCCGCGCTGACGCACAGAGCGTACAGGAAATCATCCGTCTGCTTTAGAGTGAACTTCCCGTCACCCCCCTCCAGCGTGACGGCGACCATCTCCTCCTGAAAATCCGGATCCGACACAGAAATCCGGGCTACGAAATCCCCGATCCCCGCTGCCTCGGACACCGTGGCCTCTCCAGTCTCGCTGAGAAACAGGACGCTGATGGAGGGGCTGTGGTCGTTGATGTTGAGCACCTTGACCCCGACGAAGGCGCTGCTGTACTCGGGCTGGGCGCCGTTATCTGTGGCGCTGACGATCAGCTCGTGGAAAACCTGAGCCTCATAGTCAAGCGGCTTGTTGAGGTAGACCACACCGCTGGTTCTGTTGATGGAGAAAACCTCGTTGGGGTCGCTCTGCCGCCTGTTGATCTCGTAGGTGATCCTGCCGTTGTCGCCCAGGTCAAGGTCAGTGGCGTGCACCTGACACACGGGAGACGTGAGCGGAGCATCCTCAGGCACCGAGGCGTGATATTCGGTCTGGTTGAACACGGGGGGGTTGTCGTTCTCGTCCAGGACGCGGATGTTGAGCTGAAGGGTGCCCGTCCTGGGTGGGACGCCACCGTCGAAGGCCTCGACGGTGAGAGAGTAGAAGTCCTGCGCTTCTCTGTCTAATCTGCTCATGAGGAGGAGATCCAGGCTCAGGTGCTTCTCAGATCCACTGCGATGGTAGTCCAGGTGGAACAGGTCATCCATCTCGCTCTCCCTGATCCGGTATCCCTGGATACCGAACTCGTCCTCATCTTCATCTTTGGCACCTTCCAGCTTGAAGCAGCTGCCTTGGGGGCTCGCTTCTGATATTTCCAGGTTAAACCCCTCTGAGGGGAAGACGGGGGAGTGGTCGTTCACGTCTTTCACCTCTATCCTCACTCTGATCATCTCACCTGTGAGCGTGGCCGCCACAAAGTCATACTGGTGCCTGCTCTCTCTGTCCAGGACCACCGCCGTGGAGATGATGCCCGTGTCTGCGTCTATCTCCAGGTCTCTGAACACATCTGAGTCCCTGCTCTCCGAGATGAAGAACCCGGTGCTCGGCGTGCTCAGAACCGCCCCCAGGTCACCCACGATGGTTCCGGCCGGAAGGCCCTCTTTGACGGACAGCGTCAAGTTGAACACCTGCGCCAGCGAATGTGCGTAAAGCAACCAGAGTACAAGTGTCCTGAGCAGCGTGGCTCCCATTCCTCCTGCACTCATGTCTCAGGATTTACGAGTTCGAGTTAGTCTACATATTCCCGGGTCAGATCTACGCACCACGGCCGCGCTTTAAAGCGCTCCACCAAGTAAAAACGGGGAAAAAAATCCCTCCATATTATAAACTCAAATGAGAAATGGAAATGAGAAATCCACACGTGAATCTGCGCGAATCTCCAGAGCTTGTTCACACAAGACATCGCGGGGTTGACAGAGGAGCGGCTGTGCGTGCGCACTGAGCACACCTCCCGGCAGAAGGCAGGTCCGAGATCAGCTCCATCTGTGGACCCGGGTGTTAAAGGTTTAATCGGGTCGAGAGATTAACCAGGATCCGATACAGTAAATGCGATGTTTAACTTGATCAACCTGTAACCAAGAGAAGTGGAAAAAAAGTTGTTGTAGCTGGAACTTTAACAAAAAGTTTAATGTGAAAATATGGTCATCAATATTGTCCGAGTGCAGAATTCAAATTAAGTATGTGGGAAAATATTTACTAAAAAAATAAATAGGTAAAAAAGGTCAATGATTGGCGAAGTACAAGTGTGGCTCCACCTGCTGGAGAGTTGTTAAAACTACAGAAGCGTAATAACATTTTAAAAGACAAAATCGTAGGAAAGGAACTTTAGTTTATACTACTATGGTAAATCACAGTGATAGTTCAGGGTTCGTTTTGACACACTACACCCAGCTGTGTAGAACCTTCTCCAGGCAACAGAAGTGTGGACCTTCTGAAACCAGTTTAGGTTTCATTGTGCTTGTCCAGTTTTAAAGATATTTTATTATAGACTGTATGAAAAGATAATTATTTTCCTGATCGACATGTGTATGGTGACCCTTGATAGTCCAGTGTAACTTAAATTAGTACCTGTCTCACTGTCTCCAGGTAGTGTTTGGCATTGCCGTTGCCATGCAACAGATCCAAACTCGCAGCATGGCAACAGGGTCTCACTTTTTCCGCATCAGAACTTCAGCCGGGCAGCTTTGGTCGAACTGGTAGAAAATGCCCGCTCACATCATGCTCTCGTACCAGTGGGACAGTCAGGATCTGGTGAAAAAGATCTACGACAGCCTCAAAGACGACGGCCTCCCGGTGTGGATGGACATCGAAGGTGGCGTGACGGGAAACATCAATGATTCGTGAGTGCAGGGCTAAAACGGGGAGAAGGTTCTGTGTTCCGGGCCTGACCGCGTGTAGATGCTCGTGTCTTGTGTCTCCAGCATGGCTGCGGGCGTGGAGGCCGCCGCCGTGATCTGTCCCTTCATGACTCCGGCGTACCAGGCGTCCCGCAGCTGTAAGAAGGAGCTGAACTACGCCGACAGCAGGGAAGTCATCATCGTGCCGGTCATGCTGGCTGAAGACTGGGAGGCCAGTGAGTGGCTGGGACTGATCACAGCGGGCCTGCTGTGGGTGGACTTCAGGTAGAGTGCTGGTCCAAAGCAGCGTGAACAGCGGCGTTCCTTTTGAAATTCTCCCTCCATCATTCCAGGAACGCAGAGGGAGACGAGCAGTGCTTCCAGATGTGCCTCCAGTCTCTGGTGGAGGAGATCACGTTCAATGCTGGTCACCTCCTGGCCAGGGAAGAGCCTCAGAGAGAGTCGGTGGACCATCCGGAACCACCAAAATTGCCTGTGAAGAAGCCGGGCCGGGGGTTCCGTCACGCCCTCACCAAGCTTTACATCCACGAGGCAGGTCTGTATGCAAACGTGTGGCCCAGCTTGGACAATGTTGTCAAATTTCATTTTCTATGGTAAAACCTTTAATCGTGGAACCTTTAGTCACTAAACCAGCGGTCAGCTCGCTCTGCACATATTTATACACAGGACTTTGACCTGTGAACACTTTAATTGTGTAGATTTCACAGATGAGTGGCCAACTGAGCGGACCGGTGAGAGCAGAAACACGGTGGAGCTCAGAGAGACCCCCGGAGCTCGCTCTTACTGGGAGGAGATTAAAGGGAACGGCTGTAAATACTTCAGGAACGCCATCACCCACAGATACCTCAGTGAGTGCGGAGACGTCTGGAAAACATGACAGATGTGTGGAAAAAATGTGGCTTTTATTAAATGGAGAAAAATCACGTGAGCCAAAGGAGCGGTTTCATGTCTGTACAACTGTTTAAGCCAAAGGAAAACGATCAGGACGTTCACAACACTGAGTTTTCTTTCCTGTCGCGGCAGGTTTTGACCCCGTAGAGAACCGGGTCTACTCAGACGGGAGCCGCTCGGGGTCAGAGGAGTGGCAGCTCCTGGTGGATCAGACCGACACCAGCCACCGCAGGGCCGTCATCATCAAGAGCAAACGCTCCGAGATCTTCCTGGCGGTCCGAAACTGCCAATTTATTGGACTAACATCCTACACCGAAGATTGCAAATGGCTTCTGGACTAAAACGGGTCGCCTGACCCTCCGGCCAGATACACACTGGCTGATATTTGTAACTAAAACAGAAGCTTTTTTGAAGGAATAAAAATGAATAAGGTGTAGAGAATAAGAAATAAAAATCCTCAGAATCTCTTTCGCTTGAGTATTTCTGGCTTCCAGTTGACCGGGTGGCTTTCTTCCGTCTGTGCAGAGGAAAAAAACAAAACCAGGGTTGTTAAATTCTGGTTGTGCTCGTCCTGAATCTGACTGAATGCTTTAACTCACAGCCATGTTGTCCTCTGCGTACACTTTGATGGTCTTGTCGGCCTCGGCGGTGATCAGTCGGCTTTCCGAGCTGTCAAACACGCAGGCGAAGATGCCCGACTCGCTGTCCAGGGAACCGGGCTGCACAGCTGCATGAATGCGCTGGAAGTTGTATCCGGTCCTCCAATCCCATAGGTGGATGGTTCCGTTGTCAGCTATGGGGGAAGGGAAAGGCATGATTGATGCTCAAACCTCTACTAGCACCTGACACCTCCATACCATACCTCCTGACACCAGGACGCCATTGGAGTTCACTGCGAGCGTGTTGATGATGGCGTTGTGGCCCGACAGGTTCTGGATAAAGTTGCCATCTGGAAACATCCACTGTTTGATGTTGTCAGCAGAACCAGAGGCAAACGTGTATCTGAAGGAGACAACATATCCTTACAAATAGTGTTCACTGGAGTACAATCACAGGAATAATTCCCAATTCTGCATTCCTAAAAATAAACCGGAGCTTATTTTTGTGATTACACAACGGCTGCAAGTGCAATAATGTTTTGTTTGAAGGAAATGCTAATTCCCCAGAGCTATTGACTAATACTTGAAGTTTGGAGCGAAGGTTGGCGTTTACTTACTGCTGGGGGTGCAGCACGACACTTCGGACCGACTTCTTGTGGTTTGTCAGAGTTGCTCTGGTTTTCCCGGCGATCAAATCCCACAGCCTGATGGTTGAATCGTGGCTTCCTGCCAAGTTAAAAGCCCTCAGGTTTTAACCCAGGGGAGCAACAACCAGCCGTTTGTTCAGAAGAAAAAGTCCAAAATTACCAGTGATGATTTGTGGCTCTGCGGCCTGACACCTGACTGTCGCCACGGTGTTGGTGTGGCCCGTTAGAGTGTGGGCGTTAGCCTTTGTCCTGATGTCCCAAACCTGCACAGAGAGAAAACAATCACGTCCGTTTACTGTGCTCAGATTTAGCTGGAAAGATGAACAACTCTCCCGGAGGTGTGAACTCACCCTGGCCGTGGCGTCTCGGCTGCATGTTACCAGCACATCTATAGTTGGATGCAGGTCTAAACCATACACAGCACTGAGGTGGCCGTGGTAGTGCCTGATGACCTAAACCACGGAGAGGAACCAGGAATCATGTTTCTAACAAAAGGACCTGACAACACGCCTGAAAACTCAAATCCACAACAGAAGGTTGACATCATCTCTTACCTTGTTGTACTCCAGATCCCAACACTTCACCTGCTTGTCCTCTCCGCAGGAGAACAGGTAAGGGCTTCGGTGGCTGACCGCCACCCCGCGCACCGTGCTGATGTGCCCAGTCAGGGAGAGCTTCAGTTTCCCACTACTCAGGTCCCAGATCTACCAGGGCACACAGAGAATACATCATTACAATAACGCTCTCTTCTTAGACATCATATGTAATCTTCCTGTTTACTTGTATCCAGATCTGTTCCCTCATCTTTAGCAACATCATGAGTGACAATAAAACAGTAATAAAGCTCAAGGCACCTTTATGGTTCTATCAGCGGATCCTGTGACGAACCACTGGTTTCCTGGTTCCACAGCGATGGATCTCACCCAGCCCAGGTGACCACTGATGACCTGTCAGACAAAAACACTGTTAGATGTCCTGCTGCGTCGCTTGAAGACAGAGACCACTTTTAGGGAAAAACAGTGCAAATATACCCGAAACAGTTTCCACGGTGGATGCCACTGAGGTTTCGGAATCGTCGGTACTTTCCTCACAAGTGAGTTTCTGGTGGTGCCGCCCTCCATGATTGACTGTAAAGTAAAAAGTCTTTTCAGTTCTTGGCATCTTTTGGGCAGAAAAGACACAAGTGAATCTGACAGGACGCACCAGAGCACTCGCTCTCTCTGCTCCTCCTATATGTCGATGGATGTCAGTGACGCTGGCTGCAGTGCGGATCGCTTCCTGCCTAAAATAGGAAAAGGTAGAAGCTAATCATCTGGACTGGGTGTCTAATTACTGCTAATAATTCAGTTGACTTTGTGGAAAGAGATAGATTTACTTGGCTTGGGATGGAGGTAAAGCCAGTGCCATGGAATGAACTCCTGCCTCACTTGGGTTCCTGTGTACCTTTGTGTCAGCAGTCAGAGCTAATCCTAGATTGAAAATTCAAAAAATCAAAGTTGTAAAGATGTGCTTAATTAAGCTATAAGCCGTTTGCCAGGGTATTAGCATATTTACCAGGGCCAGAAGGATAGGCATGTGTCCCAGTGATTAAATATTCTGGGTCATCTCCTGAAAAAACAAAAACATGCACAGGTCTAAATGAGTTCCAAAACATTTCACCACAGCAGGAGAACAATAGAGAAGGGGTCTAATGGAAGTTTTGAAACTCTCTAGGTCACAAAAAGGAACCCTCACCTGTTTGTGCATAGCTCAGGTCCTGCACGCTGCTGGGCTGCTGGTAGACTCTGTCCTTCACTTCCTTCAGGATGGGCATGTGTAACACGGCCGAATAATCCGCTTTCAGTTTCACACCCAGCTTAAGCTTGTGACTGCAAAATTTTCAGAAAAGGACCACAAATGTAATTTAAATGAATTTGGATTCTGTGATCTGGTTTAAAAGGTTCGATCAAGGTGTCCTATTACTCGATATCACAAAACACTACAAATCTAAATTAAAAATTGGCAGCAGAATTAATGTAATGGAAAAAACTTCTAATTAAGAGTAAATGCTACTACACAAAAAGGTGGCGTATACAAATGTCAACAACAGATTAAATCAAAACTACTTAAGAACCCAGAATCACCTTTGGTCATCCTTTGCGATGGATTTGGCATGATCGGACACAAACATATCATGTGTCCGTTTTAGGGATCTGAAGACCAAAGTATGGACTGAGTGTTTCTGCACATCCTGTAAAAGAGTTTATCACACATATCGATCACTAACAGATGACAATAATTACCACAAACTCTAATAATAATAATAATAATAATAAAACCCTACATCTATAAAGTAATCAAGAGTGGTGCTACCCAGATTTCATGTTAATTTCCATCAATCATTACTATAATGACTGCTGCCCCATTTGTTGGATCTTTTAAAAACTCTGGATGATGGTTTAAAACTTTGTGTGCCTTTTTAAAGGTGTGTTTTGTTGTGACGTACTAATGAAACCGTTTCGTCCGAAGTACATTTTCGAAATAAAAAAATAAACCATGAAATATTTGTTTTGAATTGCGGCCCTCTGCGTGAACATTACGCAAAACATTAGATTTCAGATACGTTCTGTTATACGTAGTCTGAACGTGCACCTGTAAAAAGAACGTTCTTCTTTGAAAAATGTGGATATATTATACAGTTTCGCCCTAAAAACAAAAATCACTCCGTCGCCCGAACGTTATATTACGCGGCACTTAGCCGGGGCCCGTCGAAGTCTACTTTTACAACAGCGGGACAAAAAGGTCCTGAATAAACAACTTACCTCAGTCATTGTGACCCTTTAACCACGAACAATTCAATATACTAAAGATTTTTTTATTTTTTTACCAATTGGAGTCACGTCGCAGTGAACTATATATCACAACTCTAACAACATGACCACCACCACACTTAACGACGATTCCACGACCCGGAAGTAAATCATAAAACCAGGAACTGCTTTGGACGTCTGCCCCCTAGCGTTTAGGAAGTTAACTTTTCCCAACTTTTCTACATCAAATCGTAATGTTTACTGCAAAGAAACGCTTCCTTTCCTTCACATATTTTAGTTGTTGCAATAGTTCCAATTAAATACTGACTGAAAACTCGCGCCCCCCGCACACACACACACACACACATATGGAGAGAGAGAGATTTATTATTTATATTTTATATTTATTTTCCTTAAAAGAAAAGTACCCAAATGTAGACACTGCTTGAAGGGCTAATGCAGCAATCTGCAGCATTCTAAGAATTAATTGAAAACATAAGGATGTTTAATGCAGAGAGGAAACATATTAATGTTATGGGAAATTTGGTTGTTGATGTTTGCTTTTTTTATTTTGCTTTTTTTTTGGAACTTTCATGATTCTTACATTTATTAGGGCTGCATCTACATTGTTGAATGTGTTGCCAGGTGTGAAAATATTGACAAACTATATTTAGTAAGAAAAAAGATTTATTTAGTGCTTAAATAAAGCACTAAATGAAAGGAGAATTGTCAGTATGTTGTGAGTGCAAATGTAACAGTAACACAAGACACATCACTAAGTCTTGTGCAGAGATACAAGTGCTGTTGAACTGTTCCTCAAACTCTTTAGAGTCCAAGTCCGCCAAATTCCTTCACCCCGGTTGTCTGTCCACCGGCTGCGAGACGGCTGAGGGGGATCAGCTTCATCGTGGTTTCTTTCAGAGAGTACCAGCGGCTGTGCCATGTCACCCAAATAATGCCGTTGTCAAAACCAAATTCGCCTGCATCCTTTTCTGAGTACCTGCCACCTATAGGTCAGAAGACACAACTCAGAGTGGACCTCCAATATGACCAGGTAACGTCTACCAGGCATGAATCTTCGATATTAGGACCTATTGTCAGTCTCCTCACCACTGTAGTATTTGCCATTAAGATGGGCAGCGTGGCATCTGTTCATCCACCAACCGGATCCGTCCTGCTGAGCACAGTTGCCATCGTACCTGTCGTTGTCATTGTCAAAGGTGCTGAACTGCATGCCGTTGTGGGATGTGTAGGACTTGTCGCTGGGGTCGTCTCCAAAGTCATAACCGTCGAATGCATCCTCAGCGTCGCCGCCAAAGTAAAACCCGTATGTGAGGCGGTACTTGTCGGCCTCCGATCCAATTCTGAACATGTTGTAGTCGGCATATCTGCAGGTCACAGAGGGGACTCGCGTTTTTGATGTTGCCAGCAGAGCTCTGTTGTTTTCCTTTTTGTTAACAGGGCATGTTTGCTCTCCTCTTACATAATCTGTGTCCTTGAACTTACTTTTTGTTACCTTCCCAGTCAACCAGCTCGATCCTCAGCACGGTCGGCATGGTCGTGCTGGCTGTCAGCAGGTGGATCTTCTCGTTGCCCAGCCAGAACTCAGTGGTGTCATCTGGTGAGAGGTAACCAAAGCCCTCCCTGTACTGGATCCAGTCCTTCTTGAAGTCCACGCTGCCATCACGTCTCTGTGGACGTTAGTCAGCAGGACCAGATTTAGTGTTTTTGTAGGTGATCAAACTTTACTTTAATAAATGAAAGCCGCTGACTCCCGAAGACAATGAATAGGTCATGAGCTGACAAAAATGAAACGCACCCTCTGGATTACGGTGAAACCACGTCCAAAAGCATCGATCTCGCAGTAGACCAGGAACTGCTCAGTGGCTTTTTGAGGCTTCACGTAGTAAAGACCACTAGTGGTGGCACCTTTGTTTGCAATGTCCTGACAGTCTGATAAATGGAGACCATTAGAAATAAAAATTATTTTAAAAAAACAACAACCCCAAACCAAAACAAAGTAACGTAGTTCAGCGTAAAAATGTAATGTAATGTGTGACATCATTTGTGACCCATTTTAAATCTAAAGGAAGATTTTGCTCCATGTAAAGTCTGATTTATTTGTTTTTCCTTTGAGTCTGTCACATTTTAGACGTAAGTTGTTGTGTAATAACTGTGTAATCATGTCAGACTGTTTGTATTCCACTAAAGCACCATATCGATTGTTAGCCTGGAACTAAAAACTGAACATGGAGCAACATTCAGAGCAGATTACAAAACTTCTTGTGAAATGAGAACGGTCTGTGGGTCACAGCATTGATTATTTTTGGCTATTACCTGTCCCACTGATCGGCTGGATCTCCACCGAGTCTTTGCACGGCTCGCTGCATTTTTGCTGCAGCTGTAAGGAGAGCTGTTTAAGCTCAGACATTCTGCGCTCATTGGATGAGACCATGTTCTGCACCTCTCTGGAAAGAGGGAGCGAGATTAAAGAAATGCTTCTGCCGCTATCCATGTGTGCGTGAGAGTAGGTTATCATTAAACCATCCCTGTGCGTTTGTGAATAACGGAATGTATTAGTTACGTTCACTGTTTTGTAATATTGTGGCTATACGTAGCGGGATAATATCAGAATATCAAAATAAAAGCATACACTCTGACAGTGCACACTGACCACTTTCTGGCCAAATTTCAGTGTTTTTCCCCACATCACTTACATTATTTGCTGCTCTTGCACAGAAATAGTCTTTTGAAATCGAACGACATCATCCAGCATACTCGATGACTTTTTGATATAAACGTCTGCGGGGAAAAATAACCAGTGTCAACAGTTACGTCAGTGCAACCCAGATGCAGCAAAGGATTATATATGTTTTTAGACCCCAGAGGTGTAGAGGTCTCTAATGGGTTAATGTTGGTGGTGTTACCAGGTGTGATACTCTTCTGAGCTGCAACCATGGAGTCTTTCATATAAACCACCCTGTTTTCCGCATCCTGGGTCATATTGGCGATGTTTTCGAGGTCAATCAGCATTTGCTCCAGGCCATCGTTGGTTTTTGAAAAATACTTCAACATGTAATCAGCCACTCCACATTTTGTTGGACAATACATCCCCTGTAGAGGCCAAGAGAAAAGCACCAATTATTTGGTGATTTGTAATCACAGTGAAGAAATCAAAGCCTCCTATTGGCTCTCTTCTACTTACAAAGCCGTCGTTTGCGACGCAAACTGTTGCTGCACTGCTGTCTCCCCTTTGCTACAGAATAAAAAGGTAAAGTGTTAAGATGTCGGTGACCCCAGAAATGTGCAGCATGAAAGAAAAGACCTCTCTGTGACTTACTGCAGATGATAGAGAGAAAAGAAGCAGAAGTCCTCCTGCAGTTGCAAGAAGTGATGGAAACATGTTGCTTCAGATAACGGTGGCGAGCCTATCCCCCTGGTAAATGGCGAGCTGCTTAAGCCAGCGGGATATTTATCTGAACAAGGTCCTCAGGTCAGTGTTTGACGAAGGGCTTGTAAGCAAACACCCCACTCTCTATGACTCAAATGTCCTACAGCGCTCATTTCCCAGATCTGATAGGATTTGATGACAGAAGGTTAGAATTCTTACCTTTGTTTTACCATAAAAAGCACATTTATACCTGAAATTTGGACAGATCACTGGAAGGGGACCGAGACTCTTCTGACACACAAAGATTTCCTGATGACCTGGCGTCCACAGAGTCTCCTCCTGATGCAACCAAGAACACAGTTTATTTACTGTTCTTATTGCCAACAACATTATCAGCTGTTCTTTGGATATTGTAAAACAATAACGCCAAAACAGCTTTTGCACATACAAATTGTATTTTGGGAATGTGTGGCAGGAGAACGTTATTTATTTTTATTTTCAATAAAGTTGGGATATTAAGGCACCATCAGAAGAACTTAGATAGATAGATAGACGGGCGGGCGGGCAGGCAGGCAGACAGATAGACAGACAGATAGATAGATAGATAGATAGATAGATAGATAGATAGATAGATAGATAGATAGATAGATAGATAGATAGATAGATAGATAGATAGATAGATAGATAGATAGATACATAGATAGATAGATAGATAGATAGATACATAGATAGATAGATAGATAGATAGATAGATAGATAGATAGATAGATAGATAGATAGATAGATAGATAGATAGATAGATAGATAGATAGATAGATAGATAGAGCTGATGTTTGGCTCCTCTGCCTCCACTAGTGGGAGCAGAAGTCCAGTCTAAGCATTCACCTTTGAACCTGTGAGCAAACATGAACCTTAATTATTAACATCTCAGTCAGCACAAACATATTGTATGTTTCTGTATCCAAACAGCAGATCACGACCAGTGAGTCACCATAGGTAGGTGACCACGGCAAAGGTCACGACAATGTCAAATCAAATCAAGAGAATTATTGATGCCCTCAAACGTGGAGTTCAGTGGAGAAACAGATGTGGAGAAATATGAGCAAAACAAAATAGCTCTGGTGAAGTAATCTGGGTTGGATGCTGGGTTCATCTGCACAAAGGCTGGAGGGTTTTGGAGACACGCAGGCAGGATGAACTGAAGTAAACTGACTTGATTTGAGCAAGCAGATGCTTCATCAGGCCTCCATAAATAAAGGACTTAATGGCAGAGCCACACAGCATGCCACCGCAGCGTTCCACGTCCTGTTAATGTGAAAGAGGCCTGTTTTTGAAAACACCGCCAGAATGAAAGCAAATAACTGAATGCACCACATTTGCTGCGGCTGCTGCTGCTGTTTCAGTGCCAAACTTCTGCACTTCCTGCCTCTGAGGAGAGGCTGGGGGGAGATAACGCGGCGGATTTCTAAATAAATCATCACTGGCCTCTGAACAGAATGTCAAGATAACAAAGGACACCCACAAAACACTGATCACCCAGCAACATCTCTCAGGCAAACAATTAAAGGTAAAGCTGGAGTAATGTCTGAATTTTCAAAACATCAAACTCAGCCTTTGGTCTCTTACACCATGCTAGTCCTGGCCCCTCTCACCACCCTGCAGCATCTTGTCTGCATTTCATACTTTTGTATAAACATGTCGAAAGAAACTGACAAATAATGAAATTGATGCACAAATTCAAATTAAACAGTATAAGAAAAATGTTCCCTCTCAACTTGATTGTGGGTTTTTCCCTGCAGTGATTATGTCTGTGTCGTAACTTTGAAGGCCTTATCACCCCCACATGCTGTACAGCTGGTAACTACAGTTGGAGGAGTGTGTTCTTCAGGATGTGAGATGCAAACACACTCCTCTTTTTTTTATTACATCCAAGCCAACAGTGTAGATACATGTGGCTAAATAAGACCTCATCTGTGGGCCTCGTGTTGACATTAGATGATAAATCTTACCTTGACTACCTCTGTGTGACCTGGCTTTATTACGAGGGTAAGAAAAAAAAAACTGGGCTGGGATAGATAGATCGCTGACCTGAGGATGAACTGCAGGGCCCATGAACCTAAACAGTGCTGAACTTTTGCTGAACTGGCCTCTTTGTGTCCAAACACCAGATGGAAAGTGTCTCTTTCTTTCTCTAAATGCCATGAAGACATGGCTTCTCTCCCTCAGACATGGCTGCTCTCCCTCATCACAGTGTCCAGGGTGCTCCGCTTTATTCCAACCTCCGTGATTAGCCGGATGCTAATTGTGCATTATTAGAAGGCAAGGCAGCACAAGAGTGGCACAGTTTGTTTTTTCATTTAGGGCACGTAGGAACGAGATTATAATGTGCTAAACTGGGGCATTTGTTTTCAGGTCTGAATAATAAAGCAGGAGACCAACCAGGAATTATAACGATCCTCACTGAGTTCTCCCATATAACTGTGACACCATTTGACTATGGTGTAAATCTCCGGAGGGCAGAGGGCAAAGGTTTGTTCTAATGCTACACAGGGTTCAACCTGTGGTCACAGACGGTAAGTCGAGTCAGCTGAACGCGGAGGTGAAGCAAAGCCCAAAGCGGGGTTCCCTCTCACCAGAGGGGAATCATGGCACTGGAGCAAAGCCGATATTTTTAAAAAGAATAAAGCAACAAAGGCCGTTTCTGTGTTAATTCATTTGCTCTGCCCTGTAGTAGAGGGAACATTATTTGTCATTAATACATCGTCTCTGAAGGAAGCAGCCAGCATCTTGAGAATTCTCATCTTCAATTCAAGGCCATGACTGAGAGTCAAGGCACACCCGTGAGACTCTATTATAGACTGTCCACACCGAGCCTCTGGACGGCTTGTTTGTGCTGTCGTGTCATGCTAGAGAAGTCATTACCTCCATAGAAAGATAAGTGAAGTGAAAAACGTAGGAAGGGATCACACATTAATTAGTGGAGCCCCAATGAAACCATCCTGATTACTCGGGCTTCATTCCGACCAGCCCATCCTTAAAATAGGTCAGAAAGTACTGAGACAAATAGCTCAAATATGCAGGATCAAGAAATGTTTCTCAAGACATTTTCTGGGTTAAGGCATGTGTAACTGAAGTATACAGGATTACAGTAATCTGGTCAAAGGAATCCTCTATCTGATCATTTGAGACCGTCCGAGTGAGCCAGCTTTCCCAAACACTGATCCTGAGTTGATGATGGCACAAGACAGATTAGCCAAGTAAAAAAAAAGTTCTCTGTCCAACATCTGAACAGCACCTCCTGCACAATAATGATCCTCCAAAAGTAAATTAAACCATGTGTCAGGGCTCAGATAGCAAAACCTCCAAACAAAACAACAGTAAAGCTGAGTTAAAGCATTAAATTAATGACTGCTGTCTTTCTAAAGCCTAGCATAAATGTACGTCTCCTGTAGTCGGATTATACTGTTTCGACACTCTTGTTTTTAAGTTGTATTGAATGTAGTTTTTCAGGGGCCGCAGTTAATTCGGGTCTCAGTTGGTTGTGTGAATGTTTATTTGGGGATTTGGATCAGGAAAAAAGGATAATGATAGAAGAATGTGCACGTGCGCTCGTGGCCAATCGTATCCGGAAGCTTTTTCTCCTCCTCGTGCCGCGAGGGATAAAAACGCACTCGTCTCGTGCCAGGCTTCGACTGTGCAAGAGAAGCGCGCTCGTGATGCTGCAGCTGTTGACCTTCCTGTTGGAGAAGCTCTCCCTGCTCTCCAAATTCAAACTGTTCGAGTCCATCTGGCCGGACTCTGACCGGGAGCAGGAGCGCCGTGCGCACCGAGGGCCCCCGCCGCTCCGCAGGGGAGACCTGCTGGAGGTCCCCAGAACCATCTTCACCCACTTCGGCATTTATTTAGGCGACCACAAAGTCGCCCACCTCATCCCCGACATACTCCCGGTGCTGACAAACGACAAGCGGCTCATCAGCACCGTGATTTCCAACAAGAGGCTCATCCTCGGCTGCATCTACAGGTGCGCCACGGTGCGGGTGGACGCGCTGGAGGACTTCGCCTATGGCTCCAAGATACTGGTCAACCGCATGGACACAGTGATGAAGAACAAAGCGCTCCCGAATGAAGACGTCGCCAAAAGAGCCGAGCAGCTGATCGGGGGGATCCCGTACAGCCTCCTCTGGAATAACTGCGAACACTTTGTGACGTACTGCAGATACGGGAGCGCATCCAGCCTCCAAACAGAGAAGGTAAAGTCCTTTAGGAAGTTCTGTGACGAGTCAGAACAATGGAAAACTTTGCTGTCTCTGTCCTTCACTGAGTAGCTACATTGGCACAGCGGGGGCAAGACAACATAAATAAGTAAACACTGACTCGAAAAATATGTTGACGTGTTGAATAATTACCCGTATTTCTTTCTAGTTCTGTGAGTGTTTAAAGTCCGTCATCAGAGACCAGCGCAGCGTCATCCTCGCAGTCCTGCTCGGGGTGGTCTCCATCATCTGCTTCGGAATGGCACCATGGACTACATTACCCACAATCCTCGTCCCCTTCGCTTTGTGGATGGCGGGTTAAAGGCAGTAACTGGAGCAAGTAGAAAAATAACCATTTTACCAGCAAAGACTGTCTGGAAACGTGCCCGTGCCACATGTGTTTTTTATTGATGTAAAATATGTTTAAGAGTTGTTATTAAATCTGCATTTAAAAAAAACCCACTGGTTGTAAGGATCTATAGGCATTTTATAGTATCGAATACACTGTAAAAATGACGAATGTTTAATAAAATTCTATTTTTATTGATTTGTCTCAACTATTTGTTCCTCTCCAAACACGTCAGATGACTACATATTAGTCCCTAACGACACACTGCAACAGTTTACAAGCATTCACATCAACAATAGCATCAATTTGGGAGAAACATTTTGTTTCAGTAACTGCTAATTTAGATTTTTAGGTTACTTTGTATTCATTTCTTCAGTATGCAGCTTGTTTTAAATGGAAAAGTGCTGAGTAACCATGAGATGAGTCCCAAGAGTTGCAGTCCAATGCAGAACAAAAGCTTCTTTTTTGGAACACGATGGCTCAATAGTAGTGACCTTTATAAACGAGGGACTAACTCTTCACAGGTCAATCTTTTTAATGAGCACCCCTGACCCTAATTCACAAATAACAAGGCTTGAGTTTCAAAATCCACCATGCAGCAACGCGATTAAAGAAAGCTCCTTTAGCTCTGTGAAAATCACTGGGATGTTGACCGAGATGTGAACAGGGCGAACCGCTGTGGCCCCGCCCACTGCTGACAAACATAAAAAGGGTGGTTCGGCCGTGCTCTTTACACTCTCATCATGTTTCTTTACCAACTACTGAATTTCTTCTTCGCAGCTTCCAAAAAGGAGGAGGAGGAGGAGGGGGGCTTGAAGTATGACCTCTCTCTGTACAAGCGCGGCGATTTATTAGAAGTTCCCAGGACTCTGTTCACGCACTTTGGCATCTACCTGGGCGATAATCGCGTGGCTCACCTCATCCCCGACATCCTGCCGGTGGTCACCAAGAACAAGTCCTCCATCGCCAAAATGGTGACAAACAACCGTCTGCTGCTGGGGGTCATTGCCAAGGTCGCCAGCGTCAGGGTGGACTCCGTGGTTGATTTTGCCTACGGGTCAGAGATTCTGGTCAACCACATGGACAGAGTGTGTAAGCAGCCAGCTCTGGATGGGGACGAGGTGGCCAGGAGGGCCGAGAAGCTGCTGGGTTCGGTCACCTACAGCCTGCTGTGGTACAACTGCGAACACTACGTGATGTACTGCAGATACGGCATGGCCATCAGCTATCAGACCTACCAGGTAACGTTTTCCTTGGCTTTGAGTGGCCTCGAAAAGTCTTTTCAGTGTCTCCGATGGAGGCCGGTCTGAGGAATTCTCCATCCCAATCTGCTCCAAAATGTAATACAAGCTGACTACTTGAATAATTATTCAATGGAGCCTTTATGTGGGAGCGGGTTTTCATTGCTCACAATCTGCTTTGCATTCTTGAGATTCTGCCCAGGTCACATTTAAAAGCCGGAGTTCACATGTGCAGGATTTGCCTTCACACTTCTGTAGGCGTAAAGAAAATGGATTATGGGACACTTTTGCACAAGACCTCATATGTCCCGCTCACGGTGCTAAACCTGCCGGATTTGTGTCCACCCGAGGAGCGTTTTAGCTGGCTCAAGGGTGAAACCGCCCTCACCCAGCAGGCCAGCAGCTCCATCTAGTGTTTCCCAACTCTGGTGATCAGAATTCCCCAGTCGGTGCCTGACTGTCACCTCCCTCTCTTGCAGTTCTGCACAGCTGTGCGGAAGATCGTCTGCAGCAGGACGAGCTCCTACTTGACGGCGCTGTGCGGCGTGGGAGTCATGCTGTACCTGGGCTGCCTGACAACGCTGACAGCTTTACTGACCCTGCTGGTCTCCTTCACGATCTGGATGGCGGCCTGAGTGGAGAGAAAGACTGTGATTCTCGTGATGGAGTCAGAGGAGGCTGCCTTGTGGTTCGGCTGGAGGAGAGAAAGCACTGAGGGAAAAGGCCTCCGTGTGTCGGGCTAGGCTTTTTGTTTGGGGTGGGGGGGTTCTAGTGATGTCGGTTCACAAAAATGTAGTCGTTTTATAAGATTTTTTATCGACAGCATCATCAAGCATGTCTTACAGTGTTCTTTGTCAATTTTAAAGGATTTAAAATGGGAAAAGATACAAATGATAATATGTTTAATCTTTTACTGTGCCCCAATCAAGCAACAGAGTTCTGCAATGTGAAAGACACCTGTAGCTACGACATTTTGTTTGTTATAATTCAGTTGTCGGTGTCGTGTCATCGAGCAATGACGCCTCCTCTAAATAAAAGATGAAGGAAGAAAACAACAAACATTAGATAATCAACAGGTTGATGCTTAATGGCCAGTCCCCTAATTAGCCAATTGTTTGATTAATTTGTTCATATTTCTGTGTTAAAAATGATGCATCATGGGTAAAATATGTGTGAAAACACACACTTTTAGCGTCCATAAACACCAAAGTTTCACTTTTTCCACGAGGAACCAGGTAGAGTAGAATACAACGACCTGCACGAGCAGTCCAGGCCGGGTTAGCTCCTGATGCTCAAACGTCACAACTGAAGCAGTCACCTCTTCAAATTGTACATCACCATAGCAACATATAGTGGCTGATATAAGTGAGAAGAAGCCTAAAGGGTGGGTAAATCATGCCTCATTGTCAAGAGATCATGGCCAAGGTGACGTTACTCACCTGCACAGTTGTGCTGCTGATGGAAGTTTGACTGACTTTAAGCTTCAGAATCACCATAAAATCAGATTTTTCCCTGAATAAAGACTGAAGCTTATAAAACCCACTTCTCATCTGTGTATACTGGTAAAGGACCTTCTATGATGTTCATGAAATCTTTACTAATGGGACGTGAACAGATGACAGAAGAAGAAAAAAACACATGTGGGCGATTTCTTAAGATGAGGTAATGGAAATAACAGACCGCTTCTAAAGAGAGATATAAGTGCAAAAAGTCACCGTAGCTGCAACTATGACAACCTGACTGAACCTTGAGGTAAGATCTTTATTTCTGAATGCCGAGAAAAAAAGAGAGCCGAAAAAAGAGATGTAAATTGATCTGTGGGTGTTTTGCATTACAAAAGGAGAATATTGTGAAGGAAAAATGAACATTTTACAATTTCTTTAAGTGTAAATGCCGTGTTATTAAACCATGGCACTTAGACGTGATGTGTGATGTATTGATTCCTGCTGGTCTGCTGCTGCAGAGTGATGCTGCCTTCAGTTCTATTAAGCAGAGTGCAGGTGCAGAGTCCCTGCTGTGATTGAAGAGTAACCGAGTTTGGCACCTCGATAATTGACGCCTTTCAGCTTTTAGTCTGGATTTGCTGAGGTAAATCGGATTTTTTTTATATATAATCCCACATCTGCTTCATCCTGTATCTCCGAACAAACACATCAAACCTGGAACATGTTTTCTGTGAGGATTGTGAGAGTTAATTGGATCTTTGCCGAGGGGAAAAGGAAAGCTCTGTCTCAAGGGGGAACATCCTGTTTAACTGATCACATCTGCTCTTGATGAAGGTCCAAGTTTGATCTCAGTTCAACATCCAAGCTGTCTGGGGTCTGTACCTGCCCCCCCACCAACATGGCGCACACATTGACTGGAAAGGAGACGGTGTAAAGCACAACAGGGGGTTCAGGGGGCTGGACCTGGACCTCTGCGTCTTTGTTTGGAACAGGCAACGGTTGGTCAAGAATTGTGTTCAGTGAGGTGGGTGGGGTGGGGTGGGATTTGGGAAGGAGGAGGAGGGGGGGGTTCCCTGATGGAAGAACCATGTGTAGCGTCACATAATAATGACTGTTGTTGAGAGTGATTTATGTGCTGTTAGCCTGCAATAATGCCGTGTGCATGCCTGAACAGCCCTCCGCAGGTGTCCGTCTGCTCGGGCGTATTTAGAAATCCATTTAGATAAACAGCATCAGTAATCAGTCACCGCTCTACACCGTCGCCTTCATCTATTTTGTCCTCGCAGGTTGTTGTTTTTAATTACTGGTGCTAGCGTTAGCGGGTTGAAGTCCCAGATGATCAATGTTACCAAACGTGCTCGTGTGACTCAGATTCTTTCTATCTTAATCTTTAGCTGTAATTTAAGTTTCTTGCTATTTGTTTTTGGTGCTATCTGCTGAATGACAATAATCTTCCGCCGTTTTTGCTAACACAACCGCCCGGATCTGGCTCAGACAAAGCCACAATTTGCGCGGCCTTAAAGTGTCAAGGCCAGGGTGGGACATACATCTTGGACACCAATCCCAGTGGGACACCTGGGACCTGCCTCTGGGGTGAGAAGGTGAATGAAGCTGCTACCTGGGAACATATACACAAAGTCAGGAGGTCAGATCAGGGATCAGTTTGTTCCAGGAGTGACAAAGACGAAGGCAGGTGGGGGGAAAACCATTAGAAGAACAGCATTCAGAGGGAGGGGAGAACCCTGTGGGCTGATGTTAGATCAAGGTCACACCCACTGTCTATGACTTGATTTTAAAAGGCACTTAATGAGTTAAATTATGTATCGGAGGCTTATATAATTTAAAGGTTTTGTGCCTGCTGGATGAGCGTTTAAGGAACGGCATCATGGCTGCAAACCGCTGAGGACGTTTTAAACCTTTTTTGTCCATTTTGTTTTCTGGCAGTGACATTTCTTGTCCCTCTTCATCTGTCTCCCTGACTCAGCCTGACCCTGACTCACCACTGGCACCGCTCTCATCCTAACCAGGTTTCTTTGTGGAAATGGAAAAGCAAAACCCATTTTTTGCCTGACTCCTGTAGAGAAAGGAGAAATTTAATCTATTGAAAAAATGCAGTGAATGATGAAGAGGGGAAAAAAAACCTTCTGAATCATTTCTGAATCTGCTTCAACGCAAATAATGCAGCAGCTTTTTAAAAGAGAGAGAGAGAGAGAGAGAGAGAGAGAGAGAGACCATAGGCATTCATCTTTAGGTTTCATCTAAAGATGATTTCATCATTAGGATTAATCATTAGGTTAGTATTATCTCATACAATCAATAGTTATTAAAATATGCTAATACACACCGAACGCGCCTCTGATACGTTCAAGGTCCGTTTTACTTCCCTTTAATGATTGGAGTGATCATTTTAGACCTCGCGCAGTGGAGCACAGATAAAAGTGTTCACACATTTTATTGACGCAGATGCGTTTAAATGTTGCGAAGATGTGCCACAGCGGGGGGTGGGTGGTGGGGGGGGGGGGGGGGGGGGGGGGGGGGGGGGGGGGGTGGAGAGCGTTCAGCCGGGAATAAAGAAAGACGCAACTCTTCGGCGTGACGGTGTTGCTGGGTTTCTTTCTTTTCATTCCACAACGCACCTTTTCCATTCTGTTGTCTTTCCAACCTGTTTCCTCTAATGCGCTCTGGATGTCAAAGGCGCCCCGGCGCACCGCGCAAAGGAAGACGCACACTTAGCCGGGATTCGGCACATTCGGGGTACTGTGGGCACTGGGGGAGCAGGTAAAAGCAGAGGTCCCGAGTGGAATCAAGGCATCTGGTGGATTAAGGTGAGTGAAGCGCGTCACGATTTCAGGAACAAAACGCTCGTCAACGCCGCGCATGTTTAGAAAACTGATCTGAAGTCGGTTTCTTTGTCTTGTGGAGGGCAATCTGACATTACTGACCTGCAATGTGAAGTCTTTTTGAAACGAATCTGGCTTTTTTGTATCGTTAAAATCTCATTTGAGGAGAAGTTATTGATGCTTGCGTGTTCACGCACTGACACGCGCGCAGAGCGCGGCACATACCCTTTTTTTCCCCTAAAGGTGCAACTTTAGCTCACTTTAATCTAAGAGAAATGAATTTTGGGTTGTGTTTATGATCCGTTGTAAAAATCGGATTCATCTCCACATTCTCTCATCTTTCACATGTTCCTGCTTTTTAACTGTCCGACCCAATTCACACAGAACATCTTGGTAATGCTGACGCTGATATCCTCACTGAACAGCTTATGGGGGCTGACGACCATGGACGACCCACGTCAGCAGAACCAGACTCGAGGTGACGATTCCCAATCCGAAGTGAATCCCTTCAACTGCTGCGGTTCTGCGAATCCGACCAACGACAGCAACGTTCTGGAGCTGGACGACAGCACGAAGCTGGTGGGAGTCCAGGTCATCCTCATCCTGGCGTACAGCACCATCATTCTGTTCGGGGTCACGGGGAACTCGCTGGTCATCTATGTCATCTACAGGTTCAAGAACCTTCGAACGGTCACCAACTTCTTCATCGTGAACTTGGCCGTGGCCGACCTGCTGGTCAACATGCTGTGTTTGCCCTTCACTCTCATCTACACGCTGTACGGCGAGTGGAAGTTCGGCCAGGTGTTGTGCTTCATGCTGCCCTGCGCTCAAGGCATGGCGGTGTACGTGTCCACCATCACCATGAACGTGATCGCCTTGGACCGCTACAGGAGCATCGTCAACCACATGGAAACGAAGATGTCCAAGGACATGTGCACGGTGGTCATCGTCTTCACCTGGGCCGTCAGCGCTCTGCTGGCGAGCCCGCTGGCCATCTTCAGGGAGTATTGGACCTTTGACCTTTTGCCCGGGGAGTCCATTCAGGTGTGCACCGAGAAGTGGCCAGAAAGTAGCGTGAACGCCAGCATCTACAGCATATCGGCGCTCCTCGTTCAGTACGGTTTGCCTCTGGCGGTCATCTCTGTCGCCTACGCCCGCATCTGGAGTAAGCTGAAGAAGACCCGCGGAGGTCGGAATGACCGCCACCAGCGCAGGAGGAAGACCACCAAGATGTTGCTGATGATGGTGGTGGTCTTCGCCGTCTGCTGGCTGCCCTTTCACGCCTTCCAGCTGGCCGTCGACATCGACAGCACCGTGTTGTCCATGAAGGACTTCAAGCTGCTTTTCACCGTGTTCCACATCGTCGCCATGTGCTCGACCTTCGCCAACCCCATCCTGTACGGGTGGATGAACAACAACTACAGGATGGCCTTTTTGTCCGTGTTCGAGTGTTACCAGCCCAGGACGTTGAGGTCCAGAGAGCCCCAGAAATACGAAGAAAGAGTTTGTACGGACTGTAAATCCACCAACGTGTAAAGGTTGTAAAGTTTGCAGCTACTGTTTTAAACCGCTGTTTTTATTAGCTTAGAATATTAAAGATATTTACTGTCAAAAATGTAATATATACATGTGCTTGTATAGGTGTATCGTTCCCGTAATTACTGCTGTGTTCTTGTCCACTTACATTTAGAATGTGATGTAAATAATGACACGGGTCCCCCTCCAGGTGCTAGCATGTTGAGCTTCCGTGTCCTACAGTAAAGAACTTGATTACACACTTAACCGTGTTAATATTACTATAATTTATCACCTTTGCAGCTCTGTAGTGTTTAAACCAGGGGTGCCCAGACCCACTCCTCAAGCGCTGTTATACAGCCGGGTTTTCTTTCCCACCAGGCAGAAAACATTTTCACCAAGGAAACAGCTTTTCTCAGTATTTTCTTGGATGCCATTTGAAAGCTTAGTCCATCCGGGAGGACAGAAATCCTGGCTGGATTGCTGCCTCTGATGACTACGTGTGGACACCCCAGTTTTAAATAGCTAATTACGGAATCTCTGAATTCCTCATTTGTAAATATGTCTACAACAACAAACCTCTGGAGTGGAGACAGCTGTGAATGCAACTGTGGTGCGTTGAATGTTCCTCAGCTGCCATGGAAGGTTCTTCAGTGCTCTATTAGCATGTGAGGACGGATCCTTGGCCGATGTTCTCACAAGGCCTCTGCATCCACAAAGAAAACTCAATTTCTCTCCTATTTTCAGCTGTGTCATGTGACCGGTTGAGCTTCCACACAACCATCTGCTCCTTGGATCAAAAGTGTGTTTTTTTACAGCTGCGTTTCAGGGTAGAAAAGGACCTTGAGAGATGCAGAACACACCATTGTCACCATCAAGCCTCGCAGACCGTAAGATGTGACCCGCGCTTACGAGCAGCCGCCAGTTCGGTGTGAAAAGCTGCCAACACGATAAATGTGTTAGCAGTGAAATCATAAACAAAGAACAACTGAACCGTCTCCTCAGCCAGGATGAGGTTTGGATTCTGAAATCAGGTTCGATTGCGTCAGGATCTGCTGGATCTCACATTTGTCGGGGCAGCCGCGGCGAACCGGCGAGGACAGGCGGCAGCAGCGTGGCGTTGCCGTGCGATGATTCAGCGTGTTTGTCCGTAGCTCCACTGACTCGGTATAAATCGGCCGTTTGACCTTTGTCCCTCATGAAGCCGCCCATCGATCGCTGCTCCCTGAAGACTTTGACCTCTTCATATCAGACTGGGCTCTCTGGGTAGAGCAACTATCTGCATCAACGACGCTTTCAAATTAAAGCGCATTACAGCGACTAATAACTGTGGTGAATTTTCAAAATAAAATAAGAATCTAAAAATAGCTTTTATTTCTGATTGTAAAGTTTTTGAGCAATAAACAAGTTGATGTTGATATATATGTTGTAATGAATGCTGAAATCACCCTCGTTACATTTTTTTTAATTATAGGACATCGACATTGGGCTTCCACTGCGGCTGTTTGCTTTTGCAGCGATTGTACCGGAGCTTCCTGTTGACCAGGCACCGATCTGCTCCGGCTGTACGTGAGGAGCAGCCGGACCAGATTGTTAGGGCTCCAACTCCATTTTTAGAAACATGTTCAGGGTGTGTTGAAAACAAAATCATTGATTGTTTCTTGAACTGCCTGATGCCATCAACAGAGCCTCAGGAGGACCAGACCCGCTGATTAAATACATAGCTTTGAAACCAGCCAAACCCCTCCTAACTTCCCGTCTCTTCTGTAGGACCCCTCAGGCAGCAGATGGATGCTCGTTGAGCTACTCTCAGCTAATTACCTGGGGCCAGTGTGAGCCCCCTACAGGTGATACACCGCACCTGCACATCTGAATGTAAGAATGGAATAAAAGTCTATTTATGATGGAAATAGCTGATGATAAAAGGAGAACTGCCATTTCAATTCTTGGTGTCATTCATACCAGTTGGTCGATGGCGCCTTTGAAGAAGAACTCGGGGAAAGAAATCCCATCGGAGTTTTTCCCGACCATTTTCCCAACCTGTTGAAAAGTGCTCTTCTGTGCTCGTCACACGCTGTGCACGTGCGTCGTCTGCATTTGTAGCGATGTGTCAAAATAGCGGTTTTAGGACAGAATAAGCATGAAATGCTTGAGAGAATATAGAATTGGAATTTAGTATATATTTTAATTAGAACCAAACCTGACATAAAGACTTTATTTTAAGGCTTTGTGTCAGATTTGGTTATAAATAAATAATAAAGCATCTGGAATTCACTTTAAAGCTACTTGTAGAATCTCTCCTACCTACAGCATAATCGCTCAAGGTCGTTGAGCACTTCAGATTGTGCACGGCAACAAAAGATACTTGAATCCCCAAAAGGGCTTCTCCTTGGAAATTCAAACCCATTATCTCTTTGGTAAGTGGTCTTAATCAAGACTTCCTCTCTATGTGAAGATGCTCTGAGCAGTGGTGTGAAAACAAAGAGGTTTTCTTGTGCCGCCAATATGGAAATCAATACGAAATCATGTGTAGTAACACGCAGAAATGGAACCTTCTTCTCTGTGAACCACAGTGTGTTTGCATTAGCCACCAAGCGCAGCTTGTGGGTAATCCACCCCAATAATTGCTGGGATGGTTGGAGCGTCATGCTAACATGCTAGTCCATTCTGTTGGGTATTTTAACGAGGCTTCAGCCTTTGGCTGGGAGATAGCGACAGATGCCTGGCAACAGTGTTTATTATAGAAGCATCATTGAAATTGTGAGACAGACACAACTCATGTGGCGAAACATCTCTGCTGCTGGCCTTTAAATAAAGGGACGTTTTAATTAACGTTACGGGGGGTCAGGCTACGCATCCTCATACCAGCAAGTACAGGAACCAAGCACACAAGGACGTGTAGACCCCGATCTATCACAGGCTTTGGGTTGGAGTGTTTGCATTTGTGGCCAGGAGGGGGCGATCTAGGCAGAAGGAAAGGTGGTGACGAGGTCGTGCCCCTCGGGGGGTCTCATCCTGGCCCGGGCGTGAGCCTCGCAGTAGAGCTGCCCCTCCACAAAGAAGTAACCCTGCTGTTTGAGGTTGACGTCACAGTGGGAGCACACGAAGCAGCCGGGGTGGCGGAATTTGTCCCGGGCTTTCACCACCGTCCCACTGGAACACGGGGGACAAGAAAGAAACCAGAAAGACACTAAAAATCCCTTTTTTCTGTTAACAAGAACTGCTAAAACGGTTTTGTGTTTACTCACACAATTCCGTTCCCACATTTGTCGCAGATGGGCAGTTTCTGCAGGTTTCCTGTGGGCGGAGCTTGTTTGATCGTGGGGGCTTTTACGGTCCTGGTCCCAATAGGACGAGTGCCTGTCCACAAAGAGAGCGAGAGAAAGGGACAGAAGGAGGGACAGTGAGGGTTGGAACGGCTACGTAAGCAGTGTGAGACCATTAAAGTGTGAAAGAGAGACAGATCCCACCATCACTGTCTATAAAGTCCTGCAGGGCTTTGAAGGAGCCGGACTGGCGGGGGGCATGGGGCTCCTCCTCGTCTTTCTGTAGCATCCGGTACACGTCAGAATCCTCAATACTGGTCAAAGTCCTGGAGCTGGGTCGAGACACCAAAAATTCACCAAATGGCTAAAGTTTTATGCTAACCTTTTACATGAAATCTGACCTATGACCTTTCAAAAAAAAACAAACCACTTCCTGGATTCTCAGAGAACCTGCTGCGTTTAAACCGAAACCCAAGCATCACCTCTCGGGCCTGTTGGTGACCAGGCCTCGGATCTGACCCTCCATGGCGTCCTGGATGTTGTCAGAGGAGTAGAGGCCTATGGGCGTGTTGTAGGTCGCGCTGACCACCTGGCGCTTGTCATCGATGTTGGCGGCGGCGACGAAGGGCTGGGCCTTGCGGTTGTGAGCGGCGCCGATGGGTTTGTATTCCTGTCGGCAAGTCATAAAAGTCAGCCCAGCCTAAAACCTTTGGCGGAGGCGAGCGCGCGTGGGACGAACCTGACGTTCGGCTTCCAGGTTGATCTTAAACGGGTGAGCCCTGCCTTGATCCACAACATGTGGAGTCCACAGCCTGGATTCGTTCCTAGAAATTAAAGAGAGCGTCTGATGAACCCGAACTTCACGCAGATACTCCATCGTTCGTCCATCATGCCGGGGTCACGGCGGAGGCAGGGAAACCCAGAGCCAGGACTCCTGAGCGGAGCTAAACCTTCCTTCCAACAGTAGGAAAGCTTAAGGAGGACCAGAATGGGGACACATAGATAGTGGACAACGATAGCCTATAGCAGCATAGCTAAAATGAAAGCTAAAGGTTCGACCACCCCGCTCTACGCATTAGCGTAGCTACAATAACAAGAGGATCTACGTGTTTTTATGCTTTAGCTCCATGTGAGTCTGACCTTTCAATGGTGAGAGACAGCCTATGGGTGGACTCTTTGATCTTGTTCTGGGCGTCGCAGTGCAGCATGTCTTTGGTGGGGACTCCCTCGATGGCCAGGATGACATCACCGGCACAGAGATTGGCCATGGACGCCTTACTCCCAGGAGTGACCTGGCAGGCAGAAACCGCTGATTATGGTGATTCCTTCCCTCGATCGCCTCAATAATGCTGCTGACTACCAGGACGAGAGCGAGTGAAGGGAAAATGGCTGGGCCCACGAGAGGTCCGGGTCTGTTCTCCATCACTGGCACCTCGCAAACATAAAATCAGCTGCACGGCCGGATCGCCGCCCTCACATGTGGTAAATTTGCCCGGAAACACCCGGCTGAACGTGTCCCAGCTGGCCGCTGACAGCGCCCAGCTGGGACACGTTCTCCCGTCCGGGAAACGATTCACAAGATTTATTCAAAGTCCTCAAATACCCGAAGAGGCCGCTTTGAACGCCAACGCTGCGCGACCCCTGACCTATGAGCGGCCTCCCTATTGCATTACTGGACACAGGAAACTGAGTTACACTGGGATGGTGCACTGAACCCCGGCATTAGGTCATCCGTCCATAAATAACGGGACGAGGACGCCGAGGCACGGCTCATGCAGCCAAAGTGGGAACAGTAAATTTACAGTGGAGCGTTTGTCGGGCCGCTCCAGTTTTTACTGCTCTCATGTTTGTGGCCTGGATCTGAGCAGCAGATTTACTGTCGAACCGTTATTATCATTGATGTTTGGGCCAGATCGATTGATGAGGGGGGAGATTATCCTGGATCCATCCCCAAATTCAGGATTTATCACGGGGTTGGTTTGGTTTATTTATTTTTTTGTCAGCAATATCTCGTCCAACGATCCCTGTTGAGAGGTGATTCATCGTGATTGATCTGGGCTGATCGGACGAGGCCTTTTGGGATTGATCCCGAGCCTGATCCTGTCCTGCTGATGGATCAACCTTCACTCCTGATCCCACGGCAAAGAAGTAGGTCCCTTTAAGGCTCCTGGATGCTTTTTAAAACAAGACAATCACGTGCGTTTACTTTCCCCTGACCAGGATCCGACGGGACGTAAAGAGGAGGATGTTTCTGACCAAAAATGGCAGTGAAGAGAGAGAGAGAGAGAGAGACACAGAGAGAGAGAGAGAGACACAGAGAGAGACACAGAGAGACACAGAGAGACACAGAGAGAGAGAGCGAGAGAGACATCAGTCCTGCGCCTTCACAACAACAATTCCATTAATTCTTCTGTTGACAGAAACCTGGACGGCCAGATTCTGAAGTCTTTTGTCCTTTTTGTCCCGCTTAGTTCTTCTGAATCTCTCTCTCTCTCTCTCTCTGTCTCTCTCTCCTGCTCCTCTCCTCCCTGGTTCTCTCTCATCGCTCTTCTCATGTGGACCTCCGAGTGTCCGCTAACACAACAGGTGGGAGCGAGTCGGCGGTTTGGAGATTTGAATTTTAGTAGTTCCTGAGGTCTTTTTATAGTCCCTGGATTACTGGATCCCCTCGCATCCAAAATCTGACTGCTGATGTAACCTCTGGTCTGAAACAGATATTCGGTGTAAAACTATACGGTGTCGTGTTTATTGTTAAAAGGCCTGATTTGTAACAGCGATGTCCTCACTTGTTTATCTGTTTCAGCGCTTTTACGTTTATTTTGTTTGGAGTTTTTACCTCAGCCAAGTTGGTCTTAGCTTAGCGTAGCAACAGAGCGTTTCTCTGGTGGAGAACAGTCCACCGGTCCTGACCAGTCCAGTGGCAACGGAATCAGCTAATTGCAGCTCCAAATTCAATTTAACACGTGCGCTCTGTTTGACACCAGGCACCAGGACTGAGACCAGCCAAATCCAGCACTTTGATGAGCACTAGCGCAAGCTAGCTAATCTAAAACGAGCGGAGCGAGCTGATGTTATGTAATTCATGTGTTTGGTTCGACTGTGTACAAACAGGAAATGACAGATTATTGCCCTCAATTTCAAAGACAAATCTGAGATCAGACATTCCAAACAGCCTTCTGCCGTGACGCCCGACCTTTGACCCACAGCTGTGCAGACAGGCTGATGCCGCTCATCATCTCCGCTTTAATGCGAGCGTGGATGGACCTTTGTTACCCACCAGGGTTTGACCCTGGGTTTCTTCCCCCTCCCCACCCCCCGTGCTCGGAATTCTCGCGTCCGAAATCCAGCCGGTGATGTAAGCTGCTATTTGTATCTAAGCCTCTTGCATTTGCTGCGGCACAGGTGCAAACTCCACGCACGCCGCTCACACCCCTTCTAGAATAAACCCTGTAAAACAAGCAGGACTCCCGGGTCACAGTTGTGCACGACTCGTGCCAGATGCCAGTTGGGACCGCTGAAGGACCAGAAAAGCAGAAATGAAGCCCACCTTTTTTACATTTCACTCACCCTGGAGATGGTCAGGGCCTGGTTGAAGTCTTTGCCACCTATCATGCGGAAGCCCCAGGGGGCCGGACCGTCCAGCACCACGTTGACTGGCATGACCCTTTAACGTCTCCGGGACGGGCAGTGAGCGGCACCGAGGGGGAAGTTAAAGAGCCCAGAACTATGGGAGGGATGGAGACTTTAGAAGCGTGGGGGCGGGGGCAGGGGACGGGACTGGACTGACACCAACCCCCCCAGGAGTGACGTTATTGGTCAGGACAAACCCACACTCTGGAATGGAACTATTTGCTCAGCTCCTGCAGTTTCGGCTACTTTAAATATTTCCCCCCATCACACTGAGTGCTCCTATTAATCCCCCTCAGTTCTGAGATGGAGGACTTAAGACTTCTGGATTCACTCCCAGAAAAGTCACCTGTTCTGACTGCGTTCCAGTCGGAAGCAGATGTTGTCCCTGCGTCTGCAGAAGCAGGACGTCGTTGAGCCCCACCCGCTCAGCCTCCTGTCCTGTCCTGTCCTGTCCCCGTTTTGGCCGATCCTGCTCTCGCTCTGCCTGACGGCTCCTGCTGCTCCTCTCCTTATTTGGTCTGATGGTGCAGCTCTGCTCCTGGGCTCCAGACGTCCCCCGAGAACATTTCAGCCACTATTGATCTGGACAGGACCCAGAAGTCGCACCCAGAACTCGATGCAGCCAAATTTATTTTCTGTGGCCCAGAGACCAGAGAGTTGGTAGTTTGACCCCTGTAACCCTGCTCATCAAAGTGCTCATGAGCAACGTCACCGTGGCTGGGTGTCATCTCCCTATTCCCCAGGCATCTACTTCTTCTTCCTGTGTCATTACCATGGTGATACCATCAGTGTAAGTTTCTAAACTGTCTAATATTGTAAAATGTCCATTATTTTTCGCTCGAAACCGCCACAAGTCTTTACTGCACATTACTGCCCCCACCCGTCGACAGCGCGGTATTACACCACGAACAGATTTTTTTTTTTTCCAGTCACATTTTCAACATTGTGGTGGACAAATAAAAATAAAAAAGGGAATATTTGATCTACCAGTTGGATTTTTATTAATAACACAGCCGCATAAAACCATCCAACAGCTGCTATGACACTGTAGAAATATTTAGGTCCAAGAGAATTGATTTTAGCACGAATGTTTACATTTTTCTATTGCATGTGTAAATATGGCAGCAGTCAAATTCACGTTTCCAATCCAAATCTGACTGACGTTGCATCAAAGCTCATTTGTGGTCATGTTTTGTGCAGATCCTCCACAAAATCTTTAATGTATTAATGGTGTTTTTGCATCATATACATGGCTATTAAACACGAACCCTTAGTTGGATGTAAGGCAGCGGTCACCAACTCTACTCACTACAGCAGATTTAAATACTTGACTGGCTCTTAAAAACAGAGAACACGTGGAGGCTACAGAAGCCCAACTGAAGAGTTCAGCACCAGCGATGGAGGTGAAGAAAGGAGGCGAGGAAACGTGATAATGGGTGACAAAAGAAAACAGATTTATCGATCGAGTGGACGTTGGCTGTTTATACAAAAAGAAAAAAGGCTTACAAAAACACTTCAAAGTGTTCACACACAAACACAGACGGCGGGTGAAGAGGTGGGGTGTGATATGTGAATGATAAAATACACATTAAGGTGCTGTCACGACACAAAATTCAGAAAAATAAAATGTAGCTACATGAAGCCTACAGGGTTAGATGCTTAAAATGATCAGAAAACATTCTGTGTTTGACTTAAATAATTCAAACGCTGTCGCTCAGCATCTCCACAGCATTTAGAATAAAAATAATCCTGCAAAATCTGCAGTGGAAAGATGCTCAAATGTGTTTCCCTTCTGAAACCGTCTCACATCCGCTAATAAATATAACAGCCGAGAGGCTGAAAGCATTAGTTGCATAAACTTTCATAGAGAGGATTTATGGCCAATCAGAAGCTCCGCAGCTGGATTAAATGTCTAATGTAACAAGTGAAGAGAGTACTGTGATAAAACATGGCATTAAAGTGCATCGATGCTGACGTGTGACTGTGAGCGCAGACGCCAGTGTCGTCCCTCCTACGTATGTGTGTCAGGATCAACATCAGCGAATCTTAACCGATCAATAAACAATGAATGTGTTTTGACGTGCACGTGGTTTCTTGGCTTCAGCGAGTGCCCTGCACCAGGCTTGTCTGTACTGGGTGTAACTGGTTAATGTTTCTGTGTCATTGTTTGGGATCCCTCCTGGATTTGGTGCTGTCTGCTAACATTAGCATTAGATCTTTCTCATGGACAGTCTATACTGACACAATCCTGTGCACCTGGTTCTCTGTAGCCAATAGGGCTTCTCTGAGGCCATTTAGCATTGTGATGTAATAAATGATGTAAAAAAAATAAAGATGTGATGGCGCTGAAAGAAAAGCATCGCTGTGGTGCTGTTCACAACCATGAAGGTTTACAAAGTTCTTTCCATATTCTTCTATCTAAAAGGTTAAAAGCTCACTGACTGGAGCACAAGGTTTGGGTTCTTAATGATACAAATATTTTTTTAAAAAAAAACACTATCTCTTTTCTGATTTTTTCTGACTAAAATGGCTAGTTCGAGCTAATTGTTCAGTCTGTGTGAAGCCACACATACACAAAATACATTGTTGTGCAACACTTCCGGGGCCAAGGTAGGAGGTGGCGTCCTGTGGGTGGGGAGCTGAGAGGAGCCAAGAACACATCCCAGAACAGGGTGGGGCCTGTGAGAGTCCGGAATCTTCACTATAGCTGCTTAACATAGTTTCCTGGGAAAGTTCCGAACAACTTGCTTCTTCGCGAGGTCCCTGTAAAACAAAGAAAGAAGACATTAGCAGATTATTCCAGGAAAAATCATGACCATCAAACTCAAACAGAAAGATTTTTACAGAGCAAATGTTTCAGAAAAAAATGATGTGACACAACAAGCTAATTCTTTAATTGAAACGAGTCTTCCACATGTTGTGAACAACGGCGCCCTCTAGCGGCCATGCCCCGATTTACACCTCACACCAACCAGGTTGTTTACAGTAACGAGGGTCAGGGTGGACCTCAGGACGCCAGCCTCCACACAAACTTACCAACAAACCAGCCATCGTCGCATTTCTCCATCACATCCACGATGTCGCCCTCCTTCAGCTCCAGCTCATCCTCGTTGCGTGGCAGGTAGTTGTACACGGCCTGAAACCTGCGGAGAAACACCGATGCTGCAGGCCTCATGTTTGTAGATAAAAAGAATCACTGACTGGTCATGGACTTACGGGTCTCCTCCCCCTTGCAGTGCATCCTGAACTAACCGCTGTGGGGAGAACAGAGAACAAAATGTTAGAACCAAAACCTTTGCTCACAAATACTAAACAGTTTTAAACAGTATTGAAAGGTATTCATAAAATGTCCTTCCTGCACAGCCACTAGAGAACAGCTCAGTGTTCAAAGAAGACATGCCCCCTACCCTTCGGCCCCTGATAGGGGACAGGTAGGAGCGTCGGGACAAGATGGGGCTACGAGGAGGTTTACCGCCCACGATTGGATCCTGCTTAACAGGCAGAGAAGTGAGAGGCAACGGAGGCGTAATCTCCAAAAGTGAGCACACCGGCATGCTGCAAACATGCAGCATGACAACATGCTGAAGCAGCAAACGGAGCAGAAGCTGCTCCGTCTCTTCAGGTCCACCGCAGCACTTAGAATCTAAAGATCTCAGCCGAGTTTCCTTAAACCAGAATCATCCTCTGAAAGCTCCACAGAAGTGAAAAATGTCTCCCAAACTGTTTTTGCCCTCTAAAACTACTGGAATAAAAGTGAAACAATGTCTAATAATCTTTTAATCGATCCAGATATTATGATCCAGATATTATGGCAGTGAATGTACTTAAAAATCAACAAAATGATTTGATTTGCAGACTTGTAATTACTGAATAATAGGTTAATTACCACACCCACCCACTCAATCATGCAGCCAAAGTTTTCCTTTAAACTCTCATTATACATGATTGTAGTTTTTTAATATATTCCGATCATTAGAAAGACGCTTAAAGTAAAAATAAATGCCGATAAACAACAAACAGCTACACAGCAAACGTTCATCCACACAAGTCTAAATATTAAGCAGGTGCAGGAAAAGCTCGTTGATTTTCAGCTGATGGATTAGTTGGTTCAATCCCATTCTCAGATCTGCTGCGGCGTTAGAGAGGGAAAAAGATCAGATCGGCCTGGCAACACAGCTTTACCTTCACCCTGGGTGACCAGGGTCTGGGAGGGGGCAGGGTGGGGGGGGAGGTGGATTGATCTTTCTGTGACTCTGTGTCCAGAGGAGGGAGGAAGGGGGGCGGTGAGAGCGGTGGAGGAGGAGAGCTTGGAGGCAGCGGCCATGTCATGAGAACGGGGAGGGGCGGCGGGCGAGGGGAGGGGGACAGAGGGATGGCGCCGTGGTCCGGCTGTTGGGAGCGCGATGAGAAAGACGATGGGGGACAAGGGAGAGAGGGGGTACAGCAAACAGACGGAGGTAACGAGGTCAGAGGTGGAGGCGTGGAAGGCGAGGGGGGGTCCTGGGGAGGGCGGCGAGACGTGGCGGAGGGAGAGACGTCGGCCTACGGAGGTAACGACACAAACCCGTTACAAAACTGAAGGTTTGGGGCAGCAGCAAGTCCAGGAAGAAGATATGGAGGAAAATCACGTCTATTGTCACGTAAATATGTTAGGAATCCTCACACATCCGTCGCCATAGTAACCGTTACCCTCAACGACTGAGTGATACAGTACAGAACCTATTACTTTCCTCCAAGAACCGGGCAGACGCAGCTCACACCATGCTCTACCTGAGGAGGCGCTCTCTCCCGGCAGCCTAGAACATCCTCCTCTTCCTCAATGAACAACTCGGTGTAGCTGCTTCTCTCCACCGCCGGCGCTCTCCGAGACTCCACGAGTCGCTCGCTCTGCGCTGCAGTAAAGCGGGAAAGCGGCTCTGCTCTCGCAGGTTGATGAGAGCGGACGGCACCCGCTGTGGGTCGAGGAGGTTGTTCTGGATTTGGATCAGAAATGCTTTGACAGGGCTCGACTACTCCGGCCTGGTCGTTACCGCTACGACCGTTAAGAATGGCGGCGGAGAGTTCATCAGAAGGGTCTGTCACCAGAGGATCGCGGTCAGAGGTTCTGCTCTCTGCCTGCTGGTTGAGGCTGTGCTGCGGACGGGGAGCTGGGGGGGACTTTACCGGGCCCACCTCTGTGCAGATCATCAGCTTTGGCTTAGAAATGTGGCGGGTTTGGGCCGAACCTTTGGCCCGTTGCCGAAAGGACGAGTCGGCCGATGGAGAACTGCGCAACAAATAAGGCAGCGGGGCAGAAATCTGAGAGAACTGACCCAAACTCTGCCGCCCTTGTTGGAACAGAGGAGTTCTAGAAACGGCCTGAGTCAAGTTTCTGTGTGGTGATGAGGGTGACGGTGCCTTCAGGAAGGGTGTGAAGTCACTGGGCAGAGGTGGTGGTGTGGGGGGAACAGGAGTGGGTGTTAGAGAGTGGGTCGGGGTGGGTGTGGACGGGTCCAGAGTGAGGGACAGCCATTCGCTGGTGACAGACTGCAGGTCCGACCGTCTGGGCCGGGAGTAAGGGGAGGGGGTGTCGCGGGTCGTAGCAGACGGAAGCAGATGGTGGAAAGGCTCCATGGAGTGGAAAAAGGAACAAAGTGATTTATAAGAGAAAGTGGAACAGACCACAGCTGTTTACCAACAAGCACCCGAACTCAGGCAGCTCCCCTGAGCAGCTCCAGGAATTATGGAGCAGAGTTGCCATCAATCAAGTCTCTTACCTTGGTGGGTGTAGAGCCGGGGGTTCTGTTGCCATGGTAACCTTGCGGGTCTATGTGGTGGGTGGAAATCTTGGATGGGGGGCGTTTGACAACGTCGACGTACGACACGGGAAAGATGCCCTGTTTGGTTGTGCCTGGGATCTTCCCCTCATACCAGTTCTGGTCCACCTGTCTTATCACAATTATTCTCTCGCCCTGAAGACGAAAAACCACATTTTTAATGACTAAACGGCCCAACCGCACTTGTCCAACGGCCGATGTTTCTGCCCTCGATCCTCTGCACCCGCTACCTTTCGCAGAGACAGCTCCACGTTGGTGTCAGCGTTGAAGTTATAGCGCGCAACGGCCTCTCCGATCTCTCTGACTTGAGCCGGGGGAGGAGGACGAATTGGTTGCTGCTTCTCTGTGGACGGCACCTTCTGTTTATGTGCACAGGAGGGGAGGAAGTGAGACAAACGCGTTCGGCTGTGCTGGGGAAAAAAAACAGCACGCGTGTGCATTGACCTCGACGTAGGACAACGGGAATATCCCGACGCGGCCCCGGAACTCTCCCTCATACCAGTTGTTGTCTATCTGCCGGATGATGTTCACAGCGTCGCCCTTCTTAAACGACAGCTCCCTGCGAAGCACATGTTTTCACAATGCCGGCAAAGTGGAGAGAAAATGGAAACATGCCGCAAGGAACCGGTAGAAAACAGTAGCCACCAAAGCAAGAGCCAAACATAATCAGCTGTAGCCATGCACACGTCAGAAAGACCAACATAGACTCGTGCATCACACTCATTTATGCTACTCACTTAGCTGACTGAGCCTTAAAATCATAAATGGCCCTCGCAGGCTGTTTCTGATGGAGGAGAGAGAACAGAATAAGTTGTGTCATCTGTTTATGGGAGACCTGGAGATGGAGAGTGAGAGAGCAAGTGAGAGAGAGGCGGCAGGCAGACATTACCAGGCAAAACTCTGCTCTGCCCTCAGCAGTTTGATCTCTTTGTTGAGTCGACATATTTATGATCATTTGGAGCTCTACCTCTCTGTCGGATGCAGTCTGCGGTCTTCTACTCTGGAGTGTGTGTCGGCCGTCCATCGCAGAGTAACACCTCGAGACATCCTGGTCTGTGTGATCAGCAAAATGCAAACGGTCATGGAAACGATCACAGTAGTACAGCCGCGCCACGTGCACGCTCATGACAGAAAAGGCTGGTTTGAGAACGTAATGAATGGTTCTGCGATGACAACATTCCAACAGATGCTGCTGACAAGGGAATGAAAGGTTGGAGTCAAAAATCGGCATTTTATTTGCATTTCAAAGGTACACAGGCGACACATGCAACCTTTGAAAATAACCGAACACACAAAATGAAATGAGGGGAATAAAGCCCAAAATATGACATAGTTACATACTTTGACATACAAGCATGTGGCTTTATGGGGGGTGGGGGGGGGGGGGGGTGTGACGGGACAACAAAATGAATCCTAAAACAGTACAAAACAAAACAATAACAGACAAAATCACAGTGGTATAATCTCTAAATTCTCAAATAATCAATCCATCGGGTCACGATTTAGCTTTTTCTGAGAATTTACATTACAGGGTCTTATGAAGGTAATCTTTTCAAAACCATTAAAGGACTGAGGTGCTGCTGTGTTTATTTTGAGCGATGAACACAAGGCTCCAAAGAGCAGAAGGGAAACTGTGGAATGTTCCTTTATGTGTTTTGTGCTGTGAATCTCTGAAATGAGCGGAACTGAAAAACAACTCAGCAACACTAGAGACCAGGTGTTTCTCTAAATGTGCAGAAATAAAAGAGTGTAAATCTAAATCCAGCTGTGAGTAACTACATGACAAAGAGTACATGTGAATATCTGAGGTGTTATGTGTGTTTGGTATCCACCTGAATAAAAGAGATCATTTCCATTGCTTTGCTCTTCTCCATATTCGTTATTGTTCGAGTTCTCAAAGTGGCGTCCGTAACAGGCACTGACTGGTGACTGTAACCGCGGCGATTGTAACCGTGACGAGGGGGAATCCCCTCTGTAAGAGGTGTAACCAGTGGGGCTTCCGTCAGAGTAGATAGCTGAGGAACTGTGACCCCTGTGCCAACAGTCCCTCCTGTCTCGCAATGAAGAGCTTCGCTCAGGCACGTTTGGGAGCAGTTCGGCCAGAATTCTTCTCAGAATACTTTCATCAGGTGGACGACTTCCTCTGTGGCCCCTCTCATTCTGAATGTGCTCATAGATGTCTCTCAAGGCTGCCTCCAGTGCTTCATAAATGGCCTGTTTGGACTTGGGGCGGCTACCTCGATCTCTCCTGCCAGAGGTAGGGGGGGAGCCCTTTTTCTTACGGAAAGGCACTGGGCTGACAAGGTAGGCCAGCTTGGACATCGCTTGCTGGGACTGTGAGTTCTGAGCTTCAGAGCGGCCGCCGCGGCTCTGGCGTGAAGGTCTCTGGAGGTCCTGGCGCGCGCGCTCTCTCTCGTGGCGAAGCATGGTCGTAAACCGCGTATAGGAGGCTGGGCATCGTCCTTTGCAGGTGCTGATGAGGTGGCGGTGTTGGTAGCCGTGGCTCTGACCCAGACTTTGGTGAATGGGGTGGTGGTGGTGATGGTGGTGGTGGTGACGGAGGTGGTGGTGAACTGTGGAGCCACACATGCTCTCGGAGGAGGTCAGTGAGCAATGGTCAAAGTCACTTTCGCTGCAGAAGGAGGAGCCCTCCACCTGTATGAAGTCACTGAGGTCTGAGGCAACAGCATCTTGTTCGCTGTCCGAGTAGTCTGGGTTGGGGGCTCGAGGGCCTTGCGGTCGGGGAGGAGCAGGAAAAGTCTGTCTGGGTCTGTGCCCTGGCTCTAGCCCAACCCGGGGCTGGCCCTCCGGGGGGCTGCGTGGTCGCTGCAAGTGAATCATGGCGTGATCTGTCCCGTTGTTATCCTCCTCAAGTAATGATTCTATGGAAAAACGTCTTTTTGGAAAACCCGGTGTGGCGCCACCACCGCTGCTGGCTCGAGACGAAGAACCGCCCGGTGTAGTCGTACCTGAAGGCATCTCGTTATCGTCCAAGTTGGGCATGGATTTAGATTTAATAAGGCGCTCGTATTCAGAAATGCGATTTGGCACCGTATCCCGAGGCACTTCCATACCCCAAGGAGACAGGCGATGCCCATGAAGATGGGACTGACGTTCCAAGTCCAGGATACGCGCACGGACCGAACGGATGACATCAGACGGGATGAGCTGAGCGCGGTCAATCTGATGCATCTTGCGGTAGAGCTGAAGGAACCCTGGTGAATCGTGCGCCCGACGCCGGTGGAGACGAGGTAGCGAGTGAGTAGAGGAGGACCCGGTCAAACCTTTGGGATTCCCGTCGCAGACCAAAGACCCAGCGCTCTCGGAGCGGGTGGCCTGGTGACCCCCAGAACTACAGTGACCGTCGTTCAGCAAGTCATCACAACTGCGTGACTTGAGTTTGCCCGGGGAGGGTGGTGCCTTGTCCACATGACTCCACAATTTAGGATCCTGTTTCTTAGCCTGCCAACTGTTCTCAGAACAGGCAGTGTGCTCATAGGAGGAGCCGCCTTTTTGGCAGTCCTCATGGCTAGGGCTGGATGGAAGAGGGGGCAGAGAGGAGCCCTGATAAGGACCCTGGGAAGTCAGAGATTTTGAAAACATGTTGCATGCGTCCCCACCTTTCAGACGTCCAATAGAGAGCAGCGTGGTGAAAGAGAAGAAGGAGGAAAGCATGTTAAGCAGTAATACCCTCAAAAAGAGTGGAGGCATTGGGGAAAGAGGAGGAAGAAAGAAGGTGGTGCCGGAGGTTGCTTGGTGTTGTCTTTTTAGTCTACCCGTACCAAGATATCGTACACACCGAATGCACCGCAGATGACAAATATTTGGTGCTTTGGCACTGCAGTAACCATTCACAGATAAACAGATGGGATCAGAGAGACACAAAGAGCAAAGGAGGTAGGTCAGTTTAAAGGCCTGTACCTTTGGCTCTGGAGGGGGACGAAGGTGAGGAACGTATCGCAGGTTTTTTTAAGCTGCTGCTGGGTCTATAGGCATCCACTTGTTTTGGGGAAATCCCACTTCTGTTCTGTGGCTGCGTATTCACTTGGGAACTAGATGGCTCAGACTTCCTTCTCTTCCTGTAATCGCCGGCAGCGCTGCAACAGTCACAAATTCACAATGAAAAAACAAAGCATAAAACTTCCGCAGACGATTAAAAACATTTTTACCAACACATGACGAAATTCTACAGGATGTGTCCTGGGTTGCGTTAGATGGCTAAAACAGCTTACAGCTCAACCTGCTTTTTTTGTTTTACAAAACTAAGATTAAAGATTTAAAGACTAAAAGAATGTTACTTTATCTTAATGCTTTTATAAGCTCCCGCACAGTGGACATTAAGCTCTTACATTTGAAATGAGGCAAGGGAACAACAAAGCAGTGCCAGTCCAAAATGTTGAAACCCATTTCTATTCAAAACAAATCCATTCAATGCCACTTAGATGACTCACATGGCCTATTCAGCACATCCCATTTCTGCCCTTTCTGCTCACTGAGGGAAATGTGACTGAATAAGCAGGCCACTGGTGAAAGGGAGTAGAACCAAAGGAGAAGGGGGTGGGGTAAGGAGTTGAAGGGCAAAATCAATAGGTTTGCTGGGTTAATTTATTCTGGCTCAGCTGGGGGCATCAAGATGCAAAGAACCCTGCCTTCTGTCACAAAAGCCAATAAAGAATAAAAATAATCCTGGCGATTCACAGGAACGGCTGGATGTGCGATTAGTGAACGAGCTGAGGCAACAACCAAAGGTTTTGCTTCTGTGCTGAATCACAACGGCCGCCACGGCTGAGAGGATGCTGAGAGGGAACGGGGACAATGCTGGGGACAACAAAAGGAAGAGCTTACCTTGCAGGTCTCTCTGGAGTCTTTTCTGCTGGAGGGATGTGCAGAGATGTCTGAAACAGGGCAGATGACAAACGGAAAGCGTGAGCTCAAGAACAAAGACGGGGGACAGAGCAGCTCAGAGTGCACAGCCTACATGCTTGTTGCTGTGCCACACTTAAAAGGTTCCCCCAGATTATGGTGAAATATGTTCTGGTTCCACACCTGGCTTATAAAAGGCCTACCAATAACAGCCAAGATCACACATTGCAGTGCTCACTTGAAAAGTGATAGAAAAGTTGGTTCAGCAAAGGATGGATGAGGGGTAAATGTTACACTGCAAAACCTGGAATGGACTTCGTGGAATGGATCTTACTGGCAAAGAATGGGTAAAATAGCCTAGGTGAAATATAGTCGATGCTAATCAAAAGCTAACGCTGAGGGGAGAAAAGCATTATGCATGTATGTTTAAACTTACAAAGTAACATCAAAAACAACTGAGATTATATTCAATACTGTGACCAAACTATTCAAAACCATCAGCTTGATTTCAGAATTCTATGACAGGTTAGACATTGCAAGATTAACAATATTACACTGGTGAATGTGAGATTACCTCAATGCGCCGGTGAGTGGAGATGTCTGGATTATAATCCAGCCGTTTTTTAGGAGGCTTGAGCCGCAAGCAGCAGCAGTGAGCAGGAGGAAGAGAGGAGGAGGAGGAGGAGGAATTGGAAGATGGTAAAAATGAGGTGAAGGAGGAGGAGGAGGAGCAGCACATGTGAAACCATGTGGAGAAAAATGTGGAGAGTGACACTCATTAGAGAATCTGAGTAACCAGAGGAGGACTAGTTCACAAACACTGCATGTGTGATTTGCATGTACGGCACACACGTGCACACACTGAACACACGCATTTGTTGGCCAGAACACACAAAATCCTGCAAAGTGGAAGACAAATAATGCCATCTGATGGATTATTTGTTCCTAACCAAAATACAATTTTTTGCCCGAAAAGCAAACGACTACCCTTGCAACACTTTCACACAACACACTCTCTCTCACAGTGAATTGAGCCTGTGCCTGTGAACCACACACATGCAGAGGGTGAGCTAAAGCAGTGAAGCAGGAAGCAGAGTGTAGCGCACAGCAGACTGGTTATGAGGGGTGTCTACATGACTTAAAATTCATCTTATATTTTGAGGACTGTTTCTGATGTTACCTCAACAGCATGGAGGCTGTCTACAGTCTGACACTCAAAATATTGCAGGTGAAAGAACGTGTAACATCTTTACCTGAACATTGTGAATAAGTCTGTGTTACACAACAGAGATACGTGTTTCGGATCAACCGGAAATGGAGAACTAGGTGCTGTTACACCCTACATCCAGAAGAGGGCACCAAACATCAAGCTTGCTAAAAGCAGACGAGAAGATTCCAATAGATTATTTAGATGGATCCAAAAGTATTATTGTATTAAAGAGTAAACAGGCTGGATTAAAGGATGGTTGTACAACATGTGGATATTCCCAAAAAATAAACCTCAAATGCACAACAATATTGGACTAACTTCAGTACAAAAGGTTTGTGATGAACATTACAGTGCCTGCAAGCTGCCAGACCAGAAGAAAACAGCGATGCAGACACACAGTGTAGCACAGCCTGTCACATGGGTGGGAAGAAGGTGGGGGGATCACAACACCCAACAAATATCACATGCCCAACTACAGCCCCACCAACTAATCTATCAGTGGAGAACATTAAAGAATCATCAAAAGGGTGAAGAATGTGGGTGTTTGCCTACAACAGAGTTGCAGTTGCGGGAGCAGCTACGGCCCTGACTTACCGGCCGCCCAAACTCCAGCTCGGAAAAGAACTTATACCAAGGCTCGTTCTCTAAATCTATGTCATCATAGGTCTGGGAAAGCATGAGAGTGACAGAGAGGAGGTAGAAGAAAGAAAGGAAGTGTGGAAAGAAGTCACACACAAAGAGAGACATGTACCTCATGGTTAGCAATGGACGGTATAGGAATATGGGCACAGGATGAACCAGAATGAAGATTTACTAATGGCTAATGGGGATGAAAGAAGAGATGCAGAACCAGTTTTCTGCTGACAGATTGTCTCGTAATTATAGTAAATAATGTGTTATGCACTACATAATCAAACAAGTCACCACATAGTTGTCTAAAAAAAAAAAATCAATGTTTTAGCTGTACTGCACTGCTTTACTCTTGTCTACACATCCTAACCCATTTCCCACATGAAAATAGAATTTTCACACTACACACAACACAAATGTTATGTAGGCGATCTAATGTCTGCTCCAGAAAAAGACAATGTGGCTTCAAGACATTCAAGACATGGAAAACAGACACTGTTGGATTTAACTCATCGAACATTTTAGTGAAGAACAGAGTTGTCACAGGCCCATTTGGTATCTTGGGGGAATGGGCAAGACTTTACTACAGTACAGCAGACCACAGTAGATCACATTCACTAAAACATAAGCCTCACTGACTCTACTGCATTCCCTTTTTGTCCTCATGCATAACGTTATTGCTCGCCACAGTTATTACATCTCTTTGTCATTCCCCTCACAGCAAGTGCACAGACAGTGTGGTGTAGCAAACCTTGGTTGTTTTTTTTTTAAAACACCCACACTGTCTGGGGGGAAAAGTTCAGAATATGCAAATATATGAAAAACAGAAATGAGCAGGACTGAAAGATAAATACCAGCAGAGATGACTAATGTAACAGAAATATTCTGCTCTCATACCAGATTGAATGTGGCCCAGAGGTGCTTCAGTACATGGTACTGAAAATCTGGGGTAGTTCTAAACTCAAAAACTAAAATGCAATAAACAGTAAAAAAAAAATAAAATCATTAAATGTGATGAAATAGAATGTAGTTTTAACTATACTCACTGGTCTTTCATGCTCCAAAATAGAGGACTTTCCAGGCTCATACTCAAAAATACTCTTGGGCTCTGCGCGGTACTTTCTCGTGTCCACTTTCCTTTCAGGAGGTCCCCATTCATTCCTGGCACAACAAAACACAGAAACATCTCCATGACCCAAAAGACGTGTTTGAATTCACTGTTACAATCATACACGAGGTTCTGTGTTCACCTCACTCATCTTTTCTTCTTCTGTTGTCTAACTTACATGTCGGGCAAGTCCTTCTCTCGATCGCTGTCTCTGGCTCTCATTTGGAGGAGGGATGGCATCGGCGGCGGCGGCGGCGGGGGTACAGGTGAGGGCGATGGGTCCCGGAGGCTGCCGTGGTCCGAGTGGCTCTTGGCGAGCGGTCTGTAGGTGTGCGTCCTGGGTGCAGGGTGTGACATGGTGGTGTTGGACAGGCTGTGGTCATCTGCTTCACACGGGCGAGAGACAACAGTGAGTAAAGGAAGCAGGCAAGTCGACGGCAGGTGAACTGGAAAGCGGTTTCTCGCTCACCGTTGTTTATGACTGCGTATGTTGCACTGTATGTGTCAGAATAGTCATCATCTAGAGGAAAAAACAGTCATTCAGATGCAGAATTCTGCCGTTTCTCCTCCAAACAGTTTTCCGACAGTCACCATTCTCCAGCAGTGTAAAGCTATTATAAATATTGATCGTGGATGAGATCCGTCAGAAAGACATTCCAAGGGCACACGCTGATGTGAATGTGTGTGCTGTAGCAGAAGGTCCCAGAGCAATTATGAACAAACAAGCCTTGTGCTGTAGTCTGCCAAGCCAACAGAAATAAAACAGATTCCCCAGAACAACGTGTATTTGTTGGAGGCTTCCCTCAGTTCGTCCTCTTCTAATGAGTCCTGGCTTTGGGATTCTCGGGCATATTTGGTTCAACAAAAACCAATATAGTCATCCAAGGACACAAATGACTGCACGCCTGAGCAACTCTGACTAGAACATCCCATTAAAATAACATCAAACAATAGCAGAGTGACGCTGTTCTGTGTCATCTGGCACAGACTCACCTGCTTTATGAACCTTATGGATCTGCTTGAACATGGTTTTGTACCAGTCCTTTGGCCTATCCACTGTCTGCAGACAGAAAACATCATCAAGGAGACTCACAGGCAAAATAAATTAGAGCAGCGAGGTTAAAAAGGTGATCCTAAAAATATAAAATACAAAATCCTCTTTGCGAGAAGGAGAAGATGAATGAACTGTTTGTTTAAAAAAAATGTTCTTTGGACCTGGAGTCACAGTTTACAAAGTCCATGTAAGGAAATAAAATCAAGATTATTCAGTGAAAAACAGGAAGTGAACAGATGTGCATGCAAACACCCTTTATCCATAAATGTCCTCATAGGCAAATGTCTGGATACTAATCGAGGGCAGCTCCACAAACATGAAATAAAATCAGACAAAGTAAAGCTGACATTACAAAGAGACTAAATTACAAACAATTTCAATGGGTCTTAAAAAGTCAGTCAAACAACATGACACATTCAGTTTTAGTGGTCAGAAAATAATATATTTAGCTATAAATCACTAATAATATTATAGTGAACAATAGCATGTTGTTTATTTATGTGTGGGAGACGGTTTTGCTTAGCAGAGGTCTCAGAAACATTGTATCAACAAATCCACAGTGGGAGAGCTGGTGCTCTGCCCAGTATGTGTCTCTCTTTGTAGAGAAATTATAGATATAACAGCCACTTCAAAAAGAGCCATTGCAAGGCCCAGAGACTTAATCCTCTCTCCATTCAGCTGCTTTAAACACCGAGGCTGAACACTGGTCCCAGAAAAGATATCTTGGCACTACAGTGAAGGAGTGTGTGACTGAGCCTGATGTGTTGGCATAGACACGAGAAGGGCCAATTACCACTTCATGCCATGGTTACCAAATAAAGTGGCCACAAAAATGTTTGTCTGCTCAACAAGGAGCAATCTGTTTCCTCCTGTCCTGATTTTCTTTTTCTTTTCACCTTTTGCCAACTCCCATTCTGCCTTTACTTTTCTTATTCTTTTGACATAAACTTTAAAAAGTGGGGAGATCCGGGGTGGTTCTGCGATCATCTTTATCAGACAACTTACTGTGCGGATGGCGATGGGGATGCCAGAGTCATCCACAGGGCCAATGCCTTCATAATGCGGGGCTTTAATGACCGACACCCTCTTCTCCTCTTCGGAGAAACGAGCGATGGGCACTGTGCTGCTGACGCTGATGAGGCCGGACAGCACAGACTCTCTGGTTATCGACTCGCTGCCCTCTGGAGATGAAAGCAACAAACGCAAAATGATTCCAGGCATTTGTGTGCATAGAAAGAAGTGGTTTTAAGTACTCGTGTTGTGTGTACTTGTGTGTTATGTTTCTCGAGCTTGATTCAGTTGGCATGAAGAAACAAAAGATTTGCCACTCACCTGAACTCCTGCTCTGTCTGTGGAGGCCTGTGCGGAGTGAGGTGGGAGGAGGCGGGTAAGATGGGGGAGAGAGGGGCCTCTGTTGGTGGCTAGCACTTCCATTCATAGCGTGAGAGATGACCTGGCCCTGCGAGCGGCACATAAGCCAGAAACAGACAATGAGTCCTGTTATTTTGAGAAAGAGTTCTGCTCTGTCCTACAGCATTTCCATAAATACACAATTAGTTATTAATTTGCTGTACATCTTTTAAAGAGAGAAACGGAGCCAGAAAAAAATGCACACAAGAAACACAAACTAAGATCAGTTAGTGAAGGGAATCAAAATCAATACTGAATTAAATCATAACAGTCAGGAAAAACTGGGATCAACAAAGAAAATCTTTAAGATTCATTCAAGGTTAGTTGTGACATTTATAAGACAACACAGTGCATTCAAACTGGGAAGCCCTTTGGTAGAATGCTCTACCATTAAACATGGGTTTAAAACTCAACAGCAGGGGCCCTAAGTGATGCCACCAGGCATGTGTCCCAGACTAAATACTGTGCCCGAACACATCCTGTGTTAACACATCTTGTGTCTGCTACAGCCCTGCTAGCTGCTGGACTGACTATACATCATGTACAGGAGCAGTGTACTGTTTGTAAAGGCTACCTTGTTTAATTTTGGGCACAGAGCTACATTCAAACGGATAATTTGTTTGACAGTTTACAGAACATCGCTTCTGTTGTTGCAAACATCTTTAAAGAAGAAACTACAATCTGATCTGGCTTTCAGTATTCAATAAGTTTTTTTTGTTTTTTTAAATTGGCCTTGAAGAGAAAAGATAATTCCAACCCAAACCCACATAAAACAAATGCAGACAAGCACAGGAGGACAGTTCTAACAAGTACAGACATTAACATAAATGAATTAAAGTAGGCTGACATTTCATCTTGTGTGCCAAGTTAGTTGAAGTCAGGGGTTAGTGAAAGGTAAAACAGGTGTTGGAACAGTGAAGATTGGCTTCAGTCATCCAAATGAGTAGGGAAAGGAGAAGGTTTCTGATGTTGGTAGTGACGTGTTAACGTTGCTGAGATAATTACATTAGTGATAGTGGCTGCGGCTGCGGTTGAGGCTGTTAGCGCATCGTCAAGACCAGCAGTGGATGTGTAGGCAGAGACATGGCTCAGCGTGGGCGATGGTGTCGCTGAGGCGCCGGGTGAGTCCAGGCTACAGATCTGAAGCTCATCCAGCAGACCGGCCGTGGACGATGAGTAGTGGCTGAGGGCTGACACGGTCACAGGGGAGGCCAAGGGGGACACGCAGCCGCTGACGTTTGCTCTGCTTACTGTATGGGCCATGCTGGCAGCTCCGCTAGGAACATACGGGGTGGGCGATAGAGTCTTGGGCATTAGACTCGACAGGTAGTCGAGTGATTCTGAGCTGTGGTAGTGATAGGGGGAGTGCCGTGCAGCAGGGTCGGGGGAGGAGGGCCCCTGGTTTTGAAAGGAGAGGGAGTTTGTTGGAAGAGGACAAGAGGAGGAGAGTGCTTAGTGACATCACTCAGTGGCCACGCTGTCACAAAGGATGCATGAAAAACAACACGTGAGGCTAACAGGTGACATGTCGCTGCATATCATCTTCCGAGACATGACTGACGCTGTGAAATGAAGAAGCTCTGTTAGTTTGAACTCAGACGAAGGCAGCAAAAACACAGCAGCACAGGTATAAATCAAATGAAACAACAGATTACTGCTCTACATGACTACCGTTAGTTTGGCTGCCTGGAGAGCGGCATGAAAACATAATAAAGGTCAACAAACACGGCTGCCACATGCATGTAAAGCTCTGCTGGTTCTATGGAAGTCCAAACTCTTAGACACTCATGGGCAAAACAGATCATTTCATATAACTATGTACTGTACGTTTGAGCTTTAGAGCTGTTGTGGTACTTCAATGACCTTAACATGACCCCTGTGTTTTACTTTGAAGTATGTATTCACTTATGTACCAACAGTTCTGCAGGAGAGGGTCTCGGTGGAACTGCGGGAGGCTCCTTCCTTATCTCCACCTGGGGTGGAACCAGGGTTTGATTTGGCGATTGATCTGGGACCTCCACTCCCACGGCATCGCTTGACGTCTCTTGGCATTTTAGATCGGCGCCGCCCAGGTGGACAGAAAGTGAGGCTGTTTTTGTTATGGGCGAGGACGGGGTGGGATCTTTTTGTGGAGAAGTGGAGGAAGGTTGAGAAGGTGGAGCCTTAATGTGGGGGTCAGGGTAAGAGTTGCAATGATCTGGAGGGTCAGGAATGGCTATGGGGGTCAGTTTAAGGGAGGACACCTTCCGCTCTTGGGTCTGTGTGTTAGAGGCAACACCGCAGTTGTTATTATTATTGGGTACAGTGAGCTGCTGAAGCTGCTGGATGGGGTCCGCACTGTTTTCAGAGTAAGAATAAGAAGCCGTGCTGCTTAGAGTGTAGCTCTCTTTCAAAACTGCTCTCTCGTTCTGAGTGAGTGTTAGTGTTCCGGGGCTGAAATCATTAGCCAGGGCAATAAGAGAGTGGAAATCTGGAGGATTAGTGCCAGTGGGTGAGAAGTGGAAACTTTCTCTCCTGGGAGGGGGCAAAGGCACGTGATTGATATCCTTATCGGCCAATTAGAATGCAACGAGCGGGATTAGGTTCCAGCAAAACAACAAATACAATCATCAGTGCAAACATCGATTGCTCTTCCTGAAGAAGTTTTTATGAAAATAAAAAGAAGATATGTGGGGCAGAGTAGGATTTCTTACCTGCGTGGGCGACTTTTTGTCCTGCAAATTGGGTCTGACGCTGCGGAAGCCTTTAGCAGCCAGAGAGGAACTGCTGGCTTCTCCATTCTTAAGGCCATCTGTTACACTGTGTGAGCGCCAAGACTCTGAAGATGAAAAGTCGTTAATATCATGAACAGTAGGTGTTTTATTGCCAAGGACGGGTCTCATAAAACCATATAAAGCAAACTTACCCAAGTCTGCCGAGTGAGAATCACTCCCTAAGAACACAAAACACCAGTGTTAAGAGACGCTTCTGAACCACTTAAGTACAACAACAAGATCTAAATATGACAAATTATTAACAGGGTTTTTTCATCACCTATTTAAAGTAATATATATTGTCAGGAAGAAACAAAAATAATGGCATTAAGAGAACAGAAAAGAAGAGGAAATTGTCAGGAAGACCATTAAAGCTTGCACAGCTGGTCAGATCTCAGTTGTCTGCATAACTTTTAACCAATAGGATGCTGAGAGCAAAGAGAAACTACCAGAGTTAAGTGACAATTAAAATCCTTATCACAAATCATTTGTTTTGTTTAATATGCTTTCACATATTCTCTGCAAGCTGTGCTGGTTTCCTCTCATTTTGAATGTCTCCGGTAATTGATTCCACATGGTTGTCTTATTTTAGCCAGCGTGCTGCCAAATAGACTGCTAATTTCACCTGATGCAATTGGGCATGAGGGAATGATTTAATTCACAGCATTTCAAAACACTCTGCATGTGTAGAACCCCACAGGGGTGCAGTTTGCAGAGTGTAGACTATAATTCTAGCAATATAAAACATGAATGTGGAGTGTTTTTCCCAGTCCAGAGATGGTCCAGGTTCTCATGGGGTCATTCAACTGTCAGAAGTGTTATAATGTGACCTAACAGGAAACATATGACACATACAGGCATTTATATTAATAAAAGAAAGCAGAAAGTGTTCTTTAACCTTCTACCAGTCATGGAAAATTCTTAATGTATTTATCTTAACCTTTATTTATAATAAAAAAAATTGTTTTGGAGGGGCTTGTAAATAAAGATTAAGTGAAATTCTGCTTTGGTGGTGCTGAGAGGAAGGATGGAAGGAAAGAAGGAAGGAAAAATAAGCTATTTTAAGCAACGCGACAGGCTCAGAGAAAATTTCCTGATTCACAGAGACATCATATTCGCAAAACCCGTGTCGTCGCTAGCCGTGTCCAAGATCCGTACTGACATCGGAGAGAGCGAAGCGGGGGGAAAGGGCGAAAAACACCGAGGAAATGCAACAGGGCAAAACTAACGTACAGAGGAGAAATGGCAACAAGCAGCGTTAGCGTCTGACATATGAGAGCTCTTAGGAAGATTAACAACAGCAAAAGGATGACTGGTGACTGATTAAGACCAGCAAACGGGCAAAGAAAATGTGATTAAACAGAAATAAGATGATGGACAGAGCAGCCTGCACATTGCTTAAACAGCCACAATTTGTAACAACATAACAATGAAGCTGTATCAGATGAAGCTCCTGTTTTCAGAATTACCTGGTTTATGCTTTTCAGATATATTATGAGCATGTGTTTTTCACAGTGTTAGTACCTGTAGAAAGGTTTGGTGAGCTCTGGACTCTCTTCATGGGAGAGAGTACGACTGACACAGCCACACTTTTGCGAGAGAATCCTCCGCTATCTGAGAAATCATACTCGAGCAGGTGATCATCGGTGCAGAAGCAGCAACGGCACACATGCACATGCATAGAAAAAGACACCAAGATGCAGAAATATGTCCAGCCAGAAGCATAATGCAAATTCTGGAAGCACAGCACATGCTTTTAATGAGCCTGCGTGAGCTCTGGGTCACTGATAATAACCACAGCCACAAGATTTCAATGGAAATGGAAAGCTGGAATGCATTATTGTATTAAAAATACAGGAACAGCTCATTTAAAATCCCTGTCTGGCTGGGTTATTGATGATGTGACACATCCATCAGCAAAGATCTGATTTCATTCGTATTATTTATATAACAACTCCTCTTCCTGTTGTAAAAAATTACCTCTCAACAACAACGGCGGCCCTTTCTTTTGTCCTGTCTTGTGTGAAGCCTGCTTTGGCACTAAGAAGGCTTGTGGAAACCATCCAGAGGCTTATTACTCATCATCGATTTTCTCACTAAAATACACACTCGGGATGTCTGCCAACATTAAGAAGGAGCCTCACAGCCCAACATGGATACTTCAGGTCACAAAAAACCCAGACTGAGACATGGACCAACACCGATCCCGTCAGACTGGCTCCGAATTAGATCCAAGTCTGTCGTAGAGGGAAACCTCACAGGCTGGTGCAGCTTTTAAACAGCCAGATGGACGCACTTGTACTGTACAGTGTCAAATATGTGTGAGAAATACAAAATACATACCTGTATTCATATTGAATAGCTCTTCTTTTTGATCTGCGGCAGCAGGATCCGCTTTCCTAGAAAATACAAGTATGGATATTTTAGAGGTCATACAGTTTTTTTTAAAACCAACAGACAAACTCAGCGACCTTTTGGACGAGGACATGTTGGAAGATTGCAGCTTGATGGATATGAATGACGTGTGCCTAGTTAAAACGCCGGCGGAACAGGACAAACTGTCACTGTGTGAATTCATCCATGTCGTCACAGGAGTTAGCGTGTATGAACAACAGTAGCTGCATTAGGGATCAAACGTGCCTGGAATGTAACCATCACAAACAAAGCTAACCTCCGCACACATGCCAATTCTCCTCAGAGGAATCTGGAATGTTATGCTCAGATAGCTTCAAAAGTTTAGCTATGGAACTCTCAAACGGAACAAGCAACAGGGATGTAAATGTGCGTTTTAACAAGTGATACTGGGAAAAATACAGTAAAATACTTTTCTTAGTCAGACAATTCTAATAACATATTCAGTCGCCAGTGATTTATACTGCAAAGGCTTCGTAAGGACAGCTGCTTTAATTCATGGAAATTCTTGCTCACAACCGCACTGATGATGTGAGTGACATTTTCTTTCGCTGCTCTCGCTCCACGCTCAGCATCAAAGTCCTGATAATTGCAACAGCCATTTCCCAGGGCTTATTTTGGAAAAGGCATGCAACCGTATCCCGACAAGAATGTGTAAACTGCTTCAGCAGTTGCGTGTGGTGATGAGTGGCAGTAGAGCCAGGACATAACGGCAACACGCATCTGAAGGCGACAAAAATTTTAATGACTCTTTTTGCACGAGAGACGTAAGATCCCCTCGTTATGTTCAAACGCCGTCTGCTTTCTTTTGTGAATCGTTGATTTATTTCTCTACATTCCCACAATCAACACAATTTATCATTCAATGCATTTCCGTTTCAAACAAAGCTACTGATGAAGAACATGATGTGGAATTACTGGGCTACATGCAGCAATGCATCGTGGGACACTTTCAAGACCCAAGACTAATTCCTTACACTCATACAGTATGGCCTCATAAATCCATCGGTAAGAAACACACACACACACACACGCACGCACTGTGGGGTAAATCATGAGCCTGGCGTCGCAGACAGTCGGCGTCCGAATGATAGTCAGATTATAAACAGGATCATGTTTCCTGGGGACAGATTGGTGGCGACGCTGCAGCTGTGGCTGTGGTGTAATGTTATGACTGGTCACTGGAAGAAAACCCGACAGCCCTAACACTTACATGCAACTCAGACTTGATCCATGTGGAGACGTTTTAAGCCCTTAAAAACAGGAATCCACAAAAAAACTCTCATCTAAAACGCTCCGAGCAGGAATTAGCTTCAAGTGCTTTGCTGTGATTTATCCAGAAACCGTAATTTAAGTAACTGGTGGGCAACTGTGGAGACAAAAGCATGCAGAATTGTAACAGCAGTCAAGAGCTATAAGCCCCCCGTAAGCTACAACGGCCAGCACCACAAGCTTATCATGTCTCATTAGCCTGGTAAGTGACCCACAGGGACACATTCAGTATATATCAGAGGACTGTAATAACGACAGTAGGAAGCTTCCTACCACTGCTTCTATCGTGAGCATTTGTTTGAATCCTCCCAACCACAGAAAGGTTTGAACCAGACAAACAACTTCGCAGGAATTCAATTATAAAGGTGTGTGCGTGATTCCGTTTGTGCTATTTTGTGACATGTTGAAATATGGAGCCCAGACAGTATTGTGGAAGCAAAAGAAAGGAAGGAAAGTAAAACCCAAACATGCCATTAGCTCTGGCTGTTTGCCTTGGCACAGACAAAACAAGTGTCCGAACCCCCCCCCCCCCAAGTTTTACCCCCCGATGAGCCGACAGATAACCTGTGATTCATTTACAGAACATTTTCTCACTGATTATCCATTATAATCACTCTCTACTTTGAGGACGCACATATTTTTCCTTGTATTTCCACATTCACACACTCATAAAGGCAGAAAGCACATCAGCTGAGCATGAAGGTACCAATTATCTGAGAGTGAACAGTGGAAGGAGATAAGCTGACTGTGGTCCCAGAGGGCGTGACCCTGAAGTGGTCACTCAGACTGAGACACAGTCACAGGATGTCAACAGATTAGGCTGCTTAGCCAATCTATTTAAAGAGCAAAGCAATAAGTCATCAGATAGCTGCTTTCACTTCATTAAAGAAACACACTATGAAAGAAAGTGCATTGCTACCAAATACCAGTAAATTACCTGAACATATCAAGTCTGGCGCTGTTACTGTAGGCCCCAAAGAGAACAATCCCCCCCTTCAACGCGGCAACAGTTTCCCCAGTGACCCAACATAAATATCAACCAAAATGTGGCAGGCAAATGTCAAGCCAAAAAAGGCAGAAATGAGAATTCCTTCATTCCATTCCTCCAATTGCTCAGTTGGGGCTTTGGTGTTTTATTTGTGCATTTTTGTGGTCGTGTGGGAAGTGTGGGGCGTGGTAGGAATCAAAACAAGAGCCCAGGCACAATCAAGCTCCATCCTGCATAGGAAAAGGGAGTATCTTTACAGCATTATCATGTATTTAAGTCACAATTCAAGGTCACACAGTAGTGACTGCTGCATACATAAGCACTTCTACTGGGTCTAACACTGAACATGCATATTCAATAAAAACCCTCTTAAATCTAAATGCTTTAATTCTTAAAATGTGATCTAATGCACACAGCGTCAGGGTGCATTTATGCCCTCATCAGACAGTTAAATCCTTTCCTGGAGACTTCCAGTATGAAGTGTCAAAATCCAGGATGTTTATCCAGCTTATGTCCTGGGTCTTTGCCAAAACGGTAAATACCAGTCAAAAATACAGATAAGTAATTCAGAATGAAACAACGGCGCTCTAATGCAGCTTACTGTGGGATGCAGGACTATTTTACCAGCGGCGCCGTGTTTTACCACCGCATTCATGCCACTAGATGAACAACCACCAGTTATCAGACTTGTTTGTTCAACCTTGCCACTCATTAGCAGACCCCCCTCTGGCTGTGTGAATAGATGGGGAAGGTCAATACACTGACCCTGGCTGCCCACTCTCTGTCCACGCTGAAAACAACAGGAGCCCATGTGTTCCGCAGATTGCATCACAACGCTGCTAACGAGCCTTGCCATTGGCCCAGAGCGCTAATGCAATTATGCAATACCAGCGCCGACACTTTGAGTCAGGGTTATGGAGGAAGACGATAATTGGATGTGACAGATCGCGGGTCTGTTACGGTGCCCTTACTATACAGAACCAGGGAGGCATTCATGGTATAGACTGATATAATGAGAGGAAATCTGCCAGCCATGCATCTAAAAGGAGAAATAAAAATGCCAAAAAAGAAAATTGTACATAAAAGAAATGTAGAAAGGGAGCCAGTGGCTATTAGGATGTAGTGTTACATAATCTGTCTGGAAAAACTGCATCACCCGGTAACACCTCGAGAGCTGCTATAGGGAAGGGATGTTAGACAGGCCCGATTTAAAAGGTGGGACAGCACTTTCTGCACTCAGCACCCGTCTGAGTTTAAGAAATAAAGCCGGATTTACCAAAACATTTAACAGGAAAACCATAGCTGAAGCACACCCACTGTTACGCAATGAAATAATTAGACAGAATCATTCCAAATATTTTAAAAAGGCTACTTTGACTTAATGGGTACGCTAAAACGGAGCACCTAATCAGCTGTGGGCGAGATTGCATTCCACGTACATAGCCCGGATTCCCCAGGTGGCGGTGTTAAGTGTCGGGCATGAAGATAAGAGGAACTTGATTAGCAGGGGTGCTATATTTGCTGCTATTAGACGGGACCTTTTCCCCTCCAAGGTGCTCTGGAAGGATCCGTCTGAGAAAGTTCAGAACATTCTGGGTGCACGGGAGTAGTTTTGGGAACACATCCCTAGATGGACTGCAAACCACAAATGCTATTAGCTGTCAAACGTGCTTCCATTAACGGTTTTGAATGTGACTATAATTGAGCATCAACTGTTTAAAGTAAATATGATACAGTGCATTCTTAAAGTGCATACAGCTGCATCTTTCAAGAGCATTCATTCACGCAGGACTGTTTTTCAAGCGTCTGCTGCCGTTTGCTGCAATTGTGACTCAAAGTTCCGAGCAAATACCCCCTATCAGGAAAGAATGAGGAAGAGGAGGGAAAAGCAGACCGAGGATGCTGTTGTCAAACTGACTAAATACCAGTGTAAGTATCCAAAACAAAGTGAAATACAGCCTTTACATAACACACAAATCAAACAAGGAAGCCTTTTCTAAAGATTTACAGGTATTACAATGTGTTATTCAAACATTCTTAATCTCATATTTAAACCTAAAAAAAGGCCAAGTGAAGATTTCAGAGAACAGAAATGCATTGGTGTATTTCAGCACCATGCTAGGGACTGAGGCTGGGAACCACCCCTTTCTGCGCTCCCAGGGGGTCTGTGTGACATTCCACAACACCTCCGAGACTGGCTGACCAGAGGAACTGGTGCATGGCTTTTGTTTAATGAGAAAGAAGAAACCATGAAAGTACGTGTGTAACCAGAGAGGCAAAGGTGTCTAAGGCCTCCAGGAAGGAGGAGATTGAGGGCAGAGTTCCAGTAAGGTAAACAGGTAAAATTTGAAATTTGTACGTGCCCAAAGACATAGACCCAATGGAAACCGAAGAGGTGCCTTCCTCATGGATAAAAACCCCAACAGCAGAGGAATAAAGCACACCAAAGTGGGATTGATTTTATTCTGCCGGTTCAGAAGAGGCAGACTCTTTTAGTTGACACAATTTCGAAGGAGCACCCTCACAAAACGACCAAAAACCTTACTCTCAGTCTATAATTGTGGGCTTTGGCAAGACAGATGAACAGGTTTCTGTTTTGGTGTTATGGGCTGTAAAATCTATTCACATCTCTTCTAATTCGTACTTCCTTTAAAGCATAGAGGCCATGATAGACTAGTTTATAATATCTATTTTTCTAAAGCATCAGGCTGCGAGATAAAAGCAGTAAAATTGAACTAAAATACCAGATTTTTATTATTTAGCGGCACAGTTGTCTATTATCCTTCCATTCATTTTTTCTTGATAATTCATAGAAAACAAGATTTGAATTTAAAATCATCTATGAGACACAAATAACCTTTATAACAGCTGACCTTTGAACCCTATGCAGAGGAATTCAGACTCTTACCTTCATAAAACCAGAATACTTGGTTCAGAGTGAGGCTACAGGTGAGCTGTGAGTCCAAGTTCCGTGAGTCCAGTACTGATTTGCCTTTTTCCTTCCTCTTCCTCCTGCTCGGGATGAGTCTCCCCCCCCGATCGAGCCTTATTTCCAGAGCTTACTCCCTTAAATGCCTGGGATAGACAGAGACAACAGAACAAGGAGAAAGTTTGAGAGCCAAAGTGAGGGAGTGACAGAGAAAGAGAGTTGCCTGTTTGGGTGAAGCAGTGATCATATACGGCTATTTTCAGATCAGGCATGCTCCTCTATGAGACTGGAAAGTTACCCCCCAGTGTATATGGGTGGGGGCTAAGTGACAGGGGTGACTATCTCTATTTTACCACGCGCACACATGCCACAGTGCGTGCACAAGGTAAGGCACGCAAAGGTGGACTATTTAAAACCAAACATTCGTCTACAAAAACCGATGTCATTCAGTGACATCTGAACTAAACTCTGAAGCGTTCATTTTTATTTTAGCTCAATAAACAGGTTGCATAGTTGGGGGGGGGGGGGAAACGGTGGTTTCAAGAATATTTCTGACGGAATAGCTGTGGGAGCGGGGGTGTCTCTCACGCCCAGCTCATTAGATGGGCAATGTAAAGTGGACTTCTTCCCAAGGAACCTGACAGGAGTGTCAAATGGTTCTCACATGAGGTTTCCCGCCCTTCCCATTGTCGACACTGCCTGTGAGGGCGCGCTGATGTGCATATGCAGGCGTATACGCACCAACTCTTTTTCACAGATAAAATATGTGCAGTGTACGTCACGCCGGCCCGTAAATACATGGACCAATTACGCGTCCGCTCACGTGTGTCCTTAAAAATTTTACTGCTGCGTAACCCATACGGGATCGTATATTTCTGGAAATGACCACACACATACACACACGAGCTGAATATACATGGCCGGAGGAGGTCAGCCAGAAGCACCTCTAGACCCCAGTCTCCCTGCTATTCCCAGAATGATGACGTAACTACTGCTATTAGCATCTCAGATTTAGAACCTGGATACCTAAAACCAACCAGGCAGCTACCGTGCAAAAGTCTTTTTTGGATCCCTTTCACATCCTGCTTTCACACCCATAAACAAAGCAGGAAGAAGAAATAAATAGGAGACAACGCACTGCAAGAAGTCTTTTACCGATGAGGATAATGTGGTTGGGATGTTGATCGGTCTTAATTCAAATATAACGTAATTAGATCCTCCCGCAGATCCTGTTGTTGTTGTTATTACATGTGGATGACAGATCTGACTGAAGAGAGAAAGCACCCTGTCAGCACCTGAGACACAACAAAGATCTGGAACACGGGGCAGCCATTCCCAAACAAGAAGCTTTTCCCCAGATCAGGAATCCAACGCTTGATTTTGCCTTTAATGATTGGATTGTACAACAAATCAAACCAAAATGAGACAACGGGCCTTTAAGGGTGATAAAGTATCAGAGTAAACTATTTTTATAGATACTGACACACAATCAAACACACAGTCACTTTGACGTATGAGCCAATCTGGACGGCGGCGGCAGTGTCGACATGCACACGCCCGTACAGTTTCAACACCTAATTCATTATCAGCTCCTGCAGGACCCCACCGTTCCCAGTTGAGTAAGTGGGGGGTTATAAAAAGCGCCGTACATGCACACATCAGTAAGTGACACTTAATGGAAAACACTTAAAACCTGGGAGCAGGTCATGTATGTGCCCAAATATTCTGCTCACAATGGACCATTAAGGCAATAAGACCTGGAAATGGAAGTTTCTCTATCGGCTCCTCAAAAAAAAAGTCCTGGCACAAATTTTTTTTTTTTTTAAAATCACTTTTTCTTGAGAGGACACTGTCACCAGTCTTCCCTTGAACTCATTACTAAACAAATGTGCCCCCCTGTCATTAAAAGAAGCAATCTTATGGGTTTTCTCAAAGCTGTTAGGCCTGATGGAGCAACTCCTGTTGGGGTGGAGGCCAAATGCCTTTCTGGAGCTTTAAAACCTCCTCATAAAAAAAGATTTGGCAGGGACAGGGCCTGGCAGTCCGCCGCACAATATTATAGTGTCACTGTCTATTTACAAGTAGAAACAATCATATTAATTCCCTTTAGCTTCATATTGAGGATTATTTATGCAGTTTTTAACTCCATAACAGACCCAGTTACTCGATACAGCCATTAGGCTGCAAGAAAGCAACTTAAAATTCATTTGCATCTTGCAGTCAAGAGAAGCCTCAAACCAGGAAAGCCCCCGTCTGCTCATTCTTTTTTTATTCACACAGAATAACACCAAAGCATCATAAGACCGCACCATGGTGTTATTTTAAACAGCAATCCACATTGCAGCATGTCTGCGGCGGCGTTCTATATGAGCAACAAGCCACATTTTGTAAACATTGACGTAATGCAGCACTTAGAGACATTAATCTGTTGTTAGGTGGTGGGTAATGTTGCTCATACCTGGTGAGTATCTTCCAACTGTCACACTTTGCAGTCTATATATTTGTGACTGCCGTTCTTCATAAGCTGTAGTCACTAATAGCTATTAGCTGTTCACCAAAAAACTGTCCCATGTCCATATGACTCCCCTCATTTCAGTGGTGGGTCCTACTGGGGCAGTGACAGTGGAGTAATCCTTTCTGCAAGTGCATGTGCGCGAGGGGCTACCATCGAACATGACCTGCGGCGAGAGGACAGGCATTTCACACATCGCTTCAGGCATGACATCATCTTCTGATGGAAGGCAGAGAGAGGGCAAGATGGAGGAAACCACACCGGAATCACAATGAGAAAATAGAGGGCACCAATGTGAAGAGTGTCAGATATAGGCTGAGAGATGAAAACAGGAAAAGTGAACCCCAGGGGTAACACCTTTTTATGATCTACATGGATAAATGTGTCTCATTCTCCAATTCCATGCCGTCCCTTCTCTTCTCTCCTCTCGCTCTCTCATAAAAAGAGACATACATCCGAGTAACTCTATCCTGGCAGGTGCAACAGAGTTAACATTAACAGACACATGCTTCCTAGCTCATCAATCAAGTTAAAATGCACTGATCATCCTTTAAGGCGCTATGAAAGGATGTTTACTTGCCGAACCACCCATGGCGGCCGGGACGGCGGCAACTGTTGCTGGCCATTTTGCATGCCGCTGTTGTCATAAAATGCTACAATACTTTATACGTCAGACAGTGTTGTTGAAACATAGGCCAGGTAGACTCTCTGGGAGCTGCCGTGATTCCCGGAGAGATAGTGTTACATCCTGGACACCTCCCCGCTCTCTGGTCGCCCAGCATTCAAAAGCAGAGGGGATCCACTGCAGCTGGAATTCTGTTTCATTAGTGGATGTGATTAACAGGGTTAGGGTTAACAGGTTAGCCACAAAATATCCCACATCGTCATGAAACTACTGCAGGTCAGACTGGCTCTCCGTCCAGCCACCCCTCAACAAACTAAAAGTGATATTAATGACAAAACTGTGACCTAAACTGATGTTACAAAGCCCATTTGAGGAACAGGCCTTCAAAATAACACATAAATCATAGGAAACGAATTAGTTGGCAGCAAGAGCAGCTCTCTCTCTGCAAAAGAGATACTTGCATCTCCCATTTGCACACATAACCTTGCAGAATATGCCACAAATATAAAAACGTTTTTTTTTTTTTTTTAAATTGACGGTGCTGTAAACAATGTGCTGCATTGTGCAAGTGCAGCCTAACAATAGAGATTATCCTAATCGTTTGCGATGTAGGTTAAACACGGATATCCAAAGTCATGTCTACTACCATCAGCGTGAAAGAAAGATATAATGTTTACCACATTACTAACGCCGTAAAGATATTTCCTCGCCCCCCCCCACCCCCCAAAACCGCATCTTGGGTTAATGCACAGGAAAAGCCAATCTACCGGAATGTACTCCGATGGGCGACCTTCTATCCGCAGATTCACTTGACCCGGCCTCGCTGTTGTGTGGAGCATTTAAAAAACACAGAAACTAGACCTGTTTTGGCTGTTTACTCCGCCACTCGGTGCGACAGAAGCCCCCCGGAAACAAGCCCGCTGATGCGGTTTGCGCCTTACCTTAAACACGGCGACGTCTCGCCCCTTTTACTCCGACCAACGTCGCCAGGTGCTCAGCCTCGGGGACGTCAGAAGCCCGCATTAGAACTCGCGGTGGAGTCCCAGCTCGGAACCCAACGCTGCGGCGTCCGTGTGATGAAACCGTACACCTGTTTGTGGGCGCGCATGGATGTTGCTGCTCTAACTAAAGGCAACTCCCTCTGCCGCGGGTCACTGAGGCTCGGGTGGAAACGAAGCCGAAGCTGTCCGCTCCTCCCCGGTCCCACAACACTGACCTCCGGTGAGAAGGCAACGCTGCGGACTACCACATGCCGGGTTTTTTTTTTACCCCCCCTCTCCTCCGGATGCGCCGGGCACAGAAGTGCTGCTCTGCGCCACTCTGTCAGAACCTGCGTCAGCCCAGAAATGGACCGTCGTTTCCGTTTTTGAATATAATTGAATGATGCCGCGGCTTCCTGAGCAAAATGGCTTCTGTTTCATTCAGCGACAGCCTGCGCGAGCTGCTCCTCCTTGGGTCCGTGTGTAGCCATGGCAACGCTGGCCGTTCAATCAGCGCTTCCGGAGGACACACGGCGGGCCCGGCTAGCTACTGGTCAATGCTAACTGGAAAAGTGCTAATTTATATATATTTGTGCAAGGAAAACACACTTTGTACTGATTCCAGTTAAAACAACCTTATACGTTTATAGTTGTTAGAGTTAGATCAACTTGTTCTCTTGGCAGGTTCTTCTGCCATCGAACTCCCCTCTACTGCAGATGATGTTTAAAACACTCATAAAAGAGGGATAATACAAGCGCAATCTGTCTTAGCAGGGATTTTAGCCAATATTCAATCCGTTTATATATATAGCATTTTAAAAACACAAGGAGAGTGTATGGGATGTCCATTATGTGAGGGATTTTTCTTTTTAACTTCACATCCTTTAGGCAATTATTATTGGAAAAAAAGTTCTGCTTCTGGATTCTATTCTTGAGGGCCTAAAATGGAACCTTGCAGCACAACAGTGATGTAATGTGGGCTGAGGACGGTGCCGATGGTGACATCAACATTTTTGTTTAAAATTTGTATCCGTGATGCTCATCAGGACTCCAGATAATCTAGTAAATGTAATCATCAGTGTCAAGGGTTGCACTCTAATCCAAATAAATCCAAATAGATCTTTTTCTTCCTCCCCTCTCGGTTAAGTTTAAAAGTTCAATTGTGGCTTTAAGGAGGGCTGTTTCAGTGCTATGAATTCCCCTAAAGTGGCTGTTTTGCCAAATAAAAGCCCAAAATTCTTTTAAAAGTTTGGACTAAAATGGGAGTTCTGAGATGAGACTGAAATTGGTCAAATTAAACTGGTTTAAGATTGGGGTCCTTTAAAAAAGGTTCAACAACAAAACGGGGCAATATTTCAGAGGGAAAGTTCAATCATTATCTGTAAAGAAACACCAAAGTATTAAGAATAAATGGATTTGATTTTTGATTTTTGCGTTTCTTAATACATTTTACAACCTTTTACTCTTCGATGGCTTATATGGTTTTGGAATTTGGTCCCCTGCTGTGTGTCTGCGGTGCTCTTTCACTGAACCCAGTGAAGACACACACACACACACCAAGCTCTTAAATTATTTACAGAATGGATGGTATTCCTTTATAGTTCACACTAGGTGTCCTCTGGCCACAGCACAGAAAAAAACCCTTTAAAAGACATTTCATATACATACATAGATGAACACATTCATGAAAACTACACATCTGATGTAATACTGGTGCTTTTACAGCTGTTGTTATTTTTGTGTTATTGTGATATTAACACATACAGAATAAGCCCTTCCTCCGGTCTTGTTAAAGAGGTGCACCGATTTAGTCTGTTAGTCCTATTGATAGATGACCTTTCTCTACAAGACCTCATGTGAGAGTATAGACATGCATGCATGCGTCCAGTCTTTCATCACCTACTCGTATGTGTATTCTAGACAGCCTTTACTGATTTTAAGAGTCACCAAAAGAAGCTTTTCTTTATACACAATTCAATTTACCTTTATTCAAATACATAGCAGTGGTTCTATGGAAAGGCTTCTATGGAAAGACCTACTGTACCTGCTGATGGCCGTCTGACTAAGAGGAGGGCCATTTTCAGTGATCTATATTGTTTCCTGCGAAACTGGATTACCGGGAGAAACAGGGGAGAGCCCACATAGAAAGGCCCAAACCAGAATCCAACCCATGACCATTCTGCCATGGAGCAGCTGTGCTAACCACTGCACCAGCCTGCCACCCATTGCCAAAGTCAAGTAGAGGCTTATCCTAAAGAAGGCTTGACTATGCTTATCAACTCACACATCCTGTCAACACACAAGTGCAAAAATGTACCCCCCCCCCCCCCCCCAAAAAAAAAACACTAATGATTTTACCTCAAAAATGACGTCACCAAAAAGGATACAATAGAATAATGGCTGAAAAAATACTGTCTCACATAAATATCACCTGTTTGACCACTGTGAAGCAGGAAAATGCTGCAGAATTCACAACGTGGCCTGACATTGACTATTGATCCTGTGATATCCACAGTCGTTCTTTATTGTTTAGATTAATAGCATTTTTTAGTTTGGATTAAAGTCAACAGTAAGAAGAAACATAACAACTTTTCATAACAGCTAGCGACCTTTTTAGCAACATGAACCTCATAACAGAGGTTAAGACCGCTCCTCCGGCTTTAAAGCTCGCCATTAACTGTCCTCATCTGCAATTATCTCTTTTTCAACTGTACACACTAAAAAGCTGTTGGCCCAGAATAGCGTGCAATAAAGGAGCACGGCCTGGCAGTGACACGCCAATCTTGTGAGAGAATAACTCTTTTATCTGAACTGCGGTGCTGCCTCGCATCTTTCCACGGCTGCCTTCCAGAGAGATCCACATTTGGAACAGCTGATACTGAGATTCGCTCATCTGGCCAATGTTCAAGTGGCGCCACTGTTAAAGGAGCGCACGGGGACATTATCTGGCAGTGACATCACCAACACTCCAGACTCTCTTTGATGCGCCAGGGCTGACCAGGTGGAACGCCCGAACGGGTCTGTCCAGACGGGGGCTGATATGACGTCACATCCAGCGCCGTCCTTTCGTGCATGCACTGCTATCAATGGTCTCACTGTGATAATATCTCTAACTCAAATGAGAATGCACGTGGATCCTCAACCAAGTGTGAGAGTGGATGAGTCTTCAGTCTTCATAATGCAGCATCTGCCCCCAAAGCCTGAGCTCTCAGCCTCCTGCACCTCTGGGTTTCTCCTTATCAGGGCATGCAGCCCTGGCAGGCAGAGTATGCCGCTTATGCAACACACCTCTCTTTAATTCCCACGTGCGTCGTCCGGCTAAAATCTCTGCGCTTTGTCCCCTCGCTGGCGTTGCTGAAGCCAGGCCTCAGCAAAATAAACAGCTAAAGGGTGTCGAGCCCGATGAAGTGCCACCGTTCTGATCTCTGAAGGGATTCCTTTTCAAAAGCGAGAGATCAAGAGCTCCTCTGATCACGGTTGGTTCTAATCTCCCCGTCACCTGCAGTGCTCTCCCTCAACCACTCAGCCCGGAGCCTGTTATTGAAACGTATTAATGGAATGAAAGTCTGCTTCGGAATTCTGTGCTCGATTTATGCTGCAAAGCCTCTTTGTCAAATTTCAGCTCCTTTACGGGCTTGTAATTAAGTAATGGCTGAATTAATCCTGCAAACCCTGCGTTGCCAAAGGGAGAGGAAGGATATTTGTTAAGAAGCAACAAGCGATTTAAGGAACTCGAATTCACGGAGGGGACGGAGCGCCTCTGAAAGTAAAGGCACTTATTTAATAAAGAGGCAGGCACCTATGGGAGGTATAACACCAGTAAATTAAATGCGCAATGGAAAAAAGAAACAACTTTCACCTTTTTTTTCCTTTATCAGCAAAAGAGGAAATTACTGCAAGACCACGATGGCCGTCTGAGTGCTCTCAGCTCTGGCATGTTTCAGTGCCATTGTAAATCAGGAAGTGAGAATAATGGCAGCGTGCGGGGGCAGATTGTTCTGCTGTCATTCGGGGCAAAACAATCTGTCCAGGCTGAGAATGTTTTAGGATGAGGAATGTGACCCCTGGATCTCCCTCTTCCTTCTTTGGTAACAGCGCTGCTGTGCAACATCAAAAGGGCGCTTCAGTAAATCTCTAAATCAGGTTTGACCACATGACCTGCGGAAATATTCACGTATTTAGCTCCAGGGGAGTGAAGCCATTATAAAGGTTACAGTAAATGGATCGAGGGTTTTTATTTATTCATTAAAAACTCTTTAAAACCTCCGATTTAACCAGCTCCTGGTGGACCAGAGAGTTTCCTGCTGAATGTTCTCAGTACCTGATTTTGCTTCTCTAATAACCTCAGAGGCCAAGAGATTCATATATAGCCATAGTTCCTTGAATGCATATTTGTATCTGTACCATTGCACATGAAACACTTGGATAACCAGGTGGATTCTAAGAGCAAGGGGTGCATTAAGACCCATCTGCTAACTGTCACTGACTGGCAGGCTGAGTTATTGGTGCTGCCAGGCCGCCCCAGCCACAGCTTAAGGAGCTGGGGAAAAGCTCGTCCTACCCTCCTGGTAATGGGACAGTGTTAGAGAGGGGGAATCTCCTCCTGAAAAGGTCAATTGTCACAATTTTCAGCTCAGTGTCAACATTTCACTGATGCTCAAGTGCTAATGCTGTCAACATTAGCATTTTTGCTATATCAAATGTGAAAAGTAGTTCCTTTGTTTCTGCCTGCACTTTTACAGAGCTCTGCTCTGGAGAATTATGAGTCCAGCTATGGATGCATGCAGCCAATTGCTCTTGAGCTTCGATTTGCTGTCAGGCTCTGGCCCCCGGGGGACACTTTCAGTGAGAAAAGAATCTGACGCGGCGCTAATTGAGCGCTCGCCAGAGATGAGACCCAGGCAGCTTCAGCAATTTCCCAAATTAAAAGAGGAGAACAATGGCAAAAATGAACAGTTGTGTTCCCCGGCACCACTGCCGAACGTCTAACCGCGTTCTGTTCTCGTCAGCCTCCGTGCAGCACGACACATGGGTGGGGGGTGTTGTTCTTCTGATGTGATCAAAGGAAACGTTGTGTTTTACATGTACCCCTGTTGTCCAGTTCCCTCAAGAATCGACATCGTCTGTTGTCCTCATCCTCTAACCTGTGTGTCTGTGACCTCTAATCATCATTACTCAGCAAATTGGGGAGCGGGAGGCGGAGGGGGAGGGGGCACTCTGGTAATACCGCAGTGCCTCTTGGCTGCACAGTGAAGAGAAGAACACGCTATACGCTGCTGCAGCCTCGTTCCCTGCATGTGTCATTGATATCTGCTTTTCTTCATCAGGAGAAGATAAAACCTGCAAATGTAGCCATCTACAAACTGCTGCCATGCTGACTGCAGGTCAGGTTCCCACGTCAGAGCATCATCAACACTGCAGTAAATTAGAGGCTAATTAGGGGGTAATTAGCATGATTTTAGTGAATATCAACCTATAGAGAGAATAGAAATGTGCTGATGGTTATTTTAGTTGCTTACCGTGCAGAGGTCCCTTCAGCAGATGAGGAAGTTGAGACGTCTCCCTGTCTGTGCGAGACAGACAGAAGAAGAAGAGTGCAGCAAACACAAGTTCATTGATGGAGTAGTTTGTTATCCCTCTCGCATGAGTGCGTGACACCACTCAGACGTGCACAGTCGCAGACCAAGTGAGGCATGAACAACGCGGCGCTGTCGTTCAGTCCAGAGCGCAGCAGGACGTCTCCCACATGCTCTTAATCTGTCCTTTCAGTGCCAGAAGATTTCTCCCCTTAGAATCTGAAGCTGGCTTCGTTAGTGGGGGCTACCATGTCTCTGTTTACACCCCTCCCCATCTCAGCTGCAGCACTCTCTGGCTCATCATCTCTCCCTATGGCCCTTTTGGTTTGCAGAGGTTCTTCATATCTTTTGCATTCTCACAGTTTACTGCCGGGCTCTTGCAGGTTCTGTTTCCTGTGCTTGATTCAGGTTCTGTTACCAAACAGCAAACAGCCCTGTAACCCTCCTCGGCTTAGTGGCCCTCTAAACCAATCAGGTGGCCTGGAGATCCCAGTAAAGAGCTGGTCCACTAATCTGATGGAAGATCAAGAGGTGAAAACAAGGTTCTAAAGGTGTGTTTGTCTGCATCTGTGTGGCTCCAGAGGATGGAGAGGTTAACTCAGTCAGCTAAGGAGGGCTGATGGAGACAGGAGAAGGGATGATGGACCTTCATAGTCCCTATATATTTTTCTGAGGCATCATCGCTAATTCAGAAATCCAAGACCACCACGTGTCTTTTAGATCCCATCCCAACACACCTGTTGAAGGATGTTTTACCATTGATAGGCAGTTCTATCCTGGACCAGATCAGTGGTTCTTTAGTGACAGGTTATGTACCCCGGTCCTACAAGGTGGCAGTGATTAAGTTGCTTAAAAAACCATCACTGGATCCTGATGTCTTAGCAAATTACAGGCCGATATCCAACCTTCCGTTTATCTCTGAAATACTTGAGAAGGTGGAGTTGACTCAGTTACTGGAGCACCTGCAGAGAAACAGCCTGTTTGAGATGTTTCAGTCAGGCTTTAGAGCTCATCACAGCACAGAAACAGCACTTCTTTAAGTTACTAATGATCTTCTTATGTTGTTGTTATGTTCATTGTTATGCTGATGACACTCAGCTTTATTTATCCATGAAACCAGATAGAGAAGATATAGAGGAGATAGAGAAGTTAGTGAAGCTTCAGACCTGTCTTAAAGACATGAAGTCTTGGATGTCTTCAAATTTCCTCCTCCTTAACCCAGGAAAAACTGAGGTCATGGTGTTTGGTACTGAACCTCTCAGGGATAGATTAGATCACATGATCACTCTAGATGGTATCTCATTAACATCTCGCCTCTGTGTGAGGAATCTGGAAGTAACTTTTGACCAAAACCTGTCCTTCAACTCAAACATTAAATTAGTCTCTAGAAGTGCCTTTTTTCACCTGAGGAACATCACAAAGATCAGGAAACTACTGATGCGGCATGATGCTGAAAAGTTAGTCCATGCATTTGTTACTTCCAGGCTGGACTACTGTAATTCTTTATTATCAGGGTGTCCAAACAACTCTTTAAGAAGCCTCCAGCTGATCCAAAATGCTGCGGCCAGAGTTCTGACAGGTATTGACAAAAGAGAACACATAACTCCTGTAATGGCATCCCTTCATTGGCTGCCCGTTAAATTTAGAATAATTTTTAAAACCCTTCTTTTGACCTACAAGGTCCTCAGAGGCCTAGCTCCATCCTACCTGGAGGAGCTAGTGATACCTTACCAGCCCAATAGACCGCTCCGCTCTCAGAATGCTGGTCTACTTGTGGTTCCCAGAGTCTCTAGGAGTAGAATGGGGGGCCGAGCATTTAGCTACCAGGCCCCCCTGCTATGGAACCAGCTCCCTGTCCAGGTACGGGAGTCTGACTCCATCGCTACTTTTAAGATTAGGCTTAAAACCTACCTCTTTGAAAAAGCTTATTGTTACTAATTCTGTAGTTCCAGTTACTATTATAGACAGACAAATTATCATACTTAGAGGGTCGTCTCATCGTTAGGTCACATCTTAGCTATGCTGTTATAGGCCAAGGCTGCCGGGGTCCGGAAACATGATCAACTGACAGGCCTCTGTCACCCCAGCTCCTCTCCTCTCCTCTCCTCTCCTCTCCTCTCCTCTCCTCTCCTCTCCTCTCCTCTCCTCTCCTCTCCTCTCCTCTCCTCTCCTCTCCCTCTCCCTCTTTCTCTCATCTCCTCTCTCTCTACCCAGCCGGCCATCAGCAGGAGGGTCCCCCTACATGAGCCTGGTCCTGCTCAAGGTTTCTTCCTGTTAAAGGGGAGTTTTTCCTTGCCACTGTTGCTTGTCTGGGGTTAGGCCCTGGGATTCTGGAAAGCGCCTTGAAACAATTTTGATTGTAAAAGATGCTATATAAATACCGGTAATGATTGACTGGATTTGATAGTGGATCATCACTTCATCTGACATTAACTCACACTAAAGTCCCCAAAAACAATCATAAAAATTGAATCATTTAAAGATACCCATAAACAGATCAGATGAAGAATATATATAATATTATATATATTGTATTATGATTACAATGAATAAATGCTAACTGGATGTTGAGGCTTTGAATGAACAGAGGTGTTTCAGGCCATGACTAAAACCTTATATTATATACAGTAACTCTTAGAAATGACACTCGTACAATGTATTTATTCTTTTGATTGAACATAAAACATTTTAATAAATCCCTTATTTCTAATGAGGAATTTATTACACAATTAACCAATAACACACATCTGGACAGAGTTTAATCCGAAACTGGTAGTAGTGTTTTACTGCCCTCTTCTGGCTATTTCATGTACCGCAACTATTCCCTTTGTGGCTCCATTTTAGTTTCACTTCTCCATATTCGTAAAGGAGGACACGTTGCGTCTGTAAACTTAGCAGATTCATCCATCAATGGCGACTTGTACGGATGAAGAAGACCTAGAAAAGTGCTTTGGACGCATCTATATTTGTGACAGATGCTTTAAAGATCACGTAAACCGTCGTAAAGGCATTACTCTCAGCTTTAAAAAAGTTTCATTTATTTTTTATAATTTCTGACTTCGTTTACTGGAGGTGAGCAACTCTATCACATTTCTATATGGTGGAAATTATAGGAACTAGGAAGTAATGTCAGAGTTTGTGATGTGAATATTTTGAAAATTGAACTTTTTGACTATATCAAACTGAACTCTGTTATGCCACAACAACAGCAATGCAGGTTACACAGTGTTGTAGATGATCTGGTATTTTAATGTTATTAGGATTGATCATATTTGGTCTAAATCAGAGGATTTTTTTAAAAAAGTTTGTGGGGTATGGAGCAGCCTGTAAGAATTCATGAAAATATGAGTCATGCAATAATGTGACATGTTGGATTGTCACCAACAACGTACAAATAAAGCTGAATTGAATTACACATGAGTTCGAACACCAACAAGGAAGGCAGATAATGAACATATGACTCATTTTGCACAGCCGGGAAGGTTCTATTTCTTAATAATTAAAAATAAACATGCTGTAGATGTTGATTACACTTTTATTCTTCTGTCATTTCATAAAATATGTGATTAATCTTCTGAGGCACCAGAGTAAACAAACACAGTCTAACCGGTTTCAACCACACCTCTCTAGATTCTCAGACATCCCGGACTGGAACGACAAACCTTCCGTGCTTTCCAACAGGCCCAAACCGATGCACCAGGAATATGAACGTGAATGTAATTTAAACATCCCTATTCTGCTACTGCTCTACAAAGCCAATATTTGCAGCCTGTGAAGCAACAGGGAAGTAAAACTGGACAAGAAAGCTTTTCATTTCCTTATTTTCTATTTTTTGGCTCAAAGTGAAAACCACACGCAACAGACCTGGTCGTTCATGATGCTCGGTGGGCCTTCCCTGTTCCTCTTTTCTCTGCTCATCACGTGGTGCTGCATGACCGGACGGCGCCACGCTGTGTATGGCCAGAAGAAGACCTCGTGTGTCGTGCAAGGCAGCAGCGCCGACTGCAGCCACCTCAGCCTGTCCTCCATCCCTCCAGACCTTCCCAGGAACCTCACCAGCCTGGACGTGTCTCACAACAGGTTACGGGGGATCCCCCCCGAGTCTCTGAGGCCGTACCCGGGCCTCCTTCACCTCAGCGTCAGCTACAACACCATCGCCAAGCTGGACGGCCGACTGTGTGAGACGCTGCCACGGCTGCAGACACTGGACGTTGCACACAACCAAGTGTTGGCGCTGAGGGAGGAGGATCTGAGCCGCTGCAGCGGGCTGACGGCGCTGATTCTGCGCAGCAATCGGCTAAAGCTGCAGGGGGAACCTTTCTCCGGCCTGCAGGTACCAAATGTCACTCACACAAAGCAGAAACCCATCACAGTGAATGTGGTGTTTGGGGAAATAACTCTGAGGTTTATCTCAACCGTCTCTATAAAAGCTATCAGGAGATTAGCTGCAAAACAAGTGAAAACAGAAGATAGGAGCAGATAAGGCAGGAGCTCATCGCGGGTAGGGAACTTTGGTAGGGATAACCTGGGAGTGTTTCACAAGCAAGTAGAAGAAAAGGTCACGGTGGCAGATCTCTCACCAGTCTTTGTGGTTTGAATCTTTGTCCTCTGTCCTCCTTTTGTCTATGTAGAAGCTGACGTATCTGGACGTTTCCTTAAACAACCTGCAGTCGGCCAGGCTGGGCTCACGGCCTCAGCTGCCCGCTCTGGTCAACCTCAGCCTGGCGCAAAATGGCATCACCGTCCTGAAGAGAGATGACTTTTCCTTCCTGAATCACTCGTCCTCTCTCCGAGTGCTCAACCTGTCATCGGTGCCCCTGAAAACGGTACATTTTAACTCTGTCCCCTGATTTGTTTCACTTCTGATGCCACGGCGTGATGATCTTTATGTTCTCTTGCAGCTGGAGCCCGGTTGCCTGAAGCCCATTTCGGGCCTGAGTACTTTAATCTTGGACGGGAGCAACATGGGCGCTCTGGTGATCGCTGGAATCTGCTCGCAGCTGTCCGGGACGGCCATCAGCAGCCTGTCTCTGCGGAACATGAAGCTGGCCTCTCTCCCAAACACCACCTTTGCAGGACTCCAGCAAACCAACCTGAGCTGCCTGGATCTGTCCCGTAACGGCCTGGGGAAAATCGAAAACGGCTCATTTCAGTGGCTGCCACGACTCGAGACCCTAATTTTAATGGAGAACAACATCAAGCATCTGACCCGAGACACGTTTCAGGGTCTCCAGAGTCTGAAAACCCTCCAGCTGACAAAGGCTCTGGTGAAAGGTCACACCTCTGCCACCCCCATTATTGACAACTTCTCCTTCCAGCCTTTAACGACCCTGGAGAGTTTGGTATTACAGAAAACTGCAATTCGGGAAATTACAACGCAGACGTTCACGGGCTTGACCAGTCTGAAGGAGCTGGACCTGAGCTGGAGTAGCTGTCTCTCACTCAAGACCATTACTAACGAGACCTTCCTGTCTCTGGCTGCTTCTCCACTCAGAAAGCTGAATCTGACGGGAGCGGCGGTAGTGCAGATCAGTCCTGGAGGCTTCTCCACCTTAAAGAGCCTCACTGTTCTTCTCTTGGATTCCAACTTCATCAAACAAACCCTGACTGGCAGAGAGTTCGAAGGCTTGGGTCAGCTGGAGGAGATTCACATGTCTCTGAACTTCCAGAAAGTCAATCTAAGCTCCGCCTCTTTTGCTGCTGTGCCCCGACTGAAGGTCCTGACTCTGGGGAAGAGCCTGACCAGCACGGCCCTGAACGTGGATCCCTCTCCGTTCAGCCCCCTGGTCAATCTCACCTTCCTGGACCTCAGCAACAACAACATCGCCAACATCAGGAGGACCTTGCTCAAAGGTCTGGTTAACCTCAGGGTGCTGAAGCTGCAGCACAACAACTTTGCCCGTTTATGGAAGAACAACAATGTGGGTGGGCCGGTAATGTTTCTGCAGGACACGCTGAAACTGAAGACCCTACTGATGGACAGCAACGGGCTGGATGAGATCCCAGCTGGGGCTCTGAGAGGACTGAGAGAGCTGCAGGAGCTGAGCCTGGGCAACAACCTCCTCAACAGCCTGCGGCCGTCTGTCTTCGATGACCTGATCTCCCTGCGCGCTTTGTTTTTACAGAAGAACGTGATCACGTCAGTGAGGCCCGAAGTGTTTGAAACGCCCTTGAGCAACCTCAGCCTGCTCGTCATGGGCAAGAATCCCTACGACTGCACGTGCGAGAGCATCCTGTGGTACGCCACTTGGCTGAACAACACCAACACCACCAGCGTGCCGGACCTGGCGGAGCAGTACACGTGCAACACCCCGCTGACCTACTTCAACCGCTCCATCATGACGTTCGACCCCCTTTCCTGCAAAGACATGACCCCCTTCCGGGCCCTGTATGTGGTGAGCAGCACCACCGTGATCTTGCTGCTGACGGTCGCGCTCTTTATGCGATTCCATGGATGGAGGATTCGGTTCTACTGGAATATCGTGGTCAACCGCACTTTGGGATTCAGCGACGCCACGGTGGAGGAGGGCCGTCAGTTTGAGTACGACGCCTACGTCATACACGCCGAGGACGACGGCGGCTGGGTGGAGAGGCGGCTGCTGCCGTTGGAGAATGGGAGGTGCAAGTTTTGCTTGGAGGTTCGAGATTCAAACCTCGGAATGTCGCAGTTGGAATCCATCGTCAACAACATAAGGAACTCCCGGAAAATCCTGTTCGTTGTCACCGAAACGCTCCTCATGGATCCCTGGTGTCGACGGTAAATCCAACGCTGACTTCAAAAGGTCTCTGTGTTTTCAGCGAAGTCGAATTATCTTCTCTCGCCTCCTCAGGTTCACGGCTCATCAGGCTCTGCACCAGGTGATCGAAGCCAGCAGGGACTCCGTGGTCCTGGTCTTCCTGCAGGACGTCCACGACTACAAGCTGTCTCGGACGCTCTTCCTCCGCAGGGGCATGCTGCGCTCCTGCTGTGTCCTGTACTGGCCCGTCCATAAAGAGAGGGTCCCAGCGTTCCACCAAAAGCTCCTCATAGCGCTCGGCATGACCAACCGCTTGCAGGACTGACCCTGTCCCAGCTGCAGGACTGACCCTGTCCCAGCTGCAGGACTGACCCTGTCCCAGCTGGGACAACGGGACCTTTCCTCTGTTAACGCTTTAGTAGCTCTTAGAGGATAGGATGCATCATTTTGGCTTAGATTTGTGTGTTTAAACAGACTTTTCTCGTGCGTATAAAGTTGCTGTAACAACTTTCCGAAACTAAAGTCATCACTTTCATTAGTGTTTGAACTCCATGTGACTGTTTACATTCTGCATCAGGTGATCCACGAGCACGATGCTCGTGCGAGAAACTGTATTCATTGCATTTAAAATATGGAAAAACAATCTCAAATCATGCACTAACCAAGTGCCAGGCTGATTAACCCGAAACGTTCCCATAGCAAACATGTTTTCCTGTTGGGAAGCAGGTCAATACTGGACCCCTGATCAGCCAGGAAGACGACACCTACGTAATTCTAGATGCAATCGGTGCCTCAGAAGTGAGAACAACCACCAAAACCCTGCTGGTTCTCTGGCACAAACATAGCCTGCTGATAAAACTGTGTCATGGGAAACATTGAATAAAACAATCTGGATAACAGTGAAACTAAGTCTCATCTGTCCTATAAAGCTGTTAATAATTAACATGTTGGATTGGACCAGATGATATGAGGTTCACAAAAGCAGGACAAAGGCCTCCATCGGCACAGCACGGTAAATAATTAACCTCTTTAAAGAAGCCCTCCTTTCACTGATCCTGTGCATGGTGTCGATCCATAAGGAGTGTGATATATGTGTGATTCTGAAAAGGGCTGGAGAGAAGACACACACAGTCCTGCTGGTCCAGACCACACGGAGGGGCCTGAACAATGGCAGATCTCCTGGGTGGCTTCACGCTGCCTCTGCTCGGAGCCAGCGTCTTCGTCGCCGCGCTCACCTGCTTCACCTACAGGATGCTTAGCGACTACCTGCACAAATGGTTCCAGATGAAGCCCATTCCCGAGCTGGAGGGGACGTATCCTCTGATTGGAAACGCCCTGCAGTTCAAGCCCAACGCCGGTGGTGAGCGACCGTTCCTTTTAGATTTCCTTCCAGCTGCCTTTTAGATTTGATCCAATTCTATAAAATCCTTCTTTTGGTAGATTTTTTTAACCAGATCGTGGAGTACACCCGTGAAAACTACCATCGTCCGCTCTTTAAGATCTGGGTGGGCCCGGTCCCCTTTGTGGTTTTGTTTCACCCTGAAACCGTCGAGGTAATTGCACTGACAGCTCCTCCAGCCCCACGTGTGCAGGAGTGTTTATGCCTTCAGATTTATACTGTTGCGTCCCGTTAGCCTGTCCTGACCAACGCTGTTCATATGGAGAAGAGCTACTCCTACAGTTTCCTCCACCCTTGGCTCGGGACAGGCCTCCTCACCAGGTGGGGCTCTCCTCACTTTACTGTTGAAAGGCAAATTAAAGATAAGTATGATGCACATAAGCTGGGACAACATTAAGATGATTTCACTTCCTCCCTTCTCTGTATGGTGAAGCCCGGGGGGATGGAATAGTGCTGGGGGGGGTTGTTTATCTGCAGCGTGGTTGATGGGAAGCTCAGTGGAGCAAAGTTGAAAAAAAACCCTGATGTCCTCACATTAAAGGTTAATCTCCAACTATATTATAAACCTAATAATGTGGGATAATGTGGGAGTGGCTTCAGTGTCTGACCCGGTCCTGACTTGGACCCAGTCAAAGAGCTTTGAAGAGCCTTGAAAGTGACCAGTTTTGTTTTTTTTAAAGATACCATCGGGGTCATAATCCAGCAGCCCTTCCTTCACCATCTCCTGTGCTCTTCACGCTCGCAGCACTGGTCCCAAGTGGCGTCGCAGGCGGAAGATGTTGACGCCCACCTTTCACTTCTCCATCCTGGCCGACTTCCTGGAGGTGATGAACGAGCAAGCAGAAATCCTGGTGGAGAAGCTGGATCAACAGGCCGGGAAGGGTCCCTTCAACTGCTTCAGCTACGTCACCCTGTGCGCCCTGGACATCATCTGTGGTCGGACACCCATCATCCTGCCACACGAAGCGTCTTATAAGCACTTCTGTTAACCTGAGTAAATGTGCTGCAACTTTACTTTGAACCCTTTTTTTCCCTACAGAAACTGCGATGGGAAAGAAAATATACGCCCAGAGTAATTCAGAGTCAGAGTATGTTAAATGCGTCTCCAAGTGAGGACTTTTCTGCTGCTTGCATGTGGACGACAGTCAAGCAGGAACCGCCTCGGTCACTGGCTTTGTTCCCTTTTCGTCCTCAGGATGAGCGACATCATCAGCCGCAGGCAGCGGACGCCCTGGTTCTGGCCCAACTTTGCGTACTACTCCATCGGAGACGGGCGGGAACACGACAGCACCCTCAAAGTCCTGCATTCCTTCACCTACAAAGTGAGTAGCGCAACTGCCGTTTTAGAGCGGCGCCTCCCGGGCTCGACTCTGTCCCGTCCTCCGTTCAGGTCATAACCGAAAGAGCGGAAAACGTCTCCTCCGTGGAGTCCGACAGCGACTCCGACCACGGCAGAAAGAAGAGACAAGCGTTCCTGGACATGCTGCTGAAGACCACGGATGAGGACGGCAACAAAATGAGCCATCGGGACATCCAGGAAGAAGTGGACACCTTCATGTTTCGGGTTGGTGGTCACGGGGGACGAGATGAACGACTGGGCTCAGAGTTAAATGTCGTCTTCCGTCACCATGCAGGGACACGACACCACGGCGGCGTCCATGAACTGGGTCCTGCATCTTATGGGTTCCCACCCAGAGGCGCAAAGCAAAGTCCATCAGGAGCTCCAGGAGGTGTTCGGTAACCAGCCTCCTTCACTGCAAACTCATTTATCAACACTCGTCCTCCATTATTATCTCCACTCTATAACAGAGCTTACGGCATCTTGACCTTTGAACGTGCATCTCATCAACCAAGTCTTGGAAATGTGGAGCAAGTCTCCGATTTACGGAACAAGAGTGAATGTTTGTGCGTTTATTGTGTCAAAGGTGAGTCCAACCGGCCGATTACCACCGAGGACCTGAAGAAGCTCAAGTACCTGGAGAGTGTGATCAAGGAGGCCCTGCGGCTCTTCCCCTCCGTGCCGTTCTTCGCCCGCAGCCTTGGCGAGGACTGCCACATCAGTGAGTGCCCCGAGGAGGGGGAAGGGCCTGGCTCGCTGAGACGTCGGTGGTTTTCAGGGAAAATAAAAGTAGAGGATTGAGTTGTGGATTTCTCTTTGGCGCCTGAGGTTTTCCTGCAAATACCTTGTTTCTGATTGAGATCTGAAGTTTCTTATGAGATCTGAAGTTTCTTATGAGTTAAATACGATCAGCAGACACCAGAACTCACCTCCTTTGCTCCTGCAGATGGTTTCAAAGTGCCCAAAGGCGCCAACGCCGTCATCATCACCTACGCTCTCCACCGCGACCCGCGCTACTTCCCCGAGCCCGAAGAGTTCCGGCCCGAGCGTTTCCTGCCTGAGAACTCGGTGGGACGGCCTCCATACGCGTACCTGCCCTTCTCCGCTGGACTGCGGAACTGTATCGGTGAGAGCTGGACGGATTCTGCCGAGAGTCCTCCGGGCGAGTCCTGGAAGACTAACGCGTCTCTCCTCGTGCCCCCTCAGGTCAGCGTTTCGCTCTGATCGAGGAAAAGGTGGTGCTGGCGTCCATCCTGCGGAAGTTCAACGTGGAGGCCTGTCAGAAGCGCGAAGAGCTGCGTCCTGTGGGAGAGCTGATTCTGCGGCCAGAGAAAGGCATCTGGATCAAGTTAGAAAAGAGGAAGCCGCTAATTCCGCCAAGCTAAATGGCTGTCAGGACGTTACTGTGGCGACCCAAAAAAAAGGATGTTATTGGGAGAAAGCGCGTCTGACACGGTCAGGTTGGCAAAACACTGAAGTGACCTTCATGTTTGGATTTGAAGATATTCTCATCGCTGCAGTTATCGTGATTAGGACATGAAAATCCCTGTGAAAATAAATGGAGGAACCTGAATATTGTCAGTTTATGGGAAAAAGACCCATGATGCACTTTGCCAAGTCTTTATATCCCAAACTGTACACGTTTGTGTCATGAGAACGACAACGGCTCCATGCAGGGCTCTCTCTGAAAATAAGTAAAAGAGTGTGTGTGTGTGTGTGTGTGTGTGTGTGTGTGTGTGTGTGTGCGTGTGTGTGTGTGTGTGACTTGGTGTTAAAGTTAGAATTGGGCTTAGGTTAGGGTTAAGGTTAGCGACTGAGCTGTGACGCTAGCTCGGGGGAATGCTTTATGTCACTGAAAGTCCTCACAAAGATAGAAGAATCACAAATGTGTGTTATCTTTGAGACCCCAAAACTAAATTTCCAGGATATGTTATGGAAATGTGTGCACAATGCACAAATTACCAGGAAATCACAAATTCCAGCTCCTTCTGGAACTCTCCAAACAAGTGAGGACATGTGCTGTTAAAAATGACTGATTTAAGTCTCCACAATCTGCTTGAACTTTCCTGATTTTTATTGTCTGTGGGAAACGTTTATTTAGACAGTCCATCGTGCTGATTAAGCCTGTGTGTTTTATGTGGGAACATCCTGTTTACTTATAGCACAATGTATATTTCATAGATAACAGATACTACACACACACAAACACGGCAGTTTCTAACACATCATATTCAGTTTTATGAATATTATGTGCTGAATGTCTGGACTTTATTGAGCCCAGACGGATCCACTGTGGCTAAAGTAGCAATCGCAGCATGACACAGTTACAAATGACCCCATCCATAATGTCAGAGGGTGATTTAGCTGGCATGCCTGTGAGGGTCGCTGCCTAACACTGGAATGACACGGCCAAAGATGGATTGCTTGCTCTTTTTCATTGCTATAAATTAAATTATTGAGGACAATCGATGGCTGATAGAGCCCATGTGCCCAGCTTCCAGATGAGCCAGGCACAGTTCATTTGTCTGTGGGTTTCTAATAAAGGACTCAGTGGCCAGGGTGGGCGGCAGCAATGGAATCACATTTACATACAATAAAAATGCATCAAGACTCAAAGTGATGCAATATTTTACCTTTAAATAATGATAAATGGAAGGTGTTGCACACTGTGGGGATTATTTGGATTAATTTTCTGTGTCAGGGTCCTCTAATGGAATATTTCAGGCTCCTTAGAGTCACAAAGTGTCCAGTTTTACATTTCTCTGAAGCAAAAAGCCTATCTGACATACAAAGCCATTCTGTTACATACACTCATGCATGTGGTAAAGCTTTACCTTCGCCAAATTACCAATTATACACCCGGACCAAAGATCTATGTACAATAAATACGGCATGTGTGATGAGCGTTAAAACAGCTTTTAACCATCTGCTATTTTTAGCTTGAACTTGCGTGAGAGATTTCCATCAACAGCTCTGATGTGTTTACATAAAACTGCTGCTTTGGCCTTAAACTCAGTTCCGCCACAGCCTCGCAAAGCCTCTGGGCTCTGTGATGAAATAAAATGAAATCACTTTGAGGTGGGAAATGATGGTAGTTTTCCCCCCTCATCTCACTTTCAAAATTGAAAATTTGTCCAATGGATTATGAAATATTAAAGCTGCGGACAAAATGAACAGAGGACTGGAAGGACAGAGTGAGGTTCTGACACGTCATTATGAAATGACAGTCATTAAAGGAGGGAACTCTTTATTTCTCGCATATCTGCCTCATGTATGACCTTTAAGGTGACCTCTGAGCCACGCCTTAGAGGTCAGCCTTTGAGAAGCGCACAAATGAGATGCAGTTCCGGTCTATGTCCAGACGGAGGCAGCAGTGGACGCCCTTTAACACAGGCTGCAGGAAGAATTCAAGTCTGAAAACCGTGCGCGTGTTTGTGCGCGTTTGTTTCCATCTGCTTCAGTGATCTCATGTCAACATGAGCCACACGAATGCGAACCTTTTACCGCTGACATTTAAGTGGGTTTCAAAAATGACAAATACATATTTTTTATAGAATTTAAAAGCAAAAATTTGGCTTATAGGTTCAAAATGTGACGTGATATCAAGACAAAAAAAAAAAAACAACAGCAACAAAACAACAAAAAGAGAGAAACAAAGTGGATTAGAAAAGCTGCCAACAGCTATTCTAACTTTAATCTACCGTCACGTTCTACAGTGGCAGTGAAAATAAGCGGGATTGTGTTGTGTTGTTTGTATTCCGAAAGGGGACGCTCTGAAAGAAAGAAAGACAAAGAAAAAAAGAACACACTTCGTTTTTAATAGGTTTAAATGATCCTTTAAATGGAAAAATTAGAAATGTCTAATTTACCCAAACTACCGTAGAGAGTGTCTTTTGCTGCTTGACCTCAAACAAAAGTCAAAGCCCTTTTAATGATGCATCAACATCAATAATCAGCCTGGAGCTGCAGTGGCCTCGGGACACAACATGGAGGTGTGGTTGGGGTGGTGTAGTATTTATGACTACATCCCCAGGATGTCTCGTGGACGTCCACGGAGGCCTGCAGAGACCCGTGCTGAGGCATACAGGATGTGACAGCAGACCTGGATCTGAGTGAGCACCATGCTGGGGCCTCATGAATGGCTGCTCCCTCCACTTTTACTCTCCTGCTCACGTGCACGCATCCGGCACACACGAGTGTGAGGAAAAACACATCAGGGACTGAGGCTTTCCACAATTTTCCACATCGAATAATTCCTCCCGTCGGAAGCTGGACTGTAATCAGGAGCGAGCGGAGAGTGACTGAAACAAATAGGTGAACAGGAAGTGGCTGAGATAAGACGAGAGGAAGCAAATGAGGTTTTGGGCGTGTGAGAAGTCAGAAGGAACCCCAAATTGAAAATGAGAATTAGTGAGACACAGTGATTACGCAAAGCGCATCATCTGTCTGTGAAAAGCATCAGCCGTGACTTTCCCGCCACAGCCAGGGAGGGATTTCTCTGCTTTAAAATAATCCCATCGCCCTGCCATCGTGGCTGTTGCCGTAGAAACATGTGAGGCGGTTAGAGGTGGACTGGGGTGCATCGCTGAAGGCGCCAAGGGCGCGCAGTCTCCTCATCCTTTGAAGTGCACCGATATTTAATCTCACAGCTAAATTGTTTGAAATGTGGGTCATGGCTCCAATTTTACTGTGCAGTTAGGCCTTAAAAGTAAAAATAAATAAACAAACAAACAAACAGGCTTGGCGGAAAAACGTGCCTCCCTTCTGTGGACGTGCTTTGTTGTCACGTTTCAATGGTGAGCAGCTGCAGGTAAACAAAGGTCTCTGATCAGGGACGGAACAGTTTGTTAAAGGTGATGATGAGGAGTCTGAATACTCTGTCCTGCCTCTTGTTCCTATTGTGTTCTTCTCCTTTCTGGGTCTCATCGCACTGTTCTTTATTTTGGAAGCTTATTTCTGCACGTGGGTCCCATTTAATGCCTGAAAAACGTCCGTCTCCTTCTGGAAATGCAGCCAGCACCAGGGTTGTCAAACCTGTGGCCGAGGGCCACACGCGGCCCTTCAGAAATGTACATGCGGCCGCCAAGTTTCATCTTTACTAAATTATGCAGGCAGCGAATCGGATTTAGATGGCTAAACTCTTCTGTCTTCTGCTGCCAGATTTTCACTTCTGTGATTCTTTTCTGCAGTTTATAAAAGTGTGACGAGAGAATAAACAAGAGTAAGATTCACATTTACCTTCTTTGATGTGAGTGAAAAGACCATAAACAATAGCAGATTATTTGAATAAATAGCCAACCAGGGCTCTGACAAATGGCACCAAAATTTTAACAAACAAGGCAATTTATTAAAAATATATTTTTTAAAAAGACCTGAGAGACTTTTGTTCAACAATAATTAAAAAAAAAAAAAGTACTGCTTGAAGCGCTGTGAAAGAATGTGTTGTATTTATGATAATTAAAGAATATTTTGGCATTGGCCCAGACAGCGACAGATCAGGAGCTCAATCCTTGACGTGCACAACAGGGGGATTATTCACATACTTTACATGTTAAAAGAACCCCCCTCCTGGTGCTGGTAATGGGGGGCGCTGTCTATTGAGGGTTGTGAAATCACATGGTTCATTCTCATTAAGCCATTGCCTGCCCCCGTCATGACCTGTGTGCCAGCCTCTCTATAGTTCTCATCACTAATGGCTGGATTAAATGACGTTACCGACTGCGGGGCTCCTGGAGACACAGAGGGGGTGGAGCTTGTTGGACTTCTGAGACCACCGCCGTGACGTTCCAAAAGCCTGTTTGGTAACTCAAGTCGAACACAGACGAGGACGGAGCCTTCGGGGCATCTGGTGCAGGAAGTGACCTTTGTGTGAGTTCCCCCCGCTGTCATGAAAGCAAAGAGGAGAGCCGGAGAAATGGAAGGACTTTACATGCTTCCGGAAGTCTTATCAGCCCCGTGATGACGGGCTACTCCGGGGGTCCCGCAGGGTCTCCGTTGGGCACAAAGAGAGGCAAAAGAGAGGGTGGGTGAAGTGCCTGCCGAAGGGGCAGAGCTGCATCCCAAAGTGCCCACAAGTAAAGAGGAGTGTGCCATTACCATTTCGAGGGGAGAGCGTGATAGGAGAAGCAAAGTGGAATAATCACACGCATCAAAGTGCCCAAGGTTAAAGCCTCCGCAAGGTCAAAGCAGAATTAAACCCTTTGTGTCTGCGGGTCCGTATTCCACGTCACGAAGACCGTTCGAACGCCAAAGATAGACGCCGAAACGTCGGCTTTAGGGTCCTTCAAAGCAGACAATTCGCTTTTCTGTCGAGCCGTTTCGGTTTTACCCTCATCGCCCAGCCGGAACGCCAGACTTCTGTCCCGAAGCTCTTTCCCTCTCCGTCCACATCATTTCGAGCTCCCTCTCTGAGTCTTTCTCGCCACTGGCTGAAATAATAAACAGGTTGTTAAAAGCTTTCATTTCGTGGAAGATGCAGGGCGGCTTGTGAAATCTGACCCCCCCCTCCCACCCCCTGTGTTTACCCTGGCGGCCATGTTTGGACAGATATTCACTGTACCTGGTGGAAAAACGCCCCTGGAATCAAACTGTGCAGTTTGAGCCGTTCTTTTTTTACGTTTTTGCACCCTCACCAGATTAACAGTGCCGATGGAAATAAAACAACAAACAGAACAAATGTGCTCGGATGTTTGCTCCGAACAAAAACGCGTCACTGACGCACAATAGCCCAAAAGGTCAAATTGACCAGTTGTAAAAAGAAAACCACCCAAAAAGCTCCCAGCTGCTGGCGACGCGACGGCTCCTCGATTTTATCTGCCGAAATCGTCAATTGATTCCGGCTGGAACGGGTTGACTGGAGCGCGACGCTGCCGTTCCGCAGAGGTGAATGCAGATGGAGGCGTTAACAGGACATTATTTAATGAATGGTAATGGACCTCTGGAGGTAATCAAATCTCCAGTGGCCCATAAACACTCTCTCGCTCGCTCTCTCCCCGTCAGACTTCGACAGTTGCAGCGCTGCATACCGAATGTACGGTCAGGCACCGGCTGAGCCGCCCCAGTGTGTGGCGGCCCCACGGCACTCTTTAATCTCTGGGGGACTTCTGGACCACATGGGGATCTGTAGCGAGGGGTGGCACTGGGATCGGGCCTTCCTGGTCTTCTGGGAACAAGCTGAGGAGGGATGGCGACGTAAATGTATGAAGACCTGCTGGTACGTGAGGTTAAAATAGTTTTATTTGTACTTTATGGGCTGTTTTGGAGGTGCAGTTCTGCCCGTATCGACCACGGGCTGAATGGCTGCACCTCATATCTGATGGACCCTGCAGGAGCTCCAGCCTGGTTGAGTCGAAGCCAACGGGCAGACTGGAAACCATCCCCCATCCCAATGAGACCAGGAGCCCACAAAATCCATACGAGGGTGATACACGTGCAACACACAACCTCTCATGCAGGTTCAGGGTGGACGGTGTGTGTAGAATGAACCAGAACAACAAAAAAAAACATTCATGTTGAATTTGTTTTCCTAAGAGGCGACCCGGGAACGACCGGCATGCTTCCTTGTGGTGCGCAGATTAAACACAGGCTTTTAAAGCAACCTGAGGAAGACAAGGATAATGTCCTCCTTTTACTGGGGTGGATGTAATTTCACTAATCGGCAGGAAGCGTCGGCATCTCCTTTGTTGAACACGTGCTAATGGTTTCCATGACATGAAAGGACTACGTTCAGGGATGAGGAGAACTGCCTGGAAGTGGAATAAAAAAAGGTGTCCATTTGATTCCCAGCTAGCTTTTGTTGTGGCTGAGTATTCTTATTTAGGAAAATTGGTTTCTTTTGATCTGCCGAATCTCAGCCGATCGCATATGCACAGTTTAGCTCTATGTGAAGTGGAAGTGCAGCGGTTTTAAGGAGGCCCCGACACGTTTTAATCGCTTAAGATTCAAACAGGAGCTCCGCGCACCCAAGGCTGGAAAAGCCGGTTTGGATCCAAGGAAGAAAGCTGAAACGATGCGCCTAAACAGACGAGATGAGAACTCCTCACCTCAGGAGTTGCAGAGTGCTCCGATGACCGCGAACGCAGCACGTGGATATCAGGCAATGAACAGAAATGACAACCCCAAAGGCACTTGATGAGCAAGAATTGAGTGTTTTTCTTGTCATGAAATTGAATAATTAAGACACGATTCAAATAAAATATAAGTCGTCTCTGAAAGCGCTATTTCATTGGGTCCAAACCTCATCGAATGACAACGGAGAGAAATGGAATCAGAAATGTGTCACATTGTCCTCTACCTAATGAATAACACAGAGATTGCTGCAATCAGTATGGAAATTGGTATCAGCACTGTTCACACATCCTTAAACATGAGCAAAAAAAGAAGTTATCTATATGCAGAAATAGTGAAATAGCATGTGCATCCGTCTGCATAATGCACTGAACCACTTTAACCACCGCAGAAGCCTGAAAATATATTTATATATGCCAATGCCATTATATATCACATAGATCACATAAATAGACCATGCCTGCAGAAAAGAGGAAGCGTTTATTAACAGATCCCGGGGGAATCTATCTCCACAGCAGGGGATCCTAACCCTAACCTAACCCTATTCTACCCTAACCTAACCCTAGCCCTAACCTAACCCTAACCCGAGTGCACCAATATTCCAGAGAACCCATGGCAACAGTCCGAACATCCCAGAGCCCCGGGGGCTCCAAACCACAGCTGAGGAATCCCAGCACCCGGAGGAGTCACACTGTTTACAGCCGAGCTTACGTGTACAGAGCGCCGTCACATGACCACCAAATGACATCATCCCCATAATTAGTGTTCAGTTCTGGGGATATGAGCTACTCAAAAGGTGCTGGGGTCCCTATTATGACACAGATTCCAGAGTGGATCCACGTTCCAGAGTGGTCCCTCTCAGCCTTATTTAACTGTTTAAAGGCCAGGGAGCTTTTCCCAGGAACCCAGAGGCTCTTCAGATGTTGTGCCCGCACAGCTCCGGCGTTTATTCCTCCCCCTGTGCCAGCCGACTCTTTGTGCCGGCCTCTCGTGCGCAGCGACGGCAGGAAAAGCTCCAGGATCTGGAGCAGAACCTGGATCCTGAGCCAGACCCTAAATCATTCCACGCACTTGTTCAGGGCTCGTTATTAAAAATCCCCCCCCCCCACACACACACACACACGCACTTCATTTCTGACAGCGTCTGTCAAGAACGGCGCCGAGGACATTGTGGTGTTTTTAGAGGTTGGGGTTAAACTGCCGTTACGGCTGCACGGAGCTTATTAAACTGGTAGCCATAGCAACAACACTGCTGCCAGAGACGGCGCCGGTGGAACAAACAGAAACGACTGACCAACAGATGACTGACTGAAATAAATGATTCCCCATTTGCTCAGAGGCCATCAGAGGTCAAGGCTGTGCCGCGACCTTTGTTGTCATAGCAATAGAGATAATCACAGCCAAGACACCTCAGCCCCAGCACGTCATTAGCACTAACGAGGTTGACAGCGGAATCATGTCATACCTTTTGTGAGTACCACCAGGTCGCTGTTGATGGCAGACCCTCCCTCTCAACACACACATTCTTCCCTGTTCAGGGAGCTTTTTTAAATCATCTGTCTTTCTTGTCATAACTATTTCCCCCTTGTGCCGCCGCTCCGGTCTCTTCTGGCTCTGCCCTCTTGCCACCGCCACATTCGGACCTTCTGTTGCCTTGTCTCGTGGTCCGGGAAATTAAAACCAAACTAACAGGGGTCATTCTGAGCCACTCTGGCTGTTTTTGTAGCCAGAGTGGGAAACCGGCCAGACCTGAGTGGATATTGATGAGGAGCGTAGACTCAGCAAAGAGCATGCTGGGAAAAAAATCCTCTTTTTCCCTTCTCCTGAATTTTAGCGGGACTGCGGCCCGAATCACAGCGGATTAGAGGAGGGGCCACGGCGGCGGTTCCATCAGAAACAATGACAGGTGGACGAGGACTTTTCCTGCTTCCAGGAGCTCAGAAAAACGCAGACCTGGACACAAGAGAACTCCCCGGAGACAGCAAGACTGCTGGATTCCTGGTCATTCAAAGTAGAAGGGAAAACCCAACTATCATCCCAATCCTCACGTTTGATAAACATCTCCTCCGTGCCTGCTCCTGTGAGCCAGCTCCTCGGCTCCTCACAGCCTCAGAACTGCCGACTGTAGCTAAAATTCCCGCTGGCAGCATGAAGCCAGAGCTGTTCTCCACACTGACCTTTAAATAAACATCTCCTGCAGCCTGGGTTGCACGGCTTCGGCCTCCCTGTCAGCACCGGCAGCGAGCTTTAGGTGAACGCGGCAGCGTTGTGGCTCGGGGGAGCTCCCGATGTAAACCCATCAATTGTTTGGATCACGCTAAGCTCCCCGGTGTCGTCTCCCTCGTGAGACCCGGCCGGGAGAGGGAGCGGTTCCCACGCCTCTGCCTTTGAACCGCTAATCTTCCTCCGACAGTTCCACGTGGCACCCGCAGGGACGTAGCGAGGTCGCTAACCACAGAATGCTAACCTTGATTATGTTTACTCCATCGAGGGATGAGGGCACTGAATCACTGATTTATCTAATTTACGTATTCAAACTTCCACTGAGTGACGAAATTCTGTGAATAAAATCACTTCTTACAGTTTCCAGAGGTTAGAAGACTTTATAAACACTGGATTTGTGGTGAAAGACAACATTAAGGTATGAACACCATCATATCCTGAACATGCTAATCCTGGTTCCCCCTGGCATAAGAGATATTGCTTCAATATAGACGCAGAGCCGCTCCAATGGTGCTGGAATATCGCTCCCCTGATCTCCAAATTCCTCCAAATCGAACCCTCATGCTGTATAAAAAGCCAACAACTTCCTGGTAACATTTAGCTGATTGATTAAGAGACCAGAGTTATTCATCCAAACGCGTCTGAAGCCTCCGTGTGGGTTTGTTGCTCGACAGGAAACTGGATTAACCACCGCTCCGGGATCTCTGTGGAGCGGCAGGAAATACCTCCTCCTTCCCTCTAGGGTCTCCTCCCTGCTGTGGGTTTGACGCGCTCACATTTGCAATCGTCACCTCTGATCACGTGATCCCATCAGACGTGAGCATCATCACTGATCTCCGCCCTCACCCGCCACTCACGGGAGGGATGTGACGCTCCCAGGGATCCGCCCCAACACACCTCTGCGTGCTCTGTGTTGTGTAACCAGGCTCGCTGATGGGACGAGACGAGACAGACGCCCGTTTGTCAGGCGGCCGTATGCTAATGGTGCAGTTTAACTGGACAGCAGAGGTGTCGTCCACGCGTCTCTGGAAAGGAGACGTCAGCATTCCCTACATGCCTCCGGCCCTCCTTTTATTCTGCCTTCGCTGAGGTTGAGCAGCTGAGGTCTCCTAGTCGTACAGAACCCCCCCCCCACACACACACACCCTTCCAGTGTGAGCTGGAGGGGAGCAGCACGGGACAAGACTGAGCCCTGCCGAGCTTAATGGCCAGATTAATAATAAATCCCTTGTCTAATTATGAAATGGTCAAAACTAATGAGACTTGTGCCGCCAGTTTTCTAATGAGCAGATCTCCACTTCGGGAGTCTCTCTGATAGCATCTGCACGTGTCGTGTTCCTGGAAGCTCACGTCGCCCACGAGACCGTTCCGGTTTGGCCCAGGAGATCCGGGTGGGGGGACGCGACGCTTTCCGGCGGTTAGTTCGCGTGCTGCTGCTGTTTTTACCGTTCGATCCTGTTGCTGCGTGATTATTACTACAAACAACTCCCCAGGGAGCCACGCTGGGATGCCGCAGTCTGCTCTTAATTATAACTTGAATGGAATCTGGATTAAATTAAATGAAAGTGGAATTTATAGTGTGCTATATTGTCTGCTTGATGTAAGGCTGCACTGTTTATGGCCTCTGTGCGAATACGCCAGCAGTTTGTCAGCAGGTTCAGAGGTGAATCTGATCGTTTAGAGAGGTTGCACAGATAATTTAAGGTGGTGCGGTGACGTGCAGGTTCCCCCGCTGAGGCGTTTTAATAATAAACTGAGAGTTACTGTGAAAAATATGCCTTTCTGCTGCTCGATTTATATATATATTTTGTTCAGCGCTACCATTTCAAGCCGTATTTAGCAGAAACACGCATCTCTTTGTCCAGCAGCTCTGAACACCGTTTGTGATGATGTTGAAGGTGCTTTTGGACTTCAGTTGATGCGTCTCTCAGGGATATGTGATGAAACCTCCCTTGGGTGTTGCTACTTCAGCTGGTGCATCCTGAAGGTGACACTAACGCTAAAGAGAAAGGAACATATGGCAGAGTCATACCAGACGAAATTGTTCTTTTCAGCAAATACACACCGGAAAAGTGTGGATGGAAACATTCGAGTGAGGTGGAAGTAAAAACTGTGTTCAGGAAGAAGGAAGAAGCATAAAAGAGCTTAAAAAGGTGCTAGGTTAACGCTCCAACTAGAGGGTCACGGTAAGAACAGTGCCATCTTGTGGCAGGCTGTCATTACAGCAGCTTCTCATTAGCGACCCGCTGCTGCACGTCACCATTTCGAGATGATTGCTGTCAGATGACACCCAAAGAAATGAGATCACAACTCAGCACTAGCTACTTTAAGAATTCAACTTTACAGAAACGATGATGTAATGTGCTATTCGGGCGATTGACTCTAAAAGGGCAGAATCCATTTGGGAAATGCCAACCACCCTCTGACATGGCTGCTCTTCAGCACTCAGTGTGACATAACATCTTGTGCCTGCAGGAGAGCCCAAAAAAGGGCTTCTGTGAGGATATTTGACCTTTAAGGCAAAGTGCGCGAGCGCTACAGAAGTGATTCAATTTAACTGGCAAAAAGGTAGCGTAAAAATATACATTTAAGCAACTAGAACCGCTTGTGTCTAACATCATAAATGTTGATGCTGCGGCGCACTGGTGGGTGGAGTCAGTTCAGGAAGGGTTGAGGGCAGAGCCGGGACACGTGACCTCTGGTTTAGGCAGCTGGAATTCATTGAGCAGCATTAGCATTTAAACCCCGGGGCTCAACTTCAGGAGATGACCTGATGCAGTAGGACGTGGCACGCACACGATCAAAAGCACATAATTAATACAATAACCACCTGTCAGCACGCTCTGATCTCTGAAATCAGATCTACGCTTGAAGACGGAAAAATTCAAAGAGAGAGTCCGGTCTTTCGTCAAGCCAAGCTAGCGGAACCGAATTTATCTCGTTAAGGGCCAGTTTAGAAGAGCGCCAAATTAGGTTCTGACTCTTCCTGACCCAATTGTGCTTCACCACAGCGTGATTCAGGCCCTATGGAGGCTAAAAACCATTGATAATGTCCTTTTGTGCGTGCAAAAAGATCACCAATTACAACAGCTTTCAAAACGAACCAGCCCGGTCATCAAATACCGTTAAGTGTGTCAGCACGGACGGAAGCGTCTCCGGCTACATCGACAGCTTCCTCTAACCTTGATTAGCTGTGACGTCACTGGTTTCCCAGAGGACGCGGCGAAAGCCCTCCCCCACCCAAATATACCGCTGAAAATCCCATCATCCTCCACTTGGGTAATTCCCTGAAAATAAATTCCATTATTTCATGCGTCCTCGTGTCTTTTGGCCTCCTTTGGGTCGTCTTCGTGTGTCCTTGTTGGAAGTGCACAGGAGAATTGTGGGTAAAATTTCCAGAAACGCAGAACTAGTTGTCGCGTGACTGATGTGGGACTATATTTGACAGCCAAGCACGGCAGAAGTAAATAGACAGGCCAGGCTCCAGTAACAAACAACCTCTGTTGGGATTATTAATGGTTCCGTTCGTACAGATCATTAGCGCTCCCGCCGAAACGGGGGCGAGGATAAAGAAAGTGAACTAGCCGGGTAATTATCCCGTTTACGTGATCAGCAGAAAAAGAAAAAAAAGACTGCTGTAACCTCAACCTTTAGGGCACAACTGGAGAAAAAATAGATAAATAAAAGAGGAGGTGCGGCAGCTCGATGAGCTCCTGGAAAGCTGCAGCCGTCAGCACGTTCGTGGCGCTTCGGTTTCAGCTTCGGTTAGCTGCTTCTCAGCCGCGACTGCAGCTGGATATTAGCCACTGGATGCTAATGCGCGACACTTCCTAAACAAAAGCAAAGGAAAAGCAAACACGTACGTTTCCAAATGTGCCACTTAGACAGAAAACTTGGATGCTCATTTTATGGCCAATTTAACATGCAAAATTAGCACCACAAAAGTAACTTATTCAAGTCGTGTTTGGGATTCTGTAAAGCGCCTAGAAGCAATTTTGATTGTAACCGTCGCTATATAAAAAAAGATTGATTGATTGATTGATGTAACTTACATCATTTTAATTAAATACTTGAATGAGCTGACATTCTATGACAAATACCAGGGCAACCCTTTGTGCTAACCGCTACTTGCTAATTGCAGGGGTGCTGGAATCCATCACAGAACACCATGCCATCCACTTAAGTGTCTCTAATCAATCTAATCCTTTTTTTTTGGGAAGGGACAACCTGGAAACTCCACAGAGGCCCAAAATCGCTGTGAGCCATTGTGCTTACGGCTCCAACGCCGTGCCACCCACAACCATTAGCTGTCGTATGAATCCACCACACTGTCACATGACTGGATGTGGGTCGGCCCACATATTTATGTCCCACGCTCGTTGCATCCATTGCTCAGCATTGTGGCTGCCGTTGCTATTAGCTGTCATTTCGCTAACATGTCTCTCGGGGTCGTGGGTTCATTGAGCAAACGTGCTAAAACCATAAACAGTGGCAGGCTGTTGGTTTGTGAGGGACGTGCACTTTAATGCGCTGCCACTTAATCTTGGCGGCGCCCTAAAGTTGCGCTCTGGTGACTCTTCCAACGTGGGCGTCCCTCCTGTGGATACTGGGCTAATTTAACAGGGAGCATATGGTTCAATTTGAGATGCATTATGTTGTTTGGAGCCCTTGACTGTTGGTGGCGCTTTAATCCCCACTTTACTCTCCGTCCGCCATCACCGCGTAACGCTCCTCCCGCTTTAGTTTCACGTGAAACCCGTGAAGTTTCTGTCGGCGCTGCCAGCTGGAGGCGCCTGAGGGCTGGGTAGATATTGGCCCGCGTGTTGGTGCAATAATTGTTTCTGGCAGCGGACGGGAACGTGGCGCGGCCGGGCCTCTCGGGGACGATGCGGCGAGCTCCACATCTCTGACACACAGGTTTTCGTGCCATTTTGACACCTTATTCCATAAGCTGAGCTTGCATACAGCAAAACATATACTCGGAGCATTAGCATAGCTTCAAATGTAAAATGACAGCGCTAACATCCTGTTATTTTCCCCTGATGAACAGATGATGTGTAGCACCGCACGGTAACACGACTGGACCTCCCCCCACAGCTACAAACACCCCTGGTATCACACTCATTTGCTCCATCTTCCCAAATTCCTTCTCGGTTGCGTCGCACTCGTTCCGACATCTGTTTCCGACCTCGTTATCAGGCGTTTGGAATGAATGTCAACCCATTTCTGCCGGCATCAAACGTGGGCTTAGACGCCAGGAGTTCCACGTTTGTGTGTGTTTAGTTGGAAAATGGGTCGTTTTGCAGCATCAAAACCGTCGTTTGAATCAGATTTGGAGAGAAAAGGTTGCTGATTCATCCTTTTCCCCTTTAGCGCCTGTTTTTCTTCAACATGAATGGAGGCAGCGCAAAACGTATCGATCTATATTTGGCCACACATTGCGGCTCAGAGCATCGTGCAGGTGGATTATGGGAATTTTCCTTGTGACATTTTAATCTTTTCCAGCCCTCGAAATTTACTATCCAAGCCAACATAAATTCAGGCGACTGTTCTCTGGGACAAGTTAGCATCAACAGTTGGATCCCACGGGGGTTAGAGTACATATATTATACTTAAAATATTTCTTTGGTGGCTCAATTGGCTGAATTCGGACATCTGTGTGTAGGAGAAGGAGAAAATATTAGAGTGAAGGATTACGAGACCAACCCAACTGTCCAAAATTAGATGATTGATGACAGCAGTGCGCTAGCAGCCTTTAGGGATCTTTCCGATGGTTTTTTCCTTCCCGCATATAAGGAAATTCCATGTGTAGCTGCAGCGGGTGATAACGGCCCACGCTAATTTTAATGATTGGTTCGGGGCTGTTCCTTTATATTCTGAACTAATGTGCGTTTAATTTTCCTCCTTTTGTTGTTGAACCAGAACAGCTTCAGCCGGGTCTTGCCGGGGGTGCGTGACGTTCATTTTAAGAATGCTTTCATTAAACGGCTGGGGCGAAGACTCTCTTCCTCGTTTCTTGTCCCAGCTAGAGAAACGTCCTGCTGACTCTAATGCGCTAACAAGAGTGTGACAGGAGAGTCCTCAGGGTCTCCGGCTGGTGCTGCTGGGCCAGAACGGAGACCTGAGATGTTAAATTTAGGTGGTGAAGGAGAGGAAAGGGAAATTAGGACTCATGTCATGATCCAGGCGGAGAGCACGGCTTAAATACAGGAGTGTGGGGCAGCGATAACGAGGCACAGGTGAGAGACGGGACACAGGTGGAAGATGTGAGGGTGATCAGGGAGAAGGACCAGAACAGACAGGAAGGACAACATGAAGTGTGCAGAGATCCTACATTTTGAAAAATAAACGGACATAAACCGCTTGTGACCTGAACCAGCGCGCCGGTTTCCATCCCTCTGACAGAGAAATCCAACCCTGGCCGCCTTTTGTAGACGCCAACACGCTGTTCAACCCTCGATTCCCACTCGTAGACCTTCAAACTAAAGTCCAAGAGAGCTCGGAACTCTTTCAGAGGTTTTATTCTGCTCAGACTGTAATAATAAAGTGATATCCAGGCCTTTAACGTGCAGCAAAAACTTTAAAGTGGGTCAGGTTTCACACCATGAAACTTTGGAACAATGTCTGCCTGCCAAAACCCAAAGAACTGGACATCAGTCAACCAGTAACGGCTGCATTTAGAGCCAGTTAAAGGAACGTGTTTCCCTCCTCCTCTTCCTCTCAAACACTAAAGCTCAGTTTTTCCATCAAGCGTCGCAGCGTTCCCTAGACGTTCCGCAGACGACGCTCCGGCACAGTGTGTTTCTACAGTTCTACAGCCCCCGTCACAATACTGTGATGGAGGAGGAGGAGGAGAACGTGGAAGCTGATTTTCCTGGTCGGCTGCTCTTGACAAGACTGGTCAAGGATCAGACAAGCCTAGTTAAACACGTGGGGGCAATCAGAGATGATCCGGACCGTCATAAGGGCGGGAAACACGTTGGGGTGTGTCAAGCACTTCCTGTAAAACAGGAAGTGAGACGGCTGTTGTGATGTTAAGACCAAGGCGATGGAGGGGAGACTAACGTAGATGAACAGACTGAACTGTGCTGTCCCTCAGGTCCCAGGTCGTCCTCTCCTTCGTTGCCCCCCCCCGAGTGTCCTTGACATCACATCTGTAAACCGTTTTGATGTGCGCGGATAAAAGCCTCCCAGGCTCCAGCCAATCAGGCTGTGGCAGCTCTGGAGTCTTCTTCGCACGCACGCAGCGCGCTCACACGCGAGCGTGGGGGGGGGGGGGGGGGGGGGTTCGCTCTCTGAAGTCGATCCATCACCCGTCCTGTGCCAGCGCCCCGGCGCCCCGAGAGATCCCGCGCTGAGGATCTGTTGGCGCGCGGCGAGCCAGCCCTTCCCGCTCCGAGGACTCACGCGCCGCTTTGAAATGAGCACAACTTGTTCACGTACGCGCCGGATCGTGGCGCCGCCGTTCCGCCTGGCGTGCAAAGACCAAAACAAATGTCACATTTGTGACGGCATTTATTCCCCTTGAATGTTGACCGCGGGCCTCATCCCACGTGCACAAACAAGGACCCCGTCATTCCCCGTCAGCAGCCCTGCATGCCTGATAATTATTGACATGCTTACCTTACACTTTCTCGCCCCTGCGGCGTGCCCTTGCCTGGCCGTCATGCCTTTAAAAAGCAGCTAGCATGTGCACGTGCGCTCGCCTCCAGAGTGACACTGGTTTGCTGACTCATGACTTCCGTGACTTTGGGAAGGACGGCAGTCATTACAACTGCCATCCTGTTAGGTGCAGGACAGCAAAGGGGCCCGAGCGGCTTCAGGGGCGGCGAAGAGCCTCGGCAGAACAAGACGGGCGTGAAGCTGCACGCTACAGAGGAGGCGGGACAGCAGCTTAGAGATTAGATTGGAGATCAGCCTTTAAATGGACCCCGGCTCATTAATGAAGCCGTCAGAATCGAAGCCTTGGGAGAAATCGGAGCGGAGGTGCAGGAAACCAGCGTTCCTTCTCAGAACTAGAGTAGCTGGAAGCTGAAAAACCGGCCACCATCATGTTTAGCTGTGTTTTCGCTCTTCTAGCCGTGTTTTCGCTCTTCTAGCCGTGTTTTCGCTCTTCTAGCCGCCACCTGGGTTCAACCGCCTGTTTAAGTCCTCCCGCCTCCCCTCGCCAACACATTAACATTTCCAGGAGACATCTCGGTGTTGTTCTCCCACCACGTCCGCCGTCTCCGTGGCTCTGCCGCGTAGGTGTGAGACTCCGCTATCACACGCTGAGATAATTGGCGACTGCTAGCGTAAACATCTCCTTGTCGCAAGTTGGACGGAAAAGCGCGCATTCACAGCCCCTTTGTTATGTTTGAAGCCTTTTTTTTTTGCTCCCTCATCTATCAAAGGAAGGATGGAGGATGTGGAAGTTAAGATTAAACAGGTGTGAGTCCTGATATTTGTGGCAGGAAGAGAAACGCTTTCATGAGCTCTACGGCTTATGAAAACTGGCAGAAGTACTTTTGTGCAATGCTCTTAAATGTGTGCATGTATTTCTCCTCAAGCGGCTTTAGTGGTAGATAACGCATTATTAAAAGGACAACTGTACACGGTTAGCCATATCAGGCCGCTAGGTTGCAGATGCAGGACTCCCCCCCTCCCCCAGCGCTGGATTTCTAAGCGTGTAGGATGGTGGCTGTCAAATTTAAAGGTGTTATTGGAGCCTTTTGCTCTCTAACCGCTCTCCCTCTCAACACTGTTAAGCTGCATTTATTGAGATACGCCAGTAATTGTTTAGAGGAAGCAGTCAGGAGCAATCTGTCGCTGTCGGCGGGGCCCCAGGATGCCGCCGGAATATTCCCCGGCTCTTTGGAGGCTTGAGTTTTGGCAGCCGGGCTGTTCAAACACGGCCCGGGTCGCCGGCTGTTCGGGGAAAGCCAATGGCGGCGCGCCTGGCCTCAGTTCAGCACGAACTCAGCTGCATCTGTCAAGCTAATGAGAGGAATGGATGAAATTTGTAGATAGCGCCTGACACCGAGCGAGGCGACGCGTTCTGACACGCTGTCGACATGTGACGAGCAGCGGAGGGAATCTGGCTGGCGTGCGGGGACCACCAGGGGCACGACACGGGCGCTTTTTACATTCCGCAGTCCAGAAACATCTGAGACACACACGGCGAAATAATTCTAATCACTCAGGATCGGCTGTGGCCACTGCCGACTCGCAGGTGCATGTGACTGAGAGGACAGCCTCTCATTGGTCCATTGGTCTCGTTGATCTTCTCAAAGATCTTTAGCAGCGACGTCTGTTGGGGCCTCGGGGTTCACCTGCGGCCAATCGCCCCTCCAGATGTGAGAAAGCTGGACTCCTCATCGGTTTTCAGACGTCGTCTCCCCGGCGACCGCGACCTTGACGTCGGACTTCCCGCACGTACGACCGGCGACTTCGCTGTGGGGACGTTTGATTTGTGAAGTTAATTTGGCATTTGGCAAATGTGGCATTTATGTTCTGCCGAACTAATTTATGGCCCTTTTCCCGCGAAATCTATCGCCCTTTTCCTCGAAATCTATCGCCCTTTTCCTCGAAATCTTCGGATTTTAATCTTCGGATTATTCTTTTTGTTTACAGGCTTTTTTCCTTCCATTCATCCACCCAGGATTGTCCTGGGATGTTCCACCCCTCCGGTGTCTCCAGGGATCCAGGGATCTACCCCTCTAAGAAGTAAAGGCCACCCAAAGAAGCATTTACCTTTATTTGATCGCCTCCTTCTGCCTCTGCCATTTCACAAACTGCCTGTAATCGAGGCAATCAGCCTGAACAGCCTCTCAGCAAATGCAAATGAATTCTCAGCGATGTTTGATGTTTGTTATGCGTCAGACAAGCTGAGCCCGCGACGGCGTCTTCAGCCAGCGAAAGTCCATCTGAAACCGCACTTATCCTCCTCGGCAGCCGCAGCAGCGCACACGCTGACATTTCTATGGATCAGTCAGATGGTTTAGCATCAGCAGTTTGTCAGGATCTTCTGTTTTGGCCTCCCTTAACGCTGATTGAGATAGCGTGACGCAGCATCCCTGTCGGGGAGAATGACAAAGAATTTGGAGACGTGCAGACTTCATCTGAAGAAGCAGCCTGTGAAGGTATCTGTGGACAGCTTCTGTGCTCTTGTTAGGGCCTCAGCTGTGCTCGGCTAAGAGGAGGACAGTTGAAATAAAGACTTGACCCTGCCTCTGAGTGACAGTTCTTCTAAATTTGCCCACTTTTACCTCAAAATCAAATGTAAAAACCTTGAACTGGGAGCCAGGGGGTTGTTTAGCATGAGATATCATCAGCTGCGTATTTTCACTCTTACTCTCTGAGTCTTTGACTGACCAACATGTTAAAGCTAGCTGCCACAGTTGTGCACGTGGCCAGAGAGATGCATCACTCCAACAGGCAGAGCAACACCAGTAGCCTGACCAGAGGGGGCGCATCAGCAGCGGGTTCTTCACCTGCTTCCAGACATCAATCCGGCACCTCGCAGCGATTTGCAAATGTGCTCCATCTGTAGGACCAGCATATGTGGAGCGGCTGGTCCAGGACGGTGCTGTAGAGTCAGGTGAGGTTCGAACAGATATCTTCTCTAACCTTCTCTGCCCTGTCTTCAACCGTATGAAGACATCCACGACAGCCCCAAAGGTCCCTGAAGTGCCTGACGAGGCTGGTTCTCCGATACATCACGTCATGCACATCATGCACCAGTTGTCAAACACCAGCAGAAGAATCCATCTGCGCTGGGCTCCAAGGTTTCCCAGACCTCCTGGAGGCTAATGGAGATAAAGGCTGCACGGAGGTCGACAGAGAGAACAGTTCAAGAACCATTAGAGGAAGCGTTCTGGCCATCTGTCACAGCAGTGCCACATTCCTACCCGAACCCACCTCCCTGAACCCACCAACCTGAACCCACTTACCTGAACCTACCTACATGCACCTATCTACCTGAACCCACCTCCCTGAACCCACCTACCTGAACCTACCTACCTGAACCGACCTCCCTGAACCCACCTACCTGAACCTACCTACCTGAACCCACCTACCTGAACCTACCTACCTGAACCCACCTACCTGAACCCACCTCCCTGAACCTACCTACCTGAACCGACCTCCCTGAACCTACCTACCTACCTGAACCCACCTCCCTGAACCTACCTCCCTGAACCCACCTACCAGAACCCACCTACATGAACCTACCTCCCTGAACCTACCTACCTGAACCCACCTCCCTGAACCTACCTACCTGAACCTACCTACCTGAACCCACCTACTTGAACCCACCTACCTGAACCTACCTACCTGAACCTACCTACCTGAACCTACCTACCTGAACCCACCTACCTGACCCCACCTACCTGAACCCACCTACCTGAACCCACCGACCTGAACCCACCTACCTGAACCCACCTACCTGAACGCGTCCTCCCTCTTTGGGGCAGCAGAGACAGAAAGTCCTGACACAGAATTAGAAAAAGGGCGGACTGCTGCCCACACTGGACACCATCAACGCTGACCTCCTGGAAACGTCATAACACAAGATTTATAAACAGTTTTATCCCGAAGCATCACCGTCCTCAAGCACATCCTCTTTTACCCACTATGCTAAACCCCCCTGAAACACTCTTTATTCAAAGGCACTTACAGCAACCGCTGGCTGCCTGTTTTATCCCTTAAATGTATGTATATTGTGGCGGGATGGTAAATGTGCATATATAAAGGATGGAAATGTTATTTATCTTCCTGGTTTAGTGTTTTTATTGAACCGAAATTGGAGTGCACTTAACCGAAATATACATTTTCAGTGCACAAAGTGCAGATTTCACACAGCCAGGTTCCACCTGAGGGATGCTGCTGTCTCTTCATTCAGGAGGCAGGAGGAGGCGCCGGGTCCTCCATTCCACCTCTCTGTAGGACGGTGCGGGCGTCGCGCCATTTACCGCTCTGCCAGGAGAAAATTGAGTTCCGCTTTCATTAACTCTCCAATTAAAGTCCAATAACTTGCAGTGTCGGTTGCATCCACGGTAGCAGCTTTCATTCAAGTCGTCCTGCGTTTTAATTTAAAGAAACCCACCACAAACTATTAACTGATAACACCAGATAAGCGCATCTGTGTTTCCCGTGTAGATCTGCGTGTGGTCATCTGCCCTCTGCCATCACAATTATGGCAGCCTGATGGAAATACCATTTAATAACACACACAAGACGTCTTAGTGCTTCATCTGCGGAATAATCTTATTACCCTCACTGTCCCAGGAGGCAGGAAACTCCAGATAAACTTTAGCTGCTGCCAGGGTTCATTAAACGGGCTTATTACAGGGTCCAGGATGAGTCAAATATGTTGAATTGTTGCTTTTTAAAAGTTAAAATACAACCAATAATTACTGATAATACCAGACAGATAGAATTGGACTTCATTCCTGTAAAAGATGCTTGCTTCCCATGATGACTCCAGCATGACACCCTGCCCCCAGAATTCCTTTTCTCTCAATCAGAGCAACATTCCAGGGACAACGGCCCAAAACAACCAAAGCACGCGGGCAACTTGATGTTCCGCTGGTGTCAGTCAACTCTGTTTTTTGCTCTTGTTTTTATTTTGCTAACATGAGCCCTCGTTAGGACCATTTCCTGATTAAAAATACCCCCCCCCCCCCCCCCCCCCCCACACACACACGTACACACGCACAGTCCGTCCTTGTGTTGTTGGTTCAACATCAAAGGGTCCAATTTGCATAGCGGCGAGCACGGCGAGCCAGCCTTGTTTAACCGATCGCTGGCATTTAATGGCGGCGAACAGATGAAAAGAAAACTCCAAACTCATAACTGCGGCCTCTTCTCTCCCACGCAGGAGAGAGTTCCCTCAATAAAAGTCAACGGCCTCACGATTGCGTACGACTCTAATGGTCTGACCTCAGATCAGTCATGTCGCTCATTTTTAATAATCGCCTGTTTTGTTCCCTTTCTTCTATAATAACAATTTACTACTTAGACCCAGAGCTTGATGACCAAACGTGGGTCGCCATGGCGTTAAGAGATTCCCGACGGCGCATTAATCACAGGCACGGGGTCAATGACAGACGCTTGTGTAAACCTGTGTTTATGAGGTCATGTGCACGATTGCTCGCCATACGTCCGTGCTTTACGTTACCTGTAATGAGATTACACTGGGCCCACGTTCATGGCAGCGCAAAGACTGGCAGCCGGCAACGCCGGCGCTTTCTGCCTTGACCTTGAAATCCTTCCCCGTGTGGGCGGGCTTGTTTAAGTGCAGCATCGCACGTTGGATATGAGCAAACGGAGAAATATCGCGCAGTGACGGACGTGTGAGCGCCAACATTCCATAATTCCCCTGACTGAGACGTTGAGGTCCGGAGCGTCGGCTTTAATTCTGCAAGAATGCACTTTAGCCGCGCGTGCCGTGGCTCGGAAGTTGATGAGCGCCCGTAATCTGCACGTGAGGACTCGGGATGTTCTCTTATCTGAGCATAATCAGGACATCAAGGCGGTTTACCAGCGCGTCTTCTCAGAGCGGTAGGAGACAGAGGACGTGCTAACTAGAGCCGCTGCTTCTCCGTCTGCCTTTACGTGTATTAAATCAGAACCAAGCAGCAGCTCTGCGCTAATGAGCCACTTACTGTTAGCATTAGCACCGCTGCAGCGTAAATTGTTGACTGAAAACACCTATGAGTTTGGGCGTTGTTACAGATACCAAATGCCCCCAAATTAGCCGTCAGTCACGATGATTCACCGTCGTTTCCAGCATCCACTGGGTAAACGGGAGCCGATCTATGATAAACAAACTCTGTGGGGTGACAGAGACCATCTGTCTCAGAAGTTTACAGTATTGGATGTCTGACGTTAAGTTCTTGGTCCCATCTGCTGAGACGGGCGGGGGAGAATTTATGACCTGTGCTGACGGATAAATCTGTTCTTTCGGGAGGATCATGCATATGTAAATACTGCTATCTGTCTTCTGGAACATCAGTTCCCACACGTGCTCTCTATAAAAAGCCTTTTTTTGTTCTCTGTGATATGTGTGTACGGCCATTTAATGCTCCCCATAAAAGACCATGTAATTAACTGCAGAGCGACCTCTGAGAAACTTCTAACCTCAGTTCCATCATTTCTATTATCTCCTTTCTCCTGATTCAGGCCTGATGATGGATTTAGAATCCACAAACTGGTTGGACGCTTCGTCTCAGTGCGGCAGATCCGCCTCCACCGCCCAACTTTGATGGTACCAAACCACTTAAGGTCTTTACTGCGTGACCTCCATCAAAATCCAGCCCCTCCTGTTAGACAGAAGGAAACCTCAGCGGGAGATGAGTTGTCACACTCTCAGCCAAAGGCGGCGCCTCCCGGGGCCGGTGTCAGGCCCTCACGACCGCCGGTGAGAGGATGGAGGCTGATATTACACCAGGGCACCTCGGAGTCGGAGTTCTAAACGGTATTGGAATGTCATCGTTGGCAGTTAACTGGGATTGCATCGGTTCTGTCCTGGGAGATTACGGGCAGGGCCATGGGGCTCCTGGGAGCCGCCTTGTAATGGAGAAAGCAGGACGAGGGTGATGGAAACGGTGTTAGTGGCTCCTGTGTGTGTGTGTGTGTGTGTGTGCGTGTGTGTGAGAGAGAGAGTGACAGGTTTTCAGGTTGTTCTCTTTGCAAGGAGGCTTGTTTTATTCCCTAAATCTTCTGTGTGGATGAATTCATGTTCCAAAACCACCCAGCAGAAAGGAAGTGGGGAAGTCATTGATTTCTCGGCTGCGCTCTTTTCTGATTATCTGGCAAATTTCCACCGGCGGCTTCAACAGAGAGAAAAGAAAAGAAAGAGGGAGAGAAGGAGCCGTTGTTCTTGTCCTGAAACGCGACAAATTGAACAATAACAGGCTGAGTAAGCTGCTGAAAACACAATTTAATCATTAAAAAGCAGAATCTGCCGAGGCTGCTGCCGGGAGTTCCCATGACTAAAATGGGATCGGGTGGCGAGAGAAGAGAAGGTGGTTGGATGTTCTTGATTTCACGGAGGGAAATTTGTTGGCTTAATGGCCGCTGCCTTAAATAAACAAGTCATCGGACTCATCAGAGAAGCACTGACAACGAGGACAAACAGAGAAGATCCAAGAGGATTGTGGGTAAACTCACTGGAGGGAAGGGAGGTGCTGTGTGTGTGTGTGTGGGGGGGGGGGGGGGGGGGCAACAGCCATAGAGGTGGATAAATCTCCCTTGTGCCCCTGGAGGAGCGATACCACACGTCTAAAAACACCCAGACGAGGGCTGGCGCACACAACATGTGGATGACGGCATACCTGACATGAGGGGTGTTGCAGAGGTCACCAGAGGTCACCCACCCCCAGAGGGACAGCAGAAAAAAAAGTGGGAACAAAGGATCAAAGCCTCAAAGAAAGAAAGAGAAGTGGAAGGCCTTTTGAGGTTGTTTCAGACGTCTGTATTAAATCCCACTCAGACAGATCTGCCCTTCGCCCCAGCAGAACGTCCTTCAGATCATTTTCTAAAAGGTTTAAGGTCACGTGATCGCTGCCGACACTCACGCCAAGAACAGCAGGTAAGATCTTTTCTTTAAAAAAGGCCCAGTCATGCATTTAATTACAACCACATGATGCAAAACTCAGACTAACAAAAAAAAAGAACCATGTTGTTAAAAGACCCCAAAAGCTCCTTCTCAGAACTCCCTTTAATCCCCTCTGATGGATTTGGTTGGACCTGAAGCGCTTTGATTCGCGTTTGCTCTGTTGCTTTCACTTTGCTGTGTTTGTGAGGCTCCCTTGTCCTCGCTGTTCCTCCGCCACGAGTCTGAGCCGCGCTGCCTTGACGCAGGCCCGGATTTGTCTTTGTGGGGGTCCTCAGGCTGCTCACCTGAAGGGCTGATTGATTCCAGAACTTACACATAAACAGCTGAAAAAGTCCTGGAATTATCCTCCACCTGTTCTGAATGCCAGCAGAGGAAACCAGAGCTTCTGTTCACAGCAGATTTATGGACTCAAGCGTGAAGCGGAGTCGACTTCGGGTCAAACGGCTTCTGGATTTCAGCGTTCTAGCTCCCTAAAGACTCCGACGGGAACCCTTCAACCTAAACTGTAGCCTCACTTTTCCATCCTCTGCGCTGATTTTGACCCGTATATTCGCCTGATGACGAAAAATGGCTTCAACAGCTAATCTGCTCGGCCTTTGGCGGCTCACACTTCACTGTGAGCCTGCATATATGAACCTACAGCAAATGGCTTCCTCGCCGCCTCCGGCTGGACACGATTGAGGCTCCCCAAAGCGTCTCACTGGGGATGGACCAGACGGGCATTGAATTTCTCCCAAGACATTGGCTGTGAAATCTAATCTGGGAAATGACGACGGTGGTGCGTTCACTGAGCCTGTGATGTGCTCTCCTGTGTACGTCTGCAGATTTTCTCCCTGCGTTTGACTGAAAGGCTGAAGGCAGCCGCTCCCGGCCAGCACAGGTGATCTGTCAGAACTGCTCAGAGAGAGTTTCTTACAGTCGGGTTCCAGCAGAGGAATCGTTCTCAGACATCCATGACCCAGGATGCATCTCTGTTTAGGCCACAACTTCCCTTAAATGAACATGTGCTTCCGACCGCTCCTCCCGAAGCCTTCGGTGGGTCTTCCTGGGGACATCCTGAGGTGAAACCAGGGCGTCTAGAGAGAGGATGAAGAGCGATAAAGAGCCCGGCCGCCTCTGACGGAGAGGACAGACGGGTGGATGCTGCTACGGAAGCTGCCTCATCGCGCCGCTGGAGGAGTCGGCCCGATGCACAGTTCAGCTCAGGAGTTTATTTTTAGCGGATGAGATTATTTCCAGCGTTTGGCTCTTTGGCACAGATGTTTGCAAAACATGCAAAGCTGGTTTCTGCTCCCAGAGACGAGGAGTAACGGCCACTGTCTCTGCGCCGCTAATTCATGTTGTCACACTTCACTCATCTCCACCCCCTCCCCCCACACACACACACATGCTGATGATGACATCATCGTACAGGAAAAATATGCAGTGTTCAACATTGTTGAGGAAAACCAAACCTCATTTTTAACCAGGACAGTTGTTAAACTTTAAACACCAAGATCTCTTCATGCTAATTAAATAGAAAAAAACCTTCCTCATTCGCTCCTCATGTTTCCAAGTCATGGCCATTTATCACAGAAAACCGCGAATACATCTGGCAGGCTGCACGGTCATGCTACATCAAACAACTGGGGCACATCCAGCATTAAACTAATTTGCTCTCCGATAGAAACGGGGCGCAGCTACATCATCTTCGACTCACATTGTCCTCGGCGGGATGGCTGCAGTTCATCTGACGCGAATGAGCCGGACAAATAAACGGAGCGGCGGGCAACGGATCGACTAAAAGGGTCAGGATTTGAGGCTATCGCAGTGGCTTTAAGCAGACAGAGGATTAACCCTGGCGCCGGTGCAGGTCCGACTCCATCCCAGCGGTGTTTCCATTAAGCATCCTGTTAGAATTTTGCCGGAGCAGACCTCAAACAGGATCCTTCATCCACACCTCAGCACCGTTGTCACCAGTGCAATCAGAATTTCTAACACAGAATTAACCAGAACAGCCACCACAGCTGAAAACGTCACTAAAAAATGTCTTCAGAAATCAACGTTGGTTCTGTTTGATAAAGAAACTCACTTGGCCTGTTAGCTTACTGTTAAGCTAGCAGGCATGAGTTGGTCCCTTAGAGACATTTTGGACAGTTGGACTTTGTTCGACTGTCCTGTGAGGAGACAGAGGGTGTGAAACAATGAGGTGAAGGATGGAGGGAGGGCAAAGGGGTGTGATACTGGTCATAAACCTGAATGACTTTGAATTATTAAACTTTCATCAGGTTGAAGGCCAAAGCTCTCAGATCTGATCTGATCATGAAGACGGCCCCCTCCCCTCCACAAAAGGCAGCAACAGGTGGATGACCAGAGAGAGAACGCGTGGACAGCTGAGGAGGGAACCACAGAGATCTTTGAAATAACCACAACACCCTGTGACCTCCCTCCTCATCGCTGGAACATTCACTTTATTTTTCCTCCTTAGTTTTAATGGATTCGCTTATTTCTCTAATGCGCCGGAGGAATTCTCTCTCTTTTCACCGCCGCTGTTGTTACAACTGTCATTCTGAAGAGTAATAACACCCCGCCTTGGTCTTCACTCCACACGTTGCCTCTCTCTCAGACACCCACACGTGCACGCACACATGCAGGAGGGGGCCGTGCCGCAAACGTCTCCTCGTATCTGTTATGATCTGCTGCATTCATGCAACTGCAGATTCAGTCTTGATGCTTTGAACGCAGCTTCACTCACCCAGGAAGATAAATCTCATCGTCCTGAATTCACAAATGAAAGCAGCCAAACCCGTCACGGCCGCCCCGATCCACAGAGGCTCAGAAAGAGAAGGATGTTCATCCGGATGAACCCGGTGACCACCTGAGGGGCGCGAGGCGGAAAAATGTCCGTGTGCTGTACAAGCCATCAACTCCCATTTTCTGTTCATGCAACCCAGTCGTTGGCGGCACATAATTTCTTCTCGTGGGCATCGGCTGAGCGAGGACACAGACTTTCCATTAGGTCCAAGCTGGCACTGGTGTCAGGTGACCTTGTTCCTACTTTGCTACTAGCGGCAGACAAGCCTTCACGCACTTACAGAACCTGCTTCGGCCTCGCGCGGTCGCCCCTTTAAAGCTTTTGCACCTGAAAAACAGGACAAAAATGGATCTGGGTTCAACGGTATGCAAGCAGGAAGGCACTTTGCCGTCACTTCTGACCAGAACCGACCTTATACCTGCCTCCAGGCGGCCGACACCCGCTCCGATCCGTCCATGTGCTCGCGCTTTATTTTATCGTTTCGGGGGGAACAGATGAAATCATTCAAACATTCAAACACCGCGACGACCACACAGATTCATCGAAGAGGGCTAAAATTGCACCTCGGTGTCGTCTGGGTGGAAGCCCCCCCGCACAGTTTCTTGACGGATGAATCCAGCGTGCCAGTTTCCTCATTTCCAATGCATTTAAAGGATCAGCCAAATCCCAGGAAGTCCGAGTGAGCACGCATTCCCGTGCTTTTGTCGGCTTTGTGAGGGATAAGGTCTGTTTATGGCGGTCAGTTTTGAGCGGGAGAACCGCAGCAGCTGCAAATTTGCATGCATATCTTAAAGGAGAATATTTAATTAACCCAATGAACAGAGTCAATAAGAGCAGCCAAACAATGGTAAGATGTTACAAAAAAACCCCGGCTTCGTTAAGAAGCTCCAGAGAGAAATATGACTTGTTAATAGCAGCCAGTAAAGACCAAAGCTGCCTTCTGTGGTCATTAAGTCTGGGGGCTGGGCTCAACTCAGTAATGCACTGGGAATTATCTCTTCCCACTTGTTTTCGAATCCCTGACACCTCTCCTTAATGACTCTAATTACATTAGTTTAATATTATTTTATAGACACTCCTGGGTGTTAATAACAACCCTGTAATAGTACTTCGGATTTGGTCGTTTTATGGTGTGAACTTATTGCATAAAAGTATCAGGAAATGAGAGAAAGATTATTAGAAGAGAGTCTCTGGGAATAGAAAATATATGAGTTCCAGCAGAAGCGGAAAGCAGAGGTTGGCTTCTCGACAACCCTCCTGACTGAGGTGGTGGAGCAGGTTTGGAAACCATTTTCTATTATAAGTGAGATTAATGACTGTTTTTGTTTTGGGGTTTTATCATATTCGGTGCTCAAGTTCTGGATCAAATGCTCATAAGTAAATTTAATTGTCCATCCATCCATTCCTGTGTGTCCCAGGAGTCCCTGGGGGAGACCAGGAGCTAAATAAATATCATATATTGGAATATTGAAAAAAAATTTAATAACCCTCTTGGCCCAAAAAATAGTCATGTGTCACGGTTCTTTCTTGCTCGTGGGAATTAAGTGAGCAGAGCCAACTCCAGCAGGGAATGAGTGAAATCAAATAAAATGATGCCCCTCCCACCCAAAAAAAAATCACAAACGTGGTGACCAGAAAAGAGGGAGGGAAGTCAGCAGTTCATTGTGGAGCGAGGATTCCAAGTGTAGCGGCTCCACAAGCACCCATACTGTATTATGGTGCATTCAAATTCTCAGTAATTATGAGCGCTCGGCAAAGGTCAGTTACATTAGCATGATGTGTTCAAATGTAAATGTTTCTTTCTGTTGTTTTCGCAGTGATATGAATGAAAAGACATCATAATAGCTGACAATAACCAAGTAAAAATGTTGGAAATGTTTTCACTGTTGCTGTTGACGGAACCAGCAACAACCAATCAAAGTGTATGAAAGTGCTGGAGCCCCGATGCTCATAGTCATTCAGGGGAACAGGGAATTCTGAGCAAATGGCTCATCTAAATGGAGACCCAGAACCATCTCGCTTCACTTCGCTGTGAGCGAGGGTACTTAAGTCATACAGAAGAAACACAGGCAACAAAAAACGATGTTAGCTAACAAACCTGCTAAGAGAGATGACTTCCAAGATAAGAGAAAAGTTGTGTTTTAACAGGATTAATTAGAAGGACACGATTTTCAAGGTCTCATATCTTCAAAGTGTGTGAAACGCCTCCAGACTGATGGAATTCTCTTCCTCTTCCCACTCCCACTGCATGTTCCTGCTACCTGGAAGTAACGGTCTGCCTTTCATAAGCAACCTTTCTAATCAGCCAAGCACAGATAACAGCCTGGGATCTAATTCTGACTGCCGCTGTGATTGATGTGCCCCCCAGTGTGATTCTGAGATTTTTGGGAATTTATCATTTATTCATCATTAATTCGGCTCCGACTCCTGCGTTTTGAGTGCAATCCCGTGTAAAGCGCCGTTACGCAGCGCTAGACATGAACACAACACGGGATGATTAGCGTGAAAAAATAAAAACGCATCTTTGGAGCCGAAGTGCACCGGTGTGATCGGGGCTCGGCAGGACGGATGAAAATGTCACTGTTAATGAGCGTGCAGGCGGTGTTGAAAGATGGTGCCTCCAAACACTCAGTGTTATTGGTTCTCTTCCAGGTTCATGTTACCTGTGGGATTTTCAGGCATTTTTTACTTGGACACATTGGTTACTGGTCCCCAGTATAAAGCTGCTCTGAGGAGGGGCTACTCATCTTCATATCTGACTATTTTAGCACATGGAGGGACACGGGTCAGGAGGTCGGAGTATCATCAGAAGCAGCCTGTCAGAAGGGATCCGTGAGGAAGTGTTCATGTAGCTGTAACTGGGTACGAGTGACTTCTGATCTTTAACTAGTTGGAAAAGGTGGGAGGAAACAATTAAAACCAGAACTCTTAGCTCTCAGGGGGTAGAGATGAAACACGGCTTCCCACAGATGCTGTGCTTCCTTTGCCTCCATTTAGGAGCTGGAAATGGTAGAAAGGGAGTTTCTGAACGTGAGGTTTAAACAGAAAGTCCACCTCGCAAATAAGCAAAGCTCTCGCCGCTTCTGTTTCGGGGCCAAAGTCATTACGGCTCAAACAGAAACGGCTATTAAAGAGGAGGCAAATTGGATCGGTCTTATTTGTGTGCAGCTTGATAAGGAACGTGGCTCCGGGCCCACGTGGCGGCGGAACCCAAGCAGCCCGGTTAAATGGCGACAGAGAGGGAGAGAAAATCTGGATGAAAGAAGACTGCTACTGTGTGCACTGAGGAGAATCTGTGTGTGCGTGCGTGCGTGCGTGCGAGTGTGTGTGTGTGTGGCAGGGGGCATGGACGGGAAACACCTCTATTTTTATCACGTCTCCTCTGAGAGCAGAAGCATGAGCTGAATGATGCCAGGCGCGGAGTGTGCGTGCGCGTGTGTTTGTGTGCGTTGTGCGTTTATTTTCGTTTTATTTTTAGCTGCGCTGCATTCATATATTTATGAATCGCACTGTTTGTTGCCTTCAGCGAATCCCATCTCTGCTCGGCTTATTTGTGAACAGTACACAGAACCGTGTTGGAACACTATCAGCTGTGGCAGGTTCGGGGCGCACGTGTGAATCGAAAGGCGCGCACGCGGCGGGCTGTGGCGCGTGTCTGCGCGCCCGCTCGTGTGCGCTCGCGTCCAGGAGAGTGACAGAGTTGGTGTGCGGCTCTGCTGTGAAATATCCTGAAATGGCTCGCCTTCAGGGGGTTCTGAAAGTAGGAAGCAAAACGTGACCGAGGAGACAGTGCACGACTGAATGGGTGTGTGTGTGTGTGTGTGTGTGTGTGTGTGTGTGGGTGAATGAGAAGGTAGAGGAAGAATGGGAGGGGGGGGGGGGGGGGGGCAAGTCAGCCAATTGAAGAGAGATTGGAAAACATGGGACAGAGTGGGGAAGGGGGGGGCTGTGAGATGTATGCACGGGAGCGGAGGCGGCGTGCACGAGCCGAGCCCGTCACGTGCAGCTGTGGCACCATTGTAGCTAAAAATAGAAGGCGTATAAATAGACCCCAGACTGACTTTTACTGTCTGAATGACAAAATGTCTGCGGCGTATTTATCACAGCGCTCACCCCGACGCTCCCACCCGCCTCAATCAGAGATTAAGAACGAGCCTCCGCCGACAGAACTTCGCTGATATTCTGGCTCTGCGAGCGTGAGCACGTGCGGCGGGGATCCATGCCACGTTGAGAGGGCGGCCATGACTGGATGTCTGCTGAGCTGTGACACACAGGAGCAAATAGAGGAGGTGTGGCGTTAAAAATATATGCTGCGTTCGGTCCATGTCCACAATTCCCAAACAGGGATGCATGGCTATAGAAGTTAGCATCTATTTATAGGACACCTTTAGGGTCCATTGATAATTAGCCATGATAATGTGACCTCTGACCTCAGGTGTGGTCGGCACGTTGCCGAGTCATGGGCTGGGCGTGCTAAATACGTTAGCATTATCCTGCTCATTCAGGCTAATCTGCACACTCCTGCGGCCGTGATGAACGCTCTCTGTGACGTGTCGGCCGGTGAAACGTGCGGCTCCAGATCGAGTCAAAGCTGCGTGACGGCCGTGGCCCCTCTGACACAAACCGCCACGCACACGTGAAGCCTGACCTCGGCGGCCTGGACGCGTCCCAGTTTGGAAATGTGCTGAGACTGGAAACAATCCCAGCGGTTGACTTGGCGAGGAAGAGCACTGACGGATGTGACGTCCACCTGACTCTTGTGGAAAAGCTGCGTGCTGCATTTTTTTTCTTCTGTTTTGTGTGTGTGTGTATGTGTGTGTGTATGTGTGTGCAGGAGGGAGGGAGGGAGGTGCTTTAGAACCATTTTATTTAATAAAACAACGTTTTTTTTATAAAACACTCAGGAGGGAAGAAGATGCTCGATGGTGATTTCGATGAATAAAAGCAGGAAACATGAGTGATGGTGAGAATTGGGAGGCGTGAGAGTGTCGGATTTAGGATCATTTATGCAAATACCAGCGCCACAAAGCTGAACATTAGATCTTCTACAAACATGGAGCCACGTGGGAGCAACAGAACCAATCATTCCTGCTCACATTCTTCCACCTCTCCCTGTCAGGAATGCAGAAACTAATGTGACCACAGGCGCAACATTACGGACAGGAAATGAGCAGCTGATTGTGAAGCGGTTTTACACCAGGAATCCAAATTAACTCGATCGACTGTAATTACAATCACACAAATTAGTGTGATTGTTGAGTTTGTGTGCAGGAGCCATTGTGTCTCCTGCTTCCTTCTATGCCCTCTCTCTCTCTCTCTCTCCCCCAGGTATCCACCTGTGATTAGGATCTGGATCTGCACCAAGAGGAAACTGAAGATGAACATCTTAAAATCCTGGTCCTGGTGGAAGGGACTGTATGCATGTTTATAATAATGATGATGATGATGATGATGTTGTTGTCCATTAGATCTTCATCCATTGTTATGACCTTTTGATGTTTTTGTGCTTCCTGATCCAAGATTTACAAGAACATGTTGTGTCTCTTTATTAAGTGACCCAGAGGTCCTCACTCTATATTCCTCACCAGTACACTCCTGAGTGTTTTCATATGTTAGTGAGGACACTGATGCTTTTCCAGAAACCATCACCTTGATCAGTCCATGAAAAAGCTGCGGTCGACAGAATTAAAGTAAAGCTGGACAAAGGTCAAGAACAATGCAAAGTCACCCACGCGACCTCGGCGCTGGGGAGGGATTTGAAACGCAATGCATTATGGGACAGCAGCAATATCTGGAATGTGAAGAGGCATCTGAAAGCGGAATGTCCTCACAGCAGCTTTGGAATATTTTGGAACACAATCAGAGGACGGCGACACGATGGTCCGAGGTGTCGCGCCTACAGAGGAGCATCCAGCAGTAACCACGGTCACCGATCCACGCCGCCGGCGTGCCCACGTTACTTCAGATGGAGAGAATGGCACAGACTCGCCACTGGAGGCCTCAGCGATGGTTTGCCAACAGCAGCGGTCCAGTTGGGATGCGATCGGTCTCTGGCAACGTTGTAGCAGAAACATCAACCAGTGCAAAGTTGAACGCATCATCATGCCAAGTGTGACGATATAAAACAGCATTAATCACGCAAAGTAAGGACAGATTTCATCTCAGTCCCCCTCCCCCCTGTCATGTGACCCACTTCTGATTCTCTCAACAGTGTAAACAGCAGATGACGAACCAAAACGGGTCTTTTCAAATCAGATTTGGGCCACTTTCGAACCGATCGGATTTCCAACCTCAGTCCCAACAACAATGGGTTCCCGTATCGGAATTCAATGTGACCTTGACGTCACTCTTGATTGACGTTCATCACAGTTATGTGCAGACGGGGTTTCCCTGGAGACGCTTCATGGAAAACAAACACGGAGGAGCGACGGTGGGGGGGGGTAACGAGGATCCGATGCAGATCTGGAAAAGAATCTAATAAAGGTGTTTGTTGTTTGCGACACCCATGACTACTATAATGAGACTGTGACTGCAGCAGCTGTTGCTGTTGTTCAAAGAGCAAATTAATCTCCAGCAGAGCTGAGCCAAAGACACACGGCACCAACTGGGAGAAGCTTCGTCAGTCTAACGAGACCAGTTTTATGGTTGGGTCAAATAAACACCGACATACATCCTCGAATTTCTGTCTTTGAGCGTTCATTGATTAACCTTGAACTAAACATGCGTATATTCTAAACATACGTATATTCCCTTACCAAAAATGTCACTGAATGTGGATTTCTATGCGCAATATATAAAAAGAACAGACAGAGAGCCACACAAATACTCACGAGTTATTTTGGTGCTTCTCTTCAGCAGGTCCCGAAAGCGTGATAAAGATATTAATAAAGTGTTAATACATGAATAAGGAATGCAGAGACCAAGGTTTTGGTTGGGGGTAATTTGTGTTTGGGCACATGAAACAATAACGCTTGCACATCTACCTGCTCTTGGCCTTTTATCCACGCCTGCAGCAACAGATGCTCTTATTTAGTGATGCTGACCTTCGCGCTGCCACAGGCAAATATTTACACAACTATTCACTGAATGATCTGCGCACAGCGACGTGAGCAAAGAAGTTCGCGAAAAGTAAATAGCAGTCAGGGATTGCTCACATGTTTGAAGAGCAAACAGGACAATGGTGTTAACATTAGCTCCGGATGTGTTTTAACACACACACACACGCACACACGCACACACACACACACACACACACACACACATGCGTGTATCTCCAAGAGCAAACTGAATAATCAGTTCAAGGGTAAGAGTTAATTTAAGATAAGGCTGCAGTCCCAGAGCGCTTGAAATCAAAATTGTGACAGAAACGCATCACCAGCCCCCCCACCCCACGGATGAGGAAACCACCTTGCCAAGCAGTCTCAACATTCTCATCATTTGCATCATAGACACAATAACCTGCAGCACGACGCCAACGCAAACAAACTTTGCAGGAAATTATCCCCATTAACCAGTGGATGTTGGTTGCTAAGCGACCACATCCATGTCTATTGTTTAAAACACTCAACTGGTTCTCCTTCTGGATGGGTCGCAGACAGCCGGTCAAAAAAAGGTTCAATATTTAATGTGCATCTGTTATCGGACATTTTATTTTGAAAAAAAGGAAGAACAACTTATTTTGAAAGGCACGCACCAGACACATGCACATGTATGTTGCTAGTAGGTTAGATGGCAAAGTGTGAATATGACCTGGGGTAATTAGTATGTGGATTTTCCTTCATTGGTGACACTGAGGGACAGTATGTTCCATGTAGACAAGCATGAAACTTGAAAACTCATCCGCACAGTTTTTTTTCCCCTGAAAAAAGAGACGCCCTGGGGAATGTAAAGATATATTACATAGTTGCAAGGGGAACAAAACAGCTGATTCCACCTGTCCGTATGGTCGTTAAACCATTGAGAGCTAGCTGGAGGCACCGTGTGTCCACATTCTCAGGTTTGTCTTAATCAAAGGCAAAAACCTTTTTAAATTAAATCAGGCGCCAAACAGTCAGTTTCACCTTACCGCAGGTACTGTGCTGAAGTGTTTAAATTGCACATACCGAGTGCGTTAAATTGGGTTTTGAACATCTGCCTGGGGAAACTTGTGCACCCATCAAGACACGGTTTCCCGTCTGTACACATTTAACGACTCGGCCTGTCACTCCCAACCTCTTCGTTCCGTTATCTGTGAATGGAGCTGCCACCTGTTGGGCCGCCGGTCACTTCATGCGCACAGAAGGAAAAAGTACATAAATGTTTCTGCAGCTGTTTCTGCAATAGACCTTTGCGGTTCCCTTGAAAAATTATAACACACACATATCTGAGAATACACAACCCAGCTCTTTACCCTAACCACTGCAACTAACTCCCTAACTCCCTAACCCCCAACGCTAACACTAACCCCAACACTAACCCCAAACCCAAGACTAACCCCAACCACAACCCAAGACTAACCCCAACCACAACCCCAAGACTAACCCCAAGACTAACCCCAACACTAACCCCAACCACAAACCCAAGACTAACCCCAACGCCAACACTAACACTAACCTCAACCCCAACCCCAACCCCAAGACTAACCCCAAGACTAACCCCAACCCCAAGACTAACCCCAAGACTAACCCCAACCCCAAGACTAACCCCAACCACAAACCCAAGACTAACCCTAACCCTAACCCTAACTCCAACCCCTACCCCAACACTAACCCCAAGACTAACCCCAACCTCAACACTAACACTAACACTAACCTCAACCCCAACCCCAACCCCAACCCCAACCGCAACCCCAAGACTAACCCCAAGACTAACCCCAAGACTAACCCCAACTCCAACACTAACCCTAACACTAACCTCAACCCCAACCCCAACCCCAACCCCAACCGCAACCCCAAGACTAACCCCAAGACTAACCCCAAGACTAACCCCAACTCCAACACTAACCCTAACCCCAACCCCAACGCCAAGGCCAACCACAACCCTGACTTCAACCCAATTTTACCTTAAAGTTGTGGGGCCCAGTGACATGGACCTGTGTTGCTTGTATAATCAGATTTTGGTCCCTCAATATACCAGGATAGAAAATTTGAGAATACAAACTCAAATGAACTTGATGAACAAAATCAGAAAAGGACAAAGACGACAAGGTCAAGGAAAGACTTTCTGAGGAAATACAAACTATTTTTGCAAAATCATTTTGCAAAATCATCCCAGTCGATCACATGCTGCCATGGAAACATCCTGACGTAGTCATAACACACTGCGTGAGGATTGAATCATTCGGCCTTCAAGCATCTTAAATCTTTCATTCTCATGTCCCTGCTGTCACAGGCGGCTCTGATTCTTGTGGGAGTTCTTGTATTGGACACCTCCTGGGGCATCCAGGGCCACAGATGACCTTCCTTGAGGTCAGGGGAAGAACCAGGAGTGCAGGTTTGCTGTTGCCCCTAAGAGAAGAGCACTCTAAGCACTAAACGTGTTCCACCTGTTTCGTCGACTCAAGAAAGCCAGTCGAACTCTTCCACCCCCCCAGGCTGAAATGAGGGGTTTGCAGTGCCGAACTAAGTCACCTCCTCAGGCTTGCCTCGAGCCCCTTCCCTCTGAAATGCCTCAGAGGTGTGTGTGTGTTCACCTGTGTGTGAAAAGAGCTTCAGCTGGGTGTTGCTAAGTGATTTGCTAGAGCAACAATGACGGTGTGGCTGCCTGACACGGCGCATCATCATCAAGCGCATCATTTCCTTTAAAATCCAATTAAACAGCAGCGACTACATGACACATTTATTATTTCCAGTCCATCATCCCTGGAGAATTAGCATTAGCCAGCCTGAGAAAACGGAAAAGGTGGGGGGGGGTTGTTTCCATAGAAAAATGTACGAGAAAGACCGCTGATTACACTTAATCAGTAATATATTGTGATTTATGAAGTGTCGCTTGGTGGTCACATGCAGGTGATTCCCAGAGTCGACCCGGAGAGAAGGGGGATTAAACTCTGCCTAATTACGTGACCAAGGCGCCGAAGCGTTTTAATTTTTAATGTTGAGATCCATAATGCATGTTGCCCTTTAACCCCCAGACGCTCTGTTTAGGTGGAGGGCGGAGCCAAAGCCCTGCATGTGTGAGCGCAGCGCAGGAGGATCATTACAGGTTATAAATCTCTCCTTTCAGAGAGAACCAACGATCTGCCCCTTAACTTTATCTCCATGTAATTTATTATAATTACGTCCAGCTACAGTTGCATGAAGTCATTGATATGGAGGATGGGTCGAGGTCAGCGACGTGAACCTGTGAGTAAAACTGGCTGCAGGGCGGGGGGGGTTGTAGTCATTTTAGATTCTCGGTTCTGGGCTGAGAGGTCCTGCTTGAGGTTTCTTCCTGTTTTACATATTGATTCACTCTGCATTTGGTTTCCATTTGTTTCTGATTCATTTTTGCCATTAAACTTTATGGCACTACTTATTTTAATAGCTCTCTCTAGCTTCGTCGTAAAGCTCGTGAGATGTTACCGATGAAACAGTCTGAAATTTCTCCTGACCAAACTGTTAATCAAATACATTCTGATCCTTTATTGCGCTGCATAAACGTGTGATGCTACAGCTAGCAGCTAAAAACGTGAACAGATGCTGCCTTCGCAGGATCCCGCAGGAACATGGAGACTCCAACATCTGTGCAGCAGCAGGTCAGGCTGTAAACGCAAACCGTGAGCAACATCGGAGGAGCTGAAGCAGCAGATCCGGCTGGGACAACTCAGGCCTCCCAACGTTCGGCTGTTAACCCTAACCCTAACCCTAACCCTTCAAACCAACGGCGACAGTCATCTGACGCCAAGAGGCGGGACCAAGGACGGAGGAACGTGGACGACGGTAGGTTATTGGCTCCAGGCTCAAGAACAGTGAAGGGCCTTGCTGGTACCGGGAACATCGCCTGGAGCACCACTGCTTTTGACCCCAGGATGCCATTTCATGGCAGGACATGGCCATCATACATCAGCTGAGGTGTGAGATGGCGGACAATGATGCCGGTCTCCATGGAGATGAAGAGTAGAGCGTTTCCGTGAGGAGGTCGTTCTATTAGGATCGTTAAAATGAGTCGGGGTTTGTGAAGAGGCTTCTTGGATGGGCAGATGATGGATGGATGGATGGATGGATGGATGGATGGATGGATGGATGGATGGATGGACGGACGGACGCATGGATGGATGGATGGATGGATGGATGGATGGATGGATGGATGGATGGACGGACAGATGGATGGATGATGGATGGATGGACGGATGATGGATGGATGCATGGATAGATGGATGGATGGATGATGGATGGATGGGCAGATGATGGATGCATGGATGGATGGATGGATGGACAGATGCATGGATGGATGGATGGATGGATGGATGGACGGATGCATGGATAGATGGATGGATGGATGGATGGATGGATGGATGGATGGATGGATGGATGGATGGATGGATGGATGGATGGATGGACGGACGGATGATGGATGGATGGATGGATGGATGGATGGATGGACGGACAGATGCATGGATAGATGGATGGATGGATGGATGGATGCATGGATGGATGGATGGATGGATGGATGGATGGATTGATGGATGGATGGATGGATGGATGATGGATGGATGGATGGATGATGGATGGATGGATGGATGGATGGATGATGGATTGATGGATGGATGGATGGATGATGGATGCATGGATGGAACTAATTCTTCATTTCCAGTAACTGTGGAACGCATCAAACATTTCATCAGTCCGAGCAGAGGGTTGTGCCAGATTCATTACATTTCCCGGGGTTCTTCCCGGGAACACGGCGTCTCCAGCTCCGCCCCCTCTGCCCCCTCCGCTCTCGGATGTAGAGGAAAGGCAATCAGCACCATTTGCATAAGCATAAAAAAAAGTGTTGGAAACCTTTGTGGTAACCTTTAGCGAGCTCAGTTAATCTGCCTCCGCATCAGCATAACAAAGATTTCCTCACTGAGGAATGAAAACTGGAGCAGCTCTTCCAGCCCGAGCTCCCAGTCTATTCCCAGTTGAATTGGGGAGCAGCGAGGCAGCCTTGTACCTTGGGCTCTCTCCGAATTAACAACAAATGACTACTGACTCGGTCTCCAATGAGACCGGGGTTGGGCAAACCCTTTCTTTTTGACAAACATTTTCATTAAAATAGAGCCCAACGGGATTATCCGATGGAAGGTGGAGCCCAGTCAGAGTTTCACCACAGTCCGGCTGTGAGTCCCGCAACATAAATCTGCGCCCCCCCGCTGGTTCAATGGCCGCTCATCTCCTCTGCAGCAGCCGCCATTACCGCTGACACACTAAACCACCAAATAGAGCATGAAAACTTACACCAGACTCGGAATTCTGAAACATGCATGTGTGCTTCTACATGTTCGTTAATAATTCATTGTTTGCCGACATGAAGCTATTTTTAAAAAGTGTGCCAACGCTAAGCCGTGCGGAGTTCCTATTCTTTAAATATTTACTATTTATGTTAAGTTTATTCCATTTACTTGCACATTTTTCCGTAAAGATAAGATATCAGGGACATGAGACCGGGGTTTCCTTATAGGCCGTGTGGACTCCAATTCATAAATCTTAGCATTCCCAATGGGGGATAAGCTAAGGCGGAGCGACCGACTCATTTCGCGTTGCTTCCTTCTGCAAACATATTAGCTCACATTTGTTCTTGTTTGACGGCGCAGAAAGAGGATGAGGCTACAGGAACATCCACGCCGTCCTCGACCGTCCCAAATCCAATGCAACGGCGATAGATGCGGAATTTAATTCCGGGAAACTTCCACAGGCCAGGAAGATTCCCTGTCTTCCGAGCGCTCGTGCCTGCCTGCGCCAAATGTGTCAGCGCTCGTTAGCTTAATGCCGAACAAAAGGTCATTGAGTTTTTTTGGGCCAACAGGTGAGAGGACCCGGGTCCAGCCTGTGATAAACGCTGACCGGGGGCTAAAACAGGAGGTGAGGAGAGCTCGGCGCCGGCGACCTCTGACCCCTGTGCATGTAAACCGATGGTACAATCGCACCCCACTGTTTGCACACACGGATACATCCGCCCGATCCCGTGCACACGGCCGAGGTGTAACGTGACAAACAAAGGAGGACAGGACAAATGAGATCATCAGCTTCCGCCCACGGCGCTCGACACCACTTTGTCTCCGAGTTCATGCTTCATTTTAGGGAAATAAATAACGTCAGCGTGCTGCGTAGCGGCTGCAGGAAAAATACCGCCGGTTCCACACGGGTGCCGACATTCACGATGATAAACAAGAGCAGTCAGAACAAAACACAGTGAAAAAGAAGCAGAATCATGCAGCAGATTAGGAATGTTGACTCTGGTGGCTTTAATGTCCTGATAGTGGACGTCCTGGTGGTGGACGTCCTCCGTCTTTAGGTGTTCCAGAGGACACCAGTAACACCAGTAGCACCATAGGACACCAGTAACACCAGTAGCACCAGTAACACTACAGGACAGCAGTAACACCAGTAGCACCAGTAGCACCAGTAACACTACAGGACACCAGTAACACCAGTAACACCAGTAACACTACAGGACACCAGTAACAGCAGTAACAGCAGTAACACACTCTCTGATGATCTAAATCTGGGGTTTCTGTGACCCTGCATCAACAGTAAACACAGATGTTGCCACGAGAACATTACAGATGGAGAAAAGGGGATTATGGATGAATAAAAGTCAAGAGAAGGCTGGAACGCACCCAAAACAAACCGTTCCCTGCCTGTGAACCGGAACGCTGCTCCGTCTCTCCACAACATCTCTCTGTTTTCAGGACTAAAGTTCCCTTTCACCTGCTTTGCAGCGTCGGCGTTTCTGTTGGGGTTTACCACCAAAGATAAAAGCTCTGACCTTTCCTTTTTTTAAGCACTCGAGCAGTTCCATGATTAATTTTAAGGCGCCGTCTGGGATCCACATCCATCCCGGAGCACATGAGGACGGAAAAGTTGGATTTTAAAAACACAACAAAACATTATCTATTGATGTCTGCCCTCTTGAAACAGGATAAAATGATGCTGACTGAATGTGGAAAGAGTTGACTGTTGGTATTTGAGCCAAAGCTGCGGCTTCAGGCTGCTGTTAGCTTACACCCGCCGATATCAGATGTTTTTGCAACTCAACACATTAGCATCATTGGCGTCTTCACGTTTTGTTGTTAATATCCAATTAACCGCCTAAAAGCAACTCCGGGTGGATTCATTTCGCTGGAATGAAGCTGGACTGGCCTTTGAATATAAATCCAGCAAGGGTGGGGGGGCAACTGGGGTCGCAGCCGCTTCAAGGACAGAGAGGTTAAAGACAGACACGCGGTAGCAATACAGATAAGAGCTATTCGACCTCCCTCCACCTCTGGCAAGGTGGGTTTGAGATGATGGACAAGCTCACGACCCATCTAGAACAATACTTTACGCTTTCTCATTATGATGAACGACGCGTAACACACGCCCCCGCTCACCCGGGTGCGCCCCTGCGGCACGCTAGCTGCGCAGCGCTTTACCAGAACTCTGATGAAATGTTTTCATCAGGGAAAATACGAGGCTCACTATGGGTTTTAATTACCGTGATGATCAAGTATTGTTGTGATGAAGTGTTGGAACATAAAATGGCCGCTTTCACGTGGATCTCTGCCACTATGCGACAATGTCAGGCAATCTCAGGTCCCAGCCCCAGCAGGGCCGCTGCGTATAGACCAGAACACGCTAGCAAGCTATCGGAACGGGAGCTACGCTGCCTCCATCTTCACCCAGGCTCGTTTATTTTGGTAGAGACACACTGAAACACTGCTGCTGTGAGCTGAATAGATTGGGAGGTGCTTGGCTCTCCTGCAGACTCCTCCAGGGCCTCCATTACTTCCCACAGCGTGCTTTCCTTCTTTTTCTAATAAATGTGCCGCGCTACAGAGATCTGGAATCTCCTCGCTGACCTCTGTTTGTTCTGATCATCTCGGTCCGTAACTCACAAAATCCTGGGATGATGATGAGGAAAAACAAATGCAGTTGGAGTTTCGGAGCGCCAAATCTAACCGTGACCCTGGTGCTGGCTGATATTCACGATAAAATGCTGCGGGTTTTAGTGCAGATTTACGGATGAACTAATCCGAATCCCTTTCCGTCAGGCACTGCATCAGTGTCAGTAGTACGAGACAGATTATTATCTCATTTCTGGGGCCGGGAGCTCTCCCAAACCAGTCAGAGTTGCTGCGTCCCTCAAAAGGAACGAAGGGGGTTTAGTAATCGCTGATCGAAGCCGAGGTGGACCGGATTCCGAGCTTGACCGGACAAATAAACAGCGAGAAACTGGCGCGCGTGCTGGGGCGGAGCAGGAAGTGGTCGCCGGTGTGCGAAAGCCTCCGTGAAATTGATCTGAACCCCAGATCGAGAGGAAAAATCCAGTTAAGTCTTCAGTTTTAAATGGAACGTGGTCCAGTGGTTTCCAGGGGCCCAGATTACAGGCCCCTCCCGTTGGTTAACGGCGTTCCGGCTGCAGCGTCACACCGTGCTCCACTGACGGAGCACACGGTGGAACACGTGGAACTGAGATTTGCTTCATCAAATTACCAGCAGACAGGTCCATTTGGAGTTCCAGCGGAGGGGGTTTATACGGATTGGACTTGTCTCCATCCGCTCCTCCGCGTCTGGGCGGGAGGGGGAATATTGATGAGCAGATTCGGGATTCTGTTTGGGGCCAGATTAGCACCTAAAGCCCCGCTGAGGTTTAACATCCTCCTCAAACATCTTTTCGTTTGTCAGGTTTTCCCCCTCTTTCTCGTTTTCCTCAATTATTTTGCTCCCATCTTTCCCCACCCCACCGTTCCTCCCCTCCACCAGCCCCCCCCCACCACCTCTTATCTCGCCGCCCTCGGCTTGCGTTCCTCCGGAGCGTTGACGGGCGCCGTGATGGAGGGATGAGTGACAGCCTGAGCTGATTTTCACACGCTAATCGTGACATCACCGCTCAGTCGATTTCACATCACATCAGATCAGGCTGATTGAAGAGAGGAACGACAGAAGATTCCCTCCGACTCCTGTACGCCGATATCAAGGTGGAGGAGGATAAATCGCAATCCTTTGAACGGAACTTTCGGATCTCTCTTGAGAGGCGGCTAATCTGGCTGCTTAGCACGCTGCTGCCGCGACAGGTCGATCTATCACACAGCGGAAGTTTGTCCAGAAGGCCTCCGGAAAGCTATGACATGACCATGGAAACCGAATAAAAAAAATCCAGATAAAGACAGGTTTTGGTAAAATCGGATTCTCTGGTGAAATTTGGAGACGATCGGAGCTTCAGGTGAACGAGGAAGACGGGATGAATAAGAGGAGGAGGTGCAATAGGGACCCCAAACAACAACCCAATGGGTGGACTGGGTAAATGCTAACACGTCCCATTCTGAGGGGACAGAATAGAGGACATTTTGGCTGGTGCACACAACCTTAAAGGACTGCAAGGACATGGTTTTAAGGTCGGGGTTAGAATTGGGTTTAGGTCAGGGTTAGGGTCAGGGTTAGGGGTTAGAAGGGATGGTTGGGGTTAGAGTAAAGGGAATGCATTATGTATATGAAGGTCCTCGCAAAGATAGAAGGACAAGGATGCATGTGTGTTTGTGTGTGTGTGACCGTTGTTGTTCCTGTCAAGGTAAAGGAAATACCAGTGGATCAATGCGTGTAACAAGAACGAGGGGTGCGACATATTGATCCACAGAAACAGCAGCTGTTAGCAGGTAACTTTGAGGAGCCACATCAGGCACAAAACCGACGGAGAACAAGACTTCAGCCCCTTTTCAGCTCCTCCTGGAGTCCAGAGGGAGTCTGTCAGCAGTAGGCAGATTACCTCCGTGTCCCCACAATGTCAGCACTCAGGCAGGAATGTTGGAAAAGTTCGGCAAAGCCGAGTTAGAAGGTTGCTGAACTTTTGAAAGTGACGCGAAGGTGCAAAAGACGCCGCAACTTAGCAGAGATAAAGCCAAATGAGCGTTCCCAATCAAGAACGTACCACTTTTATGGTTGTTTTTTACACCTTGGTGATGAAATGATCTCATTATTTCTACCTTTATGAATGCAATAAACTTTGAAGACCTCTAATGGCTCATTTCTTCCGAGTTTGTCACGTTTATACGAAGCGAGTTCCACTTTTCCATCGTAAAAGCTGATACATGGGCGGACGGCATTGGCTCAATATACCAAGCAAGGCTGGCAAAGTGGCTAAAGCACTTACCCCCATGACGCTAACTCAGCGACTCTCCCTCATCTCCCACTCTGTCCACAAGGCCGGCTAAAAATAGCATCGGCACTCCCCCCAAATCATCCTCTGGTGGCTGTAAAAAGAGTTTTAAAACTAATCAACCTCCTAGCCTGTCGCTAATCGAGGTGACGGTACATAAGCAGGAATACGCCGAGACTCTCGCAGTCATCGCTGACATTTCTTATTCTCCTGCTTGCCATCCGCAGCCTTCTGTTGACATTCCCAAAGCCTCACGTGCAGCAGCAGAAACGGGTGATGGAGGATCTAAAAATAGCCGCGTGGCTGAGCGCACCAATATGAGTGCGCACATTTTTTAATATCCCTCCCCCATTAAATATACATGAGATTAGCTAGTTTCGACGGCGGTGTTTATGGTTTTCCCGCTCTTCGTCCCTCTGCGGCCGGACCTCTGGAAGCTGTTTTCCTGCTTACACCAATAATGCCTGACGGATTGGCATGTGATTCTAAAACAGATATGGCTGAAAGCGCCGCCGCTCACGCGCCTGCACTGTAATTACTGGCGCGTGGAGAAGTGCTCGCCGCATCCACAACAATACAAAAATACATTAATCATTTCACTGAAAGTGCTAATTAAAGCATGTTTGTTTGCAGCGACTGCCTGTAATTTCTCCGATAGATGCTTAATCTCTGAGCTGCATGAGCAGACAGGCTTCTCCCGCTGCCACGGCCGTCAGACTCGTGCAATTAAATCTGTTAATGGCGGTCTGAGTGAGGGAACGTCAAAGGTTAGCCGCGGGGCCTGCGCTCGCTCATTTCCTCCCTGCAAAGCTCCTCTAAAGGGCGTCATTGGGAGGAAAACTCGACCGGCGCTAATGATCCAAGTAGACGCCGTTAATTTCGGATGGAGGTCATCGCCCGTGACTCCGGGAATCTCCGGGATGTGCGGCACGGGAGGCGACCGGGGTCGCGGCCAAACTTCCCAGGTGTACTTCAGGACGCTCCCTCTGTCAGATTTCTCCCTGATTTGCCACAGAGGTGCCGTTTCCGTGGCACCAACAGCCACAGACATCACCGGGCGGTTAAAATCCCTTCACTCCAGAGACAGCCTCGGTAATCCGTAGGGACATGTGTTGCCATGACAACGGCTCGCCCTGAGCTGAGCTGGCAAAAGCTTACAAAAACGTGATTACATGAGTGAAAAAGCCCGAGTCTCTGCCAAATACGCGGGCGCGAGTCCGAAGGTGGGCAGCGCACGTTGGGACGGGAAATGAACTTTGATCCATTAGGAGATATCCAAGAACCGTGAACGCGGCGCGGCCTCGTTGCGTTATTGGCCGAACCTGCAACTAATAATAGAGCGCGTGGATCTCACGTGGCTTTGAAACAGCAACACCAAAGGGTCGCTGGAGCGCTCCGAGCTAACGGAATCCACGAGGAGCTAAATGTTTTCTGCCGATGAGTCACAGTTCCAGCCCTCAAATTCCCATCTTGTTATCACAAAGGAAGAGGATGGCGAGCAGCCGCCAGGACCGCAGCGGGGCGCCAAACGTAGGTCGCAGTTGCTCATTGAGGTCGTCGACTTTTATCCGGTTAGCTCGTCTCACCGCGGGCTATGGCTAGCGCAGGGCTTAATTAAGAGTCTTCCCTCATTCTTCTAAATCCCTGCTCGATTGTTTGCTCTTTAGTTGTTATCAACCGGAGGACTAATCTGAGAGGAGGATAAGAACAAACGCAGCGCTGGGATCCTGTCAGAGACTGTTTATCTGCCTTTTCGGGATTTGATTTAGGGGAACGATGGCGCGTTTGATTGTGAAAAATGAGCTCAACGTGGGAGAAAGTTCAGATTTTATTGTGTTCAATGGTAAATAACTTCTCCAAAATCCCCCCACAGAGCGTCCTCATTAATACATGAAATCACCTAAGGGACACGGGTCGACCCTTTGAGCTCTGCAAGGGCCCCATCATGCCTGCTCCTGTCTACAGCTGGAGCTTTCCTGCCCTGTTAGAACCTAAACACATCAATGCAGACAAGTTGCAGGAGCTAATTGTGCTGCTGCTGCCTTTTGTTCTTCTGTCTCAGGATTGATTCTATTTTGAGGCGGAGCCGTCTGAGACCATCACGGGTGGATTGCAGGAGCAAGACCAGCATAATTCTTGAGAGCACATCATTACTACTGATGGATCCGGACGCAGCCTGAGGCCAGGCTGCAACTTGTGCATATGCATCTCTGTCGGGCTGATTCATCCCCTGTCGGCAGGATGCTAATGGTGCATTTATAGCCCAACATGGAGTCCATCAAGGGACAAGAACCTGCTCTTCTTCGAGGGTAACCAAGTGCCTTTTTGCTGTATTTACAAAAACTGTGATGATCTATTGTTTTGAAGTTAAGGATTAAAAAAATGATGAATAAATAAATTAGGCAGGAGGACGATTTAGGATTGAATTTGAGCCAATGATGACGCTAATTAGGAGGCTAATTTTCTTTGATCGGTCCATTAAGGACGTTTACTTAGACTCGATCAACAGAACGAACCGGCGTTTATCCTCACCAGTTCACTCAGATCTGGTTCTGTCATGAACTTTCTTGTTTGCACCCCCCCCCCTCACCCCCCCCCCCCCCCCCAGACATTAAAATTTAAAGGACTCGATTCCTTGTCAAACTATTTTTGGAGGCCAGAACCCACAAAAGCTACCAACTCACCGGGCAGTGCCCAGCGCCACTATAAGTCAGCATTCTAAAAACCGCTCTCCTGTTTGCACTTCTGATGGAGAGCATTAAAGCATGCAGGCATTATAAGTCCTACTCTGTTGACTCCAGCTTATATTCTGGCAGAGCTGTCTCATCCAGGAACCCTTCAAATTAGCATCTCTGCCCACAAGGCAGCGCTGGGGAAAACATTGGACTGTCTGTAACGTGGGAGCCAGGAGCTGGCTGACAAAGCCCAGAGGGGCCGAGCAGCCCTCGCTGCCTTTGGTTCAAGGTTTTAGAGAGGAGAGATGGAAGGAGTAGGTGGACAGTTCCATCAATGGGGGGAAAGGGAGGTGTGGAGGGCGGCTGCAACAAACCAGGGGAGAGTTGAGTTGATTAGCTACTGTGAGAAAAAGTCCATTTAATTACCCTTTTAAACAGCCTCTCAAACCCACACGTTCATTCCCAGGCATGCATGCGGCGCCGGAGCGGATCGCGTCCATTGAACCGCACGTTCTGCGGCGGTTCTCCACACAATTAAGGAACAAGAGCTTCGTCCTTCCGCATATTTTGTGTCAATTTTGCAGCTGAACGATTCCTCGGAGGTGGCGCGCAAATCTGATGCGGCGGGGACCAATTTCCTTTCTGACCATTCCAGCACATTTTTTAAATCACAAAAGGCTGGAAACACTCTGCTTGGGTTTCAATTAAGAGAACGCGGCGTTCCCTTCGCATCTGGGCGCACGTAAGGAATCGTTCTTGCCGCTGGGCATTATTATTCCAGAAAACTGAAGGCCTGAGCAGATTTGTTTTCAATAGCGGAGAAAGGAAAACTCATATCCCTGCGCACTCTGCTCTCTTGTTTCCAATCAAATACACAATTTGGTGCATGAAAAATCTGCTTTCGCATCTGTCTCGCAGAATCGTGCACGTGTTTGCGTACAGCAGAGGTGTGCACGTGCACTGTCTTGGTAAATATTCAATGGGAACGTTTGAAGTAAAACCAGTACGTTGGGGCTTTCCTGGTTTCCTCCAGGTGGCGCCAAAAAGCACCAAAGCCATCCATATACCACTCCGTTTGTCCTGACCACAGCGTTCCAGCTCGGAAGATCTCCCTGACTGGTCGAGAAAGGACTCTCTTGACACGTGACGTCACTCGAGGGATGATGCGGTTTTTGCCCCTCAGCTAGGATGCACGCCGGGCAGGACCAGGTCCAAACGGGGCCAGATTAATAGTGGACGAGCTCACCAGACCCGGGCCGGGTCACCATTTACAGACTTTAAGGCATCAACGCCAACCAAAGTGTGATATTATTCTCATTTCTACGACTGTGGAAACCTTAGAAAGCCCATTTCCTCTACAGCTTTCACCCCCTCCACCCCCCCGTTTCTATTTTGGGATGTGCAGCGAGTCGTCCAGCAGAGCCTTCCCTTCCAGAGGCTTGTTACTGCGAGCTGGCGGGATCTGGGCACATGTGTCCCTGTTTGTTTCCCATGTATTTTCAGAGAGGTTAATACGTGCTGACATCACATAAATGTCCTCTCATCCAACTGAAAATATGCCAGGCATGCAGCACGGCAAGTCACAACACACACTCACAGGCGCGTGCACTGCACAGGCGCGCACGTGCGCGTGCAACGTTGCATTATCTTTGTGGGGCCTTCACGGTGAATTTTCAAGTCCGACTCCGTAACCAATTTATTCCTAATCCTAAATTAATCTCATTTATCTTGCTACTTTATCATTCTTCATTTCAAGAGCCTGTTTTCTCTACCGCCCCCTGTTGATTATAACTGCTCATGTCATCGTCGGGGTATCAGTGAGAGCGTGGTAAACATGAATAAAGACAGCCTTCATTTGAAGACGGCTGACTTTTCTTTCTTTTCTTATTCTCGGCTGCTGCCGCCGTTCAGCCGCATCGACGCTGCAGAGTCACAATTAAGCCTCCAAACCTTCATCTGCTGCGACAAAGCGGAGGGCCGTCTTCCTCACAGCTCTGCAGAGACGCTTTAAAGACTTCCTGTCGCCTACAGCGCGCATTGTGCGAGGACGAGCTCACCTTGGTGCACAAAAGGACGGCGGGAAGTGCAACAGCGGAAAGTTTCCTTTAAGCTGCCTCAGAAGAGGAGCGTGCCGCTGCAGCGGCGTCGTGGCTCCGGGAGGGCGTTGGGAAACAAAGCTACCGCGCGGTGATGAATCCGTCCTGATACGTTTGAAAGGTTCCAGTGGATTTATTGAAACAACAGCGTGAGGCGCGCCCCGTTTTTACAGAAGAGATGTAAAATGATGACAGTTTGCAGGACAAATGATGCAACTCTGCCGCTTTTTCTTCACGGAAGCGACACCAAAGGGCCAGAAAAAAAGCGGTTGCGGCAGAGTCACGTAGGAGCAGATAGGAGCGGGATGACTTTGGAGCGTCGCTCCTCACAGTGGGTGATTACGGCCCGGACATTCCCACCCGGAGAAAGAGGGGAACTGTTCCCTTCCAAACAGGAGAAGACATATGTCCCAAGCACACAGTTCATTAACCCCGTATGTTGCACACAGGGAGACGCGGCACACACCAGACGCTCCTCATGGTCGCTCCAGAACAAACAGGCTGTTTCAGTGTGACATGTTGGATATGGACGGAACACACTTTAGGAACGTGTGAGGGGAAATGGGAATGTGTGTTTTTCATCTGTTGGAGTGTAACAACGCAAAGACACAAAGGCTGCTTCGGGTTTTACAAAGACAGCCGTGGGTCCTGATGTTCTGGGCTTTGTAGTGCGTGTGTGTGTGTGTGTGTGTGTGTGTGGGGGGGGGGGGTGTTAGGGAGGCATTTAGGGAGACAACTCCAAATTCCACATCTCTAGCATATCCACATAGGAGCATTCAGCGTGTTTAGCCAGTGTTCATCAGATGCGGCTGTAATCACCCTCCAGGGGGGGTTACAGGTATCACAGGGTCCAGCGACGGTTGTTTGACATTTCAGGGTCTCATCGAGCATTAGTGTTTGATGAGATGAAGTTGGGGGGGCCAGAACCTTTCACATTTACAAAGGACAGTGAGCCCAGCCCAGACTGATCAATTTTGAGCTCTCCTGAAGCTCCTTGTGACGCCGTTATTGGTTGGTAGAGCTGTGAAGGCTGCGGCTGGTTAATTATAACTATTTAATAAAGGGTTGCCCACTTAATTAATAAGGACTGAATTGTTATCAGACTGGAGGCCGCTGCTGTGGGTGATAGATGTCAGAGTAGCACCTGCACGTACAGCAGGACCCGACCAGGTTCCCCAGCAGAACATCCTCCCTCCCTCCTATAGAACAGTCTGCTGCCATCTGTTCCCCCAGGTTGATGCTGGAGATGCACCTGCCACCCAAACCATGTGATCGGACCACAGGTACCGTCCTCCCCGTCGCGCTGTGACTCTGAGGTTGGGGAGCGGCGGGGGGGGGGGGGGGGGGGGGGGGGGGGGGGGGGGGGGTCGACCTGAGGCCGCATTGACGCATCAGGACCCAGAATCTGCTTCCTCTCCTCACGCCTTCCTCAGCAGAGCGATGAGGTCATAAGGTCACACGCGACTCAAGTTGCAGTTTTGTGTCAGTTATTTTCACCAGGCTCTGGTTATTCAACCGTCACAGATCCGTGTGACACACCTGTGTCGTCCTCCGTGCTTCTGCTACGAGGCTGCCTGCATGAACTAATAAAGTGGAAAATGACAACGCTGGTCACAGTTTCATTAACTAACTTCATGTTTCATCCAGTAGACATCTGATGTAATCTTCATTATCAGCCGGCCACAGGCACACACGACTATATATGGAGACTTATATAAATAGTATGTACTTATTTATATGTAGCGAAAGTGCCGTTAGATCTAGTGCGTTCAGGATCCACCTGAACCATCGTCTAGGAGACAGATCGGTGTCGTTCTGAGGGGTGAAGCCCAGCGCCACGATTTCACTGCCCCCTCGGGATTAAGTGCCAGACGCTGGTGGAGGATTCAACCAGCCTGCCAAAGATCCTGGTGCACAGCTGTGCAGCTGGTGTGCAAGACGGATGCGAGATCCACATGAAAGCACTGGGTAACCTGCATCAAGGCAGCTCATTCTGAATGCAGAGCCATCTGTGGCGCCCTGGACAGATCTGTGAGACCTTTAGGCTCCGTTCCTGAAGGACCACTCCTCGGGTGGAACAAACGTCACCCAGACGGGTCTGGTGGCCGAACCATCGTCATTCAAGGTCGGGAAGAGCGATGAAGAACCTCACCAGGTGAGTGAAATCCTGTGTTTTCTCTTTAAATCACTTCATGGCTGCGTAAAACAACCACAGGTCGCATTAAGTCCTTTATTGGTCTGAACTTGAGGTGTTTAACTTGCTTCATGCTAACTTCAGCTAACCCCAACTTTAAAGGAGCTCTAAATGTTATTGAGTTGCATTTAAACAGCTGGTTCTGTCCGAAACAACTGCTTCTCCTTGAGTTTGTCTTTTAATCGAGTCGCCGTGGCCACAGAGCGGTGTTGGCGGTTTTTGAGGAACCCGTCACAAACTCCTGGAAGACGGCAGCGGGCTAAGCTGGGAGAAGGTGACTTTGAATTTGGCAGCCCCAATCTGGATTCGGCCCCCTAGAGAGACGCGTGTTGGAGTCTGGCGGGGGTGCAGCGCCTGCATTCCCTCCCTTAACTTTTCAAACAGATGTGCAGCCATTTGTTGCCACCTGGCTCCAGGTGTCCTCTGACTTAACTGAACCCAGAACTAAGTGCTGACCCTGAATCACAGAGACTTCAAAGGATTTTCTCTGGTATTTAGGGATTTAAAGTTCTTGAAAATCCTTATTAGACCTGGGAGAAGGTGCTGGACGGTAGTCCCATTGCTGTCCTGGTCGTCTCCGATGCTCGTGTGTGAGGACAGGGCGCTCTGACCGTGTGCAATTACCAGAAACCAACTCTTGAACTCAAGAGCTCGATTCAACTCCACTCACCTGCGGTCTCAAGCTGTGGGTGGAAAAGGTTCTGGGACGTCCTGCAGCCTCCGTGACCCAAACCTGTGAGCAGCAAGGATCCGCATTACTTTTCCACCTTTTCTTCTTCGGCTGGGACATTTTCAGGACTAATCCAATCTTTAGACCGGTGCATGTGGACGGAGCCGGCTGTCAGACACCAACCACCACTCACAGCCCAGTTGGGCCCGTTGGGGTGCCGGAGCCAATCACCAGGGGATACTGGAGCGCCCCAGGAAACAAAGATCAAAAACACGTATAATAACGTATTTTTGACATGTCAGAATGGACCAACGCTGGATATGCAACCCCAGGCTGAGGTCCTCGTGGTCTGAAAGCTAAATCGTTAAATTGTCTGTCGTCTGTCTGCAGGAGGATGGGGGAAGAGGGGTGGGGGGAGGGGGCATACCGCATATATGTGTGTGAATATAGGGTAAATATACTGTATGCTTTGTCATGGAAGTTATATGCACCCCCAGCTAGCCCAGTTAACACTGTTTAATGACTTCTCAGCATGTCCATCAGGCATCTTGCTCCCTCATTAGGAGCCAGTGTCACTGGCTGGACCTTTGCTTAAAGGGACCCCCTGCTGTGGGCTGAAAGAGAGAGTACACCGCTCTCTACGGGGGCCGCCCTTGAGCAACTCCCTTTCTTTCTTTGTCTCCATACCAATCCATCACTGCTCTGCCTGTTTTATCCAGGACACGAGGAGGGCTTCTTAATTAGCGGCGTCATTAAAAGTAAAAAATCTTTCAAAGGCGCCGTGGAGGCAAGCGTTAATTCCACATTGAGACGCCATCAGCCCTCTGCCGGTGGGATAGATCGGACGGTCTGAATCTGCCGCTACGTGATGAAAATGGCTAAAAATAACTAATGTAGTGATTTATCCCTTTGAAAATCCATCAAGTCGTCTTTTATCCTCCTATTAATCCATTACACCGTGTCTGCAGGAACATACAATGAGATGATCACTTGCAACTGCGTGGACACGATAGCTAAAGCGAGAAAAACACACTGGCTCATTTTAATAAAGAACCACTTAATAATGGCCAGAAGTTCAGAGAGCTTCATTGATTGTCATCGATCTGTTTGGAGGAGGGCTGAAATGAATCTACAGGCACGGTGGAGATGTCAAAAGGTCACGAGCGGCTTGGATAAAACCTAAAAGCGGCACCACCGCTGACGCCGCACCTCCTGTAAAGTGTCAGACGTGTCATATTATGGATAGTCATGCGCTACGGGAAAACTGAGCCCGTCCCCAAAGCAGAGGTCGTGCTTTGCAGAGGCCTTCAAAACACCGGACTTTAGAGCAGCCGACGAGAGGAGAGGACAAATGTTCGTCCACGCTGGACAATCAGAAGAAGCCTCAATAATCCAGACCATAATCACCTATAAGACCCACCACCTGTGTGCTCCCCGGGGCGTCACCCCTGACCTTAAACTACTCACACTTATCTGTCCTCATCCTCCCACCTAAATCCCATCCGCTGTCACTGGTTACCGTGGCAACAGCAGCCATTTTTACCATTTTTTCCAAAAAAAAGAGAAAAAAGATAGGGTTTTAGCCGTAACCTTTGGTCCTCCAGACCAGGACGGGATGAGATTCAGACGCGCTCGGCCGTGACGGGTGTTTTCCCGTCTAGTTATTTGTTTCTAAATAGCAGATTTGGTTCTGGCTCAGTGAACCTCACACGATCTAATAGCTGCAATTATGTTTTTGGCTTCAGCCAAATTGTGACCTTTTCCGTTCGGCTGGTTCTCAAGTCTGCTCTCTGGCACGGCGGTGGAATATTTTGAAAATATCACTGCATCATCATCATCTCTGCCACAAAATGGCCCAGTTGACTGAAAACAGCCTAAAAAGCCCAGAAACAGTCCGACGGGACCGTCTGCCTGTTGTTTTTGACGGTAGGATCGGTGATGCGTGACTAAATTCTACATGCGAAAGACATACAATCACAGCCAAGATTAGCATTTAGCTCCTGGACAGTTTTAGACAGAGGTCATAATTATCCTTCCTTTGATGTATTCCAAAATAGCCGACCTACTGGCGACTCAGCCGGAGCACATTAATAACTGATGGGCTTCATACCCAGCAGGTAACGACTACGGTCGCATCAATGGTTCCCAGGCTTCCCAGTTTGTGCTGACTAAGCATCATTTTGTTGTTCAGGTGTGTGTCTGAGAGTAAGGCAACACTTTAGAACGAGTGTCAGTGGACGACGCGTTAGATCGCAGCCGTGATCAACAGTGGATTCGCTGATAACTCAGAAACTCTTTGTGAACTCTGAATCCAAAGTGATACAAATCTCCCCCCCCACTGCTTTTTGTCACCAGTTTGCCACCGCCGCCGCCGCCACCGCCGCCGCCGCCACCTCCTGACCTTGTCCACCACCTGCAGGTTAAGCTTTTCCATTAAGCCGGTGGAGCAGAAAGTGTCATTAAATTTTAGGGTGATGACTTAAGTCCAAGGTTAAGCTGTAAGTGGAGGCGGGCTGAGCGGGAAAGTTGAGGAATAATTTGACTGGGGTCAGAGGTCAGGGTCAGATTGTACAAGTGAATGGGAAATAATAGAAGTCAAAGGTGTGTGTGTGTAGATGTGTGTGTGCGCGCGCGTGTTTGCCTTCCACATGTGATCTGAAAAAGGTTTCACAAACACAAGAGTTCCCTTTTGTGATCTCAAACAGGCGCCTTTTTATTCCCTGTAAAAACGCTCTGCTGGGATCCACGTGACCGAGAAGAATCTCTGTCCATTTTCTAATCTCGTGTCAACAAAGTTCAGAAAACACACGCTTCCGCCTGCACAGATTCCACCAGCCGCCCCCTCTAATCTGCTCCGCTGGCAAAAGTGTTCAATAATGTCCATGAGTGCTGGATTATTCCATCACAGGATATTGCCAGGAAAGGCGGCGACGTGACTCACATTTGAGGAACCGCGTTTCAGGAGACCACCCACCACCCCTCCTTTTTATCACTGAGATTTTGAATATCCTGTGCAGAGCATGTGCACAGCCGCAGGATTGATGTCTGCTGCGTGTGTCCTCGCACTCAGCAGAGAGAGAGTGGAACCCACTGGGACCCACAAGTTCATCGGACAGTTTGAGGGATAATGGTTATAATGTGAGGAATATGAGAATGTGTGTGTGTGTGTGTGCACGCACACATGCACACTCGAGAAGATGCTCAAGAACTGTCATGTGACCCACCAATCAAAGTCTTGGCTGAACTGGACACATCATGGACAGTGCTGGGTGGAGTTCCAACTGAGGAGAACTTATTTGAACTTTGACCTCTGTGTCTCTGAGCAGTGAGCAGCAGCCTGGTCTGTGATCCAAACCCAGGACTGTGCTGACCTCTGGATCGCCTGCTTGGTTCGTTCTCTCATATCGTCTTCCAGGAAGCAGAGACGCTCTTTAAATGAATCCATGACGCATTTTCGGCATCTTTTATGCATGAGCAGCGGTCTCATCCCCGCTGTCGTGTGAGGATGAAACCAAGTTTCTCCATCCTTCCTGAACAAAAGCCAGGAGCTGCGGCTTTATGCGTCGCTCCGTCAGGTGAAAGTACCGCGCTGCCACTCATCTGAGGTGGGTATTTTCAGCTGTACTGCCCCCCCCCCCCCCTGCGTTCGCCGGGCTCACCTCTCCCCCCTCTCTGAGCCCTGCAGCAGGTCCACCTCATTCCTGTGTGGTCAAGCAGAAACTGGTGCTGACATGCTTCGCTGGGAAACGCCATAAACGGCACATGTGAAAACAAATTCCATTAGTAGATCAAAGGGAAAAGGCAAAGAGCAGTTTTGTCGCTCCTCAACGGCCGCGAGCTTCAGAAAGAGGCTCAATATTTCCCCCAGAAGGTGGAATTTGAGTCAAAGTAAATGGATTGTTGTGTGGAACCGGAGTGTGACTGTCGCACTCACTGGGTAAAATGGAGCCGGGCTTCTGTGATGACAGTCTGAGGAGTCCTGGGGTCCAATAAATCCCCTCTGGATCCTGTGTGGGAGAGAACAAATGGACCAACGTGCAGCCAACTCGTGAAACCACCCGCCGAGCCCGAGTTCATCTGCGAATTTGGCGCCAGGACACACAGGAAAGGCACGAGCAGACGCTCATGTCAGTAAACTGTCGTTTCCCCGTGAGAGCAGAGGCAGGCAAATGTCCACATGTCCTGGTTCTGAACTGGGTTCTGACCGTTTGTCTGCTCTCTGCAGCATCCTCGTTGTTTTGAGCTTTTGCTTCTCTCCCTTCTGCAGTGAAACTAAACTGTCTTCATTTACTGCGTCCTCAGCTGTAACTAACGTCTGTTAGCGTCTGTTTAGCCCGACGTTAGCACGGTTACGTATGATCTGGTCACTGAGGGACTGATCGTGCGTCAGAATGTAACCTCTGGCGCGATGTCGCAACAAAGGGAGCGGCTTCGTTACTCTTAATCGCTATATGTGATTAATCAGAAATTTAGCTAATTCCTCCTGCCGCCTTTTCTTAGCCTCAATTTGAACGCCGAGTACGCTTTAATGTACTTCTAAAATGTAAACATTTACAGTTTAAGATTGATCCTACTTCATTTTGGAGCGGCTCTCGTGTCTCACGCAGCTTGTCAATCTGGGCCCGGTGGCCCGGCGCCGTGAGGGCGGGCTTAATTTGGAACAATTATAAGTGAAAGTGACAGCCTGAAAGCAAGGCACCAGGTTTGACCCAAAGTGGGAGAAAAAAAACAAAACAAGACAAAACTGTTCGTCACTGCCTGCGCGCCTCCGAGAAAAAGAGGGAAAATTGAAAATAAAAAAGCAAAATTGAAAAGTGGCTGTTTTTTTTTTTTAACGAACATGCTGGAAGGAGGGTGAAATGAAGCCCAGAGTAACTGCAAGTGTATAATTGTGCTGTTCCAGTTGCTGCTTTCTGTGTTAATTTGCAGATCTGATTATCGCCTAATAAATTCAACAGAAATGAAAAGAAAAAGTTTTTTTCCCTCCGACCCTGACGGCTGTAACAACACACCAGAGTGTAATGTCATTAAAGTCTTTCCCTACAAACACGATGAGTGCCATCGACCTCGCTGGAAACGCTCATTTTCCCACCTAAAAAAGACGTGCTGGTGACTAATTGAAGGCTGAGTTCAGCATCTGCACAAACGGGGGCGCTGCAGCCTGGAAACCAGCTCCGCCATTAAAACGGCGGCGTTTGATGATGCTTTAGAAATGATGACGGGAGCCTTAAGGATCCTCACCACTGCTGTGACGCAGAGGTGACTCACAAACGAGCTCTTCAGGAATGGCGACGTCAGGTTGCGACGATGAGTTCAGCCGTAAATTGGGGTTAGGACTAAATAGGACAAATGTGTGCTTTGTTCTTTTGGATTAAAGAGAATATCCTCTTTGATCCTGTCACAGGGAAGGACACCTTCACTTTCCTTTCTTCTCTTGGTTGTGCTGGAATGCCGACCTTTGGCCATGTGACCCGACTTTCCTCTTCCGTGTTGCCGCACACCCTCGGCTATGGAAATCTTTCTGGATTACAGCCTGTTTGGGGGCAGTGAAAATCCCCAGGATTTTTGCATTTGCTCATTCCCAACCCCATTTATTCCTCTCCTGCCACACACAGCTCTTGGGATTAAACAGATAGAGAAGGAGTGGGGGGGTGGGGGTTTTGGGGGGGCGGCCTACAGGGAGTAGGCTGCGAGCTGGCTCTTTGAGCTCTGGCTTTGAGGATGATGGTCAGAGGACATTATGTAAACCAAGTGGATTTCAATTGCACAGTTGAGTATTCCACTTTGATGCATGATTCCTTTGTCCGTGTTCCACTTACCAGGTCGCCCAAGCGTGCTTCGCGTGCACATGCAGGCGCCGATGCACAGCTGACGGCGGTCCTTTGCGGCCCAGAGTCCTTCACGCCACGAGAGGCAGCTGTCCCCACCTATGCGTTATTTGCTCACCTTGAAATTTGTTTGCTGACAGAATCCGATAGCCCGCGTATGCACACGGGGCAGATGTATGGAAAAACGCCCCGCGCGGTATTTTCACGCTTATCGGTTCAGCCGCACGGCTCGGGTGCCTTCACAGCACGCCAGGCTCGATTGTCGGTTTGCTAGCTCTGGCCCGTCAACGGCTAGTTTATCTCATACCTCTTTGATAATGAAAGCGAGCCTGTCTCGCTTTAGTTCTAACAAAAGCTCCCACTTCCTGTCCAACCCTGATCCGCCCACCTGATGTCTGCTTGGCCGCGCAGCTTTAATGTGTAGTTTAAAGGCGCCGTTTTAGTCTTGTCGATCCATCGAGACGGCTTTAATGATGGATGGTCTTGGACCTTTTTCCAAGACGTTAATAAGGGGAATGAAGATTCACATTCATAGATTTGTGACGTTGTTTTGCCTTTCTTGCTCGCGGCGTCACTCTCCAGATCACCTTGACGTTTAGGGCGTACTGTCCCTTTAACACAAGCTACTTCAGCAATTTTCAGGCCACTGGAAGATCTGCCGCTACTATCGTTTCTGCATGAATTCAAGTAATCTGCGGGTAAAATGGAGAGGAGGCAGACGCACAATTAATATCAGATTTTATTTTGCATATGAACAATTCCTGATATCCATGCATACAGTATAATGAGCTCATGAGGTGAGATTAAAATAGATTTATATATATTCCACCAAATGTATTGCAGGATATAATTAGACAGCAGCAACCCATATCGCTTGCACTTAATTACTGTAAGAGTCACATATGAGGTTATTAAAATCGGTTAACTTGGCATTTGTTAACGTCTTGTTCTGCTTTAACCCGGCCCGATAGAAATAGTCTCGTGGCCGGATAAAAAGGCGTCCTAATTCTTCTGGAACCTGATATATTTTACTATATACCTACATGACATTTTATACAAAATAAATACTCATGGTACATTTATATCATCACTGTAAACATGAAAACTAAACGGACGTCATATATTTACTGTACTACCAACACCAGGTCAAAAAAAGTGCTTGATAAAAGACAGATATGCACCCCTGCTCTTACTGTGATTGTTCAGGGGTCACGAAGCACCATGGTACAGTCCGCTCAGGTGGCGTAGGCTGCTCTATACTCATATTTGGTATTGTTTTGTTTTTTGTTTTTTTACGTCCGTCCTCTGGGTCACTGGGAGTTCTGGCTCAGACCGAGTCCACTTTCACCTGGTTGTTGTTGGTCATGAGCGGCGACGGTTTGCTCTTGAGCCTCTCCCCCGCGTCGTTTGAGCTGTCCTGGAAGAAGATGCGCGCGGTGCACACCGACACCACGATGCGCTTGTACTCGCGCCGGAAGTTCTGGTTCAGCACGCCATACACGATGGCGTTAAGGCAGCTGTTGAAGTAGGCCATGAAGTAGCTGGCCACGAATAACCACTCGGGGATGAGGGGGACCACCACCTCGGGCTTGATGGCCACAGCCAGGCCGATGAAATTGAGCGGCGCCCAGCAGACGGCGAAGAGCACGAACACCACGAACATGGTCACAAAGTTCCTCACATCGTGCGGCGTGATCTTGGGCCGATTGTCCGGCTTGACCCGCCTCCTCACCTGTATGACCAGTATCCAAATCCGCAGGTAGCAGTAGGTGACGATCATGATGGGTAATATAAAATGAAAGAAAACCACCGCGATGGTGTAGGCTGAGCTGGCCGACTGCTCGAAGGTGCAGGAGTACACCCGCGGGTCGTACTGGAGCGACCCGACAAACAGGTTGGGCACTATGGCAACCACAGTCAGCAGCCAAATCAGCATCACATAGCACACAGAGTTCTTGTCGCTGTAGAGTTTATCGTACTTGAGGCTGTGGCAAATGTAACAGTATCGGTTGATCGCGATGCCTGTGATGTTGAAAATGGAGCCGATGACGCTGACGCCCATGAGGAAGCCGCTGATTTGGCAGTGGACCGAACCCAGGTTCCAGCCATTGTGGAAGATAGAGGTGAGAACCAGAGGGTACGGATAGATGGCCACCACGAGGTCCGCCAGCGCCAGGCTCACCACAAAGATGTTCCCTGCGGACACAGGGAAGAGACACGTGAGCCACATGACCGCGGGAGCAGAGCGGAGGGGACTGCGTCTTTGACGGACGAGCCGACCCAAATCCCCAAAGTGGAAACAAGCAGAAACACGGTTGCCGCTTGTGGTTTCGTGCCAACTGTAAACGAGCTTCTCTTATATCAGGACCAACTTAACTGGGTAATGAGGTGTCATGGTCAGAGCAGGAGGGCAGAGCAGAGGGGGGAGTTCAGAGCGGGTGATGCTCCACTTCATTAAATGAAGTGGAGCATCACCTTATCTCGCGCTTCATCCCTCTTCAATTTGGCTCTGGCGCACCTCACCTCGGTTGTCTGGGAAGTAGAATGTGTGTGTGTGTGTGTGTGTGTGTGTGTGTGTGTGTGTGTGTGTGTGTGTGTGAGCCAAGGGAATCAAAGCACCTGATCCCATTTACTTTTTATCTAACATGCAAAACACTGTGTGGCAACAACGCCTTCCTGGACCCTGCAGGAACCCAGGTGACCACGCTGGGGGGGTTTAGCAAAATAAAGCCGAACTGCCGCATTCCAACACTTCATTTGCGCAGCGCTGGCTGTTATTTGCGGGTTAAATTTGGCGTGGGGGGTGGGGGGTAGCAGCTGAGAGTTCAGAGCGCTCCGGACATTTAAACAATATCTTGCATCAGCCCGAGGAAAAAGCCTGGAACTATATTTTGTTTGTGTTTGCGCATAAACACTGGCGTGAACGCCATTGCGTGCAGTTTTCCGTGATTGTTCCGCATGTGCGCACTCCGCCGTTGCATTCTTTTGTGACAAATTGATGGTAAACAATGAAAAGAGGGGCCCCTCCTTCACAGCAATGCATAGTCTAATCCTGGCAAGGTCTGTTCATGGTGCATTCAAGGTAAACGTAATTTACAGGCTGGGTGGTAATCAAGGGCACAGAAGTGGATCCTTTGTCTCCGAACTGAAAATTAGACATGGCCCGTTGGAAAAACACTGGAGCATGAAGAGGGGAGATGGTTCTCCACCTCCGAGTCAAATACATGCCACGCACATGAGGGAGACAAAAGAAGAAAACGCTCCGAAAACACCCGCGCACACTCCTTATCGCTCCGCGTCGCGCTGTACTTTTATCGTCCCACGACTGGAGGATCGAGACACCGCCCCATCCCGCATTCTCCACGACTGTCACAGATCACAGGCTGGCGGGACGTGTGCCACAGACGGCTGTGAAGGCCGCGCCGCGCCGCATAATGACAGGTCCATATCCCGCCTTTGCCTGTGACATCCCCTGTCACGGAGGATAGGATGCGCTCATATCAGATGGGAACTCGGCGCGTCATATATCTCCACAATCTCTGCAGGGCGAGAGGCAATTTCATTTCTGCGCTGACGTTTCGTCTGTCAGTATCAGACACACTCCCCCGACCTGCAGGCGGACCTGTCAGTCTTACCTGAGCATTAGAGGCACGCCACTGATCTGCCCGCTGGCCTGTTATTGCCCATAAAACATACCCACTATTCTCCTGCAAGAGCTCATATGTGGCCATTAATTTTGTCCTCTCCTATCTGCCATTCATCTGCCCTCTGAGGGGAATTAGGAACACCTGCTGTTGGACAGATCCCAGAGCAGCTGGAGAGCTTTACTGTAATGTGCCCTGCAACAGTGTGTGTGCATAATAAACCTGTAATTTCTGATGTCTTAACCCTAATCGCCTACCCTATAAACGAATATGGTTCCTGGGCGTATCTGCTGAGGCAGCGGGGACGCGTTGGACGCGTCCTGGATGGGTGGTGACGATTCCATAATGATGCCGATTTAAATGCAAACGGCATTTTTAGGTAAGGATGAACAAATGGGACATATTACCTACATGCTGCCGTGAGTGTGTCGCGTTATTAAAGCGGGAGGGGGGGGGGGGCGCGTTCAGCTGCAGGTCAAAGGTCATTTAGCATGTAGACACGGCCAAATGAGAGCGTCCCCTGTGTGTGAGACAGTATGGAAACATGGTCTTTAAAGGCTTCCCGTCCCTCCCCCGGTGCGTGTTTGCTGTAAAAACCCTGTTACTGGGGTTTAAACTGCAGTCACTCAGCTTTAACAGCCTTGACCTTGACAAGGTCGTGCTGTGAGAGGCCCACAGGCCACCGGCTGCACTCTGGCTCACTATCTCTGTCAGTGTGACCGGTGCCTCTGTTTGATGCATCGCTCCCAGATTCCATCCATCTCCACAGATACGGATGGCGTGAGCTGCCTCTTCCATTTCTGTAATCCCTCATTTTTTAAACCAATTTCTCTCCGGGATTTAGGAGCGAGCGCAGCGCCTCTGAGCGTTTTCCCGCCGTAGCCTGTAATGAATTTTGCCAACTCAAAGGACGTACAACGAATTAAGCCAGCCAGCTCGACTTGAAACTATTGTAATGAAGTCCATGGACCTTTTTTTTGGTGGGGGGGATTTTTTATTTTTTTTTAATCAGCATTTATTGATCCAGTCCCCAGAACGCTCCGCTCAAATCAGGTGTAAACACGTCAATAACACGAGGATGACTATTTTAGTGAGGCCTCCGTTGGCGGCGGTCTGATGTTTACAAATTCCAAATCAGCGTGGAGGCCTGGGGGGGGGGGGGGGGAGTAACCAGCATTTCCACCACCATCATCCTCCATATTGTTTTTTCCCCCTAAAATTAGATTTGATTCCATGACTCGCTTTGATGTCCGTGTGAGTGGCAGGTGTGTGATAGGGCGGTCCGGCGTGTGTTTTCAGAGGATTAGAAAGTTAAAATCAGCTTAAACTCTCCTCATGTCGGCGCTCGCCCAGGTTTTCAAAACGTGGTTAGAGTGGAGCTGGACAACACGTCAATACAATCGTCATTTCAGCCAATATCTCCCGGCTTCTAGTCCGAGAAGATTTACAGCAAAGCCGTGCTTTCAAATGACTTTTCATTCTCAAAATGGCCCTCGCTGCTGTAGAAATGACCCTCTGTGCACTCACGTTCACGATCTCAGCACTGACGGCTTGATTTTGCAGGCGCTAATAGTCTCAGGACCCGCTGCAGCGTGAATCTGACTGGTAGTTAGGAAGACACGAGAGTATGGCCTGGAGTGCTTTGTAAATAAAGAAGGAGCGCAGCGCCCTTCTGTCATCCATCCTGTCGTAAACAACACTTCCTGCGAGGTAATCCCACTCCTCAGCGAGTGCGTCAGAGGCCGAGGAGTGAAGTTTGCTTTTCATCCCCGTAAAGGTCGACTGGACCGTTTCTGCCGGCACACCAAATGTCTCACAGCTGCGCTGTCGTTAGCAGATAGGCTGTCCCAGATTAAAGTAGGCCTGGGTGAAAGGTCAAAGGGAAGACTCCTCTGTAACAGGAGGAAACCTTCAGCAGAACCACGCCGATAATTATTACGTGCTTGACTATTACTTCTAAAACTTGCATGCTAATGTGTCTCCACCTTGGAAAAAGTCAAGCAAAATTAATTTCTGAACGTTCCACATAGTCGTTTCTGGCAAAATATCCTTTAATATTCCCCTAAGCGGTCCACCTACCGACAGTCTGTGCAGACAGCTGTCCACCAACTGTTGGAAACAGAACCGATTTAAAGGCCTCCTTTGAAAGGGGGAAACTTATCTCCATGTGCTCGGGAGCAGCTGAGGGAACTGAGCGAACGTCAGCTGAGACGCTCGAAACGAACCCGCTGCTGCCGCAGGCACCGCCCAGGAGTCCAGTCCAACTGGAGACCAGGTAGGCCAGGGGACGGGGCAGGTGCCGGGAAAAAGGCGGGAGCGCCGGGAAAATGAAAGCACGGAAGGCCTCCGGTCTCCTGCTCGGGGGCGGCTCATTTGAATTTATGCTAATGTCTGAGAAGCTGTGGCAGGAAGGGAGTATTTCCATAGATTTCGTCCTCCCTCCATCCTCTGTAAACATCCGTTTCCACGACAACCGCTCTTTGCCTCCTATGTGGACAGAGAAGGTGAAGACTCGGTGATGCCCCGAGATCATTCCCAACTAATCCGCGGCGAAGAACACCGTTGTAATGTAATTTCTCATTAACGGGGCTTCTCCCTGAAGTCGGAGGCAACTGTGGAATCATCAAAAGGCAGCGGCGCGGATGCGCTCGCCGTCGACGCCGCAACATCCAATTTGGAGAGCGCCGCGGCGTCGAGCGTCACCCGCGCACGTTTGCATTTTCCCCAACTTCAAACAGCAACCTTCGCATTACAGCACGCATCAAAACGTGCGTTTCATTAACGCCCTACGCGGCGCGTGGTATCCCTGGAAACACGGGTCACGCTGGGAAAAGTCTTCAGATGAAACGCGGAATCTGGTACCGCGGGGTACGGAAAAATCCTGAAGGTATGTTTTCCAATCTCAAATATGAGCGTTCCTCTTTCTATTACTGAGATATGCAAATGCCGCTCCGAAGTGACGGCGCTCAGCACGTGCGGACACGGCGGCCATGTGATGAAATGTGCACCAACAGATAGTTTTCCCCACGACACCCGGAGCAGATTTCATATGTAGAAAGTGACCCCGCTAATGAGAAACTGACTGCAGCCCAGCTGCGATAGCTACCTGAACAAAAGGCAAGAAAAAACCCCAAAACAGCGCTTTTCTTTTCTATAATGTGTGTTGGAGCCTGCTCGGCTGTGCGCAGCATGTGGCCGATACCTGCTGTGGGTTCGGATAAAACAGAACCCCTGACGGGAGCGTCCGGAATCTGCAATGTTGATGAGCCAAATGCCTTTATGCAGGAAGGCTCAGTTAACGTCTTAAACAAAACGACATCTCCCTATAAAAACCCGAGGTGCAAATCTGTGCTACACCACTGTCAATGTAGATTTCTGGGTGGAAGGAAATAAAGATGCACGGTAGATTGTTGATATTTCCTCCGCTTTGATCATCAAAGGAGGAGACTTCCCCGCACAAATCCTTCAGCCCCGCGACTGACAGAACCTCAAATGTTCTGACTCAAAGAATGTGGCTGTGGTGCGTTAATGAGGTAACACACTCATCCGCCACGCCTTTATTTACATTCTTTCACGTTCCCTTTAAAAAAGAAACCCTTCCAAAACATCACTTTTCAAAGAAAGGGCTCCATTTGGGAATCCTTTTATGTCATGGGAGAGCTGATAATAATGAGTGACTGTGGCAGAGTTCCAAAAAAGAGCAAGGTATTGTGGAATTCTCTCAAAATATCCCCCAGCTAATATACGACAAGAAAAACCTAATTACCATAAGACGAGGATGACAGCTCATGGCCGCATGGACAAAAACGTGCCAAAATCCAGGCAAGAATGCCTCCGGACTGTTGTAGTTAGCTGCACGGCTAACAACATCGGAGGGGAGAAGCAGGAAAAACAGGGGGGAGGGGGGGGATAGATAGATGGAAGCAGCCGTATGAAGGGAGTGATTACATCCCCGGGTCAATATTGGATTTACGGATATTGTGTTTATGAATAAAGCCGGTGACAAGCGTGGATGATGAGACTCTTCCGTTAATCTCTTCACTTCTTGCACAGAAGCTATTTTGGGAGTCCAGGATGAGTTGAAAATACTCACCAGAACGTGGAGCATTAACAAATGCTGGGAGACAAAATCCATCAATCGGCCTTTCTGTTGCTCCGCAGACACTTTGTTTCCAGCTGCTGAGAAGAGCGGAATATAAAAGCCCTCCGGGATTTAGCTAATGTTGTTTTTTTTTCCTACCCCGGTGAGGCAAAAGGAAAGAAGGGATTTACAAACTGACCCAAAGTGCCCTCTCTGCAACGGAAGCACCAACCCGACAGAGAGGACTGGAAAGCGGCATTATGCACTGTCAACCTGATTCCCGTTTCTGTCAGGCAGAACGGCTGTTGTGTAAAACAGCTTGCTGCCTGTAGCCCCGAGACTGTTGAAATGTCAGGATGAAATTTCAATTACGGCACTTAACAGCGAACACGCAAGCCGCCGCTCCCGTTTGCAGCGCGGCGGGGACCGGCGGGTCATTTTTACACCTCCGGAACGGCTCGGCCACGTCAAACCCCCGATACGCCGACTCTGTCGGGAAAAAAAAAGACGCCATCCTTCCCGCTGAACGGCCGCGGTTCCAGTTCTGAGGCTCATGTGTTGTGAAAACACCTGTCCGCCACGCTTACTTTCCCAGGGTAGGGAGCGGGGATGACAAAACACCACGGGTGGTGTCACACTGGATGTCAGCCAGGCCCCCACAGCTGGTGGCCTGACACGGCGTGACAGGTCCAGTCACGTCTTCCAGATAAAGCCCCCCAGACAAGTTGTCCAATGTCATGTTGTCAATCTGATTTCACAGCCCTCGCCAACGAGCAGCGAAACAGCAAGGAAAAATCTGACAGCGCGGGCTAGCTAACCAACGCCGGTCGCAACTTGGATGTGTTTGAAACAATCGCAATGTCTTTCTTCCCACAACCCCCCGCCCATCCGTCTTACCATCCTACCGGCCGTGACGAGCATCGGGTCATCGTGTGGTGACTACAGTACTTTTAAATCCCCTGAGGAGCACTGGGTCGGGAGAACCATGTGGCTGTGGCTCGTGTAGCTGCTGGTGCTGCAAAGATTTAGAGCAGGCTCCAGCTGTTCCCCCAGCCAGAAACACTGTGTTTCAGCATCTGTTCCGGAGCACCATTTTACACGTGTGCCCTGGAACATATGATAAAAATCCACCGTTCCCTTTATAATGTGGCAACTACAGGTTATGAAAGCGTTACATGCGCGGCTAAATGAAGCTGTCAATCAGCCCCGAGCGAGCCGCTTACTGATGCCACGAGCTCAGGAGAACATCTATTGGACCACGTTCTGCAACTAAGCTAGCAACCCAACAGAAACTCCCAAACTCCGGCCAAGTCTTCCATTCTCCGTGGTAAATTCGAGCGGTTATAAAGGTGGGATCTCGCGGTCATCCCAACCATGTCGCGCCCATTATGGCAGTTTATCCCGAAAGAATCGATCATCCGTGTGAAAGTCCCTGCAGACACACAAAGCCGACGCCTTACGGGACAAAAACAACTTTCTGAGACGGTTATTACCCTAAATGAGCTGTTTGCCAAAATTGCCCAGTCCATCCTCCCTGAGAGGAGTGTGGCGGGGGGGCGTGGCGGGGGGGGGATGGGCTGACCCAGATAGGGCCAGACCCTACTGTTATTGTGACCATCGCTCACTGCGGATCCAAACCCCAAACCACTGCAACCGCCTGCTGACAGCTGAATCTGCCATTCAGTCGGAAACACATCCGAGCCTCTGCAGCCTCCTCGTGCGCGCTCCTACTCCTGCACCCTGAAAGGAAGGACTGGCGAGAAAGCCGACCCAAGGCAAAAGTGTTCCCAGACAGAGCGCTGCTGTATTCATGAGCATAAAGGAGTGCATGTGTGAGCGCGGTCACATGGACTCATCCAACACAGGCTCAAACTCAGCTAAAGAGCCTCCGGATATATCAGCTGAAGCGACGTGTGGCCGCAGCTTTGATGTTCAACGCAAATACAAACGTAAATACACACATCGATCAGACAGGTGATGACATATTCACACATGTAGGTGCTCAGAGGTGCACAATGCCAAGAAAACGGGGTATTCAATGGGCTGTTTCACTATCTGTTGTGCAGTTGTAGACCATCAGCCAGCACTGGACACACACACTCACACACACACACACACACACACACACACACACACACACACACACACACATTTTTAGCAACCAATTACGGGTGGCTTGGAATCCCATTTGCAATTACCAGGCAGCTTGATCCTGTCAGAAGATTGGATTGATTCCATTTATGTCGTTTAGGTCCCTGAACAGCAAGTATTTAATGAGGAGTCACTGCCACTAATTATGAAATGAGCACAGTCACCGTGCATCAAGGTTATTTAAGATATTTTACCATGGAAACCCAGCCTGAGACACATTCGGGGGGAGGACACTTGAGCAAGGGAATCATTCCCGTGTCACATCTCAGGGACTCCTGGCTGAAAAATGACCAGCGCTGCAGCTAACAGCGAGGTTCGGCGGATCTTTGACCGGAGAAACACGCTGTTCTGACCCGTGGCCCGGCCACTTCCTTCAAAAACAATGGACTCATCAGTCCTACGAACGGTGAAGACAGAAAAACCGCACGCAGCATTTATACAACCTGACTTCCAGACCTGCAAACAAAGTGAGGAACTATTGTATCAAAGTGAGAAAAGCCTGCGGGGGTGAAGCTAGCGCACGAGCTCACGTGCAAATGCGCAGGCATCGTGCGCGAGCCATAAATCTCAATTGTGCGTTCGGTGTAGAGAAAGTCGTGACTGCAGATGTTCGCTTTTCCCTCCGTGACCTGTCAGATAGGCGGATTTTGCTGCCACTTCACCCACAGAAAAAACCCGGAGTCAGATTTACGTCCAGGCATCTCGGACTGCCTTCGGAAGCAGTTTGGCACATCGCCAGCCCTCTACAGATTTATGGTTCTTTAATGCACTCGACTTGGATTTTGATTTCAGGTTTAAAGGACATCGCTGAGTGATTATTCCTCTAAATTTAGCAGGTAGCGTTTCTTTCACCTTGGACCTCAGATGGAAAAATGTAAGGCTCTATTTTTTCTCCGTCCATCACACGCTGTTCCCACTCACAGGAGCAACTTGGAGCCTCCAGCCTGCCTAACGAGCACGTTTGGGACTGTGGGTGGACCCTGGAGAACCAGGAATCTGCCCATAGAGAAGCCTCCAGTTGAAACGTGAGCTCAGAACCGGGGTCGCGTGCTGCTGAGGACTCCTCTCACCTTCTGTGGCCTTCCCCTTCGTCTTGTGTCCCCCACCCCTGGCCGGCTGCTCCACATCGCCGGTGGAGCTGCGGATGGTGGAGAAGCAAATATTGCATATGGGCCGAGTTACGTAATGTTACATAAGACATCACGTCAGACTCTTTCCCCCGACCATGAAGTCCTTTTCCTCTCTAAAGGGGCCGAGTGTTGACGCGAGACAAGAGCATTTCTTTGTCTTGAGAGCCGAAACGACCATGTGACAGGAGATGTGCAGACCCAGCACTGCACCCGTGAGAGGGAGGGAGTTACTTATGGAACTTCTATGTTGATATCGTGTCGCTCCTCCAGTGGAAAATCGGGGTCAAACTGGAGTTCAAGCATCTGTTGGGCATCTTTGTAAGGGATTAAGTCATCGTCCTAACTGACCCTGTGTGACCTGGGATAGCTCAGAGCAATCTTCCTTCTCCATAGTTTGGATTCTTCTCTGAATGTCATCCTTTCTTAAGTGTTCGCAGACATATATATAATACATATGGGGGCTTTGGATGGATGAGCCGTGTTTTATTGGAATGGTTAATGGCTTATCTCGCCCCCCCCCCCCGAATGTCACTCCGAGCTTAAGCTTTGGACACAGTCTCTAATTTCCTCTCTTGCTCGGTGAAAACGGTTCTGCTTCAAAGTCACATACAGAGCAGGCAAAAATGTCATATCCTGCCTAATCCTCATATTAAAAAGCCTCCATCTTTTTTTTTCGCGGCCAGTGGTTTTCTCGCATTCGCGCCTTCCCCGATCTCCCGTCGCAGAAATTCCCGTCGTAATTATAATGACGGGATCAAAGGTTCGCTTAAACACATGGTCACGCGCGTTCGCAGGCACGACACACAATAAGCATCAGTGTAAACACAGAGCAGCAGCAGGGATGTAGGCATCAATCGGCCGCCCACGCCTGACACGGAAACCTCCTCACATCCACTCGACGTTCCGGAAAACACGTCACATTCCGCAGCCTCTCCAACGTGCTAACATCACGGCTAATGCAGGGCAGGGATTAAAAACACGTGTCGGATGAGTTTCATACTAAAACGTTTTGTTTTTCACTTCCCAGGGTGGGATGAAAGGGTGACTCTTTCCATTTTTTCCCCTGGGAATTCTTTTCCGGCAGCAGGGGAACTATTTATCGGAGCTCTGATCAACTCTGACAGCGTCGGGACAGGCCTCGCTGGCCACACCCCCTGCTCCCGGGGAGCCGATCGGACCTAAAATCAGGCTTAAACTTGTCAAGTGTGTATCAAGGCGAACAGAAAATGGATGGCTGGAGGCATTTTGTGGACTGTACTGCAGCCATCCACCAGAGGGAGCTGGAGTTCAATGCCCTGATACGCCTCCTCAGCAAACTCCAACACCACACATGGAAAGACAGAACTTTTTTAGGTTGTTGTTGCCTGCTGGGTTCTTAACAGTCATAAGACTCCTTTTCTCTGAAAGATATAGTGTATTTTGTATCAGCTGCATTCCTTTAATATCTCCATTCATCCTGCTGATTATAATAATCTCCTTGAGTTGTAAATTAACTGTTGGAGCCATGTGTTTGTCCAGATTGGTTTTATCCTGAATGTCTTTCCTGTCTCCGTGGACCAAAAGTTGTTCGCATTTGCACAGTTTTAATAATTTTTTAGGTCATATTTATCTGTCTTGATGAAAATAATTGAATAAAAACAGACTTGATGGAGGAGCTGACAGCAGCGGGGCTGGAAGACGTTCAGGAATCGGGCTGTTGTGGGGGAAGCTCTAAATGGAAACAAATGCCTTCACGCCACCCCCATAATGGCCTTATCTGTAACATGGTCATTGGGAGCTGCTATCAGAGAGACACACATGGAGCTAACAAAGCCTGCAGTTCTGAGCCAACAGGAGGTGCAAGCGCTGAAGAATGGGTGCAGTTCCGGGAACGTTGGTTCGTTAAAGGGACGCATCTCCATCATCTTCTGCTCATGATGGCGTCAGCGGGGGAGTCGACCAAAGTTGCTGGAGAATCCAAACTTCTGACGCGGCCCGGCGAAATCTTTCCCGTATTAGCTCCCCTAGTGGCAGCAACAGGAAGTTGCGTCACAGCTGACACGTTTCAGGCCGATTCTTATCCACCTTGCGTACTCAACGACTAATTGTGCGTGCTATTAAGCCACTTTGGCCATCCCACTTCCCAGTCGCACGGACACCGCCTTGTTTTGTGGGTGGCTTGCGTCCGCCGCCTCCTCCGTTTCAGGAGAGCAACGCCAGCAAAACAGCGGTCCATAATCTGACACCGAATCACACCTAACGTTCCGAGTACAAATGGGATTTTCTGAGACGCCGGCTCACCTGCGGCAGCAGAGTCGGCAAACACAGTTTTAATAAATTTCTACGAGATCACGCGCATCGACCCACGTCTAGGGTTTTATAACAAGGCAACATTTTTCATAAAACCTATCAGGTTACTGCTTCATATTGCCGCCCGCCGCTTTTGTCTCTTCTAATATTCTCGGAGAACCGCGGGCTCCGTCTAATTCACAGTCTGCTGAGCGGCACCAACTTCCTACGGCATCATTTCCTCTTTTCTCCTGCTTTTGGACGGAGCCCAAAAAAGGCGGGCGCCAACCCAATGAGTGTTTCTGAACGCGTGACCGAACGCGCTCCTTTGGATGGCGTTGATATAGGAAGTCTGACGCTGAAGAGCGGCGCGCAGGAACCACCTAATTACTCTGTAAATGTGATGAGCAGCGAAGTAAGGTGTCATAATCTGCCTCCTGAGAGTCGGTGCACACCTCCACGCTGCTAAGTGTGGTGTGTATGGGGAGGAAACGTAAATACCAGGACAAACAAGGACAAGCGTGTTTAAATCGTCTTCCTGTCTGTGGTGGACGTCGGCTTTAACCGACTACCCGTATAATCCTCTGAGGGGACGCGCTGCTCCATTCAGTCGCAACGCCGGGCGCCTGACTGCGCCAGCGATTTCACCGGCGTCGAGATCAAATATGATTTTATAGGACAAACAAATGTGGAGGACATGTCGTCATGGGGGGGGGGGGGGGGGGAGTCCAGGGGCCCATGAATTTGGTGAAAATCCTGAGTTCGTTAACCCTGGGATGAGGGTTTTTTGGCTTCACACAGCCAGTTCAGCGTAACCCCGAGTTCAACCCAGGTTTGCTTCAACCAACCCCGAGTTTCTCCTGGTCCCTAGCGAAGCCGCAGCCTGATGGCAGTCGTGGGTATCCGTGGAGGAGAATATGATGAACTTTCACTTTCCCAGTAGCCTCCAGACAATCCCAGTTCATGAGCCGTGAACATGTGATTAAACCCAACTACACTTTCAGATTATTTCCCCCGCCACTGCCGGCCGATCGAGCTGATTTGGGTTTAATAAAATCAATATGCTTATTAAGCCTGCAGGATGTTTAACCTCGGTCATCCCTCCGTGACTAATGGAGACGTTTCCTCCGCAGATGTGCAGCTGCCGTTGGATGAGTTCTCTCTGCCGTCTTCCTGCCATTTCTAGTTATTTCCCTTCCTTTCTACACGCCTGCGATCCTGTTTTCTTTTGCGCCGCCTGTCTGTCTGGGTAGCGTCGTGGGCGTATCTTAGCAACAGCAACATGGCAGAGTAACGGTGTTCCACTGGTCAACGAGAAGCTCATTCCAGACAGGTGTCCTCAACCTAATCAGCTCAATTAGGGACGGATAGTTTAGCACTTCTTTTTTCTCTAATTACCACTCACGTGTCGACTCAGTCAGCAGTTTCCTACCACAGGAGCTCTTTTGCTGCTGCTGCAGAACAGATTTTTTATATGCTCACTTTCTGCATATGCACTCATTAATATTTCCACTGGGGAGAAGTGGGGAGGTGGGGGTGTTTTCACCTGTTGCCATGGTGAATCATGTTACTTGCATTCCATTGATAAGGCTTTTTGGAGCCGCCTGCATGCGCTTCACTCAGGGAAATGGTGACTTTGTTGGTGGAACTAAAGCTTGACACCTGTTCTGAGACCCAAAGGTGGACAGGTCAGAGTTGGATAACCTAGAGTTCAGGTTGTGAAGCAGAGTTTGCTAAAGCCGCTATCTGAAACGGGCCCCAGGTCAGAGCCATGAGGGGAGGGCTCCTGGGCGCGGGTGTGTTGGCGTTTCACTGACGCAGCCTTGAAATTATGCCACCAAGTTCACGTCACCAAAATCATCTCAGGAACTGCTGCAGCAGAAACAGGCCGCCATGACAACCTGTCATCAGAAGGGACTGAGAGAATGGCTTAAATACAGGAGGAAGGGGGCGGAGCCAACCAGACACAGGTGAGAGGCATCAAGGTGATCAGGTAATGTGGAGACCAGACCAGACCAAACAAATGTGAGCGTTCTGTTGCAGGCAGGGTACATGATTGGGTGGTTACACACACAAAGACCACAGATCACCTTTGACCTTTCAATAAAGGGTCAGCCTGGACAGGTCCAGGATCAGTCAGTGAAACCACGAAACCTACATATGGGCTAATTCTGGTTCTGGAAGCAGCGGTATCAGGCGTGCGTTTGTGATTAAAGCCCATCTGATTCTTTGATGATGGCTTTGATTCCTCTGTACTCTCTGATCCACCGCAGATCTAACAGGGATCACTTCGCTCCCCCCTAAATAATGCAAAACTCCAGGTCTTTGTTTCTGACACAACTCAAACTTGACATCCACCAAAATTAGACGACGGCATCAAACAACCAAGATGCTTCTCTATTTTGGGCTTGTTGCTAATTTTGCCAGGAATTCAGGCGCCTGTCTGACCTCCGCGTTTAAAATTAGGACCTTTCGCCCTCGGACATCCACTCCGATGTTTCTCCGATCGGTAATTTCACCTCAGAGGTGAGCCCGGTCTGAATTAAGCCGAGCTCCCGGGGTCACACCAAATGGCATTTGTGCGCCTGCCCTGTTAATCATCATTATGTCACCCGGCCGGATCCCCTGTCAGCTGATGCGGAGTGACAGGGCCGTCTTGATTGAGGTGTGCTGGAGCCCAGGACAGGGAAAAGGAGGTTGTGTAATTCTGTCTGACCTGGTTGCTGTTTGTTAACCTCCGATCTGACGCATCCACAGCTGGAAGCTGCTGAGTCCAACTGCAGGAGAACCAGGGAGGGTTCAAGGGCACCTTCTGTCTCTTCCCCAATTCTTAACTGGGATTCAAACTGGCACCCCTCTCATCACCAGCCAGTGGCGTGCACTCCTGGGCCGCGGCCACCTCGGCGGCCCCTGTGCGTGCGTAATCAAATCACTTCCGCTCTACAGTGAGCGTTCTACAGTATGCATGTGTTGTGCGCGGTTCCCCTCGGATGAGCATTTGGTTTTACTTGATCTCACAGCCTTAAGCCTCGCATGTGCGTCATCCCCGTCTCCCATCAGGCAGAAATGAGTTTTCACTGTATAATATTGTAAATGATTAAAAATAGAATGGGGGGGGTGTGTCTAAAGGGTAGGGGCGGAGCTTTATACGGCTGATCGTGTCTTTCTTTTGCAGCGAAAACACAAAGTGTGCGAGACAAAGAGACAGAATGGGAGCAAGGGAACAGAAAGATGCACGGGGGGGGGGGGGGGGGGGGGGGGGGGGGTGTCCACAGTCATGACCAGATGCCAGATGCCTCCTCTTGTTAAGTCTGACCCGGTCAGACCGGCTATTGTTTAACACTTCTCAAAATACGGGCCCGGTTCTTTCTGTCCACTTAGCCGTGATGTCATGTGGAATCCACGAGGCTCCTGTTGCCCCGCTAGCTTGACGCAAAGTGCTATTGGCAGAATCCCTCCACAGGTATGTGGCCGGACGGCACAGAGGACGGGGGGGTCGGATCAGAGCGATGCAGACTGACAGAGTGTCACGGAATATGGAGCCCCGAAGGTCAAACTTAGGGTTCTTCTTCCCCGCCCAAAGGTGCGTGTTAGTGAAGGCGCCTCGGGGGAGGAGGGATGAAAAGAGAGAGGTGAGGTGTAACAACATGGGAGAGGCGAGAAGGAAAACAATGAGAGGAAGCAAGATAAAGAAACCAAACAGAGAGATGTTTTCTCAGAGGAGGAACCAGGAGAAATAAAGCGTGCATTCCTATCAGACACCAGATGCCAATCACATATACAGAAGGCATTCTGGCCGGCGAGCTTCCCGCACCAGCAATCCTGCAGAAGTAAAAACAAAACCCATGTAGGAGGCCAGGCACCTTGTAAAGGAAGGAGCGAACTGAGCTCTTCCCTGACACATGACCCCAAAAACCCAGCAGGACGAGGTGGCACCTGCCAGGACTGTGAAAGCGCGGTCAAACAGAGTTTAACCCAGCAATTTTCCCCTGATTTTGGCTAATAATGCGACAAAAACATGAACGCCTGCGGCGGCGGCGGCAAAAGAGTTCGGCTGATTAGACGATTAAAGTCGCAGAGGAAAAAGAAAATTCCAGCCCGTGTCCCTTTATCCCCACCTTCCTCTCTGACGGTAAAACACGGCAGCAGGACCTGGTTAGCAACAAAAACAAGGATAACATCACGCACACGCTCCCAGAGGAGCGGCCAGAGCCGCACATATATCTGCTCCCTAATTAGATCCGTGTTTGATTGCTAATTCTTGCCAGAGTCCACCCCCCCCCACCCCGTCTTAAAGGAAATCTGTTGGATTAATCAAAAGGCAGAGAGTCCTTTACATGTTTCAGGACGCTGCAGGAACCCTGGAAGACGCCGTTACTGCTGACTGCAGCACAGCAGCCTTGGGGGACGTGAGCGCCGCTGCCTTTTTCCCCGTGTCCTGGCCAACAGCGGGGGCATCAACTAATCTATAGCAGCCAGTTAAATGCCCCGTGAGTAAAATAAGGAGCTCCTTATCCGTCCCCACTCCGCGTTCATTTATTCAGCCAAACTATAAATTAATTGCAGAGTCGTGACCCCGCTGGCTGTTCCGGGTCCCCAATTAGTGCCTGTTTTTCACCCAGCGAACCCTTTATTTCCCCCACTGGGTTCTGATGCCGTGAAGCTGCCCCGCCACACTGTGCCGCTCCGACGGTTATCGCGGTGATCGCCGCGGAAACTGACAAACCAAGAGAGCAGCTCGGGCTTGCGTGCCTCCGCACATCGCTCATAGAACAGCAGGAGCGTTGGGGCATGATCCGCCAGATACGGGCTTTTAATTAAAGTTGTCTTGTTTCATTAATGTTAGCGTTGGCTGGTGCTGTCGCTGCTCTCGGCCCGGCAGAACTCCGGGCCAAACGCGTCTGTCGGTGTATAAGAGACCAAATCCGACACTGTGGGCTTGACTTGGATTTATTTTGCAGGACGATCTGATAATATTTGTCTCAGAAGTGGAGCGGATACAGAGGAGTACCTCCTCTATCAACTCCAGCGCCCTCTCTGACCCGCAGCCTTCCCAGATATCGGGGGCCCCTTTCCCAACCTGAGCGCTGAGGCCCGCTTGGACTCTTGGATCTTAGATCTGCTCCATGTGTGGAGATCTAAAGCAACTTGAAAGGTCTAAATGTTGCTTTAACATCATCTAATATTTCTGCCTTTAAAGGCCTGAAGGATCTCGTATAGTCTGGTATAATGTTGACATTTATCGTCCCCCCCCCCCCCCCCCCCCCAACCCTAACCCCCCCTTCCCCCGCAACAGCCGCTCGGTTTATATAATTTCTGTAATTACGGCCAGCATTCCCACGGTGGACCCGGAGTTCACATGATGCATGTGTGTAATCCAGCATTACGGCTCTGTTCCGCTGTACATCACACTCCGGGCTGGCTCACTGTCGGAGACGTTGCTGCTAATAGAAAAACACACGTGCGCGGGATCCCGCCGCCGCCGCCGCCGCGCGGCTGCAGCCTGGCACCGAGTCAAGCAGCGGCGAAACGGAGGATCACTCAGGCGCAACACGAGGGAGCGAGGCTTCCTCGGCCGTGGAGGAATGTGCCGAAGTCGTACAAGTCCAGGAGCTAAACAGGCCTTTGAAAAATGGACGCTGCTCCCATCCAACAGGTTACTGGGAAACAAAAGGATGAAAGGAACTGTATCCCAACTGTCAGTTTTTAGCAGGTTCGGCAGCTCGAGCGCGTTTCGGAGGTTCTCTGCTCCAGATGGGAATTAGCTTCTCCTCCAATCTGCTGCAGGAACTGATCAAATAAACCCGCACGTTGGTGGACGTTCCCACTCCAATGTGCAAACGCGGCGTCTTCCCGGAACGCTGGTTTAACATCATTTGTCAGAGAAGAAAAACAACTTTCACGGTCGCAACGGGTCACCCGGTCACGGCGCTCTGTTGGGGGACACCGCGGCGGTGCGAGCCGGAGGGGGCACAGCGGGGGGCCGCCGCTGTCATCAGAGGAGGGTACACATGATAGAGCAGCCTGATACTGATCCCACTGATGCGGGATGCGTTACCGAGCGCGGGGGTTATCCTGGGCCGCCGTGTCAGGCCCGGGAATCCTCCAATTTTTCATCTGGACTTCGGCCGTGCAGGGAGGACAAATCCAGACCTGGGAGAAGAAATGAGCTCCTGCTCCGAAGATCCGACTCAAGATTTGAATAGGAGATAGAGGCTCGGGTACACGGCGTCCTCCAACTCCAAACGGATGAACTTTAATCACAATCATGCGTTCCGAGTGCGCACGTCCCCTAACGAGGCCTTCAAAGGGCTTCGCTAGTGATGAAAATCAAACAGAATGTCGCCCAAATGGGTGCACAGAAGCGGATTTGTTTGCCTTTCACACTCGTCTCTTTAAGGAGCGCCGCGGCGTCGCGCCTATTCCCACTCACAGTCTCCCAACAAAGCCTGCGGATATTTAGGAATCCTAAAATGTTCCTTTTAATTGGAAACACGCACAAATGCTGGTTAATTCTGCATTAAAATCATTATAGCCGGAGCGGTAATGCTGGAACAGATACGGTGGGGAATGACGCTCCGCCGGCACCGGGCCAGGAGGGAAGGGGGGGTGGGGGGTAAACTGTGACACGCTGAAAGGCAGACAGCACCGCTCCGGTGTGGCGCTCTTCTGCTCCGCGGAACACGGCTGTCACTCCAGAGTCAGAGCTTAAACCTCCTCTGCTGCCCAAACTGTCAGGCTTCCTGCTCCAGAGCCGCCCCGACAGGAAGGAGGCGCCGGTCCTGACGCGCTGCGCTTCCGACTTGACAAGTCAGGCTAACACGTGTAGCCGGAAGAGGCTTCCGAATGCCGCTGGAGTCAGCACGTTTTGGGATGGTTTGTGGATTCGAGCGAGCCAGAAACAATCAGCAGATAACTATTCCTCGCGCTGCGGCGTCCACGTGGCTCTGCCTTCGGAGCCTCGCGCCGCTCCTTCAGCGGGAGGCGGGAAAAGGCTTATCTTCAAGAGAGCAGCCGCGTTCAAAATGACCCCAAATTCGGTGCTGAGCGGAGCTCCAGCCGCGCGGTCCAAGCTGCTCGGTGCTGTAGGAGGGTCTGGGGGTGCAGGGCCCGCCTGGAGCAGGAGGCCGCGCTGCCCGCCAGCGCCTCCACAGAGGGATTTATATTCCTCCTTATTTCATTTTCCTCCTTCAGGTCTGACTGGAACAGCATTCCAAGCGCAGCCCGGAACAACAGCCAGTTCTATGAAAGCTGTCGGGATGCATCAGACCTGCTGGGGCCCGGTCCAAGCCGGATTTGTGGCCGCCAGCCTTTCAAACAATTATCCGAGGCATCGGATTCCCACTGTTAGCAGAGTGTCCGGTCATCCAACCGAACTGGAAAAGTTTCTCCTCAATCGATAAAGTCTGACAATCTGCATTAGATCTGCCAAGGGGATGGGGGGGGGGGGGGGGGGGGGGGATTAGAGCAGAGCTGCGTTAGACATGCACGCCCCATCCAGAGCTCTGGATCAAAGCAGCCAGCGCAGATCAAAGACACAGACGTCATCAGGAAGCATCAGTTCAGCCGGGAATCCGTGATGGAATCCAGGGAGTTCCGTGGTGACGGGAGTGAATGAAGGCGTTTAGGCGAGTCACCGAACGCAACATGAATGTTTCATGGGCAGCTAAGTCAACCAGAAGCTCAGTTTAGTTCTGTTCCCGCTTCATTTTGACCTCCTTACATGTGATTAGCCGTAATTAACAGGCAACAGCATCAAAGATGCCCCCCCATCCCTAAAAGTCTCCTTCCTCTTGTCTTTCCTTCCCATCTTCTCCAGGATGAGGATGCTCCTCCAGCCTTAAACGCTGATCATCAGAAAACAACAGGAGCCGCTCTGCATCCCGCTCGGCTCCGGATAATGTTGTTATTCCAGGCAGTGCCCCCCCCCCCCATGATGGAAACCCGTCCTGACCCCGCTTCCCCGCGCTCAGTGAAATGGGAACGTCAGGAGTGTGTTTAGCAAATCGGCCCACAAGAGCATTCAAATGATGACAGTAGTAATATGCGGAGCTGCCAGTTGGTGCGCGTGTACCTCAGCACGACAGCAGACTCCTGGGAGCGCCCCCCCCCCATCTCTCCGTCCTCTCCACTATTAAATTATTTTACCCCCGACAGGAGCGCTGCTGCAGCAAACGCGTCCGCACACTGAGGGGGCGCGCACTTCCACGCACAGCCCCGCGCCATCATTAAACTAAATCTTTACATTTAGACAGACAAACAAAACAACAACAACAAAACACGCCACCGTCCTTCTTGTGTGAGAGGAATGTGGCACCAGAGAAGAGCCGGACTTTCCTCCGCGTCCTGTCAAATTACGCACGCTCCAAAAGTAGGTTATGGTAAACGCACGGCCACGCAAACCTTTCCGACGCGTGGAAGTGTCATTAAAGCGGGGAAAGTGACGACTTTGCGGGTTGTTGTTTTTTTTTTTTGTAATGAAATAGTCCCGCCATTCACAGCAACGCGGCGCGTGAATCGGTGCGTGACGCAATTTTAATTCATAAAAGTGTAAATGCGTCGACCTACTTTAGAGTTTCGCTGCTACCCGCCGCGTCGCCGGTTCGTTTCTGTTTGTTTCGCGCACACGCACGGACATGCACTTTATCCAACCCCCCCCTCCAACAAAGCAGTCGGCCGCCCTCACCTGCGTTGCGGAGCTTCTTGTTGCGGTACACCGAGAAGATGACCAGCAGGTTGCCCAGGATGTCGACCACGATGGTGAAGATGAGGAAGCAGCCCAAAGTTGTGGTGACCCAGGGCGGGCGGTACAGGGCGGCGTCACTGGGGTCCGGCGCGGAGCTGTTCAGGTCAGACCCATTTATAACCATTGTCCACGCTCGCTGAACTTTCCTCAACGGACAGCGGATTGAACGCGCCTCGGCTCCCCCGCCGCGCCTCACCACACCGCGGTTCTGTCGGACGCCGGTGGTGGGGAACTGTCGCCTCCCGCGGGTTTCATCTTCATCTCCTCCTCATCGCCTGCGCCCCGTGGGTCTCCTCCGCGTTCCTCCTCTGAGTCTGGCCGCCTCGGTGCCGCCGACGCGCCGGTGTTCCATTCACTCCGCGGGTCTGAAGCCGCAACTTGAGAGCGTGTGATCGAAGCGTCCGGAGAGGAGCGGTTTTATCGGCGGGGGAAATACTGACACCTGGCGGCCGCGCGGCGCAAGCGCAGCCCCGCGGATCCCTGCGCGCCCTACTTCCTCTCGTTTAGCGGCTGCGCGCTCATTCATGCACTTTGCGTCCGCGTTATTTCAGCAGCCCCATTCATCGCGTTTTTGACGGATCATTCATGCTTTTTCCCCCAGGAGAAAGCGCTCGCCCCCCCCCCCTTCGCAGAGCACCGGGATTCGAACTTTGATTTGAACGGCGCACATTCGTCTCTGAAGTGAAGCTGAATCTTCTCCACCGGAAAACGCCGCGAACGTCGTGTCATTTCCACGTCTGGACACTTTTCACCTCAGCAATTAATCCGCCTTTAATGCAAACGGGTTGATAATTATTGAAGCAATAAAGTGGCTTAAATGGCGAAATGAGCGCGGATTCCGCACAAAGGACGGCCCTTATTGTCCCCTAACAGTAAATGGGTCATCCACCCCCACTATATACAGTATAGGCGCTCGGGCACACGCACACGCACTGGCACAGCTGTCGTGGGAAACGTCAGATGCGATCCTAAGACTTTACACATATTTCTCACGTATTTCTGGAGCCAATCACATCAGCCCGCCAGATGTGCGGCTCCGCTCTCGTGAGAAGAAAGTAAAGGAACAGATTACTGAGTATTTTTAGTCTTTATTTCACGAATGAGAGGCCACTTATCCTTTCTGTCTTTATTACCTTTTTACTGATTATTACGCAGATCACCAGCTTTTTACCCCCCCCCCCCCCCGGTGTTCCCACACCCCCGGCGGCCATGGGGGCTCACGGGCAGCTCTCGAGGCTCAGTAACACCTTCGCCCACTTCTCTGGATCACTGGCGGCTCTCTGGGCCCACGTGTGGTCTCGCAGGCTGAAGCGTGTGAACCCTGACGTGCTTGACCCCCCCCCCCCACGCCGCCACGTCCCCCACCGCACCTCTCTGGTGAGCCCCCTCCAGTCAGCCCAGCGCCATGGTGGCCATGTTTGGGTTCTCCCCGATCGGGTCAGTTACTGGAGCCTTTAGCTGCCCGGGTCCGATGAGCAGAAGCGCGGAAAGAATCCAGGACTCGCTGTCGGCTTGGAAACGGGCGGCTCGTTCCACTTCTGGAGGTTCTTGAGTGAACTGACCTGGAAGTGTTTGAGTGGTGGTCACAGGATCCACCGAACGGAGATGGAACCATGAATCATTGATGGTTCCTGTTATGTAGCAGATGAGCTCGTCCTCCCGGTCCTTGGCGCTGCCTTTTCAGCTAGCCGCTAGCTAGCATCCTGCACTTAGCATCTATTTGGGGTCACTATTCAGATTAGATGAGCACCTCCAGGAGGGCCAGCTTGAATCATTTGTCGTGATAGCCCCGGTAGCAGCTTGGCACATGTGATGAAGCAGAACAAAGGAAAAAATGAAACAAATGACTCTTTAATCAGACAGACAATGGTGCGGTTTATGATATCATTGCAGATCGAGTCCTTAATTAAGCTGTTTGTTTGCTCGTTGGAGACAAATTTCCTCACCCTGCGCAGGCGGCGCCGCAGCGCCATGCTAGCTCATTAGTAATCCTTTACTGCCTTTGTAAAGTTACGCCCTTTTTGGAAGCGAAGGTCAGAGAAAGTTTTCCCCTTCAACTCCAACTAATTGGAATTGAAGCTCGGAACCTTCGCCGGATGTGTTGCCTTTTACTGAGTCCGTCCGGTTCAAAAACACAATAAGCGTCTGCTCTCGTAAGTCGGGCTGTGACCGAACCACCGATGAGTCAAAGGAGTTTATTTCCTGCATGGATGATTCATAAAGGCGTCAGATTTAGGCGTGTGCTACGTCGGCGTCGTTAGCCAAACTCGCTAAATGAGCAGCTCACGTTTGCACCACCCTCCCACTTCCAGAGAGACATTTGTCCAACTGTTGCTGGACAATAAAAAGGAAGACGTGATGGAGACAAGAGGGAGACCTGGAGGGGTTTCATCACACCATCCGGACCAGAGGGTCCAGGCAGGAGGGTTGGGGGGGGGGGCGGGGGGGTGCTAAACATGTGATGGAAGGAGAGGGCAAAGGTCAGACCTGAGGAGGACCAGAAGCCACCAAAGGAAAACAGAAAGTACCCCCCCTCCACCTACCCATCCATCCACCCTCTCCCTCTCCATCCGCCTCTCTCGGGCCGTTGCTATGACAACAGCAGAGCTCCACCCAGGAAATAGATGAAGAAAGCGGATTACCGGGGTCAGCGGGCTCTGCGTGCGAGTCTCTCTGCCCGTCATCGCTCGCACGTGATCCTGCCAGCAAGCGTCAGAAGGTGGAAGCGCTTGTTGCTGCTGCCTTCAGGGCCCGATTCTTGTCTTTTGTGTGTTTTTGGCACATAAATTAGCCCCAATTCATATGGACCATATATAGATGGATGGGTTGGGTGTTCTATCGCCCCCTGGTGGTGGTCGCAATAAGCCCCGCCTCTTTTAACACTGGTTTTAAGCGCAAAGACGAGTTCTGTCACTGGAAGCTACAAACGGACTGGCTGTTGGTTCTGACTGTTGCCAGAACTCCTGTGAAACCACAGAAAAGAACCAGAGGGGATCACCCCCCCCCCCCCCCCCCCCTTCACGTGAACACCCCAGTGAAGCCTTTTCCTTAGTCTCCCCCCCAGACGTGAATCCGTCTGATCCTCCGTCCTTGGTTCCGTGTGTCGACCTGCTGTCGAGCCTCTGACGGACTCAGACTGTTCTGGGAGAAGAACTTCGATGAAGTCGGTGGAGAACGCACGATGAAAACATCCCTTTCATGTCTCCACATCAGCTGATCCATTAATCACATTTGAGCTGAGCCAGAAGGATTCCCGCAGCCAGCAGCACCATTAGTCGGTTCTGCCGCTCTGGGCCTTCAGAACTTTACCAATGCCGCCATCTTGTGGTCTTTCTGGGGAATTACACCTCAGGTATTGTTGTCAGAACAGAAACGTTTAAATGTTTGAACGCATTAAAAATGATTTGATCCTAAAAGGAACTGGAGGAACACGCTAAAACTGGAAGCCAGAAGCTCCCAGTTATTTTATTTAAAGGGGAATAAAATCCACAGAGATGAGTTTGAAAGGTTGATACTTTCGCTGCATCAGAATTACTGGTTCAAACCTCGAAATATCCACTAAAAATGAACGTTTGGTTTCACTTTTCGGTGATACTCTGGGAATGAGAACGCCAAGGTCAAAGGTCAGCTGAACAGCAAACAGTTGATGATTTCTCATGTTTAAGGAAAACATTTAAAACTAAAGCTATTTCTGACTCGACATTTTGGACTTTAATTTTAGGCTCCTGTCAGTTTCTGACATGTTGACTTTACATCTGTTGTTTTAGTTCCCATGTAAGAACAATTTACCCCATTTTCTGTCCTATTTTAGATAGATAGATAGATAGATAGATAGATAGATAGATAGATAGATTAGATAGATAGATAGATAGATAGATAGATAGATAGATAGATAGATAGATAGATAGATAGATAGATAGATAGATAGATAGATAGATAGATAGATAGATAGATAGATAGATAGATAGATAGATAGATAGATAGATAGATAGATAGATAGATAGAACCTTAGGTCACAGGGAAGCCCCGCCCACTGAGCCCAGCAGGAGTCGTGGGCGGGGCCAATGGCCTCAAACCAGGAAGTCAAGCACCATGAGGTAGGAGAGGCAGCTCCACATACGGCCGAGGGGCACGTCCGGGCTGTAAACAGGAAGTAAGTGCAGTCAGACAGCAGGAGTATTTTTTAGGAATAATTTATTGCCGTAGGAAAGCGTGAGCTCGTGGCAGTATTCAATAAAAACCTTGACAAGACCGTAGCACTGCTCACAGACACGGACACTGGAAACCACGCATCCGTGGACGATCTGCACTATAAATATACTGGGTCCCATTTTTCTCCGGTGGAAAAATAAAGAGGTTCCAAAGTCAAAATTTACAAACATAAAAAAAATAAAAAGAAAAGAAAACCCACACGAATATGCGACCGCTGATCTGAGACCCTTTTAAAATGAGCAGGAGACAGTTTTACGAGTGATCGGGAGGAGCCACGCTCGTCTTTTCTTTCAAATCTTTAGTGAATGAACGCACAGTAAGGCCGATAACGTCACACCATTTAGCTCTGGTTGAAAATAAAAGCTCAGAATATCTACAAAACCTAGCAAAATCAAAACTGTACAGTTAAATTTACACTGAAACGAAGGAACTCGTATAAAAACAGTTTGCTCGTCTTTTTTTTTCCCCATAGAAACAAAGATTTTGCATCTCGGACAACATTTTTTTTTTTCCATCATTCTTTTTTTCTCTTGTACATTAAAATGTGGATCCTTCAGACATCTACTGCGTTATTTTTTTTTGGGGGGGGGGGGGGGGGGGGGGGGGTGTATAGACACAGACAACCACACACACACACACAATTTAGTGTTGCCGATTCACCTCAGTCTTCCAAATTCATGTTTGGACCGGGCAGAACCAGGCAGACACGGAGAGAACACAGGAAAGCCCCCGGGGGCTTTGAACCCAGGACCTTCCTGCTGTGAGGCACCGCCCACTCCGTGATGTGTGTATGTGTGTGTGTGTGTGTGGGTGCTGGGTGAGCTCTAACAGGTCGGGTTTGTACTTTCAGGCACTTTTGTTTGGATCCAGTGTCAGACTTCAGTGTGCTGTTGGGAGTCCAGCCCCGGGATGACCAGACGCTCAAATTGGCCCTCGTCGCCGCTCTCGTAGTCGCTTATCATCACTTCAGACTCCTCGCAGCACGCCGACATGTCTGAGCAGGACGCCGTAGACGTGTAGAGAGACATGGACATGCTGTCCAGAGCCGAGGAGTCAAAGTCCCGACTACAGCCCAGAGGGAAGGCCCCTCTGTAGCCGCCGGTGCCCAGGGCGGAGGCGGCGGAGGCGGCGGTGGCCTCCTGCCCCTCGGCGTCGCTGGCGTAGCTGTGCTGCGGCAGGTACTTGTTAAGGCTGTAGAGCTGGGGCAAAGCTGGGCGCTGGCGGATCCCAGGGGAGCCGCCCGGACTGCCGGCAGCTGGATCCAAATTCCTGCCCAGGGGCCGCAGCGTGTCGCAGCGGTCGCCGTACTCTGGCAACGGTGGCGGCGGCAGGTCCTCGTTGGCGGGGAAGTCCTCCGGCGGGGGAGGAAAGTCGCTCTCGATGTCGAAGCCACCGGGGTAGTAGTCCGTGTCGATGGCGTTTGGGTCGCTGTACAGTGGGGCGGGCGTCTCCACAACCTCATACTGCGGAAACTCCTGGATTCCAGGAAGCTGAACACTCGGCATCCAATCAGACGTGTCCCAGTGGTATCCTGCCGGCGGAGGAGAACCATCGTTAATGTCGGCGCCGGATCGGAGGGATCCACACAGAAAGTGAGCCCACACCATGCAGTGGTAGCACAACACACCGGCGCCATGAGTTGGTTAATGAACAACAATCAGGAGAACGTGTTTAACACACTGGCGTCCTGTTATCATGCCAAATCGCTCGATTTCCAGCATCATGCACACGGAATCCTGCAGAATTACTAAAAAATCTGCTGTAAACGAGCCTTTTTAGCTTCTAGTAGAGTGAGGAGACGGTGATGTCAGTCGATAAGCCCCGCCCACCTCGTCTATCTGATACCACTACTTGACAACGTACAATAAAACAGAAAATAATAACGCCAGGAAAGAATTAACAGTATTTTAGGAAATTGTAGCAAAAAGGAACGACGGGAATTTCAACCACTTAACAAAAGATTCCACTTAGTCACCGTCAAAGCCATGCAGGGGGGAGCTTTTATGGGATTACGAGGAATCTAAGAGGACGCCGTGAGCAGCGGCGGCGGCCTTCAACCGCCGCCTCACGCAGCGCTAAGGTTAGCTGAGGTTAACGGGGTCGGTGCACACCACGCAAACACAGATGTAAAAAACAGTCACCTCTCGGGTTCTTCAGATCATGAGCCAAAAAAGACTCTTTAGGAGGAGGAGGAGGAGGAGAAAGAGAGAAAACAGGTTTAGATCTGACAGGAAAGAACAAGTCGGCCATGAATCAAAGCAACCGTGAGGATGGAGAGGACGCTGACTGATGGACACCTCTGCTCTTTTCTCAGACAGACTTCCTCAGGAATCAGCCGGCCGCCGCTCAAACTTGAACTCTGCCGGTTTCTGCTCTCGATTAAACCCAATTAAAGTCTGGCGGCTCGGCGTTTTCAAGATAAAGTCTGTGCGAGAAAACTCAAATGGCGGTTGTAGCCGCTAAACTCCCGACACCCAGGACGACAGTAGTGAGAGATGAGAGCAATAAAAGAGTACCTTCTCCTCCCACCGTGTCAACAACAGGGCTGACAAGGTGGATTACCGTCACTATGGAGGCTTGTGAGAGGCGGGGGGGGGGGGGGGGGGGGAGAGTGGGCGGGAGAGAGCTAGCATTAGCACAAATGCTTTTAGAGTTGGAAAAGCAAAAATAAAAAAAGAAACCCAACAAACAGATGAGGAGGTCATAGAGGTGGGAGTGAGACACTTCCCACCCAGCTGAGAGGCACACTTTTAGTTTGCATCAGTGTGTGTGTGTGTTGAAGGAGGGGGGGGGGGTGTTTATGGCACGACACACTGATGGAAGGCAACATGGAGTGCAGGGGGGGGGGGGGTCTGGCTGGGATTGTGTGAGATAACACCACAACAACAACAAGATACTGAGAGGCTACAGGGTGCCGCTGACCATACAGATGGAAGAACCGGCGGAATTCCCCGCGGGCAGGAGTGTGATCCGATTGGATAAGAAGGAAATACAAAGGTGAGAATACAAAGGCCCGTTTGGAGCTACAGAAACGGAGGGTTTGATGACTTCTGGAGGTTTCTCCGATAATGAGACAGGCAGAACGTAGAGAAGGTGTTTATACCCCTGTGATACGATCCTGGATGCTCGTGCTAAACATCCGTTTGAAGCTGACGGAGATGGAAACAGAGAACAAACATGCTCGTAAACAAAAGAAAAAAGAAAAAATCAAAACACGTGAACCACGACACAAGTCATCAAACTCTTGGGTTGGGATAACGCTAATCCCGGGAGAATCCCGCCGCTTCCATCCGTACCGACAGCGACTGAGGACTTACGGGCCGGTCCCCCCATATTTAAAACCTTGTTCTGGATCTGTGGACCGATTTGATCCAAATGGGAGCTGAAGCCCCGTAGCACAAGGGAAGAGAAAGAGAACAGGTGACCTCCTGAGTCTCCACGTCAGAGCCTCGGACTCAGCATGCAGAGAAACAGTGTTAGCATAAAAGCTGGCAAAGGTTGAAGGTCGAGAGCGCCCGTGGCGGCGCTGCGGCTCACCGTTATCGTCGCAGGACTCCGACTGGAAGGAGCTGAGGGACTGGACCTCGGACATGCTGCCCCGGGTGTTGTAGGGGTGACAGGCGCTGTCCTCCAGGGGCTTTTTGGTCAGGCACGGGTCCAGATCCACCACTTTAGCTGCGAGAGGAAGCGCGTTTTGGGATCATCAAAGAGATCAAAGCAGAACGGGGTGAATTCTCGACAGCAGGAGAACCTGCGGCTTTACCGTCGTAGTCGTAGTCCCAGTTTGGCTTCTGAATGGAATCGCTGTCGGAGACGGAGTTGGAGGGCGGGGGAGGGGGCAGATTGGGGGCGACGCTGCAGACGGCCACCGTCTTCCTGTGTCCGTGCACAGAGTCGGGGTTGAAGGTGCTGAACTCTGGATGCTCCGGGATGGCCGAGCCCTCGAAGGAGTTCCTGTCCAGGTTGTTCCTGGAGTCGCTGGGAATGCTGGGGGTGTAGGAGATGGGCCTCACGGGGACCTGCGGCGGGATGTCCGAGTAAATGTTCTTGTTGAGTTTGGAGTCAAAGTAGGGCCTCTGGAGGAAGGAGTGGGGCACGCTGGAGCCCCCCGGTGGCTTGTCGCCGCCGGCCGTTGACCTGCTGCGGCAGGCCCTCTTGCGGATGATGATGAAGAGGAGCACGAGGATGAAGATGCTGGAGACGAAGACCACGATGCCGATCACCTCTTCCAGGCCGATGTTCCAGGCGGTGGAGATCAATTCGTTGCGGACGTCTGTGAGGAGTTCGCACGCCTGCCCCCCGAAACCCAGCGAGCAGTTGCACCTGTAGGAGCCGTAGGTGTTCTGGCACTGGCCGCCGTTGGCGCACGGGTCCTTCACGCACTCGTCCACGTCGCTCAGACACCTGAAAGGAACACGTGCGTCTCAAGGCTGTCGCGCGGGATCGGGAATCCGCCGCAGGACGGCGCCTCGCCGACTTACCTGTCTCCTTGGAAACCGGGTTCGCACTCGCACACGGGACCGTCCAGACTGTCGATGCACTTGCCGCTGTTCTTGCAGGGGTTGTCTCTGCAGTACGGCCCCAGCTGGCACCTGAACGCAACACAACGGGCGTCACCACCTCACACGCTAACTGAAAGGCTCGCCATGCCGAGGGCGCCGCCGTACCGTTGTCCTGAGTACTGGCCCCTGCACTGGCAGTAGAAGTCCTCCGCACGGGGAACGCAGGTGCCCCCGTACAGGCACGGGTTGGAGGCACAGGGGCTGATGCCGACCTCGCAGTGGGTGCCCATGAAGGAGGCGGGACACTTGCAGAAGTAACCTGAATAATTCAGAAGAGGGCGACAAAGATTTCCAAAGGTTAACCTTCAGCCAGGGGAGGAAGCGGCGAAAACAGACGACTTCTACCTCGACGGCTCGTCTGGGAAACTGCATTATTGAAAAAGTGCAGATGTTAGAGCGGCTGCAAACATCCCGCAACAAAAAGCCCGCGGGGGAGAGGGAGCCAACCCCCTGCATGCGAAGCAGCTTTTAATGTTAAAGTCTGAGTGTGGAGAGAGTGAAGGACGGGAGCGCCGAGCCTGGGAGGTCGCTGTGTTCCAGTTGGAAAAGCAACATGATTTTTTAATACGGGAGAAAAAGGCAGCTTGAAGTTAACGAGGAGTGATCGCGGAATGATCCCGTACCTCCGTTTGGCAGCGAGGTGCAGCTCCCTCCGTTGCTGCAGGGGTTGCTGGAGCAGCTCTCGGCGGGTGCGAGCGCGCAGCCCGGAGACACGTCCACGATGTCCTCCAGCACGGCGTGGGCGCGCTGGGCTTTGGTGTTGAGAGGCAGCTCCTGGCCGTTCAGGCTGATGGCCTCCAGGCAGCCGCGCAGCCCGTTGGCGACGGGCAGGCTGCGTCCGTGCCGGACTGAGCCGTGCTGGCGCACGTGGCCGCCGAAGTAAATGCGGTTGTCCAGGTTGAGGGTCCTCAGGGTGCCCGGGGCGGTGCCCGACGCCGCGTGAACCCGGTCCAGCACCAGCTTGGCGTAGTTGCCGTCCACCTCCAGGGAGACCGTGTGCCACTCGCCGTCGTTGACCTGAGCGCTGTGCACGGACACCAGCCCGGGGCCGCTGCCGCAGTCGAACTTGTACTGCAGCCGGCCGTTCACGATCTGCCCCCAGACGATAAAAAGCAGACCGGTTTAAATCCCATCACGTCGTTTCATTATCTTAATGAGAGGAGCGGGTTCAGGTTCCAAACGAGCGCATCCTTTTATCTCCACGCGCTCATCGTTATTATTATGTAATGATGCCATCTTTAACGATGACTGACCCCTTTATTAGCTTTAAATAACAGCCGCATCTGTCTGGATGGATCAAACAAAGAGTGCCTCTGAGCAGGGCAGCCTCGGCTCCGGCGTCGGGCACCAGACGGACTCTCAGAGGAATGTTTGGAAAACTACTTTCTGTTTGCCTCCCGCTATTAAAATAGCTGCTCTTCAAGCCACCGCCACATTCCAGCCGCCTCTCATGCGAAACTGTTTGACCTTTTGAACCTGCCGCTGTCGTGGCCTAGAACAGATGGCTGCACGTGCTCGGGAGAGGCCGACGTGCACGTCCGACCCTCCTCTGAAAAGCCGGGGGATTCATTTTCCAGACTCCCCTCGGACCCACCTCCAGGATGCTGTAGTCGGTTCCTTTGGCGTACATGACGGTGGCGTGGCTGGAGAAGGTCCGGAGCCTGAGGGAGAGCTTCAGCAGCTCTTTGTTCTCGTTCTCTATCAGGTGGTACTTCACGTAGCTGCTGCCGCTGAACGTCAGAGAGTGGCCGTCTGAAGGGAGGGGCGACAACTGGGCGTTCAGACAGAGCGGGTGATGCCAGAGGTAAATATATGCGGCTGCTCTTACCGGAGCATTTGCCCTTCTTGCCCTCTGGACACACACAACTGTAATTGTTCTCTCGGAGGTCCTCCACGCACTCCATGCCCTCAGGACAGGGGTTCTTCTCACACACGTTGTTCAGAACAGGACATTTGTCGCCTGAAAGGAAAGCAGGTGACACTCAGAACGGCGCTTCCCGACGGAGACGTTGTGGCCACCGGACGGCGGGCGGGGCGGGCGTACCTTCGCACTGGCACGTTGCCGTCCTCACGTGTCGCGGGGTCACAAAGCTGAGGCGAGCCGTGCTGTGAGTGGACATGGAGCTTTTGTCCAGTGTGATCAGCTCGTCGCAGAAACGCAGAGGACACTGCAGACCTGCGCAGAGCTTCTGGACCACCCGGACGATCCGGACCCCCGTCATCTCTTCAATCACCCCGGCGGAGGAATTTAGCTTACGGAAGACAACCTGAGGATGGACAGGACAGGCGGTTAACACCGAAGACAGGTCCGGAAAGAGTGCAGTTGGACGGTCAGGCTTCCGGCCTGTCCATGTTAATCAAGCCGGCCCATTTCCACATTCCATACCGCACAGATTCCATCCCATGCACTCACCTCCTGAGACTGGTACGGACTCCCAGATCTCTCCAGAGTCATCAGCACATCGAGGTCACCTTGTTCCGAAGACTGCAGACTCACTAACTGCACTTCGTTCCTCCGAACTCCGGCGATGTTCCTAAGCGCGCGCTGAAAGTTCCGCCAGTAGTCCCCGATGAACTCCTCCGGGGCGATTCTGGCGAATCGGACTGCGATGGAATTGTGCAAAGCCTGGCGGGACGCTTGCCTGACGTGGACGTTGACGTCAGCGGCCGCCACAAAATGGCCGTCGGTCACCGTCACATTGAGAGGGTAGTGGCCCACGTCCAGCGGCCACAGGGCGATGACTTTACCATCGGAGGCGGAGACGGAGAACAGGGCGGCGCTGTCCTCGGAGGGGGAGGAAGACGACGGCACCAGGCTGTAGGTCAGGGTGTCATAGATGTCCTGGTCTGTGGCGTGGATCTTGCCCAGGACGCCGCCTGCGTATTCCTCACCAGTGGTGGTGACAAAGATGTCCAGCGGGAGGATGGCGGGAGGGTACACACTCTCCTCGATGATGCGGACGCTGATGAAGGCGGAAGAAAAGAGTTGCGGTCTGCCGCTGTCCGACACCTGCACAGAGAGGGGCAGGGACATTAGAAGGCAGACGAGCTCGTCACCGCTAAAACGCTGGGAGCTTATCAACACTCCTCATCAAAAGGGGAGCAAAACGCCAGAAGCCGACTCGAATCGGAGTGTGCCTCTTGTGCGTAACAGGACATCGCGCTTTCATTTCACATCCCATCTGTCCACTTGCTCGTCCTCCTTCTAAAGTGACACGCCGACACACTTGATCACAACGTTTTCTGGTTGTTCTCTGCTGTGAGGCGCTCACTGAGGGCACAATTATTCACAAGGTGAAAAGCTTTTTTCTCTTCTTTTTAGCGTGAACACATGCTACGAATGCTAACGCAGATGCGGGCTCTGAAACACAAATAAATCAGGTTACTCCGGCCTGACGTTAAATCAATGCGGCCTCTCGGTTGCTGTGAGAGTTTCTGCTCGGTTGCTGTGACTCACCTGCGCTTGAAGTAAGTAGTGTTCCACATTTTTCTTTTTCAGCGCCCCCGCGGCCACGAGAGCTCCCTGCTCGCTGATGTGGAAAGCGTCGCCCTCGTTCCCGTCCACGATGGCAAAGGTGAAAGGTGGGCCGTTGTGGGAAGCGTCCCGGTCCGTCACAGCGAGCTGAAGAACGCTTGTGCCCTTTGGTCGGTTCTCCTGTGGGGAACCAGAGAGGACCGTTTAACAGTTCTCTCGCCGCTCTCCTGTTTGTTTTCCCATCTTAGGCCATCGTGGACAAACTGGATGTTCAGTTTGTCCACTAGGGGGAAGCAAAACCCCAGTCATGTGTCACAGGGCGACTAGTCAAAGGGTTCTTATTTACACATGCAGCCCTTGTGCTGCTGTATTATCACGTTGTTGCTTTGACCCGTTGTGTCTGAAGGAGTTGCCTTCTCCTCTTATATTCAGGTTCCATTTCCAGCCACCCTCTGAGAAAATCTCCCTTCGCCTCAGAGCCTTAACATAAATGCAGCACGTGAACTTTGAAAGCAGATGAAATATCAGCCCTGACAGATCTGAACCTCTGCTGAGATGAAAACATCATTTCGTGGGGACGCTCCTGCTTTTCCTGATTACACTTGTTTACAGTGCAGATATAAATCCAAGGTTCTTCAACCAGCACAACCCTGTCAGTTTTAGAGGGATGATTTTGTTTTATCTGTAATTGTGTGAGCTGTGAGCAAAGTGTGCAGAGGGAAATTAATCACTGTTTTGTTTGTGTTTCCTCATTTTTGATCTCCCGCACTCGAACACAAGGGCATCGTCTTCTGCTTCTCAAGTGTTGCCTTTATTTCTGGAGCCCATCTGTCTTGAGCTCATTATTGTTTGTATTCCTATCCTCAATTAATCCTACCTTTCCTTTGTTTTCCTTTTCCCTGCATTCCATACTTAAGATTCAGCCTCCGTCTCACATTCCCTCACTCCCACCTTGTCCTTACCTCTGTTCTTTCTCCCTCTTCCAACTTGCTTTTTGAAATTCCGGTCGCACAGTCTCCCATTATTTCTCCCTGTTAATCCTTCTCTACCCCCCCCCCCCCCATCCCAATTCCCCCTGCACCTTCCCCCACTTTCTCCCACACCGTGCACTTGAGCTCAGCAGTCCACACGGACGCACACACCTACCTGGATGATAAGGCTGTAGTTGGCCTGGGAGAAAAGCGGCGGGTTGTCGTTGACGTCGGAGATGTCGATGTTGATCATGGCGCTGCTGGAAAGAGGAGGCGTGCCGCTGTCTGATGCCACCACTGTCAGGGTGTAGCCCGAAGTCTGGCGAACAGAGACAGAACACTGTGGAAAAGGAATCCTGGAATTCTGTGGACAGTCATCACAGCGGTGTTGTTGTTCTCACTCGTTCTCTGTCGAGCTGACGAGCAACTTTCAGCTCCCCTCTGGCGGCGTCGATGGTGAAGGGGCTGCCTTGGTTACCAGCCACGATGGAGTAGCGCACCTGACTGTGTGAGGGCCCGTCCAAATCCTCAGCGTTCACCTGCCAGTCAACAACAAGCCTTGAACTCACGGAGGTGCAGTCTGGTTTTCTAAATGGTCTTTAACTTTAAAACTTTAGCGTCTGCTCTTAATTCTGTGAGAGGGAACGTTTCACTTTTCCGATTTAAGTAAATGGAGTTTATGACCAATGGAAAATTAAGGTAAATTCACCTTTGACACACAAACTTCGATTATTTAGACACGAACAGGTTTGGACCGAAGGAACAAAGAGCTGGATCTCAACAATTGCCGAGTAGATCCGTGTAACCTTTTCTATTTCTACTCGCTATTTCTTCTTGCTTCAAAAACACACACACACGCGCGCGCGCACAGATTTGTGCACGCAGAGGAACACCCACAGCCTTAAAACCCACCAACCACTGCATACTGAGTGGCTCCCCCAGGGAAATCAGCAGACAAAAGAGATTTACAAGCCTGAGACAATGGCAGGTATTAAAATCTAATTTTCTGATGGACAATTTATATTCAGGTACATTAGACACTGAGATAAACGGCCATAAGCAGAAGACTTTTATGAGGCATGAAGCCAGATGAGGGCACAGACGGGAATAGATGAGGGAAAAGGCAGTGTGCAGAAGGCAGGAAGCGCCTTATCGTGGGGAGAGGCTTAATGAATCAAAGGCCTTTCAATTAAACTGTGTGAGCATGTGTGACAGATAACGCATGAGGACGGGGCAGCAATATGGATGAAGAGCGCCGGTCCTAATTTAGCTGTGCCTCCAGATGGTGACTTTCCACAGGTGCAGATATGTGATAAGTGTAAGCAGTGAGTAATGTGCAGTAAATAATGACGGAGCGAAGGTGCTGGGCCGCGGGATAAAAGGGAGAAAGTTAAAGTGCGGATGTGGCCTCACCGTTGCAACCGTCCTCCCCAGCTCGGTGTCCTCGCTGACCACCGCTGTGTACACGTCCTGGCTGAAGACGGGCCGGTTGTCGTTGACATCGGTCAGGTTGATGTTGACGGTGGCCATGTCGCTCAGCGGCGGCGAGCCGCCGTCCGTAGCCTCGATGGTGATGTAGTATTCGTGAGAGGCCTCGTAGTCCAGCGGCTCGATCACAAAGACGTCGCCTGAGGACAGATGGGTTGTGGGAGACATGTGAGGCAGGCCAAAAACAGGCGTTTGTTTACTTCCACGTCATCTAGAATTAACATACCGCTACGTGGGTCCACGCTAAAGAGGCCGTGTTCGTTCCCGCTGATGATGCCGTAGGAGATCTCTCCGTTAGCCTCGGTGTCCCGGCTGGCCGCCTGCACTCTGAGCAGCTGAGTGCCCGCGGTCACGTCCTCGGACACGGTCGCCGTGTATTCGCGGTGCTCGAACACTGGAGGGTTGTCGTTGATGTCCAGGACGGAGATCACGACCAGGCAGACTGAGGAGAAACGTGGCGAGCCCTGGTCACTGGCCAGGGCCCTGAGCTCATAGGTGGCCTGCAGCTCGCGGTCCAGGGGGCGTTCCAGGCTAATGACGCCAGTTTGCTCGTCAATAGAGAAAAAGCCATCGGCAGAATCCAGCAGAGAGTAGACGATGTCGCTGTTCAGACCTGAAATGTCAGGAAAAGCATGAATTAGGGTCTTCCAAACCATTAATCGCAACTCAAACTGCCACTCTGCAGTCCTGCAATCCACATCTCAGCAATAAAGCCGCCCCGTAAAATGTTACAGGCACCATTAAGCCTGATGGCCGCGTAAACAAAAAACAACTTTAAAGTACAGGTGTGAGCAAGCATATTGATCCTGCGATCGATGTGTTGATGCCTGAATTATTCAAGTCGAACCCTTCCTAAAGTTTTCCAGATCATCAATCATCTCCACAGCCTTGGATAAATACTTCCTGTAAACATCTCATGCCCGCCGTCCTCATAAGTCATGTGTTCCCACTTGGAAGGGGCTCCCAGCAACGAGACAGAGACGTATCACAATAATGATCCTAATGTCTTTCTGCAGGTGCCCCCGTTACAGACCCATTTATCAGGTAAGTGCCTCCATCCTCTGAGGATCTCGTTATCGTGCTGGAGAGGCTACCAGGGGGGAACCCTCCTTATATGGATTCCCATCACATTTTCCTGCTCTGATCATCCTTGAAGCAGTTGCTTAAGGGGAAATGGTGCCGACTCCTGATGATGCCTCACGCATATATGGTGTGACTGTCTGTCTTCATCCGTCCGCTGGAAAGATGCAAATATGACAGCTAATAGCCATCATGCATCTGAAACCACTGAGAGAATAACTGCATCTACAACCATCTCTTTCTTTTTCTCAACATGTTAAACAGACAAGAGCCTTCAAAAGGCCAGAGATGGCTCTCCTCTCGGGGATTGTTTCTCTACAATATCATAACCTATGGTATTGTGGAAAGAACCGATAACTCTTTCCACAAAGGAGCCCATAAAGACTTTTTTTTTAAAAAAAATCAACAATATAGTGGAATAAATATGATGCTCTGGTCAAAGTAACAAGAAAACAAACAGGATTTATGCAGAAGCAGAACAGGAATGTGTAGCGGTCCAGTGTGGAAGGCCTTGCACAGCAGTTTGGACGTGTCTCCCACGCCGAGGAGCGCTGCTTCCTACAGTAGCCTTCACTGACGAGCGGCACCGTGGCTGCGTATTGAGACAAATGGGCCTGTCCGTGGCATCGAGGACGTGACACATCGCAGTCAGGGCCAAGAATGAGTCCTGGCAGTGGTATGCACTCCCAGATCTATGAGGATAAAGCCCCTCTTTAATCTTGGAGAGGGCTCCATTAGGCTTCACATACCGACGGCAACAATCAAGTCGACAGAAGCCTAATGAATTGAGGTCAAAGCCACAATAACTATTTTTTATCTAGATGGTACAAGATGTTTGGGACTTGCCAAATGTTCAATTAGTTTAAGATTTGCTTCAATAAAAAAAAACCCACAAAAGATATTCAACAAGTGAAACCTGGATGTGAGAGCAATGGAGAAGAAGAAAAGGGACCATCTGCTTTCACTCAGTTTAAATAATTATAGCATGCAGCCAGTTTCATTCTGCAGCTCACCTTCAAGTACCCTTACACATGATACTGGAGGTCTGAAATGCATTTTGAACCAGCCAAGCCTTGGGGAGGAAGTGTCTTTTTAGCATAATTCTGTGAAGGACCCAATTCTACAATCCTTTTCAGTCTGTCAAACTGTCAGTCGAGCTAAAACAAGAGGCTGAAATAATAACTGGAAGCTGAGGGCATCATTCCGCTGATGGTAAACAGCCTATCGTGGTTCTTAAGGCGACAGTGTGTTGCCTCACCAGACTCAAAGTATAATATCGTATAATCTGGAATGGCAAGCCTGAAATAAAAGGAAACTCAAATAAGGTGGTGTGGGGGGGGGGGGGGGGGGGGGGGGCTACAGCGGTGGATGCCTCCGTTCTGGCACTCTCTAAAAAGAGAAAAGATTAACCTCAGAATAACGTGTGGCTCCGCACCAGTCGATCGGAACGTTGTGGTCAGCCTTCTCGAGGCTTGAAGGGAGGCCAGTTTAATTCAAGTGTTATGGGCCTCCGAATTATAAGGGCTGATCATTTGTGAAATTTCACATTTGTAATTCCGCCTTCTTCCCATTTAGCACCGGGAAAATTGCATAAAGATAATAAGCAATCCATTTACTGTGGTTTGTTTCAGTACAACAATCTAATGCCTTCATTAGTATGTCTGTATGGAGGGAAATAATAGGTGTAGGTTGGTGTTTTATGCCATCCTGCTGATTTCTTGCCTGTATTAAACAAACTGATGCTACAACTCACCAACATCGATGTCGCTTGCCAGCAGTTTGGCCACGTAGGTGCCGATCTCAGTGTTCTCGAAGACGGTGAAGGTGTACGGATCGGATGAGAACTGGGGCGGGTTGTCGTTGACGTCCTCCACGCTGACGTGGACGTCAGCCTCACAGTAGCGGCCTCCCCCGTCCACCGCTCGCATGGTGAACCGGTGCTCTTCCTGCTCCTCTCTGTCCAGAGGCTGCGATGTTTTCAGCTCTCCTGGAGGTGACAGACAGAAATCAGGAGTCACGACAACGAGGAGACGACGACTTCACAGCTAGAGAGGGGGAGTTAAGCTAGAAATGAAACCGAAAACTCAGCAGTTTTAAAGGGACAGAAGAGAGAAATAATTAAGCCATTAAAGCGGCACGATGGGCTGATCCATTGGAATTGGCAGCTAACAGCGATGAGAGGAAGCCAACAGGCCCACAAAGCCTCTGTAAAACTCCCTTGATAATCCTCATGTGCAATAATTCTACTGGTAACATTCCCTCCCCAGGATCGTAGCTCTGCTGCTGGAAACTCAATATTGGGGGTTGCCAGAAGACAGCTGGCTACTGTTGCTGCCTTATTGTCTGTCGGGTTTGGGTTAGTACGTCTCTCAGCAGATTTCTGTCCTTATTTTCATTGTGAGGGCACATGTGCTGTATCGCGAGTAAATCTGTTTTAAGGCCTCACTAATGCTCAACTTTATATTTGAGTTTAAAATCAGCTTTTTTGTTGATTAGAGAGAGTTTCTTGGCTTGCTCTTGCTCTGTAAGCAGCCAGATGGAATGGAGAAAAAAAGGATTGATTTAAGATGACCTCCCAGGAGAAATCTGCAGGCACGCAGCATCGCAGTCAGAAAATTCAATTTAAGCACGCAATTCTATATTTTAGTCGTGCCGAGGGTCTTTCAGGAGCCCTGCAGGGAACTGTTCTTGGCTCCTTTTAAATTGAATAAATAAATAATAACTGGGCACCAGAAGACAATAAGATTGTGTCCTACATTACTGATGATTTAGTCAGACACACACCCAAGCACACAGACACACACTGCATGGAATACTCACACCTCCACATTCTCAAATTTGAAATAAAAAAGCAGAGAAATTGTGTGTCTGTGCAGAAAACAATGTTTTTAAAAAAAAACACCAGTTAACATTCCAATACCCTGCGAATTTAAAATATTTGCATACATATGAGGACACGTGAACATGCTGGCACACACCCACACACACCTGTGTCAGAGTCAATGATGAAGAGCTCAGATCCAGCTCCCTGCAGCTCGTATGTGATGTGTGCGTTTGAGCGGATGTCAGCATCTGAAGCGGAGACTTGCAGGATGAGTCTGCCAGCAGGGGAGTTCTCTGGGACGCTCTCGCTGTAGAGCGCCTGCGGAATGAGTCGGAAAAAGGAGGCGTTATTGGGAATAACAGGGAAGGAGGGGGAGGGCTGGAATGCTAAAATGAAAGTACCTTTTCACATCTAGGGCTGTTGTCATTGGCATCCAGAACCTTGACCTCCACAGTGGCTTTGGCAGTGAAGATCCCGTCGCTGGCAGTGATGTTTAGAAGGTAATTGTCCTTCTCTTCACGGTCCAGGGGCTTTCTGACAAAGACCTTCCATTCGTTCTGAATGTGTTCGATGGCAAATTGGCCGAGCGGATCCCCGCCTGATTGGTGTTGAAAGAGACACAGCACTTTAGCATGAGCAGGCAGAGAAACCCAGGAAGTATCCTGGTTCATCAAAAGCCATCTCCTCAGAATATTGAACAGAATTTCACCGTCTAATTATTCAAACTCGCGTCTGTACATCTTGTTTAGCATCTGCCAAATTGTATTTTAGCTACCTAAATATTTGACTGGGATTTTTGCAGTCTGTCTGGTTAAAGAGACTCCCAAACAGATAATATGGTTGTTTCAAATATAAGATATTAACATATAAATGGATACTCTCTATTAATCTCGAGCAGGAAGGATCTCCCTGAACTGTGGAGGCATACGAACGCCCACCTGTGATGAAGTAGTTGACTTGTTTGTTGATGTCCTCAGAATCGTCGTCAGTGGTGCTGAGGATGGCGATGACCCCGCTGGGAGGAGGATCGTCCTCGCTCACTGTGCCCTTAAAGACCTCCGCCGTGAAGCGTGGTGGGTTGTCGTTCACGTCCGCAACAGTGACTTCCACTCTGGTACCAGTCACATGTTGGACTCGGTCGCCTTGGTCGGTGGCTAGGACGCCGATCGTGTATTTTTCCATCTTTTCACGGTCCAGCTCTTTCAAAGTAGTCACCCATCCTGTTTCGCTGTTGACGGCGAACAGTTCTGAGATCTCCTGTGAGCTCTGCCTGGCATCCAGGCTGTAAACAACATGGCCGTTAGTTCCAGAGTCCTGGTCGCTGGCTCTCACTTGGATCACCTGAGTCCCGCTAGGAAGGTTTTCCACCACCACGGCCTCGTAAGGGTCCGACTCAAACGCGGGTTTGTTGTCATTAACATCTTTTACTTGGACGTTTATGATCGCAGATGCCACGATGTCATAGTTCTCCTGCTTGGTTTGGGAATGCAACACGAACTGGTACCATTTGGTGGTCTCGTGGTCCAGACTCTTCTGCAGTTTCAGTGCCCCGCTGTCTCTGTCCACAACAAAGACTTCGTCTACGTTGCTCTCAGGAGTGCGGCCTCTTACCAAACTGTAAACGACCGGCTGCTCGCTCTCGGCCTGAATCACGTCGATCTCTGTGCCGATGGGAAGGTCTTCGGCAACGGTGTAGCGGTACTGTGCTTCACTGAATTTTGGAATTGGTGTCTCAGGAGCAACAATTCTAATGTAAACCTGAACAACGGAATGTTTGGGTGGGTTCCCCGTGTCCTTGGCTCTCACAAAGAACGCATAGAGTTCATTTTCCAATCCAATGAGACTTTCTTTGGTCACGATGACTCCCGAGGTCGGGTGGATTTCAAAGTTCTCCTCCACGTTTTCAACATCGGCCTCAATGGAAAACTCAATGTCAGCATTGCTGCCCTCATCCGTGTCTGAAGCTGCGATTCGGACCACCGAGGTTCCTCTCGGGGCATCTGATGCGATGGTGGATTTGTAGTCTGCTGCCCTGAACTGCGGAGCGTTGTCATTGACGTCGGTGAGAATAACGCTGACTACGCAAAAGCCCACTTTGCCCCCGCCGTCTCTGGCGATGAGAGAAATAGGGACAACCTTTTCGATGTTATTCTCACGGTCAAGGCTCTCCAGAGTGAAAATCTCTCCATTTTCATTGACAGAGAACTTGTCCTTTGCAAAATCATTGACTATCTGGTACGTTATTTGCCCGTAAACTCCTTCGTCGCCATCTGTGGCCTTTGCCTCGGCGACCAAAGTACCGACGGGGGAGTTTTCAACAAGCTCCACCACGTACTCCGTCTGAGTGAAGGTGGGGTTGTGAAAGTTGGCGCCGATGACTGTGACCAGGACGGCAGCTGAACCTCTGAACACACCGTCGGACACCGACACGCTGAGGTTGTAAAAGGGCTGCAGGTTGGGCCTCCGGTGGTTGGAGACGATGATGGCTCCTGTGTGTTTGTCGATGGAGAAGTTCAGATCCTCGTTGCCGGATGTGAAAAAGAAGAGCAGCTTATCTTTGTCTGAGCTGTCGGCGTCGGAGGCCTGGACTTGGGTGATGAAGTGTCCTCGGGGGGCCAGCTCACTGATGGTGCTGTTGTAAGTGTTCTGTGTGAATTCTGGGGCGTTGTCGTTCAGGTCTGTAACATCTACGGTCACCAGGACCTCACTAGTGAGGGCCGGAACGCCTCCGTCCACGGCGCGCACCCTCAGCTTGTGCTGCTGCGTCTCCTCGTAATCGAGGACCTGAGCGGTGGAGATCACGCCGGTGTCACGGTCGATGGTGAAAAGGTCAGAACTCCGCCCCTTCTCCTCCACCAGCTGAAAGAAGACGTCCTGGTTGTTGCCAGTATCGGCGTCTTTGGCGTCGACTTGCAGGATGTGCGTTCCGATGACGGAGGCCTCCGAGACGTTGGCGCGGTAGGTCTTTGACAGGAACACCGGGGCGTTGTCGTTGACGTCTTCCAATATGATGTCCACGAACACTTCGGAGTGAGCTCCGGTCAGAGAATCCGTGGCCCTCACACTCAACTTGTAGGCGGGATGCGTCTCAAAGTCCAAGGGCTGAACGACGTGAACGACACCTGTGTTGAAATCAATCGAAAACTGCTTGAAAGGATCTCCCTCAGAGATCGTGTACACAACACGGGGGCCTTCCGAGTCGTTGGCCTGTACGTGAAGGACAGGTGTGTGCAGCTGAATGTTTTCAGGAATCTCAATGGTATAAAAGGCCTTCTCGAACACAGGCATGGCTTTGTTCACCACGGTTACCGGCACCTCCGCCTCCGCCGAGAGTGCCGGCTCTCCGTTGTCCCGGGCCACGACGACAATGAAAAAGTCCGTGTTGAGCGACTCCTTCTCCAATTTCTTTTTCAGAGAGATTTCCCCAGATGGGCTTATTTGAAAGTGCTCCTGGTCTTCCTTCAGGAGATAATGGATTTCCGCATTCTGCCCGATGTCTCTGTCCACTGCTGTGACCTGTCGGATAACCTGGCCTTCCTCGGCATCCATCTGCACGAGGGCGTGATAGGGCAGGTCCACAAACATGGGCTTGTTGTCATTTGCGTCTTCCACCGTCACGGTTAAGAGCACGTGAGCGCCATCTTCAGGCTGACCCTCTCTGGTGACCTCAACGACCACTTCAAATGTGTCTTGTGTCTCACGATCAAACGGAATCCCGGTGGTTGAGACCACACCGGACGTGCGACTGATTTCAAATTTCTTGTCAGGGTTCAAAATTTTATAGAACAAAGGCTCGTTCACTTGATTGCCAACGGCAGCGATGACCTCTAGTGTTTTTCTCTCGGACGAGTTCTCTTGAACGAAGGCTCTGTAGGACTCCCTGGTGAACTTGAGCCTACTCTCTTTATTTTCTTTGACGTGTATTTTCACGCTGGCAACACTGGCAAACCTACCATCTGAAACCCTGACCTTCAGTTCATACCTGCTTCTGAGCTGTGTGACATTCTGAACAGAGATCATGCCCGTGGCGGGATCCATCCTGAACTTTTCCCCAATATTCCCTTCAGAGATTGAAAGGAGAAGTTTGGAGTTGGGCCTAGAGTCGGAGTCTGTAGCGTTGATCTGGATAACTTCCACTCCTTTGTAAGTTGGCACGATGACAGTTGCCTCGTACATTTTCTGGCTAAAAACTGGAGGACAGTCGTTAACATCTATTACTTCGACGGTCACGTTGGCGGCGGCCTCTGCGAAGAGGCGGGGCATTCCCAGATCGTGGACTTGGACCGTGAAGTGGAACGCGTTTCTCTGTTCATAATCCAAAGCTGTTGTGATTCGGATGGCTCCGGTGTTTGAGTCGATAGCGAAATAGTTGTGCGCAAAAGGTTCGACGATTTGATAGACCAGCATGGCGTTTTGGTCGCCGTCGGCATCGGAGGCTCGGATGACTAAGGGAGTGTTTTCGCGGGTCAGAACGACGCTGTTAACTGGGGCCGATTCGCTGATGATGCCCGTGAACTCCTTCTGGGTGAAGATGGGAGCGTTGTCGTTTTCATCCTTCAGGTGAACCAAGAGCGTGGTGTTGGTGCCCAGTCCGGCCATGTTGGTGCCCTGGATGATGAGCGTGTACTGCGGCGTTGCCTCGTAGTCTAAAGGTCGCTGGGTCACCACCACTCCTGAGTTTGGATTGATGTCAAAAGCGCCGTTGATGTTGCCCCCTTTTATTTGATAGAAGACAGAGGACTGGCTGCTGGCCGTGACCAGGCTGACGAAGCTTCCGGGCTGAGCCGATTCGCTGACCTCTGCAGAGAAGTCCTTCTCAGTGAACCGGGGTGCGGCATTATCGGAGACCGTGACCTCGATGTGCACGGCGGCTGTTGTCGACAGCGGCGAAGCTCCATGATCAGATGCCTTCACTGTGAGCTCATACTGGGCTTTGCTGTTACGATCCAACTCTTTGGCCACTGTAATCGTCCCGAGGACGGGGTCGATAGCAAAGGTGTTTGCGAAATTTCCTGCAAGACAAAAAAAAAAGAGATGTCTTTATTAGCATTTTCTGATGCGATTTAAACAACGTCTGCAAAGCAAACCAGGCATACTGGAGCTATTACAAATAAATTAAGAGCAGTGGGTTTCTTGTTCTGATGTGAGAGCTTATTATAGAAGAATAGCATCATGGGAAACTCTGAGCCAGCTCCCACGTCCTTGGGAGATTCTCTCAGGACAAAGTCTTCAATAGTCTCCCACTCTTTGTAAAGTATTCCATTCATGGTCAAGATGCAGTGGGCAGAATAAGTCCAGATGACTCATCTTGATGATCTCATTTGATGTAATATTTGACAAAGGCAGCTTTCTGCTGAGGGAAATCAATAGTGGCGGAGCGAGTGTAAGTGTGTTTACCTGATTCCAGGCTGTACGCGATCTCTGCGTTGTGCCCTTTGTCTTTGTCACGAGCGGTGACCTGGAGCACGGCCGACCCGACGGCGGCGGACTCGAACACGCGGCCAGAGTACGGCGTGCCTACGAACCAGGGAGCGTTATCGTTGGTGTCGTCAACATTGACGATGACACGGACCAGGTTCCGCTTCACTGGAATGTCCTGGTCGCGGACCTGAGGAACGGGAGAGAAAGAAGCGTCGGAGATGAATGAGAGAGCCTGGAAGGCACAAGTGATTCCAATCATTTCAAAATGTAAAGCGTTTAGGTTCAGATGCGCGCTTCCTGTAAAGTGTAATTAGGAAGCGTTGGTTCGCACCATAACAGTGAGGATGTGGCGGTGCATGGTCTCGTGATCCAGCTTCTCTGCTGTGTACAGCGTGCCTGTCCCCGGGTCTAAGCGGAACTTCCTCAGGCTGAAGGGATCGGTGCTGCTCAGCAGCGTGAAGGTCAGCTTGTTCTTCTCGTCCCGGTCGCTGGCGCTGATCTGCAAGACCTCCGTCCCTGGAGGTTCGTCCTCAGCCACGTTGACTTCGTAAAACTCCTCGGAGAACTGCGGCCGGTGATTGTTGGTGTCGATGACGCGGATGAGCACCTGCAAAAGACAATAAACACACACTTTAGAGAGCGTCAGGTCGTTCAGAAGCTCAATGGAAATACAGAGACCAGATCAATACAAGCGACCGCAACTGCATGAGCCCATGAAGCCACCTAGAGTTTAATACATTACAGAATCAATAAAAAGTAACAGAGTATCTTAGATTGTTTTGATCAGATTTTGGGATGTGATCGTCTAAAATGAAACTGCGCTCGGTGCTTTGGATGTGCAGCCACCGAGCGCACCAAAGACAACATCCTCAAACTGTAAAATTCCACCCAGAGCATGTTTTATCAACACCAGCCACTTGTCTACTGGACTTCCGACAGAGGATTATGGAGAGCTGCTGGAATGCCATCTTTGCTTCCCAGAGCACCGAGGGGGCTTCTACTGTTGCCAAACATGGGGAACAAAGGAATCAGCTCAGATTAGACACCTGCATACCAAACACGGGGGAACGGGGGAGAGGGGGGGGGGGGGGCTCCCATAAGAAAAGGGCTGAGGCGAGCTGTTTGGTGCGGGAACGCTGAAGTCAGAAACAGTCAGACCGGCGCACAGCCGGCTCGCTGACCAGGATTTGTTAGATCTCGGGTCAACACGAGTGTGGGTTAACATCATAATACTGTTTATCGAGCCCTATGAGCTTATATCAGAGACAAATATAGACTCAACCTGACAGCACTGATAACATTCCCAATCTGCTGTGTGCTGGGATGTTGGCAGCGATGCTCAGCCTCACACATGTCATCTTGCAGGGGTACTGGGCTGCGTGCTGCGAGATGGCTGCCTGCCACAGGTCATGTGTCCTAAACACACTGCTAATCATCACAAAATACGGAACTAAATAAATGCTATTTTCTCATTTCGATGGAAAAGACAGACTGTGGTTTGTGCCGAGCACGCAGCGTGTTGATGATCTCTCCCGTTCCGAGCAGGCCCCGACACGTCATGCCAGACATCATATTGCACCAGATCCCCCGTGTCTCCAAATCCACCTCTGACACATACGCATGTGCACATACTGGCGCGTGCACGGCTAGAATCACACAAAGAGGTAGTCCAACGTGTCTCAATCTGGCCAGTGTCAGATAACACCTCTTGTGAAAACTGAATAAGGTGCTGAGAGCTGATAGTCTTGTCAAGAAGCAGAAAGGAATGGAACTCGGTCAGACTCCGCATCTGCAATGTGCTATTACACGGGCCTTAGGGGGCAAACAAGGGGCTATTCACCCCCACAGCCCCCGTACGCTGACAAACATGCCTTTCCCTTTCCGCCGAGGCTCTGAGGAACTTCAAAGCAATTCTGCCCCCAAACATCACAAAACAGCAGGACGCCTCTTGATGCTAGCAGACGTGTTTGTAGAAGAAAAGTCTGCAGTCTTTCTATACGGCCTCCTCTGGGAGCCCAACAAGGACTCGGACCGAGAGACAGATGGAGACGCTAAAGAAAAAAGAGCGGTGATGGGAAGATGAAAGGGGAAGAGACCGAAGCGACAGCCAACAAACTGTCAACGGTCAAATTTAGGGTAAAAAGATAGTGGGTGGGAATGACAGAAACACACAAACAGCTGACAACAAGAGGCGAAACTGAGTTCACGTTTGACAAAATGAGTTTAGGGTGTTAAAGGCGATGGTGAAAGCGGCACATAAAGAGTGTCTCTGTAACATGGCGCAGAGAACACGTGACGTGGCAGACCAGGAACAGATTGCGAGCAGAACAGCTTGAGGTAGTTCTGCAAAGCCAAAGGAGGATGTCGTATAGCTGCTGGTGGGGGGAGGGGAAGGGAAGACGAGCGGCGTGCCGATCCCGCCTCGCTGGCGCAGTTCCTGGCTATAAGGTGCCTGAGTCGGAATACAGCAGCCGTTGTCTCCATCAGCTGATCCTCTTAAGACGCTTACAAACAGCCGCTATGGTTAAACTGGAAGGGAAAAAAGGTTGTTTTTTTTTATCTAGACACAAACAATAAGCTTCATGCTGATATTTCCTACTTTGATCACAAAGAGGACGCAGTTCAATCCCTTTTCAAACTCAAACAGCAGGAGGCCTCGTTTGGGAAAAACACTCAAAAATGCACTCAAGAGGTCACAAAAAGGAGCTTTTTAAAACCAAACACCTTTTTGCTCCATCCAGAACAAGACACGGGGGGCAGAAGTCTTGCTCATTGTCCTTCTGTGTGACGCGTAGAAAGGACATTCCCTGCCAGGTGGCAGGTTGTGGGCAAAGGCAGGGCACTGGCAACATGGTCCCCAAACAGGATTAACACAGCCCACCACCTATGGAGCTACAGCCCGGTTCTGCTTCATCCCCCCCCCCATACCTGGCTAACAAAGCTTTAGAGGGGGGGGTGGGAGAAGCAAGAGGGTGAGAGAGTCGGGAAGAGGGAGAAAACTTTAGAAAGGGAAAATAGGCCAGCCTGTCTGGCAGCGCAGCTTCCACATGACTTTGATTTGAGGAACAGATAAGTCTCACTTTCAGCTGTCACAGGGCGCTCGCTGCACAGCTTCAACTCTTTGCCCTGGAAGGTAGCGACACACTCCACAATCACTGTTTGTTTTCTGCTTCAGTCTTTCCTAACATCTAAACCTTTAAAGCTGGAGTGGAATCAAATCCAAAAGTGTTGACATTGTCCATTAGAAAGCCTCTACAAACTACGATATGTCAAGGAATGCCTTTAAATGGAAGACTTGTTGTATGGTATATGGCAGACAGCTGTCCTAAATCACCAGTTTTAGTTTCCAGGGTGTCCAAACCTGAGTGGTCCTTTAAAAAGCTACAAAAAGCTTACCTCATCCTCACGTTCAGGTTTTGCCTGTTAATAGACTGGAATAAAGAACTGAACCTGTTCAGAAGGTCACAGCACGTTTTATTGCAGAGATACTTCAGTTGAGTATCTGCTGGCGCTACTTTAAAAATCTGCTTCAGGAGACAAAATAAGGGGCGAAAAATAGGCTATCTGTAAGGTTCTGCTCTGAAGGACATATGGCTTCTTTAGATGTGCTGCAAAAACGCCAGTGAAGGCAGCATTTTATCCAAGGCTCAGTCAAGCGCAGCAGCCAGATGATGAAAGGCTGCATTCATACAGACTGACAACAAATAGATTCTTTTCCAGTCTTCTGTCGCTCCTCTCGGAGACAAAGGACACAACATTTTAAATGCCACCGTGCCATAAGGCCCAACTATCATGTAAAAAATGCTCAAAATCTCAAGGACAAGGCATGACCGTCGAAACAAAAAGCAAGGACAACGTCCAAGATTAAACGCGTCTCTCATGGCCGTTTAACTGGGCTGTAAATCCAAATTAACATAACAGATTAAAAATGCGAGAGTGCAGCAGAATTTTGACAAAATCTGAATTGTTGGATGGTTCATCAATAAGCCTCCGCATTTTTGGTGTATTCAAGGAACGTTTCTAGCTGAGTTGGCAGGGTTTTATGCAAAATACAGGAACATTAGACAGTAAAAAGGACAAATATCTGCTCGGATCTGAGCAAAAGTAGAGGAGCGTCCACTGGTTCAATGAGACACAGAGGAGAGGAGGAGTAGAGGGCGCTCAGGAATGCACACACACACACACACACACACACACACACGCATGCACACACAAATCTGGCTGGACCATCATCACACAGGCTCACATAAGGAATGAGACAATGGAAGATTCCGAGTGTTCAACAGTCAACTGAGAATGTGGAGAACAAAAGCAGGAGAACAATGACCGTCCACATCTTGGCCTGAAGACACATTTCACTGAGTCTTCTATAGTTTACCCCCCCACCCCCACCTTCCCCACCTCTCTTCATGAAGGATCAACGCTTTGAATCACCCCGAAACATTTGTTGACATATTTAAGACAAAAATGAACTGCCCGATTAGTTTATTGACTGTTTTAGATGGAAGTTTAGTTGCAAAACGGTAGAAAAAGAAAGGATCTTCAGTCAGAAAAGCTAAACTTCAGGCAGCCGAACAGCTGATGGGTGCAGTAATCGTGTGTCTTGTTTCAATCTGTTTTCCTGTGTGTTCCACACAGTTCCCATTCAAATGAACCTCAGAGCTACAACCTGTCATTTCCTGCCCGGTGAAAGCAGGGATATCATCACCACGTCAACAGATCCCAACAAACAGGACAATCCAGCCAGGCCGTCCCTCATTACCGTTGCTGTAGTCATCGACGCTGACCGTTTCAACGGCGTTTCATTTACCTGCGTGCTGACATTCCGTGTCCCATCCGTGGCCTCCACCGTCAGGTTGTAATTTGATTTCTGCTCGGCGTCCAGGGGCCGCGCGACAATCAAGGTTCCGCTGGCCTTGCCCACGTCAAAGCGGCTGTCATAATTACCACCTGTGGAGTTAGAGACAAAGGATCAGACACCAATCGTTGCCACGTTGTCTGCACCAAGCAACGTAGACAGAGAGACGTGGATGAAGCGCAAACATTGATTTTTTTTACAGCGCTGACGTCAAAAACAATAATGAATAGATGGGTTGTTGTTGTCACTGTCAACTCAGCAAAGTAGCTACTTATCAAACCACAATAGCAATTTCATGCAATGGGTACAAAGTGATGAATGAAGACTGTTATATAGGCCGTGATAAAGTTAATAAAGTTGATCACAAATAAACAAGATAATTAAGGTTTAAATGACACAAGGTCAAAGGGGGGGGGGGGTTCCTAATTGACACAGGTTTAAGGGGAAACACAACAGTGGTGTGATACAAATGAACCACAGCCAACAGGCAGCACCAACACACAGTGTGGGGTGATCTCTTAATACAGGAGAGCCTATTAGGAGATCCCAGCAGCTACCTTCTGCTGTACAGTTGTAGTCACAAGCCATCTGAAGGATGTAAAACATCTCAGAATCCTCTATGCCGCCTTGCAAAATCCAACCAAACAGAACATTCCAGAGAAAAGAGGGAAGCAGAAGCAAAGCACAGAGAAAGAGGGGAGAAATGTGTCAGTCAGACATTGATTAGAAGGAGGAAAGTCTGGGAGGAAGGATGAAGCGCCCAGATTTTTTTATCAGTCAAATTAGGTTCTCTCATGCATACAGAGTGCCTATAATATATTTAACACTTCAGAACAGAGCTTCCACTTAAGGCTGTAAAGGCATGGTTTCAAAGTTTGAAAAGTATCTGTTGAACAGTTAAAATTTTACTTCGTGCAGGTGCAAGTTGATTAAAAATGGACTTTCAGAGCCCAAAACACGAAAACCTACATGAATTATACAGACAAGTGAAAGAATATCTCGGTTTTTCTCTATCAAAATATGATTTTAACCTTATAGAACATTCATCCTGTTTCAAATGCAGCTCCCATAGAACCAGTAAACTCTGTTAGCTCTGATATATGGAGCATTTCACCGGGATGGCGGGGGGGTCGTACCTGTGATTTCAAACCACACGGGCACATCTGACACTTCGGTGGCAACCACGCCCACCATGTGTGCCACGGGGTCACTCTCCATGACGGAGAAGACGAAGGGGGACTCCTCGAACTGCAGAAGAGCTGCGTCGGACGGCAGCTTGGGTTTGGGGATCCACTCGATGTGCAGGCGACAGGAGGAGGATTTCTGGGGGCGCCCGTTGTCCACGGCTTTAATCTGAGAGAAGGGGGGTGGCGCATAATTAAAGGCGGTTATGCAAAGACCGTGTTATGCAATGTTCCGTTGAAAATGAGTGTACGCGCGGGCCTGTGATTGATCCTGAGCCTGAGAGGCTCCGGAGAGTTTGGACATAAAGAACAGAAGCGTAAACAACGCCTTCGCCTATACGCTGAGCCAACGTGCGCGAGGAGGAGCACAGGTTAATGCTACATATACCGTATTTTCTGGACTATATGTCGCTCCGGAGTTTAAGTCGCACTGGCCAAAAAATGCATAATAAAGAAGAAAAATTGATATAGAAGTTGCACTGGACTGGTAATAATAAAGCTTTTCAAGGCTCGGTCCTGTCCGAGTGCTCGGAGGTTCTCAAACCACCAACAACAAACCAGCTTTTGTGAGCCATTCTTTTGTGCTTCAACCTTTTGGGATGGGGGGGTGGCTTCAATTACTGGAAACTGCGGTGCGCAGTGTACTGGTGTGACAAGAAAAAGCCACTTTGGCTGTGCCGGGACACGAAATAAAAATATACGGTTGAAGTACGGTTCCTCGTAAATGTCAGCGGATTTAAAGGCCCTAGTTGTGTCGCAGGCCGGCTTGAAGATGCTGACCATCAAATTTGACCCCACATTAATTAGACCGATAATAAAAAGTATGAACAGAGAACACAGGTGACGGAGTAGTCGTATCACTTACTGTCAGAATGTTATATTCTCCAGCGGAAGAGAACTTTTTGGACGACACCAACCCGGTCTTGGGCTCGATGAAGAACTTTCCGTTTTCGTCTCCCTCCTCGATGCTGTAGGAGATCTCGGCGTTGGGCCCGTCGTCGCGGTCGGACGCGATCACCCGGTACACCGGGTCTCTTTTGGTGGCTCTTTCCTTCTCCGGCTTTTCGCGCTCCGGAAGCTTGATCTTGTAGATCTTCTCCAGGAACAGCGGCCTGTTGTCGTTCTCATCGAGCACCTGGACGATGACGCGTACGGTGGTGGACTTGGCGGGAACGCCGTGGTCGGTGACCGTGATCTGAGGAGACGGAGGGGCGAGCGAGCACATTCATCGTATCTTGCAAGGAAATGAGCATCGGTGAGTAATTCATAACACTCAAATAAGTCTTCCTCAACTTTCTTATTATCTTAGACAGCAAGGGTGCAAGACTGCCAATTAGGCTCCTTTGATTATGTCTTTGTTGATTGTACACAGCGAGCAGCTCGACAGGCTTTCATTACTATCCAATTTAATAATGATAATTAAACCATTTTAGGCCACTTTCACAGGCACCCAAATCAACCTCAATCTAAATTCTATTCACCATCCACTTGTGTGATGGGTGCGCGGGGGGAAAGGTTCATTTGTATGCGACTGTGTACTAAAAACTTCAAAAATGGGAAGTAACATTTGATTTGCTGCCTTGTGATCATGATAAAAGACGCTTGGGTGGCTGCTGCACTAACGACCCACCAGACCTAATTATTTTTAATCAAATGCACCTCTTCATTCTCGTCACTGCACCAGCTGTGCATCAAATGTGCAAAAAAGGTAAGGATTTTGCTGTATTAATAATCATGAACTCATGAATCACGGCACTGGCAGGAAAGACAAAACCGCACAACCTTATCTGAGCGGAGTGTGTGTGTGTGTGTGTGGGGGGGGGGGGTTAGTCTGCACGCTTTTCTCCCACCGGCTGAAACTGTCAGACCTGCTCTGACTCCACTCGAAGCCAAGCGTGTGTACGTTTAAGCAGAGCTGCTGCTGCTCTCTGAAACTCCACCTGAATGTTGTGGTCCTCGCCCGGAGTCTGGGGGCCCTTTCAGGAGCACTGCGCGATAAATACATAATCACACATCTGCAATCCAAACCCCGGGGCCACCTTTTGCCGTGTTTCTGTTTAATTCATAAACGTTGGCTTCGGAGTAATGGCCGCATTAGTTTTTCCCATCATGCTCTGGGAGCGTGGGCATGCATCTGATGTCCATTGCTAGATGGATCGCATCATAAAACATTAACATGTCATGTTCACCGTTTCCCGGGAGTCCAAATGGTGTCTAATCCCCAACAAATCAAAAGAATAACTGTTAAATGGCCATCGGTGTTAAAGAAACACATCACTGGCTTCAGCTTTATCTCTCTATACGGGGGGATTTGCCCTGTTATTAAAGGTTTACGCTCAGGCTCGCTGCATGCTGGGAAATGTTGCAGACAACAGATGTGAACGGCTCGTTCACCTCTGCTTTTTCATCACAATAATGCTCTCTGCAGTCCAGGCCCTGCATGCTAAGCATGTCCTGGCATGTCCCACTTTAGTTATTTACCCACCCCCTCCTCTTTCCTGGGCCGCCGGCCTCTCATCCTGCCGCTAAAGCCCACACTCAGACGATCGGGAGCGGGGCTGTCTGCTCCTCAAATTCCCCCGCCGCTTTTCCGCGTTTAGCTCTCCCACTCTCGCACACAGGCACACGACTGCCGCTCACCAACCCCCATCCGTCCCACCATAAAGAGGCCGGAGACCCCCCGTGCTCCCTCCACCTCCTCCTGGCATTTGGTGCAAACAATGCTGACACAGCCCCCACCCTAATTGCTCCACATGTTCCACATGGCCCCACATGTTTCATTTCTTCTCCTACAACAAGCTCAAACAAAAACTTTTGGGTGGATTTGCTCTGCCAGCGCCCAGTTCGCACACAAAGGCGTGTGTGTGTGTGTGTGTGTGTGTGTGTGTGTGTGCGTGCGTGCACGCTCTGTGAGTCACGGTAACTCTCGATTAGCTGCCCTGAGGACACGGCGAGGTGTGTGCGCGTGGGTGTGGGGAGGCTGAATTTTAGGGTTTAAGGGTCTGTTCTACCCTGTGAATGTTTAGCCCATTAAAGAGCTTCCTGCTGGATTCCCACTGACCAGCAGACGTTTTTTTTTTTAAATTTACCATGGTAACGCACTCCTCCTGAGGGTGTTCACTCAGTCACTCTTTGCTGATTTAGGTCAAATGTTACTTTTTCCTTGGCTCTTGCTCACATAAACGGGAACAGGCAGGAGAAACTTTTGCTTTCTCTTTACTTCTGAGTTGCAGATTTTTAAAGTTAAACCTCGGCAGGAAGAGAAAAGTGGTTTTTATTTCAAGAAGAATTTTAAGCCAATTAAACTTGTATTAAACTTGATTTCAAAGTCCCGCTTGGTCGATTGAGACGAGCAACATTGACGAAACGGTTTGTGCCTCTTTTAAACTGAATTTCCCGAGTATAAAAGTAGTTAATGGGTAGCTCGCTGCCACATTACGGGACTTCGGTAAATCAATAGCAGAGGGCTTTGCACGGGAGCCTGCACACCAACGTAAATTCCCAACGTTGCTTCATTTTATTCATCAGTTAAATGCTAAAGTTTTCTGCTACTCATCAATTTTAGTGCTGTAGGCTCAGTCCTGGAACACCATAAGGGCAGAGGATAAACTCCACTCCGCTCTGGTATGACCCGCTGATAAATGAACTGTGTGTATTCTAATAATGATTAAAAGGCATCTGATCCGCTCCCCGTCGGCCCCGGAAACGCAGTTGAAAGAGCTGTTATCAACCTCCAGTCTGTGGAGGGCAAACGCAGCCCGGCTCAATTTAAACCCACAAGTTTAGACTGTGGCTGGTTGGGGCCGACGACGCTTTCCTGTCCCGGCTTGCTGCGTCCACGAGATGGAACGGTGGAGAAGAACAAAGGAATAGTGGCCGTGATCTCCCACACACCTCCCACTTCTCCACCGCCCCGTCCGGAAATCGGAACAAGGACAAGATTTAGCCAAATGGCCTTTCTTGTGAATTCCGGTCTTGTTTTTGTGCTGCCAGAGTGGGTGTGCAGGAAATGACATGAATATTTTGTAGAGAACGCGAGAAGGCACATCTCATCCGTCCAAAGCGGAAAAAAAAGGAGCCCTCACCTCAAGAATATGCTCATCTTGTTGCTCCCTGTCCAGTTTTCTGGAGGTGGTTGTGATCAGACCTGAGGGAAACAGTGATAATATCAGTGATTAGACAGGAATATATCAAATATTTGGAAAGAGGCTTGAAAGCGGTGAACTCACTCAACTAAATTTGCAAATCAGATGGAACCGAAGACAAACCAAGACACGCAAAGAAAAGAAACAGCATTTAAATAATAAAGCCGAGGGAAAAAAACGGACCCACCCACTCACAGTTGGGTGACGCAGTCTGAACCCTGCTGCTTCTCATCAGCCCCCCCCCAGGAGGACTCTCCCTCCAGGGCTTCCTCTTGTTGGTCACGTGTGGACCCACCACACAGCTACAGACACGTGAAATATCACCAAAGTGTGCAAACTGGCGGCCAAACGGCACGGCGGCCCAACACCTCGATTCTAGCTCCTCCACAAGCTGAATAAATAAGACGGAGGCGGCCGCCAGCATCTGCACTTTTAACCCAGGAACAGGAACCTTCAGAAAAAAGAACCCCGCTGCTGCTGGAAGTGTTCTAGCTCACCTTCAGAGCCTCGTTCAGGATTGATGTTATAGGACAGTGGGGGCTTTGTTAAGGCAGGCCGGGAAGAAGTAAAAATAAAAGCAACCCCTTTGAGTTCCTCTTAAATCAAACTGGAAATCAAATTCACCAAAAAAAAAAAAAAAGATGTAGACTGGTTATGTTATAGGCAGCGTTCCCTTCTCACAACCAGTGTAATTGCAAGTTAGCAGAGAAGCTGAGTGTAGAGGAGACGTGCCAGCTCCGACCGCACCAGCGCTGTCTGCGCGCCAACTGGGACTGATTAGCATAAAGCAAAGGATTTCCGAAACCCAAACCCATCAATGGCGCATGAGCCTGCAACGAGAATAGCAGGCCACAACTTACAGTTCCTGAAATATAACCTCCCTCCCTCGGCACAGCAATCGAGGCGCCTTTTCTGCCTGGATCTTTTTTCATCCTCTCCTCTCCTTCGCAGGCTTTATTTAATCTTCAGACTGAGGCGATGTGGAGCTACTGGAGAGATCTTTGATAGCTCCTCCGACGTGACGACACGGCTGCGCGTTTAAACGTCATGGGGTTTTTTTCCCCGTAAATGATGAGACAAATGAAAAGCAGCGCATTTACTTTTGGACATTAGCGCCTGTGCTAATGGTTCAGCCCCGCCACATCAAAACAGACCCCTCCGACTAATTATTCATGCACTCCAGCCGGGCCGGGGGTTGATGGATGATAATGTTTTCAAGTTCCCCCGTGTGCTACGGCGGGCAGCTCTTTCTCTTCACGCACATTACAGAGCAGAATACAGATGACAGCATTAACCACACGGGGCTGCGTCGCCCCACAGTAATTCCCATGCAAATGAGACGCCCAATCAATGCAGGACTGCGCATCATAACAGGTACAGGGGCTTCAAACGCAATCTGTCCCACAACAGAACAACGGCAACCAAAGCATCGGAAGCCGCGCATCAATAGTTGGAGTTAGCAAACCAAGTGTGGACCCAGAGTCTGCAGACCCAAGTAGGCTGTAAGTTAATGACACTGCATAACACAGTAATGAGGACATTTTTCTTTGGGGGGCCATACGGGCCGTGTAATCAATCTCATCCTTCCCATAGCTGTGGGATATTTACGGGGCTGCAGTAATGTGCACATGCTAATCCAGAGAGCGCGCGCTCAGATTTCATGATCGACTCCCATCAGAATTTCTCTTCTTCAGTAAGGTGTCGTAAATATGCGGCTGGTTGGATAAACAAGACGCTCCCCCAGTTGGGGTTGCGCCTCGGCAGCGGCGGGACGTGGAACGTCTGCTGTTCCGTCCCACAGAGCCGGCGTCTATCCGCCATTGTGCGGCTCTGTCGGTCGTCATTCCTCTCTGCATGTTTGTTTTGCACCCGGCATTTAAGATTTAATTTCGAAATTAAAATGAGTGCAATCGACGTGACGTCTATACTTGATACATGAAAAAAGACCTTTTCCTCTTTTGCCATGAAACGCTCATAAATAGTAATCCGCCGGCTCTCTCGTCTCTGCAGCAGAATGCTAATTTTCTGCGCAACCTGTTGCTAAGCTGTGGTGTACTTTAAGTATTCATGAAAGATCTAATTACCAGCGGTTATTTCATCAAACCTGAATCATATAGAAGCTCACTGGCCCTTTCGGTCCACCCAGCAGAGGTGCATACCTCTCAAACTGCACCTAAATGTTAAGGAATGGTAAAATGATTGCTTGGCGAGCCAAACCTCACCAAAAAAAGAGTCTCGAATTCCAAACCGCGGTCTTTGTAACAACACACATACACACAAAAGCCTTCTCCAGGCGTGGGCCGAGCTGGGCCGACAGTAATTATAGCCGTGCTGTTTTGAAAAGGAGAGGAAAACAACAGCAGAGCAGCAGTGGCACTTTCAACCATATCCTTGAGTGCTGCAGCCGCTGCTCCAAAATGGAGGCCTGGGGAGCTGAGGCGTCCAGAGCATTGCTGGGGCAGTTCATGCCCTGGCATTGCTCCTGTGATTAGGAGCCTTGACAACAACACACACACACACACACACACACACACACACGCAGCATTTATGTGCCACGTATTTAGCTCCAGACAATCTGGAATGTCTGTGTCGGTGCTTAAGAAATTTAGAAAGAGTAATTTTACAGGATTACCTAATTATTCATTTCCAATCCCTTGGCTTTGCTATTCGTGGAGAGAAAAACAAGACAAAAGCAGGCACCAAATTTCAGAAGGGCAACTTTCTTTCATCCATCACATGATGAACATCATATGAGAAAGAATCAGATTTTAATGCTAATGACGCCGATGTTCTGAGAGGAAACTTAAGAAGGAGTTGTTTAAAGTGTTCTTTAAAGCTAACGCGTAAAAATTAAGTCAGTGTTCAGCGCTCGGAGAAAAAGGCGTTAACACGGGCAACAGAGGGAGCCATATATGTAGAATAATGGCAGCATCTGACCTTTGGTAAATGTGTGAAAGGCACGTAGCCGCAGAGCGTCGTTTATATTGGGATTGAGATATCTCAGCACCCCGCAGCTGCAAAGCTTATTTGTGATATGAAAACAAAACCACGCCGCGGAGGACCGGAGACGATGGGGAATTCAAGTACCCGAGCGCTGGTCCCGATCCAACACTTGGAAGTGCCGCAGCAGCCAAGGAAAAGCATTACAGACCACAGCAGCGGGAGGTTGTCTCCCTTTTTTTAAGCTTGTTGAGACAGCAGACAATTTTTGTTGCCCCCTCGTAGCCGTGATGTCAGGGCATCCCATTATAGATAGCAATAGGGGCTTATTAGCTCGGCCAAATCCATCGGCATGTTTAACTACAACAATTTGTCCGGCTTGGCTCGTGTGTTTAGCATTTAGATTGTCTATTAGAGCTGCTCTCAAAGCAGCGCAGCAACAGAAACACAACCTACAGGTCACGTATATAGTACAGCTACTACAGGATGAGCTCCACCACATGGATGCGTCGAGTCTCCGCAGCGTTCGAGTCCTGTTTGCAGAAGAATTACATCACCGAAAAGAGCTTTTCAACTGTACGGCGAGTCCAGCAGGGACATGTGGACAATGCAGCATTTAATGATTGACTACAGCTAACATGGGTGTGGAAGGCTGTATAAAATGAAGCAAACAAAGCCCCGTTTGGTGTGCCAGGCGTAGCCGTTCAGCCGTATCGTGACCGGATCCGGTTTCTTTTTAATGCCTCGGGTTTATGCACGGCCACTGACGCTGCTGCAGCAGATGTGCTGAGCCTGTGGGCCACCAACGGGGCAGGCAGGCCTGCGAGAAGCGGAAGTCACAGCTGAGAGGTGAATAAATGTTTACCTATCTGCAGCCTGACAGATAACCTCACTTTATCTGCATTTCCTCCAAAATCATTTCAAAGCTTTATTAAAAAAATGAAAACGTGCCAGGGTAATATTGTCTGCCACAAAGAGCCAGGAACCAGGAAGATAATGCCCCTGTGATCCCAGGTTGGATTACAAAGGCGCTGTCATTAAACTGAATCCCAGCCAGCAGAGGGCCGCGACCGCTCTCGGGAACGCCGCCGTTTCTCATTTCCACGTTTTTCCCCTCGCTGTGGCGACCGACCGGGCGCCGAATCACCGGAAACATCAGGAAGTTGTTGGAAGTATCTGTTTCCTAGCTCACTTCCCCTGATAGTCGTTGGGGCTATTGGCCATTGTGTGTGGCGCGTGTGTGCGCACGCCGTGGTGTTTTCTCCCGCGAAATGAGAGGATGTCAGCGAGCGCAGATGATGACGGCCCGCTGTTCTCCTCGCCGCTATTGATTAGAACCGGGCCTGACGACGGCACAAAAACTGGCTGAAGGCGCCCGAGCCTGCTGACGCGTCTCCTGGGGCTTCCTGTCCCGTCTGAGGATTGTTTAATGTCTCGGGCGAGTCTCCTTTTGGGCGTAACCGCCGAGATAACGGCTCAAGGGTTTACGGGAAAACCGGCGTGACGTAACGTTAAAAAAAAAAAGAATAGAACAGAATAATAAGGTGTGGCAAAAGGTAGTGGCTGACTTTAAGCAGTAGAACGAGGAGCGCTGAGCAGGAAGCATCGAATTTTATTTTCCTATTCTGCAGCCAAACAGCAGGAATGGAAGGATACCTGTGTCTGACCCCCCCCCCGACAGGGGAGGAGTGTCCTCACTTGTCCCTGGGTGGCGAGGACGCCCGTGCTGGATGAGATTGCGAAATCCTGCATCCACAGTCTGTTATTTTAAATCCACTCATTAACAGATTTCAGAGGTATAACTTATATCCAGCTCCCGGGTGTGTTCGTCTCCCTCTTTTTTCCCCCTCTGGAGGTCCCAAAAGCAAGGCTGCGTCAAACCGGAGCTCGCGGAGCCTCCACAGAAGCGCTGGCCTTGCACTTTAATGACAAGCTCGCCGGTCAAAAAACAGCATGACTTGTTTATTTGGCAGAAACAAAGGAATCCGGGCCTTTCATTCGAGACCTGACCGTGCCACTGGAGCTCTGCGGTGGGAAAAAAAGGACAACCAACGCCACCCAACGCGTCAACTGGAGCCCTCGAACGCGTTTGATGTCGGGCAGGCGGCTCGCGGAGGCCCTAACCCAGAAGGCTAGCTATTTAGCTCGAAACACATGACTGCGAAGTTCCCAAAGCCACAAACAAAACACAGGCCTTAACGTCTTTTCCGTCCTCCCGCCCCTTGGTAACGCTTTGTAGATACGCCAAGGCTAGGCCTGCGCTGCCTGTGCAATTTTAGAAGGTGTAATTACAGAGACGTGCATGTTGTAAATTTAAACATTTTCAAAAACCTGTAATATGCGGTGGAGCTGCCATATTGAGCTGATCATGTGGACAGATATCAGGCCTGCGTTGCTCTCATTTACCACCGCAGACCAGAATAAATAAGCCTTAGCGATCATTCCCCGGCATTTTTAATACCTCTCGTGCCGGCGCTGCTGTCTTACAAGGCAAATAAAGAGACTTAAAGCAAGAGCAGAGAACGACGGAACTTTCTTTCCGTCCTGAACCCGTCGCCGGGGGGCTGCGACGCCCCAGTGATAAAAATTTCAACGTGCTTCTATATGCATGAAAGAGCCTTACCCTTATGCTTTGGACGCCCTCATTACCATGGACTTTTTTTTATGAAAGAGTACTAAAACTCCAACAGGCAGTGCTCCTGCACAGATGGTTCTGCTCAGAGGGGACGTGGCCGTCACCCGGTAACCACAGGTGTAAGAAATAGACCTTATTCCACCGCTGTGCGGTTTTATCACGCAGTCATGTGCGGAGGAAATATGCGCCAGAAAGCATCGGATGGAATTTAAGATTAGCGAGTAACCTTTTTAGGAGCAGGACGTGCGTTTCCCCCGGCATTATAACTGGGTCGGCGTCCATAAAAGAGGAAAAACCGGAATATATCTTGGGGGAAGTCGGATTGCAGAGATAGGTTTCTTCACAGCTCATCCTTCTGTGTTGTTAAAACGGCGTTATGTATCGCTGCTCTGTCTGGAGATAACTGTTCGATTCTGCGGGACTTTCATTTTTCAGACTTCTTATCAGCAAACATGAGCCGATTCTACATGCGCGTCTTTGACTCCAGCATCTATCTCGCCCGCCAGCGCCCGCTGAGCGGTGCCCGAGCCGAGACGGAGCGTGATCAATCCTTATTTGGTCAGAATTTCTGCGCGATGCCTCTTCCAACAAAAATAACCCCATTTTGTTGACAACCTCGGGAAACAGGACCACACACATCAGCCGAGGCCCAAACGGGACAACTGCGCATTCCTCGTTTGGCTTTAACAGGCACGCGCGTGCTTAAAAATGACAAATCTGCTCGTTCGGACCATCACAGTCAGCAGCGGAGCCGCTTTAATGGCCTTCCTTTAATACCTGCACCATGACCTGAACTCCAGTCTTTCACAAGCTAACTCAACTAAATAAACATTGACTGTACATGTGGCTCGTAAATCCACCGTGACATAAAAAATAAATCTGTGCTTCTACAGTGCTACGAGTGGCCCCGCCTCCACTAAACATAGCCTGCTCCTGCAACTTTAAAAGAACCCACTAAAATATTAATAATCACACCATTTTCATGTCACCACATGAGAGCGCACTTTAGAGTGTTAGAGTGGGACAAACCCCTGTTGGCTGGGGTTAAAATATGTTCGCGCTCTCCGTGCGTCCTGTCAGCCGTGCACGACAGGACCCACTTTGCTGTAAAGCCAGTCAGGTAAGTCATGTGACGTGGTCAATCCAGCCGATTTCTAGCGGGATAAAGATTTTTAATGGGAGCTGTAAACCGTAAACGCTCGTGATCTGGGGCGAGCGTTGCTAGCTGAGGCGGCTAGCAATCGTGTCGACGCCACGTCAGCTTTCCGGTGAAGCGGAAGTCTTACCTGTCCTGCCGTTAATGGCAAAGAAGCCCTGGGGATTTCCGCTGGTGATCCTGTAGCTGAGCTTGTCGCTGGCCTTGGTGTCGGGATCAATGGCATTTATCTGGATGATTGACACGTCTTTGGGGGAGTTCTCCATGACGGAGGGGTAGTAGACGGGCTCGGAGGTCTGCGGCGCGTTGTCGTTGACGTCCTGCACTTCCACGTAGACCTCGACGAAGGTGGAGAGCGGCACCACGCCGCGGTCCATGGCGTAGACCGTGAGCCAGTAGTGAGGCGTCGTCTCATGATCCAGCAGCTCTTGCGTGCGGATGACGCCTGGGGGGCAAGAAAGAAGCGAGGGTGAGGGAACGTTTTCATGTGGAACACGTGCCAAGAGTCGGTTATTGACCGCCATAACAACCAGCCCCCGCCCCGAGGACAGACAAGGCTGTTTGATAACTGAAACATGTCAAGGTGGGACATTAGCTACAGCCAGTCAATGCTGCTGTTTACATTCACCAGCGGGGGTGGGTGGGTGGGTGGGGGGGGGTTACTGCCAAATGGGGGCTGCAGCCTTCAGCTGAGCAAACAGCAGAGCTCTCAGAGGCCTGCGAGCCGGGCGGGTTAACAATAGAACGACGGGTGGAGGATGGTGCTCCTCGGGCTCCTGCTTTTACCACAAGATAGTTTCCAAACTACCAAAAATTAAGTGTGTGTGGTTCGGTATAAAAAGGCGTTTCTGCGCCGCCAGTGCGGCTTCAAAAGAGAACATTTTCTACACCCGCGGAGGCATTTTTAAATCAGGGGAAGAGCAGAAGTGTGAGTGTCCTTGCAGGGAAAAGGCAAACAGCAAAGTTTAGAGGAGGAAATTTACTTTAGTGCTTTTTATCTCCAGCCGACCCCACTTAGAAGCACTCTCCAGGTGCTCAGTGGGCACTTTCAGCCCGACTGTAAAAAAGATGCGCGTGTGTTCCAAAAGGTGTGGAAATGTTTCTTTTGGAGGATGAGGGTGTGTGTGCGCGCATACATGCGTCAGTTTGGTGTGTGTGGATGCATTAGTGATGGGCACTTACAGAAATCTGCATATTTACTTGCATTTACTTGAGTATTACCTTGCAAACAAGCCATTTCAACTAAAAATGAGGTCTGAAACGAGCGGTGGTCGCAATTAGCGACGGCAGAATTAACCGCAGCATTCTGGAGCCGCTGAACCTAGCTGATGTAGCTCGGCCCTCCGTCGTTGGAGACATTCTTTACGACTGAAGCACATGTCATGAGGCTCCCAGGGGCCTTTGTGTCTCCGTTCAACACATCTGTGATCCTGCGGCTGATCGGCGGCCTGGAACCATCACAACAGCACATGCTTGCTAACAAGACATCACCTGATATGTGATAGCCTTGTGTTTAGACTACAAATAGTCCTTCCTTGGAGCAGCTTTGAGAAAACATCAGCACGGCCAGAGTTTCGGCTATTGCTACGAGGATGCTATCGTGATCCATCCCTCCATCCATCAATCCACCCACCCGGAGACGAGCGAAGGTTTTTCCATCAGTGTTTCCAAGTTCCTCTTTTGTCTGAACACGTTATTTCATTGGCAGCTGCTAGAACACGCGTCACACGTAAAGACATATTCCCCCCTGATGTGAGTCATGTTAGAACACAGCAACGTTTATGACGGATCATTAAGTATAATCAGATTGAAACAAACCAAATGGTGCTAATAAAGGCTGAGGGGAAATGAGGAAGTGGCTCTTGTTAATGAGTCAACCATGTTATTTGAATAACTTGCACATGATGAGTCTCCATGACAAGCTCAAAGTCCACCAGATTTCACTGTTACACTATCTGAAAATAAAATAATAAAAGTAAATCATCAGGCGGACACACCCAGAGCGTAGGTGTGCACATGTCTCATTTCCTACACGGTGCCCCAGTTCATGGAGTCCTGAACGCACCCGCATGGACACACGCGTTCAGGTTGGAAGGGTTTGTGTAAACCACCTCCGCTGACACCTTTATTCACTCGGTAATCTGATGAGGTCCAAAGAGGAAGAGAGTCCGCCTCAGGTGATCTCTGGGAGAAGATTGCGTTCCAGCAGAGGAGTCGCAGAACTTTAACGCGGGGTGGGATTTTGAGCTAATTTGTTCGGTCACCCTGCTTTATTTTAGCTCCTGTGTATTTTAGGCCCGTAGTCGCTACTCATCAATCACTCTGGCTTTCAACAGAGCTGAAGGGCGTAATAAAGAGGACAGACAGGACAGAGGAAATAAGAGTCTTCCTAACATTTCCCAAATTAACCTAACAGATAACAAGTTAGGCTAAGGTATGAGGAGGCACCTAGCAACCAAAATAAGCTTTAAAAGTCACGTAACTAACGAATTTATATGAAATGAACCAAACTACTTCGGCGTTTTCGACTTTTATGTTGACGGGAGGGGAAGAAATGTGGGAAATGTGCTCAAGAAAGCACAAATGTCTTCAATAAATAAGAAATGCAGATGCTTGTGTCAGCCATTCCGAGGAGACAGAAAAGGATTACAGGGATAAATGTTTCAGACACCGGCGGAGCGGGAATTAGGAGGGGGGAAAAAAATCTTGTTCAACACTGAATGAATAATTATTACAGCCAGAGCGGCAACATATTCACGGCACTTTGATTATTGTTTGAGGGATTCAGACTGTGACATCCCACCGAAAGAAGAAGCTTCATTTTAGTTTACAGCGCAAAACAAACGTAGTAAAGTGATCCAGTGGTGAGAGTGTAATGCTGAAAAATGGGCTGCGAAGCCACAGATCACATTGCGGCATTTATTTATGGGGTTTATTTCGGTGCGCAGGTTATTCTGGTGCTCGGGTTTCCTCCTGGTCACCGCAGGCTTCTCTGACCGTCCAGGCTCGTGGATAGCTTGCAGATGCTCGTGCCGGAATTTCTGTACGTAAAAATGATCGTTCCTCTCCATAAACAGCTGCCAAACCACACACACGTGAGCTAAGGTGTGTCGAGCAATACACACACGATACAGCCTGTGCGATATGGACTTTGGCTGAATAGATCCTAACAAAGACTGTGCCTGAAGCCTGAAGAATGTTGTTGCCCCACCTTTCCCATATACCTAACCTACCCTGGAACACAAAGGCAGAAGCTGCCCGGGGCCATAAAAACCAGCCCCTGCCAGATTTGCATTCCACTTTTCCCTCTTGCTCTTTTTTAATCCCTCTGGCTTTGTTCTTCAAAGTTAGCGGAGCACAGTGGCGTCTTCAGACAGTCCGGGGTTTTTAATTATCGGGGCATTCACCGTGCGAGTGTAGCAGGAGCCGACCCGCGTGCCGATACAGTTGCTCTTTATCAGCGGGCCCAGTCGCAGCGAGGCCGCCGTTTGAACGGTCGAATGTAGCCGTTTGAAAATGTTAAACGACTGTCACAGGTTGTCAAACGCGTACGGCCGATCCGAGACAGAACCCGCTTTGTCTCCAACCGATTTTCCAATTTCACCCGGCTGGAGGAAAAAACGCCAAGAGCCGGGCCACAAAGCTGTGATTATGCAGCCAGGATGTTCCTCCTGCAGTTGAAAAGTTGGGGCTTTGCTTTGAACTGCTCCGTTAATTCGGCTCACCCCTTCCCCGCATTCCTCAGCCTTCTCAGGCCTCTCGCTCACATGCTCGCATAAACTAACTGGGTGCCCTCTCTCTTTTCCACAGGCCTGGCAGAATTCTTTGAATTCCAGCACCGCGCTGTCAGGCCCAGTCTGAGCGGAAGAGTCCGGAACTCGGCTCGCCGCTGCCAAGCAACTCGATATCACAGCGAGGTAAGACCCCGACACGTGTAGCCGTGGCTCGGAGGCACGAGCGTCGACGTCTTCGTGTATAATCAAACCCAATCGAAAGCCCAGAAAGGCCCAGTGGGTTGGTCACCATTTACCGTGACTGTAATTGTCCCTCCGCCTTTGAAGAGCAAACGGGGGTGACCGTGAATGAAGACGAGCCTAATGATGATGCGGCGTCATGGGAAAAACTCCATCTTTCCTCCCTCCATCTCCTCGCCTACAGAGCCGCCCCCTCCTGGCGCGACAGCGTGCGCCCGAAACGGCGCTCGTGACTCCACGACGCCTTCGTATGGGCGGCGTACAAGTGCCGCGGCTTTCCTTTATGGATTACAGATGTACAACATCTGTCAGATACATGGTATAAACACATGTTTGGGGAGAGGCTGCATTGTTCTTTGATGCGGCGGCTGTTTGATCTGGAGCGTATGACTGCTTCTTTTTCTTGCTTAAATAATATTCACTTGTATTGATTCCAGTGGAGATAACTCTCGGGCCTCGGCGGGCTCCTACAAAGACTCCATTGTTCCAGTGCTGCTTCACATGCACGGAGACCGGCCCCTGAGCAGCACTTCTCCATTCAGCATCGCGGTACTATTTACGAGCAGCCGCTCCACCTCCCGGCAACAGAGATCCCTCCGCCGCTGCGTCTAATAACGACGTGGTGAGGGCTTCATTCATTTGTTCTTTGTAAACCGGCCCAGATGGGAGCTTCCTCTCCGTTACAGATGACGGCAGAGCGGCCGGAGCCGATCCGGACCTAGCAGGAACTTCCCTTCTCTGAACCCAGCCCGTCGCATCAATGTCGCCACGACAGCGACGAAAAACGACATTTGCCCAACCTCCCCCACGCGCTTCATGTTCGGTGATTTACGGTATTTCAAGCGAAAAGACGACGAATGCGCGAGTAAACATGGAACTGAACTTCCTGTCAGGTGATACAACTTGCGGCTAATTCGCTTTATGAGTTCGAAAAGCCGAGGGCGCCATTAATTCGGCGGCCTTTGATCAGCTTTGAGGTCTCAGAGACCAGAAGGTTCACGCGGAGGTTAGATCTCTCTCAAGTTCCACCGGGGCTACTGACTAAACCTGATTAAAATGTAGACGGGCGATTCGTTTGGGAAGACGGGAAACGAAAAGGCAACCCAGCAGGTATCGGGTGGGTGTGGCCTGATGTGGGGCGGGTCTCCATGACGATGGTCCAGATGTGCTCCGAGCAGTGAAGATAGCTTTATTGCACTTGTGTTTTGCTAGCACCCACAGCTGACCTCAGGCCAGCAGACTAAAGGTCTACTTCTCTGGCTATATATAAGATGTAGGCCCTACATGGGAACTTATAATCCTCCCAAGTTTCCTACTGACCCACATACAGAACAGAATGCTGTTTGGGATTATTCTCCTCCACAAAGAGAGCCATTTATATTTAAAATGAGCGATGAAGCCAAGCGCACCTGCCCCTGGGCAGAGCTGCGATGTAAACCCAAAAGTCCAGCGCCAGGGATCGATAATCCATGTTAGTTAATATTTAAACCTGCACCCCGCCACTTATGCAATGAGAGATCCAACACGTGTCTGATTTCAGTCCGGTAGAGCGTTTTAGAGGAATGAGTCAAACGTCACCACGCTGGTGGAGAGAGAACTGGCAAACTGGGCCAAAATGCTCCGCTACAACCGATCGATCCGACAGCACGGCGGTTTCCTCCAACTTAGTTAGGACGTTCAAGTACTTGTGCCAAACTTTTATAGGTCTAGGTGAAGTTTTAATGGTGCTGCCGGACCATGAGAAGCGGCTCAGACAAGAGTCTTGATGAGGAAAGTTTAAATTGAGATGGCTCGGAGCCAGTGAGCTTTTAATAACAGACTCCTCAGACTTTGGTCCAGAAAAAAGAACCGTATCTGCAGACAAAGACCAGGATGGGACGCAAATGTTTTACGTAAAGGAGAAACCTCCTAAAAATAAGTGAAACCCTGAGAAAAGCATCCGTGGACGAGCCAGAGAGGCTATCCTCAGCCATCCCAAGAATCCAACAGCTGAAGGCCTGTGGCTCCCGTCTCCTTTCCTAATTTAACATTCTGGTTCTATTCTGAAAGATTCCGGTTGAGATTCCCAATCTGCAGCTGCAGCGCGGATCGAGCGTGATGCCGCGACACCGTGCGATGTGATCCTTAAGAAGGAGGAGGTTCTAAATGCGGGTGCCGTGACGGTCAGTCAGCTAATCCACAATAACAGGACCCAGCCCAGGACAATCCTATCATTTCTCCTAATAATCACTCATTAAAGGCTTCTGGGATTAAGACAAAGATCAAACCTGGCTCTTTGATTCTGAATCCTGAGCAGGATCCCGTGTTAGAAAGGGACTAGTTGCTGGCCTGCAGGTGAGGCTATAATCTACCTGTTGGAACCACACCTGACCAAACCCAAAGAATCTTAAGAGTCAAAGCAATCCAAAGAAAGAAAACACAACTATATTTCCATTCAATCAAAGGCTCCGAAGAGAAGACAGAGCCGGCGAGCGTATTTTCACACGCTTCCTGACATCACTTCCTGTTGACTCCAAAGGCCACATTTGCCATATTTAGCTAGAAATACAAACCACAAGTGACACATTAATGTGCGTGTGGGTGCATTGTACAATGCCCTCATTTAGGGATTAATTGTGTGTTTTTATCTGGAGGAAACGTCTAATTAGCCTGCAAGACGCCATCATTACTGAGTCTGGAAGAAGAGGGCGGCAAGTCCAAAACATTCCAATCAGGTGATTGTTAGGTTTCGGCCAGGAACTCCTGGAATTTCAGACTGCTTATTTTCAGCTAATTTGAGTCAGCTGTTAAAATCCTCCAGGGGAGCTCAGCAAGCATTTACAGATTTTCTCCTAAATAATTAGAAAACCACAGAGAAATCTCCTGTAATAATGTAGAAAAATTGCAGTTGCAACTTGAAGAGAACTTTTTCCTCAATGAAAAGGCATTTGAAAGCAAATATTTACACCAAGAGAGGTGGTCGAATCACCCAGGAGCCTCCAGCAACTCCTTGAGAACGTCCATACAAACCAGAAATAAAGCAGCCTTCCCAACAGTCTCCTATTTCCTCATATCGGGACTATTTTAAGGCTGGAAAACTCAGACTGTTTGTGCAAAAGACTTCCCGATGGTGCGTGTTTAGCTTAGAAAAAGCCACTCACCGGTTTCCTCGTCAATGGTAAATGTCCCCAGGCCCGAGCCGTCTCGTATGGAGTAGCGGACCTCTCCGTCCCGACCTTTGTCTTCGTCTTCGGCCGTCAGGGTCATGACAGAAGTGCCAACCGGAGCGTCCTCTTTAATAAATCCCTTTTCCACGAAGGATCGGAACAAAGGCCTGTACAGATTCTCGTTTACATCCACCACGTGCACCTCGATGAAGCAGGTCGACGACAGGGACATGGGCTTGCCTTTGTCTTTTGCTTTAGCCGTCAGGTTGTACACTTGCTTGGTCTCGTAGTCCAGGTTCTGCACGATCCGCAGGGCGCCGCTGAGCTTGTCCACTTCGAAGTGGCCGTCGCCGTTGTCGACGAGGCTGTACCGCACCTGACTGGAGGGTCCGATGTCAGGATCGTGGGCCTCCAGCCACATGATGACAGTACCAATGGGAAGGTCTTCCCGCACCTTCACTCGATAATTAGGCGGGACGAATTTGGGCGGATTGTCATTTACGTCTTCGAGGCTGATCGTGAGAGGCACCGTGGACACCAGCTGGGGCTCATTAAAGGCTTGGTCACGTGCCGCTATCTTCAGGACATAAACTGGGTGGAGCTCGCGGTCCAGCGGCTTTGTCACGCTCACCACGCCAGTGTTTGCATCGATGGCGAAGTGATCCGTGCCTCCCAGAATAGAATACAGCACGACGCCGTTATTTCCCTGATCCTTGTCCGACGAATCCACCTGGATGATCTCGGTCCCGACGGGCGTGCCCTCGCTTATCTGCACCGAGTAGGAATCTTGCAGGAACTGAGGGCTGTTGTCGTTAGCGTCCAGGATCTTAACCCCCAACAGGCGCGAGGATGACTTCTGAGGTATGCCGAGGTCGTAAACGGTGATGTTGAGGGTGTAAGAGTCCACCGCCTCCCTGTCGAGGGGAGAGTAAACCTGAAGCCAGCCGCTTTCCATGTCCACTACAAAATGGCTTCCCGTGTTTCCTCCTGAAATAACATACACAAGTTTCCCGTTGAAGCCGCTATCTGCGTCCGTGGCGCTCAAATGGACAATCCTGGCTCCGACGGGGAGGTCCTCTTTAACCTCGATCACGTTGGCGAATGCCTCAGCGAACTGAGGAGCGTACCGGTTGACTGAGTGAAGGTCCATTAAGTTGTCATCCGGCTCGGTTTGTGTGTGGATTTTACTGCCCTGGAGGAGCTTCTCGGCCAGCATGCTAGCAACACCCGTCTCCACGCACTTTAACTGGACGGGCTTGCGGGCCGTGATGACAGTAATGTTCATGAACATGGGCCGAGTCTCGAATTCGCCGTCCGTGGCGACCACCTGTACGCTGTGCAGGGAGACTTTGGCCGCCTCGCCCTCGCTCAGTGTCTGCTTCAGCGAGAGCACGCCGGAGCTGGGGTTCAGCTCGAACAGGTCCAGGTCGTTCCCTGCTTTTATCTTGTAGCGCACCAGTTGCAGCTCGTCCGCGTCGATGGCGGACACCGTGGTGATCTGCTCTCCCACGCCGTGATCCCGGGGCACGGTCACGTCACAGTCTACGTTCTCAAACAGGGGCTTGTTGTCGTTCAGGTTGTTTAATGTGACGGTGACGTACGCTTCCACCTCCCTCCGGTACGGGGACCCCCAATCGGACGCCCTGACTTTCAGGTTATAAATCCTCGGCATCAGCTCGTAATCCAGGAGCTCGGAGGTGGTGATGACCCCGGTGAAATAGTCGATGGCGAACGGCTGCGGGCTCATGTTTGTGATGCTGTAGGTCACGTAGCCGTTCTCGCCCCTGTCGTGGTCGGTGGCCTTCACCGTTAGCACGCTGGTCCCCGTGGGGACGTTCTCATCTACGGTGGTCTTGTAGGACGTCTGCTGAAACTCGGGCGCGTTGTTATTGACGTCGATCACATCGACGATGACTTTGGTTCCTGCTTTTGCGTCAGCGGTGATCACTTCCAGCTCAATTTGAGGGGTTGAATCAGCATTGATTGGGCCCGCGGTGCTAATTAAGCCCGTATCTGGATTGATGGCGAATCTGTTCTGGTTGTGGCCAGATTTGTACTTAAAAGCATATTTCTGCTGTGGGTACTTTGGTACAGCCGTTACCATAGTGACAGGCGTGTGGAGGGGGGCAAATTCACTCAAATTGACTCTGTAAATGGCCTTTTCAAAGACAGGAGGGCCCGCTTTGAACTGGGCAGGAGTGACATGTACCAATTTAACTGATGAAAATTGAGGAGGGCTGCCTTTGTCCTTGGCCTGCAGAGTGAGGTTATATCCAAAAGGCTGCCCGTCCCAGTCCACGTCTTTGACCGCTTTAATCTTGTACTCCTTGCTGCCCGGACTGCTTCTCACAGCCTTGAACTGCTGAAGAGGGTCACCAGCCACGATGCTCAGCGAAGCTATCTCTCCGTTCGGCCCGTGGTCGCCGTCCTCCACCGTCACAATCACATAAGTGGGGTCAGGGTCCATGTCCGAGGGGACCAGCGTGACAGCGGCGATGACAGGGGCGTGCTCGTTGGCCTGCTCCACCCTCACGGTGAGTTTGGCCATGCTGCTGAAGCCGCTGCTGCCGTACAGCTTCATCCCTCTGTCCACCGCCAGGATCTCCAGCTCGTACAGCCTCGTCTCCGAGAAGTCCAGTTTCCCGGTCAGCGTCACCACTCCGCTGGTCGGATGAACGGCGAACATGTCGGACCACTCCCTGAAACTGTAGTAGTATTCTCCATTCGTACCGATGTCCGCATCCGTAGCCGTGACCTTAGCCACGCTGGTGCGTATGGCCGTGTTCTCGGGGAGGGAAACGCTGTAGGACGTTGGCGAGAAGAGCGGCCTCAAGTCGTTGGTGTCCAGTACCTGCACCTTAACTCTAGTGCGGGACTCCACGTTCGTGTTCCTCTCTGACGCTTTAACGGTCAGCACGTAGTGATCTTTGACCTCCCGGTTCAGGATGGCGGTGCTTCCTCCTTTGGTCCTTATCCGCAAAAAGCTGAAATCTCCGACCAGGTAGTCCTCTGCTTTGAACAGGTTTTCGTTGTCTCCGGAGATGATTTTGTACCGTACCTCCCAGGCTGGATCGGAGATATAGATCCCCATCTTGGTGTGACTCTCCAAGTAGGTCTTAGCAGCAGAGTTCTCGTATATGGTTGCATTGTAAACAGGCTGCGTAAACTGCATGGAGGCGGCCCTCGGCACCCTTTGGTCCCCCACACAACCACAAAGGAGCTGCAGGAGCAGCACGAGCAGCGTCACAAAGTGCTTCCCCATTATCGTACCGTGATCTTCAGAGAGTCACCTGCAAATGCACAGAACACTGATGTTAAAATACATTAAAAATGCGCCCAACCCTTTAATGTTAAAGCAACTGATGGTCCGCCTGATCACTGGTGCAAATCTTTTCAGTTTGGTGCACGTTTAATATTATTTCTGCAAAGAAAAGACAAATCTGGCCACCCAGAGAGAATTTAGACAACAAAACTGCGCAGCCAACAAGTTATTGGATCATTTTAAGGCATGAATGTGACGAAACTGTACAGTGAGCTGCAACCACGAGTGAAAACGCTTCAGATCGCGGATTCTCTGCCCCCCCCGGACGTTTTTTCCCTCAGTCAGAGCCGCACAAAGACAATAAAAAGCGAGATGTCTGAGCAGGAGTCTCCAGAAAGCTGCAACATTTACTTTTGCAGCGTAAAGGTGGAATTATTCAGGCTTTCCGAGGGGTTCCTGAGTGACAAAGCTTAAATCAGAAACCATCACCTGCAGCCAACTCACAAAAGAACCATCTGCTTTAGACTATTGTTGCCCCCCCCCCCCTCCAAAAAAAAGTGCAGACTAAAACTTTATTCCACATTTACAAGCAGGCGTTTTTAATATCTCCGGTTCTGTCTGCTGACGCAAAGAAATGACCCGTTTTGCTGGGATGAAAGAGAATATTTGAAGAAGAGAAGTTAGAATTCCTGGAGACTTCGCTCTCCCCATCCCCCAACCGGAGCCATTCACTTCGGCAAGGCGATGAAAAAACACCCCGCACTTTCAAATAAGACGACAATAAAGAACCAATTAAACTGTTATGGGCACGCACAACAAACAGCACAGCCACCGTTTCTTTTTTTTAAAGAGATCCAGCCCGGACGTGTGTCTTCTTTTGATCCTTTGCTGGGTCTAAACTTGCCCGGAGATGTGAAGCAGGCAGCGGCTTCTTCCACAATAGTCGCCCGAAGCCCCTCGAACTTTTCCAAGCCTCGAAAAGATGCCCAATTCAAACCCCGGCGGGCCGTTATGGTGAGATAAACCTTCACCTACCTTTTCTTTTATTCGTCACATGTGTTTGGGGGGTTTTCGCGTAGTTTGAGAGGTCCAAATCTCGGCATGGTCATACGTGGACTCGTCTCCTCTCCGTTACTCCATGGAGCAGCAGCGGGCAGACTCTCTCTCTCACTGCTGCCCTCTCTCTCTCCACCACGGACGACCTGCTCCGTATCTCTCCGCGCTGCGCAGTTCCGGATCTACTTTACGGGCTGGCAGCGGGATAGATATCTTTCCGCCGCGAACCTGGGATCGCTGAACTACTTTCGCTCAACTCTGACCGCGCGTAATCTGATCAACAATATCACGAAAACGGCAAAAGGACGTTGAAGCCAGATTGGTTTATTTTACTTGTACGGTCTGATTAACATATACGCACAAGAGAAGGTTTATTTTGCTTGATCACGCACACCTGCAGAAATTAACCTGTCACCTCTATTTAATGCGCAATTTCTGAGTCACCCTGATAAATCAATAGCAAGCTGCCCTTGGAGATACCCTTAGAGAGAGTAAAACCTTATTCTCCTTAAATTAGTCGACCCTTAATTAAATATGAACCTCCTCATCTGCACCATTGATGTGTCGTGACGAGGTGGTTGATGGTACTGAAGAAACAGTAATTACTGTTTCATTGAGACGACAAATTACCTTTGATTCGATGAGGGCAAAAAACTGTTCAACAAAATAAGATCAAATATTTGTAGTTTGGACATCTATTATAATCCATTTATATTTAACGGCTTGCAAATACATGGTATTCCAGCGCGTAGTACCGCTTGACGTAATGTAATAACTAGGTTATAGTGGAATTAATGTGCGCTCCGGGGTTTGAACTTTGGCATTGGTGAGACTGATGGCGAAGGCAGAGTCGCCATGAAGTCGCTGATTCCACCTCCCCCCACCTCCTCTTCAGCCCTCAAAGCCATGCTGACTGCCTCTCACCGCATTCCCTCCCGGGAGTGTGGCTGCTACTCGATTGATGGCGCTGTCTCCCTGCTCTTGCCCGGCCTGCAGCGATCCGATCGTGCGCCGTGAGAGGTCCCGTGGTGCCGCGGCTGCATGCAGCCTGACGCCTGACCTGGTCAACTGGTCAACTTATACTGCTCGTGTGTGTGTGTGTGTGTGTGTGTGTGTGTGTGTGTGTGTGTGTGTGTGTGTGTGTGTGTGTGTGTGTGATACCCGCGCGCGTAGTCCGGGATGCGTGCGTATTTACGCACCGGTTGGCTGCTTGGCACAAAAATCATCACATTTTCCTTACAGCGTCATTAAAAACGCTTCAAGTTTAGGAGCTCCAAAGTTGGAACAGTTAAATTTGGAGCATGAATCAAGCTCCACACTGCTTCTAATTTTACTCAAAGCCCACTCACCGCAGCAGCTGAGAGACCGCCGGCTATCGCTCCAAACTTCACTTCACATAAATCCCGACAGTTTTCTTGCAAACATGTTTTCGGGCATGTCTCGCACCAGCGAAGCGCCTCGTCTGTGAGAGAATCCGCCACCTTCTTCCTCGGCTTTCAGCTCCTTCTATTCCGATCCTCCCAGTCTCAACTCACTCGGAGCCTTGATGCGCTTCAGCTGAGCTGCGGGCTGGTGTGCGTCGCTCTTCTCCGGTTCAGGTGAAGTTGCATGGTGTTGCCGCCTTCAGGTGATGTCGGAAATATTGACGCTTTATTCAGAGCGCCCGAGAATATCGGAAAATCTCTACAAAGAAATATTTTGTTGGTTGTTAAAACAAACAAAAAAAAATGCTGTCTGCAGCCACTCGCCCAAGTGACAGAGAGAAAAAAGAGGGAGGCGGAGTGAAATGGAGCCGCATGGAGAAGTGTTTTACTATATTATTCATGATACTGTCAAGTAAATCTGAGCTCCTCAAATGCAGCCAGGATCTGAGCTGAGATATCCAAGTCTCACCAACCACCTTATATGTTTTAAAGACCATTCTCACTCCTTTATCTTTTATTTTTATCAGTTGTGCCCCTCTGCTCTCTTCAGAAACCAGGCACACGGAGCAGCAGAGAGAGGTGAAATGTCTTCCTTCAGCTCCTCAAACATGTGGTTAACAGCTAAACTCGACACCAGGCTGTGAAGTGGCTGCCAAAAAATGCCTGAGCGGAGAGCCTGTTAGAGCCAGCAGACCAGCGTGAGAACCGTGTGTCCATTCAGCAGCGGCTCATTAAAGTCACATTTGCCTGCAGGCAAGTAAATGAACGAGACCTGTGGGTTCACTTCCCCTCTGATGGCTTTCGGTTCTGTTCCGACATCGGCCATCTTTCTATCTCCCAGAATCCCCTCTGATCTGCCTCTAAAGCTATAATTGAATTCAGGTCAGGTGATGCCCAGGGCTGCTTCCAGTGCTTTGATCTCACCAAATGTTTGCAGCGGTGGCCGCGGTGGGTCAGCTCGCTACCAGATGGGACGGGTGGGTAGTGTTTGCACAAGGGAATCTCCGGCCCTTAATAACCTTTTATCAATTGCTGCAACGCGGGGAGGGTTGGACAGGCTGGTGATGTCACAAATGTTGGGAAAATGCAGTTAAAAGCTATTTCTGCGTTCGTTCTATATAATTAATCAGCAGATGATTATGATGGGAAGTGGCCTGTATGCTGTATTGTGCTAATTAGCATCGCCACCACAGATCTGCACTCGCTGTATATCAATGGCATCTGGAGCCAATTAAAATTTCTGGTTTTTTTTCTTTGGTTTTTACATCAGGATCAGGCACCAGGTGGCTTTTGTTTGCCGCCATACCTCCATTACTGCGATTCCAGCCTGCGCTGAATAAAATGCAAATTGACCGGCAGATCATCCACTTTCACGCCGACACCCTGACATTTCTTCGGTGATGCCGCAATTTTTCCGCCGTGCTACAGATCCATAATGGCAGCGCGGCGGCTAAAAAAAACCCTCACATGTACCGGTATATTAAAAAAGGTCATGAAAGTACACTTTGTGCAGCTGCTTATTTCTGAATCTCAATGTCCCCCAAGGGGCTCTACTTTCTTCATCACCTTCTGTCCACAATAAAGAAAAAAACCCTCTTAAACTAGCCCGCAACCAGATGCTGCTGATACAAGGAGGATAATAAAAGTCTACAAATTGTAGATTATAGGAGGCAGACGTGGAAGGCAGCATCCGCACCGAAGAGGTGAAGGAGCCATCGCCAAAACCAGGAGGGGCGAGCGATGAGCCCTCATTTTTAACAGCAGTCTGCATATTTACACTCAGGTTACCCACTCCGGGCTCAATTTCCTCTTCAAATCGCTCTAATCCACCTCAGATTGTCCTCATATTGACGCGAGATGATACGAACCGGCACGAACCTGTGTGTCAAGTGAGTTCTGGTTTCCCCGTGACTAATGTCTTAAGCGGAAGCTACAATTGAATACGAGCTGAACTGCAACTTGAAGCTGTATCTGGAAAGATACAGATGATTTGTCAGGGGCCTGCGGCGACGAGGCGCCCGGGTGTCAGCTTCCCCCACCTCCCCGTCAGTGGAGGATCGGAATCCCGGGGGCACAGCTTAACTGTAAGAGATTAAAATGATTTAATATCCACCCTGCTGTGGCGTCCCCAAAGTCAAGACGCTGACCCTCCTCTGTTGTCAAGATGGGCCCCGCGCACAGGAGAATCTTTGGGCTTTTTTCTCGCACTCCTGACGGTGTTTAATATTCCAGGATGTTCAAATAGATAATAACACCAGCAATTTATGGAAATAGTCACAGACATTATCTACCTGCAGCTGGATACAAACTGCTGCGCTCTGGAAATAAAGTCTTCTGGTGCCTCAAGCAAAGCAGGAGATTAGCTCAGCTTTAGCCCCACGGTTGCGCAGGAGCTTCCGTAATTACCTAAGAAAATGACACCAGAAATGCGCCGCGCTACATCTGGAGCGACCTGAGTTAACGCTGCATTGTTTATTCTACGCTGATACCCGTAAGAGGAAAATAATACCTGCGAAACACATTGGAGGTCTGTGGTGGTGCAACCTTCGTGAGAACCTGTGCGGCGTTCCTGGGGAAATCAAGAGCCACTCCTGTTCTCCCGCTAATGAAGCGCGCATTTGACTGCGGCTGAGCTTCATTCTGAAGCGTTTTGCTCATTTAAAGTCTTGTCCAGAGATAGTTCATTAGCCCTGATAAATACAGGGGATAATATGTCACCTAATCTAAATGCAAAGATCTTGATACTGTGTTTGTTTACCTTCTCACTGAGCGTTGTCTTAGCTTAGCATGAAGATCAGAGTGATTACAACAACTAGCCCAAAGCTATTTTAAGAGGTAACAAACTCTGCAGCACACGCTACCAATGCAGCTAAAGCTATGTTGAATTAAAAGAGAGCTGGCAGGTATTTTTTCTTATCTCATCTGAGCAACACAATCCAAACAAATGGACAAATTGCATTGAAATTGGAAGAATTGGCTATTGTTTAGCTGGTGTGAGTGGCTAGCTATGCTCCAGAGCGACAGAATGAGGGGTTTGGTGACACCTAGAGTGAGAATATCGCTTTAGAGAAGTGAAAATATCCTAAAACACTGAGTGAAGCCGCATTTCATGTCCTCGGAACTCAAAAAGGCTTCTAAAACATGGAGCTATATTCCAGTTTAATTGCTCGTGTGTGACCGTGCGCGGCACAGCTGCAGTGAAATATTTATTTGCCAAATCGCCGTTTCCTGCCGCGGCCTCCAGAGTGCTGATGGACAGGCTGCTCACTGTGGCTCGGGGAAGATAACATCTTTGAAGCGTGCGTGCTGAATGTATCCTGATGTCTTGATATATGAAGGAAGACCTTGAATGATGAAGAATTAAGGGGCGGTTTTGAGGGAATGCTTTTTGCTTGGACAGGCAGATTAACAGCCCATTTCTGTGTGTTCTCCATAGCTACTGTACAGTTGGATGATGTATTACCTACAGGTGGAGAGGGATTAAAAACAACTTGAACACAACTCTGATTTATATTTTTGACCTACTGGATCCCCCCCCGGCTAAATCCTAATCCCGCAGAAATTGTGTCGGGATTATACACAAAAGGCGCATTTTGGACATGGATTTGCACGGATGGATTAGCAAAGCCTTGTAATGGAGACTCGTGCCGGTCGAGGAACCTCCTTGTTGTCGGACGTTAAAACGATGCTGAATTCCTCTTCATGTTACGCGCCTTACTCGCCTCTCACCCTGGGAGCGCCGATAATTCCTCGCTGCCATAAAAAGTCGCGAATTTGCTTCTATCAGCAAAAACCAGACGCGAAAGTCGGGACCGCGTGTGCATTACAAGGACGTTTGCACGTGTCAACAAGCCAGTCACGACAACAGAGCCTTTGCAAAACAGCTCAGGGCTTTGAGGACAGGGCTCGCTTTGAAACCCCCTCGAGGATGACGTCGCCTTCCGCTCTCATCCGGGGCCACGTTCGCCTTTCAACCCGCCACCAGCGCTGAGAGACAGAAAAACGGGAAATTAAAGGAAACCAGTAAGTGCATCCGCGTGTATTCAGTCAGGCTGCTTGGCTATTCAGTCCCTGCTCGCCTGCTTCGGAGGAGAACGAGCCAATCAGAGAGATCAGACAGTCATGTATAATGTATTTAGTGACACATTTGGTTATCTAATAGGAGCCGTATCATGCCTCAGATTTAGTCAGCTTAGGAAACACCCCTGGGGCCGGGAAACTGCTTCCTAATCCTCAGATCTGGAGGATGTTATATTACTCTGGGTAGTGAATAAAAGACCAAAGTTTCCCTTGTTTCCTCGCATTATTGAGGCCACAAAGCAAACAAGGGTTTGATTAAATACGGGAATGACGCAGGAGCGTCCGCGGCTCGGAGGATGTTTGCTGAACAACACAGACCCTTAATGCTCAGCCAGTGTCCAGCTACAAATTAAAACTCCGCTCCGGCTCTCCGGTGCAGGTGAGCCGAAGCTCCGGGACTCTGGATCCACCGTTTGTTAGACGGCAGTCATTGTGAGGCAAATGCCAGCAGCCACCACAGACACGGCAGCTAGCTTTTGTTTTTATGAGAGTGCAGCGAACACCATAATAAACTGCGTCTCTGCTCTGCTCTGGAAAGGTTGCGCCCATGTCTGGAGAACAGAGCTGTCTGGTTATCGTAGATATATGGGTTGACCTGGCAGGAGGGGCTACAGCCAGCGGTAACTGCCAATCCAAGCAGAGGACAATCCGGAGCACCAACAGGATAAATCCTGCTCTTTTAACGTCTTTAGGATTTTATCCAACACAATCGACAAAGAGAAAACCATCATCTGCATAGAAACACAGCTGCCTCATCAATTGCACCAAGAGTCAAATACTTCTTCCAAGAGAAGGATCCCCGTCCATGTTTGAGCGTCAAACAGGAAAACAAACAGGCACAACCCTGTTTGTCCAACCTTTGGGACTGTTTTCATCTCAAACTTTACACATCAGGGACAAGGCAACGCGTTTACAGCGCCGATCTCCGAGTCCCCCGGGCCGTTACAGTTCTGGAACATGACAGCTCCTGACACTGACATGGACTTTGTCCGTCCTCACAGACCGGGAGTGACGCGCAGCAGGGACATTACAAAGTGCTTCTATGGCAATAATCTGCCCTGTGGACAGCTGGGAGGGGCCTCAGCAGCATGTCCAGTGTAATAAAGCGGTTTGTTCCTCCTTCTTTGTGTGCCTGTGTGTTTTTTTGACAAATGCACAGTTGGAGTTGGCTTAAAGACACTGATGTTACTCACAACCCCCCCAAAACACCCCGCACCCAGCTTTCCGGACTGGAAATCAATGCCTGCTAGGACAGAGATGCAAATCAGCGGAGCAGCCGGCAAAGACTGGCACTCACCAGTGTTTGATGGGATTCTTTTTGCCGCTCTGGCAAACCCAGACAGACAAGCAGGAGGCGCGCTGACTGGACCAAAGCACAGCGGGTCAGCGCCACACCAGGTTCTGTTGAATCAACCTTCTGAACACACCACGGAATCCCAACCACCCTCATGGAAGCGACTGCTGTGTCTCCTCTGAGTGCAAACCTCTCCATTCCTGCCACTCCATTAAGTGCAATGGGAGAAAATGGGCCCGTTGGCGGCGCTCCGGGTTATTTTTAATACCCGACTTCCCATTTCTTGACCTCAGAGAACGACTGCCCGCATAATACTTGCTGACATTTTGACGCTTGCTGCTGAAAAGGCTCGTCCCTGCGACTCATTAATCCAACAAAGTTTCTGATTAGTGGAACAGAAGTGTGGAAGTGGCGGCGCTCGCGGCACACTTCTGTTCCTCATTTGGATGCTCGCATTCAACCGGACATTTAAGGTTAAATCCGTTGATTTTAATTGGACAAATGCCCCCTGGTGACATCACACCTCTACATAGCAGATTCCTGATTTCAGGGGTGCTGGGCGGCGACAGGTTTTACAAGACCACAGGTGTTCGTCGTGTTGGTGACAGACAAGTCGACATCAGACACGGGCGCGGATGGCACGGCGAAGCATTTGTGGCAGATTATCTGGGAGGAGGCGAAATTAATTGGATCCAAATTGAATTAGATCCAAATGTGATTCATATTAGACAGCGTTGGTTCGTTTCTGGGTAGGAAGGAAGTGGAAGGGTGAGGAAGAACCCCTGGCCCGTTTATATTTCCTGCTAACTGATTTAGCTGCAGGTAGCTAGCATCGAAGTCTATAGGCTCCTCAGAGGAAGGTGGTCCCAGGACAGGGTCTCTGTGTCTTACTGGTTTTCTCCCACTTCCATCCCGACCGACCGGGCTGAACAATGCTGGCGCCACTCAACAACGAGTGAGGGTGTCGAGTGCAGGCTATAAATACACCCCACATCATTATTCCCAACATTGGTGATGCAACCATGAAACGCCGCGTCTTCTAAAAGGAACAAGAATAAATACATTTGCTGCCTTTTTGGATTTTTTCTAGGAAAATCAGGAGCGTTCACCTATTTTGCCGCCCTGCTTATTTATACGGATCTCCTCTCCAGTGCGTGACCTTTTCTGGGAACGGGAATCGATACAGCGCGCCGTGATGCAGCAAACGGGCCGCTGTTTACTTTACCTCAGCGAATCTCTCGCTCATTTGAAAAGGTCAAGCGACTGTGTTATACTGACGGGACCAGGACTTTGCCCTTTCCTTTTGCGGATTGACTTGAAGCTTCCCGCAAAAATGGACTGCACCCGAGCCGCGTCCCCGCGCACACGTGCGGCGCGAGGTTCTAGTGCGCACGTGTGCTGGGGCCTCTCCGTCACACCTCGCCTCTCTTCAAAGAGATGGGCCGAAACAGCGTTTTATCATGGAGCAGGTCCACTTCCTCTTTGAAGGCCTGACAAACGGCGCCGGCCGCTCGGGCCCTCTCGCTCTGTTTGTGTGCAAAACATTACACAGGCTGTTGTTGTGGGGGAAGTGGCCACGGCGGCCGCTATTGAAGTCCGGGAAGAACGAGGGCTGAGGATTAGAGGCGTTCAAAAGCGGCTGTCCTGAGCCAGCCTTGATGCGACTGCACCTGGGAACAGGCTGTTCCGCAGCGGCGCTTTCCCAGAGTCCACCAGCGGCACAACAAAAACGGTGTGGAAAGAGCTCAGACCCTGAAATGTGGAGTGTGTCATTCCTGCGAGCCGCTCCAGCTCAGGAAAGAGAGGAACGATTCTTCACCGCGGGCATTTCAGCAGCTTCGCCACAGACGTTTGCACACTTATCGCCTCCGTTGGGTCTGAAAATGATAATTCCCTTGTTTTGTCTGAGGATATTCGGCCATTTCATGAAATTGCCAGAGACCTTTGACCTTTGCGGTGTCAAGAGGCTGACGCGCGGAGCAGGAGAAAACACCAGAGGTGTAATAGGAGCCGTTTGTGCTGCAGCGTCATGATAGCGTCGCTATGCCGAACATTATCTCGGCAATATTAGCGACCTATGGCCTCACGCCATCCCACTTTTGGAACTGGAATGAGATCCTTCTATAATCATTAACTAGTCCTCCTCCAAAACCAGGTGGTCAAGAATAGATCCGGTTTAAAAACCATAGTGAACTTAAAAGAATCCAATTTTTCCGGGATCTTGTATTCCTGTTTAAGAAGAACTCCAATTGCCTACTTGCTGCCTGCCTGCTGCCTGCTGCCTACTTGCTGCCTGCCTGCTGCCTGCCTGCCTGCTTACTTGCTGCCTGCCTGCCTGCTGCCTACTTGCTGCCTGCCTGCCTACTTGCTGCCTGCCTACTTGCTGCCTCCCTGCCTGCCTACTTGCTGCCTGCCTACTTGCTGCCTCCCTGCCTGCCTACTTGCTGCCTGCCTGCCTGCCTGCCTACTTGCTGCCTGGCTACTTGCTGCCTGCCTGCTGCCTACTTGCTGCCTGCCTACTTGCTGCCTGCCTACTTGCTGCCTCCCTGCCTGCCTACTTGCTGCCTGCCTACTTGCTGCCTCCCTGCCTGCCTACTTGCTGCCTGCCTACTTGCTGCCTGCCTGCCTGCCTGCCTACTTGCTGCCTGGCTACTTGCTGCCTGCCTGCTGCCTACTTGCTGCCTGCCTACTTGCTGCCTGCCTGCCTGCCTGCCTGCCTGCCTGCCTACTTGCTGCCTGCCTACTTGCTGCCTGCCTACTTGCTGCCTGCCTGCCTGCCTGCCTGCCTGCCTACTTGCTGCCTGCCTCTCCAGGAAAGCGTCTTCTGTCTTCTGTTTGACGGCTGCAGCGCCTCTGATCTGAGAGCGTCTGTGCTGTGATATAGATGCACAATAACATGAATTAACACACGGCTGCCTGTTTAGCGCCCGTTTATAATTGATAAGCTGCTTGTTGCCGCCGCAGATGGAGCCGTTTGATGTTCCGCTGGTACAGTAACGACGGCGGTCTGGACCCCCTGGCAGGGAGACGTTGATGTATTGATGTCATGGTAACAAAACAGCCATTTTTGTGGGGGGTTTTTGCCACTGACTGAAAATAATGGTGGGGGGGTGTAGTGGGGTAGTGGGGTATTCCATTACTTGTCTTTTTTTCCCGGCTGTCCCCCCTTTAGGAAAATGCCACTAGGAGAATCTGGCACAACAGTCGATGCGGGTGTTGCTCCCGCGAGGAGCCTGTGACATTACGTCGCTTCTGAGGGTGGAAAATCCAATCATACGGTGAGTCTCCCCAGACTCAAAGGGCCCCACGGAGCGGTGCATTCAAATGGTGTGATCAGATGAGCCCCCCCATCCCGACTCCCCTGGGACTGTAGACAAACCCAGGAGTGGAGCTGCAGTCAGACTGGGACGGTGTCGTACCGAGGAGAAGTTCCCCGAGTCATCACAATAATCACCCTGTGAGAAGTGGGCCGTCCTTAAAATATTGATGCAGAATAAAATGAACATTTTTATCTTAACCAGTAAAGAAACCATTAAAAATTCATCGCATTTGCAAAGATAGAGAAATTGAAGTTAATATTTCTTTCCTGGGCTGATAATATGCAACAAGCTGAGCGGCGGAGACCAGAGAGCCTTTGGTCATGGTTGATAATAGAGAATAAAAAATGCATGATGGGAATATTCCACGGACCTGCAGGGGCGGCCTGGCCCGCCATCATCATCATCATCATCATCATCATGAGTTACTTTATCAAAGTTCCAACCTCCGACCTTCAGAAAAAGATCAGACGGCTTTTCAGACCGCATGTTTTGGCTTTTTTAAAATTCAAATCTCTCATCAAAAGCAAACAATTTATTGCATTTCCGGCTCAATGTGTACCCTCAGATCCGAGCCGGCGCCCCGGTGACCTCTTCCGAGCAGGCGTTTTGCGCTCGCTAGCGTCTACAAGCGCTCGCTGACGACTTTGATGTGCCGCATCACATACGTGGTGACGTGCACGGCTGTCGAAAAAAGATTTTTGCAGGAAAACCTCGGATCGTTCCGGAAATGGATCATTGATATGCAGGTTTCAAGGTGAGGAAGGTTCTGGTTCCTATTCCAGCTGGTAGTTTTTCCATTTGGAGATAGCTGGTTCTCACCTTCAGCTCTACGGGGACGTTACCCCGTAACAACAAAAACTAGTGCCACCCACTGGCCAAGACTGACCAAGGAAAAGGTTAAAAATAGGATCAGTTTTTACTGGTTGGTGTTTTCCTTTTTAAGCAAACAGGCTCGTTTGTCTCTTAAACTGGATTCTTTTTCTCTAGTTTATTGAGTTCATCCGCAGAGTCTGAGTGTTGCCGGCTGATTTTCTTCTTTTTTTTTACAATTAGACTTTTCGCCTCGTTGATAAGAATCTGAAATTGCGACATTCTATTTCCGTCAAGACAAGACAAACTGGTGCCGTTAGCTGGCGGGGCTAGAAAATTACCCCGGTACGATTCCATCGTCACCAGCACCAAATAGGCTTCCACACCCGGCCCATTAATTCGTAGGGCTCTGCTCCCTCCATAACCTCCGTCAGGCGTTTTCCCCTTATTGATCAGTTAAAGTTGTAAAGGAGCATGTTGCTGCCCAGATGCTGTACCATAAAATCCCCAATTTGTGCGGCGGCCATTGTTGATCCATCGGCGCGATAGAATGCAGATAGGATGTTTTATACAACAGGAAAAATAAAAGATATGAATGAAATATCAACCACATTCGTAGAGCAGCTGAGCTACTATTCTCCGCTCAGCAGCTCCAAGCCAATTTAACTTGTTTGCTTGTTTGTCTGGGCCGAACAGATACGGTGGAGCCACTTAATCAAAGCTTGTTTGTTGGAACTGGTTTGGCTGCCGCCACTGGCGACGGCTTTGAGGGGAGCGCTGCTCGGCAAAGAGCAGACAGAACACAGAAAAAGCAAGAGGTGGCCATAAATTACCAGAGGATTCGTCATTACCGGCAACTTATTCCGAATCCCCGTAGCTGTTCATAAAAAAAACATGCCGAGTCATTAAGCTTTCAATTATCATCACATATAGGCACAGCGTGTAATCTGTTCAGTTGTGTCTCGGATGGCTCCCAGCAGCCTCTCTGTTTGCGAACGCCTCGGCCGCTAATGAAATACATGTCGAAATTGCTCTTTTTTCCCGCCAGCGCAGTTAGCTCATTAAGCCGCCGCTGTAGCTAAATGGGAATGCCCTTCGGTTGAGGCGGCCGACCACCCAATCTGGCCCCCGGTGAATTTACGACGGCTTCCTCCTCCGAACGTCTGAGCAGTTGTGCCCCGAGGTGGCAGCCGCGTCACCATTATTTACCCTCACGCCACCGGCAACTGGCTAAAAGGTCAGCTCGCCGTGTCCGCCCGCGCCTCGGCCACCAGGCGCTCGCTCTTTTCTGGGCTCGACGGCGACTCTGGGGAAATCTGACACCCCCACAGCTGCAGGTAGAGGAAGCAGCCGCTGGTGGTCCTCCTCAAATCACTGGCAATGACATATAGACCTCATTAATTACTGCTTCATTCTAATCGGATCCCCGACCAGCACCTTAATGCAAACTACAGAGAATAGGCAGACATCGGCCGGGTCAACAGAAAATTCCACGAAAATCCCCTCGCCTTAATCACCGCTGTGGCTAGCGTTAGCATATAGCATACAGTAATCAGAGGTCCTGCTTGACTGTGCAGGTGTGTTTGTGTATGCAGAGGCAAATGTTCATTCAGGGGGAAAAATAGAGAGAAATCAGGAAAAAAAACTCGACTGCTCAGAGGAAAAAGCCGAACGAAGGTATAAGGAGTCTGCTGATGTATTGAGCTTCACCCCTCTCATTTCCTCTGGAAGGCTGACAGCTTGAGACGGCCTCCCTCAGGCCTCCCACTTCCTCCTCCTCCTCTCTTCCTGTTAAAACACCGTCTGTTAAAACCATCCTCTGCCTCTCGTGCTCGTCCCCGCTATGTTCTTCCCATATTTTCTAGCTTCTTATACAGTTGGGATCTTGACCTGGTGCGAGTAAACCCGGCGAAAGAAACCGTCCTCAAACATCTTCACGTTAGAAGAGCGAAGCCAAAAATCTGATTTCCGGAGGCGACTGACTCATCCCAGCTCATATTTATATTGATGAAATGTGTCTTCACTGGAGGGATGAAAGGACAGAGGATGAGTGTCGGCAGCCTCTCAGTGGGACGCGGCGGCGCCGAGCTCGTCCAAGGAGTGTGTCAGACCAACTTCTGCTGACATCACATTAAAACACACGGAAAGGTTCGCGTCGAGATGGTGGGAATGTCGGCTTCTCGCCTTCAGCGAGTGTCGACGAGCTACGTTGTGGGTGCATCCATCATGTGCAGCGGGAGCCCGGAGGGAGAGCGGAAACACACGCAGCTGTTCAGCACACACACTCTTTTTCTCTGTGTGTGTGTGTGTGTGTGAATATATGGCTTATTATCAATGTTGTACCTAGATAAATCTATACACACCCCTGCTGTTGTTGACAAAATGCAAAAATCCTATTAAGCAAAGTCATTAAAAATGTGTGTGTTTAGTTTATGACTGCAGAAGTTGGTGGGTAATCAATGTCCCCCGCAGTGGGGGAAGCGTGTATGTGTGTGTGTGTGTGTGTGTGTGTGTGTGTGGTGATACAAACGATGATGGGAGAAAATGAAGTCCTGGGAAACGGCGACTCCCACATGAAGACCGTGTTCCACTCTGGTGAGGGCAGTGATGTCACAGCCAATTGCACCAGATTATCGCTGCCACAGCAATTCCCCCCCCCCCCCCCCCGCCTGCACGTGTGATTACGCCGGTATAACCACAGTTACGGCGCTGTTGACACCATCTCTATGACTTCCCCTCCTCACGCCAAATCTGATCACCGCCACGGGCCATTAATGTGCCGTGTAGCCCAACAGGAGCGCAGACAGAAAATTAGATTTGGAGCCTGGAGGCGGAGGAGCAGGGATGACGATTCTCCAGCTAATGGAGGATACGCACGGAGGACACGTTGGGGAGATGTTCTCGTCCTGGAACTGCTCATTATTTAAGGAATGGATGAAGGAAACACACACAAGTGTCCAGGCACTTGACAACATGGAAATGGGAATCTGGCGAGTTTCTGCTTCCGGTTTCCTTCGTCTTTTGAAGGGGACAAACTTCTCGGAGCAAACATGGAATTCCCCACGGGTGACATCACGGGCCGGCAGAGTTCCCAGTTTAGAGATACACAAATCTGTCCAAATCATTCCAGCACCACCGCTCTGTGTGTGTGTGTGTGTGTGTGTGTGTGTAATATTGGCTCGTAGATAGAGGTGGTCCCCCCCCCCCTTCATTAACAGAAGCAATGGCGGTAAATGAGCCTGGGTCTCTTCGCAGATGTATCGTAGAGTCGTGGGAATTTGCATCCCTACACATGTTTGGTGGGTTTGGAGAGGATCAACATCTGTGTGGGAGGGGCGGCGGTGCTGCTGTGGTCGTTTGTGGGACCCGGGGCCGTTATTACGGACTCATCCGGTGAGAGCTGGGTTCACATTCACAGCAAACACATTCGGCAAGGGTGTTGGACTCCACCACCGTCACCCTCAGTCTCCAATTAGGATATTCCGGGCCCCGACTCCCAGAGCACAGCTGGGGCACAGGGAGCGTCTGGGTCGGCAGCGTCGGATCTTTTTTTTTTGTGCAGACGATGCGGTCGAGTTTGGCTTCAACGCACTGCAGGGGAGCGTCGAGAGCAGCTGGTGAGAGCCAGCGCCTCCGGTTCTGAGGCTGCGGGTTTGTCGGAGCTGCACCCTCTGGGTTTGGGCTGGATGCAACTGGAGGGGAAGCATTCCCCTCGACATTTGCTTGGTTATTCCTTCCATCGGAAAGGAGAAAAACGTGCGAAACAGATGTGGGCGTATACCTTTAATGCTGAACTAGGAAGCTAGCTTGGATATAGCACGGATTAGCTGCACCGAGGTCCACCAGAGTGTCGGAACGGGTCGGACCTGTTTCACCATTACAATGGATTCCAGAGCTTTTCCCATTGTTCCCAGTCGCCTTACATGTCGCAATCACGAGGCGGAGCGAGGTGGCGTCCAGGCGTGCCGTATCGGCGCTTCTTGATGAAACCTGATTAAACCCGTGTGTCTGCGTGAAGGTCGTGGCGAGATAACGGTATGTGTGTTCTGTGGACATGTGGACGACCCAGCTGCCGGCTTATATAAGGTGGGGGGGGGGGGTGGGGGAGTAGTGTAAACACACTTTCACGGTCGGAGAGGTGTCAAACCCATTCTTTTCCTGCCTTACCTTCACAGCTCATTTACTCACACGCCGGACTCGGATAACAGCTCAGGTCAGACCGAAGAAGGAGGAGGAGGAATAAAAACAGTTTCCTTTCTTCTTAGGGGGGGGGCCAGGGGGGGGCAATTACTTCCTGAGGCAATAATGTTGCATCTGCCGTAGAACTGCCTCTTTATTTGGACGCTGATATTGTTCTGGCGGAATATCTGTAAATCCCTCCAGTTTATTTTAGGCACCGAATCTAATATGAGAGGTCACGTGGGGCTGGAGCGATTGGGGGGGGGGGGGGGGGGGTAGTCACGTCTCAGGCCTGTAAAAGTTATTCAGTAGCTGTCCAGGAAGTGTGTTTACGGTGAAAGATATATGATAGCGCTTCTGCAGGTTTCACTTGATTAATGACTCCGAATGAGCGCGTTGTGTTTGTGCAGCGGTGGACGCAGCTGTTTCAACGCCCGGTGGGGGGGTGGGAGGGTTGGAGGGGGGGTTAAAGCCGTGCTTCACCTCTTTTATGTGGGCTGCATATGCTCGTGTTACCTCAGATTGCGTTGGGAAGTGGAGCTGAAGTGGGCGAGAATGTGTCTGTTTCCCTGTTTCAGCTTTCAGGCCACGACTTTGCTAATTCCAGCTAATATATAAATTATTGGACCAAATGTAGCAGAAGAGCTTCATTGTTGCCACTATTGTGATGCTGAAATCCCTCAGAGCATCTTCATTGCTAGCATAAATGTGCTTAAATTGTGATGACAGTTGGAGAGAAAGCTAATGAAAGAGCGCAGCTCAGCTGCCCATCACGTTTAGATTTATGTTCAGACAAAATGATCATGCGATGATGGAAGTCTGTCGGTGCCGGTCGTCAATTTTCCGCTGGTATTAGCACGCCTCGCTAACGCCTCGCTAACGTCTCACTTACGTCTCCACCCACCCTCTGTGGTCAGGATAACCCCTTAAACAGCCACGATAATGAATTGTTTTATTGATATATTGATCTCTTCGTTAGCATCAGGACACTAGGATATTGACAACACCTGACAACCAGCTAAATACTCTTCTTTTTTAATTAGAACGCCTCCCAAAAAGAGCTTCTAAAAACCTTTTACCTCGCTCCACTTAGCTAAAGCTAAAAGACATTTGGAAACATGCTAAATAAAACCTTTATCTGCCATATTAACCTGAAGTGCTTCCATTAGGAAGGTTTACTGTTACTCCGGTCTCCGCAATAACGTTCACCGACTCGATTAGACGCCATAAAAAGCTCCATCCCTGAATGAGGGCTCTGCTTTTCCCGATCCATACCGGGTTACGTAACTCCTAAAGCACTTTATGAGGGGCGTCTCACTGATAAATAAAACCACCGACTGCTACATAAATTTCAGGATTTACCCAAATGGCGTCTCCAAACTCACCCGTTCTCTCCATCTCAGTGCTGCACCCCCACCTCGCCGCCCCCCGCCACCATTTATCTCTGACTAATAAATTGGAAGTTGAGATGATGGACTCTGACTTGGTCATGACTCGTAGCCCCCCCCCCCCCCCCCCCCCCCCCCCTCCTTTCCCGGGCCGTCAATTGGCCCATCCGTCAGTCAAGCGGAGGCGTGATTCTCATGTGCCGCCCATCATCCCTCGTTCATCATCTCGGCTCATCCGAACCCTTGAAACTGTTCATCATTTACCGCCGTCATCTCTCCCTCTCTGAGATCTCATCCGTCTCGTCTAGATTACAGGATCCCCTCCCATCCTTCACTTTTTTTCACTGTGGTGGACAAACGAGAACATCCAGCCCTTCGCTCTCCCCCCTTCCTTCATATTTCTTCTTTTAGGGTTAATTGGAGGCCAGAAAAAGCCCCTTTTCTCAATCAGCCAGAGTTTTGGAAAAGTCTGGGCGTGTTTCTACTGAAATTACCCATGAAAATTCCCTCAACCCCTAAACGTTGCCTGAAAAAAGGATCTACTCAAGCAATCGATCCTCCTCCTCCTCCTCCTCCTCCTCCTCCTCCTCCTCCTCCTCCTCCTCCTCCAGGAATAAAGGAGCAAAAGGAAGCCTTGTTCTGTGTCGACTCAACCCAAACTAACACATATCAGTTCGTAAAGAAAGGACTGATGGAGAAATAAATAAACCTCAACGTGACAAACACAATGAACAACAACAACAACAACACCCATCAGGAAGATAATCCAGCCCCGGCCGGCTCCGTGCGGGGGCAGCTGCTTTTATGTGGACCCCGTGACCCGCGTCGGGACGAGTCAACCGTGAATGATAGTTTTGCTTGTGCTCGGTGACCCGTGAGGAAGCTCCACCTTGAGATCAGGGTCCCAGCACGCCGTTTCATGAGGTCATTCAATGGGGGAAAAAAAGGGCGTTGATGTGAAACCTGGAGCGAAGTGGCTGATTTACAGTCTGTCAAAGTAAAGGTGAGTTTTGGGGGACGAGGAGAAGATCAAAGGATCAACAAATCCCGACATCCACTCTGCCAGGTTTCATCAGTGGCAATATTTGAGCACCCCTGTTAAAGGAAGAGCAGCAGTTATCTGAGTAGCTAGCTTTAGCCTTTAGCCAACTGGCTACAGTCTAATCAACTGAGAAGCACAAATATGATCAATATTCGCCCTCGCGTCTCCTGTTCAAGTGTTCATGGCTATTGGCAGATAATAGACAGAAAATTCGCACGTGGCGAGGGCCGTTCGCCTTTGGAACCGGCGGAATAAACGTAGCAATAACGGTGAAATCGATCAGCCGCGCCAGAGCCCGTCTGCCTAGGCTTCGCCGCACACCCACGGAATGAGCTGAGAGGTTTCCCGTCCCAGCTCGGATTGGATTGCTTCTCCCACTCGGCCTGTCATAACAAATAAACGCACCAGCTAATAGGCCGCGGCGGCGAGGCCCCATAACCGAACCCCGGAGGAGCGTCTCTGGCAACGGTTCAGGCTCACCGGAGGGCGGATGTCGCGGACCAGGAGGTGCGTAAGAGGCTTTGATGTGTCGGCGCCGGCGTGAGTAAATGCAGATGGTTCCGGGAGCGGGAGATCAATGAGGGGAGGTGTGAGACATTAGTGCCATGACGACGGAATTAACAACGAAAATGGACTCAGCTCAGAGCGCACCACTCAATATGACTTCACTCAAACAGCGTCTGAAACTTGGAGCACGTAGCAGGAAGAAACCCAGAGCCAGGACCAGTTCACGTATGCTAATGCTAATGTGACCTTTGGTGTTGTCACAGTACCAGACCAGGTTTCTGCATCTCATAGTCACCGCTAACGGTTTTAAATGAGTTAAACTTGCTGTTAAATGGTCGTCCATGACCTCAACGGACTCATCTTTGTCTTTACAGGTTTACCGGCTGCTGACCGGAGGAGACAAACACCCCCCCGAACAAACACGGGCAGTTTTATTCCGCTCGCTCCAAAAGGACTCGCTTCTGAGAATCGGCTGTTTTTCTCCACTTCTCTTTGGTGTAAATGGGTTTTTCCACCTGACGTCTGCCTTTGTCCAGCCTGGGGGCGCTGAAAAAAGAACCCTTTTAGTGCGGTGAGGTTGATGTGACCCAGGACCGAGATGACCTCATGTCAGCCAGAACTGTGGTGGTGTGTTTGGGGGGGGGCAGCCTAAAACATCAGAAATATAGACATATTCTTCGAGCAACCACAGCTGCAGAGTCGTACTGCTTAATTGATCGATCGCAGCATAGCAACAGAGTAAACAGTAGACTCCGCCCCCCCCCCTCCCACACACACACACACACACGGACACACACACACCTTCCCTAAATCTATCAAGCACTGAAAAATTCCAGTCCAGTCCAAAGGCGGCAGCGCGGCCCACAGCTACGGCGGAGCGAAGAAGAGTGGATGGATCTGAAGGTCCGATCGATAAAATCAATTTCAATTTCATCACTGGGTGCTGAGCTGGGGGGGAAGGGGGGGGGGGGGGGGGGAGGGCGGGGGGGGGGGCGGTTTGAAGAAGGTCCATGTAAATAACAACTTTCTCTAAAATTGTCGACCACAGGGAAGTGAAGTATTGCATGGCTCTCTTGTATGCTGCACCCCCCCTTCACACACACACACACACACACACACACACACACACACACACGCGCACACACACACACACTCTCTCCTTGCCAGTTTCTTCGCTTCAGTCATTCCGACCTCACAGTTCTACTGGGTTCCTCACTGCAGCGTGGAGTTTATTAAAGAAAAGGAAGAGGTCCTAACTCCCCCTCAGAGGAGCGTCTCTCCTGCTTGGAGTTCATTTCCGTTTCACGGCTCCTTCAGCGGGAACCCCCCCCCACACACACACCCCCACCACCCCCACCACCGGCCCCCTCGTCCACATTTGGAACTCCCGCGACACGATCAATGAGGATTTCATTTGCACTTATTCAGCGCTAATAAAGAAGCGGCCATTGGAGGAATCCCCCATCAGGTAAACGGCGCTAGCTTGAAGAGTTTCACGCTCTTTTATGGGCTTAAAGCTGCTCCAGGAATCCGATTGTGTCGTTTAACAGGAACCTCCGAGGCCCCGCTTTTATGTCGGAATGATCCAGTGCCGCCGGCTCTCTTTACAGTGTCCTAAAAACAACGGGTTGATTACAGCGTAGATCAAACAGCCGCGGCCATATTCGGCTGAATAATGACCCTTAAAAGGCCGAGTTTAAAGCGCATCAATACCGCGGAACGGCGGCTCGGTGGCCTAATAAATCTTCCCTGGAGGGCGGAGAAGGAACGAAACAACAATGGTGTGGAAATAAAGAATTGCTCCTGGCGTAACTCACAGCTAGCCGGTCGAAACACGTCTCCGTGAATAGCTTTGCTAATGGGGCTACCCACCATTCCATGATGTCACTGGCAGAAACCTTTTTTTCAACCTTTTTTTCAAGAATTCCTGCTGATTCTGCTGGCAATTCCGAGCATCCTGCCAGCGCTCGGCGATGACACCGTGGTCTCGCCGGTCGGTCTGCTCTCCTGCCTCTTCCCACCCTAAAACCTATATCATCCTTGTCTTCCTCAAGCTTAGCACTTACCAACCACAGGAAGCTCCCGTTTCCTGCCCGGAGCAGTTAGCTGTAGCCGGTATGAACGCGGTAATCGCTCCTTCTTCCCTGCTGGCTGCAGAACAACCTCCGGTGAAAGCCGAAAGGAAGTCAGAGCAGCAGGAGGAAGGCTCGTTAATGCTTTAGAAGATAAGAACGGCTGCCGAGTGCTAGCTGCAGGATTTACCGTCCCACAGGGGACGGAGAGGAACCGACAAGGAGCAGATGTTCTGATGATATATGCTAACGTCCTGTAGCATCTACGGCAGGAATCACGCAGTGTACTAGACTGAGCGGGACATTACGGAATTATCTCCAGAGACTTGTTCTGGTCGCGGTTTCTTTCTCCCCTTACTTGAGTTTCCCTTCCCCAAACTGCCGCAGCAGACGGTGACTCCCGAAAGGAACGGCGGCGCGAGGATGAAAAGAGCGCCTTGTAAAAAAAGAGAAGACGATAACGTGAGCTTAATTAAACCCACGACTGCTCGTTTGAGGCGTTGTATAAAGAATTTCCGCAGGTCTGGAAGTGAGTGACAGGCGGCTAAAAGAAAAAAAGTTCAGATGTGCGTGCGAATTTATGCGGCTAACAAACACAAAACAGAATGTTTTGAAATACGCTTTGTTAATTTTAGACACGGCGGACGCCACCATTCCCATTGTGATTCAAATACGTTTAAATTGAAGCACAAAGGGAGGAGATGCTATCTGTTATCACCGGAGAACAGCCCACGTCTTGGAATATGGATACAATAAGCACCAAACAACTGGCTTATTCCTTCTGTAGCAGCCAATTGGTCCCGCTGGATCCGTCATTGTCCTGATGTCGCAGCGGAATTGAATCACAAATCGGACAAAACGCCGTACCTGCGCTGCATCACAGCTCCCGACAAAACCTGACAGTCCTAAAGAAGGGAAAATGATTTTCCATTACCAGGAATTGGTCAGGATTTCATAACCATTGCTAGCACAGCTAGCTAGGCCGTGCCAGCGGACATCAGCTCCGATCTTCCGATGTGGACCCAGCGGGAGGTTTATGTTGCATAAGCGCTTCTGCCGCCCTTTTTTTCCCGTATTTCGACTTCCCTCTATCCGGTTTCCCTCGTTAGGCTCCTCTGACCGTCGCGCTCATGTTCATTCCTGTAGTCGCGGAAAGGTGAGTTTTCCTCTGTGGGCCGGCGGAGCCTTTGAGGTTTGTTCCACTCGGGGCTTATCAAGTGTGGAACTGAGCGTTGACCTTCAGACATAACCCCCCCCCCCCCCCCACCATCAAAGCTATAGGGGCGATAAGAACTGGCCAGCGATGGAAACCTTTCACTGCTGTCCCTGTTTCTGCCCCTCCTCCTCCCCCGCTCCAAAGGCCAGTTGGCTGTGCTGCGGGAACTCCGGGATTTGCTGCACTTACTGGGGGGGGGGGGGGGGTCCTTCAGAGCTCCATATCAAACATTACACACAACCTTGAGGTCAAAGACACAGGAGACAGACTCTCTTTTGGCTTCCCGTCAGGCTCGTTTAGCTCCGACTGACGGGCTGGGAAAAAGGCCGCTGCACCTTTTTGTGTGGTGCGTTTGCAGCACCTGGTGTTTGTGCACGTCCTGTGTGAGCGGGACGCACGATGGCGGGACGCACAATGGCGGGACGTGCTTGTTGGCCCGCCTGCGCAATTATAATCCGTTTTACCTCGACAACACATCCTAATCCCTCTTCTGACACCATTTCGGATATTATTTACATGATTCCATTGGTGTGTTAGTCTCAGGTCAGGGTGAGAGTATCGACGGACCCCGTGGTGCGTTCAGGTACCAGAGCCGCCATCACAGTGAGGTCAAAGAGAAAGATCTTTATTTATTCATGTTCCGGCCACAGCAGGAAGTTCATCAGCGCATCGGTTCGGAGCTCCGGCACGCTGGGAAAAGCTTGACCTCAGACTGCCGGATCAAAAGGGACACGGGACACGGAGACAGCAGGACGTCGTCATTGGAGCCGCCTCACACGGCTGACGCTGGGGGAGCTCCGGCGCGGGGGATCCGTAGCTGTCAGTCCGCTTCCCCGGCTTTAAGATAAGGAGCCGGGCGGATTCAGCCATCAGCAGCAGAGAGATGAAGGCTGGGGGGGGGGGGGGGGGGGGGGGGCGGAGGATGAGCTGTGAGGATCTCTGGGGGGGTAAATCCTGAACGATGGAGGTGCACGTGTTGATATCTGCCCATCAAAGCTGATCAGCATCTAAACTTGACAGGAATCCACTGTTTGTTGGGGGGGAAACGCTTTTGATTCCATCTCCGTCCCTCCAGGGCGGCGCCGTCTCCTGTCTTCATCCCCGACAGAGCCTGAGGGGAGTTTGGACCTGTCCAAGACGAGATGGGCCGGTGCTGACCCACACGTGATTCCTGGGGTATTAAAGGGGCAGAGATGAGGAACACGATTCCTGGGGTATTAAAGGGGCAGGGATGGATTCCGGCCCGACGCTCCGGTGATGAACGATGGTGGTCGGGCGTCTCGCCTGCATCTCTGACCCCTACAGAATGTGGATGGTGGGGCAGAACCCTGTGACAGTTTATCAGAGAGACATGTTTGGGTCACCGAGCACCCCCACAGTCCTGACCCCCCCCCCCCCCCCCCCCCCACACACACACACACACACACACACACACACACACACAGAACCCCTTTCCCCACAGACCATTCCATCACCATCATGGATCACTGCTCCCAGTCAGTCCAGTTTCAGATGAGAAAACTTTATTCCAACCTTCCCAAACCTCCAAGTTCTTGAAAACAAACCAGCTTTTGTTCCTGTGGGCTGGAAGTTTGGACCTGGTTGCTCTTCTGTCCTTCACCTCGATCCATTTATTAACACCTCAGAGTCCGATCAGGGACGGGATCGGAGCCGCTCGGGTCTGAAGAAGTGATCCGCTCGACCTTGAGCAGACTGGAGAGACAACGCAGATCATTAATTCCTGAGACGGGCTTCACGTCTCGTCTTTGAACAGATAATTACGACGCTTCCACACCGTCCTGTTCAAGCCTGTTCACCGCGGTGGTACAGGTGAGCGGCGGCATCAGTTAGAGGTTCATCAGGAGCGTTGAAGGCCTCGTTGTTCTCCAGGATCCCTGAGTGACTGTATTTGAGGCTTCGGGTCTGTTTTTCTCAGCTTTTCTCGCTCTGAAGCTGCAGATTCGCCCCTGCTGAAGTGGATTCCGAGCCAACGCGCCGCGGAGCAGCGGGATTTGTGGTGAGAAACCTCTGAATGACGTGTTTTCCTTCTCGGAGAGGCTGTTGTTCCAAAGAAATAAAAGTAACCCCTTTTCCACCGAAGAACAACTGACTCGAGTGCAGTTTCCTGCAGAGAAACACGCTTGAAGTGGTGAGTGAAGTGATTTTGTCAGGGGCTAATTACGCGTTGCCATGGAAATACATGTTACTCTTTTAATGCTTTATTCTTCCTGGCTGTGATTTCTTCTTCCATGTGTTCCTGCTCCAGGTGGAAGACTTTTTATTTGGTTTTTTTTATGCTTTGATTGCTTCATTTGCATTCGTGCTTCTACCGGGTCGCTCAAACGGCCTCAAACCCCAACTGGGCCGCCTGAGGACGGCGCCGGCGCCGTCCCTCTGCAGCGTCAGCAGCGATGGATTCTGATGTTTCTGTCTCAGGAACGCCGGGTTTTTGCCCCCGACTCAGACGAGATTATCGAGTTTTGCAAAATTCGAAGCTGTTCTTTGGAAAACATTACCTGAAAATGTTTTGAAGAGCAATAAATCGCATCATAACCTCACGCCATGAGATATTTGCAAGCTAAAGCTAAAGCTAACATGTGTTCCTAAATGCAAGGGAATAAATTAGCGACAAACTTTCAAATATCCTTTTATATACAGTATGTCCTAATCCCGTAGCATTCCAATTATTCCCAAACGAATGACTGACAATATCGTCCTTTTTTCCCCCCAACATTTAAATGTGAAACTCAACCATTCCAGTCGGACCGGTTTGCCTCTCCAGGTTGGACCAGACTGTCTCACGTCTGCCCTTTTAAAGTGTTTTGGACAGACTGAGGACGCTGGCGGCCGCTCTCAGGAGAGCTGCGCGTCTCTTCACAAGGATGTCTGCCAACTTTGGGGAGTTCCTGTCCTTGAGCTCGTCAACATCTGAAGGATTTATTCAGCCAGGATGAGTGTGCTGCCGTAAACATTCATCTGGAAATGTGAGGCTGATGTAAAGAGGTGAGGCTAATCCAGCGGGGACGCCGCCGAGTGAAGGCGGTTATTAAAGGTCAGCGTTTGGCTCCGACAGCTGAGTCTCTTCTAATCTTCCAAACTTCAGCAGAAGATCAGCAGCAGCATCAGCTGGAGGCTGAAACTCCATCAGCATTCCCAGAAGCCAGTATCTTCAACGGCCAGGGGCACTAGTGCACAACAAACCAGAGCACACCTACAAAACTTTGGCAGCTGCCATTTTAGGTCTCGACATGTGAACCCGGAGCGGGAAGCTGTCAGAGGAGCCAGGTCCAAAGTCCAGGATTTAGCAAACTTTGTACAGCCTGGAGGAAGCTTCCAGATCAGAAGTTGTTCTGACATCAGAAAGTTGCTAATACTCCCGCTACCGAGGCGTTTTTAGCTAACGTCCATGTCAAACGGCACCTGAATGCAGCATTGTTTCCAACAGGCAACTTCGACTTCCCAGGAGCGAGGAGAGTGTGAGCGTAGACACTCCCACAGGGGGTCCACCACATCCTGATAGAGGGTGGACACATCTGTCCTGGTGGTAAATCTCTTTTCATCCAAACAGCTGCCAGAAAGGTGAATCCGGAATTTATTGTAGCCGCTGATTGATTGTGTTTTTCTGTTGCAAATGGGTACAAATATTTGAGCATCATGGTGGAAAAATCACAGCGAGGAACGATGACAAATAAGCCGGAGTTCAGAGTCAGGTTAGAAACACAAAGCTGGCAGCAAATGTGTGGAAGAGGAGGAGGAGGAGGAGGAGGAGGAGGAGGAGGAGGAGGAGGAGGAGGAGGAGGAGGAAGAGGGCCGGCGGGGAAGCCAGAGAGCAGACCAGCGCCTGCAGCACGGCGGCAAAAAGAGCCAGGAACCGTCGGTGGACTCCATCTGTGGCGGTGAAAACAAATGAACCGTGGCTTTAAAGCTTTATTCTGCTGAGCTGGAACAGTCCACGCCGCCAGCGGATGGAGGAGGAGTTACTGCTGAAGGTAGGGAAAGAAGAAGACAGTTCAAAAAGCTTCAACTAGCAGAGCGAAGCTGTCCCTCTTAGAGCCGAGGGCCCGGAAGATCACCAGGGAATCTGATGGGAGCGGGAGGGTCCTGAAAGAGCCCAAACTCCTTCTGTGGTGTTGCCAATAGCGACCCAGATGTGAAGCTCTGGAAGCTGTTCTTTTGCTACCTGTCCTGGACGGAGCTTCCAGAGCTGGAGTCCAAACCGCATCCTCAAGCTGACGGTTGATGATTCTCTTTGAGCCGGGCTGCTTGAAACTAAAAGTGTGGAAAATCTTTGAAGCAGCTCCCTAAATGATTCACAAATGTTGTCCCGGAAGCTTCAGTGACCCAGACACTTCTGAGCCGGCGAGAGTTCCAACTTCCAAACCTCAAGAATGTTCAGAAACTCTTTTTTGAACCTTTTTTAAGGATTTCTGACTGGGTACTGCTCCTTTTCCGTGTCCGTGCCGGCCTGGTAGGTGCATCCGCTAAGCTAGCCGTGCAGAGGGGCGGGGCATGTTGGGACACGCCCCCCTTAAAATAAGAAATCCCACCTGATGCAGCAGGTGAGCTTGATTTTAACGCCTCCACATCCCTCCTTCCCTCTAAAACTCATCACTTCTGTCAGCCTCCCGTGAGGGAACGTCCCCGCTGTGTTTGTGTCGTTAAATCTCTGTCGAGTCGCTCGGCTCACCTTGCCGCTGCTAACTGCACACCTGCGGAGTTCAGATTAGACCCGTATCCTGTGAGGAGGGAGCCGCCACTGCCACCTCTCCTCCCTTAATCTGGCCCCTCATCTGAGTCTCGTTAGTGCTGCTCCTGCTGAAGGAACCTCTTCTCCCAGAATGCTTCTGACGAGGATGGGATGCAGGAGGACATGTTAGCATGTTTGTGTAGCGCCGATATCGATTCACCGGCTCCACCCATAGGGACGATGGTTTATTGAACAATTCAGTAAATGCTAATGCTAACAGAGACAGCATGCTGCAGATGAGGACCTTCCAGTTGTGTGACAAGTTGTGTTTGACCAGCAGCGCTTCATTCCAACCCTCTACGTAGACGCTAAAGCCTGCAATTAGCTTCATTCTGCTCTGTACTGTGATGTTTGCTGCCTTCCCGGTATGGACGGTCGTGTCCACCGCTGCGGCTAATTAGCCACTGAAAACACACATATCTACACTGTTCTATGTGTTCTGGTGCTGGGTGGAGGTCACCTGACAAGTAATTGGACCCAAAGGATGTCTCTGGACCGGGGGCAGGTGTGGCTAACAGCCTCCCTCCAGAGGACACACGGCGAGATCGACTTTGTAGTGAAATCGGTCAGGAATTCTGAGACACACACACACACACACACACACACACATACAGAGGGTGTATGAGCAGTTCACAACACGCGGCTTATGAAGGCAAATAATGGACTAATTGGGATTATCTGGACAGGGGATTACAACTGCTGAGCAGGAAGAATCAGCCTGTTGGCAGGTGAGCAGCACAGAATTCTGGTCCGGCTAAACGTCAGCAACATTCAGCAGAAGCAAACGTCGTCCTCCCAGGTGAAAAGGTCAAACACCAGGCTGCTGAAGGCTTAGGGTCCATCAGAAATCACTGGATCTCCCGGTCCTGGTGTGTAGTTTAACTGGGAGCATGTCTCCTCAGGCCGCACAGCTGTCGTAGCACCTGAGTGCTGTGGAGCATCTCCAGACTCAGCAGGGGGCCACCACGCTTCTTGAATGTGCACCTGAGCGGAGGAGGTGGCGGCTGGTCGGGGAGCCGGTGTGTTTTCACCCCGTTTAACATGTTTCCTCTAACCGTGTGAACAGTTCTCAGTGATAAAAGTTAGCGATAGAGCGCAAAGGCTCCTTTTAGCTCCTCATCTGTTTGGGTGTCTGGAGGGGAGATGGTTACATAAACTCAGTAGGTGGTCCTTTAAATGTGGCCCGGGACACATTTGGGTCCTCACTCCTGGAGGAATGCGGTCACAAGTGTTCCAGACCACCTGGGATCGTGGTTTCTGTGAACGGATGTCAGGACGAGCGTCACGTAGGTGAAACCGCTAACGTCTGGTAGCTCGGTGTGTTGCTCAGAGAGGCCGGGGGGGGGGGTGTCTGGAAGAGAAGAGACGGAGAAGCAGCTTCTGTAGGACAGGATGCGGCAGAGACCAACATGCTGGTAGAAACAGACGGAGTTTAGCCCTGAAAAGCTCTTTTATGCAGACAACCATGTATTCTATGTCAACAAGTTGACCAGCTGTTAGCCGTGACAGTTATCAGTATTTCTCAGTCCCAACAGTGAACCCAGGACCCGGCACGGCCCTGGGAGCCTTTTCAACAGGAACACGATTCCTCCTTCTCTCCTTCCCCTGCTAATTAGAAGGGAGAAAGGCTCAGATGGATGATGACAAATGAACTTCACCAGAGACACGAGCGCCCTGAGTGGAGCTTCCACGCTTCCATTGTTAACAGGCTTCAAAGCCTTTTTTTCTTTTTTGTTCTTTTCAGTCACCCGGTTGATCCACATCCCAGCCCGAAAAGGGAGGAAAAAGTGACAAAATCACCCTCGTATTTATAGAACATCACACCGGAGAAGCAGCCAAGGCTGATTACCAACGCAGAGATTACGCTCTGGAGTCTTTCCTGACTCAGAGCCCAGCAGCTTTCTGACTGTTTGTCCTTCTAATTATGCATGTTGAAGATATAACGTGACAAAGGGGCTTTGTTCTGGTATCACAGCCTCCATCTAATTAGTCCTTGAATCAAACCCACAGCAGGTAGAAGCCTCCGATTATTACTGTTTTATAGCGATATATCACGTCTTTCCCTCAATACGCGACAAACTGCAGGTTTTTCCCTTTATGGTACTTTTGCTTCTTTTGCTTTGATCATCAAAGGAACATTTTAAGAGGATGCGTTGAAGGAGTCGCTAGTATCTTTAGTCGTGACCTGTTTTCTACTAGATGTTTTGAATAGACTCTGCTGGCAGATGTATATATTCAAAGCTAGCTTGATTTAATGGGCTCTCCTTCCTTTTCTCGTGGTTTAGCCGGTAGTACGATCGGCGGTCCGACCTTCTACTGATCCGTCCTCCCTCTCGGTCTTTATTTGATCTTGTGACAGGAAATTGGGCATCTCCAGTAATCTCATTTTGGGTTTTTGCCTTTTTCCCATGTCAAGTATCAACATTGCTCGTGTTTCTCTCGCTAATCACTTCGGAAACCTTCCATCCTCCACTGCGCAGCGAGACTTGTAGCGTCGGAACGCATCGACATGATAATGAATGATTTCTGCCGTCTCTGCTGGTTTAGTGTCCTTGGGGAGCATCTAATCGCTGACACACACCAGGAGCCAAGCTCTCTGCTGAGGGGACGATCCTGGTGATCGTTAGCGCTTATCTTTACCTGTCGATAGATTAACCCAACCCAGGGCTGATCAAATCCTCTTTGGTTTCCAGGTTTGTGGATTTGCCGACGGGGAGCAGCAGGCGCGTGCCTCCGAGGCATCAGCCAGAGGGACTTACGGGAGGTAATCGGGGCTGAGAGCAACGCTGAGCTACCGATCCATTAGCTTAGCCAGATTTGCACCTGTCGCTCTCTTAGAGTCACTCGAACGACAGCGCCTCCCTCTGCCGGTGCAGGGAACAGCCGCCGTCGCCGCCAGCAGCAGTTAATTATGCGAGATGTTTGGTGATTAATCACTAAAAGAGATCAACGTTGACTTCATTAGGGCTGAATTCATTAGGGACAATCTCGGTGGTTAAACAAACCATCCCGGTGGAGCTAACAAGGCGCTCTGTTTGGATCACTTCCTTGTTCTTGTCCCAAACGGAAGAAGGAAAACTAGATTTCTGGACTGCAGGTCGGAGAACGCCAGACTAACACCGAAAAACACACCCGTCAAGGCCTCATCAACTCTTCCTCTCAGCGGCCTCGTTCGAGAGCCTCTCTAGCGCGCCGCCGCTGATGCTAGCACGTAGACAGTAGTTGCGTTACCCTCCAGGGCTGTTCGGAGGCAGCCGAACCTCCGGCGGCTCTCAACACATCTATTGTCAGCCAGCCGAGGGTAATAAACAACTTTAGAAACGGAAGTTCCGCTCAGCCACGCTTGCAAAGAAAAAAAAGGGGAATTTGAAAGAGAGAAAGAGTCTGTCGACGACAAAATGACAAAAAGAAAGCGGGGTTTTTTTTACCCGTTTTAATGGCTCAATAAGGGATTAAACTACTAAAATCACCTGCACACAGATTTTTTAAAAAAAGGTTTTGTTGTTTCGGCACTCCTCTTTTTAAAATCTAATTTTCATAAACTGGGAGTTCTCACAATGCCGACGCATAAAGAACACTTAATAGCATTTCTGTTTTGAGAGGACTATAAGTAAATCCATTTTCTTAAGCGAGTGCAGAGGAGTTTAATGGTTTGTGTTATAGCCCAGCCAGAATTAACGTCCAACACAATAAGAGAATCACTTAAGAGCCATTAGCCTGTTTTGACAATCGCCTCCGAAGACGTAAAACGCTCATAGTTTGACTCCAGACACGTTTTAAGCTTCCAATTAGCCTCTAAAATTGAGCCATTTCTCCAGCTTTCTGTTTGACTCCTGACAGGCGCCGAGCTGAACGTCTGGAGGACAGAAGAAAGGAAATACAAAGGGAGCAAAGTGAATCGTCTAGTGGGGATCAAAGGAAAATAGCTGGCCGGCTGCTTTGATTTAGGAGGAGTTTTATCAAATCAAAGGGACCTGAGAGGGAGGTTCTGACCGTCTGCTGGTACCGTGGGAGGAACCCGCTGCTGCGGGACTCTCACGGTGATCAGGATTAACGCCAGGCTGACAGCAGCAGCCGGGTTCACAGGCAGATTGGATTTGATAAGATACATCGGCGATGACAGTTAATTTAGTTTTGGAATTGCGCGTTTCGCTCGATGGCGCCGCCGACGCCGCTGCGTCTTGTGTCGCCGTCCCTGATTTGACCACACGGGGTTGGAGCGTTTAGCCTTACGGGGACCTAAATAGGTGATTAAATCACGTCCGTTAATAATCCACGGCTCAATAATCGAGCACCTTATCAGGAGCTGTTCATTAAACGTTCTTGTTACCTTAAGCATTTTGAGAGGAGCTGCTAAATGCTGATCCTCGGCCAGAACTTTATCGTGAAGTCTTCTGGAGCTCATTAGCTCATTTAATCAACTCTTTGTGCTGGATTTTTATTGTCAGGCGATACAAAAGCAATGGTTTAATCCAAATGGGGCCTGACTCGATGCTTTTGCCGCAGTGAGATTATTATCTGAGTGGAAAAGGGCGATGACGCAGCCAGAGGGAGCCGGGAGATCTTGGCTCTGCAGCGCACCATATGCCTGAACCGGACAGAGACCAAAATAACCCTTGGAAACCGCTAAACCACTTGGCCCTGCTCGCCGAGTCCAAGCTTAGTCGCGTAATCACAGGCTAACAATGCCGCGATCTGCTAGATTAGTATTAAATCACGCTAATCTGCGCGCCAGTGTCACTTCTTTACCTGCCATCCGGCTGCTGTTTGAGCAGAAATATTACTGGGGGGGTTCTTGTTGCTGACTCAGGCTGATTTTGGTCTCTGAGCTGAGTCAGAGGCTCAAGACAGACGAGGGATGCTGGAGCTGCTGAGGAGTTTCTGATTCCACAGAAAACCGGTGATGTGGAAAGGCTACCGATGCTACGCTAGCTAGCACTAGCCTGAAATCTCCGTGTAGTTCCCGCCATGTGCAGTAGGGGGCGTTACCAGGCTCAAGGCGCCAAACTCGAGCCGTCAAAATTCACCAGGAACAGAAATTTGGCTAAAGCTCAACTGAAACTTGGCTAACTGTCCTCCCGGCCGTCGCCTAATCTAAATTAGCATCACGGGGCACAGAGACGAGGAGAGGTCACCAGGCCATCGCAGGGCAGAACCCCAGAGGGTTTAATCACGAGCCAATATTTTCATATCAAAAAGGGACGAAGATTCATTTGCTGGCGGCTCGACAGCGAAGCTCATTCATCATCCATGAGCTTTCAGCGGCCCCCATTAGCCAGTCTGGACGAAGACTAACGTAACAAACACAAGGTTTTACGTTACTTTAGCCTCAATAGTGGAAGCAGCGGCGGCGGCGGCCTGGGTTCAGTTTCTCTCCCGGCGCTGCAGAAAGGCTCTAATCTGAACTCTGGCTCGTCTTTTTGGGACAAACTGGCTCGTCCGCTTTCCTCCGCCTGACGAGCGTCTCATCCATCATCCCTCGGCGGACATGTCAGAGTGAAGCGCTGCCAGGAGGCGTTCTGCGGGGGTGTTCGGTCTGCTCCGCTCTCACCATATCTGGGATACAGATATTCGCCCCCCCGTCCCTGTCCTCGTCGCGCAGGTCCAGTTTTCGCTCTGACGAGAGCAACAAAAGCCGCTCGGGTCGTTCATTATGCTAACTCAATTTGTGTGCGCGAACAGGCTATTTGTGGCGCACGCTCAAACATCTGGAGCGGCTCGTCTCAAATGACACGTCCGCTCCGTGGATGGTAATTAAGATGTAGCGGTCGGAGGAGGGACATTTGGGAACTTTCTGAAGCCGGGGTAATGAAAGCGTTCGGGCCAGCAACAGCCTGGTTTGGAACGCGGCGCATTTCATCAAAAATGATCATATTTAGACTAAATTATACGGAGCGCGGCGGTCGGGCCGATCCCAGGAGAGCCGGGGGCTGGTGGGTACACGCCGTTATTGAGCCCCACGTTCACGGGAATCAGCCTTCTGCTCAAAGCTGTTGAAGTGTCGGGTCGTTTTCGTTTCTCTGGACGGACCGTCCATCCGTCGCTCGCCGCTCGGCCCAGAGGTGCTGACAGGCTTTGATCTTGTGTTTGTCCCCCTCGCTCCGCCACCGGCAGTCTGGGTCCGACTCGCTTGTGGGGCCATGATGCGTCACCATGGAGACATTGAGAGTAAGGACGTTAAAGGATGCGGCCCGTTGGCCGCTATCAGCTGCAGGTATATCCAGGTGGTTTATCCCAGCACAGATCAAAGCGAAGATCAAAGCAAAGGTGTGAAATGTTACCTGTGTTCCGACGTCACGTGATCAGTTCAAACCTAAAGCGCTGTCTGGTTACGCAGCTGTAGCAGTAACGTAAGGTCATAGTATGTATTTGTGCTAATGGCATAAAGCAGCTAAAGCGCTAGCTAGAGGCTTCGGCAGTTCAATCAAAGAAACCAAAATCCATCTACAGGGCCCGGAACAGACGTGCCGTTTGGAGACGAACTACACCTCTAATCCTCAGATTCAGCACCGGCGTCGCTTGTTTGTGAGCCGCAGAAACGCATCATTACCCTCCGAGCCAATAAAGCGCAGTAATGGCAATCACATGCTTCCCAAACACCCCGAACGCACCGCCGTGCCTGACAAACTCCCGACTGGAGGACGGATTAGAGGCTGCAGACGGATGTTTACGTTGCACCGAAGCTTGTAAAAGCATGAAAATGCTGTTTTGATGTCTTGGCAGGACGGGTTTAGAAAAATCCAACTGAGTTTATAGCACCTGAACGCATCACCGGGTTATTTTTCCGAACCTTTGAACCTTAAACAGTTCGTACCGGTGAACTCCGTCTTCAGGTTCTGTAAATATCCACAAACTGGTAGAAACACAGCTTTGCTGTGGCAGCTCAAAAGAAAAACAACACGTTGAAGCGGGTTACCGTCGTGTGCAGCAGCTAGCTGGCAGCCATGGCGACAGCGGGAAGGAAAGTAATTTAATAACTGTCCAAACAACTCAAGCACAACGGCAAACATCGGCGCCGTATCAAAGGAACAACGTCAAATTGCTTTTATCTCCCACGGCGATTCGAAGTCGCACAATCAGGTTGTGACCGAATACTGAGAATAATTACAGCAGTTTTTAACTCACAGGCGTTAGAGCTTTGTTTAATGCTAAAGTTTCACGATGAGAGGACGGAAAGGGAGGAGCCTCGGTCGCGGCGGTCCAGGCCGCGGCCTCACTGGACAGAGCTGAACGTCCCACGGTCGCTAAAGGAAACCAGCGTTGGCATCTCGGAGTTGCTTCTGCAGGCGAATCCTAGCGACGGGTCCCCAACATGGCCGCCCATCAACGTCCCCCCGACGCTCCAGACGGTGCATTCATGAACCTGTGTCCAGAAGCTGCTTCCATCTGCATCACAGCGCGTGTAAATGTGACGGGACCGAGCCGGATCCAGCTGACACGATAGCACAGCTAACACCATGGCACAGCTAACATGATAGCACAGCTAACACGATAGCACAGCTAATACAATAGCATAGCTAACACGATAGCAACGACCGCTCTTCAGCAATCAGCGTCTGGTGGCTCAAAGTGTCGTATCTGCCTCCTGCTGCAACAATCAGTGGCTGCTCCATGACTCCTAATTACATCAATCATCACCCACAGATGGGAAATGGTACGTTCCGCTTGATCCGGTTGGATTCTGTAGTTTCCTTCAAGGCGATTTCACTATAATTCCTGCCTCTCGGACACCGAAACGCCGTCTTTGATGCTGTCAGGAGGTCAGAGCCAAGAACGCCGTCACGGCGAGAGGGATGGAAAGTGGATTCTTTGAATTCTAAATCAGCGAGGAATCGAGCAAATCTATTGACGGATGGGACAATCCTGTCCGAGAGCCCCGGGAAGTTCATCCACATGTCCTTGTAGAGACGGGCTCCAGGATCAAAGAAGAGCCCGGGACGGTTGCTGGCATGCTAACTGCTAACATTTGCTGACAATTAAGATAGCGAGAGCGGCGGAGCCAATCAGACGCTCCGGTGTTTAAAGAGGGATTTCCTCAGCAGGAAACATCCCATTTCTGCTGGTCCTTGTGTCCTGGGGAGGGAGGGGGGAGGGGGGCGGAGCCATGCAGACGCGGGGTGAATGTGGGATTGGTTTTTACCCGACGTCCCTGGGGCTGTTTTTGTTGGACAGGTGGACGCTAGCCTAATTACCCCTCCCCCCCAATCCCCTTTCTGTCTATTCAGACGACTCTGGAAGTTTTTGGCGTTGCGGCATCAAGCTGCTCCGCCCTCGTGCGCGTTGCCGGCATTGTTTGCGCACGAGGTCGCCTCATTAAATGAGCGGCGGCGCCGCAGCGTTTAATGTGTTTACACATTTCATTTGGATCAGATTAAGCAGGATTGGGAGCATTAATCATCCAGGAGAGGGAGGCGTTCCCCATACGCCCCCCCCCCCCCACACACACACACACATCTTCTGAATAAAATTCCGAACTGACTGCGGAACCTCCTGGACTCGTCTCCGGCCTTTTCAGTTTCAGCCAACTGAAGCAGAACCTGGTGGGGATGGAACAGAACCGTCCTGACGAGGAAGGTCGGGGTTAAAACCCGTGAAGTTCTGATCTTCTAGTGCTCCACTCCTTCCTCCTCAGCGTTTCCTGTGTTTGGGTTTAGTCCCGCTCAGGTCACGCCGAGAGCAGCAGGAGGAGAGAAGCCACGACACCATGTAGGAGCGGCATGGAGACGAACTCTGACACACGCACACACACACACGCACACACACACACGCCGCTCATCTTGCCGTGTTTGTATTGTCTGATCTCATTGTTCAAAGATCACACATGGATCATATTATTGGAAGACACCAACTATTCAGGCTTCCCTTCATCACATGCTACGTAGCGCAGCCACGGTTAGCTTAGCTTAGCTTAGCTTAGCCATCCAAATGTGCAGAAAAGCCCTTTTTGTTCTTTATTTGGCTTCAATTTCTCCTCCAGTTCCCATAATTATGTGGATCTGGTGCATGTTTTATCACTAGAGGATGCGGTGGGTTTGTTTATGGGGGGGACAGGGGGGCGAGGGGGGGGGGCGATTAGCTCTGATAGGCTGACATTAAACCGAATTGCTCGTCGCTGCTTCTCCCGCTCTGATACCAGGCTGATGAGCTTCTGCCTGGTCCAGCAGATGAACGTAGCCCCCTCCGTATTTAAAGTGATAACATTTAGCAACTGTTGGGCCGTAAAGGCAACAACCCCCCCCCACACTCCACCCCCCACTGTTGTTTGCCTTTTAAAAACGTGCGACATCGATCTGTTCACCCGCTGGAAACACTGAACCCTGTTACATTCCTGAAACACTGGAAAATTCTAATTTAGAAGGAACACACACAAACACACACACACACAAACACAAACACACACACACACAAACACACACACACACACACGCGCGCGCACACCTGTGTGAGCAATGATTTCTACTATTGCCCAGTTTCGTGTTACAAGGCACCCCCCCCCCCCCCCCCCCCAGGAGTCTGAGTGTCTGCTCTCTAAATAGAATTGACCTCTGAGCAAACCTGATGCTGCTACTGTCTTTAGCTCTGCATCAGAGGCATGTGCGTGCGTGTGTGTGTGTGTTTGTGTGTGTGTGTGAGGGAGAGAGAGATGAAAATCCTCCCTGCTTATTTGGGATGGGGGGGGGGGGTGTTCAGGAAGCTGTAATTTTACTGGATTTTGATTCAACACAACAGCAGAGCTGCTGTGTTTCTGTGTTAGCTGGCAAATATCAAGAGAAGCAAATCCAAAACACCAGAACCAGAACATCACTCACACACACACACACACACACACATTTTACCATCACAAAAATCACATCAGGATGAAGAAGAAAAGAAAGGCAGGAGACAGAGTTTCAGCAGGAGGCTGGTGTTCCGGTTCCTCGGTGGTTTCTGGTGCAGAAGGTTTCGGGTCCGTCTCTCCTGTGTTCTGGATGGATTCTGTCAGGGTGTTTTTCCCCTCCAGGAAATATCCTGGTGAATCCCTGAATCATCTGTTGTCTCCAGACTTTATGTTTTACACCAAACATGAAAGAGAACCTGTTGTTTTCATCTTAAATGCTGAAGAACCTTCAGAGAGCTTCTCTAACCCGCCGTCCCCGAGCACCAGGAACCTTCCTGTGAGACGGTCCAGAACTTCTAACATCTCTGGTCCCGATGCTACGATGCTACGATGCTACGCGGCCCAGCCCCTGAGGAGGCGGCTGCAAATGGCCGCCAGCTGGCGCGGTGCAGAGGTCACGGCGAGAGAGCAGCCCTGGGGCTTCATAATTAGCAGGTCTTCACCTGGAACTCTCCATCCCTTTTGGCTGTCGTGCCGGAGCTTTGGCGGATCAAAGCCGGGGGAGCGGACTCCCTCCAGCACCTTTTAAATATTCACCCAACACATGTTCGCAATTACAGGCGTTTGGAGGCTGAAGAAGCATCAAAATAAAGGAGGTCTCCTGACCGAGGTCGCCAGTTAATGACGGCTGGAGCGCTAGCGCCGTTAGCTTAGCAGCAGTGTTCCAGCTCCTCAGGCCGACCGCGCCGCCTCTGTTGCTGTTCACTCGTGCAGCCCCACGGCGAACGTGCAAATCCGACCGCCGCACTTTCCGCTCCGGCGTCCAATAAGACAGAACGGGGTTCAGGACGCTAACAATAACAGCGGCGAGGCTGGAAAATGGAATCGGGGGGCAGAGAACCCAAAGTGAGCGAGTCCGGTCGAGCCTGCGCCAGGCACGGGCCCAGAGGACTTGGCCGACAGGAGGTTTGTGGGCGGAGCCGCCGCCGCCGAGGTGGTCGGCGGGACAGATTTGAGGGCGGCCGCAGATGCTGAGGAGAAGAAAAGTGATTGTGGGAAAGCAGCAGTTTCCAGTGGTGAGCTGGGCTCCAGTCAGGATCCGACTGGCAGACTGACTGTCTCTGGAAGCTGCGGGTCAACGTCGGAGCAGGAGGATCTCTGAAGCTCCGGAGACGACCCCCCCCCCCCTTCCCCGCTTTGTCCTTCTGCGTCGCCGCGGAAACTGTAAACAACCCTGGAGAGTTGGCGAAGGACCTGGTGGAAAGAAGGAGAGCTGGGAGATGTCCTATTGGACTCTGGAAGTCTGGCAGCAGATCCGCTCCGGCCTTTAGATCACGTCACACATGCTCCTTCAATCAACCTGGCTCAGGGATCCGCTGCTCCGTACGTCCAGCACCAAGGTTCTATAGTAGATCCCATGGCTGTAAAACAACCTAGCGTCCATCCCGTCACTTGTTCGATGATATTACAGTAGCAACGCCAACGAGCTAGTCAGGATGTTATTGCTACATCGTCCAATTGTAAGAATCCTCAATAAAGTTTCTAGATAAATACGATAGGTTGATCATTTTTGACGTGGTCATTTCATGGTCCAGAGGGGGGTGTTGTAGCCCCCCCAGATCGTGGCCTCAGCAGGATCCTGAGGTCATTGAGCTCTTCTGCCCTCGTGTGGCTGTTTTTTTTTACTCGAGTATCTTCAATCAGTTGTTGCTGTCCTGCTCCTGAATGTAGCATCATTAGCTGGTCGCTGCTAGCGAGCGGTTAGATGAAAGCGGCTCGTCATTGAAGGACCTTTGAAACCGTCGACCAGGTTATTCCGCTTCAACCTGGATCATATTTATGTGGGTATCCAGCGTCTGCATCAGCAATGAGGAAAACAGGAAAAAATTGCTCCGGATCCCACCGGATCCCCAGGTTTCCTGTCTATTTACTGAATTATTGCTAGTTTTCTCCCCCTCGGTCGTACAGTAGGTATATTCTTTAGTTCCCTGCAGCTCATTACAGGTTCGCCGGTTATTCTGGAACCCAAAAACGGGGGAGGAACCCGGGAAAGGTGACGCATCCATCGGGTCTGATATCGGCTCCCTCAGACGTTTGATTAAGGATAAAACACCTGATCGCGTTCACCAAAAACACCCGCCTCCACTTCCTGTTCTGGAAGAGTTTTCTAAGTCTCGTGCGCCCGATCAACGTCGCAGCCTTTGAAGCCAAACATCTGACGCCTAGCACATTGAACGCGCGTGCTAATTGAGACATTACAGACGAGCTGTAAATTTAAAAAAAGCAGCTGTTTATCTCTGTTAGCTCCTCTGATGCCACGGCGGGCTAATTAAGAAAGTGTTAGATTTATTGACAGAAACGTCCTCAGAACAAAGTTGAATCGTTAGCCGAGGGAAGCAGCACATCCAGGGGAAAGAAATGCTACAGCTTTATTGCTAATAAAAAAGAGGCCTCTTTCTGTTAGCATTGTTGCTACATGGTCATTTCCTGAGGATGATACATATTAGATTAATATATTAGCAACAAATAAGCAGCTAAAGTGTGGGATGCTATCGCTAATACCAAAGTTAACCTTCAACAACAGGGCTCTCAGTCCAGAAACCGGATCCCCAACGATGGCGACACGCGTTCTTTGCGTAAACTTAAATATCGGCGTTTATTTGCCTGTTTCTGAAGTGGCTGCTGTCCTAAATATCCAACCAGCTACTCCTCCGAGCGACTTCGCGCCGGTTGTTCGCCGCAAACGAAAGCGATAAAAGACAAGCAGTGAATTATCGGCCACCCGTCATGTCGGCGGCCGTATCTCGCCGCCGCAGGTGCTTTGACTCAAGGTCACCTGCGTCTGTCCACTCGTTAATCTGCTTCAGAAGCACCGCGGCGCTTCTTTTGTTCGACCCGACTCCGGAGCGAACCCGCGGCTGCCACCTGGACCGGCTTTGTCCGGTTCGATCCGGCCGTTTCCGTCAAACGCCTTCGTTTTGAGGACATTATGCTTTTATTAGCGGAGCAGCGCCGCTGGCTGAGAGCGACCTTTAGCCGCCGGTTTCATTTCTAAGGAAACTTTAATTTGCCGTCGTCTTCTGCTCTTGGAAGGCTGCGTAATATCGCACAGCTGTTGACCTTCGAGGATCCCGGCGCTGGCTAACGATGATTCCTGGAGGATTTCCTTAAATCGAGGCTCTTCCGAATGGAAGGTGAATTCCAGATGGAAAAAAGTGTTCCCTTTCTTTTTTCAGCCCTCCTCAATGAGCAGTGAGGGGAAGAGAGCGAGATGGCGTCAGTGACGTCCTTGACCTTTGACCTCGCCAGGAGGTCCGTGGAAGAGGCAAACCGACCGAATCGCCATTTACTTCCTCTACTTTCACTCCCATTTCTTGATTTTCCACTTTCAGTATCCATTTTTCTTCGTCACAGCCCCCCCAAATTAAACTGGGCACATTTTCAACAGCGATCAGTTGAAATTCAACCGTCCGACCATGCGGAATATTGCCGATGGTGCCGGGGAAATTAGGGAAACGGGGCCGATTCCTCCGATAACGAAGGCGAACATACTTTTGCTCCCCCATCCCCAGCAGAAAAATATGTTGGCGGCACTAAATTAGTTTTCTCATCAAACGCTCCGGTGTCAACGGTAACAATCTGCTCCAAACGCGGCCGGAAAAGACCGAACGGGGGCTTGTGAGAGAAGCGCTACCAACTCCAATCAGAACGTCTCCACTTGGATTGAAAATTCTGCTGGAACGGTTTGAAAATGATCTGAAATCACGTCGGAGCCCAAAATAAGAACAAGCGCCAGTTCTGTTGATTTGGGCCTAATCAGGGAGGCCATTCCTGCGTTTAGGATGGATTATCCCAGAAGGACACAGTGGGAATGACGGGAATGATGATGTCTGGATCACGCCCTCAGGCCCCCCCGGTATAAAAGCCTCATTGTTATTCAGTGGTGCCGCAGCCTCCGAAGATAAGAACCACTTTTATCGCAGCCACATTTAATAGTTTGAGCAGAACGGACTGACATTTTAAAGAACATAAACAAATAACCTGCCCCCACACACACACACATACATACACACACACACACACACTTGTGCATCTGTCTGCCTGATGTACGAGCCGTCGCTGCGCAAAGGTCAAAAGTATATAAAAAAACACAAAAAAACGCAACAGTGTTGTTCAGAAGTGCTGTGTTTGATCCGAGGCTCAGCGTCGTGTTGAGGTCGACGCACCCGCAGCAGCGAGCGCTTGTGAAGCCTGAGTTTGTTGCTACGGTTACACGTCAGCCGACAGACCTGATGTTATCACGCGTGAGCCGGTCACGGATCACATAACCTGAGTTTTTAAATCAGAAGGCAGCCAAATGCTAGCATATGAGTAAAAGAGAGATTTATTAGCCGGCAGAGATGCTAAAGGCAATAGCAACGGTTCCATCATCAAAGAGGGACAGAAAAAAGCTGTTTGAGAGGGTTTCTTCTTCTTTTATTAAAGAAAGGGGCCCTGCGCTGGTTCACAAAGTGCGTTAGCAGCTAGCAACATTCAAGCTAATAAAGCAGAGGCTGATGTGAAATATGTAAATTATAGAGTTTTAATGTTTTTTCGCCTGTAACATCGGTCAATCTTTGCGTGTTTTGCTGTGATTTACCAAGAAAACTACGAAATAACCTTCTGCATTTTGAGGAACTTGTTCAGATGACGCCACGACCGCGTTAGCATGTTTCCAGTCAAGCAACTCAGCGTCTGTCACAGAGCAAATAAAAATCCACTTTTGAACTCAACCAGTCCGCTTTAATGACCTCTGTTCTTTATTAATCTTTTAATTTAAAACGCGGCGATCAAAAGAATAATGACAAATCCAAACAAACCCGAACAGCCTGGAGATATCCTGGCCTCTTTCTCTGTCACAACCGTACGATTTTGATTAAACGAGGAGTTACGGGACTCAACTTAATGAGAATTTGGTTTTGTTTCTCCCTCGCTAATTAGGTCTGTCAAAGCAGAACAAATTGGGCTTGTACGCAAATGAAAAATTGAATATTAATTAAATCATGTATAGAAGAATCTTGCTCGAATGCTAAAAGCCGCCGGGCTGCGGTTAGCCGTCGCTATGGAAACCGCAGTCGCAAACAAATCAGGATGAAGTGAAAGTTTTCCAACGTCTCTGATGGGGCGGGAGAGGCTGCTGGTGGGAATAAAGCTGATCATTTTAAAATGGAAACCAGCTGCCCTCAGTGTGATTCTATCGTCTGCTCACACACACACACACACACACACACACACATACACACACACACAGTGGTAAATAAACAGTATAAACCAGGTGAAGTTCTCCAGCAGGAGCGTTTATGTGTTTATCAGATTTATCCTAATCAGATCAGCCGTTATCTGATGTCACATCTCGCCGTTTCCATAATCACTGAAAAGGTCTGATAACGGGAGAAATCTGGTAATTATCTGATTTCCACGGACTCGTAAACAAGCTGTGAACAGGCTGTAAACAGGTTGTGAACAGGCTCCATTGGGAAAAAGTGTCACTTTTCTTATTTTGCCATTTTTGGAATCTCATCTCCAGGTTTCCGATCTCATCTCATCTCTCACACAGGCCCCGCCCTCCAGGCCGACCCGGGTCACACCGGTATCCCCCCCCAAGAACAACCTGACCTGACCGCAGGGGTCTGAGCTGGAGGAGCCGAGGACAGGAAAGGATAACGGGGGGGGGCAGAGGAGACTTGTGCAGACTGCCAAACAGACGGTGGCGTCAGCAGCGGGGGGGGGGGGGGGACTGTTGCAACACTAATGCGACAGACAAACACAAACGCACCATCGTGCACGCACACCTCCCTCCTTCCATGCAGATGAGCCGAACACCCTCCTCTCCGGTCTGGACCCGCCATTAATGTCCCGCGCTAACGTTCATCAAGGCTGACGCTAATGAGGTGCTGCTGCTTATCAAATGGGGGAGGGTCACATGATCACACAGGCCGCCACAGGCCGCTGTTGCAGGATGTGAAGACGGGAGCCGGGAACGTTCGGGACAATCCGTCAGCTGAAGAACAGCCAGAAATGATCGGCCTTTGGAGGCTAAAATACCACAAACGGCATCCACGCTGCCTGACGGGACAAAAACAGGCTTTTTTGGTCACATGGTTGTCATTCCGGAGTCTTTCCGCGGACTTCTTGGCCCGCTTTTATGACACCGGCATAGCTGCGGCTGTACATGACGGAGTTACGGAGGGATTCATTAGAGGCTCCCCGAAGACGACCACGCAAACAAAGACGGCGCTCCTTTGCAAATCCACCAGAGATGCCCAGACATCACTGCTTCTTCTGCTCTTTGTTTACTTGTTTGTTGTTGTTTCTGACAGCGCGTCAACGCCGCACGTTCTGCCGCAAAGCTCCCGGCAGAAGGATCAGAGCGGGATCGCTTCAGGAGCCTGCTCGTCTTTGAGGTCTTTATGTTCAAGAACCGCGTCGGCATGAGACAGTGAACGCACCGCCGCCACCGTTAGCGTAGCTGCTGCACTGTTAGCGTAGCTGCGGCTGTAGCGGCAAAATGAGCAAATGTTTGGACGAATTTGAGAAGGATTCTACCCTTTGACCCAGTTCTGACTCGTCTGACCCGAGGCTGTTCGAGGGTTTGTAGAAGTACGCCTGGAATTACAGGTTTGGGCTTTAGGGGTCATTACTTCTTGGAACTTCTCGGAAAAACCACATAACCCAGCTCAACACGGCCCAAACAGCCCCCCCCCACGGTGGGTGAATCTTGTCCAGGATCCCCTCCCACCCCGCTAATGGTGGCGGGCACTTCCCTCACCAGGGACTGTTGTTGGTGGTTCCACCAACTTCCCAGAAGGATGGGGGGGGTAATTCACAATTTCTGCTTATTTCAAGAGAAAAGCTTAAGATTGTCCAAAAAAAGCCCTAAAAAACCCAATCTTTTTTGCTTTGGAAAACTTTTTCTTGTTATTTAATTCTTGTTTGATTTTTACGGGAAATTCCAGCTCAGCATTGATGGTGGGGGTGGGGGGGGGACCTGTGGTTTTGGTTTGTGAAGAAGTCTTCAGACTCTCACCCAACCAAACAAGAAAAGCTGCAGTGAGTTCGACAGTCGAGGTACGCCGACCTTTGACCTCTGACTGTAACAAACAGCAGGACGGCTTCGTGTGGTGGGTGCTTGAAGGCCGGAAACCTTCTGAGACCGGAGGAGGGACCAGTTTTATAACCTCAGGAGGGATCAGGGGGACACCTGGGTCAGGGCGTGACCTCATTAGGCTCCGTTAGGGTAATCGCCCACATCCTGAGTGACCCGAATGGAGGCGTGAAACGGGCTTTTCCCCTTCAATCCCCCACAAACTTTCACCATTTTTGACTGCAAAGGTGTTTTAGAGGACGTTAAAGGGTCTCCTCTAAAACATCAAAGCATTTGCTTTGATTCAAAGCAAATGTCCGACTGTTCCGGCCAAGTCGGGCTTCCGATGTCTGTCCGATGACGTAAAGAACCTCCCGGATACACAGAAATCAGGCAGGAATAGACTTCAGAAGGAGATGATGTGGAGGAAGCAGATCAAAGGGAATTGGACGCAGGTGGAGCACGTTGAGGCAGGAGGACAGAGGAAACATCCCATCCAGGAAAAACTAAACCCAGATGGAACAAACTCGACCAACCCCCCCGTCTCTTGCAGCTCTGCTGACAGCAACCCCTCACCAACAGAGATTACCTTCCTGGCTGATTCCCTTTGGATTACAGTCCCTATCAGCACAGAGAGCCGGGTATCCGTGTCAGCGTGGCGGGAACCTGATGGCAGCTCCGGCTCAAAGCGTTCGTCCATGAAATATGTTTGCCCGCAGAGAGATTAAAGGGACAGGAAAACGTTGACGTGCCCCCCCCCATCGGTGTCCCGTCGCTGCCAGATTTGACAGATACGACAGCGTTAGCAGATACCGAACCCTGTTCCAGTGACGAGACGCTTCCGAAACACTGATCTGCTGAGGAAACCAGGCCGGAAGCTTTGGGAAGAGGCCACAGCGCCACATTTGTCCCCGTTATTCCGAGTGTTAGAAAGGCGGATTTCCCTCAACCTTCGGCGTGTTCACTCATCCGGCTCATGACGGCGACGTGCTCCGGGATCCAGGATTGAACTGATCTCATTCCTGCGTCGCTCCGGGTCGGCCGGCATCAATCATCCCCCGTAAGAGAGGACGGGAAATAAATAAATGATGGGATGTAGAAAGGTGGCACGTGCGAATGTGAAGCAGGGGAGGAAGAGAGTCGCGTTAAAAAAGGGTCTTTAATCTGTGACGCACGGCAGGAAGTGACTGGAGCTCCGGGGAGGGTCGTCCCCGGCAACCTCGACGGCATCTGGTCATGTGGGAAACATTTAGGAACGAGACAACGAGCTTGGAAGAGCAACGGAGCGACAGCGGAATATCACATATTGCTTTTTGGGGCGTTTCCCTCTTTCCTTCTGTCCGTGCGTCTGTTCGTCCTCCTCCTCGTCACTCTGATGCTTCCCACCTGTGTCTAATTAGCTCCGCCCCTTCTGCTGTGCACATTAGCTGGCTGCTCCCACTGCCTGCGCGGTTGAGTCTCCGTGCACGTCTTGACAGTAACGAACCCTTTTGACCTCCTCCAGTCATGTGCCGCCCGTAGCTGACTGGTCTGGGGTCTGTTAGATTAACTGGGATCAGCCTCCACCTCTTTAATTCCATGAATACAATATTTATTCCATTAAAATTCCTGCAGATTCAGGATGACGCCCACACGTGTCACCTTGGAACTGGTTTTCACACTGATTAAATCATCTGGGAGTGTGGAACCGGTTTTTGCTGGACGGCACCAGAATCAGCGCAGGATTTCACTAGAATTTCATCACTCTGTCCACATGCGACCCCCCCCCCCCCCCCCCCCCCTCCTATTCCTGTTTAATTGGATGCCAGCCGGTCCGTCCCACACTCCTCGGGGTGACGCTCGCCCAACAACCTCCCTGACCATCGGCTGTTTCTGGTAAACACAAACCCGGCATCAGCGTTTCTGGGTCCACAAGATGGCCGACCAGGCCAAAACACGACATCGTGAAGAAACGGCGAACAAACGCCCCCTTTGTGGATCCGCCCGGATCTCAGCCGCACTCCTGGAGATGCACGCGTTAAATGACATCCATGCTAATGGTTTTCCCTCCCCACCACACAGAACGAGGGTTCACGGTTACGAGGCGGAGATGATTGAAGCTGTTTGGGAAGATTGAGCAGAGATGGAAACGTTGCTTTTGGACTCGTTGTTCCAGAAGGCAGGAAGACGGGAGGAGCTCCAGAACATCACAGCGGATCATAAAACGGGATGTTTTCTCCCGGGCGGCACTAAAATACCTGCCGCTACATGCAAGCACGGTCGTGCCGGCACAGATATCTCTGCTTTCATCAGTCGAGGAATGTTGCGTTTCCATATCAGACGTCGTATAAAGCGGAACGACGCGCTGCTGCCGATGTTTCCAGGAGCACAGAAGCACGAGAGCGTGGCGAACGCCCCATTCTAACGCCGTTATCAGCTTAGACACGCGGCAGCCATCAAACCCACATTTCCATGGAGATCTGAGCGCTGGTCACCTGACATCAGACACTTTGCTTCTCCAGATCCAAGCAAATCTCGCCGGAAAGGAACGTTTTTGATTCCTGGTTCTGTTTGCTTGATACTTTGGAACTTCGACGCGTTTGAAGCCCATGAGACCCACATCGGCCACCCAAATCTCCCTGAAATCTCCTCAAAACACAAGACTTGAGTCTGTTTTCACATGTTTCTGCCTAAAATGAGGTCCAGGCGGCTGATTAAACAGCTCAGTAAAGTTTTGCCTCGACGTCCGCGATCCGTCTCTGATGTACATCACTCCCCAGCATCAACCGCTGGAGCAATTAACCCGCAGTTAATTAGAAAGCGTTCCCTCCTCTAATTCACTTGGGGGGGCCGGGGGTGCGGGATGGTACAGTGGGTGATTCATGGCCCACTGGTAATCACGCAGGAGCAGGAACCAGAATACTTCAATTCATCAGACCTTCGCACAAATTGCCCAGCGCAGCTCCATGATTTAGCTGTGTTTACTCACCCAACGTATATCTCGCCCGAACATCCTCCTCCTCAAGTCGGGTTTGGGTTTTCCGGACGGTTTCAGCGCAGTTTTCCGTACCTGTGAAGAGCATTTGATGCTATTTCAGTGACTCTGGGATCCAAACAAGGTCAATTAGCTTCAAAATTAAAGCATGGTCATGCCTGTCAACTCCATGTTCAGAAGAGAATTCCTGACCTCAGGTACAGTCTGGACGAGCCAATTATTTCCCATGATGGACTGGTAACCCCCCCTCCCCCACATGGAGTAGTCCTGCCAAGTGAAGCTGGGACAGACTTCAGCACCCCCAGAGTTCGGAGAGATTGATGGAGGGGCTGATGTTTGGTGGCCACTTGTGCGGATTACAAAGACGTCCCACATCCTGAAATCTGATTAGGATCAATCAAACTGGGAAAAGGCCCCCGCAGGAGTCCCACTTGAGGGATTATATCCCATCTGTTCTCTGGATCCCCCACAAGGAGCTGCTAAAAGTGCCTGGGAAAGAAGAGTCTCATGAGCTAATCCCAGATTAGTAGATTTGTCAGTAGAAATGTATGGATGCAGAGACTGACTCAGCGATAAAAGTAAAGAGATGACGGGGATGAATAAGAGAAGCAGAGGTCAAAAGATTCTTTTAGTTTAGGCTCTTCGTGAGGGCTCCACCAGGCAGGGGTGAACACACCTGGAATGTCGGAAAATGGAATTTTCTCAAGGGAAAATCTTCCCCTTTGACTTCTAAGTCTGATTGGAAAAGAGAAGAAATGAGGGCCTGAAGAATCAGAATTCCTGATGCGAGGTGGTCGGGAAGCTCTCATGCCTCTTTAGATCCTCTTTTAATCGGTATTACCGCCTTGATGACATCATCCACCAGTTCAAGAGTTGGTTTCCTGACTAAAAAAGGAGCACCTGACTGGGACATCTGTTCCTCTCCAATCACAGCGGACCTCAGCTGTCATTTTTCATTAGAACTCTAAACACGTTCTCCAAACCCCTCCCAGAACCTGCTGCCACTGCTGCCATCGTCGCCATGGTTCCTCATTAGTTCAGCCTTGAATCCACTCCGGAGCTTCCAGCCCATATTCCCGTTGTGCACCTATTTGCATGAGTATCTGATGCCCGATGAGGGTATCGGATCCTGGCTGCGAGTTTGTAGAGCTCAAATTCGAGGCCGGGCTCACGTATTTGCAGCTAACAAAGCAGGCAGGAAGCCGCAGTGTCTGCTTCTCATGAATAAGAATTGGGCGTCCGGATCTACGGTGAAAAATCCCATTTGAAGCGCCTGCACAAATGCAGCGCATCAATTTACTGGCAGCGCGTGAACCGGTCCTGGCAGAACCGCCGCAACACCGACTCCCACCTGAAGCTGCGAAATGGCGGCCGAGCGCGTCGCTCCCGCCTTAACCTCCCCCCCCCTCCCCCTCCTGCAGAACTCGCTTATAATGCATCAATTTCTCGCGGTGCTGACAGCATAAGGAAAAATGATGTAGCGTGGGATTGGTGAAGATGTCACACCTGAAAGATTGGACTTGTCTCGTTTCGATGGGTACGGGATGACCTTCTTGTCGGAGCGCTGTGCAGATACGGAGCCGGACTGTCGTGAATGTAACCCCCCCGGGTGGGTCGGACGCCAGCTGGCAGCTCAATTACCACTCGGCTGGAGAGGGAGAGGAAGAGGGAGGGAGTCGCTCTTCAGCTGTTCGCCCATGCACATGACTCCCAGTGATCTCTGCCAGTAAAACGGGAATCTCCAATTATCCACCTGAAAAACAACCCAGCCTGGCTCTGCCCCCCCCAAACGCAGAGACGTCTGTGCATCTGTAACGTGGGCTTTATCTCCAGGTCCATGTTTTTAATAGGTGCTGCTGCTGAGTCGATGCTAACAATAATAAAGTTATGCGGTCTGAACTGCTAAATCTTGCTATATCATAAGATGAAAACACTCTTTGTGGCTTCCACCATTTTATTTTTTCCCCATACTTCTTATTCAACTATACTCTAGTCACTTCCGCATGTGTCCACAGGAGGCAGCAGAACTCCTCCCAGCCAATCACGGACGATCAGGCTACGTCAAGTAAAGACGCCTGACCAATCAGGAGTGACTTAAATGTTTCAAACTATGGTTCCACGTACACACCAAAGAGTTCCTCTAAGCTGTACAGAGGTGACCTCTCTTCTCTTCAGGGAAAATTCTAGCCCAGCGTCGCTCATCCAAGTCCTTTGGGGGCCCCCACAGGGACCTGAATGATGTTCACGCTTTAAGGAACGGCCCGATGAGCGCTAACAAAGTCAGACGGTCGCTCCGACGATTATAGCTGTAATACGGTGGAATCGAGGGTTTGGAATGATGCTAAAGTGACTGAGATTACCCAAAAGTGGGCCATTAATCCTCACCATTCTTCCTGTTGGATGTAAAACACCCACAAACGTACCAGATTAATTACAACTTAAATCCATGTTGGGCTAGCATCATCCGGAATATTCCATTTCAGTGGTTTCTGTGGTTAGTTATTAAAACGATTCAAAATCACCGATTTTACATGATTGGGAAACAAAATGCAACAGACCTGTATGCAGTTGCATCTTTTTCTTGTTTTTCATGCCGTTTATGTTGACATGTCTGTGATTCACCTGTCCCACCAGGTGGCCACTCCCCTCTCATTCCAGCCACGCCCACAGACACCTTTGGATATTAGCATAAAAATGATGTAATGTCCCAGGGTGGTTCAGGGTGGGTGGGCGTGGCTAATATGATGGTACACACGGCCGTGTAACTTGTGCATATACAAGGAAAATTCCTTTGACAGGATTTTCCTGTAAACCCACCCTCTCCTGAAAGGATGAGCTAAATCCAGGCCAGACCGCTACACCGCCGGTGACTCGGCGCTGGGATCGTATCTCTGGATTTCATCACTCCAGTGCCGAATGCTGCATATAAGCTATAATAGAATCCTTCAGAAAATACCCAAAAGACACAATTATTACCTCCTGAAATCGCTGGTCTGTGTTCCCCTGCAGTACACCATGTCTTCTGCTTTTATCTTCACAGTTCAGAGATTATCGTATTACAGAGCAACGGTTGGCTTTGTTCTTTCATGGCATGACAAGAATGGCTGGGATTAGGATTCAGGATCCTAATTTAGATGATGAATTGGCACATGAAGCAGTTGGAGCTGAAGAAAACTTTCACCAAAAAACATTGTTTTAGCAACTAAGTTAATGCCGGGTCAACAGTGAGGATCTCTCTGGCCAGATGCACTTTTTCCTCTTAAATCTGGATTAAAATGTTTGCATGTGCAAGTTAAAGTGTTGCTCTACCTCTGTCACTCTGTAAAATCCAGAAACACAACAAAATGTAAGACAACTACCATATTTTCTGGACTATATGTCGCTCTGGAGTTTAGGTCACACTAGCCAAAAAATGCATAATAAAGAAGAAAAATAGATATATAAGTCGCACTGCACTATAAGTCGCATTTTGATAAAATCCGAGACCAAGAACATATATTTAATCTTGAAAGGCATATAGCAATCCATTAGCATGGATTAGCAATAGGTTTATGGTATGCTAATGTAACAAATTCAGCTACATGACCCACAACAAAAAGAGTACGTGTTTGCTTTGTTAACACAGTTATTCACTATAGCATAAAGAACATCCGAGCAAGTTTACCAAACAATCAAGTCTAACTCCATAGACGAAGCGCCGCTTCTTCTTCTGCGTCGCTAAAGGAACTCGTTCCTCAGGTACACACACCTAGAGCGCCCTCTTGTGGTTGTCAGTGTGAAAATAACGAACATGTGAAATTCAGTAATAATGTATTTATTTAACATATAAGTCGTTTCGGAGTACAAGTCGCACCCCCTGACAAACTATGAAAAAAAAGTGCGACTTATAGTCCGGAAAATATGGTACATGAGAAAATATACAAATGCTACGCTAGTAAATTACAACGCTAACCATGTTTTTATGAATCTACTTGCACCGAGGTGCTCGTACTCTGTGTAACCTTGGATTCAAGGTGACAGAATAAACTCGGCTTAACTAAGGCTGCCAGATCAACACATCTACAAAGGCTACAAGAATACGCAGCATTGATAAATCGGTTCAGACTCGACCTTATATTTTAGCCGAACATATAAGGCATTCCAACACAAATTTCTTGTGCTGTTGTTGCAAATGTTTCAGACCTTGAAAGCGGAGAATGCCAAATAATTTGGGTCAGTCGGTGGCTTTAATCGGATAAAACCAAATCACCATTATGTTTCAAAGCAGGTCAGTCCTAATCTGGCAAACGGCGTGTATCCTTCATCGTTCTCTTCTCTTCTCTAATCCTCAGCGTGACGGGCGCCGACGTTAGAAAGACGGGAGCGTGCCGTAAAAACAGACGCTGACACCCACCGCCAGCATCCATATCCAGTGTGGAATTTACTGCAGGGATTTAAGGAGGATGCTTGGTCAGCTGGTATGTTAAGTGCATCCTGGGTAAATGAGAAGAAAACAGAGGATTACATCTGGAAATGTAGAATAGGCGTGTGTTTTTATATATGCTGAGCGAGCGCAACCTATGAGCTGACCTTAAAGATTGCAAACTGTGACGTAAATGACTTAACCCAGCAAAACTTGCACTGTGAAGGAAGCACAACCCTCCTGATATTTGGCTTCTTTACTGAGAAACCAGCGTGGGCGGAGCTAGACGCATTGCTGTCTCCTGATTGGTCTCAATACCTCCTTTTTATTGGTTTACTCGATGGCTGAAATTGATGTTTGCATGAAAAGAAAACCCTCAAATGTCTGGTTAATCCTCCTGTGCTGTCTTAAGAATGCCTGGAATGCCGTTATTACACCGACTTTGACGGTAAATAGTTGCTGGCACAAAACCACATGGCGGCCTAACAAACCCATAGCTGCCAGGTTAAAATAGGATATTACACAAAATCCCCTGAATAGCAGAGCAGAGTCGCATGTCAAAGTCCCAGATGTGACTGGAAGACTCTGATTTTCTTCTGCAAATGACCACATCTGAAACTGGCCTCTTATGTTCCTCCAGCACAGGTGGTTGCTATGACAACGCAGGTGAGCAGCAGGGCAAACAGGACTAACGTGGTGGTGGTGAAGCGTCTGTGTCTTTGTAATCTGACGTCTGTGGAGATTTCACTGTTGTTGTAGGGTCCCACAGCCTTAAACTTATAAGAAATATACCGGAATTAACCGTGTGTGTGTGTGTGTGTGTGTGTGTGTGTTCTTGTTCACGCTACATAGTGAGGACCGGGATACAGAGTGGGGACATGCTGGTCCTCAAACATTTTTAATTCTGTCTGATAGTCAAGATTTAGTTTTAAGGTTACAATCAGGTTTAGGTTAGGGGACAAGAAAGTGCTGCATCAATGAAAGTTCTCACAAAGATAGAAATCATGTGTGTACTGTGTAATATTGTGAAGGAAACCAAAGAAATTGAATTATTATTGCTCATTTTTTTAATAGATTTGGTGATCAATGACTTATTACTGGCAATGCTACATGAATCAGTAGCATTGTGCTCAGTCCTGACCCATTTCCTGTCGATCCCTCATTATCGATCATCATGTTTGATCAACTTCCTCCAGCGGTCAACAGAACTGATGAAATGGGCCCGAATCGGCTCCATCTTCAGCATATTTATGAGACACATTCATCTGTTCCTGGATCTGTCGCGATGACTCTGACGTATTGACTCTCTCTCGCCTCCAGCTGGTCTGCGGCTCAGCTTTGAAATCACGTTTGTCGTCCTGATTTTGGTGCCGTGGTTCGTGCGAATGGAGCGGGAAGTGCGTGTGTCAGAACCGGAGTCAATTCGCCGTGCTTCCATTGAGGATATAAATGGAGCGTAAGAGGATAATCCCTTTTTCTTGAAAATCCATCATCAAAGGTCCTTCAATATTCCCAAAATGATGTAATTCCCTTTAACTGGTCTCTTATGCCGAACTGAGTGCAGTCGGGACGGCCCGACATAAGAAACCAGTAAAGGTCCCAATATGGATCACCTCAAATGTCCGGCCTCCCGTTTATTTAGCATGAATCCCAGTGGGACGCTCCATCCAGCGAGGAAGGACAGAGCCGTTCAGACATGGATGATCTGTTTTAAATTTTTCCCTGTTTGTTAACAAAGGTGACGCATGTAATAGTTGTTTTACTGGCACACAACACCGATACGACGGCAATTTAATTAACTGCAGAGCTCGTGAAGATGTCGCTATGGAAACAAAGACTCGTTACCTTGTGACAGGTAGACTGTGCCTGACGTTCGGATAAAGGAGACTTTTTTTTGGTTTCGCCCCGGTTTATTTAACCAACAGCGTAGTTTCATCTTGACAAAATGCGATTTTGGTAAAATAACGTTACACTGGGGGACGGACCCGTGGACCCGTCAACACGTCTGAAAGCAGCAGAAAGACAAGACGACTGTTCACGTGACAACGACGCCTCTGAAGAAAAGAAGCAAGAGAAGCGACAGACTTACCTAAAGCACGTCACCAAGGTCAAACAGGTCGGCCGGTTTGCGTCCGTGACAATACGTGTACGGGTTACCTGACAAATGACGTGTGGGGAAATTACAGAAGTTTTCACAGATGAATCGCTTAAAAGAATTCTTGATCGGCACGTGGTCTCCTGATCTAATGAAGACCGAAAGAGACGTGGGAGAAGCTGATAATTCTGCTACACCCCTGATTTTCCATGTCACAGCGTGACCTCATCACGTCATGGTTGTTTACTAAGCGAGCTACAAAAATAGAAAATCATTGCTGAAACAAACCTCTCGCTAACTGTTAGCGCCGCTCCAGCTCTCTCGATAAAGAAATCGACTAAACCACGCTTGGGTTTTAACAAGAAGGACACTGGGAGATCTCCGAGGTCAGGTGAGATCTATAATCGAGAGGGTATCCTAAATAAATGCTTCCTCCAAATATGACACAATGTGAGCAAAGATCAAAGCATTCACAAAGGCGGACTTTTGCTGAGGCCTCACCCATCTTTCCATCTGTTTGGGTGGCCCGGGCCCTCGTCTCACTACGGCACCAGTCTCAAATGGTCCATTTCACCCCCAAACGTGCCTTTTTATGACCAGATCCCAACATGCAGACGAGGTTTCCCTCACTGATCATTTGGAAAGTGAAATAAGTCGACCCAAACACGTGTTAACTGAAACATTCGGATCCACGGGGGACCGGCTGCCGATAGAACGGTTCCGTCCAGATTATCATGGACACGCTGCAGAGCATCGATTAGCTTCCAGAAGGTTTGAGGAGATGCTCTCCTCCACCTCGTCCAATGCCCGATTATTCTGCCCCGACGCCACTGCGAACGGGACAAAGATGGCCTCGCACAGTAACTCGCCGCTGACACACTTCAGCTAGCAAATAAAAAAGGCGCTGTTGAAAAACCGCAGGAATGCTGCTGTTTCCCCTCCGAAACGCTTTAATGACTGCACGTCAAATCGAGCATCCGACGCCGCCGCGCGCTCGGCTGCGTCGGGAACATTTGTGACATCCAACCAAAACAAATAAGCTGCTGTTTTAAAATGGTAAACGGAGACAGAATGTTCCCTGTGCACAATACCGCCGATGCCTGTTTGCCCCCCAGTTGACAGAAATAGCACGGTAAAATACAATAAAGAGGCAAAATGAGTCGTTAAAATAATAATTATGTGAGTATGAGCTGTAATGAAGGTTTATCTGGTGATCAGACAGGTCGTGCTGAGACCTCCAACGGGCTGAAAACGGCAAACCTTATCTCGCGGGTGGCAGATGAGGATAAAGTGGAGCGATAAGGACTGGCTCGAGACGCAGAGCAGCCAAAGGCAGGCTGTGAAGTGATCTTCAACACACAGCAGCATCTGGAATCAGCCCCTCGTTAAACGCACGAGCCACGGCGTGCCAGTAAAAACGGAGGCTGCAGTCGGGAATTTATTTGCGTACGCATCTGGGGAGGGGGTCGGAAAAGTCTTCGTCTCCATCACACGAGTCGGAGCAAGAGAAATAATCTGTGGAGATGGGACTGTGCTCCATCATCTAGCCGGGTTTTCTGGACTACCAGGATCCCGGGTCAATCAACCTGGTAGGACGGAAAACCTGGATGGACTTCCGGCCTTGCAGGACTGGGTTGATGACCACTGCTCGTTAACATAAAACTGTGGGATTTGAACTGAGTTTAAGGGTTTCCTACTAGACCAGGGTCGGCAACCCGCGGCTCTGGAGCCGCATGCGACTCTTTAGCGCCGCCCTAGTGGCTCCCTGGAGCTTTTTCAAAAATATGACAATGGAAATTGTTTTAATATAATTTCTGTAGGAGGAAAAACGTGACAAACATTCTTAAAGTTTTCCAATGCTGCATAAATATGTACAATAAATATTTAATTTCATCATCTCGTTATAATGGAAGTTAAACTTAAAGCGCCATCGTACAGCAGAGCGGTCACGTGGTGCGTCATTCTCTCTAGGGTGCTCATTATGTATTTGTAGCCCACTTATCATTTGGAAAGTAGGCTAATACAGCTAATATAGACACTAACAACACGTGTTGCCTTCATTATAAGCCCTATATAAGGCTTTTAATTTTTTGCGGCTCCAGACAGACTGGTTTCTGGTTTTTTGGTCCAATATGGCTCTTTTAACATTTTGAGTTGCCGACCCCTGTTCTAGACTTTTTAGTCTTTAAGAGGGTCCGAGTGGCGGGATTGTAGTCAACCCCCCCCCCTCCCTTACCGGACAAACCATTCACTCCATCGGGGAGAACTTGGAAAAGTCCTGACGCAAAGGCCAAAAGATGCGGTTTCTCCGGCGAGACGCTGCAGTCTGCAGAGCACGCACCGCTCCGGTGGCCAGTTCCTGTTTACATTAGAGCCGCCGACTCTCTGGGTGGCGCAGGCCCCCGTGTGATGTGCAACGCCTTTAATTTAGGCCCCTCAAATGAGAGAGCGCGTCATGCTGGAGAAGGGGGGTGTGAGATGAAGACGGCAGGTTCAGATTAATGGCACAACACTCGTTAAAGTTTCTCTTTAGATCTGGCAGTCTCCTTCTCATTTAGCTGCTTTGTCAGTGTTTAAGACTGGCTAATGTGCCGTAATGAGAGCCATAAATCAGCACCGTCTCATGCAGATAGCGTATCCTCTGTACTGGATTTATCCAGTTGTTTGCGTGGAAAATGAACACCATGAAATATCAACCTTGAAACTAATTAACGCCGTTACCAGATAATTACAGTAATCAGTAACTGCAAGTTTGAGTTGTAGGTTATTTTCTAACGGTAAATAAAGCTGCTCTGGTATTGTCCTCAGCCAAAATATTATGCCAAACATACCCAAAAAATAAGGTAAATTTTGATGGCTGCCATGTAGAATTATGACATTGAAAATATCTTTAAAGTGGTTTTTGAATGGTCCTTGAAAATCTGGATCCAAGGTCACCCTTTAAAACATGTTTTCTAGTGCACCCTAAAGAACAGATCATTGTAGCTGATCCTGAAAAGCAACTTTGATTTCATGAACTTTTCTTTTATTTCTATACTTATTATAACAGAGAAAACATAATTATATATATATATATACATATATGTATTTTTAACCAGCAAATCCTTTAAGATGAATCTGTAAGAAGAAATATTCCTGATTATGTTGGACGATTGAGGCTGCCAGCACTTAATTACTGAGCAGAACTTAACACTAACGGCCTCTCGGAAGTTAATATAAGAGCAGGCGCAAGTATCAGCTGCTAAAATGAGCTCTTTGTGGAGTTTTTATGGCCTTGCTGTTAATTACCAGCTCCCAGTAAAATGACCCAACCAGTATTTAAATTACCATGCATATGGGGAGTTATTAACATCAACTGGGGGCGAGCGTCTGCTTCTGCCAGCTTTCAGGTGCCAAACTGCGTACAAAGGCCAGCCACAGTGTCATTTCCCCACAGGGCGAAGTAAAAGTTAGCTAGAAGGTCAGCTGACTCGGCTCAGCCAATAGGAGGAAGGCCCCGCCTCCCTCTGCTATTGTCCCCATGAATGATGCTAAGCAGCAAAGCAGCGCGACGTCGCGGTTCTTGATGCAAACAGAACCACCAAAGTAAACAAAGATAATTCTCCTCTCAATTGAAACCAGGAAGTGAAGAGATTCCCTGCTTGATCCACCGACGTGTGTGAGGAAAATCTCCAACCGGCACTTTTCCATTCAGGGAACTTTGGGTGACCGTGTCCTGCATCCGCCAGAAGCAGCTGAGCTGTGAAACCATTTATATCAGCACCTCCAATAAGTGGCCTCATGGCGGAAGATCCGTCTGTCGTTCGGTCCTTTTTTAAATGTTCATCTGGCAGAAGTGGTGGGGGGGGTGGTTGCATATGGAAGTGCAGCATGAATTCAAGAAATTGGAGCCTGGTACCCAGCGCCAGCACTCTCTGTCCCTCTGGGTTACACTGGCCTATAATTTACTCAAACTCATGCTGATACATTAGCAGCTAGTATGTCATTAAAGTTGAGGTACACTTTCAAGTTGCTTTTCAAGTTGCCATCAGAAGCGCTGCTACTTTACAGAGTGAGTCATTATAAATGCATTAGCAGGACGCCGCACCAGGAAGGAGCTGCGTTCCGAACAGTCGGCGAGGTTAGAGAGTCTGTAACGCATCAGACTGGTGGATTGGTGAAAGCGGGAGCCTTTTAAAAAGAGTCATGCTAGAGGTGTCGTAGGGGAAGCAACAACAGCCGGCGTCAGTACGTCACCGGTCCGCTACGATTCCAAACTGCGGCGTGTCTAAACAAATCTGCGGCGGTGCCTCTGTGGACGGTCCTGAAAATAGAATAGCTGACTTTTTCATTAGCTGTCCAGAAAACAAATCAAATATTCCTGCACTCTGGTTTTGCCCCTGCAGCCTGTCATTAACATAGTTATGAAAAAACATGAGGGCCGTAAACGGCGCCTTGTGGCACCCCACAGGTTTTATTCTAATTATGTTTGGGGGGGTTTTGGCGCCTTAAAAAATCACAAACTGGAGCTGATTTTTTTTTTTCAGTCCTGTGCAGATTTAACATATTTAATATCTCTTATCCTTGTGCTTCTATTATCAGTGTCAGAACTTCGGGGGTGTAATAACAGTGTAATAAGTGTCTGTAGTCTGTCAGTGGGCATTAGTGATAATTCTTGGGAGAAATTGCATCAGTGACGGATCAGGGGATTTATTTCTTCCTCAGAGTGTAATAAACTGAAAGATTTCCCCCTCACTTCCTTAGAATGCATGAATAATAAATGTCCGCCCATCATAAACCCGACTTCCTGCTTTGCGTAAGATGATGGATGGGAACGTCACCGACGAGCTCCTCCTCTGAATTCTGCCGCTTTGAGATTTAATCCAGCAAATGGGAGAACAGGGAAGGATTGACCTTTTCCTTCTCTGCTTCCTCTCCATTCATGGGCCATCAGGAGACAATCGCTCGTTTATCCCACTCAAACGTTTACATTGTAAACAGGCTCGTCTGGAATTCTTCAGCGTTTTCTGAAACCTTTCAACCAAAATCTGGCATTGTAAAAAACCACATTGGTCGCGAAGATGCCATTTTCCATGCTTTCCCCATTTAAATCAGTCCAGCCAGATTTACGACATGCTAACGTGCTAAAGCTGAAGCTCTGGAGGTGGAGTGGGCGCCTTCCCCGCTGTCAGAACTAATAAAAACCTTCATCGTCCTCCACAGAGGAAAAACGTGCTGACGTGCATTTTTACACACTTTCCTGAGTTTGTGAGTGACCAAGAAGGATATTTGATTCAATTTCCTGTCGCCTTTAAACCTGATCCACCGGCCGATGCTACGAACGCTCTTCTCAATATATTTTTGTGTTCATTATTGGACATTCTTGAGTTCACAAAGAACATTAGCCAGTTCATTGTGATACAATTACCCATAAATCACAGCATTTAATTTGCTTGCTCATGCTGGCTCCTCGGTTCAGTGATAGGAATTATCTCCGCCGATGCTCACGATTGGCAAACACGCTGTCAAATTTCAGTTTTCACGTTGCTCGCGATGCTGATATGATCCGTAAAATCCATCGACTTTGCTCGTCTGACCTAAACGGCTTCCAACGAGTCTCAATCAAATATTTATTCTTCTTCAACTCCATAAAGTCTCTCCTTGTAATGGCCGAGGAAACACTCCAAGCTGGGAGCTCACACTGCGTGAATGGCTCATTATTGATCTGTCCACAGGAGAGGTGGGACTTAAATGGGGCTCAGCCTTTTGTCAGCGTCACCCTCCAGTTGGTTGAACAAGCAGAGTGGTTGCAAAGCCTCACTGGCAGACAAAGCAGCCTTAAAATGGCCAAAATCCCGGCAGAGCAGCATCCCCCATGAACAGGCATCGCACAAAAGGAATTATACTGGTGAGCTGTGGTTCTTCTAACTGGTTTAGATCATTTGTCTTCTGGCGGTTTGCAGTGTCACTCAAGTCCAAACATTCCCCGATTGTGTTTCCCGCTGATCTCTTTTTCTGATTACGCAACACAAACATCAGTTTAGAACCCCAGCTCACCTCAAGCTCGGATCCGTTTCTCTTTTCTGCTGCGTGAGAGGAACTGGACCGTTCCCCAGCAGTGTGTGTTTGCTCACCCAAACCTGGAGATCCCGTCAGCCCGGCTGCATGCTGATTTTCTGTGTGGTTTCTGCAGCCCTGGATTCCCACTTAATGAAATCACGGCCGTGCGAGCCCTCGGTCGGATTCTGTCGTTGGGCTGTATCCCGGCACGCGCCTCACCTCACCCTCAGGTAATATAAACACGGCTGGAATGTGCAACTCTAACAGCTCGTGGATTCCAGGCTGAGAATTGCAGCAGCAGCCCGTCTGAAACGCTGCAAATCTGGCTTTCCATCAGGCAGCAGAATGTCTACCTTAAGTCCTCCATGCTAATCAGCACAGGCAATTTGCAGTTGTCTAATCAGGAACGTTCTCAGGCTGGATCAGGAAAAATGAACGACTCCAGACGCCCCCTCACGTTATTAGGATCCTGCCAGAGGCAGAAAGGTGTCACAAAAGTGCTCATCTCTTAATCTGTGACAACCTGTCACTCACGTATGTGTGTGTGTGTGTGTGTGTGGGTGTGTGTGTGTGTGTGAATTTCCCAGCTGTCCATCAAGCCTCCGTGTTAATCTGCCTCAGATTAGAATTGTCTTCGTTAACTACACACATTCTTACACATTAAATTTGCAGAAACTGAACTGACACATACACACACATACACACACACACACACACACCACACCCTCCTCATGTCACCCCTGTCTGTGACCTCACTGGCGCCGCCTGCTGGCCAGGAGGAACACAACCAATCACGTGGGAGGAATGTGAGATTCTATAACGGGACAGAACGCGACAGATGCTTCTTTGGTCGGCCGCTGTAATTAAATACAGGTTATAACACCGAGAAAAACACTGACTAACAATGAAGCGGGAGAAGCTGCGCTCCGTTTATTTGATGAAGCTGCCTCCTGACTTAATTATGCCCCAGCTAAATTGGTGAAAAGCCGTTTGCGATAAAATGAATAGATCATCTTTACGGTGGTAAACGAAGCGCTGGATTCGGGCAGGAAGTGAGGGACTGTGACAGAAAAGTTGTGGCCTGGCGAAGTTTTCAAAACCGGAACCGGATCGCTGGGATGGAACCTGGATGGAAAGATGGCACGGCAGAGTTCCAAAGGCCAAGAGGTCATTTATTATTAATGCCACCTGGGTGAGAAGATTGGCTCCCCTTAACACGACCATCACCATGGCGCCGCCTTCTCTCTGAGGGGATTGGACCCACTCTCGACCCCCGCCCGCCCCACACACACACACACACACTCACATGTACACGTGTGTGGAAGATGGAAGCCGTCCTCTTTCTCAGCCAAGGCAAACGGCAGCGGCATTAAGACGTCTCAGTCAGCTTGCTTTGAAGAGGAGCAGCGACGAGCACGCGCTGCTAATGAGGACGAGCTCTAAAACGAAGCCGCCCCGGAATTCTCCTCCTCCGAAATGTGCACTGGCCAGAGCGAACCTCGTGCACGCCGGGGCCTGAATTCCCAATGGAAATTGAGATAATATGTTTGACTTTGGCTTCCCGGTGCTTTATCTCGCCTGGCAATGTGGGATTTTCTATTACTGGGAGGAAGCGGGAGCAGCCAACCTCAGACCCATAATCCCTGTGGCTTTGCTCGGTAAGATGGACAGATGGATTCCCAGCACTTCTTTCAGGAAGAGCAGAGGAACAAACACTGCCTTTCTTTTATAAGCAGCCAGGGCGACACAATATGTTGAATGTAAAAGGTGGCGCTGGCCCTTCGCCTGCTCCTCATTCCTCACTTGTGCTGCTCTGTGTGAATGGAACGCCGCCACGCTGCACCACTGCCTTCATAGATCGTAAATCAGGTCCAGCACCGAGACAAAACTGTTGGTTCTGCTTCCTGGACGGAACCTCATCTGGCTTTTCCTCTTCTCAGTTTCTAATGCCCCCCCCCCCCCCCCCCACAACCCTCCTATTGTTGGAAGATTGGCACCGACTTTGTTTTTAATGTACAAGCGGTGAAATGTGGTGCTCAGACCAGCTTGACATGTGAGATCCTGTTACCTTGGCAACCTCACAATGATGGTCAGAAAGTCTCTACTTAGTGGGGGAGAGCTTGCGTTTTTATCTCTGGCGGATTAGCATGGTTTGTGTGTTGTGTAGAAAAGAATTCTCTGGACTGAACCGTGCAGCTGAGGTAACTGTACATGTGAATCGTGCACGTTTGCCCAGCACCTGTGACATTTGCTCCAAGGAAGGAGGATTCCAAGCTATTAGCGTTAGCAGCATTGTGGCGGACTCATTTTAGGAAGCTAGTCTTTGATTAAAGGTCTTTTTTTAAATGCAGTCCAACTTTATAAACGTAGCATTTCTAAACACAGTCTGGCCACCCAGGAAGGGAAGAAAACTCCTTCCAAACAGGACGGAACCTCACGTGTGACCAGGCTCACATTGCTGATCCTGCCCCTGGTGGCCAGAGGGGTAAATTGTGTTTGGACTTATTTTGGGCTCGGAACATTTATTTACCGTAAACGATGAGCCAAATTTGGAAAGTTGGACTGCGTTGATGTTTTTTGATGAGCTATAGATCATTTATGATGAAATTGCTTTTCAATCTTTTATGTGGCTTTGATGCTTTGACCTAACAAAAAAAAACCAAGTCTAATTATATGGATGTCATTAAGTGGACACAAGCTTTACTCAACAGCCTTAAAAGGATGGATGCATTTTGTTCCAACAAAAACTGGCGGAAACTCACTGACGAGTTCCCCTTAGAACATGCAGAACATGAGGGTGGAACCCCAGACGACCGCGACTGGGCCAAGGTGTATATTGACTATTTTACTAGGCTGGTGGTTCTACGTGTGTGTCAGCAGATCATGGTCAAGCGTTCCAACACAGAAGAACTCATTTTCCGACTGACGAGAGCCATCTCGGCTAAACTGGAGGGTGAAGAGTTTAATACCAACCCCAAAGTCTTTAAAAACCTAAACAGGACCATCACAAGGGTTCTGCACAAGAACTTCGGCTCCATGGAGTCGGCGCTGTTCTACCTGATATGCGAGGACCCACTCGTGGTGGAGTCGATCATCTCCGTGATCAGAAAACAAGTCATGGTTCCACCGAAGAAACTCAACGCTGCCCAAAAGTTATTCCACAATTTGAGGGAAGTCCTGAATAAACCCCTGTCCTGTTCCCTCCTGAATTACGGACTATGCGGCCTCAAAGACTGCCCACACCTCGGAGCGCCGCGGCTTCTACCCAGGTGGTAAACCCTGATCCAGCTCCCGCCACACTGGCTTCCACCCACAGACTAAATGGACTGGGCTGAGCGGAGACTCTGACGTGCCCCTCAGTGTGAGCGTGTGAGGGAACGACTGCCCTGATTGGGAATTAAGGAAAATGGCCGGTTGGAAAGGTCATAAAGCACTTGTATTTGGAATTATCCCTCTGACCATGAAAGGTCATCCTCCATCTCCCGCATGGAGCCCCGCGGCCTCGAAGATATGCACAAATCCAGAGGTCGGAAGGAAATATCACCCCATTCCCAGAAACAACGGGATCAAACCATTAAAGGGAAGATTGATTTCTGATGAACTCTGGAAGAATTTGTCCAGCGTCTGGAGACACGATCGGAGAGAGGTGCTTCATTAAAATCATTCATAAAACCAAATCAATCATCTGAGACATGTTTCCAACCCCAGAGTAGCCAACGTGAAGCCGTGTGTGTGTGTGTGTGTGTGTGTGTGTGTGTGTGTGTGTGTGTGTGTGTGTGTGCGCGCTGAAGTCGATTATTACCAAATGTCCGACGGTTTTTAAAAGTCCGGTTTTGTCCGGTTGGTAAATGTGGCAAGAGAGAGCAAAAAATGGCCTTGTGTAGAGAGACGCTTTGATGTTCAGGACAAAGGTTTTCTGAGGACACTGGAGACTGAAACATCAAAGACAAAATACACAAAATAGTAGCAATTCAGAGTGGGAATTCTTCAAACTGTGGTTTTTACCGCAAACGCTGAAGCGAACACGTCCCGGCCGGCTGGAGAGTGTTTTGGGTGAACGCCGCTAATGGGGGTGAGGTTGCTGGTTTAGCAGCCCGGGCGAGTCTCGTTTAATCCCACAGATGTGTCTTATCGGTGTTTTCCAGTGTTTATGACTTCGTCTCCTCAGTATTCTGAGCCTAAACCCCCTCAAACCCAAACACACACACACAAACGCGTGTGCCCTGGCTGATGATGATGGTGGCGGTTACACCTGCACCATCATTCATTAAATGTTGCCCTTTTAAAGAAACATTTTTCCCTTTTTTTTGTCTGGCGGATTAGACGAGATCAGACTGGGACAGAAGCCTACAGAAGCGGCTAAAGTTCAGGTTTTGCAACTTTCATTTGACGATGATTCAGTTCAACGGCCCGATTGGGACCTAATCACAGCCACAGGGGGGCCACAGTGGAGGTGAAGGTCTTGATCTGCCGCACAAGAGAAGAAGAGTAATCGGTCACAGGTGGGAGATGCAGGGACGTTATTCCCACAGCAGGTTGAAGGAGACCTTTTCCATCTTTTTCACTGGAGCTTGTTGGAGTTGTTGATTAAAAACCTACTCAGACTGCAAATAAAAACAGTCCACTTGGCATTGAGATGACTAAGTTCAAGCTTTATTGACATGCACACAGACAAAACCCACGAAAAAGAACCACTGGAGTCACATCGGTGTAATGCAAACTCCAACAAAAGGAGCCTTTGAAAGGTTCTCAAAGGTGCTCTTGCTATGCTATTAATGCTCTCAGTTGTTAAATTGCTGGTTCACTGCCGCACAGTCATATTTATTCCAAAAAAAAAGATTGAAATGTGTTTCCACGTGTCCGGACATGTTAGAGGGGAAAACGTGGAGGGAAACGTGGGTTGAGATCATCACACGCAGTGTTTGATAATTACGTTTTTTTGGGTTTTTTTCCTTCTCTGCCAAACTTGCCAAGCTAATTCTGTATCAAAAGCTTTTTCAAGGGCATTTTTCAGCACCAATGGCAGCGTGGCTCAAAAAGTGGGGCCCGTGTTTCGAGACACGCTAATTATTTTGCCCGTGTTTTTGCAACATGTTTAAAACAAACACACATATGAACACGTATGAAAGGTAAGATCAAAGCTAGTTTCCTTGATAAAAGGTGATAAAAGCTCTGTCCTTGTCAAGGTGAGATCTTAAATGATTCTTCCATTAGTACAGCTAAATAAATCTTTGTAGCAGAGACTCTGACTTTTTTCCCCATTTTAAATGGCAGTAGATGTAAATCTAGTGTGAAAACAGTTTGGCTACTACTTTTATGAACCATTGTATTGGAACCACAACTACGATAGATGCAAGTTAAGCATATAAGATGCAAGTTTTACTATGTACTAACCAACAAATATACTAACCGGGCTTTTATCCCATATTTTCCATATTAGCATCTTGTGGTTATTGTTCGTGTTGGTGTTTGCGGACGAACATCATCACATCATCTGCAAACAGCCGCCGCGTGAGTAACACTAGCTGTTTAGCACAGCTGTCCGCGGCTGAACGCACGCCAGCGAGCCCACCGACAGCGACGTTTCCCGCAATTACCCGCCATGTTACGCCATTTAAACGTTGGCTAACAGGAAGTACAGCTGCTTTTACCTGCGGTTAAACAATGTTAAACGTGTTGCTGTACTTCCTCACTCAAAGACTGTAGCCATACCAGGAAATATCGGGGGAAAGCTGAGCTTTTGTTTAATAACGTGATTTACCGGTGGCTTAACTGACCTCTTTTCTCTGCTTTCCATGTGACTGCACTTTAAAATGTTCCATCTTGAATGTCTAGATATAATTAGTGTCTCTTCTTCTCCTCTTATATGCTGTAGATGAACATACGTGAATTACATTTTCCTTCTCTGCTTATTTGATTGTCTGCTCTCCTCTCTTCTCTCCAGCTGGGTAATAAATCATTCAGTCCAGTTGATGCAGCTCGGAGCGCTCCTCACACGGTCTCTCTGACCCAGAAAGAGAGGCAGATTTCTTCCCGGCTAATAGACAGAGCTGGTTCCCATCGGCCCTTGTCTTCGAAACGCCGCCTTCATCTGTTGGCTGATATTGGGTTAATGTCATTGCTGTCATCGTGGGGTCGGCGGCGGCGTTTTCTGAAAGGCCTCGAGGGTTTCAGGCTCTCACAAAATGTAAAGTTCAGGCCAGTTCTTTCAGAAAAATAGTTCTATAAGTGGAAATGGTCGCTACTGCAACCACGGCTTGTGTGAAGTCACATGCTGGAATCCACAGAGGGTGTGTGTCAGTGACCAGAACACACACTCCGCGGCTGGCGTCCACCTCAGCGGGGGACATCTGCGCCTACACACTTTTTCCTTTACGTCGAACCGGTGGAGGAGGTGCGAGGAGGTTTGGGAGAAAGTTGCTTCAAAATGCTGAAAGTTTCCAGGGAAGTTGGCCGCAGTTCAGCTACGGAGTCACGAAGGATCAATTGTGTATTTAACGTGCGGAACGTGGATGAGGACGGTGCAGGAGGACGGAGTCCAGCGTGGTGACGTCTTCATCCACAGAGACGAGGGGAATAAAAAGAGGATTCAGGCTGTTTGTCGAGATGAAGCGTTGGTCCTCCAGGAGAGGAGGGAGGCTCTCTTCATCCAGATCAAACATCTAGCTGAAAGGGGACTAAATAGGACGCCATTGAAGCATTTTCATAAGAGGCGTCGACTTTAAAACTCCTCAAACTGCGACAAACGAGCAGGAGCCAGCAGGCTTTGGCACGGCCGGCATCACAAGTCTTACAGTACTTGTGCTTCCACTTCTTAGCCAGGAATAAAACCAGGGAGGCGATCAGGTTTTTGAAGAGGGATCCTTACATCCGGGTCTATAAAAGCAGCTGGCACAGCGAGGATGCGCTCGGCTGCCCCCCCCCCACCTCTGACAGGAGGGAGTTTGAGCGAGAGGAGATCCAGTGTCAGATTAAACTCAAGTCTTTGTGTTCTACCGCAGTCACGACTGCACTCGGAGCACTTAATAACACGGATTTATCGGGCAAAACAATGGTGCTGATGGGCTGACACCGGCAGGGGGGGTGGTGGGGGGGGGTCGGCACGATTACCAGCAACAATAGAAGTTCTTCAGTGTTTCCGGTCCCACGGGCTCGCTGGGTGGAACCTTTAATACGCACATAACCGTTTGTTGTGTCCTGTCCTGCCCTCAGCCGATGGACCTTTTCACGTGTTCAGTGTTGAATCGGACTTCGTGTATTCATGCGTAAAAGGGGCTGAAGGTTGAATTCTGTCGGAGGAGAAATCGCCAACTCATTAACCAAGGAAATGTAAAAGCGGAGCCTTGTGTTGCTGCGAGTGTGAACGTCTGAGTAAAAATGTTGGCATTTTTAGAGGCGTTTGCTTTCCTTGCGCATCGGTCCAATAAAAACACAATAAAAGAGACAATCTGGTGAACACACAGCGTAGCAGCGGCGCGGCCGCGGCTAATGTACATTTGATGACCTGTGTCCTGCTGCTCTAATAACCCTTTGTGACGTTGGAGCCCAGAGTTTGTCGCCTCCGTTTATGCTACATCATCCTGCTGTCGCTGTCTGTCTGTCCTGATTACAGACCATAACGATGCCCCTGAACTGGCCCATCGTGCTTCATAACACCAGAGCAAATAACAAAAGCGTATCATTACTTTCATTTATATCTCGTAAAAATTTCAAGACACTTAAATAAAGCTATACCAAATCTACTGCCAATGGAGCACAAATGCTAGTGAAAAAACTGTTTTATGGATTTACTGTAAAGCTAAAGAAAATAACCAAAAAGGTTTCAGTAGAGCCTCTTCTTCAGCCTGTGATACACTGATTAGAGTGACTGCATACATCCGGACCACCAGGGGGCAGCAGTCGAGCTACCTCAAGACATGAAGTGGCTGGTTTCAAAAGGAGGAATGAAAGAGAGAAAAACTAACCCTAACCCTACGAGCAGCTGACCCGCACTCTTTTTTCCAGGTTTTTGTTTTTTCCACCTGTCTTCCAGTCGCTTTACTGGTTCCGACACACATGATTGAGTTACGACTGACTGGGGGGGTGATGGGAGCTCTGTCTGATCAGATTCACTCAGGACTCCTCCTGTGCGGGACCCGACGCCACATCATAAATGGTTATTGCCTGCACAAAGGTCGCGACCTCATCTCTGCTGAAAACGACCTTGTTGTTTCCCAGGATGCCGAGGGGCTCCTGATTGATTATCCAGCTGTAGCCCGGAGTTTCTCCGATGGGGGGGGGGGGGGAGCACTGTCTTCTCATACAGTTGAACGGATGTCCACCTGCAGGAAGGTCACGGGCCGACCCCTGGTACAGGGGAGGACGATCGGTCGTGTGTGTAAGAAGAATGTTTTTTTGAGTGTTTGACTGCATAAAAAGGCATAAAAGCGCGCCGCTGCATAAACACACACCGGCTGGAGGCCGCCGTCATCCTCCAGCGTCGCTGTTCACCCGGCGCGAAGCCGCCAAGCCTGAAACTAAAGCACGCGGGGATAAACACAACGGTTTGACAATATGATCCCACAAAAACATCCCAGGAGGGACTCCAAGCGGGAGCGGGTGACTGCGTGGCGATGCTGGTCCACAGGAGCTGGATTTTGGATTTTCTTTTTTTGCTAGATGGCTTTTACGGAGACTAAATGGGCGCCGACCCTGAACACATCTGCCGCAGCTGCTCTCGTCTTCATACACAAAGTCGAACCCGATGGTTTTACATCGTTACCTTTTCTCCTTCCTCCACTCGGTCCTGCTAGAGCCTCACGCACAGCGTAAGCCACACCCACCGGACCGCCCACACAGGGGAAAAGACACGCCCACAAATGTGGCCTTTGCACAATGCTAGCTACAGGGGGTGGGTCGCTCCACGCTGCCATCTACAGCCAAGAGAGCGTAGCTAGTTGCTAGCATGTGTCGCTGAGAGTTCCATTTACTCCTCCTCCACTCCTTTTCTGTTAAAATGCACCTTTACGCCAGATTTTTTGAATTCTATAACCTGATCAAGCGCAGAAGGCGTAATCCTCTTAAATAAATCTCAGCAGGAGGGGAACGTGGGGCGTAAACATCTTTTGTATGAGGAGCTTTATGCTTCAACCTGTGCGCGCCGCACTGATGAAATGTTTGTGCAGATTTAATCAGAGAATACGGCGACTCGGCAGTGGGCCGGCTTATGTAATCAGCTTTTGTTTTATTCAAGGATGCTCCATCTAAACGCCAACATGAATTAAAGGTTTCAAGGCCAAATGATGTTTGTGTTGCAAGAAGCCGGAGTTGGACCCTGTTGTCAGGAGGGGGGTTAATGAGGTGTTTGTGTGTCTTTTGTGTTAGTTAAAGGACTTTGTTATGTTGTTTAGCGCTCTGACCTCCTTCCTTCTGTAATAGAAGATGTTGGGACAACCAAAAGGTTCTCAGTAGGAGACCAAACAGCCAATGTTCAGCCTCCAGAGATGCTGTGTGTAGGTGTGAGGTGTGTGTAGCACAGACGCTTCTGCCCAGCTAACGGGTCACCTGGAGCACCACGTTCACCTGCTCAGCCCCACTTCTGGGGCCTTGGGACTGGAAAAGCTCATCCGGCACTCGCAGGACCTCCAATCGGGCTGAAGGTTCATGTTTCAGCCGCTTGATATCAAGTTCACCGGGCGCCACCTTTGCACCGTACCTGCTGCAACTGGTTTTAAAGTTCCTAACTCGGGGAACTATTTTATCGCGCTAGAATTTGCCAAAGCAGCTTTAAGGCTTACTGAGATGGATTAGAGGAGCTGTGTCAATATTTAAGTCTGGCAGCAGCAGCAGCAGCAAAACCTTCTTTTGCCTCTAAAACCATCCAGAGATCTTCTGAGTACCGACACAGTGCAGACAAACGGCCCGGAAAACAGGAAGCAACTAAGCTAACAAAGACAGCGATTCGGCTGCACGCAGAAGTCTGTTTGAGATCTATATGCGTGTTTTCCTAAGATGACCTCGCGTTTGTTGTTGCCTCTCCAAGTGTGTCGGCTGTATTACGGAGGCGGCCAGACGGGAGTCGGAGAAGGATGCGTCTCCACCCTCCGTAATCCTAAATGTCAGCGCTCACATCCCTAGCGCCATAAACACTGATGAGACGCCGCTAAAGGAAATCATTTCACACTTTGCACCCCCCCCCCCGAGTCATGTGCAACGTCATCCAGATAATGTGTTAATCTTCTCCACGGTCGGGAAGACGGCGTCCCTGGAGATGGCTCGTCTATTTCATGGGTGGCATCCCGCAGAAATAAAAGCACCCGTCGGAAACGAAAGTGCTGAGACGCTTTCATTTACAGTAGATGTGAGCGCACGTGTAGGTGTGCGCGCACGTGTCGGATCAACAACACGAGACGACGTGATTCCACGATTCCTGTGATCCAGCAAGAAAAAACACATATATTCCGGTGACATTTAGGAGATTCTTAATAAGGGAAATTAGCAGCCATCCGAGCTAATGCTAAAGCAGGTTCTTTTGTAATTACAATGACCTTTGAACTCTTGTCTGTGGTTGTCAGGTTAATAACTTTTATTTTCTTCAGAGGGGGAAAAGACTGCAGGCTAGCCCTGGAAAGTAGGGCCTCTTTTTTCCTGCTTTCTTCACATTTAAGAGGTTCAAATGCTCTCTGGATGACAGCGGTGACGGAAGTGGATCTTCCTTTTCTCTTTTTTGATCTAATTTTGTCTCTCTGCGTATTGTATTTTCTTAAAGCCGTCTGAAAAATGTTCCGGCTGAGGAAAGCTATGCTAACTCAAGATGCGTGAGCATGTTTTAAATCATATTAGAAAACTGTCCCGTTAGCGGGAACGTAGCAGTCCTCTGCTAATTCGTCCTCCGAGTGTCGTGTTGTACATAAATTGCTGATTTATTTTAAGTCTAATGAAGCGTGAATGCAAGTTTAAGCACGTGCATCCATTTTCTCCCGCTAATTCCCAATTAGGGCCACGAGGGGTGCTGAAGTCTATCCCAGCAGTCACTGGGGGAGGCAGGAATTCCCCCAGGACTGTGCTAACGGGCTGCATTAGCATCCAGTCAATATGAATGGAGAAAGTGTTCTATCTATTAAACTCTTTTTGTCTCTAAAGCAGAGCTTGGTGGAGCAAAACCACCCTTACATTATAAAACCAACAATGAAAAGCGCCGGCACCGAAATCCATCATCATTTTAAAAAGCTCCTGTGTGAGATGGCGAGGACAACGCTGGCGTTATCTGAGCGCGTTATTCCCACGGGCCCTGTCCCATTAACCTAAGCCAACATGGCGCAGTCTGTAATGCCGCTAATGTGTATTTAGCTGGGGGCTGTTTGAGAGAAACATGTGCTGCTGCTATATTTGTCCTTTCCTCCCAAGAAGATGAGAAAAAAAAGTCGAAATGTGTTGATGCGCGATGGAGGATCAACCTGAAATGGTGCTTTATTAGGAGCGGCAGAGGCTCTTCTTCTTCGCTGGTGTTTCTCGGCGAATTTCCTGTTTTCAGTTGCTTATTTCCAGCAAAAGAGAGTTCCGGTTCATCGTTGTTCCGCAGCACTGCCCACCTTTTATCCGAGGCCCCTGCTGAAATCCGGCCGAATCCCACCATTCGTTGCAGCGTTTTACGTCAGACGGCCTTTCGGGGCTTTGAGCCGAGGCGATCTGTTGAGCGCGCCACCAAACTTCAGCGGTGCTTGAAGGAATTTCCCACTAAACGGAAGCAAAAGTCCCGCAAACACCCTCAGAAAGTTTGAATTACGAGCCTGTTGCGTTTGCCCTCCGGAGGGAAGCGTTTAATTAAAGCCTGGCGCCGGCGGTGGAGCGGACGGTGAGCTGTGGTGATCGTCTCTGTAACCATCACGACAAAGAAGCTAACGACGCTAATCAGCATTGATCAGATCAGATTGATTTCTGCCGCTCAGCTGGATTTCAAACCCGCCGCTTTTTTCCCTCAAGTTTTCCAGACGGGCCGTCTCCTCCATTTTCGCTTCGCTCCCCGTATTCTGAGTTTCGCCTACAGAGCCCCCCCCCCCCCAAAACCAAACCGTGTTCCCAGCGAGTGCGGTGCAGCGCTTTCATCAATAGATGTGAAAACAGATCTTTACTGACAGACGGCGCTGCAGAGCGGCGCCCAAGCGTTCGGCCGTGCCGTGAGTGAAGATGAAGAACACTTTTTGGACCAAAGCGGGGGGGGGAGGGGGGCACTCCGTGGGTCATTTTTACAAATGCGTTCGAATCTTACTGCTAATCTGCACAATCTGCCACCCACAAATGTTTGATTGGCAGGTTCGGATGCCTGTAAATGGAAGTTAGAGCGAGAAGCTAACGTTAGCTGTTGGGTATTTTAGAGGCCTGCTTAGGTTAGTAGGAGTTGAACGAGGTGTGGACGACGGTTTAAAAGGGACAAAGACGCTGCTGAGAAATAACCTCTGAAACACTTTTAATGTCTCCACCGTCGACCTGGAGGGGCCGGGTCATTGCTAGCTGTAGCCAGGAACAGGAGATCAGGAGTTCTGCTGGTTTTCTCTTCATCTTTGTGTTCAAAGCTCATTTATGGACGTGTCCCCGCCCGTCTCAAGGTCGTCCCCCGCCTCCTCTCTGCTTCTAAGATCCTCATGTTGGACCAAGTGTTCAGGAGTCGGCAGCTCTGGGGGTCACGGGGGGGGCGGCGTAGAGAAACATTATCGCCTGTGATAAGACGCCTGCTTCGAGTGGAGGTTTTAGATTTGGCTCTTTTTTTTCCGAATCCCTTGAATTTCCTGCCTCCACGCAGAGAAAGAGGCTTTTAAACAGGAAAGCTAATCCGAAGAGAGTGAATCCCACGACTGCAGGAGATCTGAATCTCCTCGGTGATCTGGCACAACTTAGTTCGACCCAGATTGGGGGGGAAATGATCTAATAGAGGTGCGAACGCAGGTACTTCAGGTGCACATTATTGTTTGTTTGTTTGCTTGTTTGTTTGTTTATCAGGCTTGAAAACAGCCAGAGGGAAAAACCCATTCAGATCATAAATGATTCATCCAGCAGATGGGGCCTGATACCAGGTTCCTGACACCCAAACGGAGGTTTTTGTGTGTCGACGCCTTCCTGGGAGATGAGTGCGACGTTATGCTGTTGGACACAGTCGTGTCGGTATTTACGTTGTTTCTCGTCCACTTTGACAGTGACCGTCTCGTCCTTCCTTTAACAGGAAGAATCCCCGTGCAGGGCCAGGCTCATATGATGGGAGCGTTTAAAAAAAAAAGTTACGAAAAGAATCTCCGGTCGAGTGGTGAACAATGAAATCGCACAATCTCCAAAATAAATCCCAAAGGCTTTTATAAAAATGTCAGCTTCTGGTTTGTGACATTTAAGATGAAACTATGACTACTGAATATAAATCAGAGCGAATCTCACCGAGGCTCTGGTCACATGACGGTTGGATTCCGGGTCGATAACCTGATCAGGAGAGTCGGCGTGTGTTAGCCAACACACCTTCACCACACCTTTGTAAAGAACAACTGTCCTGCTGAAGCACTACACAATAAAAGGCAGAAATGCCCCCCCCCTCTTGTGTTTTTACTCGGAGGGAAAATGTGTGTTGCAAGCAGGAGCAGCGTCAGTCTTCGCTTAAAGCTGCAGCAACGGGCTCCTGCTAACTCAGCGTTCTTAGATAAAAGCTTGATCAGAAATAAACATTTAGATCTGTGTTGTGTGTCAAATGGACCAAAACCTGTGTGCTCACTGATGACATGGTTAGCATTGCTAGCATATGCTGCATCAACCTGCTGCGAGCATCTGAGCCGCTCAGGTTTGTTATTTTATTTCGTTTTTACAGTTATGAGCGATTTGAAGCTAATTGATTAGCTCTAGTAGTTAACATGGTAACTAACAAGTGGTAACATTGATACAGAGCTTGTTTTTTTTTACTTTTGGTTCTCTTAATTCATGGCTTGTTTTTCCTGTTCGGGCGGTGAGAAAACTTCTGGCTCCACGTACGGAACGATTCTGCCCAGCGAGTCGATTCCAGCAGCAGTTTTTCAGAAGTGGAGTCGCGGGCAGAGTTTATCAGCGGGGATCGCTGCCAGGCGCGTCTCAGCTATTGAATTTCTGGTGGAGAGTAAATCGAGAACCAGACACACCTCCTGACACACACACACACACACACACACACACACACACACACACACACACACACACACAGAGCTGCTGTGTTCTGGACAGATTAACTAAATTCTATCCATCATTTTGATGCATTATTGGAATAAATGTCTATTAATTCAGGTGATATGATGTAGGCGCCTATAAGGTTTGTGAGTTTCCACCTCCTCTTAGGATCCCTTCACTTCAGCTTCTGTTCCACAGGCAGCTGATTTACTCCTCTAGGTGCAGAAAACCTGCGGGATTTATCTTATTTTATGTAAATAACAGCGAGCCCAAGCTGCAACGCCTCCTGGAATCGCCCCTGAGAGAACTGTAATGATTTTTATTCCACTCCTTTTCATTTCAAACAGTCTCACTTTTCTGCCAAATGACTCTGAACCTTAAAACATGTTTAGCTTTGCTTTTAATATCTATAAAAGGGCCAGCAATGATTCTTCCAGGCAAGGGAGCATTAAACGGCCATGTGACGCCCATGTGAACCTCATCAAGTTATTTTTGCTCATGGCCATCAAAGCACAACCTGATCCCTTTGTTATTAAAGCGGTGGGGCTAATTTGTAGTTTGTCGACATTAGCGGTGATTCTTTCGGGGGCCAGTCAAAGTTCAGAGAAAATTCCAATCAGCGTTAATTATCTGAAGCGGCAGAAAATCAAAGCAACGCTGCTTCTGAATAAAATTAATGTCAAAGGTTAGTGAGTTTTGGGTGGCTTTAATTAGCATTTAGCTCAATTAAGGCTTGACGGCTGTCTATGAGAACGTGAAATCAGGTTGATACAAAAGCCGTTTGACAGTCTGCTAATTCGGGGGCCAGTTTATCTGTCACACGTCGGCATTAATTAATTAACCGAGTCTGAATGTTTTTAAGCACAAATCTGACTAAACCTGGCGTTTACCTTGTTCGCCGGCTCCCAGTGGGACTCTAAAATGGATCGGACACACGAACATGGCGGTGTGTGTGAGTCGGTCATATCTCAACACGGAAGCAGACGACCTGCAGACCTGCTCCCTGCTGTGGATGAGATGGTCTTTTTATCTCCTCAGAAGAGGCATAAACCCGTCTTATCCCAGAACCTGTGAGCTACATCATGCTATAAACTCCATGCTAGCCCCCGCTGGTGCTTGTTTACACTTCCAAGAGGCGTCCAGGATGATAGACCGGATCAAACTTGTTGGAGATCAGTTGTGCGACTTCCTTGGTCGTCCTCCTTCCTCCCCTCCTCAGCTGCACCCTCAGACAGATAAAAAGAAAAGCCGGGCCGCCTTTTTTATCGCCCGCCTCGCCACCCAGGTGCTGCCCGTGTTACCGATTTCCCCCCGTTTCTGCGTCGCTTCCCACGGGCTCCGGGAAGCCACTTCCCTGATAGGGACGGCCTTATCTTCAGTTGCAGGTCCCCCTGCCGCCGGCCGCCGCCGCCACCACTCCAAAACAGACTCCAACCGACTGGTGGGCGGTGCTAAACTCATTTTTAGCATCTGTGTGTGTTTGGTGGCGATCAGATGGCAGCATGTGTCACAAAAGCTTTGCAAAATAATACATCATCCACTCCACCTGCTAATTCTTATTAAGAGTCCGAAATTGGCCAGATGTTCCTAAAATGAATCTACTTTTCCCTCCCAAGCGTCTCGCTCTCTCTCTCTCTCTCGCTCTCTCTCTCTCTCTCTCTCCCTCTCTCTCTCTCTCTCTCTCGCCCTGCTGCACTTATTCCAGGACTAAAGGAGACGGAAGCGCCTGGAAGAGCCGAACTTTGAACCCCCTCACAACACGACACCAGCCTGTAAAATGTCAGGCCACAGTCGGGACTTGGAGTCACTCTTTGTGTGTGAGAGGGGGGTTGAATATTTTATCCTCTCCTCCTGACTTCACCCCACTAAACTTCTATTTACATCCATTTAAAGAGACCCACCGTTCACGGGCTCTGACCACAGCGCTTGGCCAGCCTTAATAGCCGTTTCCACCATTACACGCGGTGCCTCCCATCTGTGTAATTTCACAAAAGCGGTTACGTGTTTTGTGTTTTTTATTAACCCCGAGCTTTTGAAACGGAACGCTGCGATGCCATAGTCGACCTAAAACCAAAGACTGGGAGCGCACGCAGGTTTTGAAACTAGAAATGTAAGATGTGAAATCTTCTTTCCAGCTCATAATTACGGCACCGCATGAAAGGTGCTAGCCACCTTAAGCAAAGAGCGGCGCGCAGCATGGGCGTGAGTCGCTCACCTCGTTTCTTGTTTGACTGAGTGGAAAATTGAATTAAAGTGGCTTAACTTGGGAAAGGTCGCCGCTTTAGTGGCGCGGTGGTTTATGTGAGCTACAGACAAAAATCTGACAGCGGCGGAGGGGCGGGTTGCGTAATTATATCATCTTTGAAAATTTTATAAGAGAAACGAGGGAGCCGATATTTCAGGCAGCTGTAGGCAGGCTATCGCAGCGAGACACGGGCCGTATTGTGCCGGGCATTAATAATTCATCAACTCCCGCCGCCGCCCTTTTATTCTCCATTTTCCTGCTCCGCGGCTGAGCCGAGTTCGTGTCAATACCCGATGCTGGAACGCGCCGCCATCCATCAGCTCGCTGCTTTTCTGGGTCTGATGGGGGAAAATGAAAGACAAAAACCAAAGAAGGAAAGAGGTTGGGAATACGACTTCAAGAGAACAAAGAAATCTGAGATGTCACGACATAATTAGCGGTTGTAGCGCGTAGGAAGGAATCTTTTCCCGAAAGCTGCTACTTGCTTGTGAAACAAACCACTTTTGTTGTGAAGTTCACACTGTTAGACTTCATTTACAGCCAAATCTGTCCAGAACCAACCATAAACTTCCTTTTTCAGACGATGTCGTCATAGGTGAGCGTTGGTCAAACAAAGGCACGCGTCCCAAAAACTGACCGCTGCAGCAGAATCACCGGAACGCTTGAATCTGCGTGTTTGTGTGTGTGTGTGGGGGGGGGGGCATGTCATGGCCAACTTCTGACATCTGTGTATATGACCTTTGAACCCCTTTCTGTGTAAACTCACCGAGGCTCCGCGGAAGAAGCATCTCGATTTTTAGGCGCACTGGTGTGCGGAGGCTGCGGAAATGAATTTACGATGACCTCGGACATAAATTCTTGGCGGTCGCCCCTTCATAATTGATCCCAGCTCAACAACGTAGCACAAAATCGTTATCTCGGCCTTCTAATCACCAACGACAGGCCGCTGGTTTCGCCTGTAATGGAGAGCAGCTGTGAACACGTTTGCCTAAGCCGACATTACCGCTGACAAACGAGCAGGAGCAAGCTCTGAGGAACTGACGCGAAAATTATCGTTAGCATCCAGAAAGAAAGACTCAAAGTTCCTCCAGGTTATGGGTTCCTCCACCCCTCCTGCTTTAATGTTAATGAAGGTGTTGTGTTTTGGGGATGTGGAGGAAAGCTGGAGGAAATAAAATTTTTATAGCGTCGTCGGGAGCCACGTGTAGGTATTGTTCTCATTTAGCATTGCCAACAGCCGTTTCTCAGCGAGACGCAGACGGAGGAGACGGTTTATTTTGAGCCTCCTCTCGGGTGAAGGGTTGCTTTTATTGTGCGTATGTGCACAAGTCGGCACAATGAAGCCTCCAGCTCAGGTAGAACGCCTTCATATCCGCAGCTTCCCGCCTGAGCTGTCACCCAATCACTTCCTGTTCCTGGACCGTTAAGTCTTTCAGATGGGATATGGGACTGAATCAGACTTGATTCCAGCGTCGCCGCGGATGAAATTCAATTTATTTGTTTATGTAAAATGTAATTTCCGACCGCATATCTGCTCGGAGAGGAAAGCCGCAGTGTTCTTCCTCTCGCCATCGAGCCTTTCGTTCCATTTTTTGTGTCAATCACAAAAAAAACCTCTCTGACATTTGTATTTTTTATGCATCTCCTGTTGTATTGGAGCGAAGCTACACCCGCTATTAGACATGATGAAACTTTAAGCCAGCGAGAACATCGTGTTCCTCTCTGTCATGATTGGTGCGGATGAAAACAAAATACAAATGCCGCAAACTGACAAATGGAGGCTGTTTAAGTGCACGCTGACCCGGGTCTGCAGGGGCTGGGGAAGCAGGCGGAGCGGCGGCTTATTTATGCATTAGCGTTCCTGTTGTTGTCGTTCTGGAGTGTATTTTGATCTCAGCCGGGTTAATGCGCTCTGGGGACTGAACAGCGGCCCAGAGGTCACAGAGGTCACCGTCGGGACCCCAAGGCCTGTTATCAGAACGCCGGCGTCAACGCAGCGACCTGCTATGTTAGCATGACTGTTAGCCTAGCGCTTCCTGTTCCTTTCCTCTCTACTTTGGATGAAGTTTATTTAAATTTATGAAATCAATTATGTGTTTGTATCTGATTCTGGAGGAACTGGGAATCTGCTGCCGGAAGATTGCGTCGGAGGAACGGGCAGTGAGGATCCGGAGGTGAGCAGGAGCGGAACAAATGAAGCAGGAGATGGCCCAGAGGCAGACAAAAAGGCCCAACGGAAACACTGAAACTGGGGAAAAGAGAGTCTGGCAGTGTGAAACTGGGCAGATAATAAGCAGAAGCTTTTTCTTTTTCATTGAGCCAATGAGGAAGCGAAGGCTCACAGCACCTGGAGGTAACATCAGAAACGCTGATCTTATTTAGGGGATTCCCCTTAAATAAGATAAAACTGACCTAAAGGCAAAGTTTTGTCTTGTTTACTGCGCTGGGATCAGATTACTTTTTTCATTTCTCCCCATTAATCTCTCCTGTCACCTCTTTTATTTGACATTGTTGTTTGAGGTGGCTTGTTCAATTATCCAACCAATTACAATTCTAATTAATTTGAAAAATTAATTATAAACTAATCTCATTTAATTTCATTATATTCCCCCAGGGGCGTGTGTCTGCTTGGACTCTGTAAATTGACAGAAGATCTGAGTCTTCCGTCATTTGAGAACGGAGCAGGTTTCATTAAAATAAGTGTATTTCCTGCGCGTGTCAGAGCAACGCCTCCCAAATCCTGGCTATCAGTACTATTTAAAGCCCGGACGAATATGTCAGATCATCCCAGACTTTCTTTAAAGGGACATTCCTCCTCCATTTTGTTTAGCATATAGCATAAATTCCTCTTGATATTCTCCGCTCGTATATTATCTTGACAATTGGACTCGTTGCCTGCACGTCTGACCTCTGACATGGCAGCCTTCACCACGTTATTATAGGAGACATTAAGCGTTTTCCTGCCCGTTCAGAAGGTTAATATCGCCATTAGAAGATCATTACGCGCCGGCAGGGCCGCGGGTTTGTGTCGGGCCATGCAGGAACACACGGAAGTCATCTCAGTACAGATATTTATCATGAGAAAGGTAGAGAACTGATATTCATGGCTAAAGAACGACCGGCTCCGTTTAGCACGTCTGGGTGTTGGTTTATGTGGGTGGAAGGCCATTTTAATTAACAAGGATGCTCTTTTAAATCTTTGGGATCTTCTCAGACGTTCTCAGACGTTTATTAATCGGTAAGCTGACAGTAAAAGCTCGTAGCATGGAAGTAAAGATTCCCACACTGTTAGCTGTGTTCCATAGCCGTCCCCACGCCAGCTGATGACGTCATTGCCCCCCCACCCCACCCGGGACAGGAGACGGCTGGACCGAGATGGTGCTGATGAAATACCGAGGCTTTGATTTTGAGCTTTAACTTGGTTCATATTGTTCAGGCTGAAATGTGCTCAGAGAGTAATTAAAGGTACAATTTCACCGCAGCTTTTGAATCGTACTAACGAGGCTCTGAAGGCCTAATTAAGGCTCGGCGTTGAGCAAAGTCTAATGCATGAGGAACATCGTTCCGCCACCGCGCTCACTGCATCAGCAATGTTTTCTCTGAGTTTACGTACGTCAACACGCGTCTTGACAACAGAACAGTCAGTTCTCTGACCGACCAGAGGGGGCAGCGGTGCAACCATATCGGATTCTTCTGTTCTGACATCAACATTAGTGTTGCCTTTGGTCACCTGTACCTACTGCCAGTTACACCACAGGTGCCTGGATGTGTACTTGCCCCACCCTTTTACCCTGTACATGTCAGCTGGGCCTGTGGAGTTGGGGCAGCTAAATACCCACAATGCATTTCGCCAACAGCAAGCAATGGCGGTAAAGTACTTCAAGTACATGCTGCTGAGCATCGAGAAAACAATTTGAGACCTTCCCACTGTCTATGGATGGGAAGATAACATCTAATTTAGCATAATTAGCCATGTTATTAATTCTGCTGTAGATCGTGAAGGCATGAGGAATCTGAAAAGCATTTGTGTAGCGATAAAGAGGGTCATGTGACACATGGGGTTTGGTTTTTTGCTTCATTCTGAGCTCATTTCATTTTGGTGATGTTCTGGATTCCGGGAGTTTGACCTTTGATCTTCCAAAGATCGTAGGTGATCAAAGCTAGGTTTGTATATGAGATTTAAGGGCCTTTGATCATAAAGCATCCTACTGATGGGCGGAGGTCTGCGCTCTCTTTCTAGTAGCTGTAATGGCACTATTCATGGCTAGCTGCTACAGTTAGCTGCTGGTTATGGGTTCACACAGAACCCAGAAGTTCTCACTGATGTGAAATGAACCCAATAAGGTTCCAAGGTTCTGGGACTCCCTCCATGTGCCATATAATTAATAATGTAGTCATTCTTCAACGATCGCCGTGGAAACCAGCAGGTTCGGGCTCTGATGTGCTCTGCTGCCGGCCCCTGACCCCGCGGCTACACAACCCTGTACATCACCGCTAATGTTGACATTCCGCCGTCAGCGAGCACCTCCGCTGGCGCTGCTGTGGGCGGTTGCATCATGACAGCCTCAGCTGTTTGGAGTTATGTACAGCAGATGTAAGTCAGTAAAAAGCCTCCGCGCTGGTGCTTAATGGCTGCCTTGTCAACAAGCTTTGAGTCCATCTGACAGCTTTGTTTACGATACCTTAATATCTCATCCGACGATGCTCCAACTCCCAGTTAAACAATGCGAACATCACACGTCCAGATGAAACCCACTTTAAACAAAATGAGTCACTGAGAAGCTAATTAAGCAGATTTCTCATAACAATATTTGCAACCTTGTTTACCCTGACTGCCTGATTAAAAACAGCGGATGTTTCAGTCCCGAAACAACCATATCTGGCCTAAACAACGACGGTCTGATATAAATTCGGGATTTGGATCTTGATAGCATATTAGCATGGTTTAGCAGCTGCAGCACTGGATTGGCCCCAGTTTTTGAAGGTTATTGATGTGAAGCACTTTATTCATCATGGCTCTATTGCTGTTTATACTTTAGATAAACTTTCACAAATACTGGCGATCAAATGGCTGGATATAATTAGCTTTGTTAGTGTTCACTGGGAACGTTGGTACAGCGGCCTGGATACATCTGAAGGTTATCTCTGACCACTAGGGGCACTACACTGTTAAAGCGGTCCTCTGGGTCATATTTTTTTTCAGTAATTGGTATGACTAAGTAGTCGTTGCCTAAAAATAGGCAGCAATGTGGGCGTGGCTGTGTATAAATGCTCAGAATGCAGCAAAAGTCAGTGTTTTGTCAGGAATTGAGAAAGCTCAGACAGAAATTTCCGGCACCGGCCAACAGAAACTGGTTCAGTTTGTTATTTATCAGGCCGTGTAAAACAAGTGCCAGCAAAAAAGCTGCGGCAGATGCTTGGAGCAGCTCTGAGAGTCCTTCAGTGACCAGCAGAGGCTCAGAGCTGCTGTCCTTTGTGGGGGGGTGGCTCAGCCGTGTGAAGTTCCCCCTCAAAGACGATCCCGCCGAGGGTGGCATCTGATGGGAGCCGCCTCCGAAGCTGCTTCCATGCAAAGCATGGGTCCAAATCAACAGCTGGAGGCGGAACTTTAAACGCTGGTTGAGAACGCTGCTTGTTACTGCGCAGCTCTGCAGCTCTTTAATCTTCTCACTGTGTCTTTCATTTAGATTTTTAAAAGAAAAAAAAGCAGAAAGAATGAAATCACTGGAACTAAAAACAAATACAGCGAGCTCAGAGTGAGAGCTGCTTACACTGATTTAATCTGTCCTCGCTCCCTCTGAAAGGCTGAGTGTCCTGCAGGGGAGGGCTGTGCTGTGGTGGTGGGGGGGGGGGGGGGGGGGGGCACACGGCACTGCAGCTCATACTGAGAGGGTCTGGATGGTCTTAGAGGTAAAGCTCTGTGCAGCAGAAGGAGGTGAGATGCCTTCATCTTCCAGTCAGTTCAGCTGTCGGCTTCTGCTGTTCTGCAGTGCCTCCGTCACTGGGGGGCGGAGGGAGGGAGGAGATGGATGGGTGGAAGGATCAAGGAGAACACTAATTGTGAGGCTGAAAGGGTGACTTACATGAGAGTTTGAGCAGAAATAAAGGAAAAAATTATGAAATTCAACGTCTCCATCAAATGTTCCCCGATACCAATTATGGAGCCTTTCGGCAACCATGGAAACACCTTTCTTGGAACCCTCATGGAAGATGGAGGCTAAGATTTCCGTCTCTATAATCTCTACCTGCAGGTTCCTGTGCTATTTCTAACGAGGGGCTCCCTGCCCCCCATTTAAGATGTATTGCTCAGCGGTTGAGCTGTTTAATCGCCGTGGTTGCCGGCGTAGAAAGGTTAGTTGTCCTTGTGTTGGGTGCTGTGTGATGGACAACCGGTGCTGTCCAGCCTGAAGTAGGTGACCAATGGGGACGTCACCTGCTTAACGGTGGCGATGTTTGTGCACCTGCAGGAAGGTCAGACCTTCCAGACGCGCAACCTGCTGCTTTCCTGCTAAAGTCCAGCGCTGCTGTTGGGGTCCTCACCGCTGATGAACTCGCCAGCTCTCTGCAGTGTCTCTGTCCTTGCAGGACCTTCCAAAGGTGTTCCTCCATTTTCCCACAGGTTGTTTGTCACCTCTGAAGCCGTCCCCTCTCGGGATTCCTCACACGGTTGCCGTTATCAACAATTTTAGCAGTGATTTCGCTCAGAGAAGAGGGAGATAAGGCTCCAGTATTTCTCCTGTTCGTTAATCAGGCCCAGGCAGCCTCTCCTCCTCCCCCACCTTCACAGCTGCCTCGGCGACACCTCTGGATGTTCGACTTCACCAACAGGCAACATTTGCATACAGGACAGGGCGGCTCTGAGAAGCATCCTAAATTTATTTTACTAATAGTGGCCTTACGAAGCTTTTGGCTAAAAAAAAACAGCGAATATAAAGACTTGTGTCTCTCAAGGATGGAGAACCGAGACGTAGGACAACAGCAACGGAGGACGCCTGCAGTCTGTGGAGACCGTCGAGGCTTCAGAAGTTTCTCCACCACAGGAGCTAATAGTGACGCACATTTAGCGTCAGGCTAGTAGCTGGCGTGCTAATCTTCAATCTAAATGTTTCCTCAGATATTTCGTCATGTTTCATGTTATCTGATAACTCGTTGGTTTGTTCCTGCACAACCGAAGAGCCTCAATCATTCCGAAAATCTGCAAGCTTTGATTTTTCACAGCAAGTGTGAGATAATTCTACCGATTTTATCAAGACGCTGACTGCTTTAACCTTGGCTGAGGATGGGGGGGGTGGTTAAGTGTCCTTCTATCATATTTCTTTAACTAGGATTTAAAAAGCAGGGTCACGGGTTTCGGTCTGTAGGATGTTGATCGCTGTTGCGCATTTCTGCAGACGGATGAAGGGAAGAGCATCTCAGACGTGCACGGAGGGTGATGGAGCGTGTGGCCCGGGTAGCGTGGCGGGGGTGCGGAGCCCTGAGACGCAGCGCTCCCACACAGTTCCTGACAGTTAGAGCAGAAGTTGGCATTTGCCTCATCAAACCAACTGCTGCATCAGCTGCCTGGGCTTCAGGGAATAGGGGGAGGGGCTTGTTTTAAGCTTTTTTATACCTGCAGAACTAAAAAAATATATATACCTATATATGTATTTAGGTCTCAATCATTTTCAGGATGTACCACTTTTATTTTGTGGTGACTAAAGAGTCCATTTTGCCATCAAAGCCGGGCAAGTGAAGCACTGGCGTGAACTTTCCTTCTCCCCCTCCCAGGTTGGTGGCTCACAAAAGCCCTCTTGTGTGCCCTTGAGATCCATCAGCTCCGCCTCTGATAGTTCCGCTGGGGTGAGGACGCGAGGGATCGCACAAATTAAAGCCATTCATGTGTTAAGACAAAGGCTGACACCATTTCATTCCAGCAGGTCGCTAATGCTACCTTTTAGAACCTGCGTTCCGTTTCAGAGCGCTGTCTGTGGGGAGGGGGGGTGGGGGCAAAGTCACCTCCTTTTCCACGTACTGCTGAACAAACGTCTCCCCAGGTAATAAGCAACACCTTGGAAATGTAATTAGCCGTCGAGGGTGAATGCGATAGCGAGAACTGGGTGGCGATGCTAATTATTCACGCTAAAATATCAGAGAAAACTCAAAGATAGGAGTCATGAGTGGCATTAATGGCCTTTCACGCATCATAAATATTAATAAAAATGAGTTTATTCTGCAGGGAACCTCTCAGGGATGGCGACACATGACCACTGGAGGTTAATTTACAACACTGCCATCACGCTAATTACTAAATGCATAAACCCCCCCCCCCCCCCCCCCCCCCCCCCCACCCTCAAATTTAAGGACAACCCTTCAAAACTGTTGCTGTTTCCTCGTACTTGTGAGGGTCTTGCTGTTAATTCTGGACACACAGCCTGTGGCACAATCACACCCGCTGTATCAGACCCGTAGATACGTCATTATTGGGCCGTGATGATTCAGCTCTTCCTCAGCCTCGAGGTTTGGGCCCAGAGAGTTTTCATGCTCGCTCTGGACTGCATTCCCCCCCCCCACCCCACCCCAGCGCTTTTAGTCCCCCTCTCTGCTGCTTCCACCCTTCGCCTTATCAATGGGACACAGATGAAGTAAACACATTTAATTCTATGGCAATCCCCCCGCCACCAGCAAGCTTATGGAGTAAATTTTGGATGGCGGGCTCCAACTTTTTGATTCACCTCAGTGGAGGATGGCTAACAGGATCTGTCTTAGCGAAGCTTATGTCCAGGCTGCACAGCGGCATGCATTATTCATCGAGTAAACACTATTTTGGAGACATTTATGCTCAATCACACGTGGACGCGCTAAATCGGAGCTCCCTCTTTTGCAGCCGTGGCGGCGACGCGTTGCTGAGCAGGTGGAAGCCTTAAAAACTCGCACAAGCGCGACCGCAGGAACGTCGTTTTTGCTGTGATTTAAAAGTTTCTGTGATGCTCAAACCCAGCGAGGAAGCGTGCGCTTGTTGGGGAGCACATGGGCTGTGATGATTTTCTCAGGGCGTTTGTGTCGCGTAGATCTGCGGAATTGGGCGATTAAACGTGATTCACTCTGTTCATTTCGCCTCTGCAGTCGTTGTTTACTCGTTGCGTCACAGAGGGGCCGTTTAGCATCCATTTTCTAACACATGTAACTGTTTTAAGACGCACTGCAGTGATTTAAATGACAAGAAAAGGCCTAAACGATGAGCTCTTTGTAGCCACGACTGTACCGAGCCAAACATATACTTTGCCTTCAAAAATAAAACCTCAGCAGGTACCTCATTAATGAGGTAATCCTGATTGGACAGTTTGTTCAGATCGTGATCAATTTTGTCAGAGTGGATCGTAAGAGAGGCGCCACAGATGAGACAGTCGCCCAACCTTCATTCTGTCCTGCTGATTTACTGACGGGCCTCGTCGGCCCAGCTGCAGGTCCAGATTTCAACCCTGCTGATGTCCACGTGACAAATACAACTTCAGGAATCTCCAAATTCCCCAACTTCAATGCGAGTCTGGTGAAAACACAGCAGATTGGAGGAAGCTAGAGGCAGGCTGTGAGCTGCCAGCGTGATTATTCCCTCCATAAGGAGTCTGAGGTGGGCGTGATTGCACAGCTGGGGCATGCAGCAAAGGAAAGCTCTGCCGGTTGGACCGCCCCTCTTGATGTGAGCTGTTGATTTCAGGTCTGAATCATTAAGTACGGAATCATTAAGAGAACAGCTGATGTGTCTACTTGATATGGGGTAAAGGTCAGTTTCCTCCAGCTCCTTTCCCCAATCATCCAATCAAATCCTACAAAGATGGTTTTTGCAGCTATTTTTTTGGAGCAACAGGATGACAACCAATAAAAAGAGGACTATATTTCATTGAGGAGGCATTAAATTTCAGATATCTGGTGGGGCAGCATATGCGGCTGCAGGCAAAGTGCCCGTCCCCAACGGAAAAGGCCGTCGAGGGCCGGAGTGGTGGCGAAGTCTTTGCTGAGGTCACGCCTATTTAAGGAGCAGACTGGCTGACTCCTACAGAGACCAGGAGGAGGAAATGACAGACTAACAGGGCAGAAGAGTGAAATGTTCTGCGAAACGACGTGACGCACACGAACATGACTACTGGTGTGTGTGTGTACGTGCACGTGGGGCGATAGAGTAGCTCACATCCAACCAGGAAGCAGACTGTATTCGTCCTGCATTGTTGTGCAACCTAAACTATTCCCCAAACATCTTTGCTTTGTGGCAGCGCGATTTATCCTTCCGCCAACGACTGAAATGTTCTTGGAAGTGTCCGGACCCAGTCCTCACCATCCTCAAGGGCCACGATCCAGCTGGGATTTCTCCTGGGATGACACTGTCTTTGGTAAAAGGATTTCCTGCCTGGTAGGACAGAAACCCAGGCTGGATCGGGGCCCTCGTGGACTGGGACCGAACACCCCTTGTGTAGCGGGTCTGCAGCCGTGCTTTGGTAGATGGTACAGGTCAGAGTCACACTCAGTGCTGCCATGTGTCCCCAGGTAAACTAGGCCATCCATGTGATCTCAGAGAAACCTGTCATCTTTGTGGTCCTGTTCATGTGTATCCATCAATAAATAGAGGATAACCCCTGGGATAGACCCACAAGATGCCCACTTCCGACCGTCACCATCCAGCCCCTCCTTAATCCCGCCCAGATCCGTCTTCCAACCCATTTTCCTGCTTCCAGCACATCAGGAGTGACAAACTGCTCGTTGCTGAAGCGGTATTGTTTGGTGTTTTCCACCTAACGTCATTATTATCTTAATCTGGACGGAATTAGGTGCACGTGTCTGCAAACAGTCCCCGGTGCGTTTCCATTGCTGAGTACAAGAGCTGAAACCCAGTCGTGCAAATGGATCCACATTCACTGCTGCGAATTGGAACATTTTAGAAAATTGCAGGCTTGACAGATGTTGTTTCATTGATTTTTGTCACAATAAAGTAGCGAAAGTGCCGCTCTGCCATCGGCTTTGTTGGCTGGTTTAATTCCTGGGCAGTGATGGCATGTGGGCTATTGTATCTACAACAGGACCAAAGGTACGTGGCAGCTGGAACGCCAGCACGTATTGTGATTTATTGCTCACTCGAGTGCACGTTAATGGTTTTTGGATCTCGCCGAATAAAATTGCACCCCTCCCGCCTTTAGCGAGGTGTCTCTCCCAGCTATTTCCCCTTTTAAGGTGGCCCTGGAGGTGGGAAGAACAGACGTGTTATTGTGTAAAATTTAAACTCAAGATGTTCTTATCGTCAGCTCCGAGCCGACACCTCAGCCTGGAGTGCTGATGGGAAGGAGGCGGCAGTCGGAGACGCTGATTATGAAAACAATCTGTTCTTCCTGGTGTGATGTGACGTGTTTATTCAGTTGGCAGAAAATAACACAGCGATACTTTATGAATTCAATTTAAAGCTCCGACATCTGTATCACACCAGGGATTAATCCTTTTTATCCCTGTTACTATTCTACTGGGATGGATCATAACGGCAACCTTTGTTTCAATAATTAGAACTTTTATGATATATTAACGAAATTATCAGTGGGATTAAGATAGAGGTTGAAAAAGACATGTTTCTGTACCACAATTGGAGTCCATCTGTGCCAAATTCCCAGGACTCTTCCCAGGAGGGGGCTTGGACAAGTGACCAAGACTCCATTGGTCCCTCTGGCTGAGCTGGGAGAACATTCCGGATGATGCACCGTTACTGCAGAAATCCATCAATCTGAGTGTCCAGACAGAAGTTTCTCCTCCATTAAAGACTCATTAAAGTCCACCTGGAGTCTATGAGAAGCACCTAAAGGACTCTCAGAGTGTGAGAAACAAGATTTTCTGCTCTGATGGAACCAAGATTGAACCTTTTGGCCTTGACGCTCAGCATCACCTAATCAGCACCATCTTTACTGTGAGGATCCGTGTTGTCGCCCCTTCCTGCACTGATGTTGAGTCACTGTCGTGAAACAGAACCGCGAGCCCCCCCCGCCCCTCCTGTTCCCGTGTTCCTGTTCTGGGGTGAATCCAGGAGAGCTTCGTCAGGGTTTGCGTTTCTGAATTTGGCATCGGCAAAGTCAAAGACAGAGTTGTTTGTCATGGATGAGAGAGTGTTGATTCTCTGGCCCCAGTCTGTTCCGACGCCTTCTCAGTCATTAGTGACACCCCGACCCTTCACCCCCCCGCCTATTAAAGAGCTCGGTTTCCCTCGGGCCTCTCTGTGGATTACTTCACATGGCCGCTGAATTATGCAGGAGCACGAAGACGCCGTGTTTGCCTAAGAGGAGCGCTCGGCCCCACTCTGTGAAGTCTTGAAAATAGGAATGGAAATGAATGCGAGGGCATGGAGCCGCCCTCGGAGAGACTCCGCTTCCACAAACACAGTTTGAGTCTTGGAAGGAAGAAACCCTCTAATCATCGGAGCATTCATTTGTCTCCATTATAACCCCCCCACGCTCTCCCCCTCTGCCTCTGTATTAATTTGCATCCTCGTCTTTGAGGACGTTTGTCGAGGATCGTTCTGGCGGTAATTAAAACGGGGGAATCACAGATTGGCAGCCTGGCTCTCGTCCCCGTTGTTCACGTAAACGGCCAATATGGCTGCTGGGGAAGGACAAAAAAAATCAATTTGTTTAGAAGTGCGATGAAAACTGGGTGGTTCATGGGTCAAATGGGGTTTGGGGGGGTGACACGTGCTTTTATTGTTTGATAAATGTAAAAACACAATTACCCGAGGTTTCTATCGACTGACTCGTGCAGAACTCGCAATAATCACCACATGACATATGAGGTCGGCAGGATTCTGCGTACGCATACATCATCCACACGTCTGAAATGGAATTCATATTTACTATAGTGGCCCCATGAGTGTAAAGCTGACCTCAGGGGGCACCGTGGCCGCCGCTGCGCGCAGCCCAAGGCGGCCCCCGCCCCTGAGAGAGAACGCGTTGATATTGCAAACCTGTAATGGGTTTTTTACCCCCACCGCCATCGCGTTCTCATTCCTGACTCGCCAAATAATGGAGGCTGGCGACAGATTACGGGCCAGGCGATGATGCGTTTAGTGTCACTGCAGCCTCACATTTTGCCCCAACAGTTGTTTATGAGCCTGTAATTGTCGAAGACAACATTTCAACGCTGGTAAAGGAGCTATAATGACATTTTTAGGTCATTATTTTCGGAAATATAGTCGTAACCGTAGCCTTTAAGTAGGCAAACCTGTGACGGTAGTGACGCGCTTGGAATTGCATCAAGGGTGATCAAAGATCTGAGCTTTGACTTTAATTTGAACTCTTCCTAATCTAAATGAATCATGCGCAGAGTATAATGGGGGAACACAGAGCTCAAAGCTTCAGTGCAAGTGTAGGTTTGCATTTAAATCCACCAAAGAGAAAGACACTAGCTGCCACAGTTGACGGCTCCTTTAGGTTGCATGTCACGATGCGCAGCCTCCAGCCATCAATCATCCTCAGCGACACCGGCAAGAGTGATGGGTTGACAGCACAGAATTGTATATCTATGTAATATATATAATCGGTTAGCCAGATACGAAGAAAACTGCATCAAAAACTCAAAAAAAGACCAAATTAGACTAGCGAGGGGTAAACTCCAGCCTCTGCTCTGGTCTCTTTGGTCTGATGTAAATGGGCTAAGCGGTCTCCCTGCAGGTAAGGATGTAGCCGCGTTAGCCCAGACTGCCTCCTCTTCTGATGTCTACTTAATATCTGACCCCAAGCGCTGGCGTCCCACAGGTTGGGCTCGTGGAAGAGGATCCATTTTGAGTTGAATATGCAAAGATCAGAGGACATCCGAGCATGATAACATCTTTATTCTCCCTCCAAACCCATGTAGCGTGTCCAAAAAAAGGGAAAGAAATCGACCGCTCACCTCAGGAAATGTGACTGGAGACATTAGCATGCCAGCAGAGCAGACAACGTTAACTTTGAAGGCCTTTTCAGCCGGGGAGCATAAATCCAGACGCCAGACAGGATGATGGTCCAGGAGATCAAAGGAAGGGGGGGGTTGGGGGGGCAAACGAAAGCTGACAAAGATGTTCAACATTCAGAGAATTAGAAACTGCAAACGTCATCAGAATATAGTTCTTTTCGAAGGTGAGATGTTTACTACAGGTGATGTATATTATAACCCACTGCTGTGAGTCACCTCTGCACTGGATGGGTTTGGGAGGGGTAGGTTGCCTCTGGTGTCTCCCAAGGCAACCTGATCCAAGCAGGGTTTGTTCTAAAGCAACGTTCTTTAGTTCCCTACAAAAGATTAATGCTGCCAGTGTGGGGGCGAAAAAAACAAACAAAAAACCTCCTTTCCTCTGGTCCTGGAACTGGAGGCCAGGCATTACATTATGCTGGGAGCACTGGGAAGCCAAGTCTGTGTTCATCAGGCAGTCAGACAGTTTGGACCGCTGCAGTGTGAAGCTGCATAAACAGCCCAAAGCCCTGGGGTGGGGGTGGGGGTGGGGGTGGGGGTGTTTAGGTTCAGTCCAAATACATAAAGTCCAGTTCCTCCCTATATTATAACTCACTGATGTGTTGCGACACGGACGGAGGGATGTAATTACCATTGTGGAGCCGGCGCACAGAGTTTTTTCTCTGAGAAAAGGGCGGCGAAAATGCAGCGAGCAGCTCCCGGATTGCTCCAAGGACATGAAAACTGGTCTCGCGGGGGCTGTTTAGCAGTCACGGTCGGGCACTGAAGACAGACAGTGGTCAGAGATTAAGGCCTTTGCCGGGCGCGACCTTTGCCTCGTTAATTCGCCCGCGTGCGCTGACGCGGCATTCTCCAATAAGCGCTTCAGCACTGAATTAACAACTTTAATGCCCAGATAGCAGAAAATGGCGTGCGTAGCGTTTCCCATTTGTAGTTAAAGCTGCCAGTTACTCCATGGGTGTCAACCAACTTTTTTTTTTTAACTGGATCTCAGCGGATCTAAAAGCTAATAAGGATTAAAAGCGCTGACATTTTGTGCAAGAAAACAGATGCAGAAAAGGAAATGCTTGACTGTTCTTTCCTTTGTGTTCTACATTTAGTTTAGGGTCTCTATGGGGACATTTTATGATCTTTTTTTCTCACTGTTTGTTGAACTACTGTACAAATTCTTCCAATTTTTCCTCAATAAACAGCATAAGACAGATGGAGTCCCTTCATCTACTCAGCAAATCATGTTGGGTAAGATTGATGTTCCCTTACTTTTTTCTTACACACATTTTGTCATTTCTCCAGGGTCCTGTGTTTGTGTGTGTGTGTGTGTGTGCGTGCGTGCGTGCGTGCGTGCGTGTGTGTGTGTTTTCAGAGGCAGCCACTCTAAATTGGCAATCCTGTGAAAACTCTGCCACTGAAATCCGCAGCCTTTCTATAATAATCACACCACTGAGCCCCAGAAAGCAAATACTAGCTAGATAAAAACTAATTTTGTGCTAACTAAATCATCCTCGTCACTCTCTATAGTACTCTCAGCCTCGCTGCCATTTGAAATCATCCATTCACTTTAAAGAAGATGGGTTTGGACATAAAAACAGTTGTCAAAATGTCACCTTGACCCTGTGCACACACGTATATATAAATAACTGCATTTTCTGAAGCTCTGTTCAGTCCATTTGATGCTACAGCAGGTCCTCTGGGTAATACAATCGTTCTTCTGTTGTATTTTGGTGACGGCTAGCTAGCAATCGCCAAAGCTGGTTCCTTCAGCTGCGGGTGTCCGTGATCCCCGCTCGATCCTCCACATCCCGGCTTTGGTAATGAATTCTGTGGAGGTCAAAGAGCTTTGGCTGTCAGGGGTGCACAGCTCTTCTGGAAATAGAAGGCTGGAAGGTCCACAGAGGTTTATGGATACGAGACAAGAAGGAGAGCAGAGGGAAATCTGCAGAGACCTTTGTTTCTATACAGGAAACATGGCCGCCATTTCTTTGATCCTTGCGAGACAGATGAGTGTGTGTGCTGTGCTGTTGTTTGGTTGTTTCTGTGCGTGGGCCTGACCTTGGTGCTAATCTTTTCATGAAATTAAGCTAACTACTAAGCTAACTACAGCCCGCGTAGAGCCAGTACCGTTCTAGGCTGGTCCAAAAAGGCTCCAAACAGTTTCAGAGGAGATGTGGCTTCGTGCACGTGCTTTAAGGTCACAGCATCAAGTAATATTTAGTAAATACGAGCGTCAATCGCAACATGACCTGCTTTGAGTGTTGTGAGCGACCCCTGCAGGTCAGTGTAGTGGGAAAACCAGCTTTCCCATTGGGAAACAATTAAGAGGAGCCCGCTCCCCCGTTTCATCTCTGACGAATCTTCACTTAATCTGTTTGCAGGTTCCTTTGTGGCTGCCTGATTCGCATTCCGAGCGGCGCGGATCTATCGCCAGCCGGCTTTCTTGTGAAAACTCTAATATGGATCTTTGTTTTTGACTGACTCTGTGCTTCGGGAGGTCAGCGGCGGGTTGGGATCGACGGCGTTTGGAGAGAAAACCTCAGATAGCTCCGCGCTCGTTATCCTCAACTGAGACTCCCAAAGAGAGTTTTAGGAAGAGGGTGTTTTGAAATTGCTAGTCAAAACACGGATTCGCTGTTTCACGTGGACGCCTTTTATTCCCTTACAGGTGACAGGAACAGCTCCTCAGTTTGTTCCTCACAGAGGAGACGTTCCTCCTCCACCAAATCCTTCTCACCAGACCTTTAATCATCGTAGGATCCCTCCACCGCAGCGTATCGTTTTGAACTTTTAGACCAGGAAGTTGAGCATTACAGCCCATAAATCTTTAATGGGTTGGAGATCATCGAGTATTAGCCTGAGGAATGTTTAATCCACCTGTATCATTTCGTTTTAGTCATCAGTTTGAAAGGGCAATAAATGATATCACCCTGAAGGCAGTTTGCATCACTCTTACACCGTGGGGGGATTTTCCTGACAATGAAACAAGGGTTGCACCTTTGACCTTTTTGTCAAAAGGTCACACCAAGAGGCTCCTGAGGCCTTTGTGAGTCTCCTTCACTGATGTTCACCTTTGGATTGGTGGAACTCCCAACTTCAGCCAGGCTTCTCTCTGTCTTCATCATTTCTAACTCCACCATCGCTTTGTTTTTCTGGGTTCGCCGCGGCGAAATCCCGGAGTGTATTTGTAAACATGAGGATTATGGGGTCGGCCTCAATAACCTCCCCTTATCCAATGTAGCATCGCTGCTAACAACCCGCGATTGTCTGCAGATAACAACGACCTATGGTGGCTTCAGAGAAGCCTGGTTTAACCTCATCTTTTGGCAGAAGAGCCGGTTCTTCTTTGATGTGAATCTCCGAGGAGGGAGGGAGGGGTTGCCTGAAGTCGTCGGAGACACTTGCCAACACAGCATAAAGCAGAGTTGGGGGGGGGGGGGGGGGGGGGGACATAAAGTACAGTGAAACAGCACAAATGATGCTGGTGTCATGCTGGGAAAAGCTCCGCTGCTCAGTTCCCCTAAGCCCAGAAGAAACGGATAAAGCCGGGAGAAAGGCTTTGTGTCAAGCTCTATTAATCCGCGGCTACGCTTAAGAACTGGCTGTTAAATCATCTGTGGGGGTGCAGCCAGCTAGCTCAGCGCTGATGTTGCACCTCATTCCACAAATAGGAAAACACCCAAGCAGCCGCCTTTCCCCACGACTGAGCTTTCATTTCCCAGAGCACAATCTCTGCTGCCTTTCCACTCCGACTTTAACTTCCACCCAGACACACACACACACACATCTCCGACTTCCTCCAGACGTGCGACACAGGTAAAAAACTGGCGTCTGTTAGCATGTTAGCTTCCACCAGAATGATCTCAGGGTGCTAAAATAGCTGATGTTTATTAGCAGTCAAGATGCAACTAAATTTAAGTATATGCTGAAATGGACTGGTTAAACTGGTAGAGATAAGCTAAACTGACTGGTTACAGTGGGACAGATAGGCTAAATTGACTGGTTACAGAGGGTTAGAGAGGCTAAATTGACTGGTTGCAGTGAGTTAGAGAGGCTAAATTGACTGGTTACAAGGGTTAGAGAGGCTAAATTGACTGGTTGCAGTGGGACACATATGTTGGGGTCCTGGGTTCCAGGTCGTGTGCTGTTGTGGTCCTGCTTGCTTCTTCCTGCAGGGGGCGTGGAGGAGCTGATAATTTGCTACAGCTGGCGCTGCAGGCAGACACACCTGTCTGCAATTTACATGTCCACCTATTTGAGGACGGAGTGTCTGTCTGCCAGCGTCGGAGAGTTGTTGTAGCTCAATGGTAAATCTGACTCCTGTTTCTTCATTTTGGTTCGAGGTCTCCAGCCGCCCTGCTGGAGGGAAGAACGCGCTGGACCGGACTCCCATGTTTGCTCCGCACTGGAGCTCTCTGTGCGTCCCGGAAAGCTGGACGAGAGCTTTCCCTGCAGTCCAGGAGGACTTTTGAGTTGAACTTTTGTTTTGGACACTAACCCAACTGGAGAAAACCCAGGCCCAACAAGAGAGGCTGAATGGACTGGATATAGTAGGTTAGAGAGGCTGAATGGACTGGTTATAGTGGGTTAGAGAGGCTGAATGGACTGGTTATAGTGGGTTAGAGAGGCTGAATGGACTGGTTATAGTGGGTTAGAGAGGCTGAATGGACTGGTTATAGTGGGTTAGAGAGGCTGAATGGACTGGTTATAGTGGGTTAGAGAGGCTGAATGGACTGGTTATAGTGGGTTAGAGGGGCTGAATGGACTGGTTATAGTGGGTTAGAGGGGCTGAATGGACTGGTTATAGTGGGTTAGAGGGGCTGAATGGACTGGTTACAGTGGGTTAGAGAGGCTGAATGGACTGGTTACAGTGGGTTAGAGAGGCTGAATGGACTGGATATAGTAGGTTAGAGAGGCTGAATGGACTGGTTATAGTGGGTTAGAGGGGCTGAATGGACTGGTTACAGTGGGTTAGAGAGGCTGAATGGAGCAGTGTGTGTATTCCACCCTCCAACTGTCTAATATTCTCTTTTCTGCCTTAATTGGTCAAAAGAATAAAGGATGTAGAAAACCCAACCAAGGAGAGACCAGGCTGGGAGCAAACAGCTAACTGACAGAACAGTTCTGGACTGATTCCACTGGTGTAACTGGTATTAGAACTGAAACTAAATGCTGCATCTGCCAGAGGACGGATGAAGACGCTCCTGGACACGATGTCCTGTCCGGGTTTGTTCCCCACTGGATGTCCGTAGTCGACTGTTGTATAAAGAGCCTCCGGGACCGATAAAGGTCTTTTGAATCTTAACTCCTCACATCTGCTGCACAGCAGGTTTGTGAGGAGAGGGAAGGGCTTTCTGCAAGAATGGAGAGGAATCTGAATTCATAACCAGCCGTCCATCAACCGGGAACCCGTGAAAGAGAATTAACATATTTAAAAATCCAGACCAATTTCCCACAGGTCCTTCTTCTGCCTTCTAAATCTGTGAATGCCTGATTGGGAGGAAGCTTGCTCCCAAATTAAGAGATAAATGAGTTACTTTGTGATTTGAGGAGGGGATGAGCCTGTTTGTCTGTCGGTGAAGACATAATTCATGTGCCTTTAAACTGAAACGAGCCGGCGTAAATAATTCATGACGACAAGATCAGTGACAGCCGAAGAATATTCCATCTGATTTTGAGTTATTTCAAGGTCTGGTCCTGTCAATCAAATAAAGAGTCATAGAAGAGCCTTCTGGTGTGGCGTGGGCGGGGCTACACGCCGCAGCCCTCTGATTGGACGGCACTCTCCTCAGGTTGTTCTCACATTTATCACCGGCATTGCTGAAACCTTTTGCTTAGATTTAAAACCTGTAAAAACAGCAGGACGTGGGAAGCACTTTTAGCACTTAGCATGTGTATTTCTGGGAGTGTTCATCTGTCACCTGGACAGCAGGTAAAAAGACGCTGTTGTCCTGCAGCTGGCTGAGAATCCACATTCCAGCTCTACCTCTGGGTTTGCTCTCTTCCTCCCACTAACCAAGACTGTAATCAGATTAATTACCCCTCTTCTGCTCTCCCCAGATTACTTAACTGAAACAACAGGATTTGTCTTAATTCCTCATTAATGTGTTGCCTGTTTGTCCCTCTGATGGGGTTAAAATGGAAATATTTAGTTTTACGTTCCCTGTAAAAGGCAGGAGACGATGCGGAGAACGCTGCCGAGGGGCCGGAATGGGAGCAGATAATCCATTTTTGAGCTGTTTCAGATACACAAGCCGAGTTGCGCTGCCGCTCTGAGTCATTTTGACATCAGATATTCTCAGCTGAGCATTTAGCATTTTTATGGACGGCCTCTGGCGCGCTGGTGGTTTAATTCAGCCCCAACCAACACAGTCTCTCAACTCACCCCCCTCACAGAAGTGCATAATGTTGTTTAAAAATGAAGTCTGATAATTACAAAGGGTTTAATTTTCTAGTCGCAACTCTCAGATGTTAGCAAAACACTCGGAGGCTAATCTCTGAGCTAATGCTTCTCTAGATGCAGATGAACATTTTAAAAATGGAGAAATATTGTTAAACGTTTGTATAATAAACACAAAGATGTCCTTGGGAGTGTATAATGTCTTTTTTGATGTATTCTGCTGGGCCACTGTAGCACCACAGATGCTACAGTGGCCCTGAATGGACAAACTTCACCACAGTTAGCGTTCGTTCACATCTATCAACACAGGCAGTGAGATTTCAAGCATTTCCTGACCTCCCAAATCCTGAGATTTAATCAAGTTGAGCTTGTTTCAATAGATATTTTTAATTATTTTATTTTATGGGCTATATGTCATTTGATGGAGGGACTACATGCACAAATGTTTGTTGGTAATTCAGGATATGTTTGCACCTGAAAAGCAGCACTTTATGTTGACAAGGCTCCGACAGCAGACTCTTAAAACCTGCACCCATGAGAGGAGCCCGTCGCGGCTGTCTGAGAGTCATTCAGGATGATTCTCTGTCACAACGCCGCCTCTGTTTTTCTTCCTAAAAGCATCTCCGAAGTCCACATTCTATCCTGACTGAAGATGGTGACGGTGTAACCGGTTAAGATTAATATCCAGCACTAGCGAGTGTCTGGCTGCATCAGCTCAAACATGGACCCCCCCCACCCCCCTTCCCCCATTGAGCTCAGTCCTCTGGGAAGGTCTCTTCTCTGCTGACTTATTAAATATTGACAAGAGTGTGGATACACGATGAATGTCGAGCAAGGAGTCGACCGGGGAGGCTTTTGTTCGCAACAACAGCGACGTCTAATGGTTCATGAAAGCCTGCGGTTGTTTCCCTCGGGTGGCAGAAACACGCACATCACGCCATCCATCAGAAATCACGTGCGCTTCATGTTTCATTCAAACGGGCTTCATGGAACCACCGCTGGTTTCCAGCTGATACGAGGGCGGAGAGACCGCCGGGCGCAGCGGGAGGTCACGTTTGCTCCCGCGGAGAAAACAACAACAGCAAAACGCAGCGGCAATAAAAGAGCAGAGGTGGGGAAAGACGAGATGCATGAACACATCGTGATGCGTTCATGGAGGCAGAAGCCATAACTTATTCATACAAGGGGGATGGTTTCAGGAGTTCTGCACCCTGGAACGGGTGTCAATCAGATATACAGCCACTGAGACAAATGAAGACTCCTCAGAACTGGAATTTCCATCTTCTCCTTTCTCTGAATCCCTCATTTTCTTGTTTTTTTTTCTTTAAATCTCTATTCTTAATGCCATGTGTGTTGATTTACTGAAAGGGAAAAGTGTAGCGTCAGTGATAATTACATTAAAAGTAAAGATCATTGCTCCTAATTGTAGCAAACAACCTATGGAAAGCTTCGGAATGTGTGGTAACCTTATTACACACCAGAGGGAAACTGATTTGAGGCGTTTATTATTAGTTCAGAAGTATTGAAACGTTGGGGTGATTCGTAACATTTCCTCCTGGGAAACTTAAAAAGTTCTGAATTCAGACGGCTCCCTTCGTATCTGCCCGTATAATCCCAAATGTCATCCCATCCACAGACGTTTGTGCGAGGCTGGCGCAGATACGGACTCAGCGGCGGCGATAATGTGACAATGAATAAGCTAAAGTGTACAAAGGCGTTGTCGTCTCACGCTAGCGCGGAGTGGCAGGTTTCCGGGGAGACGCGGACTTCTTTCTCCAACAACAGCCGACAGATAAACGCGTCTGATTAAGGAGGAGGAAGCAGAAGGCAATTCCTGCACTGATAACTCCAGTTTAATCTCAGCTCTGCAGACACACACACACACACACACACACACATCTAAACCAAACGTTATCGAGCCACAGCAAACGTACTCGCACAGCTCTGACGGATAATTACATTCATTCTCCAAAAAAAGTTTCTCTCGATAAGGAGGAAATTCGTGGACATGCTGCATGCTGACAAAATACCATAATAGTTTGAACGAATTCCGACGGGGAGGAAAACTGAGAAGAGCTCCATTCACGCAGGTGAGTCTGGGACATTTAAAAACCAAGACACACATCCAGAGATGGAATAAAACGATCCCTTCTTCTGATCAAACCAAAGTTTTCCTTGTGACTGACGTCTTTCTTCCTACTTCCCGGAGAGGGTTGGCGTTCCCAGGAGAACCAGCTGGAAGTCTCCAGCTTTCCTTCATCTTTTTCCTCCAGGAACAATATTGAGACAAAGTCTCCTCACAAATGTTCCGACAGATGGACGTAAGCGTTCTTCTCTAATCAGGTGTTTCCACCTGGTCAGGGGTCCTTCAGCTTTACTCGGCGGCGGCGCCGGCACGGCGGCTAACGCTAACAGCGGTGGTTACAGCTACAAACAACTTGGAGGCTCAAACTTCAGAACCTTCAAAGGTTCCACCCTCACGGCTAATGGCCACACCTTCAGTCAAGAGGAACTAGTTGTCATAATGGAAAGTTATGAAGCGTTTAAAACAAATACATCACGGCTAATCAGGAATAAAGCGGCAACCAAATGCCAGTGGAAAGTCGCTGATGATACAAGATTGTAATATCTTTTAGCGCGATGGGCTAATCACACGCCTGCTTTTACGGGCAGCTGCTGACCACAGAGCTCTTAAACTTTCTACCTGATCCAGCAGATTTCAGCTTTATGGGCCAACTGGAAGTAGGTCTGAGACGCTCCCTTTAATGGGGAAGAAATGGTGCATTCGGCTCACTTCAGTGGGGTTGTTTTAAAAGATGGAGCGGACTGGTAGAATCAAAGAAGAGCTTCTGTCCGCGTCAGGGTTGTTACACACATTAGCGGCTAATGCTAATGGCAAACGCACGCACACGCTCACAGCCTCCATTCAACCTATTGTGCCTGCGTTTGAACTATGGGAGGAAACTGGAGAACCTAGAGACACTCCGCATGTACCAAGAACCTTTTTGTTGCCATGAGAAGGTTCTCCCGCTCATAGAATTCATCAGATGGAATCTCAGAAGTTTAAATTTAAGATCCTTTATGTGTACAAGGGTGAACCTCTGGACTGGGAGTGCTTGGGGATGCAGTCATGGAAGACACTCTTGAGAACAGGAGGAGCCAAACTCACCAGGACCTTTAAAAACGAGAACTTCCTCTTAAGCAGATCTCCCTCCACTCCAGGTTGCCATGGTGATCTGACTGGAAGAAGTGTAATGGTGAGAATAGAGTCCTTTAAATTGAGTTTGCACATATTGTCACGTACTTTATAAATAAAACGCAAATTCCATTTGAAGTTCCGCCACCACATGAACTCCACGGGAGTCTCTATCAATCGAATCTGCCTCTGTTACCGTGGTTACCTGGGGAATGTTATTAAGGAGACAAATCCTGTTCTTGTGGTGCTGAAATGGCAGACGTGCTTAGTTTGTCATGGAAATTAAACAATCTTTCCTGGAAGCATCCAAGTTGTCGGCAGGATGTCTAACACGCTGAAGCAATTCTGGGATGGAATCAATGAAGGCAGAGATGGGTTTATGTCGCTATTAAAGCTTGGAAACGGGTTTTTTCTTTGACGTTTCAAAATGAAGCGCTCTATTTCTTTAACACTGTGGCCAGCTGTTTAAGAAGACGATCTTAATGTTTGATTCCAATGTCTTAACGTTAAGAAAAGTTCTTAATCGACAATATTAACAGTAATGGCTTTTGTAGGGCACCTTTTAAGCAACCCAAGGACACTTAACAATGAGCGAGATGGGGGAGGCAGCTTTAGGGAGGCGGGATTCAGGATTCAGGACTTGATCTGAGTCCAGCGGAGGTGGATGGGGATTGGGTTGTTGGGAAGTGGGTACTGAGGCTGCTGAATTGAATGCAGAGGTTTTAGGACTCTTCCCCAAGCGGATCTCGGTGGTACTGCAAGTAAAAGCACTTCTGCGTTGGCTTCACTCTTCAGGTGGGAAGATGACGTCAGTCTTTTATAGAGTGTTTGATTTGTACCAAAAATAAATGATCAATGTCACAGCACCGCTGAAGCCCTTTAAATGGGCTGGTTCTAGACATCCCGACTCAATTAGCGGCTGTTTTAACTCTAAGAGCTAATAACATTCTCTTTGCCCTTGAATTTATGTCAGGCAGCAGATGCAGCTCGAATCGGTCCTGGTGCTTCCGAACGATCGAGGTAAAACGTTCCTCCTCAGGGATGCCATCCATTGCGCCCATCAGATGTCATCATTCCGGGAGGTGGTGTTGTCTTTCCCTGCGAGGGGTCAAGCACCACTTCAGACCGTCAACATGCAAATGGTAATTAGCCACAGCCCGTTTGCATGCTAACCCTTCTAAGTGAGCTAGCTTTTCTTTTTATGTCCTCACACTCACAACAGCCTCCACTATTGCCGTTATTTTGGTCGACGCCCCTGTGAAAAACGCCCAGTGGGCTGTGCTGACCGGCAGAAAGATCACTGAGAGTTCGAATCGTCCTTCATTTATCGGCCGGATCGTTCAGGAATCCTTTCAGGGTGTCTCTTCAAACCCGCTCAGAGAAGGAGAAAAAACCACTCACACTCAAAGATTAAAGTAAAAATTCACTCGTCACTTTGATGTACAGTCTCACATTTACTGGGTTTTTTTTAGTATTTTAGATCAGACATTTTCCAAGTACAGTTTTGCTGATAGGCCGCTGATACTTGGGGGCGGGGGGCTTTAAAGAAACAAATATAATTCTCCTAAAAGATGAGCGTAGCACAAGTACAGTATTATATAAGGATATCCTGGCAGGATGTGGGAAATATATGCCGGGGTATTAGTCTCAAACTTCTTAAGTCCCAGGAAGGGATTCTCCACGAGGACTCTATCTGGCAGCTTATTCCACCAAATGTCAGGCTTACGTCCTCCTGTAGAGGAGCTCATCACTTTCCACCGCGGACTCCCAACCTGCCAGATTAGTTTTAAAATGCACAAAACTTTAAGACTTACACAAGGGGCCGGTGATAATGAACACCCACAAGCTGTGTTGTTATCTTTATTTATTTAATTTTATCTGATTCCTGCCGACTGTGCAGCAGGAAGCGATTTGCATATTTTACCGCTGGGCAGTGAACGTCTCTTTGGTTTCCTCGGCGAAAACATCTCTCACCAATTTCCTTCTAAAGAAGGTGTGACTCTTTTTTGTTTACCACCCTTTTTTTTCTTGTCGCTACAACAGCTGCAGGCTGCTACTAGTCGGCCGTTTATAAGGCTGTTTGAGAAGCTCCGGGACTGCAACTGGATTGAGGTATGACACGAGGATGATGGGCCGCGTCGCCACGTGGGAAACCAAACCAAAGTCATGGGATCGATGCCAGGACCCTGTAGTCAACGTGCCCAGATTCTCTTGTGTGTTTGGATAGTAATTAGCATGTGGGGGTAAATGGATGAACGCAGACTAGTGCGATTTCTTAATAGGCAAACTTCTCGCCTACTTCTGAGACGTCGTCAGTTACTCAAGTACTGGTCCGATTCTAAGTACGCACATGTTACCAAGTATCACCTGTGCATAAGTGACTCGTTTGAATTGGGGTCAAGCTAGCTATCCCATGATGCATTTCAGGATGGCCAGCAGCAAAAGCAGAAAGCACGTACGTCCAAGCATGAGCTCCAATTATGTGTGTGCTCAGTGCTGGCTAATGGATCTGGCTGAAGACGGCAAGAAAAAAATATTTTGGTTAGCATTAGTGTAGCTTCAGTGCAGCAGGAGCAGCTCATTGAGGGTTGGCAGGACGATGTCAGCTTTATTTCTTAAATATCTCTTGATTTGGGATTCCAAATTGTAACATATTTGTTTCACTAGTTGTGAGGCAGCTACCAGACCTGCTGCCTAACTCCAGTTGTCGTTATCAGGAGCCCATAAACATTTTTCAGGGAATTCATCTACAGTAAAAAGCTTTTGCCCAAAGGAGATACTGTAATTCTGTGGGGGTGGTAATGAAAAACATCGGTTACAGTCGGAGCTGCACTGAAGTAGAGAAAAAGCCACGAAAAGCAAAGTTTGTTCTTTTATTTTCTTCAACAGAAAAACCCAGTTTACCGTTACAACCATGTGATCTTGCTAGCAGGAAGAGGAAACTGGAAAAAAGCTTAAAACCATTGTGCAGGGTGGTTAGAACCAGTCACCCCAAGAAGGTTCTGGATCCTATCGCAGTCTTCTTGCTAATGTGGGTTAGCTTGCGGTGGCCCGGTGACCTGTCCAGGTGTTCTTGCCTCTCGCTGGGGTAGAACCCAAAATCTCCCGTGAGGCTGATTAGGAATGACAAACTGATGATGCATGGAGCGACGTCGTTGTCCCAGTTTGCCCCTGACAGCAGCTGTCCTGATGTGTTCATCCGGAGCCGTATCTGTCCTGGCAGCTTATCCTTTCATTTCTGATTTCCTCCTCGGTTCGAGGAAGCCTCGGCGAGTCCCCCCTGAACTTCACAGATCAGAGGCGGGATTGCACAAACGACACTTGACTTAAAAAGGATGCGAATGAAATAAACCCACAACGGACCCGGGTCCCTGCAGAGGCTGCGATTATCCAACAGCCTCCGACAAACCGGCGTCGCGCTGAGGCTTTGGAGGCAGAGGAAGGTGACTGTGCGTGTTTGAGATCTGCTGACTCAGCAGAAACACTAAAAAAAAGGTGCCAAATGTTTCACGGTTTCCTGCAGGCATCCTGCTCTAAACCCTGGAATTAGATCATTATTTATTTAAAATAAATACCTTCAAAGGAGCCACTCTTTTTTTCCCCTGTTAAATCTGTGCAAACCTTTTTAATCGGAACACGTGGATTAGGCTTTAAAGTGGTGCTGTTTAAAGACAAAAGGATTTGTCTTCCACAGTTTCTCTTTAAAGTTTATCTTGTGAATCCAGCTGTTGTCCAAAAAAAAGCGCCTGTCTTTACAACATTATGTTAATTCCACGGTTGCCAGAACTAACTTATTAATGCGGGAGGAGCCACTTTTGAAACGAATGCAGTTTATTTTTCAGGGCATGTTTACCCCGTCATGCTAACGTAGCTGATGGGTGGTATGACAACGCTAAAGTACCGCGCCAATGCTAACAAAGCCTGATCAAGAGGAGATTGTCATTTTCAAAGCAGTTCATGCTTCTTTAGCATACTATGCACAGCTAATAGGGGGAAGGTAGAAAAAACACTGATGCGCACACACACATTCATGTATTTGTATCTTTGTGGGACCTTCACAGACATACTGCATCGCTCATCTCCCTACCTGAACTCTACCCAACCCAAATGCTCCCCCCTAACCCTCAACTTGATCTTAACCTTTATCTTAATCTCAACCTGAAAATCAAGTCTAAACCCTCAGTCCTTTGAAGTTGTGAGGACCAACAAAAATGTCCTCATTTTGCAAACATGTCCTCACTGTGCTAGAGGAATGAGCATGTTGGTACCCAATATGTGGCAAGTATAGGCACACACACACACACACAGTTCTGTTCATGCCACACCTCAGGTGATTGTAAAAACAACATTTATTTGGTGAAATTTGGCACCCCCCCCCCCCCCCCCCCCCCCCCTCTCTGATTTTGATGCTTCCCTGCATAAACAGCAAACTCACAAAACACATAACAACACATAACAAGTGCCTCAGAAACCGGCTCAAAATGCTGCATGAGGGTGAGTTTTCCTTTCTGTGCGGAGTGGCTTAGCGCGCTAGCCGAGCTGTCACACGAAGCACTCCACGTTCTCCTTGAACCATTCTTAAAGTGCTGTTGTGTCAGAGAAAGAATAACCTTCCTTGTACCTGTCGGAGCTCTGCGGCGATTGTTCACTTGCGCTCAAGACGAGGAGGTTAGGACGTGATGTACTGAGCCTCTGCTAACCTCTGGGCTTTAGCTCTTGTCAATAACAATACTAAAACACTATTATACGCTCAATATTCGGCCTCTTCCCCCCTTTTTTTCCTCTTAATTTTGTCATTAACTTGGATGTTTGTCACGTTTTCTTCTTCTTCATTTTCCGGGCTCTTAGGTGTTTAGGATTTAGCAATTCCAATCGGTTTAATTGTTGTTTGTCTCCGAGCCGGCGCCATTTACCGCTGAAATCCTTCACGTTAATAGATTCCGTTATTCCCACAGCATCACTAACATTCCAATTCAGCCGGTAGAAGCAACAGAACCTCAAAATGAAGATTAAAGGAGTCGAGATCAAATGTCTGTCCTGGTGAAATAGCTGGATCGTAGGTGGGGGAATAAAGCACCAACCAGATACGGACTAAACCTCCCTCGGGAACAGTCTCTCCTTTTTTCCATCCCATGGTGAGTGACGCCGGACATCAAAGCTAAATCCAATTAAGAGCTGTTGGCTAATTTTAATAGCGCCGCTTTCTTCTTTAGCCGTCCCCTTGATGCTGAACACAGTCTAAAAAGTTCTGCCAGCAGTTCTTCTGACTTTGGAAGGACTTGAACAAACGTTCAACCCTGTTCATAAAAACTGGAAATGAAGAACTGGCTCCCCCATCCGGACCCGCTGATTTCTTTCCCCGGCTGCAACACGGAACGTCAAAGGTGTTCCTGCCAGACGCGTGAGCAGCACGTGGAGAGCGCTCGTCCCCCACGAACCAGAACATTTGTCAGAATATTCTAGACACCGTCCTCTTTTACCCGCCAAGAGCGGTCTTCTGCCTTAATGTTGGTTCTGACAGGTCAGGACGACTCTCTGGAATCTCATGAATACACAGGACTATTTAGCCATTCCTAAAAAGCTATTTCGCGTGCATGGGGCCTCATCATTAGAATGCAAATTATCCCGGCGCCATGCTAAATAAGGTGTGAAAGAGAGAATGGAAATGGACGGCTTAAAACCCTGGCAGCAGGCCCGCGGTGGCGTGTTTGGATGCCCTTTGTCATCATCTTCTTCCTCTGTGGTGTCATGATTCGCTGCATAGCCAGGCTAGGTAAAAGTTAGCTGTTAGCTGCATCCCAGCATGGTGTTTTTGTACTTTCCAGTGGTTTTAGCTCGGACGCGCTGTCATTAGAAACCATCAGCGGCCCGATGAGGTGTTAAGAGAACCGCCGCTCTGATTGTGATTCATGTCGGGGGGGGGTAAACTACAGCAATGTAAATATGAGTGTAAGGATTTGTGGTCTGTGGTTTATTGATGCACATGCTAATAAATGAGAGTTATAGACCTGCCTGTAAGGAGACACGAATAAACAACCTCTGCGATAAACAATGGGGGGGGGGGGGGTTACGACTCCCTGGTGGTGCACACGGAGAACAGGTTCACGATCATCATGTAATTATTGCGTGTGGCTGTAGTTAACTGAAAAGTAAGTGTGTTTAAGGGTCGATAGCAGCACGGCGGAGGCTCAGGTCCAACCAGCATCGGCTTTAATGAAGATGGTTGTGTCCTACTGAGCGTACTGGAGATATCCCATAATGCTCACATCGAAACACGATCATGAGGCTCTATTCTGAACGCTCGTACATCGATAAACAAACCACCAAACCCTCATTAATTAGCAGAAGAAAATGAAAATGGGAAAAACATTTCACAAATTGGTCCCATATTATACAAAAAAAAGTCATTTCTTTTAATGAGTTTATTCATTAATTCACTTACTTCCAAATGGAGAAAAAAACACACAAAACTATAATAGTGAATGCAGTAAAAGTGAGTATTTGAACACAAACAAACATGCTGATTATGGGCCATTTTGGTGCTCTATAGTGCATTTTAAGGCCCAAGTGAAGGTTGATCTCAGCGCTAATAATGCCAATAACACCACATTGAAATGTTTAGAAGGCCGTTAGTATAAGTTCATGTTAAAAATAAACAGAAATAAAAAAGACTTTAGTCTTATAAATCAAACATGTCAGAGAGAAAACATTTAGTGATTAATCAGCAGCAAGTTTCAAACATCATTAATTGCCTCTCTCATGTGGAACGACGGCCTCTGGTTTCATAAACACACACCTGCATTTGAAGGCAGTTGTGTGTGAATAACTCGCTTCAGCAGCATCACTTGTGCCGGCGGCCATTACAGAGGAGTTTTGGTACATTTGTTCTGATCATATTATAAATACCATCAACATTAGGCAACAAGATACATCTATTGTTTTTATTCAGTTAGCTAAATAAATAGCAAACAGACGTGTTTGTGATGAATGTATCATTCAGTCATCGAAAACTTAAATAAAACGCAGATTTTAGCGTAAAGTGAGTGTTGCGTTCAGGCCCCCACCATCACAAGGCTAGCAATGCTAGCTAGGTCTGATAAAATGCTAAAGAAACACTAAAATAATCACTTTTTCAGTTATTTTTCAGTATTCTGAGTCTCTCATTGCAAGACTCTGACACGCTAGCTGTTCTCTGCCGTACGGCTCTGTAGCTCCATCTGCATCTCCATCAGGATGCAAAGGCACGTTCCTACACAAATAACCCGCTGCAGTCGGCGCTCACCTCTGACACCTCCGCCGACTCCCTCCGCTCCCACCTCCACAGCAAAACTCCGCTTTCAACGTCTCTTCAAACCCGGCGAAGCAGAAGTCCTGAGATGATCAAAGGGTTGAAATCATTCACTCCTGGTCTCTTCATTGTTCTGCATAGCAGATTTGCAGCCTGATTGAATTTCCCGCCCACGCGCTCACCTCTGCGCTAATGTCACCCTCACCTCCCTAACGCAGCGCTGTCACAGTCTGTTATCCGGCTCTCTATTCCCGATTTGCCGCTTTTATTCCAGCAGGAGCGGGAAAATCTGATGACATAGCTGCGAGGGTGGATTTTTCTCATCATTTGAACGACCCGGTGTTTCGATGAGGCGGGAGGAAAGACAACAGCGGCCTTTTCCCTGCTGGGGAGACGGCCGACGTAGCATTTGGTTGCAAACTGTCGCATTACGCCACAGCAAGCAGCCATCAATTATCCCTCATCTCTCGACAGCACCGGGGTGTATCTGCTCTCCTGAGAACCCTCCAAATGGAGTGCTCGTTCACTTCCTGTAATTCCCTGTTGGCTCTACCTGCAGCTGGGGGCCTTTTTATGCGTCCATATGTGGGAGGAGGTATATTGTCCCAACTTTCGTATTCAGATGAGTTCATAATACTCTGAAGATGCCAACTTCGCCAGCTCCTCTTTACCTCCTCGCCTTCAACTGAGGGCTTCCTGTGAGAAATAAGCCGATTTTAGGTGCGCGCGGCTAATGCGCTGCTAGCATTTACCTCTTCTGGAGGTGCTGTTGTTGCCAGGGTTTGGATTTTTGTAGCTTTTCTGGGATGAAGGTAACTCAAGAGTTAGGAATCGCCTTTAAACTTCGCCTTTAGAGTGGCCCACGAGCCAGAAGAGGAGGATCCTGAACAGATGAATCAGATGATTGTGGGATGAATCCTGATGTGGGATGAATTCTGATGTGATGGGACTTTTCCAGGCTGGCTCTCGAAGGCCACGTCTTCCCCCACTCATACAGTTGTTTTGGACATTTTTCAGGTGCATCCACGTTCAAATAGACCCGAGGGAATGATCTTCATGGCGGCTGGATTCCATATCCAGTGTAGACACCCGGGAGCACTCAGGAGGAGTTGAGGGCCTGGGCTACCCTGCTACCCTGCTACCCTTCAGTCCTTGATATGGGGCAATCAAGCATTGATTCTGCCCCTGAGTGTCCTAAAAATGATGAAGGAAGCCGTCATATTTTCAGTGCCCGTTGTTAAACTATCGCAGCACAAATAAATTTGTCACTTTTAGGTTAATTTTTAGCATAAAGGACCTCCGGTGCGTTAAAGATAATGTCACCTTGAGTTGTCTTGAGCTTTCTTAAACCGAGTGAAGCTGTTTCTTTTCCCCTTTTTATCTCCATCTGTACATTCATCACAGTTTTAAAAAGGTGGATCCTCCTGTTGATAAAACACTGCCTAAATTCTGCTGGGCTCCTTTGAAGGATGATACTGGCTGATGGCGAGGGCAGGGGAAATAATTCATCCGCGCACCGCTACACTTTAGCTCATGCTAAACTTTCTTTTATTGCCTTCCTCTTCCTCGCCTCAGCCTGCCGCGTCTCACTTTACTGCGCACATTTCTCCTCTGTACACACTCGCACCATCAATCCTCCTCCCTGCTCCTTCTTTCCCGTCTCGTCTTTGATGTGTGACGGCCTAATCGGACCGATCGGAGCCGCCTGAGACAGGGAAGACGAGAGAAAGCCGAGCACAGCTGGAGTCTCGTCGATCATTTCTTTAAAGAGGAAGATGAAGTCGCCATTATGTGGTGATTAAAATACATTTGAAGGGAGAGAATCTTCCTCGGCCCTCTTAAACATCTGAAATAATTTTTTCCTGAAGAATAATGACCTTCTAAATGGAAAATCCCCACTTAGCTTAGCTTAGTTTAGCTTAGCTTAGCTTAGCTTATCTTAGCAGGGGAAACAAGTCATGCCAGAGGCAGCAGTTTACACTTGTCTCTAAACTTGGAAAAACAATGAATTCATCTATCAATTCACACAGAAATAACCAGTTTATTGACAATAATTCAACTAGAAACAGCAAAAACTGTTGTTGCCTGTATAATTACTATCTGAAATAACCTGATGTTTTACCAGCAAATTCCCTTTTTGTGTGTAAAACCATCTTTCCTGCTCTCATTTCTCACTCTTTTTCTCTTCTCTTATCATGTTTAAAGCACCGCAGGCGCTGCTGCTGCTCGGCAAAATGCCTTCTCACAAAATCAGCCCACTTGAAGCTGGAGGGAAGGAGGGAGCGACCTGAAAATAAGCCCCGCATGATAATCACCGCTGACCCTCGTCCTCGAGCCCGATTGGCTCCCCTGCAGCCCCCTGGGTGTCCTGCGAGCAAGGTCCCGACCGGTCGCCACGCGGCACCTGACGAGAATATTCATGATGGCGCCTGTTGGAAAGAGAGGAGGCTCCCATCGATCCGTCTAAACAAGCCAGGGTGCTGCAGCCAGCAGAGAAACAAGGTTAAAGCGAGCGAGTCCAGCATCAGACCGACGTTACGCTCCAAAAGCCAGACAGAGCATCGACAAACGAATCGTCACGGGATATTTCCTGAAGATGCTAACTTCGCCCGCGCTCTCCAGCCTTGGTCTCCTCTACGCCTGCAGAACGCCGGTTGGAGGCTGCGTTCCTCTCTGGATGACGTGGGTGGGGACGGCCTTCCCAGGCTGAAGCGTGCCAGCTGTGCGACAGATCTGACACGTGCCTCGCGGCTAATCGAACAGAAACTCCAGGCTGCATATCAAGAATCGCACCGCTGCCGAATAACCACTTCCTCAGCCTGGTGATCCTTCTTCCTGCTGTCACTCTTAATTCCAGCCACAGCAGGAAATAGATCAATAAACCACCTCCATATTTCCTCTATGCTACTAGCTTAGGAACTTTAGGAAGGCTTGTGGCGCCACTGCAGAGCGTCTTAAATGTAAATGAGTGCATCTGATCCGGTGCAGACGAGGCTGCCGCGCTTGATAATTAAAATCGGGGACTCCGCAGCTGTTTCCCTCGTTTGTTCGAGCAAATTTCTCCAGGCGAGAAATATGTTGGCGTGTAGACGGGCTAACGTCTGGTTGTTAGGGGGGATCGGTTTACCGATGTCACAGCGCTACCTTGGCGGCGTTCCTTGCATTTAACAATTAAACAGAAACAAATTATTTCAATGCATTTTCTCAGCGGTTTGACTCCGCCCCCCCACCCCCAGCCCCCACCCCCCTGTTGATGAGAGCAAGAAATCGGCAAGAAATTGAGCATCGATTTTCTGTTTGACCTGTGAGAGGGTTAATGATGCTCCTCCAGCCCGATGCTCCTCTCATCAGCGCTCCGTTTGGGCCTTACGTTCTTCAGGGGCCCAAACAGGAGACGGGAGCATCATTTTGAATCGCTTCAACGCTCCGTAGCTGAGCTAATGCAGGGCTAACGCCTGGAAGAACACAGCCTCTCTGCTTCCTTTATGGGGAACGCAACGGGTCAAGGACAGATGTCAAGGTCGTTTAAGGAGAGATGCTGGAAAGTCCCGACGGAGCGTCTGTGCCGGGGCCAGATGTTCCCGATGCTGCGCGCCCGCCTTCAGGACGGCGCTGCTGTGTAAACGCAGAAGCCCCCGAAGGTCACAGCGGCAGCCGAAAGCATTGGCCCGGCCTGCTCGGCGTTGGGGGGCCGTTTGCTGAATTTTCTGCGTTATTGGAAGCCAAAACAGACACATTTCAACACTGCTGGGCCCGGCGCCCATCAGCGCGTGGAGAAACGTTTGAGTTTATTCATCTGAGCAGTGGAATGAAAGCCCGGGCTGGATCGCCTCGGAGACTTTGGAAGAAACAATCAACATTTATATCGAATTGATCTGAATGCAGATGGCGTCATCACGCTACAGTCGCTCCATCAACAATCATTACGGCACATTAAATCTAAATTTGCCTCAGGTGACGTTTGCGGGGCCCAGAGAAGCGACGCGCCAGGTTCCAGGTCTGCGTTTCTCTTCTGTGTGATTTGGTAAAACAATCATTCGCCTGCGCGTTCGCCGTCACGCCGGCAATATGCGGAGGTGGAGAGCGGACGGCGGACAGGAGTTCATTACTGCGTGATTAGCATGTGCTTCTGAGGCTGTGGGTTCAAACCTGGTTCACATCCAGCTGCTGGTTCAAGTCCTGCTCCAGTCCAGCTCCTCTCTGCTGCAGGAGAAGCAGCGGTGACCTCCTGTGACCTTCAAGCTGTTGGGGATTTGAGATCATATTGAGTCTCTATGCTGGTCAGTTCACCCTGTTTTAAGTTGCTGCCTCCTCCACCCCCCCCACCGCTAGCAGGTGATGTCAGATCTTAGAGTTTGAAATGAGGAGAAGACGCCATCTGCGCACAGGGGAGAGGAACAGACGCGAACAAACCTCTGCAAACTGACGGGGATTCTCCGAGATGTGCGGGAAGAGCGTCGGTCCCACACGAGTCAAACTTCTCTGCATTATGGATGCAAAGATGAGTTTAAAAATACACAAGAATGTGAATTATTCAGCCCCTCCCCTCACACTCCGACTGATGCAGCTACAGGGAGCAGTGTGGGAAATAAAGAGCGGAGCTGTTTTGAATTTGTTCTTGGGTGTAAGCACCATGAAACTTCCACAGCAATTAGATATAAAAACATAAAGAGGATGCCATTAGCTGCTTATGAATGGTGGAGTAATTAGGGAGGGGAATATGCTGTGCCACCCATGGAGTGTTTATGGGCAATTTATTAGCCAATTTACAGTTAAAATCACTCTTGTGGCCACGCTGTTGATAAGTAATGGTTAATAATAATAAAAAAGAAAAACACCCCAAGCGCACCTGCATTTTTACTACATAAGGATGGTTTTGGGACAGCGTTGCTTGGATTTTTTAGGCAGAGTCATAGCTTGCAGAACATCATGCATATATTCATGGCTCCAAAACTAATTTTAATTTATTATAAAAAGCTGCCTAAAAGCCACAAATCTGCAGGGAACACGTCCTGGGATTTAGCTTGGTGCGCGTGTATGCTGCCACCTGGCGGATGTGCGCAGAATTGCACCCCTCGGCCCCCGCAGCCTTAATCTGCCCCGCTGCAGAGGAGCCAGAGCTGCTCAATAAATTAGTTTCTTTTAACATTCACGACTGATGGAAAGAAAACTCGGAGCTGCTGAGCTCAGAGTGGGGGGAGTGCATGGGGGTTGGGGGGTGCAGGGAGACCCAGCGTGAACCACAGAGGTGCATTTCAGGTGCTATTTCAGGAGATGTTTTGTTTGCAGTGGCTCGCAAAATTACAGGTTTGACAGAGTTCACAGTGACAGAATTCAGCACAATGTTTCCACAAAGTTGGGCCAGAGTTGGAGTCCTGCGAGGAAATGACTGTTATTTCCAATACATTTCCTCCTTAGAATCCTGACTAAATTACCACAATTGATTAGCTTAATGATGAAGGAGGTAAAATTCCAGGGGCAGAGCAGGAGCAGGTCTGGAATAAGCACACGTCCAAGCGCAAATGGCCTTTTTCCATTAAATAAAAGATCAGAATAAATATTTGATCAATAACTGGAGCTGAACTTTAATTGCCTTCCAAGATGTGAGTCAATATCTGCACCTTTTAGCCAGCTAGCGGCAACAGCTAAATGGATTATTGGGAAAGAAAAACAATGACATGTGATTTTGTTCCCTCCAAGGAGGAATTAAAACAAGAGCATCCGATCCAAATGGGAGTTGTTACCTTGACGGCAGAGCAGAAAGGAAATGTCACAGGTGTTTATCCGCCGGCTGAACTCCCCTCTTCCATAACCTGCAGCAAAATTGCCAGAAGACCCCTAAACGACTGTAGACTGTAGTCAATTTCCAGAGCCAGAGCTCCATGAAGTGAGGTAATACCACACTCCAGTCCACCATGAAACCCATTTAGGTGGGCGCTCCATCCATCCAAGGATAAATAGTCCTCCTCTAGTTAATCTCTCTGAGTCTTTTTCCTAACGTGTCCTTCATGTAGTAATAACAATAACGTGCGTGCTGCTTCCTCTGAAGAGCGTCCCCTTTCACTGCGACGCAATTACAGCGGTGACAGGTCATTTTATTCAAGCGGAGTTTGGCGGCGTTATTAAAGAGCTGCTGTTGCGGGATGATAAATATGATTTAATAACTGTCATTAATTAATCGCGGTCTCTCGCCAACTTTATTCCACATCTGTTAAATATTACCATCAATTCAGATGAAGAACTCGGAGAAAAACCACCGCGGGCTGCATAAATTACACCTGCAGAAACAGGCCGCGCATATTTAAAGCATCCACCTTCCACTCCTGCCATCAGCGCAAATGATTTTAATTCCCCCGCCGCGAGGCTGCCTGATCCACGATTATCTGTTGGCAGCCCGAACAAACAATCAGGGAAGAGGAGGAGGAGGAGGAGGAGGAGGAGGAGGAAGAGGAGGAGGAGGAAGATGAGGTGTCAAATGAAGAAGCGGTGACATTGACAAAGTGAAGAGGGCAGCCGCCGAGTAGCGGAACACACGCCACTTATGAAAACACCTGCTCCATACTGTCAGCAACTTAACCTTGTAGCACCTAAATCCCCATCGGAGGATTATTTATGACAGATGTAGGACAGCAGAGGAATGGGGGGGGTATGGGGGGGGGTACAAGATTCTGGGATGAAAATAATAAGAGCTTAAAGAGCTGGAAGGAAAAACGAGGCAAACGCGCAGGGCGTAATTAGAAAAGGCAGGGAAAGAAAGTGTCCAAAACAGGCATTTATTCAGGGTCAAAGGTCAAACGCTGTTGACAGACAGGAAAATTCCAAAGTTCTGACCACAAATATGTTCAGAAACCCCAAAATCTGCACACCAGAAGCCTTCTGCGCTTATTTTAGGGCCGCTGACAGGAGACTGGGAGAGGCTGGAAACATCACGCAGGAAGGTCGCGACAGCGTTAGCATTACTCTGCCTCCGGGGTCAAAGAGTCACGTGTACATCAATTAATCACCATTTCGTGCAGGGGGAAACTGACGGCAGGGTTACACGGTGAACTGGCGATGCTGGTTTGGAAATAAAGAGCCGTGCGTGTTGTTCAGTCCAAGGCTGCAGCGGAGTGTCAGTCACAATCGCTAAGCAACAAGCGGTCCGATCGATCATTCGCCAGCTGGGAGCCGCGCAGGGATTTGCTTGTTTCTCTTAACGCAGCCACTATAATATCAGATTTGCTGACTCTGATCCTGGCAAATTTAAATCCTGCGCCCCCCCCCCCCTCCCCTGGAGTGGTCAGGGAGGTCAGGGGGGCCGATGGAGCCGCTTGGAATGAACCCAGAAGCAGTTCTGAGGATTCCCAAAACTCTTCCCAGGCTCAGACGCTATCAGCTAAGGCCTCAAACCTCTGACTGCCGCAAGGCTCGACTGGAGACGCCGTCCCAGTTCACCCCCCTCCCACTGACCCCCCTCCCAGGGGCCACCAGGCGTTATCAGTGTAAGCTCTCGGGAGGTCATCAGAGGCTACCCGCACATCAGTAAAAGTGCATATGTATATTTAAGGTGGGAAGGGGGGGGAAATGATTGAGTTGCTTCCGCCTTAGCGAGCAGGATTCAGTTCCCTGTCAGCACTGCTGGGTTTTCATAAGGAATGATGAATGTGCTTTTCCACACTGTGAAAGGCAGCTAATGGGGCGGGCAGATATGTTAGACAAAAGCTCTTTAACAAGAACAGGAAAGACACAAAGGAGGTGCGCGGATCCCGTCCCTCTCCGGATGAGGTGTGGAGCGTCGGTGCTGGAGGAGAGCTGTTGGTGTTACTGTTCAATCATTCCCACGGGGGGAATAAGCGGATATGTCGGCTCGGGTTTGTCTTAATGCCAACATTGATATTGTATTTCATCAGAGAGGCAATAACCGTGCCGATGTCAGGAAGTTTACAGCATAAACACAGCGACAGCGTATTTGATTATATTTCTCATAAACCCAAAGCTGAATAACTAAAAATACGCTATTATCCGAGCGGCGCTCTTACGTAACCTGCGGGATCTCGTCAGGTTTGGTTCGGTGTGTTGTCATTTTTCCCGACACTGTATGTTCGCATCTCTTTTTAAGCACTGACGGGCTTAAGCACTCAGCTGAGAGTCACCGCCGTTTAATCCCATCAACGTGGACGACTGGCAGAGTCTGACTGGGTTTGACGAATAACAGAGGGCGTCCGCGAGGGGCCAGGCTCTGCCAGGGCAAAATGTTGATTCGTGACTTCTGGAAACCCCACAGGCAAACATCCTCCCAGCCTACGTGACTATACCGGATTAATCCACAATCTTTTCCTCCCAGGCAGCAGTGTAGGAGTAATAGGGTGACTGAGTTTAGTTGGTTTTAGGAATCACGTCACTGTAATTGATTGAGATAATTGAGTTTTACTGTAGTGTGGAGATAACTCTGCCTGCTGTCTCATTTATTTTGCCTCTTGATAGTGTCCACAAATGATTTATCACCTCCTGTCACAAGCTCCTGACCGGGCCACCCCTGCCTAATGAGCCATCATTAGCATATAGAGTTAAATGAGGACACCGTATGCTCCGACCATAAGGTCAACCCATCTTCATCAAGTGACTGGCTGATTTCTCTCCCTCTCTCTGTTTATTTAAAAGACAAACTAATGCATCAGCAGTTTGGGAAAAGTTTGACATATTCATTCTATTTGATGAGTACAGGTCCCAGTAAAAATAACATTCATTCAATCATCAATGAATGTTTTCACCTGCATAATATCAGCAAATGTATTGTCATTTTCTCTTCTACAATAGTTATTATCCAGTTGTCAATGTTCAAAATCGCGAAAAAAAAGTAATCTAATTTTTGTTACTCTTCGGCTTCCGTACATGTTGATTACAGGGGAATTGTAGTACTTCATTTTACCGTCGCGTTAGGAAGCAGCTACAGGAATGGCAGAGTATACTAAAGTAAAATCAACCAAGCTGGTTTTGAAAGGTCAAAAACAAGGGTAAGTGTTTAACTTTATCATTGTCGTTAATCATCGCACTTTCAGCGCAATTCGTGGTAAATGTAGGCACTTATACAACTAAGGCTAGCGCTATGCTAAAGCTAGCACAAACAATTAAATGGATGTAAAACGCAGAGTAGTTTAATGTCAATATCTGCGCATTTTAATAAATCTTTTTGTTCGTTATTTTGCGCATCGTTATTTTAATATCGGCTTTACCAAAAAGTCACTGTATAACGTCACCAAGTCATGTTAGCTGTTGGCTAACATACGAACGAGCTAACCATACAACAACACTTTTATACCCCACCGATCTTGTCCACAAATGTCTTCCATTAATTTATTGTTTCCGTAGGAAAAAGCACAAACACAAGGATAGAAAGAGAAAAGCCACAGACGAAGATGAAAAACCAGACATTGTCGGTATGTGTATCTTGATTTTCAGGGCTTCGGGACATAACATAAGGTATATTTTGTCAGTCTGTGAACAGGTGATAAATTATTGGGTCTCCATCTACAGGCAAACACAGTATCAATACTCTGCAGACTTTGTGTAGGAGATAAAGTGTAGCGTCTGGAAACATTAACAACCAAAACTAACTAGAACTAGAAACTAGACTTGTCTTTTTCTGTTTGCAGGTGGTTGGTGGGTGGTCAAAAGCTTTGTGGAAATGAACGGCACGGTTGCCTTGGAGATGCAGAACAACGCGTACATTCATGCCCTGGACAGCGGACTCTTCACACTGGGTGCACCACATAAAGGTGAGCTCATGTGAATCTGAGTCTTGTTCAAGTATAGAACCCTTTAAATTTCACCTATGGGTGGAAACACCCTCTCGTTTTGCAGTTTTTCTAACTGATCAACTAATCTTTTCATTTAAATGCAGCAGAGTAGCATTTATGTAATATATGAGATATAACTATGTATTAAATTGAAATTGAGGTGGCTCATTGCTGTTGGCGGTGCTCATGATGAGCGCAGCACTACCCAGCTGAAGGATTTGAGTTATTCATCACAAGAATGCTTAATAAAGCAGAAATCATGCAGTACGACGAAATAATACATATTTAAAAATGACGCCCAATTGTGTATTAATGTAGCTTTCATCCAAAACACGCTGATTCATATGTGGCTATTCCAAAGCTAGACATATGCCCAGTTGAAATGCAATAATCATCTTTATTCACTATATTATTTAGATGATGAAGGACCAGATCCTCCCGAACAATTTACTACAATTAAGCTGTCGGACTCAAGGTAAGTATTCAGACAGTTCACTTAAATTTAAATTGGGTTTTTATAATGATTCACCTGTCGCTGAAGTCTCATCATCATAATTAATTCCTGGGATCATGTGGACTAAAGCTGTCAGGAAGCGATTTTACCGACGCGGAGCTGTGATTATTGCTAACCATTAAAACCAGTTGCACATTGATTGGTATTGGCAGCGTAGATCATGTTGATCGATCAAGCTAATTAAGCACAAATGGTTCCCAAATGGACACGTTTTTCTTTTTTCAGGATAGCCTTGAAGTCTGGGTATGGCAGGTACCTCGGTATCAACTCAGAGGGATTGGTGGTGGGTCGTTCTGATGCCATTGGTCCGAGGGAACAGTGGGAACCAGTTTTCCAGGATGTGAGTTTCTCCCGGTCTTTGTGTAAAAGAGCTCCGTGCGTGACAGCTCACCCTGCAAATGCTCATTTTTCATTCCACTCAGCGGGAGCAGCAGAATTCTTTTGTCCCTCCTCCGTCTCTGTGATTTTTGCCGCTTCTGTCGTGCTTTTACTGAAGCAACATGACAGAGAATTATTAAAGAGAGCGAGATGAAGAGATGTAAGAAAGGTCTGCAGACAGAGACAAACTGCAGAGCTTTCAATTATCTGCCCCCAGATTGGGCCTTTGAACTGGAAAAAAAAAGCAGTTTTCATGATTTTGGTGATTTGAAAAGGAGAACGTATAATTAAAACACATGTTCTGTGGTTTTCCAGATGGATATTAAATATGATAAGATTCTCTTTTATATGAGAAGAAATTGGAACATTCTGCTTCAAATATATCTTATTGTGGTTTAAATGTTATCAGCTCTCATCACTAGCATGATGTCTGTGTAAATTCTCAGTCATCCAGGTCATTGTATCCAAGGTAGTTTTCTCTGTCAACTGGACTGGGTTTCTTCTCTTGAAGACGTTTCGCCTTCTATCCAGAAGGCTTCTTCAGTTCTGAAATCGCTGGGGAGAGAGCTTGAGAATATAGCCCCTGTGGACCATTAGCATGCTAATGATCTGGGTGGTCACCTGAGAGTCGTTAGCAGGGTCGTTGGTCGGGTCGTTGACCTAGTTTCTGTTGAGATGTCTCCCCTTTGTCTGCTGGGTCACATGGTGATGAGTCACTGGGTCTCTTGGAATGGTGTGAATGTTTGTTTTGCTGTTGGAAGGAGTGGAGGACTGCATTGTATGTGGGTGATAGGAAGTGCCTCAGGCCACCACCCCTGTTTAAGGATGGTTTCTCCAATTTAACATGGATAGCTTCCTTGACCCCCCTTTCGAACCAGCGGTCTTCTCTGGCCAGTATCCGTACTTGGCTGTCCTCGAAGGAGTGCCCACTCTCCTTTAAGTGTAAGTGGACTGCTGAATCCTGACCCGAAGAGGTGGCACGTCTGTGTTGTGCCATTCTTCTGTGTAGAGGTTGTTTGGTTTCCCCAATGTACAGTTCCTTGCATTTCTCCTGGCACTGTACAGCATAAACAACATTACTTTGTTTGGGTCTTGGTGTCTTGTCCTTTGGGTGTACTAACCTCTGTCTGAGAGTGTTGCTGGGTTTGAAATGAACCGGTATGTCGTGTTTCTGGAGGATCCTCCTAAACTTCTCCGAGACTCCAGACAGGTAGGGGATGGAAACGCTGCGGCGTTTGTTTCTCTCCTCCTCCTCTCCTCAGCAAAGGAGAGGAGGAGAGAAACAAACGCCGCAGCGTTTCCATCCCCTACCTGTCTGGAGTCTCGGAGAAGTTTAGGAGGATCCTCCAGAAACACGACATACCGGTTCATTTCAAACCCAGCAACACTCTCAGACAGAGGTTAGTACACCCAAAGGACAAGACACCAAGACCCAAACAAAGTAATGTTGTTTATGCTGTACAGTGCCAGGAGAAATGCAAGGAACTGTACATTGGGGAAACCAAACAACCTCTACACAGAAGAATGGCACAACACAGACGTGCCACCTCTTCGGGTCAGGATTCAGCAGTCCACTTACACTTAAAGGAGAGTGGGCACTCCTTCGAGGACAGCCAAGTACGGATACTGGCCAGAGAAGACCGCTGGTTCGAAAGGGGGGTCAAGGAAGCTATCCATGTTAAATTGGAGAAACCATCCTTAAACAGGGGTGGTGGCCTGAGGCACTTCCTATCACCCACATACAATGCAGTCCTCCACTCCTTCCAACAGCAAAACAAACATTCACACCATTCCAAGAGACCCAGTGACTCATCACCATGTGACCCAGCAGACAAAGGGGAGACATCTCAACAGAAACTAGGTCAACGACCCGACCAACGACCCTGCTAACGACTCTCAGGTGACCACCCAGATCATTAGCATGCTAATGGTCCACAGGGGCTATATTCTCAAGCTCTCTCCCCAGCGATTTCAGAACTGAAGAAGCCTTCTGGATAGAAGGCGAAACGTCTTCAAGAGAAGAAACCCAGTCCAGTTGACAGAGAAAACTACCTTGGATCACTAGCATGGCTCTCCATGATGGTTTTTGGAGGCTTCCTGGATCACATTAAGACTCTTTTACATCAACTACCGGGCCGTCTCCCGTTGATACCTGGTGGCTGTGCCTCTAATCTGCTGCCTCCTCTGTTCTCAATGTTCCGCCTCAGGGCAAAATGGCTCTCCTGGCTGCAAATAGCTGTTTCATCTCCTACAGCGACAGCGGGGACATTGTGGCCAACAGCAAGACAGCAGGGGACGAGGAGATGCTGAAGGTGAGGTGTGAATTGGGTTATTCCACAAGGTTGCAATTGAATCCTTTCATCTGAAGCATGTGGTGTCTCACAGTGAAGGGGGAGAAAGCATGCGACCTCTCCTTAGGTTGTGTGAGGAGGTTGTATTTAATGCTGAGTCTCTTCTTTTTTTGTCTCTCTGAATAATAAACAGATCAGGACGAGCGCAGAGCGAGAGACAAGGAGTAAAGACGACCTTGCTGAAGAGGACAGAGGCAACGTGAAGTCCTGTGAGGTCAATTACGTGTAAGTAACCCCAGCCTGTGGCTTATAAGCATTTCAAGAGTTCAGTTTCTACTGCTTTAATGTGCAATTATAAAGGAATCAGGAGTTCGTTTGTCCATGGAGTTAAGATTTTGGCGCTTCTGGTGTGTTTTGGCTTCATCAGCAAACACTGTTTAGCAGAGCACGTGCATATTTCAGCGCACGTCGGTGCTGCTTGCAGCTTTAGGGAGGAAATTCATCGCTTCAACTTTAATCAACTCTTGCTACAAGCAATCAACCCAGCACAGGAATCAGCCTTTGACGGAGCTGGTGACAAAGGAAGTGTTGGAGGCTTCTCTTTGCACGTCCAGCTTCTTTCATTGCCTCATAAATAAGTGTCAGTCTACGATGACGTGAGTTTGACACGAAAAATCGTGCCTCACTCGCGTCTTTAAGCGACTGCGTCATCGCTCTTCCACCTTAAGGAGAAGATTGATGGTTTGCTGTAGTTTGAGATGAGAAGCGCCACGTTTTAGCTCCCGGTGGTGGAAGGGCTTTATATACCGCCCGTCTGTGGCCTATTAAGCTCCAGACAATATGTCTCAAGTGTTTTTTTTCTGTGTTGCTGTGCTTTGGCTCGTGTTCAGAGTCTATTATTTGTTATAGATGAATGCGGGGGAAATGGACTCATCGTGTTGACATGTTGATAATGGCTGCCCTTGAGCCTCTGCCTTGATGTAGTGGTTGGTGTGTAAAATGGCTTTTAGGAGCGTGTGCAGAGCAAGAATCATAAAGCAATGGCAGAGGAAAAGAAAGGGAACCATGAGGGGTGTCTGAATGGATGCATTTGCTGCTTATTGCACAGTTGCAGTGATGCTGATGTCTTCATGTTCACGTAATTGCAGAGGGTCCAACCTCTCGGTAATAACAGGAAATTTAAAGTGGCCAAAGTTTAAAAACTGACTCGTCTTTTGTATCGGCAATGAATCCTTTAAGTGAAAGGAAGAGTCGGATCTCCACTTCAGGTTGTGATAATCTACATGTTTTTGTGCAAATTCACAGTAAAAAGTTCCAGAGTTTTCAAGATCGACGGCTCAGAGTTAACGAGGGGGACTCGATGACGCTGAAGAAAGCCAGAACAGACGGAAAGTTCCATGAAGCTTTGCTTGACAGGTGCAGAAATTTAGAAGGCTATTACACCTTTTCTATAGCACCACTTCATTAACTGTCCAGGGAGTAGCATTTGAGGGAATATGTGCAATGCTAACGTTGAGAAAAGTTTAGAAAGATCCAAGAGGTGTTTACAACTGAAATGAATGGTTGTAGGCATTAAATTAATGAGGCAATAATCAACCTGACGTGTTTTCTTTACAGGAGAAGCAAAATGAAAGCAGACAGGTACTGCAAGTGAAGACTCACCTTTGTGGATATCGACCATGTCTTTGTAAATGTCTCACTTTTGTAGGTTTAGTCAGAGATTCGATGTGCTTTAAATGTGTGTCCTTTGGAATAAAACACCATGATCAATTTTATTGATTTTTGTGAGTTGTCTGCAACTTAAGTGATGTTTTTGTGTGTAACTCTGTGGAGCCTGTCTGCATTAGAGAATAGGTCTTTATCTCTCCCTTGATAAAATGTCAGAATATTATTTATTCAAGCTTTTATCGGTTTAATTTGTCGCAATATTTTCTCAGGGTTACGTATTGTTGAATTGTTATGTGATTAGAAAGTATTTAAACTATTGACACTTTTTTAAGGATTTTTCATGTCCTTAATCCAGTCTTCCTAAAGTGACCTATTTTTGCAATAACATGTGATCAGGTCTTGTGAGATCATAAGATTAAGAAATGCTGCTATATGATACTTGCTTTTACAATAACTACAATTTTGGCTGGATAAGACACCAATTAAAGTTAAAATTGATACTCATCATGAGTATTTTATTTATTGGTAATTAATATGAATGTTCTTCGTGCACTTGAAACGTTTAATGGACTCAAGGGAGCTCGTCTTTCTCTTGTGTTGTTTATCTCAGCCCAAGTCGGTTGGAGCGATAAAAAATGGAACAGACATCAACAATTACACTCACATTGATATTTGCGTGGTATTAAGCTTGGGGTAACTTAAAGAAACTACAAAAAAAAAATTAACAAGCAGCGTTCGAAAGTCATGAGTTGAGAGGGGAAGGTATGTTATTCTTTACTTCCGTGTGGAAGAAACCATTGCACGTTATTAGCGGGGGGGGGGGTGAACAATTTTGATCACTCTTTATAGCCAAATGTCGCCACAACAACACATTTCAGCCGTTAATATGTAGTTGACATAAAGTATATATTACATTTTAAAATTTGGATGTCATTTTTGTGTATATGAAGCATTTCTTGTACAACAAAACCTTTACCGATCATTTTCCGTAACCCCCACCATCTTCACGTGAAGTCACTGTCACGCGGAAAAACAGTGGCTTCTTCCGGACCTTATTTAAACGCAGTGACGCAGGGGTCGAACTTCAGGTTGGGTCAAATCTGCTGAAAATGGGTCGCTGCTTTTTTACCATTTTAGCGGCTCTATTTACCTTTGCATCGGCCCAGTTCATCCCACCGGTAAGCGACATTTGGGCGTATCCCTCCAGCTGTTAGCTGTGGAGTGTTTGACACGCTGTTACTAATGGTGGAATATGTGGTATTACTAAACACTGGTTACATATTTACCTGTTCATTTCCAGTATACAGAAGAATGTCGGGCAAACATGTACCCGCCGAAGGGCCCCACGTAAGTTCTTTTAGCTTGTGATCGTTTAAAAACTTTTAAATCACTGTCAGCTCTGCAGGACCCAGATAGCCCCTCTTATCAAACAGATTCGCATATCTATGCGGTTTCTACACGCTTCGTCTATTTGGAGAGAAATCCCCATATTTTGATATCGTAGATATACATTTTTGGCTGTTTGTCATAGAAACCAAACATCGTTAAGCTTTTGCTTGGAGATATTTTTTATCAGACACGACATTCTTATTATTAGTCTGTTTGCACAATATTTCACTTTTATGTAATCGCGGCAAAGCAAACACACTTATTTAAATGACTCCTTACAGGGTTTACAAAGCAACCAAAATCCTTATAACACTCAAATCTATAAGTGGAACTTGGTCCACATTATTTCTGCTGCAATGTACATTTGGGTTAATGATCAACAGGTCGTCTGACCAAACGAACCACAATAACCTCGTATTTCCAATCACTTATTGATAATGACTAAAATCTCCCTGCAGCCAGTGATGTTGTGAATCGCTGGGCGTTGCCGTGGCTCAGCCGCTCTCTTCTCCCGCAGGTTCAATGGAGCCGTCAGTTGGTACACCGTGGATCTCGATTTGCCGCCCAGCAAGAGGTGGACGGCTGTGATAAGTGACAAGAAAGCCGAGGTAGGAATCTCCGGCATTTTAGTGAATATGTGTAAGAAATCTGACCCATTTTTCCCCCTCTAAGCTGGTCAGCATGGTCCAGGCCATCAAAGACTTGGCAAATGCTTTCGTGCCCAGCGGGAGGCTGATCGAGCTGGTCGACATTACGCTGGTACGTCCCCTCCCCCCTCCCCCCCCACTCCCCCCACTCCCTCCCTCCCACTCCCCCCACTCCCTTTGAGCCTTTGTGTTACAGTTCTTAAAGTTTTCAGAACTCTCTTGTCTGCAGCCGCTGATGGCAGACACACTCCCACAGCCTTTTGGTGATGAAATCAAAGGAATCGCAGCCGCTTCGGGGGTTCCTCTTGGTAACAAAATAAAAGTCTTTTTTTTTTCTTCTCCCCAACACTGTCTGCTTTTAAACGACCCCCGCTGACCTCTGTCCCTTTTCTAAACTGCAGGGGAAGTCGTCTTGTTCAACATCTTCTATGAGGTGTTCACCGTGTGCACGTCCATCGTTGCAGAAGATGATAAGGGTGGGTCGCGTCCCGCCATCAGATCATTGAGCTGAAGCAATGCACTGACCGTGTGGGCTTTTCTGCTCTTACAGGCAACCTGTATCATGCCAGAAACCTGGATTTTGGTTTATTCATGGGGTAAGTCTGTCCTGTCGCCCGGGATCCAACGGTTTTAGCTTTGGCGACCTCGCGTCCTGACGGATCCGTTGTCCTCACAGCTGGGATGTGAAAAACAAATCCTGGATCATTAGCGAGAAGCTGAAACCTCTGGTGGTGAACCTGGACTTCAAGAGGAAGAACCAGACCGTCTTCAAGTCCACAAACTTCGCCGGATACGTGGGCATGCTGACCGGCATTAAACCCGTACGCCATTTCCTGTCGCACCCCGGGAAGCGGGTGGCGGTTGTTGGTTGAGAGCTTTCACAGTTCTGGAGGTTGAGACCTTTTTCCCTCTGTCTCCCAGCACACCTTCACTCTGACCATGAACGAGCGCTTCAGCCTGGACGGCGGCTACATCGGTGAGCCGACGGCGTCTGCTCGCTCATTCAGGGCCCAGGATTCTCTCTAACGGTCTCTTCATATGCAGGAATCCTGGAGTGGATTTTGGGCCAGCGAGATGGGATCTGGATGAGCTTCCTGACCCGCTCCGTTCTGGAAAACGCAAACAGGTACAACATGGAGAGTTTGGCCTCGAGGGAAAATGTCAAGAATGTGAGATTCTCATGCCACAAGTAGCTGATGCGGAGTGAGAATCTGTCATCTTCATATCTGTGGTCGACACTAACAGCTGACCAAAGAGCTCAGTCCCAACAATAAATCTGTCCTGCAGTTACGAGGAAGCCAAAACTCTCCTGGCTCAGACCAAGCTGCTGGCGCCGGCATATTTTATCCTGGGAGGAAACCAAACGGGCCAGGGCTGCATCATCACCAGGTCCAGACTGCTCAGCATTGACGTCTTGGAGTGAGTGCTGCCATTTCTAATTTGTGGGTCAGGGAAGCAGAAAGTGACACGTTTGAGCCTCCATCTGCTCCTCCGGTGGTCACGGGTTCAGAGCAGCGGTCTCGGTGGATTATTCCTGCCGGGAAGGTCACGGCCAAAGGTCGGCCTTTAACCTCTGGGGCGATTTGAAAGCAAGCAGAGAAACGCGTGATCGCAAGAGTGAGGCCAGTCAGGAGGGAAAAGGGAAGCAGTGAAGGTTTCAGTTTCAGATCACAAGATTTTAAATTTAGGAACATTCAAGCTGCCCTTTTTTTTTTTTTTTTCTTTACCTGTGCTTCAGCATCAACCTGAAACTGGGCCGGTGGTACGTTCTGGAGACCAACTACGACCACTGGAAGGAGCCGCTGTTCCTGGATGACCGTAGAACTCCCGCCACCAAGTGTATGAACCGGACCACCCAGAGTGTGAGTAGCAACGCTGCCCACTTCCTGCTCCAGACACGGCCAAGTTGAACATTTCCTGTTTTAACGCGGCTTTGATCTGCATTAGAACATCTCGCTGAAGACCCTGTACGACGTTCTCTCGACCAAGCCGGTCCTGAACAAGGTGAGTCCGGTTCCCAGCAGGTGTGTCGGTCTTCGGTTTCATTTCCATCAACTTTCCCGTCCGTGTTCCTCACAGTTGACCACATACACGACGCTGATGCAGGTGTCCAACGGCACCCTGGAGTCGTATATCCGGGACTGTCCGAACCCCTGCATGCCCTGGTGACCGCCCCAACTCTGCAGCCAACATCTGCAGCAGCACCGTCCCTCCAACACACACACACACACACACACACACACACACACACACACACCCCTCTTTTCCCCCACCGTAAGGGAATCTGCTGCAAAGTGAAATGAACCCAAGATCTTTTGTTTTATCTGTTGAAATTTGCACGCTGGATCTGTCAGATTACAAATCGAGCGACGTGCGAGGAGAACGTGTACATAAATCATTTTGTTTTGTGCAAGTTCTTTAATCGTAACTTTTTTCCCACCCTTGTTTTGCCTTTTTTAAACAACTGAATGCTTTGAGGTAAAAACGCAGCAGGTGGCCACTTGGATGGTGCAAACGACGGTGGTTCCATCCCACAGCGCCGTCACAAGACTTGTGAAATATTTTATTGGTTAAATTAACGTTCTCCGTCTGTATTCTTCCATCTGAAAGTCTTCATGGTTGTCAAACCACAGTGTGTTCAGGTTATTTTACTCATCCAACATGATGGAGGGTGGGCGGTGGTGGCGCTGTCTGTTAAGGGCTGGACTGAGAAGCAGAAGGCTCTTGGTTCAAGCCCCAGTGCAGACAAAATTTGGAAGATGTTCCAGCCACAGGGGGGATATGCCAGAGCACCACCAAGGTGCCCCCAAGCCAGGCACCAAGTGCCACAAACACCCCAATGGGGCCCTGAAAGAAACTGGGGACTCAAGTTGCTCACCTTCCTCCAACAACCCCAAAAGTAATCAAGACAAAAAATGTAGGGCCACAAACACTCTTAAAAGGTCCAAATTTATTATTATTATTAAACATTTTACAGCAATCATTTAAAGGCAGAAGACTAACAAATGACATGTGAAGGGACAGACAGAAAAAAGTGAACCCACCCTCACAAGGGCCTAAACACCCAAAGAGGGAAATAACAGCCCAGAAACAGATCCCACCACCAGGAACGATGTCACCAAGGAGGCCTTCGACCAAACTCAGCAGCAGGGTGAGGAACACACTTCAAAAAAACCAACAAATCACATTAACTATGCTGGGATACGGAGGCAGATTTCTAGTTTTATCTGTTGTGAGAGACACGGCTAATTTCTGTCTCTTGGGGGGGAAAAAAGAAAACAATCATGCAGCCAAGTGAGAGTGCAGGTCTAGAACTGATTGGATGCGTCGGGATAAATCTTCAGGCGCTCTGGGCTCCAACGGTGTCTGGAAAAGAACACATAACTTAAGTGGCGAGCGGCTCCTCCCCGAGTGCGTGTAAACAAGGTGGCGAGCGGAGACCAGGAGTAAACCTGACAGTCATTCGTACCCGGCTCCTTCAGCGCCTGTGCGTTCCCCACCAGTCCGGTCACCGACTCGGCGTTCCCGTTGAGGATCTCCATGGACAGGTTGTTGTTCTGCTGCTCCTCCACTATTCTCTTCTGAAGCTCCTCCTAGTGACACAAGACAGCCCATCAACTTCATTTTCATCATCTTCCCGTTGGCGCGGCGACAGATACGCACCTCGCACATGACGGTGAGCTGCAGCGGCAGGTCCTCCACCTTCACAAAGTCTTCTTCGTCAGACTTCTGACTGGTGCTGCCGGATCCGATCTCCTGAAACAAGGCGATGGCGCCGTCACTCCAGAGGCGTCCGATGAGGGCGTATCTGAACGCGTCTTACCTCCACGCTGATCATGACGGGCGAGTTCGTGTTAGGGCTGCTGGTGGGGGTGACCTGCTGACCCTCGCAGCCTGCGGACGCTCCATCCGAGGGGGCCGCTGCCTCCGCTTCAGCCTGGGGACTTGGGCTCCTCGCCACGTTACACTCCACCACGGTGGAGTCCATCATCTCCACTGACTCGTTAGTTTCTGCAGGAAACGAAAAGATTAAAAACCTCTTAAGGTGGGTGAAGACGAGGCTCCGTTTTGAAGGAAGGACGCCTCACCGTCATTGTCTGAACTCCTTTGTTCTGTCGTCACCTCGCCGGTTTCATCACCCGTCGGCCCCTGAAACAGGAAACGCTTCCAGATTTTAAAAAAAAAGTGCGAGAATGTTCAATAATGCGGAGGCCGGAGCGCCACCCACCTCCTGCTCCGGCTCCGGCTCCGGCTGGCCGTCAGCAGAAGCTTGCAAAGACGTTTGGACGTCGACCGGTCCGGCCTCGAACTCCTCCATCTCCTCCTCCTCGTTTTCATCCTCTCCGCTGCCGTAGTTGGTCAGAGCCTGAGTCTCAGCTTTGGAAAGATCTGACAACACAACAAAGGTTCCCGCTAATGCTCTTCAAGACCCAGTGTCCTGGTGCAACTCCGCTTACGGATCAGAAACAAAGACAGAAGAGACGCCACACGCGTACCGATGGACAACGGTAACCTCTCGCCCTGTCCTTCAGCCTCCTCCTCTGAGCCCTCGCTCCTGCTGCTCTTCTTCTCCGACTGGTAGTAAAACTCCTGCAGAGTCGCATTGGCTCCCCGTGTGGCCTCGTCCTGATCCTGGATGAATGAATCGTCTTCATCTGCGCACGCGGGAGAAACGGACCTCCCACCCGCGGCGGCAGCTGCATTCGGCTTTAAGAAAGGAGCGAATCGAGGATGACGTTGCTTTTATTTTCTGCCTCAATGGTGCATCGATGAGATGCCAGCCTCACCTTTCCAGCCTGCCTGGTCTTACTGGGACGCTCTTCTGGCTTCTTACCCTTGTGTTTAGCACCATGGCTGCTGTTGTCCAAATCCTGCATGAGCCTGAAGAAGGCCAGTTCGTTGAAGAGGATCTCTGAGATCTCCACCAGGAGGTCTTCTCCACAGTCCTTCAGAGTTTGGCCCTCAAACTTTGTGAGAGTGTCCTGAGAGCAGCAGACGGTTCGGACTCAGCTCGACAGGTCTTGAGTGGCTAAAAGAGCTTCGTGTCGGGTTCATACCTGAAGTATACCTCCAAGCTGCTTGTGGAAAAACTGGACAAATTCTCTGCTTTCATCGTGCTGCTGGGTGAGATTCAGGACCAGACGGCGCACCGAAGTCAACAGCTGGAGGGAACAAACCTTATCCATGTTCTCCTGGTAGAAGGACATGAATATTTAACACCTGACAGCTGTTGGATCCATTATTAAGATTCATTGCTGGCTTTTACAATTATTAACCCCCACCGGTTGTTTAAAACCAGCTGATTTACCTTAAAGAAGGGAATGACCTCCGCTATGATGGCTTTGATCTGACGGTCCAACTGCTGGGTATCAACCTGAGGGCAGCGCACATCAGCGGACGCGCCTTCTGTTCACAAATAAATAAATATGAATCAACCACCGCGGCGCCTGCCGACTGCGGCGGCAGCTGTCGCGAGCGGCCTCGTAAGTGATGGGTACCTTCTGTTCTGTCAGCACAGTCAGCAGAAGGATGCGCGGCGTTCGAAACGTCACCTGCACCTGCGGCGCTGGCGCTGCGAGGGTAAAACTCAGCTTTAAGCTTCGTGTGTTCACACTGTCCAATTCTGGCCAGGGCTTTGTCTAAATGAAGCACCGTGTTGCCTGTCAGAGCAGCAGACAGAGGAAGAGCCGTTACTGACGCCGTCCAGGGGTTAAAAGGTGCGGTTCAAGAAGCTTCATCCCCATTTGCCCCCTAAAAACCAAATCATTTCCACACAAACAAACCAAGTTCATCAGCAAAAGGCTCAAGATGGGAGGATGCCGACGCGCTGCTGTCCACAGACTCTGCACCGCCTCTCTTCTTCTTCAGGTTTTTCTCCACCACCTCCTGAAATCAAAGTAAGTCTATGATGAGGCACTCAAAACTAGATGGCATCCTCTAAAAAACGAGTTACAATGTAGCAGGCCGATGAGACACAGGAGACCTTTGTAGCACACTATAAACCACCACAGCACCAGCTTCTTCTAACTTGGGGAAATTAGACATTCCATCCATCATTTTTGAATAAAGGCATTATTTGGACAGACAAAAGGCCCAGTATCCAATTAGCATAACTCTGGGGACCTTGGCACAGAACAAAGGACCCGTTCCCGATCTGAGTCATAGAGATTTCTTTTTTCCTTAAACACAAGCGTCTGAAATGCGGCTGTCAAGTTACATTCAAAGACAATGGACGGGGGTGCCAACATTAAAAAAAAAAAGAAGAAAGAGAAACACAGACAGATCAAAGGCGACACGGTGGGAGAGGATGAAAGGTGACCAAGCAGAGGAACTAATGAAACAGATGAGAGGAAGCAAAGTTCTAAAAGAGCGGGGAGTGGAGCGATAGACTCCAGGGCTGGAAGAAAGTTTGAAATGTGAGAGAACGGCATGCTGGGAAGCAATAATGTGTTTCTTACTGCATCGCTGCTGGCCAAACTCTCACTGGGCGTGAGCTCAGACTGGGAGTCAGCAGCCCAGGCCACAGGGCTGAGGGAAGGCAAATGGTCCTCGGCTGCATTCTTCTCCGTCAGGTGTCTGGTCACGATGTCCTGCAGAAACACGGGTACGACTCTCAGGGTAACGGCGTTGGTGACCCGTCCCCTGGACCACTGTACCCCTCATTCATATCTGTCCTCTGCATCACCCTTTTGTTGCCAGAACTACTTTTCTTGATTTAAATAAAATAATCTGTGTGCTAACTTTCTCTCTTCTTGGATTACTTTCACCACGGTGCCTCCAGCTGCCATTAAACTCCACAGTCTCTGCCAGCCTCACAACTGTCATTTCAAAAGGGCCCTTTAACGTGCTGCTGCAATTGTCTCGGCAGGTCCCAACTTACCCCAGAGCAGAGATTTCAGCCAGACTCCATTAAGTCTGGAGCTTTAGAACTATCACCACAGCCATTAACTACACGGAGAGCAACATTTAAGCCTTCGACAACAATGGCAACAGACAACAGCCCTTCGGATGTGACACCTGAGGTCCCATTTAAATGGTAATCCAGGTTTAAAGCAGTAGCTGCGGCTTATCTAAGTAAAGTCGCATCCTGATTACTGCGTTAAGATGATACAAAGTCAAACAGTTGATTTAAAAATGTAGACAGCAATACTTCTAATTATATTACTTCTACAGCTGGTTAGCTTTTTTTTTTTTTTTTTTACCTGCAACGAAAACAGCGCCCTCTGGCGCAAGTAGTCGGTGTTTAGCAGCTGCAGCTCATGGAAGAGCTCGATGAGAAAGTGGGGACGAGCCTCGTTCTGGGATATCAGTGTAGCCACTTCAGAGTAAATGGTCTCCCTCAGAGCCTCAAACAGTGAGAAGTCGCTGCTGGCATCTGTGAGATCAACATCTGACAGCATGAGGTTGGATGGACAATAACAGAATCTGGCATAATCAGGCGACAAACTACGCACTCAAAAGGTTTGGCTCAGTTTAGACAAAAACAGAACGTGCACAGAATATTAGAGCGGCGGAAAAAACAAACAAATGATGGATCTGGATCTGTAAGTTTACCTGGTGCTTCTGTACATGCAATTCTGTTAGAGAGGAAGGGTGTCCTCCAAGCATAGGCTGTGAGTGGATTCAATGTGAAAGCAAATTAGCAAAAATGAAACTGGCCATGACAAAAGTGTAAAATCAAGTGACAAATTAAAGCCAAAGGACGAGTTGCTGCACAAAATAGTGATGTGACAAAAGCAAACTGAACCTACTGGAGGAATTAAAAAGTACACAATGGCAGAAGAGGAGAGGAGACGAGGTATGTTTAGGAAGAGCAGCTGAGTACCTACCAGAGGAGAGGTCATTTCTTTTTTTGCCAAACTTAGATTTGCTGTCAAGTTTCTCTTGGGTCAACTTGTCCAGCAAACTCTTGTTCTGGTCTTTCAGACGAAGCAAAGGCGCCCTCTTGTGGCCAAAGTCGACAGTGCTGCCAACGCTGTCGCTCAGTCCTGAGGAAACAACATGAACAAGTGTGACGACTTTAAGTCTCGATTCGACATGAAATGAAGGAGGATCGTATCTGTTGGGACCACCTTCATTGTTCTTGTTACGCCCTTTATTCAACCTACGGCGGGCCTTGTTGGGCGTCTTGCTTCGGGAGGCCAGGTTGGCTTGTGCCGACGCCTTGCGCCCGGCCTTGTAGGTCTTTGTGATGGTTGTAGGGTCAGCGGGGTCGGCCAGGCTGCTGTAACTTTCCTGCGACCCCCTGTCAAACCGCTGCAACTGCGACCGGTCGGGGCTGAAGGCCGGGGAGGTGGAGCGAGAGTCCCGGCGCTCGCTTTTAGACTGGTAACAGTGGACAATGTTGTTCTCATTGGAGGTTTTCTGCCATCCAGTTGATCTAAAGGAGTACGAGAAAATAAAATTATACATGATTAAACTTGCTAATCAATACAAATGTGATTTCAAGGAGAAAAGTGCTGGACCCACCCTCTCTCTGCAGTGGTGTTGAGGGGGGAGCGCTGCAGCGGAGGAGGGAAACTCATATACTCAGTTTTCATGGAAGCATTTGGATCCGACTGCTTCTGCTGGTCAGGACTTGCCTGACAGGCTGCACTCTGAGCAAAGTCTCCCATGGGAGCAGGAAACAAGGAAAAGGCGTTTAGGCCTGCAGAGAGAAACAGAAAACATTTTTACCATTTACTCTGGCAATAATAATTCAGACATCGTCTTATGTAATCGGAGCAAAAACAGACATTTCACCCAGGAGCTTTTATATGTGTTAACAGCAGAGGAGATAAAGACTTTTTTATGATGTAAAATGGTGTAATCAAGGTTCTTATGAGGCAAGGTTGTCATAAAGGCACTGGCCCATTTAAGACACGAAGCAGCTCAGCCGTACTTCAAGTTAATGTCTGTCTAGACATATAGACAGTAAACACTGGCTGATTCTTTATCTTCCGCTTCTTCCCTGGAGCTCAAAGGCAATGAAATGAAAGCACAAGACTGGACATTGATGTCATCTGTTAGCAGAGTCCTTTAAATGTACTGAGGTGTTAAATAGAAAGGTCATACTGTGAGAGAATGAAGGCATGGGAGAGGCTGCCATGTTGTTGGCTGAAGGGTTTGGGACAGAGAAGATGGGGACAACACCGGGAGGCGCTGACGGGCCACAGTTGGACTCCTGGAATGAGCTCTGCTTCTGGGTCTGCCAGCCTGATGGAGCAGAAGAAGACTGCTGCTGCTGACAGAGGAGCTCGTTCATGACCTGTTTTAGTCTGCGGAGGCCAAAAGTCCAGACGTTAGACCCTTCTGAAGAACGGGCTGTTTGATAGAGACTATTAAAGTGGTCATTGATGGTGTTGTTGTCACCTTTGGATGTTGTTCTGCTGCCAGGCCAGCTGGGTGTAACACTGGTTGAGTTGGTGCATGATCAGGTGCACTTGAGGTGATGACAGGTTATTGGGTAAGATGCTGTACTGACCCGTCAGCAGGGTTTGTAACATGTAAGAGAGGGTCTGAGAAAGCAGATAAGGATTCTCACTACAACTGTTGACCAGGACAATCTCATAATCGCCATGACTATAATAGAATATAGTCGTGACCGACCTGCTGATCCTGCAGGAGCGTCTGACACATGCTGGTGCTGAAGTCCATTTGCCTCTGCAGCTGGCTGACCTGCTCCTGCCAGTGACGCGAACCCTCGGCGAAGGACAGCTCAGAGGCCCAGCGCACGTTCTCTTGTCGGCGTGCGCTTCCGTGCCGATTCTCCGACCGCTGCGGTTCCTGGGCCTTAGTTTTGTTATGAAGCGGTGTATTTCCACCGCCGTCACCCGAGATGAGTATCGGAGGGTTCCGGTTGCTATGGACAAATATATTGGGACATTATCAGCAGCAGCTCAGATTTGGCGTCACAGTTACTTCCTTGTTGTGCCCCTCTGACCTTCCTTGATTCTTTCTGTTACTATATGAGCTCTGGTTCCTGCTGCAGATCTGGATGTCATCATCAGAGCTGCCCTCTGTACACTCATCCTGCTCTTCTTCCTCATCTGCACCCATTTCAGTGTTATACTCCTCATCCTCATCATCCTCCAGTTGGCATGGACTAGAACCCCATGTGGCCATCGTCCTAAAAAACAATTAGGGCACAAATGTCATGAAGTACCATTTTAAACACATTAACAGCTCAAATACAAACTTGAAAAAAACCCAAAACAGATCACAGCAATGTTGTTTCAGGGTTTCAGAAGCTCCTACAGGAAGATCCTTTACCTCTCATCCCTGCTGACAGTGTGTGAGGGGGAAGCAAGGCTTCCTCGGTTGTGCCGTGGGGAGTCGGTCGGGCCGCTACGCCTCTGGTGCTCAGCGATCAAATACTCCAGGTGTTTTCTGCGATGGCGCAGCTCCTCCCGCAGAATCTGGTGGCGACGCATCTCCGACCAAAGCTGACGAGAACCCAAAAATCAATAGAGGGACTCGGTCCATGTCGTGCGAATGATAGTGTGGAGCATAGGTGTCAAACTCTGGCCCGTGGGCCAAATTTGGCCCGTAATGTAATTATATTTGGCCCGCAAAGCCATACCAATTGACTATTAGAGCTGGCCCGCCGGTATTATCGCTTAAAGCGCTTGTGCTAATACTACAAATACCAGAATGCTCTGCTGGTGTTTTGGTGTGAAAATCCACACTCTCCATCAGCTGGTGGTGGTAATGCACCAATTTGTGGCTTGCCAACCACCAAGAAAGAGAAAGTTGTCATAGCGACCTTATATGCTAATTCTAATTTTGGCACTACCCCTCTGAAAAATGATTAAAGGAAAGGCAGAAAATATGACCTTTCTGAACAGGTAGGAGGCAGAATACCTGTTTAGATATGTAGACGGACCTGTCTGTCTTGTATGTTGAATGTAATGTGCATTACAAGGAGAACAACAACAGATGACACGATAAAACGCAACATGAAGACAAGCACAAGCGTCTGGAAATGACTCAAAGGTGCCAGAAAGTAGAAGAGATGAAAAGGCATGACATTTACATTACATTAACCTAAAATAGCAAAAGATTGTTGTTGAAATTTAAAAGAGAAACAATGAATGCCCGTGATGTGTTTTTTTATTTGAATTTCGATTTTGCATGTGTGCAATAATAAATTATTGTATTGTGTTAAGCTTTGCTTGTTCCATGTTCAGTTGTTGAGCAAAACTCGTTTGGGTCCATATCAAAAGGTTCCCTTTTATAGCTGGAGGAAGATTTTTTTCAATAAATATCAATGTTGGCCCGTGACTTTGTCCCAGTTTTGAATTTTGGCCCACTGGGTATTTGAGTTTGACACCTCTGGTGTGGAGAGTCGCCGTTACCTCATTGTCAGCGACCGGAGCCACGGCCGGTTCTGGAGCAGCTTTTTTCAGCAGGCTAACATTCGGTTTGGGCCCCGAGGACACGGCCGTCTGAACAGGGCCCGGAATGGAAACTGGCGTGACGGGAACCTTCCTCAACAGGCCCTGCTGGCTTCCAGTGCTGCACACAGAGGACTGGGAGAGAAGCCGGAAAACACCAGACACAAGAAAAAGAATGACAACATTAGAACAGATGCAGACCTTCACATCGTGTGTGTGTGTGTGTGTGTGTGTGTGTGTGTGTGTGTGTGTGTGTGATACCTGAAGGTCGGGACAGGCCCACTGCAGGTCCCTGATCTTGCCTTGAATTTCAGTGAGCCTCTTGTGCTCGTCGTGCAGCTGTTTCAGCTCCTGCTTCTGCTGACGGATTTTCTCCTCATACAGCTTCTCCCTGAAAGTGTTTTGATTGGCACATTCACCCCAATCACACACTTGAGAAATCGCTGCCCACCAGTCAGACCCCGACTGTCCCCTACCTGGCTTTGCTGGACAGACCGGGTTCTCTTGGACTTGGTTTGGGTCCAGCTCTGGTGTTGTTCGGCTGTTGGTGTAAAATGTCGTCCTCGTTAGCGGTTGTGCCATCAGTGTCATCACTCTGGACAAAGACATTCAGGTCACAGTCACAGAAGGAAGATTCTTTCCAGAAATGATTTATGACCTCATGTTTCTAAATATGATTTGAGATGTGTTTTTCTCCCAAGACAGGTTCTAAACTCGCTCCTCCCTTTTGGACCTCACCTGAACCATCGCCATGAGCTCTTGAAGCTGTCTAAGTTTCTGCTTCACTTTTTGCTGGTGAACCTTATGGACAAACTCTCCAGCGTTGCCCAGGCTACTTCTCCGACTGGACCCCTCGCTGTCCGGGGCGGCGGCCGCGCGCGCCCCTTCCTCGTTATCCAGGACGTCTTCGTCTTCATCTTTCACCTCGTTATAACGGGTATCCCTGTTGTACTGGCACTCTAAAAGGTGAGGAAACAGTTGTTTAAAGTGTAATACTTTAAATGTTAGTCTGTTAGATGTATGACGAGTGTGTACACGCCTATGGTTGATGGGATGTTTAGGCTGCGCAGGTTGGCTGCTGACCGGTTGTTGATCTCACACTCCGTGTTGAGTCTGCCGTCCTGGTTGTTTGAATTACCGCCTCTCACCGTGTGACTGTTGGTCAGGCTGTTTAGGTCGACCCAGTTACCACCACGCTGAGGGTTTCTGAAGAGATAGAAAGCTCATTCCCAGAAGCTCCGAGTAGAATTGCCATTTATTCATTAAACCATAAAAAATGGACTCAAATTCAACTGTATTCTACTGTCCGACCAACACACCTGATGTTTGTGACAGAGTGCCTGTTGTCCTGTTCAGACTCGAACATGGTCTCAAACATGGAGCCGTCGTCGGTCTCATCTTCCTCCTCCTCCTCTTCGTCGTCGTCATCTTTCACGTTCTCATTGACAGCGTCCACCATCATATCGGACGTTTGTTCGTAGTACTGGACCAGCTCCCGCAGCTCGTTCAACCGTTTGTGGACCTCCTTCAGCTTTCTGTGGCAAGAACAAAGAAGAAAACAGGTTTAATAATTAAGAAGGATATATGATCCTCCAGGAAAACGTCTGCACCACTTTAAAGTCCTACAGAGATGAATAGCTACAGAAACACAACCCAAAAAAAGAGGCCAGGAAAATTACATTAGATATTTATATATATATTTACAAATTTAAAACCTATTTTTAACTGCTGTTGATGTATAATAATCTGTTGATTAAAACGGTGTGTGCTGTTTACCGGAGCTTATCGGTGGAACTGGAGCCGTCCTGGTGCTGCGTGGGCGCAGGGTGGAACGAAGTGGACGATGAAGCCTCGTTTGAGCAGAGAGCAGGACAATCCGAGGACTCTCCCATGTTCAGACTGCACTGTGTTGAGAAACCACGGCCTGAAAGGGACCACACGCCGGTCAACTACGACTCAAGCGGGAAGAGAAACACGGATTTTCAGCAACACTCACACGAGCTGTTATTGAGTGTTTGGTCTCGGAGTGAATGCAGCTCCTGCAGGATCTTGTCCATGGTTTGTTTCTTGTCTTGAAGCTCTTGGAGCTTGGTGAGCTTGGCACTGGCGGCTGTCGCCTCTGGATCGAGATCGGTGTGGGGACCGGAGGCAGAATGGAGCAGAGGTCTGTGCTGAGGAGGTCCAATGGCCTGGGGAGCGCGGGACCAACACACCTCTCGAGACAGAGAAAGGCTCTCTGCCTGACGACGGTTGTCTGGCACTGCTTGAGTCTGACAAAAGAAAGTTGAAACTTAAGCTCATTTCTCCACATATGGCGATTTACACCCAACACTATTACTCCGATACTTCGGAATACCGTTAATGAGATCGTCTGCTGCTGTATATTGACTCATTTGAGGTTTAGCCTCGTGGAAAGGATGGCTGATTGAGAGGGCAGACTGTGATTAGAGAATCAAGGGAGTAAAAATAACCAATTAAACTAGCACCGGTAGAACAGAGTATATAGGCAGTCGTGATACGAGCTTACATAATACAATAGGGTGCTTTATCGGCAGAGCCCACTGATCTTGGGGCTTTGATCATATGCTGAAAATGGCCATAGTATAGTAAACAATCCTTCAAAATGTTCCTGGATCCAGATGGCACAACTTATATGACCAACTGTGCACGTTGTGATCTTCAGCAAAAGCCTGCACTGAATATTCAGCAAATGACCTTTGTATGATGTAATAAGGTGTTAGGAGAACTTGAAGGCTTTACTGTACCCGGGAGTCGTGCAGCTGGTTGTGGAACCTCTGGATCAAATCATTCAGCTCTTCATTCAACTCTGACGTGATGCTCAGGCCTGAAACGCTGCCTGTGGTTTCTGTGACGACTGACGATGACAATGGAATCAGTCCTACGCGTCAACATCGAGCTGTGCCGATTGTTTTAACATCGTAATGCTGGAACAAGCCTTCCAGACCTGCATCCAGGTCACTCTTCTCCTTACCCGTGTCTTCAATGGCAGCGATGGCCTGTTCGGCGCTCTCCTGCATGGCCATTAGCGCTTCCTGTCGACCCTGCAGGGCTCTGAGCTGATGCTGCTGTTCCAGCATCTTCTTTAACAGCTCGTGTTGTTTTCTGAGGTTCTCCAACTCTTCCATCTGTTCAGCCTGCACCATTTCTGGCCAACTCCCCTACAAATCAATACAAACACATTTAAACAAATGTCAAACCATTTGGGGGATGAACAATACTGGAATTATCAGCATAGTAGGGGGGTCAAGGAAGCTATCCATGTTAAATTGGAGAAACCATCCTTAAACAGAGGTGGTGGCCTGAGGCACTTCCTATCACCCACATACAATGCAGTCCTCCACTCCTTCCAACAGCAAAACAAACATTCACACCATTCCAGGAGACCCAGTGACTCATCACCATGTGACCCAGCAGACAAAGGGGAGACACCTCAACAGAAACTAGGTGAACGACCCGACCAACGACCCTGCTAACGACTCTCAGGTGACCACCCAGATCATTAGCATGCAAATTGTCCACAGGGGCTATATATTTTCAAGCTCTCTCCCCAGCGATTTCAGAACTGAAGAAGCCTTCTGGATAGAAGGCGAAACGTCTTCAAGAGAAGAAACCCAGTCCAGTTGACAGAGAAAACCACCTTGGATACAATGACCTGGATGACTGAGAATTTACACAGACATATCAGCATAGTAGATAAAATATTTACTGTATTATAAAGGATTCTTGCTTTTAGTGAATATCAAACAATTTTAGAGGCGTTTTTAAGTGTGACAAACATTCTCACCACTGCATTTGAAGCATCTGAGGAGCGCACCTCAGTATTGAGTGAGGTGCTGTCTGCCAGGGAGCCCGAGCCGACGGCAGAGTCCAGGGTCCCCACATCATCATCTTCATTCTCCCGTGTCTATAATTACATATGGAGGAATCTTTTCTCTGTATTGTGCCTGATGTCAACAGTATAAAAAGCACAAAGTGTCGGTAGAGAAGTAAAAACCAGCAGAATGCAAAAAGGGGATTCAGGTTTCAGTGGAAAACGTACTATTTAAAACCATAGCTTTTTTTTTCCTTTTCAAACTCGTTCAACTTGATTTTTCTCCATGTAAAAGCTTTAGAAGGATCACACTAACCAGCATTTTCTGTAAGAACCGCAAGTAGGACTTCTCCTGCTGCTTGAGGTGGTTGATGAGGTGGGAGAGGCGCTCCACGTTGGCCGGAACATCGTTCTTCTCCACCAGGTCGTCCCGCATGGAGCTGGCCTTGCTGATGTACTCGCGGATCTGCACCAGTTTGCTCACCACCTGAGGGTGACGAAGGGACGTGCGTCGAGATATTGACCGCGAAAGAAATTGCGACGGAGAGATGCGAGGAAGAGTGAGCCAGCGTTTGTGGCGCCGGCTCAGACTGGGTGAAATAAGGGCAGAAACGGGGTTGGGTAGAATACTCGCCGGGCACCAGCGGTGGCATATTTATAAATCGCCCTAAATACGACTGAGTTAAACTGCACCAGTTCTCCCTCGCGCTCATCCCGCACAAGCAAACTTACTCTACAAGATGTGACACGAATAAATGATTATTATGGCCTGTCAAACTATCAATTTTCTGAGGGAAAAACAAATATTACGCAGAGTAGAATTTAACATCCTTCTATCTTCCCACTGTCCCACCATGAATTTGACATTTAGGGATCATGGTGAAAATAATTTAAAATAATTGTGTTCACGCATCTAAACTCATCTTCAGTCCAAAACTGAAAGTACAGAAGAGCAGACAACAGCTTCAGAAGAAACAGGAGATAGTTTACCTGACTACTGTCTATTTGATCTCTGCCTAATTCTCCCTTCAGTCCTGCTCCTCTACCATTGCCTCCACGGCTGGGTCTCGGAGTGTCCTTCATTGGAACCAAGGGGGTCAATGCGTCTCTGAGTCCTGGGCCCTGCTTCTTCATTTCCTGGCTGATGGCTGGTGTGGCTGGGGCAGAGGAGGAGGGGCCCAGCAGGTCTCTGCTCTTGTTAGTGTTCACGTGTAGAGGTAGAAAGTTGTGGGTTTTTTTGTTTTCTGCGGCTATCTGCCGTTGGTTGTTGGCGGCTGTGACGCGCCCCTGGGAGTCACTGCCGATGCTCCGCTGCGAGGAAGTGAAGACACAAGTGATGAAAACCAAAGCTCATTGTAAGGAGTTCTTCAGCGGTCATTTCAGTCTCAAGGTTAGAACGGAACAATTGCAACCGCGTGTTCATAGCAACCACCCGGGAGCTTCTTACCTCGTCCATATCTGTGAAATTTATTCTCTGGCGCAGCTTGTCCAGCTCCGCCTGGTCTGGGACAGACATCTGGGTAGTGTATTTGACATGAGGGAAGGAGTGAGGAGTGCGTGCTCTCCTGCGGCCAGCTCCAGGGGTGGACTCGGGTGAAATGTCGTTCGTAAGGCGGCTCTCCACCATGGGAGCAGACAGTTTTTTCCTGTTCTTCTCCGAAGATCGATTTGCCTTCTTCTGCTGCACCCCCCAGTCCTGCTGAACAGCATCGTTATGGGTACTGCCGGTATCTACCCCCGTTTACAGCTACTGACGTGAGTGCAAGTTATACGGGAACCACGAGCGGATTTCTGGGAGGTCCTTACCATGTTGTTGAGCCGATCTTCCAGACTGCAGTTGGGTGCAGTCCAGTTATGAAGCTCTTCTGCGCCGTCATCAAAAGGAGCACCTCCGGAGGCCATGTCACCAACTTCCAGTTAGCTGCACTGAACAAAAAGCATCAGAATTTTCAAAGAAACCCTAGAAAAGCATCAAATGCACCAGATGTGAATACAAGGAAGAAGAGTCATCCAGCTGATTCCAGTCAGTTTGTCAAACTCGCCGTCCTTGGGTTTTGCGCTAATGTTCCCGGGAAAACATCCAGAGATTCCCTCCATTACAAAGCGCTTTGTCAAAGATTGCTACACACAAAGACCCGAGATAAAGTTTACTACAACTGCACATGGTATCCGGGCAACAGGCACACTATTCATGAGGCAACTGAGGGCTGAAAACAAGAACATATCCAGCGTGTCTGTTTTTGAACGGTCTTGACATAGTTCTCTTCCGCAATCGCCATGGCAACCTGCGATCGCCTCGATCTCGGTCCGCAGGTGATCGGGAAAACTCCACGCTACAATAACGAAACCTCAAGTCCAAAGAACGTGGTTTGGTCAACTGAAGTGGCTCGCCTGGTACCAGCTAGCTAGTTAGCAGGCGCTTAAACCAGGTAACTTTAGAGCAGTGCAAAAGTTTAGCCAAACAAGCAACTCCCCCGGCTAATATTAGCAAAGCTACACATCCCGACCCATATCGCGTTGTAGTCGGACTTTTTGACTAACTGCCAGGACTGTGGCACATTAACGCAACGGCGCCAAGCAGCAAGGGCTGGAGTGGCTAAATCACAAACGGTTTTGGTCTTGATTTTATAATTGTGCGCTTGCTAAGTTAGCTAAAAAAAAGATCGGAAGCGTGGATGTTACCATTTGGAATTAGGGTAGAGAATGCGTCGCCTTCCTTCATATAATTCTGCACGTCCTTCAGATAGTATATTAGCGTCGAGTGAAAGTTATTTGAAAGGTAGAAAGTCTTAACCGCCTCCAGACGCAGGTGAGTTGTCGCTGCGATCTTGGCCTGATATCGTTAAATAAACCCCCATACAGCAGGTGGCGCTATAGTCCTGTAAGTGGCCGCCCACTTCGGCGGAGTGATACATGTCCTCATGCAGGAAGTCCGTTTTTTTTATTGCGTACAGAAACAAATAGGCTGCAAATAGAAGTAAAATAAGAAAATAAATGCGAAAACATACAAAGAAAAAATAAAATAACCAGAATTTAGGGAGTAGAGGAAGAGCTAGGGAAAAGATCAGACCCTTAAACCAGAACATTTTGTAAATATGATGCATATCGTTCTTTGTATATACTGTACCGGTAAATAAAAAATACAACAATCGACCATGTGATTAGTGAAATAAAATGTCTGCGCAGTCAAAATAATAAGTTAAGCTTGCTTATATTTAAAATATAATATTAATTAAATCAGAGCAGAGTTGACAAAAAAAAGGATGGCAATGGTTATTACAGAAACGGCATCCGAAATAAGTCTTTAAAGTCATTAAATTTAATCTAAATGACAGAAGGGGGGTTGAGGGTTTATTGAGGGTTTATATACTTTATTCTTGTAATGTACAGTATCTTTTTATTTTCAAGTAAAGTTGACGTGAAGCGCCCTTCGCTTCCTTCAGAATATTTTTTTACGAATGTAAATTTACTGATGTGCTTTGGGCAGACTTACATAATTAGATAGTAAATTCGTAAATTTCTATAACTAAAGAAAGTATGTACTTGTTAAAGTTCCACCAGTCGACCGGGCAGTTAACACAATCATCATTCTTGCAAAATTCTTTATCAGTATGAGCAGATACTTTAAAACAAAACTAAATGTCTGTGGGCTGTGTCACTTTTCATCAATAAAATGTATGGAGAAGAAAAATGCAATAAAACTCAGTAGAAAAGCTAAATTTTACAGACTTCCCCTAGCTCTCTGGAACTTCTGCAGCCCGGAAAGTTTACGTAGCTACACAAACCGGAAGTGCACTGACAGGAAACAGAATTATTCGCTGTTCGGTCGTCGAAGTGAGTGAGCCTTATTGTTGGTTTCTTCGCTGCATCACAACAAAGATATTACGACGGCACCCAGATAAGACTCTTTTCAGCTTCCCTGGTAATTTATATACTATTATTGATAACATTAGATTGTTTTGTCCTCCGTAACTTTGTCGAAATTAGCCATTTAGCTTATAATGCTATCACATGCTAGCTAAGATAGGAAAACGTGCCTGATTTTTAAACACGAAGTAAAGCAAGTATTTCCACCACGGTATTTTAATCAACCTGGATCTTTTGGCTTAGGTAACAATGGGATCTTCAAAGAAACACAAGGAAAAAAGTCGCGACAAGGACGCGGAAGACCGCCGCCGTGAGCATAAGAAACATCGCCACAAGGAGCGAGACAGAGACGCTTCCGATCGGGATGCGGGTCGAGATAAAGAGCGAAGGAAACGGTCCAGATCGAGAGACAGAAGCGGTCGAGATAGTCGCAGCAGAGGCGAGAAGAGCAGCGGCGAGCCGCGAATCAAGAAAGAGAAAAATGATGTGGGATACGAAGAAAGCAATACAGACGTGGGCCCTCTGTCTGCAAGTGGGGATGCATCGCTCAGCGTTGAGGAGACGAACAAACTCAGAGCCAAGCTGGGTTTGAAGCCTTTGGAAATGAACGAGAGCAAGAAGGAGCTGGGCACCAAAGACGAACCGATACTGGCTGAAGTCATCAACCCCGTTGTTATCCAAAAGCAGAAAGAAATGAGAGAAAAGCTTGTGGCTCTGAAGGAGAAACGCATCCAAAACCAGAAACTGGGAAAGGTAAAGACCATGGCAGAAGATGACTGGCTGGATGACACGTGTGCTTGGGTGGAGAAAAGCAGAAAGCTGGAAAAAGAAAAAGAAATGGCGGAAAAACGGGCGAAACTCCTGGAAGAGATGGACCAGGAGTTTGGCGTTAGCAGTCTTGTAGAGGAGGAGTTTGGACAGGGCAAAAATACCGCGTACACATCTCGAGAGTTAAAAGGTCTCAAAGTTCAGCACAAAGTGGATTCCTTTGCTGAGGGCCAAACTGTCATCCTCACCCTCGAGGACAAAGGTGTGCTGGATGAGAAAGAAGACGTGCTCGTCAACGTGGGGCTGGTGGACAAGGAAAAGGCAGAGAAGAACGTGGAGTTAAGGAAGAAAAAGCCGGATTATAAGCCCTACGATGAAGACGAGAGTGTGGATGACATGGTTGGCTTCAAACAGCAGTCCGTGCTGTCCAAGTACGATGAGGAAATTGATGGCGAAAAGAAGAAGAGTTTCAGGTTGACCACAGGCGGCATGGCTCACGGGGAGCGAGAGAAGGAGCTCCAGGCCATGAGGGAAATGCTGCGAAGTCAAGCGCAGTCGTTGGAAATGCCCTCACTCGCCATAGCCTCTGAATATTACTCGCCTCAGGAAATGGTGGGCTTCAAAAAAACAAAGCGGCGCGTGAAGAAGATCCGAAAGAAGGATAAGCTCACAGTAGCAGACAAACTCTGCGACGATACCCGGAGCTCTGATTTTGGCTCGAGGACAAGAGGCCGTGGTAAGCAGAATGCTGAAGGAGGGGAGGAAGTGAAGGAGCAGGACGCCAATTTGCCACTAGGCGTGCCCGTCCTGTTGTCCGATGACATCAGGACCGCTGAGATGGACATAAGCGACGATGAAGAATTTGAAGCCCCAGAACCAGCTGTTCTTGAGGAGGACGAGGCAGAGCAGGAGCTGCAGAAACAGCTGGAGAAGCAGAGGAAGCTGAAGCAGAAGCAGCTCCTCAAAGACTCCGGGGAGAAGGTGGCAGAGCAGCTGAAAATGATCAGCAAACCCGCGACAGACAACGAGTCCGAGAAGAAGAACAACATCGTCTTTAACGCCACCTCGGAGTTTTGCCGAACTCTCGGAGACATTCCCACTTACGGACTGTCCGGCAACAGAGAGGACCAAGAAGACATCATGGATTTTGAAGAGCAGGAAGAGAAAGATGACGCCGGAGATTCAGACTCGGACATGGATGAGAATGTCGGGTGGAGCACAGTGAACCTGGACGAAGAGCAGAAAAGCACCGACTTCGCCACGGCCTCGGCCACCATCTTGGACGAAGAGCCCATCGTCAACTCTGGCCTGGCTGCGGCGCTGCTGCTGTGCAAAAACAAAGGTCTGTTGGACACTCAAATGCAGAAGGTTGCCCGTGTCAAGGCGACCAAAGGTGCTCTGCCCAACGTCAACTACTGCATTGAAGACAAGATGGGCTTTGATGACAAGTACAGCCGCAGAGAAGAGTACAGAGGCTTCACCCAAGATTTCAAAGAGAAAGACAGCTACAAGCCTGACGTCAAAATCGAGTATGTGGACGAATCTGGGCGGAGACTAACCCCTAAAGAGGCCTTCAGACAGCTCTCGCATCGATTCCACGGCAAGGGGTCTGGAAAGATGAAGACGGAGAAGAGGATGAAAAAGCTGGAGGAAGAGGCGCTATTGAAGAAGATGAGCAGCAGCGATACTCCTCTTGGGACGGTGGCGTTGCTTCAGGAGAAGCAGAAGTCCCAGAAAACGCCGTATATTGTGCTCAGTGGAAGTGGCAAGAGCATGAACGCAAACAACATAACCAAATAAGTTTAAATTATTTTCCTAAGCAGATGTTGATCCTGCAGTATAGACATGATGATTTATGTAAATGCTCAGATTTCCTGATTCAATTAAGTGTCAGTGTTGTAGTCAAGAAGTGTACAATAAAGTCGGTTGTAAAGACTAAAACTCGTTCTTATGTTGCAAGACTAAAGGATAATTGACTGGCCTACCTACATATTGATTTTAAAGTAAACTGGTAAAACTCCATTTAGGCTCTGCTTATTTTTAGCTAAGGGGCTTAATTGAACAATGAAATTATTTGTCTCTTTTCACCTGTATAGAAAGTGCACAATAAAAGTAACGGGGAAGGTGCAAAGATTTGTCCTTTGCGCAAGCGCGTATTTTGTATCATAATCGTTGCCACGGAACCATAGTTGGGGGCTGAACGGACTGTTAGTGATGCACAACCTGTAGACGCAAGTAGCTGGCTATGCTAATAACAGTAGGCTAACCATACGACGCGTCATTCAGCAGGATATGCAGAACATCAGTCCTCAACCTCGTAACCATTAAGGGTAAGCAGTCATTATAAATATGGCTCCAAACAACCACAAATATAACGGCGGCAGTATATTTTAGAGGTATAGTATCGTCTGCAAAGCCAGTTTGACAGCTTCCTGTTACGCTAGCAGCAAGCTTAGTGGTGGCGGATACTCTTAAGTAGCTTTGGTGTTTGGTATTCGCTTGTTCGCAGAAGTTCCAAATTAACTCTTATATCTAACGTTAATCCAGGCGGGTCATGATTAACCTGTAACTTCTTTGTAAATTCTTTGTTGAGTTGTGTAAGATGTGTCGTTTTAATGCAGCGATCTTCAATGTATTCTAAACTGATTATTACGCTGTTAGGTTGTAATTTGTGGACTCCATTTTACTGGATGTATTCCTTTATTTTATCCCAGACTATGGCAATAATGCCAGGTCTATGCTTTGTATTTATGGGTGGTTGTCTTATTAATCTAAAATCCTCTGTACAAATTACATACTTTATATCATTAAACAGTCGAAATGCTAAATTCTGCAATCCATTAAAGCTGGATTAGTGTCCGTGCTTGTTTCTTTATTGCAGTCTTTACCCTCACATACCATACTTTGTACCTAGTTTATATACAAGAAAGAATTAATACAGGTTGGCTTTTTTTTAAAACTGAAGTGTTTGTGAATGATGTGATAAATCCAGCAGATTTATCACAACATTCACAACACCTGCATTATCATACAGAAATAAGTAATTTTGTAACAAATGTGTATCAAGCAAACCAATCTTGGGAAATGAAGGCCGTGGAGATGCCGGAGACTAAACCCCCTACCCCAACACCCGGAGACGCCTACAACGGTTGGCTTTTTAAATGGACCAACTACATTAAAGGTTACCAGAGACGCTGGTTTGTTCTCAGTAACGGACTGCTGTCCTACTATAGGTGAGTTACATGCAGGCGACTGAATTTCGAATATGAATAGAGGTTTTCTTGGCTCTTCAAACTACAGTATTATATACACCTGTTAGCACAGTTTTATGCAAATGCTGCTTCCTAGACTGTCCGTTGCTTCTGTTTGTGACCAGGACCCAGGCAGAGATGGGCCACACTTGCCGAGGCACTATCAACTTGGCCACAGCCAATATTGCTGTTGAAGACTCGTGCAATTTTGTTATTTCCAACGGAGGGGCGCAGACCTACCACTTGAAGGCTAACTCAGAAGTGGAGCGCCAGAGATGGATTACTGCGCTCGAGCTCGCCAAGGCAAAGGCCGTCCACATGCAGGCTGAATCAGGTGAGAAGCATGAAAAATGCAAGAGACAGAACGTCTAAAATTGTATGAAATTCTTCTTGTCTCCTCCTCAGATGATTCTGGCGATGATTGTTCATCAGTACCTCCAACCGCTGGACAGGGTGGTGGCTCCCGGTACTCAGAAGTCCAGTCCACACTGCGTACTCTAAGTGGCAAGGTGGAGGACCTCTCCACATGTAATGATCTCATTGTCAAGCATGGGTCGGCGCTCCAAAGGTAGTGCGCCCTGGCTACCTGATGGAAAAAACAACCCTGATTTCTAGTATAAAGTTTATTTTATAACTCTGACCACTTATTTGTTCCTTCTCTTCCTTTCTGCTGCAGGTCTTTGTCAGAACTGGAGGGTATTTGTGCTGGAACGGATTCAGGAGAGAAGGTCAAACAAGTGACAGAGAGAGCAACAATGTTCAAAATAGCCTCTGATGCAATGATAAATGTAAGCGAGAGGGTTTTATATTTTTATATTGAAACATGCACTCCGTTGGAGTTCGCTCTCTTTCCTAAACATTTGCTGGCATTTCTGTTCCTCAAGGCGTGTCGAGACTTTCTGTCCTTGGCCCAGAACCACAGTAAGCACTGGCAGAAGGCTCTACAGGTGGAACGTAACCAGAGGATACGCCTGGAGGACACTCTGGAGCAGCTGGCCAAACAACACAACCATTTAGAAAGAGCTTTCAGGGGAGCCACACACAACAACCCTGCCATAGGGAGCAAAGGTCAGTCCTATCATCAGGACAAACATCAATCATTTTCTGCTCAGTCAGAAGTGTCCTTCCCTTCCCCATAGGTAGTGGTTCACTGAAAGGTGATGCAAGTGATGAAGATGATGACAACGAGTTCTTTGACGCGATGCAGGATCCAGCAGAGTTTATTACTGTTCCGGCTGATCCCAAATATCACAGGTTAGCTGTCACCGCTACTGGTTTCAACCTCATTTTCCGTTTTATTGACTTTCCTCCAAAGAGTTTATTTTTTTTGTGTGTCCCTCCATCAGGAGATCAGGCAGCAACGCAAGTGGTTTCAGCGGCGAGACTGGGACCGATGATCAGTCGGTAAACTGCGTCAATTCTTTCATCTGTGTGTGTGAACTAAACTGGTTTGTAACCTGCTTGTTCCAAATAGTATTTATTTCAATTTTTCCAGTGCGATGAACTGTCACTGGCATCCAATCCAGAGTCTCCGCAGCCCCTGGAAATAGAGCCGCTCAGAAAGCGACGGACTCGTATCCCCGATAAGCCCAACTATTACCTCAATCTATGGAGCATAATGAAGAACTGCATCGGAAAGGAGCTTTCGAAGATACCAGTGCCCGTAAGAAACCTGCGTGCCTTGAAATATGAGACGAACCACAGGTAATCGGACCTCCCCTCTTGTCTTTTAGGTCAATTTCAACGAGCCGCTCTCGATGCTGCAACGTCTGTCCGAGGATTTGGAATACTACGAGCTGCTGGATAAGGCGGCTAAATGCCAGAATTCTGTGGAGCAGATGTGTTATGTCGCTGCCTTCACAGTCTCATCCTACTCCACCACCGTCCATCGCACAGGAAAACCCTTCAACCCTCTGTTGGGGGAAACATTTGAGCTCGATCGGCTGAAAGAGTGTGGCTACCGCTCTCTGTGTGAACAGGTTTTTCTCTTTGTTTCTATATTCAGGGATATTCTAACCATCCTTATGCTCATGTATTTGATGTTCCTATTGTGATAACTTCTCTGTCTTGGCTGTAACCTTCTCTCAGGTGAGCCACCATCCACCTGCCGCGGCCCACCATGCTTTCTCTGTGAAGGGCTGGACACTCCAACAGGAAATCACCCTAGCCAGCAAGTTTAGGGGGAAATATATTTCCGTCATTCCTTTGGGTGAGTATCGATACATTTAGTAACAAGCCTTTAGCACTTTTTCCATCATTGTGAAGGGGTAAAGTTAAAACCGATTATTTAACGTGATCTCTGTTGACTCTCGCAAGGCCCGATCCAGTGTATATTTGACAAAAACAACAATCAGTACTCCTGGAAGAAGGTGACCACAACAGTACATAACATCATTGTTGGAAAACTATGGCTTGACCAGGTAAATATTAGATCACCCTCCTCAGTGACGGCATCAAATATTTCCCATCAGGCATGTTTGCCTGCGCACTTTTATGCTTAAAGCTAATCATGTTAATTACGTGTGGTAAAGGGTGAACATACCAGATTCAAATGAGATTCCAAGGAGGGAAACAGACCACCTCAGATCAGAGCATGCTTACACTGTGTCACATGATCAGGGTGCTTATATACTGTCAAAGGGATTTCAGAAAAGCTTTTTTTTTATCTTTGGTTTAGTCGTTGAGTGTTGCTGATGTCACATCCTTTTATCTCTCTCCCATTCTAGTCTGGGGAGATAGATGTGGTAAACCACAGGACTGGAGACCGCTGCCACCTCAAGTTTAACCCCTACAGTTACTTCTCTAGAGACGTGCCCAGGAAGGTGAGACGTTTCCATGATTGTTTTGGTGTCTTTGTCACTCATTTACAACACCAAGAGTACAAACCTCAAGGTTACGTTCCACATGACCTTATCCTCTTATGTCACTTCTTCCATGCCCTTGTGTTGTGTTATTGCAGGTTACAGGTGTGGTAACGGATAAAGATGGCAAAGCCCATTATGTGCTGTCAGGAACCTGGGATGAGAAGATGGAGTTTTCCAGGGTGATCCAGAGTAGCAAAGGTGAAGATGACACCGAAGGCAAACAAAGGACTGTTTATCAGACCCTCAAGGCCAAAGAAATCTGGATAAAGAACCCATTACCGTGAGTTTCTGTATCCAACACTGAAAGCTATGAGCAGAGATGTGCATGTTGTAAATGGTTTTATCTGGATGATGACAACAGAGAGGGAGCCGAGAACATGTACTACTTCTCCACGCTGGCGTTGACGCTCAATGAGCCCGAAGAGGGAGTGGCGCCCACTGACAGCCGGCGTCGGCCCGACCAGCGTCTGATGGAGGACGGTCAGTGGGACGAGGCCAACGCTGAGAAGCAGCGACTGGAAGAGAAACAGCGGACCACCAGGCGAGAGAGGGAGAGAGAGGCCGTGAAATCACCCAGTTCCCCCGAAGAAGGTAAAATAGCTCCAGTCTGCTTCGTTTCTGATCCGTCTGACTGCGGAATACATGTCTGTGCGTCTGTGGGTTTGCGTTTCAACTGTGTTTTCATTTACCCTTTACCCTAATTTTTGTTTCAGCCGATGTGGGGGAGATAGCTTCTGATGAAAGCAAGTATCACAGCTCAGTGTCGTATTTGTAGTACGCTTTAGGTGCTTTGTGTAGCAAAGAGAGCTTGGCAGCACAGAGCAAATCTTGATCTGGGTTGTGTGTGTAAAATATGCAGTAGAAAGCAAAGACAAACCCCAACATGTACCAGTTACTAAGAATGCTACACACAGCACTGAATGGAGTAAATACACAGGGGTCTATGTGCATTTTGGATACTCCGGGTTGTGGATTCACGTCTTTCTTTGCCCCAATATTAAGCTGACAGAGAGGATTCTCCCCCTCACACACCTGTTTCATGCAAGTAGCTCTTCATAATAATCCCTTCCTCTTTATATCTTCATCCTTGAGTCTTTATCCTGAATTCATCTGTTTTTAGCTACTTCTGGACCATCGTTCCTCTCTGACCAATGCAAGTATCGTCTCGTGACAGATAGCTACTGGTCTGAACTCTGCTGTTGATACAGTAGATGGTGTTAAATCCACTTTAGAAGAGCGTGAGGTTGTTGTGATCTATAGCTTGCCTATTTCTAAACCCGACATCCTGTAGGAATCTAGATCAGAGTCTGATGAATTCTCGCCACAGATTTTCATCAGATATGCAGTTGTCCCTCAGGTCATAGTAATAGAATCCACCTGCTAATCCTCCCCTCTGTTAATCCTGCATCATTCTGCTTACGTCCATCCAACCTGCTCTGTTATAGCGGAAGGCAACGAAGGTCCTCACGGGGCTCAAGTCAAAAGCAAGTACATCCATATCGCTCCTGTTCTACCGACCCGAGAGCATATCTGCTTGTTCTTCCTGACTCGGCGGCTTCTTTGCCCTCCACGTTGTTCTTCTAAATGCCTCCTTCCTAAAAAGAAACTGTCTCTTTCCCTTTAGACTCCCATCAGGATAACTACCAGGCGCTGTGGTTTGAAAAGCTGCAAGACCCCGTATCTGGAGAGACCCTACACGTGTACAAGGGCGGCTACTGGGAGGCGAAGGAGGAAGGCAACTGGGACGTGTGCCCGGACATCTTCTGATGGTCACGGGAGGTTACTTCTCTCCAATCAGCAAAGAGAAATCAAGCCCGACAGCTTGTCCTCCGTGTCCCTGCAGTGGTTTGTTCAGGACTTAAGGTGTCTGGTTCCTGATAATAGCTTTGTTGTAGCGTTGTAAGGTAACGGCCTTGGTAGGCTTTTTTCCATCTTGATTGTGTCTTAAATCAAACAGCAAGAGAGTGAAGCTGACCTGGTGTGTGTGTGTGTGTATTGGGGTGGTTCCAGCCAGTGTGCTTGGTTTCGGCACCATTCTTCAGCCCCAGCAGTGGAGGCGGCATCCAGGGCATTTTCAGTCCCCCTCAGATGTTTGGACATTTGATCTCTGGACTGTGAAAGTTGCCTTTGAAATGATTTAATTGTGTGGTGCTATTTTTTTTTTTCTCTAAAATGAGACGTAACTTCTTTCAATACTGGGGTTTACTTGGCCACTTAACCACATTTCAGTAGAATATGCTTAGCTTTTTGTTTTTCCTTCCTTTTCCAGCGTTTGTTTCTTCTTTTAAAGATGTTCTTTCAATATTTCTATTGAAACAACTGATCTAACACTGGAAACTGTCAAACATAAACTAGTGTATTCCATCTTCTGTTTGGGGGACCTTTAAAGAATACCCCAGTGGATCTTAAAAGCCCCTCCTGAGATTGAGTTTAATGTAAAGTTTATTCCAACATATAAGAAGAAGTGTGTCTTGATTCTCCACATGTACTCATACACAAGGATTGGTACTTTATCTTTGCTTGTCTTCACACACGTGAACTGTTGATTTTGCTTATTTGAACATATGCAAATACAGATTTTCAAGGCAACAATAAAAGCATCTGCAGGCGTGTGTGTGTGTGTGTACAAACGAAGCGTACGAAACCAAACTAAACCTGAGCAGAGTGGGAAAATGTATAGGGTGGGAAGTGACCTTAGGACACCTGTGAAGTGGAATATCCTATATAATTACTATATTTCTTAAGTATTAATCTGATACAGGGGCAGCTCCTCTGTATCCAATGATGCACCTTTTCCTCTCAGAGCTTGATGTTTGCATCTACACTAGGTTCTTAATGTATCGTTTCTTTTGTCTGTAATTCAGCCCCACATTTGAGATTTACCTACAAAACTAACTGAAACTCTTCCTTATTTTTCATGCAGTAAATTATATGACCTAATTGATATTTATTGTGTTAGTTCGGCCTCGGAAGCATTTTGTTATATTGTGGGGGGTTTTTTTTCCTTTTGAAAACAAGGATGTTCATAACATTGTTCAGTAACATCTGAATATATTTTGTGTTTTCTGTCCTCAAGTGGATTTATTCTTTCTTTTAGCTGGACTCAGTGAAACCTTTTCAAAATTAGAATTTGAGTAGATATGGCGTGTGTGATTTTCTATTGTTGATTCTACTTGATAAATTTTTTTTTTTTTTTAAATGTAAATATATTTGATTCTAAGCAGCTAAATTAGCTGTAATTGATTGTCATATATCTAATGCAATCACATTGTAACCATGCGGACAGTTTGGCAGGGCGGAGCGGTCTATAAGATATGAATGAATAATTAAAGACAATATAAACAGCTATTTTGGTCTGGATTTTACTTTAAAGGAACAAAGTGGGACCGTCAATTAGAAAATGTAGCGTTACTCTTCGGTGGGGAGCGGTCGCTCGGGTATCCGGCAGACGTGGTTTTGGAAATCGAGCGCGCCTCTTCTTCTGGTGACGTCAGCAGCTTTGTTTACTCGAGTGCCGCTAGCTTCCTGTTTACGCCACCGTACTTTCCTCCTTCAGGCTCGTTGTTCTGCCGGCTTTTTGGTTGAAACGCCGGGTGAGCCACACTTTCCTCCTCTTCTAGGTGTTTTAATTCACGAACATGTCGGCCAACGGACCTTCACCCGGTGGAGACTTTACGGACGCGAAGAAAGGCGCCGGACAACAGTAAGTTCTAGCTTGCTAGCGCCTTTAACGTCTGGTTAGCAACAGTGTTGCCTAGCATTGTGTTGTTTATTCAGAAGAGATTCATGGTCTCGTGTGATCGAAACCATAATTAATGTCGCCATTCTGCCTTTAAATAATAAATGCTGTGGTGGTTTCCTGCTGCCCAGGTCGGGTTCGTCTTCGGGCAGGGTGACCGTGGATGCCAAACCGGCCGCCTACAGCTTCAGATACAGCCTTGATTTCCCCAACATGGGCCACTGCATCATCATCAACAACAAGAACTTTGACAGAAGAACAGGTGATTTATTCAGTCGTGGTGGCACTTAAACGGTCAAGCTTCCATCTGATACCCCGACCACCCCCCACAGTCTACGGGTTATTACTGATAGAAGAACACTTCCTGTTTCCTTGAAATGTATGGACAGACACGTTCAACCAGAGAGGGCTGGGGTTTAGTGCATTAGTACATTTTGTACCTCGGCGTCAGCTGATTATGGTGGAGAAGCTGACATTACTGCACCTGACAGGCCGCTTTGGCGTCCTTCCATGTGCGTCTCTAAATTTGGAAGATGAAGAGGAATATTAGTCGCCCTTCTGGAAGTTCAGGTTCTTGAATTTGTTTCATGACCTGACACGCATGACTTGGCTGTCAGCTGCATGTGCGCTCTGCACATGACCCTGGTAAATATGTTCTTTGGGATGTTCTAGTGATCTGGGAGGAGCAACACAGTTACATGCCTGTGTCTTCTCTGGGTTGTGTTTTTTATCTTTTTTATCTTTTCTAGCGTAACAAATGTCTTTGCTGATGTCTTGAAGGCATGAACACGCGAAACGGTACGGATGTAGACGCAGCCAACGCGATGAAAGTGTTCTTGAGCCTCGGCTACAAAGTGAAGGTGCACAACGACCAGACAGTGAATCAGATGAAACAGCTTTTAGTCTCTGGTGAGTCGGCAGAATCTGTTCCGTTCATCACCGCCGACGTGCCGTCAGTTCCACAGTCGTGTCACGCTTTTCTTGTTTTCCAGCCGCAGAGGAAGATCACAGCGCCTGCGCCTCTTTTGTGTGCGTTCTGCTGAGTCATGGCGACGAGGGCGTGTTTTTTGGTACCGATGGCTCTGTAGAGCTCAAGTACCTCACATCGCTTTTCAGAGGTGATCGTTGCAAGTCGCTGGTGGGAAAGCCCAAACTGTTCTTCATCCAGGTAGGTTTATGCTCCCTCTTCCGCAAGGTTGTTTGGTGTTCTTTTAGGTTCTTGAGGATGGGTGCCGCGTGCATACGAGCGAGCTGCTGATCCAAAGACCACAGATAACTGCAACGATGCGCTGATCAGAGGAGCACTCGCGCTCTAGTTTAGTTTGCTCCAGAATCCAAGGTAGTTTTCTCTGTCAACTGGACTGGGTTTCTTCTCTTGAAGACGTTTCGCCTTCTATCCAGAAGGCTTCTTCAGTTCTGAAATCACTGGGGAGAGAGCTTGAAAATATATAGCCCCTGGACCATTTGCATGCTAATGATCTGGGTGGTCACCTGAGAGTCGTTAGCAGGGTCGTTGGTCGGGTCGTTCACCTGGTTTCTGTTGAGGTGTCTCCCCTTTGTCTGCTGGGTCACATGGTGATGAGTCACTGGGTCTCCTGGAATGGTGTGAATGTTTGTTTTGCTGTTGGAAGGAGTGGAGGACTGCATTGTATGTGGGTGACAGGAAGTGCCTCAGGCCACCACCTCTGTTTAAGGATGGTTTCTCCAATTTAACATGGATAGCTTCCTTGACCCCCCTTTCGAACCAGCGGTCTTCTCTGGCCAGTATCCGTACTTGGCTGTCCTCGAAGGAGTGCCCACTCTCCTTTAAGTGTAAGTGGACTGCTGAATCCTGACCTGAAGAGGTGGCACGTCTGTGTTGTGCCATTCTTCTGTGTAGAGGTTGTTTGGTTTCCCCACAATGGCACAACACAGACGTGCCACCTCTCCCCAGCGATTTCAGAACTGAAGAAGCCTTCTGGATAGAAGGCGAAACGTCTTCAAGAGAAGAAACCCAGTCCAGTTGACAGAGAAAACTACCTTGGATACAATGACCTGGATGAATGAGAATTTACACAGACATTTTGCTCCAGAACTTCCAGTTTGTGCTGGTGTAGAGCTCTGTAATGCTAACTCACCGTTGGAACTTCCCTAAGTTCCACAAGAAACGCCATCCAGGCAGAATGTCTGAGAACCCACACGTTCCGTTTGCTTCATTCGTGTGTAGCTGACCATCTGTCTGTATATAATGGGTAGGCTTGCAGAGGCAACGATCTGGATGGAGGCATTGAAACCGACAGCGCAGCCGACAGCAGCACCACCAAGATCCCAGTGGAAGCTGACTTCCTCTACGCTTTCTCAACAGCCCCGGGTAAATCCAGATTATGCATCATCTGTTGTCTTTTATTTCAGCAGCTTGACCTTTGTACCTTTTATGCGCTCTCTCTTCTAACTGATCAGGTTACTACTCGTGGAGGAACACCATGAGCGGGTCCTGGTTCATGCAGTCGCTGTGTGACGCCATCAGCAAATACGGGAAAGAGCTGGAGCTTCAGCACATCTTGACGCGGGTGAACCACAAGGTGGCGGTAGATTTCGAGTCTGTCTCCAATTTACCAGGCTTCGACGCCAAGAAGCAAATCCCATGCATCGTGTCCATGCTGACCAAAGAGATGTATTTTTCCTGAAGGAGGCCGTGCTAACGCCCAGCGGAAAGGCTCAATGTTGTGTTTGTGAATTATCGTAGATTAAGACAGAGTAAAGGTGTTCTACTCACATTTCAAACTAGGCATTGTAAGGTTCTTCCTGTGTGGATTTTATTTTGAAAAGGAATCTTTTTTTTAAGCCTCTGCAGGGAAACTCCTTTGTATTATTTTCAGTGCATGTTTTGAAGAATTTAGGAGCAATTAATCATGAAAAGGAATTTTTAGCTTCAACAAAGAGATCAGGTCTGGCAATAATGCACTTGTTTTTCTTTTTGTGTTTTGGGACTGCATGTGTTTGAGCTTTAGCGGCATCGTGTGTTAAGAATTCTTTTTTATACTTCATGGTGCTTCAGGCTTCTTAGCACGTATGATTCATATGTGCCCACTTGTATGACGCTGTCGTCTGTCAGTAGCTTGTGTGCAGTTTTGAGTGCCTCTTCGCCGTCACTTGATACAGTCATTAATTAAACGTAACAGTCGACTTCACTCGTAGATGATACAAAAGTTTATGTAACTCTCAGCGTTGCAATGGTGAACTTAGCAGCGCATAAGCTAAAATCACCTGTGCTGTCACGTCTCTGATGTTTTGCTGTTTGACAATCTGGCCAGATGTGCAAACATTTGATACGAAGGTCAGTCTGGGACATTTTTGTAGTTTCACTATTTTGTATTCTACTCTGTGAAGCTGGTCTGTTTTAAATAAAGACCACTTTTATTTGGACACTCTCAACACTGTTGTGTCTCCTTCACCTGTATCTCCACCTTTCACCCTCAACAGGTTTGATGTGCCTGGGGGGGATTTTGATTGGGTTTAAAAGCACTCAATTTTTCAAGGGCAGTGTTTGAGCCGTTACAGTCACATTTAACTGTAAACTGAAGCCAATTGGATAAGTTACATTGATATATAAACATTACAACACCATGGATAAACTTGTATTCTACGATAGGATAGGATAAAAGACTTTATTGATCCCACATCGGGGAAATTGCACGTTACAGCGGTAAACCGTGGTGTACAATACAGAAAAGTACTAAAAGAAAAATAAAAAGACTCTTATATTATGTACATTGCTATGTACATTGTACAGTATATACAGAAATTAAAATTATGTACAGGAGGAGTGTCGGACAGTGTGAAGAAAAATTAAGGTGCAAATAAGATGTGCAAATAAGAATATTACTAGTATTTTGATACTAAAATAGTTTGAACTTGAGCTGTAGAAGTTTTAAGGCTATGGGGGGGGGGTGGTTTAAAAATATATTAAACACTGCCTCTGTCGTCCACTGGGTGGCGCTGTATGCTGGGCTGGGCTGTTAACGCCAATAAGCCAGGACGCATTCAGGGTTTATTCCGGAGAGAATAGCTCGATTCTGGTCAGTCACAACCAGTAGTTTTAAGAAGTTGACCTGACCACGTAATTATAACAGGGGCAAGGTAGAAGTGAAAGGCCTGAAAAATTAGTTTGAAATTAAAATGTATTATTATAGCATTATCAATCTTTGTTCGACACCTCTGTGCAGCCTAATGTGAGACTAAGAGGGCACTTTTTACGGCTTTTGACAGCTTGATCCTAATTAAATTCCTTGACATTGGTTGACAGATTGATGTTTTCTGGGAGGGGAGGGGGGAAACACAGCCTGCCTTTGATGGGCTGAAGCATAATGTACGAGTTGCGCCTGAACGCAGCACAAGTCCTCGCCTCTTCTCTTTTGTAGCTGAAAATAGGCCCATAATACTCTGACACTTGTTAGGCTGCAGCGTGAGTTGGGTCGTTGAGTTGCGTCAGTTTGCAGATTTGCCTGAAAATAAGGCCCCTTTGCATTTTCTTTTTCTGGCCGGCGTGTTTTCCCTCTCTTCATCTCCCACGAGAACAAACTTTTGGAACCTTTGATTTCGAGGAGCGGTTTTCGGACGCGAACGCAACACCGGAGATGTCCAAACTAAGTCGAACAGTTTATTAAGTAACAAACTTGGAGGACGTATCCCGCAGCAGGAATGGAGCCGTGTGTCCAGGTGGCCCCGCACTCCCTGGCTCTGGTGCTGGCGCAGGTTTGCACGGAGGATAAACGGGACTCTGCATCATCTCCACCAGCAGAACTCAACTTCCAACATCACAGCGGCTACGACGTGTTCGCCAGTTTCAAAGCCGTGAATATGCAGCATTTCTGGAACAAAGCGCTGACCCAGGCTCTCTCCGAGGTCTTCTTCCTCGGCTGGATCGCCGAGCGTGTGCTGCTCATCCAGGGGAAAGAGCTTCACCTGCAGGTGCTCAGGAACGGCTGGACCAGGCGGACCCTGAAACCACCACAGGGCTTTGACATCAAGACCGTAGGTGGGTCTGCTGGTTGATGTTATAGTTTCTGTCCTGCCATGTGCACGTGTTCTTTACAGACTCTTGTTATTTCGATATATGAGGACAACACACAGAGGACATTTCGTCCCCCACATTGGTTCCTGTCTTCAAGGAAACCAAATTATTAGGCTTGTTTTGGTTTGTAATTTGTCTTCTCTCCTGTTTTTGCATAGTTTCAGATAATTTGCAACCCCCAGTGACTAATAACACTTGAAAATAAAAATAAACCAGCAAAAATGAGTTAAATAAAAGCACACTGTTTAGAGATAAGCATATAATGGCAGTGTTGAGAGATCAAGTGTCAGCAAGGTGTAATTAAGTCTTTTTCCTCCCAACTACAAGCTCTGTCAGGATAATTTACATGTTTTTCCCCTCTTTTTATTTAACCTTGAACTCCTGGAGGCTGGTTTCACATATATCCTGCTTTCCTATATGACTGCCCTCAGATGTTCCCAAAATTTATGAGAAGGGCCTGAGATTCTCTCAGCTCTCGGGTTTCACTCCGCCGAGGCTTGTCACGCGAAAATTCGTGAACTGACCTGTGACTGGGGAAAGAAACGCCCCACGGCTAAAAGGTGCAGTGGTTAGCGCAGTCGCCTGGTACCAGGGGTTCAGTTCTAGCTCTGGGTCAGACCCCAGGAACCCTCATGACCTCCACGAGTCCAGAAATTCCCATCATCCTGGCAGCTGCTTGCAGATGTGTTACAACTATCCCAGAGTGGAACTACGATTCGCTCCATCTGGTGAGTCAAGGCTGCATCTCGCCGGCATCGTATCGGGAAGACGCGGTACCCTGACGGAGAGATCAGCGTTCCTGCGCCCGCCATCCTCCTCTGGCAGAGATGCCGGTCGCAATTGTGCCGCGGCAGGTCTGAGGTTTCTGTCAGCACGTCTGAGTCGAGGCATCCCGGCTGCTGCTCCAGGCGACTGAATCGACGGATCCAGAGTGTTCCCACGCTTTAACGCGTATTCAGCTGCAACTGAATATCTCCTGTATGAACGCATGAACCAGTCGCATCGGCTGCGTGCGACAACACGTCAGATAATTATTACCCAGTCCTGCCGCTCACTGACAGCTGGGAGGGCGATTCTGGGGTTTTGGTTCGCAAAAAGCTGCAAATAAATGGCTGGGATCTGCGCGGGCTGTCGATGTTTTTGGTTTATTCGCAGTGAACAGGTGAGACTCGCCTTTTTGCAGCGCAGCAGGGGATTTTTACCGCCACTGTCGGAAGGTAACAGTGGCGGTAAAGCTCCAGCCGCGCAAACGGGGCAGAGCTGGGGCGGGATGAAAACGGATCCAGATCATGTTTGGGCCGCATTGAGATTTGGTTTTCCCTCATTACCTTTGTTCATTTTTAAGGATTTGAGAGCTGTTGTATTCATCCGACATTTACCGCTGACCAAAGCGAAGGGAAAATCTTTAGATTCTATATGTTTTTTGTGAAGAATGCGTATGGGCCTTTGTCAGATGGCTCGCTGCTCCCCCACCACTCAGGCAAACACGATAAGCTGTGGAATGTTTGTTTTATAGCTAATAACTCACCAGACAGCACGATGCCACCATCGCGTTCGGTTCAGATGCACAAGACAGACCCACATCAATCTTTACATTCTTTCTCAGAAGGCTCAGTAAATGTGTGAAAATGGAGGAAATGTGTGTTTCAGACTCAGATATTCATTTGAAAAGCATCCTATTAAATCCTGTGATTTCTCTTCTTCTGGGCGGAAAGGGAGGATGTTTTCTCCTTCAGTCTCACCAACACTGACAGCAAAAACCACCTAAAAAATTCAATTGTTTTCCCCCCACGGGGGGATTATAACGAGTTAAACTGCGGGAATATTTGGTAAGAAGTAACCGGATTAATCCGTCCGGTCAAAAGTTGTGGATTTTCAACTGTGTGGAACAAGTTCTTTTAAAAAAACAAAACAAAACAATTCAATCTGATTAACTGTGGGACTTTGTATCCGCTGGCCGGCTGTAAACAATAGCCTGGGAGGAGTGAGCGCTCCTAAGGAAGGAAAAGTGGAGCATTTGTTCAGGAAAACACTGCTGCCTCGCAGCCCCGGTACAACCCGGGTCTGAAAGGGAGGGTCCCAGCGGAGAATTGGGGGAAGCCTTTAATGAACCGGGCCCATCCGTCATCGTGTATCATAATGTCGGGCCAGGATGTGTTGCGTAGAGAAAACTCCCTTTTTTTCGAGTCCAGAGGCCGATGTGGGTATTGTTGCTTTGGAGGGAACACAACTGGGAAAGGAAATCCAATATTTTAGCCACCTGTGGCCTCAGAACTACTCAGACACATCTAAATACCTTTATTATGCATCGCAGGCGTTCAGGCATCCTAAAAGTTGAAATGCAGCGACGGATATTTTGGCCACATTCTTGACGGCTGAGGAGCTGGCGTGGAGCGCCGACCCAACATTAGGTCCAGCTGAAACTCCCGGTTCTCTGGGAGGATATTAAGGCGTCCAGAGTTAGCCCTCCGACCTAATCCCTCCGCTGTGTCCTTGCTTCACTTCGAGGTTCTTCTCCCAGATGGGCGTGATCAGATTACATCATTGGTGAGGGTTAGAATGTAGAACAAGACCTGAAAACCTCCACCAGGGAGGTTCACTGGCCCATCTACCTGCCCCCTTTCCAGCAGGGAACCACAGCCACCGATGCAGACTTGACCATCTTCACCCTGGATCTTCCAGGCTCCTCAGACCAGTGAACCAGTTTCTGCATCAGCATCCAATGGAAGGTTTTCTTAAGCATGCTAGCATGCTAGCATTCAATTGTTGATTGACTCCTGGGTGGGCCAGATTGTCATTAGGACAATTAGCAGAGCAAAGGTCTGTGATAAAGTAGTGGTCTGTGCTGGGATGTTGTGATAAAGTAGTGGTCTGTGCTGGGATGCTCTCCTGTATCCACTGGTGTGCGTTTCACCAGACAAAACTTTTGTGTTTCTTCGCAAACAATGTTGCTAACGTGTCTTTTATTATAATGTCTATATTATATATATCTCTTTTTTGCTGATAATCATTCTTCATTCATTTTAGCATTTAAAGGCAGTATATATTTTTTCTTTTTTATATAAAGAGTTGTAAAGGAGTGTCAGTAGTGGGCCAAACCATTGTAAAGCATCTGAAGGGGGAGTGAGAATATTGGCACTTTTATAACTTCTAAATCAAACGGTTGGTTAACAACAAAGTTGTGACAACAAGACTGCAAACATCAGTGAGAAAGAGGCGTTATTGCTGTGAAAAGCACAGGTCAGCTGTCACTCACCTGACAGGGTGTGCACCTGAGTCCCTACCGCAGTGGCCCGGTTGGATTCCACCGCGGGTTGTATCGCCTCGGTCACGTTCGTCAGGGGCTGAAACAAAGACAAAAGCGTAAAAACCGATCCTCAAAAGAGTTGATTCGCCTAACTGTCACAGAGTGAATGTGGAGGGTCGGTCGCCGTGGACGCGTGCGCGGTCTCTCCTGGTGGTCGCGGTGACACGTGTGTTGAAGGCGGCGGTGCAGGCTTATTTTACGTACGGTGGCGTCTGCCTGTTCCCACCGCGAGCAGCTGGCTCTTTAAGAGAACGGGCACTCAGAGGCAACAGCTATGAGATCATCGGCTTGCGTTGTCATGGCAACAAAGGCTGTTGCAGCACGACTGAGAAATAAAATGGCTGGCGCGGTGTGGCTCTCCCTCGCTTCCTCCTCCTCCTCACCCTTTCTCTCCCCTTTCTCTTTGGTATCAGTGAAGTGGAGCAGATTGGTTGTGACACCAAACCCCCCCCCACCCACCCACCATCACCACCCAGTCATCTCCGTTTGTGGTCCGTCCTGCCCTCTCACTTTGCTCCCTATTCGGTCCCTCCAACCGTCCATTCACTCCACATATGTGAGTCAGCAGGAGTCTGGAAGCAGCAGGAGCTGCCGCCGTTCTGGTGACGCTCTGATGCCCCCCCCCCCCCCACCCCCGTTTCTTCCCAACACTGAATCAACTGGTGGAGAGGGCTGATGAGGGAGGGTCTCACCGCCAGGTGAGGCACCGAAATGGGAAGTATGGTGCTTTAAAAGGCCTCTGGTCCCTCAAGAAGCAATGAGACAGAGGTGGAAATTCAGTGATCCCGAACCTGAGCCATTCCCTAGACATTAGCTGAAGGCTGATTATATGATGTGTGTGTGTGTGTGTGTGTGTGTGTGTGTGTGTGTGTGTGTGTGTGTGTGTGTGTGTGTGTGTGTGTGTTTCAAGCTGTTGATATTTGCTCTCCTCGCTGCCTCATGCATGTCCCCTCTCCCATCCTCGTCCTCGCCTCCCCTCCCCTCAGCCTCAATCACCCAGACACAGACGCATGCATGCTCACGCAGGATCGCGCGCAGCAGGCGGATGCGCGCATACACACTCTCTCGCTCTCCCTCCCTCTCTCCCTCTGCCTCTCTCTCTTTCCTTCTCACACATACACACACGCGTGTACGCTCACACACATACTCACACACCCTTCCTGGAGGTGCTGGGAGCAGCTGCAGCATTAGCGTTGAAAGAGATTTGCCGTTGACTGGAGTTTGCATCCCCCCCCCACACACACACACACACACCGTTAATGAATGGATGCTACGGCGATGGGCACGGGGGCTTCTTCCGTTGGATTGCGGGAAACGGTGGATATCTGTTCTTGAATTTATTTATTTATTTCTATGCTCTCCATTTTTCTCCCCACCCTCTCCTGGCGTGCTGTTGTCGAAAGGACGATGGGGTCTTGTGCTTGATCGGATAAAGATGGAGGTGAGCGCGGCGTCTCCGGTGCTTGACATACTACTGAGGTTTCACTGCCCATTAGGGTGAATGGAGCGTTTATTTCTGCCTTTTTTTAAGTGGCCTCTTTTGTTTTCCGGGGATCGACCGAGCACTCCTGTGGTGAATTGAGCTATTGTCGAAGACTGGGCCTCTTCAGCTTTGAATCTTTGACCGTCCGTTCGTCCCCTCCCTTCGTTCCCCCCGCCGCCTTCTAGTCAAACGGAACAAGCGGATCCAAAAAAAACCCTCCGCTGAAATCTCTCCTCGCCGTCCTCCTGGCTTCCAATGCCCCATTTCCCTCGTCTCTACCCCTGCCCCCCCACCTCTCTCCTGCTCCCTCCTCCCACATCAGAGTGGCTACGTAATGTGCCTCCCTACGCATGCAAATGGGGATGCTACAAATGGTGGCTGGGACTGATGCCGATGAAAGGGTGATGCCTCGCGCAATCACCTGCACCTCCGTCGCCGCCGCCGTCGCTCCAGATCAGCCCGGGAGAGCCCATCAGCCGATGACAAGCGCCCACCGTGCGAACACAGCCGTTTGTAGCCTGCCCGTGGATGTAAATGAGACATGCGTGTGTGTGTGAAGGTGCACACTGGTTCTTGCCATGTCTGGTGTGTGATCGCTCTAGTGGGACCTTCTTACTGATGCGGGGGAGGCACTGAGCCTGAGGTTGGTCGACCTCCCCCTTCCCCACTTCTCCTTCCCCCTTCTCCCCCACTCCTCCCCCACCCACCCATCCCAGAAGCCCCTCGAGGGTGAAGGCCACCTGGTAAAGGGGTCACAATGAAGAAGAACCGCAGCGGCAATCTGCAGCGGGCCTGGCCCAGCTCGGAGCTCGCCGAACGCCCGCTGGAGCACAATCTCTCCCGTAGTGAGAAAGACATCCGTGTGCAGAAGCAGCATCTTCCTCCCCCTCCTCCTCCTCATTTTTCTCAGTCCCCGCCAAGTTATCGTGCACCAGGTAAGTCTGATCCTCCCACGAGCAGAAGCTCCACCCATTCCTTTTTCCCACGCCGCCGCTCAGAGTTTGTTCGAAATGCATTTGAAGTCGACAGGGCAGAAATGTTAAAGTGGGTCCCTGATATATCAAACGAGGTCATTTAGAAATGGGGTGGGGGCATTTTTCAATTATTTAATGTAATGAGTAAAAATAAATAAATAAATACGCGAGATGTTTGCATCACACGACGATGTGCTTGTGCTATTTTTGTCAAGATTTCAGTGTCCCCCAGGAGCGCATTACCTCACGTAATGGCTCCTTTTACTGTAAGGAAATTCAATATTGTCACATCTTTGTTGCTTCAGAGTTAAACGGGGATGCACAGATGCTACAACCTCGTCCCTGCGACATTAAAAAGCGCTCTAATCGTGAAGGACGTGCATGTTTTTAATACCCAGAGCCGGCCTTTGTCGTCTTTGCTTCAAAATAATGAAATAAAAAAAAAAGGAATAAAGCCTTGCAAAGCCACATAAAGCTTAAGGGGCTGCGATACTAAGCAGAGATAACGTCATTGTGTTGCTCAACTGACCATTCAGCTGAGTGTGTGAGGAGGCAGGGCCCTGCGCAGATTTCACCCCCGATAACAGACGAAAACTTTAAAGCTGCGACCAACAGGGCCGCGGCGGTTCTATTGTTCCGTCGGTTCTGCGGGTGGAAAATGAAACACGGAGGCAGCCGGTGGTTTATTTTTGGCATTGCGCCGCGCGTTCCGCTATCAAGCGTTAGATTTAGGTCAGAGGACGGGGTCGGCTCCGACACAGATGCTGCAGCGGCGCGTTGCGCGCTCCGCGTTACAACCTTCCAGCCGGGCAGATGTGCGCTCTCGCAGGGGCTGGAAAGCAGGCCGTCTGCTCCTAGGATGATCTCACTACTCACTAGTGCTGACAGCAAAGCCAGCTTAATTCAACAAAGGCAGCAGAGAATTTCAGCGTGTAAGCCCTCGCCGTGGCGCCTCACGCAGTTGTATTTTTTTTTTTTTACCCCCTCCTCTACGTTGCGAACGTGACATCCCGCAGTATTTCTCCAGCTCCCCTTTTCGGCGTGCGGGGGACGGCGGGGCTGCCGCTCCGATCCGCCAGCCTGCGAGAACCAGGGGGGTGGGAGAGAGGCGAGAGGAGGCTCGGGGAGGAGGGGTGGAGCTGTTCCAGGCGGCGTGCATCTTGCTGCCGTTTGACCATTACATCATAGCTGCACGCGCTGCGCCTGCTGTTCATTCATGATCTCACAGTTGTGCCTTCTTCTTCTCCTCCTCCTCCTCCTGCAGGTGACGTGTCTCCAATCAGTATGTCGCCTATCAGCCAGTCACAGTTCATCCCACTAGGGGAAATCTTGTGCTTGGCCATCTCCGCTATGAACTCTGCCCACAAGCCTGTCAACCAGGAGGCTCTGGTGGAGCACCTCACTGCCAGCTTCCCAGGTACGCCCGCTCTGATCCGTCTGCTTTTCTCTATTTGAGCCTTTGTCTTCGGCCCTGATGGAACCATCGCTAACAGACGACGCAGGTGTGGAATCGAATAAGACCCCCGACTCTTATCAGATCAGACCGATCCCAGGGGTTTTTATTTTTGCATTTTTGCATTTTCAGCCACTGATTGAGCAGAAATGAAGATATGCGATCAGGAGAACCCTTGAGAGCATCTTCACGCTATAATGTCCTGACGTAAAACGCTCTCAACAATCAGACAGAGCAGAGCAGCACAAATGTCATAAGTTCACTGCTGTTAGCTCCTCACACATGAGGATTTGTTCCAACCTTATATGACATTTCTGCCTGTAGATACTCAGAAGCTGTCGATCGTGGTTCACAGGGAGGGTTGAGGATGCCCTGATGTCAGGCGTTCCTTTGCTATGCTAACAACTCGCTTTAGCTGCATGCAATAATCAGTCCAGGTGCAGCCTACAGGGGATGTTAGTGAAAATCCCCGACGTCGGGGGGGAGAACAACCAGGTTGTCATGCTCAATGGGACCGGTGCAGATTGGTCGTGAAGATAGGGCAGGAAGGTTCTTGTCGATTAATAATGAGACATCAGAAAACCCCCAAACTCCAAAGCGCGCCTGTCATGGGTGTAGACGATCGAGGAGCTTCTTCACCTCTGTCCCATGAAGGCCTGACACCTGCGTAAAGACCCCACATGGTTATTTATTATACTGCCCCCTATGTTTGTGGAGGTATTTGCACATGCAAGGTGCACTTTTAAAGTCATCTCCCAAATTTAAAAAGGCATTTTATGTCTCTATATACATTGATGGTCTATATGCTGACATGAGCTTAAAACGCGCAGCCTTTGTTAAAGGGGTTGGACGTATACGTTACATCATCTGTGTGTAAGGATCCCTACGTGGGTGATGTAACGTCAGGCAACAAGCTTCTGCTCCACAAAGGTGATGAGCAGCGTTGCTGGAAATGGGCTCTATTTAATGTTTTTGTTGGGCTATAAAAGCTCTTTAAGGTGATTTATTACCCTCGGTGTCCTCGGTACATCCAGAATCACCTGCAGGCTTTTTAATCATGTTCTAATGGCGTTTTCTTTTTCTTGTTTTTCACTTCTAATGTTTCGAATCATATGTTACACCTGTTTCAACATTATTCTTGTTCTTAGTTGGAAGTATTTTTAGGATAATACTTAGTTTCTAGGTGCATTTATTACACCCGCACAAGGAGGTTCTGTGATGTCTGTTGGCTGTTAGTAAAATAAGCCAGGGAGCTTTGATCATAAAGCAAATGCCGTTACTGTGTCATAAAATCTTTTGGGCGTGAGCCACAACATGTAAGGGAGGTCTGTGCTCTCCCGGTGCTTTTTATTTACCACTAATATTGTTTTAAATATCATTGGTGATGTCGTTATGGTCAGAATTGGGCTTTTTTAATGTCTATTTTGAAGGTATAGAAGTAAGAAAAGGCCCAAGGAAGAACATTCTTTCCAAACCTGTGTGTAAAAGCCCGTTTTGCTGTGATGAGGCCTCTGCAGAGGGTGTTTGCTTACAAATGATGCCTCATTTTCTTTTCCTGCTCCTTTTAATTTTGCTAACGGCAGTTTGCCTGTTCAAAAATCTCCCGTCGGAACTGTTTAATGCAGCGTTTTTTTTTCCCGTCTGTCTCCCGAAGGCGTGCCTACACCCAGCTCAGAGGTCCTGCGACACACCCTGAACATGCTGGTGCGAGAGAGGAAGATCTATCCAACTCCAGAGGGCTACTTCATCGTTACACCGCAGACCTACTTTATCACCCCCTCCCTTATCAGAGCCAACAACAAGTGGTATCACCTGGACGACCGGCTGCCAGAGCGCCAGCCGCCGCCGCAGCAGCAGCAGCAGCAGCAACCACCTCAGCAGTGCACTTCACCACAGTCCGGCAACGTCACGCCGTCCACGCCCGGCTGCCTGAGAGAGAGGCCCTCTCGTAAGAATCACACGGACTCGTACAACTCTTATCGTGACGACTCGGCCAGACTTCACTCCTCCGTGCTCCAGACGAAATCACCAAAGGAGCACCGGGGAGATTCTTATCAAAGCAAGCAGCCCAAGGATCACAACACTGCAGAACCTACACCGAGCACCTCGGCCAAGGAGCACCGAGGGGAACCGCCATCATATCCTTATCCTCCACCTCCCACTTCCCCTCCTGTACAGCAACTGTCGCCTCAAGATCCCGCTGATAAGAGCAAAAGCATCTCTTCTTTTCCTTATAAAACTGATACGCTGACCAAAAAGAAAGAATTGAGTAACGGTGGAGGGAGCAGCGAGAAGCAATCCAAAAGATTTGGTCTCAGGCTCTTCAGGCTGAGCTTCAAGAAGGACAAACTGAGGCAGCTGGCCACCTTCTCGGCCCAGTTCCCCCCAGAGGAGTGGCCTCTTCACGACGAGGACGTGCCGACGACACCAATTCCCCGCGAGGTGGAGATGGAGATAATCCGCAGAATTAATCCTGACTTAACGGTGGAGAACGTGGCAAGGCACACGGCTGTGATGAAGAGGCTGGAGGAAGAGCGGACGCAGAAGAGCAAAGCCGGCTCTTCAGCCCAGCACAGCGCACGCAGCAGGAGGGGGAGGGGGCACAGGAGGGCCCCGCACGGCAAGTCCCGCTCGCACAGCAAGCCACGAACCTCCAGGGGAGACCCGTCGGAGGGTTCAAACTGGGATCTTCTGTTCAAGGAAAGAGATTACCGCTTCTTTAGCCACTCATTAGTCCGCTCACCTCGAGAGGCCATGTACACCTTGGAACGCCGGCGCAGCGGCGGCGCCGCATACCTGGTCCACAGCAACCCCAACATTACTGAATCGTACTGCCCAGTTACCCCCGAGTGGGACGTGTCGGGGGAACTGGCCAAGAGGCGTACGGAGATGCCCTTCCCCGAGCCGTCGCGTGGGACGTGCCAGTCGAGAGTGCAGAGGAGTCACAGTCACAATCAGGACAGGAAATCGCGCCACGAGAGGTCGGATCAAGCTAAGGAGCGTTCTCGTTCCATGGACAACGCCCTCAAGGGCCCGTCGTTGGGGGCACCGGAAGAGTTCGAACCGAGTCTGGAGGAGCGCAGCCACTACTACACTGACGATGGCACTTTGCGCGCCACGCAGAAGTCCTCCCACTACTCTAGGATCATGTTCTCTGCTGCTAAGTTCCACTCTGATTTTAATGTGCCTGATTTAGGGAAAGGGAGTTTGGACGAGTCAAGGATCCGGAGTACGATGGAGAGGAACAAAAGCAGAGACAGCTTGCCAACGTACAATGAGCTAATGGGACTTTCTCCGAAGCCCTCAACAGATGAGTACTTCCAGTGCAATACGTCAAATGAAACAATCCTAACTGCCCCTTCGCCTCAGGCAAAATCAGAATATGACACATTAACCTCATCAGGGGGACTCCGAAAGGGCTCTCCGGCTGACCGCCAAACGCCTCACCTCACCTCTCCACACACTATGGAGTACAAGGAGGACCTGTCGGCAGCAAAAGGACAGAACGGCTCGGTGCGGCTGACGCCGAGCCAGACGCCGGAGCCGGTACAAAATGCCCGTTTGACACCGCACCAACACAATGTAGATCCCGGAGGGGGCGGAGGCGGTATGGTGATCAAGAGGAAAGAGATCTTCAGCAAGGACACTTTGTTCAAACCTCCACACAATGCCTTGTCCACAGGCTACGTGGACAGCAGCTACACCAAGTCCGGCACATTGCGGAAAGCCTCACATGCCAAATCAACAGAGGCCCTAGACAATCCTGAGCCCCAGCAGCCTTCCAATTCAGCCAGTTCCTCAGCGTCACCTGCAGTTTTACAGAGCTGCTTAGAGCCAACAGTCCCCTCCGCCTCCTTTGACTATTATAATGTATCAGACGATGAGGACGAGGAAGAGGCGGAGGAGGACTCGCACAAAGAGTTGGCAAAGGCAGAGGACAGCAAAGACCACGGGGAGGGCAGTGGTAAAAGTGGAGGCACTGGCGGTGGCGGAGAGGGAACCATGCAGTGGCTACTTGAGCGGGAGAAGGAACACGATCTGCAGCGGAAACTGGAGACCAATCTGACCTTACTCAGCCCCAAGGAGACGGAGAACAGCAGCAGTCAGAAGTCGGCCCACTCTGCCCGTTTGGACAGCATGGACAGCAGCAGTGTCACAGTGGACAGTGGATTCAACTCTCCCAGGTACAGGATAGAATAAAACATTCACGCTTGTTGTTGACTAAAACCATAAAATAAAACCCAAAAATGTAGCTTCTATTAATTAGATTCCACTCAAATAGCACTTCACCACACTTATTAGATCTGGACAGATTTTTCCAGATTTATTTCTGACGGGAAGGAAGTGTCCGTGCCAGTGCACAGGTATCACGACAAGCTGCTGTAATGACATTCCTCCACCGGGCGTCGCTGTCGAGCAGAATGAAGGCTCAAAGCTGTGACGTGTTTGTTGAGCCTGAACATTGTTGGTGCAAACAGACTCAAATCTCTAAAGCTTTACGGTTGCCATAAGTAGATAAGATAATCTACTGAACACCAGTGAGCAGCATTTGGCTAATACCTATGAAGAGCTGATGTGTTGCAACTTTTAACTCTAACGTATGAGCACTATGCGGTTGCATTGCTGTCACAATTATGCATTTATTTTTATGCATAAAAGCTGCTAACGGATCTGCAAGCATAGAATCTGAACCGTATATAGAATAGAAGTGGCATTGCACTGCTGTTTTTCAAAGCTCACTTGCTATTAGATGATCAGATATTTAGATAGATTAGATAGCGATTAGATATTTATTGTGCCTCCATGAAGTCACACTTCCTGGAGCTGTAGCTGGTCTTCACTTCACGTCGATTATAGTTAACGCATTTCTTACCTTTTGAAAGTGGCAAATAATGAAAATTATTACCATTTATAATTACAATACACATTCAGATTTTGTAGACTTGACCAGGCTGCTCAGTCACTGCATAAATCTCATCAAAAAGGTCAACTGCTAATAAAGATTTTGACTTAAATTTACTATTTATGTGCAATTTTAGTCAGCCTCCTACAATAATGCTTTTCTGTACCCTCAATGATGGAACATAAATAAAACAGAAAGGTCACTTCAAGATTCTAGGCTCATTTAGACTTACTGTCTATTTTCATTTATTTATTTATTTATTTTACTACTTTTCCAGATATTTAGAGGATATTTGCGATTTTCTCACTCAATGTTGTGTTTCTGGCGCAGGACGCGTGAAAGCCTCGCATCCAATACGTCCAGCATCGTGGAAAGCAATAGACGGCAGAATCCCGCGCTGAGCCCCGGCCACATCGGCACCAGCAGCATCGGACTGCCATTCAGCTTTCGCGCCATCCCGGAACCCCCCACCACACAGCCTGAGAAACTCCAGAAGTCATCGAACTGCCTGGCCTCCATCACCAGCGTCTGACAGGCAGCGCAGACTGAGACTGGGAAGGTGGTGGAGGAGGGAGAAAGCAGGGCGCTCCACCATTTTGAGCCTCGCTTTTCTCAGCCAGTACACTCACTCTCACACACACACACACACATGCGCATACACACACGTCTTTAGACTTAAGAATCCATTTACCGGGACTGTTATGAAAACAGGCATGGCTTCAACAGACTGTTCTCACAGCTTCAAGAACTTTACTGCAAAAAAGAGAAACTACAGAATATCAAGATCACTGTAGGTGAAGAAACCTACCTGAAGATTCTTCTATCTATTCTATCAAGATTCTTGACTATTGGTATTGGAAAGTAGTAGACTATAGGATTCAAGTTACATTTGGAAATATCAAAAAAAAAAACTTTTTATATAACTTAACAATACATGTCCAATTAAATGTTCTCTTTCCTGAAATAGAGTCAGGTTTTTCAGGACGATTCAATGTATCAGCACAATGTCCAGACAATATAGGTTGATCCTCAGAACAATGAATGAAAGATATGAAAGCATAAATCAGCTCAGATTTGTGTACCACAATGCAAATGATGTATGTATACTCCATACTTTTGATATCCTAATTATTATAATGGTGGTATTAAAGATGCTATGTGACCAAAAAAAAAAGTTTGGACGTCATGAGCTGCTCTTTGCTCTTATACACCAACTGAATGTAAACGTTTATTTATGTTATTTATTTACTGTGGACGTGCAGTCACGTCGGTGCCATAAACGAGGATGCTACGCTCCACGGTGCATCCCGGAAACTGTCAGCTTGCCGGATCCCGGATCAAATATCCGGTTTTAATGGTCAGTTCTGGATTTTCTATGGTATTTATTATTTGGGTTAAAATAATGCAGTTTTTCTCACATGTTTGAAACAATTGTGCATTATTTTAAAGCAAAAGGCAGTGCTCTTTTTTTTTTTTTTGTCAAAGACAAGGATAATTAAAATGCAGCAGTTAAAGGAAAAGGAGCGAGAAGGAGCTTAGAATATTCGATTCAAGGATCGTTTCTGTTTCTATATGTACTGGAAATATGAAAACTGAAACTAAATCATCACCACAGATGGAGTAAAGATGAATAAAATCATCAAAACCACACAAACTTATCTAATCATGAAACTGGTCCTGGTGTCATTCGGGCTGCAGTTCCCCGGATGGACGGTAGGTGGAGTCAACCACGTTGTTTCCTGGACCGAGCGCCCTCTGCTGGCTAAAGGGTAGAACAGCAAATCCTGCAGGATGTGTTGCTGGGCTAAATGTGACTGAAGCTGATCTAATTAATCTCGTAAAGGTAAGTGGGTTATCCTCAACACACCCTGTGTTTAATATGGGTCAAACTCTAAAAATGTTTGTTTACAAAGCATTTTTAGCATGTCTCTGCATAGGAGCTTGTAACTATCCTGAAATGTATCATGTTATATTACTATTATTAACCAGAACAACCTAATTGAATGAACAATGAAAAGTTCTACATTTATTCTGTTTTTTGTACACGCTGCAGATTTAGGAAAAACACACGCCAACGCTGTCATCAAGGTCGTGCTTATGGCCACAGTCGATGCAGATGTGGAAAGAAAACAACCGCAAGCAGGAAGTAGTTTCCAGATTTTACTAAACTCGTCCATTGACTAATGACGGGGAAATCTGGGTGATAAATTACAACAGACAAGTTATATAGCATCAAATTTCCTGTCAGAGTACAATTATCAAGTGAAATATATTGATGACAAACAGGAAATGCCAGGATTTGTTTGATGGCTCCGGAATTGGCACTCGGTACAGAACTCGGGGCGGTCGTCTAAACAGGTAAAAAAAAAAAAAAAAAAGCAGGAATGCGCATGTGTGGGTGTATGTGTGTGTGTTTGTTTATGTGGATTTTAATGATTGACACAGAGACAGGCGAGTAAATGAGGAGCCACAGTGTGTCGGGGGGGTCACCTGGAGGTTGGCACGTGCAGCAGTGAACAGTTCCTCTAAAATGTTTGCTTTTTTTCCTTTTAAATGTCCACCTTTGCGTCACATTTCTCTCCAAATATACAGACGGGGAGGAATGTCACAAAAACGAGGATCTGGTGCGTGCGTGTGGAGAGGGTGTCTGGGAGAGCCGCTACAGACGTGACAGGCAAACGCACATGCACCACCGACACTCGCACAGGCTACATTTCCCATTTTTACGATCCCACGTTTCAAGTTCGCTACCAGAAAAAGGAACCACGAAAGGCTCCGAGGCGGGCGCGAGAGCATCGATATGCAAGGTGGTTCTAAGGCAATATTGTAGTTCCACAGGACTAGAGCTGCTGATGCAGCGCGCCGTTAGCACGCTGCGCCGCTCTCTCATCGCCATCCATATGTTTAGCACCATGGAAATCTCTCTTTCAGTCCCATTCCCAATGTTCTGACAGATGAAAATCTTCCCTTCCCACATCCTTTAAAAAAGAAGACGAAAGTTTATTTAGTTTGTTTGTTTTCTAGGATGGTGAGGACACAACGTTGGTGAAAAACACAAAAGAACACACACAACATACTGCAAGGCTTAACATCTATTAGCTTTTTGTATAAATCTCTTCCATCCCGGGATGGTCGTTCGTCAGTGGCGCGCTTTTTTTGTCCGTCTTTTCCCGCGCGAGCAAACGGTAAACCCCACGTGTTCCGCGACGGGGCGCGAAATAAAAACCGTCCGCAGCCGACCTGTGCTGGGTTAAAGTTCCCCCGCATCAAAGGATCAAAGGCAAACAACAACAAAAAAAGATTTTCCGTGAGCAGCCGTGAGGTCACACGACCAAAGTCCCTCGCCGGGCGTCCATGATTCAGGCTCGGAATATGAGTCTTTTGTGTCGCTGCATCATTGTCTGAGTAAACAGCAGCTCCCAGGTGGGAGAGAAGCGTGACGAACGGGGCTCAGTCGTCACTTCTCCACAGCTCATGTTTTCATATCCTGTTGCGTTTCCCGCCGGCGCGGCGCCACGGAGGGGGGGGTGTTCACCGAAGCGTGGCCTCCAGGAGAGGGAAGGGGTCAGGCTGTTCTTTTCTGTTGGAGATTATTTTTCTCTATTTTGCCATGATGAAGTTCGGGGTAACGGTGAGCCGCAGCCAGAGGTCGCCGGCTGCGTGTGAGGTCATTTCCTGGTGTGAAGGCTCTCCTGGAACTTGGCGCTCTGGTAGCGGAGGTGGAAGCCCTTCTTGCTAATGGTGTCGTCGCTGTGGAAGCGGATGAGCATCACGCTCCCAGGCGAGTAGATGCCTTCCCTGGGCTGTGAAAAGGAAGATAAACATGACGAATGTAAAAACGTATAGAAATTCAAGTCACGATGCACTTATTACAAATTTAAAACAACCCTTACCCCTGAACCACAGAAGCGGCCGAGCCGATGCGAGTTCTGCTCATACCCATTATACAGCTCGATGTAATCGTAGCCGCAATCGGCCTCCTCCTCCACCTCGAAGGTAATGAAGCTCAGCTCGATGCCGTAGCCCTGCTCGGCGGTCAGCAGCCACTCGCAGTCGGTGTGACCGGGGTAGTTGTTGTCCCCAAACTGGGAGTGAGAGTAGAGGTTCTTCTGACGAATGTCTGCCTTCAGACGACCTCCACACTCTTTAGGGATTAGAATAGAAAATCTGAAGTCTTTAAAGATTCAAAGAAATTCAAAGATTTTCCCCTTACAGAGATTCGTATCCGTGCGATTACTGGTAATAACCACTAGAGGGCGATGTTGCCCCTAAAACTTAAATGATCAATTTACGCATTGGAGGGCGCACACACACACACACACCTGTTGAATGTGTGGCTTGGAAGCCTTTTCTCTGCACGGAGGCATCAGAGATGAAGCGGAGGTACATTTTGTTGCCTGTGGAGATCAGATGCTCAGGAATCTTGCTGCCACACAGTCGACCCAAAATGGCCGCCTGGTCGCCGTCGCCGTCGAAGGCCTCCAGGTGGTCGTATGCGCATTCCTGGTGTTGCTCGATCTCAAACTCATTGAAGGTCTGGCAGAGCAGAGTCAAACCAAGAAACAGCTTTTAAATGTAATCTAAAATGTCACATTTTGAGAAAATGCAGATGAATTTAGGATAAACCCCAAAACTGTACTTTCAGAATCAACATTCATCATAATATGAGCAACTGTTAATACTTGGAGGTCATCTGGGGATGTTTTTGTGCCTCTCCAGAATGTCTAAAAGTCATATTTGCATCTTTAATCCGACCCAGCGGAACCTGCCTCCTCCCTCGCCCGCACATCGTTTACACACTGACACACGTGCACGCAGTCACGACTCAGGAGCTCACCAGGCCACCGTGGGGTGAGTCATAACACCTGCAGGCCTCTCTCCCACACAGCTATGCACCTCTGATGGCGGCAAAGCTGCTTTTAACAAAGCAGACAGAAGGTCAGAGATTTCTGGGATCTCTGGGATCTTTGACCACTTCCAGATGTTCAGAAATATGGCTGGAGTGAGATATTGATTTGTGGCTTTGTTTTCTGCTCTCGTGCACGTTTGCGCGCGTGTGTGGACGGAGGAATTTGGATCTATAGTAGGAGCAGCAGCAGTGTGATACACATTTCCTGCAGCGGGACCAAATGTCAGGTTCAGGACATGCCTAACCATGCATGGTATAGATTATTTATGGAGCAGCTCCACAGGCAAATGTGAGGATTTGTTCTGGACCTCGGCAACATTTCTTCTGTTTTAGACTAAATACATAGAAATCTATCGTGGAAATAGTTCAAATGCAACTTTGTCTAAACAAATGAGGGCAGTTTTTCTGGTCCACATGTCAAAAAAGAGCCTTCTCTTGGCTAACACGTTAGCGTCAAGGTCAGCCTTACGTCTATGAAGCGCCTGACGTGTGCGTTGCCACATTTTGAGCTTAAAAGCACCACCAACCATCTACACTAATGCAACTGAGACAGAAGGAAGTCCCTTAGCATCAGAGCTAACACTGTTAGCTAAACACCATCTGTCTGAGCTGACGTGCAGACCCAGGAGATCATCCGCCTCTCCTCCAGACCATTAATAGTGCTCAGAGTGGCTAAACGGCCATTTTATACCAACAGTAGCTAAAAAAAGTCAGATCAAAACAGAAAAAGGTTTTTGTGTACACAGTCCAGCATTCCAGCACACACACACACACACACACACACACACACACACACCAAAAGACACACATACACACAGAAAGGATGCAGATGGCCACTGCCTAAGGCCTCTTTCTAACGCATGAGCACACACTCGCTGTTAGCCTGATTAGACAAACGTGCACGTTCTCCCCCATTCACTTTGGAGTTCCTTAAGTGGAACACGGGGCAGCGGGATCAGCCCGAGGCCTCCCTCCATTAAATGACCCCACACACACAATAGTGTGATGGTGAAGAGGAGGATGCCAGAGAGGGGTTTGACAAATCTGCGAGCACGATTCCGGCACACTCACTATCTTTACACGGTGTCCCGGAGTGGCTGTGATGTCCCACGTGCACTCCTTACGGCTGGGATACTTGTCCGGCCAGTTGGGGCTGCTCAGGGTTCCAGTGGGACTGTGGATCTTGTGTTCACACTCAGCTGAACACACACACACACACACACACACACACACACACACACACACAGAGGAAGTTAAAATCATGGCGGCACAGGAAAAGGTCAGAGGAAAAGGGGGGGGGACACAGGATGGAGAGAAACCAGAGAAGCAAAAGAGAGAGGAATGACTTCAATGAAACACATCCTGATGACGAGTTTGGTGTGAAGATCACACAAATGCACACACGCAAAGGCTCCGCCACACTGGAACACAAACAAACATGTAAAATCCATCCCGTCGCTCGAAGATTTTACTAAATCAGTGCTGAATCTGAACATTATTTGGAATATTGAGGGCCGTAAAATGGATCTTTCATTGAAGCCTACCTCCAGACTGGCTTTAGCCATTCCAATGATCACTTTAAATCTAAATTTTCTAATACCTGAGCCTTTTGTATCAGTAAACGCCTCAATGAATCTCTATATTTAGAGACCTTTAGTGCATTTCTAGAAAAATTAACAACTTAAATTATTCTCAGATGTTTTAAACATGTAAATATAACCATCTTTATTGTCCAAATACACAAACACATCATCGGCATAGAGACAAATGACTGAGCAAGTACAGGTAGGGAAGACATTTTGTAAAATGAATATAGGGTTCGATAGAGATAAATGTTTACAATAATGCAGCCAAACAACAGGGAGAAAAGGTTCCTAAGACAAAAACGCTCATGTGAAGGTTAGAAAGGTTAGTTTTTAGCATTGTCCCAACTGTCTTACTAGCTTACATGCTATATTTTGCAAATATAATCCAACCTTATATTTGTAGCATGCAGGAGGTGTGTGAATAAATGTCTTGGCTGACATGATGGAAAACAGGAGACATGCATGAGACAAGAGGACACAGTCTTTTTTTTATTTATGTAAACAATGAGGCGGAATAATTCACAAGAACATCCTTTATAAGTGAATCTAATCTATTTTTAAGTACAGAAGTCATATTTTACACATCTGGATACCCTGATACGCAAATGACATGAGTTTAGACGCCACAAAACAGCATTTGATGCAATAATAACAATATATTTATATAAGCAGGAGTCAAATAAAGGAACCTCCAGATGTTTAACAGGTAGAAAACAGCATCTGTAGAGGGTTTGAGTAGTGGTGCACGATGGTGGTGATGGTGCACACTTCCACAGGTGACATTGATATTTCACATGTAAACAGCATGTCATGCCATTTACCATCCACACAAACTACATGAACACACACATGCTGTGCGATGGGAATATGGATTTACATGAGTCTGAAAGGTTAGTAAGCCAACACACACACACACACACACATGCAGAAGACAGGAAACTGAAGCTTTCAAGGCCCCAGATGTTTGAAACATGAGTTTTTACGAGCAGCACCGGGAGCCTTTGGTGTGGGGCACACGTGTGTAGCGATGCGGCGAGTGTGCGCACGTTCAAAAGTTCAGCTTCAAAGAGCAACGAGGGTAATATGCCCAAAACACACGTCACACTTACTGACTTCCAGGCGGAGCAGTTTCAGGTCACTCCAGAAGCGTTTCAATTTTCACTAACTTCAATGTTCCTTTATTTATACAATATTTGGTCATGTAAGAGTCCCAGAATATGAAGTGTTTCTTGTGAAAGACATGGAAAGTAAAAGGACAACGTCCGGAATATCTGGGAAATCGTTTTTCCAAGGATGGACGACACCTTGGGTGTGGCGTCAACCCTATGGCTTTCCTGCGCTCTGATTGGCCGAGGGGATTCCTCTGTGTTTTTACAGGTGGAGGTCTGTGTAGTGTAAAGTGTAAACTTGTTTGAGACTTTTTCTGCACATTCCAACTAAACAGCTCTGCCTGCAAGTGTAGAATAAATAAAAAAGCACGGTTCTCCAGTAAAAAGAGTCTAAACAGAGTAGCTGTAATGTGGCCGGTGACCGCTCTTGTGCATGAGCACATGCTTGTGCGAATGCGGCAGCACGTGTACGTGTGAGCTGATGGGCTTGTGCCGGTGCGTGTGCGGGTGTGAGTGCACGTGAAACCCACCTTCCTTACAGTCATGTTTGTTCTCATGCAGTACAAAACCGTGGCGGCACTGACAAACGTACGAGCCGACCGTGTTGATGCACTCGTGCTGGCAGCCGCCGTTGTCCTTGCTGCACTCATCCTTGTCTGTGAGAGACACACACGCAACACGTCACTCATGTGGAGGCAGTGTGTGTGTGGGGGGGGGGCATCAGAGAAAGAGTGATATGACAGGAAGGAAATACAAAAGTACAGAAATATGTTGCAGTCATGCAAACATGCTCGCTAGCAGGACTGCAAGATATTAATCGCTACTTGGCCCAACTGTCAGGCTGCGAAAGGGTTAAAATCAAGACAGAACACTTGAACCCGTCCCCGGAAACATGTCCGAGAAAACCATCGACCGCCCCCTTGTGGCAGGAGGCGGTCTTGCAAAAGAAGGGAAGTGTTAATGTGTAATTATCACAATGGCTCCACGAAGGGTTAAGTTATACTCGGAGCGTGTGCGGTTCTGTTGGCCTGAAACGTCTGTGCTGCTCTCTGGGGTCAAGGTTGCGGTGGAGCCGCCTCAGGCTCTGGCTCTGAAAACTGTCTGCCTTCATATCAGCGCCGCTATGCTCGGGCTAGGTCAGCACAGCTTCTTCACCCCGCACTGTAAAATGTTATAAAAACCTTCTGTCATCACATCTGGATCTCCAGAGCCTGCACAAGTTCACAGAAGCCACCAAAAACCCTTAAAAAGTTATTACATTCTTACCCCCCTATTTTGAGCGTGTGCTAGCTTAGCGAGATATGTTAGAAAATTCCAACTTTGGGGAGTGTGGCTGGCTGGGATATGTATATTCAAACATTATGTACGTTGTTGTCTTTGGAAGCAAAACTGACTTTGTTCCAGTTGTTAAGCTAAGCTAAGATGAGCTAACCCACACAGAAGTGGAAAGATTCTGATTTAACCGACGGATTTTCATCTGTTCGACACCGTGGCTTCAACGGTGTTGTGTCAGAGAGGTGAGGATTTACAGCCGACCACACAGACAGACGGACAGAGAGAGAGACAGAGAGAGGGAGATAGAGGGAGAGGGAGACAGAGAGTGAGAGAGAGAGTGAATCAGATTCCTATGAAGAGATTTGAGATTAGAGACAGACACTGAGACTCACCTCAAATCAACAGCAGAATCAAACTAGATCTGCTTTTAATGAAACCACTAAATCCTCCCTCTCTCACAATGTGTGTGTGTGTGTGGGTGTGTGTGTGTGGGTGTGTGTGTGTGTGTCTGTCTCTCTGTCTGTCTGCCTGTGTGTCTGATGTGGTATTACTGTGCTATTGTGGGCTCCTACCACTGGCTAAGAAGCTTTGCAGCCGATGCTACACCGTGTCCATTGTGGTTTTCTTCAGGTCATGCACACAATACCCACACAATACGCGCGCACGCCCACGCGCGCACACGCCGGTGTGGATTAGGAGTTCACGGGAGGCCAGCGGGACCTCCCAAAAGTTGCTTGATCTTTGCCAAAACCATCAGACTATGGACGTTTAGGCTCACTAAAGCCACACACATGCGCAGCGACGGCACGGAGCAGGCACACGTGCACGCCCCAGGTGTTTTCAAAGTTTTATGAGCGCTCATCTCTTTGGAAGAAATTGTTAGATTTAATGTCATCTCAAGTAAACGTCCAACAAATTCATCTGTTCTCATTTGTTGTGTTTGGGCCGGAGGATCACGGCAGTGTCTCACTTCCATGCGACACTTTATGTGGCAATAAAGAAGAAAAGTTATTATTCCATTTTGTTCCCTCTATTGTTCCATATATGTGACATGGAAATGGGACAAAGCACGTGTTTCCCTCTGGAATAGAATGGATTCATCCATCCCATTCCCTCACATTGCGGTGGTCCCGGAGCCAATCGGAGACACCTGCTGTGAGGTCGCGTTACCTCCGACCGTTGGCGAGGTGGCCGGCTTGTTGTCGACGTGACCCCGTGCGGGGGATCGGCTGCGCTCTGTGTCCCGGCATGACTCAAACACAACCAGACGCTCTTGACAGTGAGGCAGCCTGTCTGATGGAGGGAGGGCGGAGCGCCACGTGGAAACGGGCGAGCCGGCGGAGGCTCGGGAGACACAGCAGCACAGACGGACGTGACACGTGGATACGGGCAGGGGAACACAGGAGTATGCACACAAACACACACACACACACACACACTGCGCTAATCCTTCCCCATCAATTGACACAATAAAATTACCCTCCAAAACAGTGTAAAACAGCTAACTACTGATATTGTGTTATGTAGCTTACCCAGTATATATCTATTATATTATCTCCCCATCACACACACACACACACACACGCACACACACACACACACACACCGAACGGCTGAGTCTTACCTGAGAAGAAGTGCGCCTTGAAGCCTTTCTTTGAAACGGTGTTGTCGGATTTGAACTCGATCCTCATGTTGTTGTACTGGGACGTGATGACCTCGGGGACCTCGGTGCCGCAGTATTTCCCATGCAGCTTAGAGTCGGAGGAGAGGCCGCTCCGCACCTCCACGTAGTCGTACTTACACACCTGAAGGCACGAGTAAGTGTCACCTGAAAACGGCGCCACACACACACACACACACACGTACCAACTGACTGTGCTCTGATTACCTCATTTCCCTCCAGCTCAAAGGCCTCGAACTGCATGGAGATGCGATACTGAGTGGGGGCAACCACCTGCCACACGCAGTTCTTGTTGGGCGGATACTCCTTGGGCCAGCCAGGTGTGCTGATGGTGCCGTTCAGCTTGGAGAGGAGGCCGCCGCACGCCGCTGGAAATACAGGGAGGGTTGAGACACCCGAGGAAAGCAACAAGTGCAGGTAAGACACCTCTTGAGCCCTCTAATGCAGAACAGTGACCACGATTAGCCTCTCCACATCGCATGCTAAGCTAAGCCGCAGTCATTTTCACATACGACTTTGAACATCCACCGTCATGACTGGATTTCCCACACGTGAACTCAGTCGGGACGCCACAAAGCAAACAACAGCTCCCGAAAGATGAAACAAAACCACATCATTTGACTGGTTTACTGGCTTTTCTTCTCCCGGCGTTTGAAGTGGGTTTTGTTCCGTTGTTTACCCACGAAGATCACGAGGGCGGTTAATTGATTTCAAGAGATTAAAGACCCTTCGCAGCATTCGTGGAGCAGAGCGTGACTTCATATCAGAGGGTGTTTTTTCCCGTTGATGGAGGATGTGTGTGTGTTTTTTGTTTTCTGCGACGACTCATATCCTTCAAAAACAAGCGCTGATTCCGACACACGGTTACCTTCGCAGCTCTTCTTGTCTGGTGCTAGCTCATATCCCGGGTCACAGGCGCACTTGAAGCTGCCGAGAGTGTTTACGCACCTCTGCTCACATCCACCATTGTCTGGCTTGGCACACTCATCCTCCTCTGGAAGAAAAAAAACACACACGTCAGAGCACATTGTACACACATGCGGTGAGGAATGTTTCTGTGAAAAAAAGGACACCATGAACTTTCTCATTAGCGGCAACTCGTGACATAAAATGGCGATTTAGTGATGCTAATCATGGCGCCTCCAAAATTCATTATTATGTGTTGTTGGGACGCACCTTTGAAAAAGTTAGCTGCAAATCCGGCCTTGTTAACCGTCCCGTCGGAGACGAACTTCATCCACAGCGTGTTTGAGGTGGAGCGCACGTCCTCGGGCTTGTCGTAGCCGCAAAAACGCCCGATCAACGGGCTCGTCTCCAGGGGGCCGTCTCTGACCTCCAGGTAGTCGTAAGCGCAGCTGTCGTGCCTCTCGATCTGCGAAAAGACGAATATTTGCTGGCAAAACTGTGGCTTTCGTGGATTTGCCAGTTGATGTTGGAGGGAATGTAAATTGGTACAAGTTAAATTTCTGTTCCGACTACACACACACACACACACACACACACACACACTATTGCCTTATTAACTTCCATATAAGCGTGAGATTTGACCCAGACATTCCTTGATTCATTCACACACGCGTGAGTGGACAAAAGAAACACACACACACACACACACACGTGCGCGCGTGGCAGTCTTGAGTCACCTCAAAGGCCTGGAAGCTGAGGCCAACGTTGTATCCTTCAGACACCGCGATCCTCCACACACACTCCTTGGAGGGTCTGTAGTCGTCGGGATAGTTGGGAGACTGGATCTGCCCGGAGTCCTTGGCGATTTCTCCCCCACAGATCGCTGCACCCAACACAGATTAACAGATTAACTCAGGGAAACTCGATCTGAGACACAGGTGTAGGCATCGACGCATTTTTTTGTTCTCTGCCTCCAGGACAGAGGATCTACTGTACCTTCGTAAATGGCAGCGAAGCCTTTTCCCACCCAGTTGCTGCTGCTGCGGAACTCGATCCACATCCTGCTGTCACTGGAGATCAAGACATCAGGAACTTTATCGCCGCAGAATCTGCCTGTTAAGAGTCCGACGTGACAAAAAAAAACACCTGTAAGACTCCAAACCCGCGCTGACCGGCTCAACTAGTCTCCAAACAAACGTCTCCTTTCAATCCAACGACAAACGGTTAATTTAGCTCCATATTTATCACCACACTTCCTCTGTGAATGGGCTGGATAAACGAGAGCCTGATTACTAATTCCTTCTCACCGAGCAGCGGGGCTTTCCTCCAGTAGCCATCCCGAACCTCGATGTAGTCGTACCAGCAGAGGCTGCTTTTATACAGATCCATGGTGGTGAAGTTCAGGATGATCTGGAGGAAAGAGGAGGCTTTTTAACCAGGGAGGCTGCACATGTGGGCGAAGGCAGGGTAAATGCCTGGATGGGTCGCCAGTTCATCGCAGGGCCCTTTGTGAGCTCTTGTGTGTTTGGTACCTTGCTCAAGGGTACCTCGGCAGTGCTCTGAAGGGGTTTTGTGAAACGTTTTGCCCTCATTTCCACTTCTCCCCTACAGACTGAGCTAACACCGCCACTGAGATAGTGTGATATTATATAAAACATGTGCGTGTGTGTGTGTGTTTGTGCATGTGTGTCACCTTTTCTCCAGGCGTCACAGATATTCTCCAGACACAGTGTGTGTATGATGGATATCCATTAGGGTAACCAGGAGAAGAGAAATTTCCCATTGAATCTTGAAGTGTCTCTCCGCAAGCTGCAGCACGCACACACACACACACACAAACACGCACGCACACACACACACATCGTTACATTTCTGTGGTGACCCTCCCATCCTTCCAGCTGTGCTCTCACCCAGTGATAATTGATTACTTGTTTATCACTAAACAACATATGGCTCATATGTCCAGCGTGATTGTGAACGTCTCGGTCGTCCCATCAAGTTTACCAAAATTAATCCACCACACACACTCAGTGTGTTCCAGACAAACGCTCCATCCAGGCTTTGCCAGAGATAATGTCTGGATTTTCTGACTGTGCATGAGGAAGCCCCGTTTCTCGTGCGCTCTGGAGGGTTTGATTCAACAGCTCGGAGGCTGCAGGATGTTATTAGGGCGGTTCAGCCGTCTTAAACGTTGCTGTCACCCTGCGCTGCGGTGTTGTTGCATGACTTCCTGTTTTATTTTGAAAAGCAACTCTTCTTTCAGGTCACTTGTCCTTCCCTCAGGCGTCACCTACTTGATTGTCCTCCCTAATTCCTGATTGTCCTCCCTAATTCCTGATTGTTCCCACCCGTTTGTCGCTGCCCTTATGTGTATATCAAGCCTGTGTCTTCCTGTTGTCCGCTCCAGCCTTACTTCGAACCCTTGTTTCATGCTATTGTCACTTTTTCCCTTTGTGTTTCGCCTCCTTTTAGGAGAGTTTATTTTGAGTTTTGTAGAATTTTGTCGAACCTCTATTTTAGAGGGGTGTATTTTATTTTGGTTGATTTTTTGTGATGGTCACTCTCCAGTTTGGTTTATAGTTTAACAGGATTTTATTTTCCCTCCTTCAGGCGCGATCTTTAGTTTAAAGTTCTGCAGCCTGTCTGTTTTCTCAAGAGGCTTATTGGTTCTGTTAAAGTTGGCATCTGAGTCCTGCTCTGACACCCCCCCAGTAGAGTCACACTGTTAGACAATTTTCTATATAAATACAGATTGATTGATTTTGATTTTCATAAAGTAACCATCAAGCCAATGACTCCTTTACTCCTTTACTACTCATTCCCAGTGTAACGCAGCCGCTCCTTCTCAAAATGAGGTTAGCCAAGTGTGCCCATCCTACCCCGTCACGCATTCTGTTGTCCCCCCCCGACGCCCCGGGGCTGTGTTCATCTGTCAGTGAATATGGCATCACTCAGATTTGACCTTAGAAGGTCGAAGTTGTCTAGTTCCAGCTGAGACACACAAACACAGTTTTGTTCCCCCCGGAGCCAGAGTGAGTTTAGAGAAAATGTTAGATTAGTCAAACTACGCATGTGTGTGTGTGTGTGTGTGTGTGTGCAGCACTTGAGATCATAAACCTTTATGACATTAATGCGCAGCTCAGCTTGAGAGGGAACCCAAATGACGTCAGGACCGTGCTGGAGGGACGGTGGGGATGCCAGAACGGAGAGGCTTAAGCGGAGAGTGTGTGAAATGTGTGTGTGAGACATTGGCAAAAACAAATTACTCAGCTTTACTTCTGGAAGGGGAGGGAAAACTCTGCCAAACACACACACACACACACACACACACACACACGGCGGTGTCAAAAGGTACCAGTACCTGGACATCTATACAGCTTCCTTGCCTGTGCAATGTCTCCTTTACTCAGCCTGGTCCGCTGGCCGATGGCAGGCCGGACCCCGTTTTCGTCTCTGGATGGAAGGATGGTGTCGAGGAACATCCCCCTTCAGAGAGGAGACAGGAGTTTGTAGGTGTTTGTTTTAGGAGATGACCATATTTAGTTGGCTTTACTGCAGCGATGAGCTAATGCGCCACTTTTCTGGCCACCCCTGTGATAAATGGTTACCTCGAGAAGGTGTTCCTGGCGTAGTGCATGATGCTGTCAAAGTCATAGGGCTCCCCGAGAGAGTTTACCTCCCCCGGCTCCATTTTGAGGAAGTTGTACTCCTGGCCTGGAGAACAATCACTCAGGTTTACTAACTAGCATCAACGCAAAGAAATAAATCTGGGGGTAAAGATGGAGTTTACTGGCAAACACACACCAGAGCACTTTAAGATGCTTAAATCGGAGTGTGTGTGGTGTGTTTCTAAATATAAAGACGGGTCCGGTTTGATCATAACCTTCAATTTAACACATGTCAGACTGCGCTGGTGCAGCGGCATGTGTGAAGGAACGAAAATTGAGGTGACATCACTCATCAAAGGTCTCATTCACACTCCAACATGGCTTTGACACAAGTGCGAGCCCACAGAGCTGGCTCTAAAAAAAAAAAAGAACCAAGTGCATCCTGGGTACCGCGTCTCACCTGGCTGGATGTTATCCCGGATGATGGTCACGTGATCGTCACGGTCGGGCCGCGTGTGCTCGTGCCAGAAGCCGATGACGTGACCCAGTTCGTGCACCACGATGCCGAATTTGTCACAGTTCTTGCCTATGGAGATAGCCTGGGGCCCGTTGCCACGACGACCCACATAGGAACAACACCTAATAAGGATTAGTAGGAAGTTGATAGCAGCGAGATGAGATGATTTTTTTATGGCACATTTGAAGAAGGCAAACACACATACACATACACACTCACACACACACAAGCACACACACACGCGCACACACACACACACACAAACACACAGTATTAAGGATTTCCTGCCCCGTACTAGATCAACGAGAGGAAAAGCGTCAGGATTTATTTACATGCAGCGTTCAGATAACGTTTCTAGTTTCATAACCCAATAAGAAAGAGCTGTGAGAATTCACATATCTCTGCTCACAGAACACAAACACACGCACGCACGCACACACGCACGCACACACGCACGCTCTTTATATCTGGTTAGCCGAGACTTCAGTGCCAGGCTAACAAATCTGATTAAAGTTATCCAGGGAGCTGATTGCAGCGTAAGGATCAGGAGTCACTGGAGTATATGGAGTCTTTTTCGCACAGCTCTGGTCCTGAATACGAATGAGTGCAGCCACCAAACGTGCAACAGCGCGAGCGTGTTCGACTGTAACGTGTCCCTTTTTCTCCTGCAGCCGTTTCTTAGGCTGTCGCACACATAGCGGACCCGCAAGCTGTCGGGTATTTATACTTGAGATTAAAGTGTCTAATCTCTGATGGAGCCGGCCTCTCGGAAGACAGGAGCCGGCCGGCATCGCCCGCAAACGTGCACGTCTTTTCATCGTGTGCACAAAAAACTTGTTTGCAGGCCAGCGCCTGTTTGTTGACATCCTACTTTCCAAACCTGAAGGCGTTTTGAGCTCGGGCTCCCTGCGTTTGGACAATCTTTACGACTTCTTGCAGTGCCACCGCGGCACAAACGCGCCCTGACCCCCGCCGCGCCGCCGCTCAACAGAACAATGCGCTCTTGCAGAGTGCGAGCACAGAAAAAAAAAAAAAACCCTGCAAAAACATACAAAAAAAACATGGAGTGCGCGGTGTGATTGGTGGGTCGGGGGGGGCAAGAGGAGCGGAAGGAAAGCGGCGCTATTGTTGAGTGAACGCATCGCCTCTCGGTCGGCGGCGAACACACAACACACGCAAACGCACAAACATGCGCGGAGAGTGGCAGAGCTCACCCGCAGGGTCTGTAGGTAAATACGATGTAGCTTTCCTCGTCTGTCTTCTCGATGAAAGACACACATGTCTGTTTCTCCCAGTGACGCATGGCCTGCTTGAACATCGCCCTCTGAGTACCTGAAAACACACACGTCACGTTCCACCCCGGCCTCCTTCCATCCTCTCTTTCCAGTCACATACCAGTGAAGTTTCCTCCTATAATGTAGGGAATGACGCCTCCGGGCCATATCCTCTCCGCTCGAGACGTGGCCGCTCGGGTAAAGCGGCTTTTTACGACACTCCCAGTCTTTCCAACTTTTCCAGTTTGGCTTTTTGGACTGGCTGCTGCTTTGGTTGTGTTCTTCGGGAGGAAGTCTGATGGTACACGGAATAAAAAAAATTAATCTATCTTTAATCTTCTTCAGGGTTGGACTCCAGCACACACATTTAAAATACAGTTTATTCAAATATCTGAGCCATTTATAGAGTCATTCAAACATTCGCTCCTTCCGTGGTTGAGCTTCGTTTACATTTCCCAAAAATCTAATTCACCACGTTTTAGGTCTTTATTAACCCTCAAAGGTAAAAATGCATCCGAGCGATCTTTATTTTATTTCTTTCCATTTAGGGGATGTGACAGTGTGTACTTTACACTGATTGCTTCACACTGATCTATAATTGATGTTTTCTGGCTGGATTTCGCAATAAAATGTTGTCATACAGGAGAGAACCGCCATTAATGCTTGTGCTAGATCAGGGGTCACCAACACAGGGGTCACCAACACAGGGGTCACCAACACAGTGCCCGTGGGCACCAAGTCGCCCGCAATGACCACATGAGTCGCCCGCAAGCCTGTTCTAAAAATAGCAAAACTCACAAGTGAGGTGCGTCTAAGAAAAAATTTTCTACCGCTATTTTTTTAAAATCACACCTGCATTTACATAGATTTTAAAGTGACAATGTTTTAAAAATAAATAAAAATATAAATAAAGTGAAGGTGAACTCTGACCTAGTTCAAAGGTCAGTATTGTGCGCATGAAAGAACCTTTGCGCTTGTGGAGAATAAACTAGCAGTGGAGTGCAATTTTCTATCCAAAAAACATGGCAAAAACAAGACAGTAAATTTATCATTTTCAAAGTGAATGGGAGGAAGAGTAATTTTTTACTACTGTGAAAGGAAGGTGTGTATGTTGCATTTGTGGGGCGACTGTGATGACGGCGAAGCAGCACAATGTGGAGCGACGCTTCACTACGCGTCATGAAAGCTACAATGCTAACTACCCACCCTACTAAACTGTGAGTGGACGACAACCGGTGGAGGTCTTTAACGTCCTTATTGTGCCGAACGAATGGTCGCCTGCAGTCAAAACCGATGAGAGGTTCTTACCGAGGCCAAACCTGCGTATTCTCTCCAGCAGCAGATACAATGATCCTCTTTTCTTCGAGGTTTCGAGCTCTTCCAGGCCACCTGACACACACGGGAGAGTCGAGAGTCAGAACACAAACAAAATACAATCGGTGCTGATAACCTCGGGTCGCCGCTGTCCACTTCCTTCCTGCCCAAAGCGCTTCAGTCTGCAGCCGTCGGACAATAAGGTTTGGAGAGGAAACCGAGAGGACGCGTTGACGGCCGAGCGAGAGTGAGATGTCCGCTCACCAGATGTGTGTCCCTGCCGGGGGTGCGAGTGCGAGTGCTGCGTCAGGTCTATCGTCCTGTCGATCTGGAACATGCGCAGGTCCTCCTCGTCTAAAGCGATGTCGCCCCAAAACGCAGCTGGAAGGTAAAAATCCCGTAAGACTGAAGCACAGATATCTAATTAAACACACTCTTGAAGCGTTGCTTTTGGATTAAAACGCAAATATTATTATATTATTATAATAATTATTATATATTTCTGCAGCCGGATTATTTTAGGTTCGTTTCAGTAAGAATAATAATCTCCATGCAACCAGATTGTAGGCGAAACTTTGTGGATCATCATCGCTTAACTTTTCAGTCACCGTAACCGTTTCTAAGCAGTTTCCAGGCCCTGAACTTTTTAAATATACAGAACCCGATAATAGAAGTCGTCAAACGTCTGCAGGTTTTGTAGAGGTGGGAGAAACATGACATGACGCCGTTGCACAGCAAGGGCAAGAGGAGTCACGAGGGAGGACGACCGGCGCCAAAATGTTATGAAAAAGCCCAAATTAATCGTCAGATGGTTCAGTTTTAGCCACATCTGAAAGTTCTAGCTTGATAAGCTCAAAGGTTGTGTCTACATTTTCTGGACCCCAAAAATTCTTGACCAAATGCACCAATTTTGGACCACAACATGGATAAAAATTACCAAACTCTGGTGAAACGCTCCTCATTTCTTCAAGTGTTCAAGCACTAAGAAAATCTGGAAATAAGGGAATTGAGTTTATGTTGGGAAAATCTGGTTATTTTAGCTGTAATAATGTGTTAGATAGATAACCATATCTGTCGCTCTCTCTCTCTCTCTCCCTGTCTCATACACACCCACTCCCATATACACACACACACACATACACACACACACCCTGGTGGTCTCACTGTGGTCTGATAATCAGGCCATGTAAAAGCCTTTTGGCAAGCGACACTCCCACCAATGTTCCCTCCCATTCTTGGATAACTTCAGCCTCCCACTCCTGATCCTCACATTCCCATTCCTCCAAGAACATGATTTTTCCAGCATTTGTGTGCATTTAAGCTGCTGCTAAAGGTTTTGATAAAAGGTGGCTATTCGAATGAGATTCAAACGTAACAATGCGCTCAAAAAAAGCACATCTTTCATGCTTTGTTCTCCAATTTTTCTCGATTTATGTCACCCCACTTGCTCCCCATCTACAGCAGAGCCCCTGACAATGAAGTGGGTGATAACCATCGCTGAAAGATTAGCTGAGCGGTGACCTCCGCAGGGATTCGAGACACTAATATATTGACAATGGCACAAGAGAAGCTTGTCACCTTGCTAATCATGATCTCCACCAAAGGAAACGGGGGGTCAGGGTGCCATTGTGCTTGACTGTGAGCTATTGTTGCCCTGAGAAGCTGCAACCACAATGACCACAGATGGTTTCCAAATCATAATATTAGATAGAGGCTGGCATATTTGTCTTAATGGTGATTTAACGGGAGAGCTGCTGTATTGTCTTAATTGTCTGCGGTGGCTATAATAAATCATGTGTAAACAATGCTACGTATTCCAAGAGTATTACTGGAGACCATTAAACTGATGTTTAATCACTAACAAGGGTGCATATGTGTGCGTTGATGCTGGGAAAATAAAGATTTATGTATTGAACATTAATTTTTGGGTGCTAAATGTCGTTATCCTCCTACAGTTTGCAAGGCTGTGCAGACATGGGTGTTTCCATCTCCATTCTTGCATCATTCAAATGTCCCTGCAGATCTGTAAAACATTGAACGCATTTAACAGCTCAATAAATACGGTTTTATATACTTAAGCAATTTGAAATGTGCAGTTCGGAAGATCAAAGCTCTTTATATCCTTGTGAAGAAGCTGATGTCTGACTGGCTTTACCGTATAAAACTGTACAAATAACAGAATTACAACTACAAACTGTGCCTAACTGGTGTCCTGGAGACAAAAATACAACAAAAAGGCTCCATAAAAATCCCCATCCATGTCATAAAATCTGACGCTTTGCCAGTAAAATGCAATTTTCTGCCTCTTGCATTAACGCTGACCTAAATTTATCTGGCGTGTCAGCTATGATATGCTCCAGGATGCTAGTTTAAGCCGTGTGACAGTTTGTGATATTACACACCCCTCCACTGGAAAAGTTCAGGACCAGAGAAACTGTTAAAAGTTTTCCAGAAAGCAGCAGCTTGATGCCAAGAGACACACAAACAACTCAAACGGGCAGGAGGGAGAGAGCGGCTCGGCTCGGCTTGGGTCCATTGATTGTTTGGGTCTTGTTAATCCATAAAGATGCCATAAATAGCCCAAAGTCAAAGCAGTGGGTGCGGAGGGATGCAGACAGTGAGACAAGGCGCTGCAGCACGGAACGTATTGATCCCCGAACCCCCAGGAAGATCCCAGGAGAACTACATCATGCTGACCAGAGCCTTATTGTTCGCCCTTCAGCAGGGGCACTGCAGCAAACAAGCACACAAGTAATGCACCAAAGTCCCTCACACACTCCCAGCAGCTCCCAGCAGGGCGGCTGTGCACCAGTTTGTGTCGCATCGATCAACTTTCTCAAGCAGTCGCCACTCGCGTCGACTTTCTGCGGGGTTTGTTCTGCAGCCCAATGCAGAAACGAGGGGGGGGTGCTGGGTGTGAATACTGGGAGAGGAACTGGGCTTCAACAGTGTGATATCACGTCCTGCCATCTTCTCTGCAGACCCCCCCACAAGCGCTCCTCGGTTAGAGGGGGCCGGTGTTGGACAGCCACCTTCAGGTCCTTCTAGAGACATTAGGGGTAATCAACCAAGTCCTACAAGGCCCCATAATCCATCTGGGTTTTCTGTCCCACCAGGTAGCCAACTGCTGTCACAAAGAAAACTGGGATCTCTGGTGAAAGGGCCTCTGGGATGGATTTGATGACCACTGGTTTAGGGTCACTCTCTTGCTGGAACCTGAACCTTCAGCCCAGTGAGAGCTCCTGAATGCACTGGATCAGGTTCTAATTTTGTTGCTCCAATTACTGTATTTGGACTCCATCTAAGGCACAGAACCCTCTCAAAGAGGATCAGGAGAAATGATCTAAGGGTCAAGGCTGAGGGTAGAGCCTCTGGATACTGTCTTCAACATGAAATATGAGGGACAATTGCATGTTTACTGCCTTCAAACCAGATTAATCACGTCCCTGTCAGATTGTTTAAATAATTGACTTGTGTTTTTATTATTATTCATTACTGAATTATGCAGTCGCGCTGTACTCACTGGGGTGTAGCTAAAACACACACACACACACACACCCACGCTGAGCTCCTCATTAAGTAAATATAAGGTCATACTGTGTGTTAGTGTGTGTGAAGCAGTGTAACATGCTTGCATGAGCCTTTTGTGATATTATTATGTGGTATGTAACTCTGCCTGTGAGCGGGCCGAAATATAAAAAAGAGATTATCCCGGCCTTGTTTGAGGATTTTCGACAAAAGTAATCATTGTGCGAGCCGCTTGATCCATATAAACCCGCCGTGACCGACAACAGGTGCAGCGGTCGGGGCTCGCTCGTGATGCGAGGCGCCAAAGACGTGCGGCTCAATCACACTTACGTGGACAAATAATGGAGGAAGGAATTTAGATGGTGTGGTTGCAGTGGGACGCGTCGGAGTCCACTGTGTCACTGCTTGGAAATGAGATTTTAAAGAAAAATATTACTTCTTTAAAAAAAATAGAAGCTCGGTCCAAGTCGTCCGTTTGCACCGCCGCCCTCCTGCGTCACGGGGAGACGAAACCGCGCACGAATGAACAGGAAAAGATAATTGAAACCATAAAAACGAGAAGAGCAGAGACCAACAGAGCACACTACCTCCAGCAGCATTAAAACCCACCGGTTCAGCCCAGTAGGGTAGAATCATCCTGCTGACGGCTACACACACTCAAATCTGAGGACACGTCCTCAAACTGACGTAAGACTGAGGTAAAGGGACAAAACTGTTACGCAAAACCTTCCTGTTTAACGACCAGGGCGTGGCTAGAGGGTCCAGTAAGTCTCGGATCCAAGAATCACAACAGGGAGAGGTGTAACTGTGCTGGGAGCTTGGTGGTCACATCTGGACATTTTCCAGTCTGACCGAATGCAGCTCCGCCCGTTAGGAGGCTCAGTCCGTTGGATTTTAATGGGATAATCGCTAACAGTAATGACACGAGGCAGATTACAGCAAATAAATCAAGTTCTGATTATTTTTTTTAATTCCACGGCATAATGTTGATGCATTTAGAAGCTCCTCCAATGGAGACAGGATCGTCTTTTTTATGTTTCTCTCATTTGGAAACCCAAAGTTCTATCTGGAAGAAACCAGATAATTGGGTATATTGGGGCTATATTTAAGCTGGGAGCGATATTAGTGCGCCATTTTTTGCTACTGCACATCTTTGGTCTTTGGTTTGAGACAAATAAAGGGCACAAAATGGGAAGAGCTTGACCCGCATTTCACCCTCCTGTCAGCGAGCGAGCGCGTGCTGTGATCCAACTGAAATTTTAAAACGCTAAGCCCAGCTTTAGCCTTGCTCGTGAGATGAGCTAACTTGTGTTTGTTTAATAATTTTAGACCATTTAGCACCCAGCACACAGTCAGCCTGAACAACTGGAATGCGGCGAAGGCGTGAACCTGACGCCGGAGCGGCATTGTCTACAATCTACAAAATAAAAGCCCTTAACGGGTGTATGCGAATATAAATACCACCAAGGAAAGCTAGCTAGGTGACACGAAAGCAGTCATTTAATAATTGAGCAATGCGTGGCAGGTGGGCGCAGGGAATGACGGTGGTGCTGACTCATGGCTTCAGCAGCTCCGGAACAATGACGCTCCAAAACAAACAGCCGACTCAGAGAGGCCGTCGACTTTCTGCTGAAGCGGGAACCCTGAGGAACGCTCGGAAACTTGGTGGCAGCAGCACTCTGCTCGGGAAAATCCTGTTTAATATAATATGAACAAGACCGCTCATCCTCTCGCCCGCACACACACACACAAACAGACAAACACGTACAGCGCGGACACACACACGCATACGCACGTTGCGCTGGCTTCCTTCCTGCTGAGGCATGGGGGGAAGGGGTGAACAGTAGCTGCAGCTTACTGTCACGACAGAGTGAATGAATACGCGGACGTGGGCGCACACACATTCAGGGTCTCATTTAAAGAACAATGCGACTGGTCGGATGATCAATGGTCATTAATTGGTTTTAATTACCCTCATTTGCATTTGTCTTGCTATTATCTCCATGTCTCGCACCTGGGTGCTCTTACCTGCCCTCATAACATACACGTTTGATCCTCTGCCAGTGTGCTTACTGGAAGGCCCATTGAGCAGCCTCCACCTCTGGTTCTTCTGAAGTAATTCAGTTCAAATTAACTTGACATAGCATCTGCTACCATTAAAATTGTCTCGGTGCACTTTGCAGAAACACAACAAGCAACAGCGGCAAGGAAAAACTCCATTTTAACAGGAAGAAACCGTGAGCAGGACCAGGCTCATGTGGTAGAGGTACGAGGTAGACCCTCGTGCTGGATCAGAAAAAAAAACATCATAAAGAGGAGTGTTGGAGTGTGGGAACATCATCCATGTTATTGCACATTTAACATCAAACACGCAGACACGGACCAAAGCCCGTAGTTTCAGGTGGAGCTGCAGGGGCCCTTTAAGGTACTGCGACCAAGGTTTTAGCACGACCAGTAAAAACACACTTTTAAGTTTTGCTGGACCCAATACTGCACACTCAGTGTATCCCATAATGCCCTGTGAAAAGTTTAGTTAGTCTCCAAATGATGCTCCCTAATGAAGCAATGTATCTCATGATCCTATGAGGTCGCGCAAAGGAAGCTAAACATGATGCTAATTATTACCTATTTAAGTAGCTCATAAACAAACAAGCTAGCTGTGGTGCTCAAGCCAACTCTGTTAATAGGGAACTGTGAACAAGTGAATAATTTCTGACAGTCTGTGACATAAAAGAGAAACAGAATGCTGGCATGAGGACAATAAACCAGGTGGTGACTGGAATGCTTCCAGTCACCTCCCTGGATGTATTTCTTTCATTTCGTATCTTCATAAAGTACAGACTGAGGCGAGTGGAGGTTCAAAGATGTGCGTTTTCATAAAAAGGAGGACAAATAAGATGCTCAGAAGGTCACAAAAGTCTTCATATTCCTTCATCAGCCATGAACCATCTCAATCTGATCCGCCAATCTTTAAAGCTCAACACCAGAACGGGCTTCTGTCCAGGAACCAATTTCCTCGAGAAGCTCAACACGGAAACGGTGACGTAACTACTTGTGTTACTTAAGTGCTGGTGAAGTCGACAATAAATGATTGCCATTATCTTATTTGCCATCTACCTGCTGAGATAGGAAATAACGCGGGGAAATATTGCGGTTCAGGCTTTTCCTTAAATTTGACATGTGACAATTTGCCAGATCAGCAAAACAATGGCGCCGTTTTGGCCTTTTGAGTGTTTGTTTCGCCGTAAACTTTAAGTAGAAGGATGCGCTCGCGGGAGAAACGTGCACAACCGCCACGCAGGCAAGCGGAGACGAGGAGGTTCATCTCCTGGGTCACCCCTGAAGAAATGACCCGCGGCGCCGTTCCGACAGCGCCGGTTTGTTTAGCTTTCACCCCATTTGTGCGAGCATTTTATGAGAACACTGATTCGGGAGGAAGCATGAATGACTCTTGGGTGAGCAGTGCACGTCCTTAAGAGTGCCCGTGTGTATGTGCGCGCACGCGTGTGTGTCATCTCCAGCTGAGTAGCAGGATGCAGACAACCAGGAAGAGATAAGCGGGGGTGAATGGAGGGAGCGCTGCGTATGTGCGTGTGTGTGTGCGTCGGCGTACATGTGTGTGTCCGCGTAGGGAAATCACTTCACAAAGGACCTGGAAGTGTGTGTTCTCCTGTCTACCAGCGCGGGACTCGGAGGAGATAAGCAGACAGCCAAATATTCCCTCTGTGTTTTCCCAGCAAAAACAGGAGGTGGAATACCAACCACTCAGATTGATGCCACAGGGTCAGGCCTGGAATGAGCCATGCTTCCACTTCAAACACACACACACACACACACACACACACAGATAGAGCCACTAACTCTTTAAACACAGACAAGGTCTGTTCATACTGCAGGCGCAACTCTTATTGCTGCAATATTCCTGCAATGTGTGGAATCCAACAGGTGTGCATGTACCCTGTGTGTGTGGGGGGGGAAGGGGGGGGGGATCAGAAACAGAATCCTTTTTTTACATTGTCTAATGTGTTTTTTATTACTGCACAGGCGAAAACATGCCGGCGTTGTTTGGAAATTTGCACGACATACACATCTGTAGTTGGTTGCGTTTTCAGGGTGTAAGTGAAGCTCCACGCTGGATCTAAACACCCTCGAGGTTTCAAACTTTAACTCAATGCGGGAACACAGGGGCCGTTGTGGAGGCAGCTCGGGTTATTTGATGCAGCCCTTTGCAGGCTGTTACACTTACGGCCCTTTTGTTGAAAAAAGATGCGGCCTAGCGTGCAACGTTACTCAAAAGAGAGAAATGAAAGGAGAGTGTGTCATTAACTAAAATAGGCACCCGTGTGGGGGGAAAGCTGTGAAACCTGTATGAATACGACCTTTCTAGAGATATTTCCAGCGAATCAACACACATCTGGCCGCCCGGCGTGGTTATTTTGACCTACAAGGGTTGCTCATATGTAGACCGACCGTCTGCCTGCAACCAAACACGCACGGCGAAGAGCTCAGCCACAGAACCGCATGATTTTAGCATCAACACATGCAGAGATGCACGAGACCCGGGTCGCTAGATGTGCATGTGTGGTATGTGAGGAACGCATGTCGCGTCGGTACTTCTCGCAGGTTCGACGCGGTGCAAGAGAGGGAACCGGCCCAGAACAACCCTGCCTGTGTGTATTTGTGCACGGAGGGGGTAAATATGGCCCGTGGGAAAGAGAGAGGGGGTAAATTCCAAATCTATCGACACCTCACGGGGCCACAAGCTGAGATGTGATAGGCTTCATGAAAAACATCCAACAATATAATAATTAGACTCACTTTGATACACAACATCATGAAATCTTAAGTGACTCTCCAGGCACAGTGAGTTCATTTGGGTGGAGTGTCTCGCGTGCGCACGCGCACGCGCACAGATGATTCAGGCGCTGCACGTGGCGTCTGATAGTGATTTATGCGATATGAAGGGTGGGTAAAGAGTGGACATCTGCTCCATCGACACACACCCGATGTCATCCCTTTATTGCACGCACACGCATACGCGCGCGCGCACGCACGCCGACTCGAAGCGAGCGCGCCGGAGGGGTTTCGGACGCAGAACCAGACCCGAAAAAGACTTTTGAGCAGGTAAGAGAGCTGCACTCACCGGCTTTGCAGGGGTCTTTGTAGTCTATGGGCTCTGCTCGCTCCTCCTCATAATAGTCGTAGTCCGGCTCTTCGTAGTCGAAACAGTTACAAATTGTCACTTTGCCCCAAAAAGTCAAGCCGGCAATGACCAGCGTGATCCAGCGCATCTTAGCGGCCAGTGCCGTGGGCACTCGGTCCATCTAAAGACAGAATTCGAAAAGGGGGCCGCGCTGCTCTTCCGATGGGAGATGGTCAATCCAGCCTGCAAGGGACAACAGCCTCCGCTGCGCGAATCCTGCGGATCATGGTGGCGCGTCGCTCTCCTCTCTGGCTCTCTCCGAGTTACTCTGCCTCGCTCATGGCAAGAGCGCACCGGGCAGGGTCGGGGCTGTCCGCCTGGGCGTCAGTCTGCGAAGTGTCCGCCGGGGAGCCGCCGCGCAGGTGAGGCTGCTGTGGGATAAGTGGGAGAGGAGAATGGAGGGGATCAGCAGTGGACGATCTCGGAGCGCAAAGACGCACGGCGGTGTGTCTCCTGCTGCTCACACGACAAACACAGTCCCGCATATTTCCAGCGGCGTGCTGTTGTCTCACGCTCTCTCACTTACTGTATGGTGCTCGCTCTCTCTCTCTCTCTCTCTCTCGCTCCCTGAAGTCGCACAACCACGAAACAAACACGCACTCCAAACGCAAATGATCCGAAACCTAATTTCCCTCCACCTTTTCCAGTCAGTAGTTGTTGTCGGACCACTTTTTGAAATCACTGGAGGAAGTGCGCGCACGACCGGTCACAGGCGCTTTATTCACACTTACGCGCAAAACTGAGCGGACCAACCAGCACAGACCGGTAGTGGTAAAAGTAACGGGGCGGCTACACATTCGCCTGTGGGGCTCCCGACATCAATTTGGCCCCTTAGACGCGATATTCAGCGGGGGCCATCCGGTCATTGAGAGGCAGGTGCCAATTAGATGTGGGCCTTAAGGGTATGTCGCGTTTATGGTCTGGAAAATCACTGATCACTCCAAACTTCCTTTTTTCGTTCGTAAAAAGACAGACAGACAGACAGACAGACAGACAGACAGACAGACAGACAGACAGACAGACAGACAGACAGACAGACAGACAGACAGACAGATAGATAGATAGATAGATAGATAGATAGATAGATAGATAGATAGATAGATAGATAGATAGATAGATAGATAGATAGGATGCCTGCTCTAATTTATCATACACACTGACCTTGCCAGGAGGTCGGTGATTGGACGAGTTCATGCGGGTTCATTACCCTCCACACCATCGCGCACCCCGAAAGGAACGTCTGCCCTGAACCGGGGCCTCGATCACTGGACGCCTTTAGTTTTTCAGGCGCCAGCAATCGCCTACATTTGAAACCGGGCGTCTCTAATAATTACGGTCTGCAACGTTGTCCACAACCATCTGTAGTCTCCAGAGTGCAACCTGCGCATAAGCAGTAAAAATAAAAGAGCAGCAGTTGTTGGCAGACACGCCGCGCAGCCCCGTGGACACCTTGCCAAGGTAAATCCTCTTGAGACGTCTCCACAGTTTACCTGCTGCCTTCACCTGTCCGCTCGGTTGGCCGCGGCAGCGCACGGTGATCCATCATGCATCAAACAGGAGGGGGGGTCTGCTCCGGAAGCCCGGGGGGTGCGTGGGAGCGGACTCTGGTGTCACTCGGTACCGCAGTTCCGAACGTGCACGTCTCCCACCATCTATTACTGGGAGATTACCGGAGCGCTGTCTCTGCGCGCCGCTAATCCTGCCCCGGGAGAGGTGGCGGCGGGCTGACGTCACTCTATCAATCCAGCAGCAAGCTGTCCACAACAACGGTCACAAATCCCCTGCAGTTAGCACATGCACGGTTTTTACAGTAGAACACCACATTGGGACAAACCCCAGCAAAGTATCCAAGGGAAAAGAGTTTATCACGCAGATATGTTAAGGAAATGCCTATCTCCCGCTGCTAGCACTAGCATGCTAACGCGGTTACGTCCTGTTACCTTGTAACATTAATTAGGGACAACGGGGTTGGGTTTTTTTTGTTGTTTTTTTAGCAAATCAAGTTTGTTTGTTGCAGGCAAAAGTTGATTCATGACGGGGAAAGTGTTAACGATGATTAAACGAAGGTTTTAGAGGGCTCGCCAGTAGGTCAAAAACGTTACTGTGCAGGCAACAGTACTCGATTAAACTACTTATTTAAACTAGCTCAAACTGGCCAAAACAAGCCCTAAGAAACAGTTCATTAACTGTCTACTTAATTAACTAATCAATTTTCTAATTAGCAAGATTGTTTGAAAGGTTAGATCCCAGTTTCTGTTTGGCCTCCTTCGTTTTGGGGGATTTAGGGTTAGTGAATGGTGAAACTCTTGGTTGTGGACGAACACCATCAACTAGCAAGTCTAAAATTTTGATAGAATACAGTATTTTTGTCTCCTAGAGAAAGAATTAAAGGTCATTTAAGAACAAAATTCTGTCCCCTCCACTTTCCTTTAGATTTAAATCCTACATCTTTGACAAGGAATAAGTGGCATGACAGCTAATTTCCTTGTATTTCCATATATTCCTGTGCATTTCCACAATTCTGTTTGTTTTTCTGCATCTCAGCGTGTTTCAGTGTGTTAATGGTCTGGATTTCCTTCCCAAGTAATTGCTAATTAACATTTCTGAATGTGCTGAGTGTTTGTCAGCGTGGTTACAAGCCAGCCAATCTATTCAGCAGAATGCCTTCTAGCCATTGAGATTAATGCTGTGTACAAGTATTTGTGTCCCTATTTAAAGCATGTATTGATCAGCACGTCCCTGGAACTCTGAAAGTACCACGCCAGCATTCTTCGCTATCACATCGACCACACACACATCAGTAGGAACCCTCAAGGTGAGTAAGAGCCCCTCGAGAATCCCCCAAGTGCTGTGGTCTGCAGGTATTGGAACGCTTTTATTAGCCTGTTGTCCTCAAACACACTTTGCCATCAGTTCTATACAACTTCAGAGGGTTTGTTCTGTAGTCCTTCAACTATGTAGTTAAACACCGTGTCCAAAATCGGCTTCCTAACAATTAAATTCACAGATCTTGATCAAACTTTCTCAGAGAAATTAAGTCATTTTTGTGTACCATCCAGATTGATCAGGCTCATCTGGGTATTATGCAAATTGATGTACCAGTATTTTACTTATCAATTTAAGGAATCACCTGTCATTCTTATAGAAATATTGATCTTGTATAGTGATTCCTTTGATCTTGTATAGTGATTCCTCAGAATCAATGTACTCAATGTATGTCAATCAATGTAAAGCATATTACTGAGGTGTTAATATCAATTTTCAAGACCCTTTAAAATATATTTGTTTTCCTTTTAATAGATGTTCAACAGCTCAGATTCCCAAATATTGTATGACAAGCTTATGTAACAGTAGGTTACTTTATGATCAAAAGTCAAAGTGCCTCTGGAATCTCAAACATCACCAAAATTGAAGGATATCTTCCATTATCAATATTTCCTGAAAATTACTTTTTATTCCATACACAAAAAGGACAAAAAAAAAACTGCTGTCACATGACCTCCTGGGAGAAGGAGCCTCAATAGAGATCAAAGAGAAAATATAAAAGGATAATTTGTCTTTCAACCAAGTTATTTTGTCTCAACTTAAACCCATAAGTTCACCATATGTGTAACCTGTAATACTGAAGCTTGCTAACTGATCTCAACCTGGAATACTATATACTAAAACCCAGTTTGAAGTTACTGCACCATTCTTTCCGAAATATCCTTGATTCTCTGACCGGAATCAGCCATAACCTACCGCCTCTCAAGCACCCCTCGAGTCCCATTCACGATCGTATCATTTTTAGGAGAGAAGCTAAAATGTTCGAGAAGGGAGATCATGAGATGCTCACAACCAGGAGCTTGATGGAAGGCTTCAGCCAGATCAAAGATGCTATAGCTGACAAGTACAAACGGCTCAACGAGCCCGTCAAGAGATGGCAAAGGCGGAGCCGCGCTTTTATGGACAGTCTGATCCAGCAGAGCTCCGCCGAGGGTGAACGGGAGGGCTCCACACAAAGCTTGGCAACTCCGGAGCAAATATTGGCCCGACACCTGCAAGATATGAAGGAGATTTACGATACAGAGTTGCTCGAAATTAAGGAAGCATTTAAAAATGAAATGGCTGCGAAGGAGCAGAGATGTTTCCAGGACATTTCAAAAGCTGATCAAAGGTCCAAGTTACTGCTGTCGGAGCAGGAGAAAAAGTTTAAGGAAGCTCTCAGGAAGAAAGATAAGCAGATTAATGAGAAGCTCCTGCTGAACACAAAGAAGTATAAAAGGAAGCTGACTAATAAGTTGGCTAAGATCAGACAGGAGAGTGCCGCCAGTGTCCAGTTAAATGAGCAAAAAATTGTAAAGGTAGTGTCTGACGAGTTGGCTAAGGCACATGCCAAATATGAGGCAGGAGGAGATGCTGGAAGAGAAGGAGATGGCCAGACTGGAACAAGAGGAGGTCCAAAAGAACATGACGGCAGAGATCTCTCAACTGAAGCAGTTCAATATGAGGCAGGCGGAGTTGCTGGAAGAGAAGGAGATGGCCAGACTGGAACAAGAGGAGGTCCAAAAGAACATGACGGCAGAGATCCTCAACTGAAGCAGTTCAATATGAGGCAGGAGGAGTTGCTGGAAGAGAAGGAGATGGCCAGACTGGAACAAGAGGAGGTCCAAAAGAACATGATGGCAGAGATCTCTCAACTGAAGCAGTTCAATATTAGGCAGGAAGAGATGCTGGAAGAGAAGGAGATGGCCAGACTGGAACAAGAGGAGGTTCAAAAGAACATGACGGCAGAGATCTCTCAAATGAAGCAGTTCAATATGAGGCTGGAGGAGATGCTGGAAGAGAAGGAGATGGCCAGACTGGAACAAGAGGAGGTTCAAAAGAACATGACGGCAGAGATCTCTCAACTGAAGCAGTTCAATATGAGGCAGGAGGAGATGCTGGAAGAGAAGGAGATGGCCAGACTGGAACAAGAGGAGGTCCAAAAGAACATGACGGCAGAGATCTCTCAACTGAAGCAGTTCAATATGAGGCAGGCGGAGTTGCTGGAAGAGAAGGAGATGGCCAGACTGGAACAAGAGGAGGTCCAAAAGAACATGATGGCAGAGATCTCTCAACTGAAGCAGTTCAATATGAGGCAGGCGGAGTTGCTGGAAGAGAAGGAGATGGCCAGACTGGAAGAAGAGGAGGTTCAAAAGAACATGACGGCAGTGATCTCTCAACTGAAGCAGTTCAATATGAGGCTGGAGGAGATGCTGGAAGCGAAGGAGATGGCCAGACTGGAACAAGAGGAGGCCAGCGAAAAGAATATCCGGGAGCTCCAACAAGAGATCCTCAAACTTAAGGTTAGTAGATGGTGATCATTGATAGCTGACTTCAGATGACATGAAGACTAATGAGTGTAATCAAAAACACGTTTGCATTTTCAGGATCTAAATCAGGAACTACAATGTGAGGTCAAGAAAAAAAAGAAGAAAAAGAAGCATTTCTGTAGATTTCTCTGCTCCATATTCAGCAAAAAGCAGAGTAACGCCTGAGCCACCTTCTACCTCCTTTGGACTGTTTTTGCTTCCTTTCAACATTTTTGGTAAATATAAAACTCGTATTGACTGTAGTAACCGGACTGTACCCTGAGGGACCCCACTGCCTGGACGTGCACTATAGTGGGCAAATTGAGGGAGCCACGCTTGGAGTTGTGATTTCAGAGTCACACTCTGCCACCAGAGGGCGATGAAGACACGCTGCTTTCTCCATGAACTCGATATACAGTGGGACCTCTACTTACGAACGTCTTTACATGCAGAATGTTCAGGTTACGAAACGTCTCAACAGGAAAATATTTCCTCTTGTTATTAAAGAAATTTCAAATCATAACGACTAATGACAGAATCTAACACTGGTTTCCGCCATATTTCTTGGATACGCAGATATCCGGAGTCCTACAATCTAAATCACCATTTCCACATTCTTTAATCTTGATAATTTCCTCCTCATTTGCAACAACTTTGTTTTCCTACACAAACTTCCTACGTGTTCATACCTCTGACATCTATAGCATCAAAGTGGCTGATTATAAAATATAAGATTATCAATCAACTGGTAGGCCAGCTGATCTTTGCTGATCCAGTTCACCTCTTTCCAAGTCAACATCAGCATGAATTTCAAGGTCATTTTAAACTCTTCCATCAAAACCTTTCTCCCTCCATCTGGGCTCTTCTCTTTCAGGTTTCCGCAATAATCATTTTTACTGTTTTGCCCTGCATTCAACACCCCCCAGACCTCCACCACCATCACCCTGGTTTGCCATCCTGATTCAATCACTAATCAGTTTATACCAACCACCTATGCTGGTCTTAATGAGATAAAAAATTGGAGAACAGTGTCCATGTAGCTGTTCTCCAGGTCCGGATGTGTTTGTGTCTACATGCTAATGGTGTCACAAGAGTTTGGAACCACCTTGTTAAAAAGACTTTGGCCACGTCAAAGAAGTGCTGTGGTAACCAATACCTGGAATAATAAAGCATATTACTGAGGTGTTAATATCAATTTTCAAGACCCTTTAAAATATATTTGTTTTCCTTTTAATAGATGTTCAACAGCTCAGATTCCCAAATATTGTATGACAAGCTTACGTAACAGTAGGTTACTTTATGATCAAAAGTCAAAGTGCCTCTGGAATCTCAAACATCACCAAAATTGAAGGATATCTTCCATTATCAATATTTCCTGAAAATTACTTTTTATTCCATACACAAAAAGGACAAAAAAAAAACTGCTGTCACATGACCTCCTGGGAGAAGGAGCCTCAATAGAGATCAAAGAGAAAATATAAAAGGATAATTTGTCTTTCAACCAAGTTATTTTGTCTCAACTTAAACCCATAAGTTCACCATATGTGTAACCTGTAATACTGAAGCTTGCTAACTGATCTCAACCTGGAATACTATATACTAAAACCCAGTTTGAAGTTACTGCACCATTCTTTCCGAAATATCCTTGATTCTCTGACCGGAATCAGCCATAACCTACCGCCTCTCAAGCACCCCTCGAGTCCCATTCACGATCGTATCATTTTTAGGAGAGAAGCTAAAATGTTCGAGAAGGGAGATCATGAGATGCTCACAACCAGGAGCTTGATGGAAGGCTTCAGCCAGATCAAAGATGCTATAGCTGACAAGTACAAACGGCTCAACGAGCCCGTCAAGAGATGGCAAAGGCGGAGCCGCGCTTTTATGGACAGTCTGATCCAGCAGAGCTCCGCCGAGGGTGAACGGGAGGGCTCCACACAAAGCTTGGCAACTCCGGAGCAAATATTGGCCCGACACCTGCAAGATATGAAGGAGATTTACGATACAGAGTTGCTCGAAATTAAGGAAGCATTTAAAAATGAAATGGCTGCGAAGGAGCAGAGATGTTTCCAGGACATTTCAAAAGCTGATCAAAGGTCCAAGTTACTGCTGTCGGAGCAGGAGAAAAAGTTTAAGGAAGCTCTCAGGAAGAAAGATAAGCAGATTAATGAGAAGCTCCTGCTGAACACAAAGAAGTATAAAAGGAAGCTGACTAATAAGTTGGCTAAGATCAGACAGGAGAGTGCCGCCAGTGTCCAGTTAAATGAGCAAAAAATTGTAAAGGTAGTGTCTGACGAGTTGGCTAAGGCACATGCCAAATATGAGGCAGGAGGAGATGCTGGAAGAGAAGGAGATGGCCAGACTGGAACAAGAGGAGGTCCAAAAGAACATGACGGCAGAGATCTCTCAACTGAAGCAGTTCAATATGAGGCAGGCGGAGTTGCTGGAAGAGAAGGAGATGGCCAGACTGGAACAAGAGGAGGTCCAAAAGAACATGACGGCAGAGATCCTCAACTGAAGCAGTTCAATATGAGGCAGGAGGAGTTGCTGGAAGAGAAGGAGATGGCCAGACTGGAACAAGAGGAGGTCCAAAAGAACATGATGGCAGAGATCTCTCAACTGAAGCAGTTCAATATTAGGCAGGAAGAGATGCTGGAAGAGAAGGAGATGGCCAGACTGGAACAAGAGGAGGTTCAAAAGAACATGACGGCAGAGATCTCTCAAATGAAGCAGTTCAATATAAGGCTGGAGGAGATGCTGGAAGAGAAGGAGATGGCCAGACTGGAACAAGAGGAGGTTCAAAAGAACATGACGGCAGAGATCTCTCAACTGAAGCAGTTCAATATGAGGCAGGAGGAGATGCTGGAAGAGAAGGAGATGGCCAGACTGGAACAAGAGGAGGTCCAAAAGAACATGACGGCAGAGATCTCTCAACTGAAGCAGTTCAATATGAGGCAGGCGGAGTTGCTGGAAGAGAAGGAGATGGCCAGACTGGAACAAGAGGAGGTCCAAAAGAACATGATGGCAGAGATCTCTCAACTGAAGCAGTTCAATATGAGGCAGGCGGAGTTGCTGGAAGAGAAGGAGATGGCCAGACTGGAAGAAGAGGAGGTTCAAAAGAACATGACGGCAGTGATCTCTCAACTGAAGCAGTTCAATATGAGGCTGGAGGAGATGCTGGAAGCGAAGGAGATGGCCAGACTGGAACAAGAGGAGGCCAGCGAAAAGAATATCCGGGAGCTCCAACAAGAGATCCTTAAACTTAAGGTTAGTAGATGGTGATCATTGATAGCTGACTTCAGATGACATGAAGACTAATGAGTGTAATCAAAAACACGTTTGCATTTTCAGGATCTAAATCAGGAACTACAATGTGAGGTCAAGAAAAAAAAGAAGAAAAAGAAGCATTTCTGTAGATTTCTCTGCTCCATATTCAGCAAAAAGCAGAGTAACGCCTGAGCCACCTTCTACCTCCTTTGGACTGTTTTTGCTTCCTTTCAACATTTTTGGTAAATATAAAACTCGTATTGACTGTAGTAACCGGACTGTACCCTGAGGGACCCCACTGCCTGGACGTGCACTATAGTGGGCAAATTGAGGGAGCCACGCTTGGAGTTGTGATTTCAGAGTCACACTCTGCCACCAGAGGGCGATGAAGACACGCTGCTTTCTCCATGAACTCGATATACAGTGGGACCTCTACTTACGAACGTCTTTACATGCAGAATTTTCAGGTTACGAAACGTCTCAACAGGAAAATATTTCCTCTTGTTATTAAAGAAATTTCAAATCATAACGACTAATGACAGAATCTAACACTGGTTTCCGCCATATTTCTTGGATACGCAGATATCCGGAGTCCTACAATCTAAATCACCATTTCCACATTCTTTAATCTTGATAATTTCCTCCTCATTTGCAACAACTTTGTTTTCCTACACAAACTTCCTACGTGTTCATACCTCTGACATCTATAGCATCAAAGTGGCTGATTATAAAATATAAGATTATCAATCAACTGGTAGGCCAGCTGATCTTTGCTGATCCAGTTCACCTCTTTCCAAGTCAACATCAGCATGAATTTCAAGGTCATTTTAAACTCTTCCATCAAAACCTTTCTCCCTCCATCTGGGCTCTTCTCTTTCAGGTTTCCGCAATAATCATTTTTACTGTTTTGCCCTGCATTCAACACCCCCCAGACCTCCACCACCATCACCCTGGTTTGCCATCCTGATTCAATCACTAATCAGTTTATACCAACCACCTATGCTGGTCTTAATGAGATAAAAAATTGGAGAACAGTGTCCATGTAGCTGTTCTCCAGGTCCGGATGTGTTTGTGTCTACATGCTAATGGTGTCACGAGAGTTTGGAACCACCTTGTTAAAAAGACTTTGGCCACGTCAAAGAAGTGCTGTGGTAACCAATACCTGGAATAATAAAGCATATTACTGAGGTGTTAATATCAATTTTCAAGACCCTTTAAAATATATTTGTTTTCCTTTTAATAGATGTTCAACAGCTCAGATTCCCAAATATTGTATGACAAGCTTACGTAACAGTAGGTTACTTTATGATCAAAAGTCAAAGTGCCTCTGGAATCTCAAACATCACCAAAATTGAAGGATATCTTCCATTATCAATATTTCCTGAAAATTACTTTTTATTCCATACACAAAAAGGACAAAAAAAAAATCTGCTGTCACATGACCTCCTGGGAGAAGGAGCCTCAATAGAGATCAAAGAGAAAATATAAAAGGATAATTTGTCTTTCAACCAAGTTATTTTGTCTCAACTTAAACCCATAAGTTCACCATATGTGTAACCTGTAATACTGAAGCTTGCTAACTGATCTCAACCTGGAATACTATATACTAAAACCCAGTTTGAAGTTACTGCACCATTCTTTCCGAAATATCCTTGATTCTCTGACCGGAATCAGCCATAACCTACCGCCTCTCAAGCACCCCTCGAGTCCCATTCACGATCGTATCATTTTTAGGAGAGAAGCTAAAATGTTCGAGAAGGGAGATCATGAGATGCTCACAACCAGGAGCTTGATGGAAGGCTTCAGCCAGATCAAAGATGCTATAGCTGACAAGTACAAACGGCTCAACGAGCCCGTCAAGAGATGGCAAAGGCGGAGCCGCGCTTTTATGGACAGTCTGATCCAGCAGAGCTCCGCCGAGGGTGAACGGGAGGGCTCCACACAAAGCTTGGCAACTCCGGAGCAAATATTGGCCCGACACCTGCAAGATATGAAGGAGATTTACGATACAGAGTTGCTCGAAATTAAGGAAGCATTTAAAAATGAAATGGCTGCGAAGGAGCAGAGATGTTTCCAGGACATTTCAAAAGCTGATCAAAGGTCCAAGTTACTGCTGTCGGAGCAGGAGAAAAAGTTTAAGGAAGCTCTCAGGAAGAAAGATAAGCAGATTAATGAGAAGCTCCTGCTGAACACAAAGAAGTATAAAAGGAAGCTGACTAATAAGTTGGCTAAGATCAGACAGGAGAGTGCCGCCAGTGTCCAGTTAAATGAGCAAAAAATTGTAAAGGTAGTGTCTGACGAGTTGGCTAAGGCACATGCCAAATATGAGGCAGGAGGAGATGCTGGAAGAGAAGGAGATGGCCAGACTGGAACAAGAGGAGGTCCAAAAGAACATGACGGCAGAGATCTCTCAACTGAAGCAGTTCAATATGAGGCAGGCGGAGTTGCTGGAAGAGAAGGAGATGGCCAGACTGGAACAAGAGGAGGTCCAAAAGAACATGACGGCAGAGATCCTCAACTGAAGCAGTTCAATATGAGGCAGGAGGAGTTGCTGGAAGAGAAGGAGATGGCCAGACTGGAACAAGAGGAGGTCCAAAAGAACATGATGGCAGAGATCTCTCAACTGAAGCAGTTCAATATTAGGCAGGAAGAGATGCTGGAAGAGAAGGAGATGGCCAGACTGGAACAAGAGGAGGTTCAAAAGAACATGACGGCAGAGATCTCTCAAATGAAGCAGTTCAATATAAGGCTGGAGGAGATGCTGGAAGAGAAGGAGATGGCCAGACTGGAACAAGAGGAGGTTCAAAAGAACATGACGGCAGAGATCTCTCAACTGAAGCAGTTCAATATGAGGCAGGAGGAGATGCTGGAAGAGAAGGAGATGGCCAGACTGGAACAAGAGGAGGTCCAAAAGAACATGACGGCAGAGATCTCTCAACTGAAGCAGTTCAATATGAGGCAGGCGGAGTTGCTGGAAGAGAAGGGGATGGCCAGACTGGAACAAGAGGAGGTCCAAAAGAACATGATGGCAGAGATCTCTCAACTGAAGCAGTTCAATATGAGGCAGGCGGAGTTGCTGGAAGAGAAGGAGATGGCCAGACTGGAAGAAGAGGAGGTTCAAAAGAACATGACGGCAGTGATCTCTCAACTGAAGCAGTTCAATATGAGGCTGGAGGAGATGCTGGAAGCGAAGGAGATGGCCAGACTGGAACAAGAGGAGGCCAGCGAAAAGAATATCCGGGAGCTCCAACAAGAGATCCTTAAACTTAAGGTTAGTAGATGGTGATCATTGATAGCTGACTTCAGATGACATGAAGACTAATGAGTGTAATCAAAAACACGTTTGCATTTTCAGGATCTAAATCAGGAACTACAATGTGAGGTCAAGAAAAAAAAGAAGAAAAAGAAGCATTTCTGTAGATTTCTCTGCTCCATATTCAGCAAAAAGCAGAGTAACGCCTGAGCCACCTTCTACCTCCTTTGGACTGTTTTTGCTTCCTTTCAACATTTTTGGTAAATATAAAACTCGTATTGACTGTAGTAACCGGACTGTACCCTGAGGGACCCCACTGCCTGGACGTGCACTATAGTGGGCAAATTGAGGGAGCCACGCTTGGAGTTGTGATTTCAGAGTCACACTCTGCCACCAGAGGGCGATGAAGACACGCTGCTTTCTCCATGAACTCGATATACAGTGGGACCTCTACTTACGAACGTCTTTACATGCAGAATTTTCAGGTTACGAAACGTCTCAACAGGAAAATATTTCCTCTTGTTATTAAAGAAATTTCAAATCATAACGACTAATGACAGAATCTAACACTGGTTTCCGCCATATTTCTTGGATACGCAGATATCCGGAGTCCTACAATCTAAATCACCATTTCCACATTCTTTAATCTTGATAATTTCCTCCTCATTTGCAACAACTTTGTTTTCCTACACAAACTTCCTACGTGTTCATACCTCTGACATCTATAGCATCAAAGTGGCTGATTATAAAATATAAGATTATCAATCAACTGGTAGGCCAGCTGATCTTTGCTGATCCAGTTCACCTCTTTCCAAGTCAACATCAGCATGAATTTCAAGGTCATTTTAAACTCTTCCATCAAAACCTTTCTCCCTCCATCTGGGCTCTTCTCTTTCAGGTTTCCGCAATAATCATTTTTACTGTTTTGCCCTGCATTCAACACCCCCCAGACCTCCACCACCATCACCCTGGTTTGCCATCCTGATTCAATCACTAATCAGTTTATACCAACCACCTATGCTGGTCTTAATGAGATAAAAAATTGGAGAACAGTGTCCATGTAGCTGTTCTCCAGGTCCGGATGTGTTTGTGTCTACATGCTAATGGTGTCACAAGAGTTTGGAACCACCTTGTTAACAAGACTTTGGCCACGTCAAAGAAGTGCTGTGGTAACCAATACCTGGAATAATAAAGCATATTACTGAGGTGTTAATATCAATTTTCAAGACCCTTTAAAATATATTTGTTTTCCTTTTAATAGATGTTCAACAGCTCAGATTCCCAAATATTGTATGACAAGCTTACGTAACAGTAGGTTACTTTATGATCAAAAGTCAAAGTGCCTCTGGAATCTCAAACATCACCAAAATTGAAGGATATCTTCCATTATCAATATTTCCTGAAAATTACTTTTTATTCCATACACAAAAAGGACAAAAAAAAAACTGCTGTCACATGACCTCCTGGGAGAAGGAGCCTCAATAGAGATCAAAGAGAAAATATAAAAGGATAATTTGTCTTTCAACCAAGTTATTTTGTCTCAACTTAAACCCATAAGTTCACCATATGTGTAACCTGTAATACTGAAGCTTGCTAACTGATCTCAACCTGGAATACTATATACTAAAACCCAGTTTGAAGTTACTGCACCATTCTTTCCGAAATATCCTTGATTCTCTGACCGGAATCAGCCATAACCTACCGCCTCTCAAGCACCCCTCGAGTCCCATTCACGATCGTATCATTTTTAGGAGAGAAGCTAAAATGTTCGAGAAGGGAGATCATGAGATGCTCACAACCAGGAGCTTGATGGAAGGCTTCAGCCAGATCAAAGATGCTATAGCTGACAAGTACAAACGGCTCAACGAGCCCGTCAAGAGATGGCAAAGGCGGAGCCGCGCTTTTATGGACAGTCTGATCCAGCAGAGCTCCGCCGAGGGTGAACGGGAGGGCTCCACACAAAGCTTGGCAACTCCGGAGCAAATATTGGCCCGACACCTGCAAGATATGAAGGAGATTTACGATACAGAGTTGCTCGAAATTAAGGAAGCATTTAAAAATGAAATGGCTGCGAAGGAGCAGAGATGTTTCCAGGACATTTCAAAAGCTGATCAAAGGTCCAAGTTACTGCTGTCGGAGCAGGAGAAAAAGTTTAAGGAAGCTCTCAGGAAGAAAGATAAGCAGATTAATGAGAAGCTCCTGCTGAACACAAAGAAGTATAAAAGGAAGCTGACTAATAAGTTGGCTAAGATCAGACAGGAGAGTGCCGCCAGTGTCCAGTTAAATGAGCAAAAAATTGTAAAGGTAGTGTCTGACGAGTTGGCTAAGGCACATGCCAAATATGAGGCAGGAGGAGATGCTGGAAGAGAAGGAGATGGCCAGACTGGAACAAGAGGAGGTCCAAAAGAACATGACGGCAGAGATCTCTCAACTGAAGCAGTTCAATATGAGGCAGGCGGAGTTGCTGGAAGAGAAGGAGATGGCCAGACTGGAACAAGAGGAGGTCCAAAAGAACATGACGGCAGAGATCCTCAACTGAAGCAGTTCAATATGAGGCAGGAGGAGTTGCTGGAAGAGAAGGAGATGGCCAGACTGGAACAAGAGGAGGTCCAAAAGAACATGATGGCAGAGATCTCTCAACTGAAGCAGTTCAATATTAGGCAGGAAGAGATGCTGGAAGAGAAGGAGATGGCCAGACTGGAACAAGAGGAGGTTCAAAAGAACATGACGGCAGAGATCTCTCAAATGAAGCAGTTCAATATAAGGCTGGAGGAGATGCTGGAAGAGAAGGAGATGGCCAGACTGGAACAAGAGGAGGTTCAAAAGAACATGACGGCAGAGATCTCTCAACTGAAGCAGTTCAATATGAGGCAGGAGGAGATGCTGGAAGAGAAGGAGATGGCCAGACTGGAACAAGAGGAGGTCCAAAAGAACATGACGGCAGAGATCTCTCAACTGAAGCAGTTCAATATGAGGCAGGCGGAGTTGCTGGAAGAGAAGGAGATGGCCAGACTGGAAGAAGAGGAGGTTCAAAAGAACATGACGGCAGTGATCTCTCAACTGAAGCAGTTCAATATGAGGCTGGAGGAGATGCTGGAAGCGAAGGAGATGGCCAGACTGGAACAAGAGGAGGCCAGCGAAAAGAATATCCGGGAGCTCCAACAAGAGATCCTTAAACTTAAGGTTAGTAGATGGTGATCATTGATAGCTGACTTCAGATGACATGAAGACTAATGAGTGTAATCAAAAACACGTTTGCATTTTCAGGATCTAAATCAGGAACTACAATGTGAGGTCAAGAAAAAAAAGAAGAAAAAGAAGCATTTCTGTAGATTTCTCTGCTCCATATTCAGCAAAAAGCAGAGTAACGCCTGAGCCACCTTCTACCTCCTTTGGACTGTTTTTGCTTCCTTTCAACATTTTTGGTAAATATAAAACTCGTATTGACTGTAGTAACCGGACTGTACCCTGAGGGACCCCACTGCCTGGACGTGCACTATAGTGGGCAAATTGAGGGAGCCACGCTTGGAGTTGTGATTTCAGAGTCACACTCTGCCACCAGAGGGCGATGAAGACACGCTGCTTTCTCCATGAACTCGATATACAGTGGGACCTCTACTTACGAACGTCTTTACATGCAGAATTTTCAGGTTACGAAACGTCTCAACAGGAAAATATTTCCTCTTGTTATTAAAGAAATTTCAAATCATAACGACTAATGACAGAATCTAACACTGGTTTCCGCCATATTTCTTGGATACGCAGATATCCGGAGTCCTACAATCTAAATCACCATTTCCACATTCTTTAATCTTGATAATTTCCTCCTCATTTGCAACAACTTTGTTTTCCTACACAAACTTCCTACGTGTTCATACCTCTGACATCTATAGCATCAAAGTGGCTGATTATAAAATATAAGATTATCAATCAACTGGTAGGCCAGCTGATCTTTGCTGATCCAGTTCACCTCTTTCCAAGTCAACATCAGCATGAATTTCAAGGTCATTTTAAACTCTTCCATCAAAACCTTTCTCCCTCCATCTGGGCTCTTCTCTTTCAGGTTTCCGCAATAATCATTTTTACTGTTTTGCCCTGCATTCAACACCCCCCAGACCTCCACCACCATCACCCTGGTTTGCCATCCTGATTCAATCACTAATCAGTTTATACCAACCACCTATGCTGGTCTTAATGAGATAAAAAATTGGAGAACAGTGTCCATGTAGCTGTTCTCCAGGTCCGGATGTGTTTGTGTCTACATGCTAATGGTGTCACAAGAGTTTGGAACCACCTTGTTAACAAGACTTTGGCCACGTCAAAGAAGTGCTGTGGTAACCAATACCTGGAATAATAAAGCATATTACTGAGGTGTTAATATCAATTTTCAAGACCCTTTAAAATATATTTGTTTTCCTTTTAATAGATGTTCAACAGCTCAGATTCCCAAATATTGTATGACAAGCTTACGTAACAGTAGGTTACTTTATGATCAAAAGTCAAAGTGCCTCTGGAATCTCAAACATCACCAAAATTGAAGGATATCTTCCATTATCAATATTTCCTGAAAATTACTTTTTATTCCATACACAAAAAGGACAAAAAAAAAACTGCTGTCACACGACCTCCTGGGAGAAGGAGCCTAAATAGAGATCAAAGAGAAAATATAAAAGGATAATTTGTCTTTCAACCAAGTTATTTTGTCTCAACTTAAACCCATAAGTTCACCATATGTGTAACCTGTAATACTGAAGCTTGCTAACTGATCTCAACCTGGAATACTATATACTAAAACCCAGTTTGAAGTTACTGCACCATTCTTTCCGAAATATCCTTGATTCTCTGACCGGAATCAGCCATTACCTACCGCCTCTCAAGCACCCCTCGAGTCCCATTCACGATCGTATCATTTTTAGGAGAGAAGCTAAAATGTTCGAGAAGGGAGATCATGAGATGCTCACAACCAGGAGCTTGATGGAAGGCTTCAGCCAGATCAAAGATGCTATAGCTGACAAGTACAAACGGCTCAACGAGCCCGTCAAGAGATGGCAAAGGCGGAGCCGCGCTTTTATGGACAGTCTGATCCAGCAGAGCTCCGCCGAGGGTGAACGGGAGGGCTCCACACAAAGCTTGGCAACTCCGGAGCAAATATTGGCCCGACACCTGCAAGATATGAAGGAGATTTACGATACAGAGTTGCTCGAAATTAAGGAAGCATTTAAAAATGAAATGGCTGCGAAGGAGCAGAGATGTTTCCAGGACATTTCAAAAGCTGATCAAAGGTCCAAGTTACTGCTGTCGGAGCAGGAGAAAAAGTTTAAGGAAGCTCTCAGGAAGAAAGATAAGCAGATTAATGAGAAGCTCCTGCTGAACACAAAGAAGTATAAAAGGAAGCTGACTAATAAGTTGGCTAAGATCAGACAGGAGAGTGCCGCCAGTGTCCAGTTAAATGAGCAAAAAATTGTAAAGGTAGTGTCTGACGAGTTGGCTAAGGCACATGCCAAATATGAGGCAGGAGGAGATGCTGGAAGAGAAGGAGATGGCCAGACTGGAACAAGAGGAGGTCCAAAAGAACATGACGGCAGAGATCTCTCAACTGAAGCAGTTCAATATGAGGCAGGCGGAGTTGCTGGAAGAGAAGGAGATGGCCAGACTGGAACAAGAGGAGGTCCAAAAGAACATGACGGCAGAGATCCTCAACTGAAGCAGTTCAATATGAGGCAGGAGGAGTTGCCGGAAGAGAAGGAGATGGCCAGACTGGAACAAGAGGAGGTCCAAAAGAACATGATGGCAGAGATCTCTCAACTGAAGCAGTTCAATATTAGGCAGGAAGAGATGCTGGAAGAGAAGGAGATGGCCAGACTGGAACAAGAGGAGGTTCAAAAGAACATGACGGCAGAGATCTCTCAAATGAAGCAGTTCAATATAAGGCTGGAGGAGATGCTGGAAGAGAAGGAGATGGCCAGACTGGAACAAGAGGAGGTTCAAAAGAACATGACGGCAGAGATCTCTCAACTGAAGCAGTTCAATATGAGGCAGGAGGAGATGCTGGAAGAGAAGGAGATGGCCAGACTGGAACAAGAGGAGGTCCAAAAGAACATGACGGCAGAGATCTCTCAACTGAAGCAGTTCAATATGAGGCAGGCGGAGTTGCTGGAAGAGAAGGAGATGGCCAGACTGGAACAAGAGGAGGTCCAAAAGAACATGATGGCAGAGATCTCTCAACTGAAGCAGTTCAATATGAGGCAGGCGGAGTTGCTGGAAGAGAAGGAGATGGCCAGACTGGAAGAAGAGGAGGTTCAAAAGAACATGACGGCAGTGATCTCTCAACTGAAGCAGTTCAATATGAGGCTGGAGGAGATGCTGGAAGCGAAGGAGATGGCCAGACTGGAACAAGAGGAGGCCAGCGAAAAGAATATCCGGGAGCTCCAACAAGAGATCCTTAAACTTAAGGTTAGTAGATGGTGATCATTGATAGCTGACTTCAGATGACATGAAGACTAATGAGTGTAATCAAAAACACGTTTGCATTTTCAGGATCTAAATCAGGAACTACAATGTGAGGTCAAGAAAAAAAAGAAGAAAAAGAAGCATTTCTGTAGATTTCTCTGCTCCATATTCAGCAAAAAGCAGAGTAACGCCTGAGCCACCTTCTACCTCCTTTGGACTGTTTTTGCTTCCTTTCAACATTTTTGGTAAATATAAAACTCGTATTGACTGTAGTAACCGGACTGTACCCTGAGGGACCCCACTGCCTGGACGTGCACTATAGTGGGCAAATTGAGGGAGCCACGCTTGGAGTTGTGATTTCAGAGTCACACTCTGCCACCAGAGGGCGATGAAGACACGCTGCTTTCTCCATGAACTCGATATACAGTGGGACCTCTACTTACGAACGTCTTTACATGCAGAATTTTCAGGTTACGAAACGTCTCAACAGGAAAATATTTCCTCTTGTTATTAAAGAAATTTCAAATCATAACGACTAATGACAGAATCTAACACTGGTTTCCGCCATATTTCTTGGATACGCAGATATCCGGAGTCCTACAATCTAAATCACCATTTCCACATTCTTTAATCTTGATAATTTCCTCCTCATTTGCAACAACTTTGTTTTCCTACACAAACTTCCTACGTGTTCATACCTCTGACATCTATAGCATCAAAGTGGCTGATTATAAAATATAAGATTATCAATCAACTGGTAGGCCAGCTGATCTTTGCTGATCCAGTTCACCTCTTTCCAAGTCAACATCAGCATGAATTTCAAGGTCATTTTAAACTCTTCCATCAAAACCTTTCTCCCTCCATCTGGGCTCTTCTCTTTCAGGTTTCCGCAATAATCATTTTTACTGTTTTGCCCTGCATTCAACACCCCCCAGACCTCCACCACCATCACCCTGGTTTGCCATCCTGATTCAATCACTAATCAGTTTATACCAACCACCTATGCTGGTCTTAATGAGATAAAAAATTGGAGAACAGTGTCCATGTAGCTGTTCTCCAGGTCCGGATGTGTTTGTGTCTACATGCTAATGGTGTCACGAGAGTTTGGAACCACCTTGTTAAAAAGACTTTGGCCACGTCAAAGAAGTGCTGTGGTAACCAATACCTGGAATAATAAAGCATATTACTGAGGTGTTAATATCAATTTTCAAGACCCTTTAAAATATATTTGTTTTCCTTTTAATAGATGTTCAACAGCTCAGATTCCCAAATATTGTATGACAAGCTTACGTAACAGTAGGTTACTTTATGATCAAAAGTCAAAGTGCCTCTGGAATCTCAAACATCACCAAAATTGAAGGATATCTTCCATTATCAATATTTCCTGAAAATTACTTTTTATTCCATACACAAAAAGGACAAAAAAAAAATCTGCTGTCACATGACCTCCTGGGAGAAGGAGCCTCAATAGAGATCAAAGAGAAAATATAAAAGGATAATTTGTCTTTCAACCAAGTTATTTTGTCTCAACTTAAACCCATAAGTTCACCATATGTGTAACCTGTAATACTGAAGCTTGCTAACTGATCTCAACCTGGAATACTATATACTAAAACCCAGTTTGAAGTTACTGCACCATTCTTTCCGAAATATCCTTGATTCTCTGACCGGAATCAGCCATAACCTACCGCCTCTCAAGCACCCCTCGAGTCCCATTCACGATCGTATCATTTTTAGGAGAGAAGCTAAAATGTTCGAGAAGGGAGATCATGAGATGCTCACAACCAGGAGCTTGATGGAAGGCTTCAGCCAGATCAAAGATGCTATAGCTGACAAGTACAAACGGCTCAACGAGCCCGTCAAGAGATGGCAAAGGCGGAGCCGCGCTTTTATGGACAGTCTGATCCAGCAGAGCTCCGCCGAGGGTGAACGGGAGGGCTCCACACAAAGCTTGGCAACTCCGGAGCAAATATTGGCCCGACACCTGCAAGATATGAAGGAGATTTACGATACAGAGTTGCTCGAAATTAAGGAAGCATTTAAAAATGAAATGGCTGCGGAGGAGCAGAGATGTTTCCAGGACATTTCAAAAGCTGATCAAAGGTCCAAGTTACTGCTGTCGGAGCAGGAGAAAAAGTTTAAGGAAGCTCTCAGGAAGAAAGATAAGCAGATTAATGAGAAGCTCCTGCTGAACACAAAGAAGTATAAAAGGAAGCTGACTAATAAGTTGGCTAAGATCAGACAGGAGAGTGCCGCCAGTGTCCAGTTAAATGAGCAAAAAATTGTAAAGGTAGTGTCTGACGAGTTGGCTAAGGCACATGCCAAATATGAGGCAGGAGGAGATGCTGGAAGAGAAGGAGATGGCCAGACTGGAACAAGAGGAGGTCCAAAAGAACATGACGGCAGAGATCCTCAACTGAAGCAGTTCAATATGAGGCAGGAGGAGTTGCTGGAAGAGAAGGAGATGGCCAGACTGGAACAAGAGGAGGTCCAAAAGAACATGATGGCAGAGATCTCTCAACTGAAGCAGTTCAATATTAGGCAGGAAGAGATGCTGGAAGAGAAGGAGATGGCCAGACTGGAACAAGAGGAGGTTCAAAAGAACATGATGGCAGAGATCTCTCAACTGAAGCAGTTCAATATGAGGCAGGCGGAGTTGCTGGAAGAGAAGGAGATGGCCAGACTGGAAGAAGAGGAGGTTCAAAAGAACATGACGGCAGTGATCTCTCAACTGAAGCAGTTCAATATGAGGCTGGAGGAGATGCTGGAAGCGAAGGAGATGGCCAGACTGGAACAAGAGGAGGCCAGCGAAAAGAATATCCGGGAGCTCCAACAAGAGATCCTTAAACTTAAGGTTAGTAGATGGTGATCATTGATAGCTGACTTCAGATGACATGAAGACTAATGAGTGTAATCAAAAACACGTTTGCATTTTCAGGATCTAAATCAGGAACTACAATGTGAGGTCAAGAAAAAAAAGAAGAAAAAGAAGCATTTCTGTAGATTTCTCTGCTCCATATTCAGCAAAAAGCAGAGTAACGCCTGAGCCACCTTCTACCTCCTTTGGACTGTTTTTGCTTCCTTTCAACATTTTTGGTAAATATAAAACTCGTATTGACTGTAGTAACCGGACTGTACCCTGAGGAACCCCACTGCCTGGACGTGCACTATAGTGGGCAAATTGAGGGAGTCACGCTTGGAGTTGTGATTTCAGAGTCACACTCTGCCACCAGAGGGCGATGAAGACACGCTGCTTTCTCCATGAACTCGATATACAGTGGGACCTCTACTTACGAACGTCTTTACATGCAGAATTTTCAGGTTACGAAACGTCTCAACAGGAAAATATTTCCTCTTGTTATTAAAGAAATTTCAAATCATAACGACTAATGACAGAATCTAACACTGGTTTCCGCCATATTTCTTGGATACGCAGATATCCGGAGTCCTACAATCTAAATCACCATTTCCACATTCTTTAATCTTGATAATTTCCTCCTCATTTGCAACAACTTTGTTTTCCTACACAAACTTCCTACGTGTTCATACCTCTGACATCTATAGCATCAAAGTGGCTGATTATAAAATATAAGATTATCAATCAACTGGTAGGCCAGCTGATCTTTGCTGATCCAGTTCACCTCTTTCCAAGTCAACATCAGCATGAATTTCAAGGTCATTTTAAACTCTTCCATCAAAACCTTTCTCCCTCCATCTGGGCTCTTCTCTTTCAGGTTTCCGCAATAATCATTTTTACTGTTTTGCCCTGCATTCAACACCCCCCAGACCTCCACCACCATCACCCTGGTTTGCCATCCTGATTCAATCACTAATCAGTTTATACCAACCACCTATGCTGGTCTTAATGAGATAAAAAAATTGGAGAACAGTGTCCATGTAGCTGTTCTCCAGGTCCGGATGTGTTTGTGTCTACATGCTAATGGTGTCACAAGAGTTTGGAACCACCTTGTTAAAAAGACTTTGGCCACGTCAAAGAAGTGCTGTGGTAACCAATACCTGGAATAATAATTAAAACCAGTGGAGAACATGCCTGCAGAAGGAGCCATGTGAAAAAGGTTCTCCTTATGAAAACAGAAAGAGCGGAGGGAAGACAAGGTAGAGAGAGGAAATCCTCTGTTTAAATGCCAAGCTGTGGGTGCCATTCTCTCCCCTGCCCTTATTTCCTCTTTTCTGCCCCCCTCAGGGCTCAGATTCCTCACCCTCGCCTTTTGCATGTTTGTGCATGTTGGTGTGACTGAACAGATGCCAGGTCGCATCTGACATTCACCATCCTTGGCTTTGAGCACACCCCCCCCACACACACACACACACACACACACACACACACACCCTTCATGATGGAGAAAGAGAAAAGTTTTGACATAAATTAGACCTATGTGTTGGAAATCTGAATTCACTTATGATTTGGGCTTTTTTTGTGAATCCAATTTATCTTTAAATTTATCATGGTACAAACCCTTGCAGGATGTCTTAAGCAATTTGCTCTTAAATAGATTAAATGAGTCATACTTTCTAAAGCACAATTGACCTGAAGGACGCTATGCTCCCACCTAGCGGTCAAATAATATAATGCACGTTCAGATCGCGTTGCATTAGACGTAATGGATCTGAACGGTTGATAACAGACTATAAACAAAGAATTCAGATTGATGAAAAATATCAGATGCCAGTCATCCGGCAATAATTTTGTATTTAATTAGATACAACCGCCAAGCAGTTCATTTCCCCCCATATTGTAAGGTAATGCAAGGTTAGTAGGTCGCTTTATGATTAAAGCCTCTTGTCTTAGCAGAGGTAATGAAGGTGAACTTTGCACTACTGACGTTTCATATAAATGTCCCATGAAGCCTAGATCATACATCTAAAAGTAAAGATTTGTCATTTTGCTGTCATTTTCATTGCATTTCAACCGTATAATAAATACACAACAGTTCTCCAAAGGATGTGGATAAAATGTCTTGTCCATTAACCATGGTGATCCTTTGCAGTGTTGATTAAAAAAAATAAAAAAAATCTATACAAAATATGAAAAGACTCCTTTGTTTTTGGGGTGATAAAATCTGTCATTTTACGACCAGGGGTTGCTTTGAATTTAGACTTTTTTTTTTTACTTTTTACAAACTCCTGTTGAGCAATTTTGTCCACACTTTCCATTAAAAGTCCTCACTTTGCTAGTAGGAGTATTTTGGTATTCAGTATGAAGAAAGTACAACAACACACACGCAGGGCACACACACACACACAGAAGGTGTGCTCTTTGTTTTGCTTTGTTAAAATAGATAGTTGAGCTACTATATTAATGAGGAGATGCTAATAGCATATGCTAATAGGAGCTGTATGACACTAAGGAGTGTATTGAACTACAGAGTTAGCATGTTGATAACAGCTGATTTAAGTGCACGGTTGTACAGAAAGTGCCTCTTTTGCTTTGTGTTTGTGTGCATGTGGGTTCTTGTATTTGATACATATTGAGTCCCAAACGTCTCATTCCTGCAAATTGAGGACATTGTTTTGCAACTGGGGCCATTTTTATTTAATCCATTCTTTTAAGGTGTTTAGACTTGTTAGGGTTAGTGGGCTAGTTTCATTTGTGACCTTTGTGTGACAGTCTTCATTTATTAAAAGCTTAAAACTGTTCAAACTAATTTAGATATGCTGAATTTGTCAGCAAAATGAGCGCAGAGTTGGGTCTGGAGCTGACCTTTGAACTTTAACACACCCAGCCGCGGAGCCCGACTCAACTCAAACGAAACAGACGAGGCACGTTTCACAACATAAAGAGGGGAGATTTATTGAGCGCTTCATGGTCTACATTGGTCACTACTCACGTCGCTGTACATTCAATAACTTTCGGCTCTCACTTCAGGCGACCAACATACAATCCTGTTTTGTGCTCTTCGGGAGACATTAAAGTCTCATTTTTTCCCAGGTTGTTACAAAAAAAACAAAAACCCAACATATTTCTAGATTACTCGCTTCATAAATACAATATATATAATATAACCATTTTTTCCATGTGCTGAAATCAAATGTGCGCTGCATTCATTGTAAAAGGAAATCTCAGTGAAATGAGCATTGTTTATTATGACATTACAGTGTTTTAAACGTAGCTGAACCTCTCCAAAGGGACATTATTATTATACTGCGTGTGGACCGAGGCGTGTGGCAGTGGTAAAACAGCTCTTTTACATACACGTACTCAGTCATTCATTGGTTATATAGGTGGGCGCTGTGGTTACCAAACACATGTACAGTTAGGGATACAATATCACAGATGTCACCACACTTGCGCCAGATTCCTCTTCACCGTCAGCGGATCTGCAACACATCGGACAAGCTACAGAGATATGAGGCAAACCATTACGTTAGGAATCCATTAAAGTAACGCTCAAGAAAAGAAAAGTAAACAAATATGAGACAATATATTCTCGTTTTTTTTTCAGGGTGAGAGGATGCACAGAATGTTGAGTATATTACATCGGCCGGACAAACGCTTCAGAAGTTCAGTGTCTGTGACATCATCTTCCACCAGTCCATCAGCTCCTCTCGCTCCTCCTCCTTCCGCTCTACCAGAGACTCCAGCTCAAAGTCCACCTGAGACAGAGACAGCACAATAGTGACGCGACCAAGCGGATGGCTTTGATACGGGGAAGGGTTGGGTTGACTGAGGCGTCTTACCCTGGTGGCGGGGCTGAACGGAACGGCCACCTTCTTGATGACAGTCAGGTATCCTGGAGCAGAGGCGGCCACTTTGTAGTTCCCAGGAGCCAGAAGACGCCAGTAGTCTCCATCTTTGGCTGCAAAACAACCTCTTTTCTCATTTTTTTCATGCTTTGACAACAATGGTGCCTTCAATTACCCCCTCTCGTCATCACGATGTCCACTAGATGGCACTACAACGCATTTCTTTTGTCGACATTTGAGGCATAAAGGAAGTATTTCTGCTGTCAGGACGGGTTTTTCGATTAACGCAGTGAGCTGCTGTTACCTGTGGTGATGTCATGGTTAATGCCCTCCACAGAGATGGTGGCGTTGGAGATGGGGTTACCCTGCAGGTCGCGCACGAAGCCCTTGACGCCACGGTGAACCTGCGAAGACAAAGAGCAAAAGACCAGAAGCTTTTTAATCTTTTATTCAAATCTGTAGGTTTATCTTCTAGGTTTTAAAAGCAGGCTCCCAGATTTGAGATTACACAAACGGGAAATCCACAAAACACAGTTTTATACCTGCTCAATGTAGCTGACCAATGAGTTACGGTTCTGGTCCCAGTAGGTCTTGAGCGAGTCCTCGCTGGGGAACTTGTCGCAGCTGAGCTCCAGAGTGATCTCAAAGCAGTTGCTGCTGAGGTAGTTGAAATCCTGCATTCCTGCGGCGGTTTGCGAAGAAAGGAGGGGGAAACGTCAGCGCCCTTTATAACCGTTGGTCATTTTAATGTCTGCGTCAGGGGCCATAAATGTGCATCTGGTGCATAAAGGAGATAAAGCTAATGTGCCGTGAAGTCCGAAAAGATGCCCGTTTCGGCTGTTTTCACCTCCAGGAACGCTGTACCAGGCGCCTCCGTTCGTGATGCCGTCTTTGAAGCTGGAGTCGTCGTCGTTCTTGCGGCAGGGGGGGCGCTGGTTGTCAGACATGACCGGGTTGTACATGGAGTAGGCCTTCGCCAGAGACTTGAAGGTCACGTCGTCTGGACTGGCGCTGTACTCGTGAGTGGACCCTGAGAGTTTGGACGGAAATTGTCAAGTGCGGTTTTCTGTGTTTTTTATTGAATCTCGTTACGCGTGTGGAAACGACCCAGTTTCACCAGAATCTGACAGAAACTGGAAACATACCGGTGCGAGTCTCGTCGTAGGGGTAGTTGGCCACCACGTCTCCCCCGTGGAGGTTAGCTGAGAGCACAAACGGGATGTCCATGATCCAGTGGATTACCGCCTTTGTTTCTGGAGCCAGCTGCATGGGTAAAAACCAAAATTGCATACAAGAGTTACACGTTTTTACTACAAATAAATTGCATGAATCTACTTTGGTGTAATAACTACATCCTTTCGGCTCATTTGGCTGGATTTATTGTGTTTCAGAGCTGGAAACATGCTAATCCAGTAGTACACAGTCAATCTCTAAATCTTAGCGTCATGCACGAGCAATGTGTCCCTTAGAGATTCATTCATTGACTTGGCTCTGATCCCGTCCGTGCTAATCCGTCTGCCCACCTTGGCATTCTCGTCCACGGCTTTCTTCATGTTCTGCAGCAGGTGGTTGTTGGCTCCGCCCTCTTGCTCGTTGATGTAGATGATGCGGTCCAGGTCGGGGAAGTTGCGGTTCAGGTCCACCCCCTGAGCGTTGCTGCGGCCTACGAACCAATCCTTTATCTCTCCGGGCTGAGCGGGAAAACAGGAGGGGAAATTAACCACTAAACCCACTGTGGGAGCGCTGGTTTTCGGCGGGGTTGCTCACCTGAGAGGCGGCCTTCTCGAAGCCATCGGGGTTCATGGAGGGCATGAGGTGGATGCGGGTGTTGTGGATGAGGTCAATGATGGTCCCGTTGCCCTGCTGGTACTGGTTGCAAAGGTACTGAGCCAGGTAGATGAGCAGCTCTCGGCCCACGGCCTCGTTGCCGTGCATGTTGGCGACATATTTAAACTCAGGCTCACCTGTGAGGAAGAAAAATAAGATTTTGTTGTTATTTAGAAGAGCAAACACATCTGCGTTTGTTCATCTAGTCATCTCTATTTTCATTTTCATGACACTTTTGTTTCTAAGTTACACCTCATTATAAACCCCAGAATTCAGCTTTTTACATATATTGGATGCTTTAAAGGTGAATATTCACGTCAGTAATTAAGGCAGATTAGCATTCAGCCTGCATCGCTGATTCAGTGAGAACATATAAATACCTTAAATATTTATTTCTTTTTCCACACACATCTTATCCTGAACAGATTCATATAGTTGGACCCACAATATTAATTAAGTAGACCAACACACACTCTGAGAGTCTCAAACTTAACAGACTCTGCCTGATCTGCTAAAAGGTTAAATTGGACTGAGCGGCACCGGCTGCGACTTCATTTGGTGAATAATAGGTATTGAGCGACGATGTCACACAGCAGTCTGGACCAGGGAGGAGGGACTGGGGACTGTCCTCCAGCACAGGTGACACAACGGGCCCTTCAGCCCGTTTGCTTTCACTAAATGAATGAATATTTACTTTATAACAGCAGCTCCAACTTTGTTCTGATGGTGGACTCTGAAACCATCAGCCATTATCTGCCTCCTTTCACAGTATGCAAACACTAGAGATACAAGAATATGGAAGCACAGTCTGTTAGAGTGTAGTAACTAGCTTCCTGAGTGGGGTAACACCCAGTACCAGAACACACACACACGCACGCACACACATACACACACATCTGGCATCTGGTGAGGTTATATTTAGACGCTCAAATCTGGACACTTTTAACAACTTCAAGGCTGCAATTAACGGTTCTGTTCATGACGCTTGTGGATGTTTTTGTAGAGGCCGCAGAGCTGTCAAAAGGAACCGCACGCACACACACACACACACACACACACACACACACACACACACACAAGCACTGAAAAGACCGGTAATGAAATGATCGTGTTTAAGGTAAGATATATAAAAATATACATCCTTTTCCTCTTCAGGTGGGGGTTTCATAGACTGTCTGATTGTGTCTTTCAGAGCAAATGAGAATGTAGATGAGGGCTTGAGCAGGCGACCTGTAACACAGGGTCAGTTTACTGTCATATTTCAGAACCATCTGATCAGTCAGGCGTGCACGGCTGTCTGTCAAAGCACCCACGCCCATAAACCAGTGATTCCAAACCACACGTAAGTGGCTGGAGGGTTCTGAGGCTGGCATGAGAAGCAATACAGAGATCCCACCTGTACCTGGTCACCGTAACCATGGAGACGTTTGATCTCATGAGACTGCGTCACAGGGTCATCCAATGCTTTGTCAGAGTTATCAAACTTCCGCGACAGGAAATCAATGCGGTTTCCTGGGCGACCGTGGAGTCATGACGCCCGCAGCCACGTCAGTGGGGCAGCGTCACCTCGGAGGCCACTCTGTTGACGTGGCGACCGCGACAAAGGCAGGTGCGCAGGGAGACAAATTGAGGGACCTGCTGAGTAAACACACACGGCCTGCGACTGTTTGCCTCGTGCTCGCACACACGCGTGCGCATGCACACGCAAAGATGCGAGGCCTCCCTCCTGTTTTCAGGGGTCTACTACACATGGCCGTGCGCTCAAACTCCCAGAATCCCTCAAGGAACTCATCACATGGACAGGAAACAACGTGACAGGCAGTGACGCCATGCAGCAGAGCAGCAAACGGCCCCAAAACAGAGCAGATCACAGGGATCCAACAGAGCAACAGAGGGAAATGTAAGTGGAGGGGAAGCCAGAAAACAGAACAAGAGCTTTGAGAGGACAACACGAGGAGTGGTGAGAGCGGATGGAAAAGAGAGAGAGGAAGAAGAGGAGGAGGAGGAGGAGGCGTGTGGGTGTTTGATGTATAATAAATGACCTCTGGCTGAGTCGTGGCCTTCCTTTCATCGACATCCTTGCAGTTGCGCCTCCCCTCACGTTGCCTCTCTCCTCCCGTCTCCCGTTTTCCCCATCATCATTCCTCCCTTCATCTCTTTTTTTTTTGCATTCTTCCTTCCTGTCAGCTGCTTTATCAATAATCCAGGCCGGGACGCATCTGTTCTACACTTTTACCCCCGTCCGTGACCACTCGGACACGACTTCCTGCGGCAGGATATTTACGACGTGCAGAAATGTTCATAAAACCGCCGTCAGGGCGGACCGGCTTGGATTCGGAGAAAGTTCAATAAAGCCTGCTTCTCCCGAGTCCAATTACCTGCCCAGCGTTTCAGTGATTACTCCATAAATTCTCTAGAATTTCAGCCTCTACTGAGGTGACCAATTTCCTGCTGGGAGAATCACTCCGCTGGGATTTTCCTCCTCATCTCTGAGCGGATGTCTGCGCTGTCATCCACCACAATGGTCTAAACCTGACTTTTTACCTGCCTTTTAATCCCTTACATAATTTGAACCCTCTTGTGATAATACTGCTCAGAAAAAGAATCCCTTCACACCCTCGCAAAGCTGAATGTTGTGAGCTTGCATCCTTCTGTCTGATGCTAACTGAGCTAGCCAGCTAACAGGCACCATCATTATCATTGAAGCTGGGTCAAAATCCAAGAGCCCTGCAGAGGCTATAACTGTCTTATATAAATCACTACATGGAAATGAAACCTAAATCCTCTCTGGTTAAAATAACAACAGTAAATATGCCATGTATTTCCTTTATGCTTCGTGCGCCAGCATGCTCGCGCAGGCAGCTCCTGTGTGCCGCTGCACTGTACGACAGATGGCTGCTCACCGACAGATGCGCGAGCTCGGGACCGTCATCCTCCGGAAGCTCACGGCAGCCAACCAGGAGCCGGCAGGCGGCTCAGCGCACTAAGCCGATCTGTTGCCCTGGCAACTATTTTGGCTCCACCTCAGGCTGTCAACAGTGTGCAAGGTCTGATGAAAGATGGATCAGTCACCTCAAAGAAGAAAAAGTCGGAGGGGGGGGGGGGGGGGATCCCGTCCTTGCAGTTTTTATTCATGTGACACTGCCCCCCCACCCTCGTCTCATGGCTGTTTTGCTCAGCAGCGCTGGAGAGGGAGGCGGCGCTACGCAACAGCTTGGAAACTCATCTGGTTGTAATAAGGTCTCCACAAAGCTACTGTGACTCATGCCTGCCTGCGTGCACGCCCGCCAGACTATTACAGGCTTGTTGAGGACATCCCCACGGTCACAAGACCGCGTGGCCCGGCGTGCTGCAGCCCTGACCGCACAAGGACACCCAGAGAAGAAAGCACACCTCTACGACACAAGACACGCAGTTAGGCTACACCAAAACGCTGCGATTGCACGTGTTTGGGGATTGGTTGACTGGAATTAGCCACTTCCTGTTTAATCTCCTGTTGGTGCCAAGGAGGAAACTGTGACCCATTCTGGGAAAGCACCGACAGGTAACGGGTTAAGGCGGCAAGTCCATCTGGGCCACGCACAAATTTCAGTTTGTGTTGGCCCAAAGTCTGAAATAATGGTAACTGGAGCCTGTGTGGTTTGGTGGAATAATGACACTGGAATTTATTTCAGAAACACAACATGTCTGACCCTGTCAGGGAGGAAAAGGCCGCTCTCGTTGCCATCACTGTCCCCGGAGTTTTGTCTCTCACGGCGCAACAATGTTTGACAAGCTGGAGACACATTAGAGAGGACGGTGATGGAGGTCATTACACAAACAGCCCAGGAGACATCTGGCTCCTTTTACAGGTCCTAATGGTCTAGAAAACAAACAATGCTTGATCTGGTACTGAGTCCATTAGCTTACACTCCAACCATCCAAACACTGCAAAAAAAATTGGAATAAATAGTTTATGTGAACCGTTTCAGCTGTTTACAATTTACAGTAGAAGACAGTTTAATGCACAGATGATTTATGTGTTTGTGAAACACACTGCATGCATGTGTGTGTATGTGTGTGTGCGCGTGTGCGCGTGTTATATGGTAAGGGTATCTTTTTTCAAGATCTCTTGACGCTGTGTAAAATGCACATCTGTGACAAATAAATGAATGGATATTATGGTTTAGACTGTTGTCCGGATGGTGTGAGAGAGATGGGATCCATTAAAATCGGAATCGGAATTGTTACCCCCGCTAATTACAGCACCCCAGAAATATCTGGGCACAGGTTGCTCATTCTAATTGACATGTTGCAACCACCAACACTTTAATTCGACTGTGTTGCAACTGATCCTGACTAATGCACCTTCTCCGTCAGAATTATGTCTCAACACGGAGAGATCTTTATCAGCCAGCAAGATGGCGGCAATCCGTGACTGAATCCGCAGTCTGATCTGGATTCGCCAGGAGTGATGCAGCGGGCCCTGTACTCTCCGTTTTAACGCACGACGCACACCTGCGCTCATCCTCGGGCGCGGATCTGAGCAGCATCAGCAGCACAGGTGGCGTCCGCATAACTGGCGCAAAATGAAAGGACCTGCACGCTCCTGTCGGGCACACGGGAGTCAAGACAATAGGCAGCGGGGACGCGCCTTCAATAATACTTGATGCGTAAAACTGACCAGGTTCGTGCGTCCCCGGATTGTCGGACATCTCTAGAACCAGCAGTTCTCGGCCCCCGAAGCTCTCCCCGATGGTGTAGATGCGGGTGATGGTGGGACACTGCAGCCACACGGACACCAGCGCCTTCCGCAGCTCCTCGTAACGGTGATACTCGAAGGAGATCCCACCATCGCTGCCGGCTGCGCTGACCAGGGCGACCGCGGCGGCCCCGAACAGAAACACGGAGAAGAAGCTCTTCATTTTTGACCTGTCCTCTTTTTTTCCCCCTCTGTAAGCCCCGTAGGTGTCTCTCGGCCCACGGCTTGGATCCGAGCCTTATCTCTCTGCTGCAGCCTCGCTTCAGGCTATAAATATCCGTCTCTGTGCAGCTCAGCCTCTATCTGCGCGGTGCGCCTCCGTACCTGAGCGCTGATTCCCTCCGCGTGAAGCGAGACAGGCAGAGCACGACTACATCCGGTTGAGACGTTCAACTTAAATGCATATTGAATTATACTAGATGCGTTATTTTACCTTGAAACTAAATACCACGTCTCATTTAAATGTTGTTAACCGAATGATAAACACAGATACTGAGCATTATCATAAATAAATCCAAATATTATATTCAAATGTGATAATTTCCTACACATTCATATTATATTACGTGAAGAGAAGACACGAATTTTCTATATATTGTCTAAATATTTATGCAGGGCAACTCAAGAGCATCATCACGACAATAATGCAATACTTGACATCATCTCGACTTATTTTATCGCTCTAGTAATAGAATATCTATATCGAGCTTTACGCATCTCTAATCAGTTCCTGTTTGGTGCAGGCTCCAGCTGGCCGGCTTGACGCAGTTGTACGTGCTGGATGGGGCAGCAGGGGTGTGGCCACGGTGCAGCGGAGTTGCGGCTGCGTACACACGCTCGCATTTTCAGTAACAACAGTTGATGAACAGATGCTCCAGCAAAATTAAAGCACCGTAGCCGTGAGAGTTAGAATCCAAAAATAGTAATAAAAACAAGGTCTCTTTTATTGTAAAATCACAACTTATTTATTCATACAGTGCTAAAATAAGTTTGACTGACAATCACCGAGGTGCCACACCGGTCAGTTGTCTTCCATCAGAAGCTCTGAGGATGTGACCCAATGCTAAAGTGCTCAGACATTCAGAGGTACAGCAACACACTTTACACGAAAGGTTTCCATTTAAAGAACAAGGAAATCAAAAAATGGTGGTGATGCTTTTTATTCAGCTATCAGCTGCTGACAGAAGCGTACAAGAGCGCTTCATTCGCAGTAAGGCACAGAACACGGACGTAAGTCCACACGCGGGCTGATTCTGTGCATCTACACAGTCTACTGCTCCTTCTTGTCTTCTCCTTTCTGTGTGTACTTGTTGTACTGGCTGTCTGTCTTCAGCAGCTTGTCCCACCAAGTGAAGGTGGAGGCGTAGTTGCCCACAAAGTTCATGTGATGGAAGTCGTGGAAACGGGTGCCAGCGTAGAACGGGATCAGGTGGAGCGGGTTCCATGGGATGTCGTACCCGCTGAGACGTTAGAAATGTCATATAGATCAAAAATGCTGACATAAAGATACGTGGAAGATGAAAAAAATCTTTCTATATTGTGCATGAAATGGGTGTTTTAAATGTGTTGATAATAGGTGAAATGACACTGTAATAATAAAGATGTTATTTGAAGGTCTGGTGATATCTGCTGCCCCCTTGTGGCCAATCTCAGAAATGACTGTCAAAGTTAAAGGAATAGTTCCCTCAAATTTCTCTATAAGGCGCATGACAGTTAAAATGAGGACAGTGGTGTGTGGTGTCCAGTGGTCACGTGTCCTACCTGTGGACATCAATGGTCTCCAGCAGCCGAAAAGACACCCAGGCCCACAGGAGGAAGACGTGGTTGCAGAAGATCATAATTCCAATAAAGAAACCAGCACCGAGGATGATGGTCTCAGCTGGGTGGGCGTATTCTGCCTGCATGCCAAATGGAGCCTGGAAGAAAAAAGGACACATTGTGACGAGGAGTGTGTGCGCGTCTGTGAGTGTGTGAGTGTGTGTTTACTCACGGTGAACTCATGGTGGACTTTGTGGATGTATTTGTAGATCCTGCGATGATGCAGCAGCCGATGCAGAAAGTAGTGCCAGGTGTCTTCTACCACAGCGCAGCCAAAACACTGAGCCAAAACATACGGCCTGAGGAAGGAGACCAAAGGAGGGAGTCACCACCAAGTATAGTTTTGCATCCACAGGAACGGTACTGTGATTCAAGGCGGGTGCAACAAAATGGGTGAAAACAAAATGGGTGAAATTGCCCCCACATGTTTGGAGGGATGAGTAGATGTTTTGCGTATTTACGGGTAATTACTTGTCTAGCAGATATTTGCAGTCTTTAGCTGACCTTTTCTGTTGGAATTGTTTGCCCTACAGGCAGACTTTGAACTGTTTCCCATCTGATTCCTGCAGCCCTTTGTTAATGTCTGTCGGCAGCTCCATGCATTAAAACAGAATTCCTATTTAGCAATAATATAGACATTTCTTGTTTTGTCAAATCTAAATTACTATACTGATATAAAAAATGGTACATGCTGCTTGTATCTACATCAGTAAGTTAGATATGAATACAGTTAACAAGAATCATTACTCTCTGTTGCTAGATTTAAGGCACAGTAAATGAAAAAATTTACTCTATTTGGCAGCATTCAGCTTCCTAAAATTTAAGAATGATGAGATAAGTTCATGTATTGCTTTTTTTCAGGAGATGTGAAGCTGTCATGTAGATGCGTTTGGTTTGAAGACGAGGGACTGACCAGCGTGGCATTGAGTCCCAGTCGTAGGGGATGTTGAAGTACTCGGTGAAGTAGTAGGTTCCACAGATCAGAGGCAGCTGGATAAAGAAATGGTTAAAGAGTAGCATCTTGAAGCATCTCCACTGCTTCTCCCAGGTCTCTGGTTTGTCCTGGACACACACACACACACACACACACACACACACACACACACACACACACACACACACACACAGACACACAATTAGTGGAACAGTCTCATCACCTGGGAAGTTTCTGAAAGTCCTGAAAAGCAGAATCCACCACAAACCTGCTGGATCTTGTATCTCTGCATGAATGGCATAAACTGGAACAGGAAGCCAGGCAGGCAGAGCAGGAAGTAGATGAACTCGTGGACGAAAAGAGATCCCCAGGTGGCGATCTGGAACTTGGTGTAGTTGTCCAGCATGTAGCCCCAGGCGTGTTTCAGTGAAGGCTGAAAGGGGTTTTCTGGCAACGCGGCGTCCACATACTCCACTGCCAGGTAGGCTGAGCCCAAGATGTTTGTTGTATGGTTCACCTCCATGATGGTCGACGCGGGCTGTCTGGAGAGAAAACTCACCTGTGCAGGCAGACAGAAGATGTTTTAAGGACATTTCTGATTACATAGTCAAGCTGAAACCTAAAAATAATCCTCGCACATTTTATACCATAGAAAATATACCAATGCAAATAAATCAGAACCATAAACACAAACTACATTGGGACAACACAAGTGGATTTACAGGTACATGCATTTTTAATGTTGCGACTGGAAACCACTTTTGGTCGGTACTGACATTAAGTCTGGTATTGTTGCTGTTTATTCGAGATTTAACAAAAACTGAAACAAATCACATAAAAAATCTGGTTCTACAAAGCAACGGGTAGTTATTAATAGTTAGTTATATAGTGATATATTTTTACAGTAGTAAACACATTTCTTGTATAGTAATTTTGATAATCTATAATAATAGAACAACACCATAAGAAAATGTTCCCTCTGAATCTTTAGAGCTGTAATCTAACTAAATAGCATCAACACTAGTTTGTGTCCTCGGTGTTATTGTTTAATTTCTGTCAGATCCCTGAACAACAGACTTCCTTCTCTTGACTTTTCACAACCCGCATCCACATTGAAATATAATCTTAGTAAAAAAGACAACAGATAAACAGCAGAGTGTCGTCGTCAAAGTTGAGCTGATTCGCTTTATCAGCCCTCACGAGGACGGTAAAGTCTCACCTTCGAGTCGAACGTCCCGTTTACCTGAGCGCGTGGCGGCCGGCTGGCTGAAGTGCTGTTATATGGAAGCATCTGATTGGCTGAGGGGAGGACAGGATGACGTCGCGGGGCCGAGCGGCGCCGCTGATTGGTCAGCGGTGTGGAGTGATGATAGTGAGACTGCAGGTCCCGACAGCACCAGCCAATCACAACCCGGAAGAAGTGGTCGGAGTGCTTCGAATCATTTGCGTGCCTTTAATTTTTAATTTATGTCGTCTTTAGGCGTATTCCTGCCTCAATCAGTCATTTAATCCCTAAAAGTTATTTTTACGTAGGACGAAAACAGATTTTTCTGATTTTATTTTTCCTCACAACTAAAATAGGCTCATACTCAGCTCGTTGTCCAATTCAGAATATTTATTCCATTATTAATGCGCAAAATTAAGCATTTTTTATTTAGTAACTTCTTTTTTATATAAAGCCAAACAAAGTATAGTTGCTATTAAATATTTATGGTATAACTGGGATAGAGTATTTTAGTGTATGAGCAATTTATTCTATATACCTTTAAAATCTAAAGATGAAAATACAAAACCAGCGTTGAAAAAGCTTAATTCAGAGTAATTTCTGATCTGGGTGGTTCTGATTATTTGGAATAACCTAGTGAAGGATATTTGCTTAGAGTAAACCAAATTTTGAAAAAAAAAATGTTTAGGAAATAATAGCAAACAGCATGACTGATTTTCAATATTTTACTGATTTTGGCAAAGTTTTAAAAACAGATTATATCATTTCACAGCTTTAAATACAAGAAGCATATTTATTAATATATATAAAACAAGTAGTTAAACATTTTCAAAGTCATCAGCCTACATGACATTCCTCAATACACTGACAAAAAACAGCAACACCCATTACTATAATAGCAATTTTCAATATAGGAAGAAAGACACTCAAGGAAATAAAAAATAAAATTTGAGAGCAGGTTTGGTCACTTTGCTGAAAGAGAGAACAGATTAATAAAGAGACGAAATAAAGAAATATTAAAATTGGCACATTCATAGCACATTGAGGTGTGCAGTAGTTAATGGGGTTGCTACACCAAAAAGGGAGGAGGTCAGAGGTCAGGACCATGCAGTGAGTTCAGGCTGTTGTTGCCAGTAGTGGTTATAACCACAGAAAAGTTGGCTGCCAGTAACAGTAAAGCCCTGATTTATCCATCCCAAACAGCGCCCCCTGCTGTCCAATGAAAGCTCTTGTTTGTTAGAAATGTACGTTTTTCAAAGGTTGCGGCTCTAGCAGCTGCTCTGAATTCTGTATCCCGGAACAGAGGTGCAGAGTCCGGCTGTGCTCTGTCCAGTAACACTGGGAATACAAAAGAGAACCAGAACAGGAGCCCGAGGGCCCGAATCCACATTCAGACGCTCTCACGCGGCGGTGCCGCAACACTGTTAAAAAGGTCGGAGGTCAGTCGTAGTACGTTCATGCAGCGTCGGACCAGGCGTCACCACAAAAGGACTCAGATGCACACGAACACACATGCCCACATGTGCAAGCAGATGAGCACCTTGAAAAGCAAGCACGCGCACAGAAACACACACACTCCCTCAGAGGCTACTGAGAGGGCCTAAACGAAAGAAAGGCGGGGATTCCAGCCCGGCGTGGTCCTCCCTCTCTCAGTGGCTGTTCTTGGCAACATTGACCATGTTAGCAGTTTAGTAGTACACATCAGTAGTGTTTCAGTCTTACTGGAGTGGCTTCAAACCAGTTTGTCCACGCTCTGCGGCGGTTCTGGATTAAAACAGGGGCGGTTCCATCCATCCCCACCGGCGGTTTGCTAGTGCTGCCCCTCCCCCACTTCAGGTAAGTGCAAAAAATCTCCAACATCCTCCTCAACAACAATCTTGGCATCATCCACCATCCATCGGCGACACTGGCCGTGCTGCCCAACAACCAGGCACCGGCACCAGAGACAGATCCCAGATCAGTATTCAGCAGAGACGCACTCTGCTATCAATCAATAAGAGGTGGCAGGAGCAGTCATAAAGGCTTGTCGATCACAGTCACACCTAAAAATCGGTCAGAGTTAGAGACCAGCGGGTGTACAGGACCAAACTGAGCAATAAATCATCATTAATAAATCAAGTTAGGCTCAACAAAATCTAAACACATTTATAATGAATGCCCATGTTTAAAAAAAAAAAACACCAAAAATTTAGAGTCAACACAAAGACGTACCTGCATAGCTGCGTCCGGTGCTCATGCAGGTTGGCAGTAGTGTCCACTTGTCTGATGCTGGGTTGTAAAACTCCACAGAGGCCAGATTGCAGCTGCCGTCGTCTCCTCCCACCACGTACAATAGGCTGTTAACGGCGCACACACCTGAAGGCGCGCACACACACACACACACACACAGAAAATATGAAAAATGAACTCGCTTCTCAGCACCGAGGGTGTCTGGCAAACAGACTGCTGCATTACCCGCGTTGCGCCGACACATGTTCATGTCCGCCACCTGTCGCCAGCTGTTGGTGGTCGGATCGTAAACTTCACAACTCTTCCTCACCAGCGGCCCATCGTGCCCCCCGACGGCGTACAGTAAACCTTTTAACACACCGACTCCTGAGGAGCACAAAACATCGTGAGCGTCTAATATCGTTGCGTGGTGCCTGCCAGTCTATGAGTGACAGCGCATACATACACACACACACACACACACACACACACACACACACACCTGCTCCGCTGCGTCTCGTGCCCATTTCAGCGATGTAGCTCCACGTGTTGCTTTTAGGATTGTAGGCTTCAACTGTGCTGAGACACTGCCTGGTTGCCCCATCGTATCCTCCAACAGCATAAAGAATACCTGAAAAAAAACATGCCCCCCCCATGTATAAAGTTGTGTTTTTATTTTTAAATGTTAGATTGACTTGGCAACATATTCACCATTGACGACCCCAACTCCAACACTGCTCCTTCTGGTGCTCATGGGCAACACATGGAACCACTCGTCCGTTTTCGTGTTGTACGCCTCAATTGTGGACAGGCCTGCAAACAGGCGCCCAGCGTCATTTCCTGCCGTCTTTTAAAGCGAACACCCGTACCGATCGGTCACACCCACCGGTGCTGCCGTCGAAGCCCCCCACAGCATACAGCAGTCCGTTGAGCACGGCGGAGCCCAGTGTGGACCTGCGGTCCTGCATGCTGCTCACGCTGGTCCAACGGTCCATCATCGGGTCATAGCAGTCGACTGTTCGTACGCGCAGGGAACCGTTGAACCCACCGACTGCGTAGACGCAGCCACTCACGTATACCACGCCTGAAACCGCCAAAACAGGAAATAGAACCAGTCCACCATGAACTTATAGAATATCTTGTTGGTTGTTGGGTGATGTTTATAATGTGAACCTGATTCCCACCTGCTCTGCACCTCCTGGTGGGGAGCTCCGCCACCTGGTACCATCGCTGCTCCTCGAAATCGTAACATTCCACGCTGCGAATGGCCTTCGGAGCCTGGCCGCCAACCACGACCATCACCTGCAGAAAGGCCAAACATCGGCGTCACCGTAGTAACGAAGGTGGGTCATTTGTGGAGGCGGTTTAAGTACCTTGGGGCAGCAGGCGGGCGTCCTCATGCGGGTGCGTGCAGACTTCATCAGAGCCCTCTGGTCAGCAGGCAGCAGGTGGTACTTCATGGCCTCAATCAGGTAATCTTTACATGCACTACTGTTCTTAATCAAGGACTCTTCCTCCACCCGCTAACACAAAGTGACAGAAAAACACCTTTATGCTTTGATCTTTTCACTCATAAATCATTTCATCCTCTATTTCTTATCTTCAACTTATTAGAGTTTTAGAAATATGGCTCCTAATCATATCAGCCGGACAGAGGTCCTCCCTTTTCAGTAGCATGTACGCTAACACACTAGCTCAACAATGGCCTGTGCCTGTGCTGGCTCACAGCACCCCCTGGTTTCCAGTTATAGGGGCCTCTATTGTTCTGACATGAGAGTAATTTTGGAGGACTCGGGTTTGAGCGGAAAAAAAATCAACAAAATAAAAAACCTGTTGGACAATATCTCCTGTAAACATGACACAACTGTTGGTCTTGTGCAAACACAAAGCTCACATTTGTCTTGGCTAAGCTATGAAACCAAACTGAGACCTGCGAAAACAAAGCAAGAGTTCGATCTTGAACTCACAAAACACACCACAGAATAACGGCTTAATTTAATCACACAGGACCGAGGTCTGGGATTACACCGTAAAGATTACCGAGCTGGTAACACTTTCTAGGTTACAGCCTGAAGCCAATCAAAAAAGAATCCGGCATAAGATCTGACCTGAAGTCTTGATCGCTCTTGTGTTTCCCCCACACAGGCGCCTTTTTCACAGCCGTTAAGAAACAACAGAGTATACTTAAATTGTTGGAAAAAAGGCCTTGAGATTAGAGTGGAATATACCATTAACTAACCCCTATGAAACAGAACACTGCCACACTTGTCTCAGGATTAAATTGCATGTGCATGTCCTCAAAAATGGTGTTTTCAGACCTTTTTCATTTAAAAAAAAAAAACTGTAGTATTCAATTCATTTTCTATGAAATGCTAAAGCCAAACAGCATTCAGGTGTTTTGTACCTGCACCAGGTATTCCCGGGACAGAAGCGGCAGGCGAACGTGTTCCATCAGGTGAGCCAAGTGTTCCTGTCGGACATCTTTATCGTGGTTGACCCATGCGATCACCGCCTCGAAAACCTACAGAGTAAAAAAAGAAGCAGCAATCAAACACCAGCAGGTAAGAAACAGTGAATGAGCACCGCTCCGATCACAAATGCGAACACACCTTCTCCTCGGTGGGGATGGTGAGCTTGTCGCTGGCGATCAGGCTGGACACTTGCTCCATGCCGAGGTTGAGGAACTCCTCACTCCCGACCACCTCGGGGAAATGTTGCTCTGGTAATTGATGAAATCAATGACAGTCGCAGATCAAGTTCCATTCAATAAACCCACTGTTCTTCTGCCTCAGCCACTGATATACACACACACACAAACACACACACACACAAACCTGCGTAGATGTTCGCCTGCGTGAGGAGCTGCGAGCAGGCGTGCAGGTCTGCGAAGGCTCGTATTCCAAGACAATTGGACGGATGAAGCTGAGAGCTGAGGAATTCACAGCAAGCTTTTTTCACCTCGTTCAACTGGAGTAAGCCTGCTGCGGGCAACAACGCCTATCACACAAACACACACACACACACACACACACACACACACACACACACACACACACACACAATGTAAAGTATAAAGATTAGCACCTGATGAGTACAGATTTGATATCGGACCAACTGTAACAGCAGCTTCAGGCTGAGACAAAAGAAATCAAGAGCTTTGGGAATGAAGCTAAATTTCTCTTTCACACGCAAAAACCTTTGTTTACATAAGAGTTACTTTTAAAAGGAGTTAAAATGATACTGGAGTTAAACTCCAGCTCCCACCATCGCTTCAAATCAAGTCAAGTCATAAATGGTCCTTATTTCTAGGTTGATGTCCACTGTTTGTCAGTCAGAACTGGCAATAAACACACATGCATCTATGCTCACGACATCTGTGACGTTCTGACCCTCAGGTCACATGACTACAGATGATGACCTTCTCTTTCATCCCAAATGTAAAGAAATCAACCTGTCAGTTACAAAGTGGGATAAAGAAAAGAAAGCAAATAGATGTGTAATAACAATAAAAACAGGCAGCGTGCGGGTTTACCTGTACGTTGTCCTCGGTGACCTGGATCTCGGCGGTGTAGATGTAGTCCACCAGCAGGCCCAGGGTCCACCCGTCCATCTCCTTTATCCTCACTCTCTTCGCTCTGCTCTCTGCCATCTCACCTGTGGCAGGTGCCAAACAAGCCATTCAACAATAAAACAGGCAACGGGCGGGAAAAAAAGACAGGACACGTGGTCCTGGCAGCGTAGACGGACGGGTCCTCACCCGTGAACATGGCGTGGAAGTACGGACTCCCGGCGGCCAGAACCACCCTGTGAGCGCCGATCTCCACGTCCTCCGCCACGATGGTCACGTCGCACAACAAGCTCTGGCTGTGAATTTGAAGGTACAATGTTGATGCGCTGGTGCTGTTTGAGACTTTTAAAAACAACCAGCAGGGCGCCACGTCACCTGCGCAGCTCGTTCATGACTTTGAACGCCTTCCTCATGTGACGAGGGTTGAGAGTGACGGGACCCGGCCGCTCCACTCCGTCTTCTTTCTCCAGCACGTGTGGACAAAGTCTAGTGCACCTGAGGGGGACGGCAGTCAAAGACAGAAGCTGAGGACTGTACAAGCATCACTGGTACATCCACAACAACACGTGGGTGGGGGGAGAAAAATGCCCCAACAGCAGATTTCCGAGTGCTTTATCTTTCTTTTGTACATTTCTCTTTTGGAAACAAGATCTTTGTACAAGAGGAGGAACAAACAACATGCGCTGGAGCTTCAGATGAACTCACCAGCAGATCTTCACCCAGTGACATGTACAGCCACAACCTTGACACTCTATCTCTCTCTGGAGGAGCATGTGCGTCTGACTGTGTCACCCATTTTGAACTTTTTGTCTGAGTTTACGTCAAACTGGTCGGCGACAACAGGTGGAGTCGAGCCGCTGGCTACAGTCTGACTGGAGCAGTTTGCCCTGTTGCAATCTGTTAAATAAAACACCCATCTAAATAAATAATAAGCAGAAACACGCAAGAGTAAAATACGGAGCTGTTTCTGTGCTCCTCGGTTATGGAGGATTCTTTATTTAGTCATTCAGGAGGCTGGGGCAAATAAACATTGAGGATATTTGGATTTCTATAAGGTTGGGAACGAAGATCAAATCAAATTAAACACATCGCTGCATCTGTCAGTATTTTTGCCCCCGTTCTCAGTGTAAAACGCGATTACTTCAGGTTTTACAGTGGCTCCAAACACATATGATCACACATCCAAAACAAACACACCCACACGCATTCAGCAATGACGCGCGCGCAGCCCCCTACACACACACACACACACACCCCTAGACACCTGCTATAAACACGTCAACAAATAACAACATGACATCATAGCGGCCGATCGTGCAGCCCGCTGCGGACAGGATCGCTGTCGGTGCCGGGCATGAGCCGCCGGAGCTCCGGTCAGGGAGCAGCCACACCGGTTGGTCGCTGTCTCTGTCAATGCGGCACCATCATTCATACACGCACACGCGCACACACACACCGAGACGGCTCCTTGCACTCACAGCGGATGACTGTCCATGATTCCGGTGTTTTTCAGAGGCTGAAAACTTGGCCCAGCGGCATGCACCATTCCATATCCACGATGTCGTCTTCGCTGGCTCAAAATTCAACCGTGAATCGCGGCGATCATGTGCCCAGAGCCGTGGAGACGGGCTGGCGACAGCCCCATTAAATCAGGCTGCTTCATGTAAATACACAGCCCGACTGCGGTGACACCAGTTCGGACACGTTGTGACTTAAACCGGCAGCTGCTGTCTGCTCCGAAAAAGCTCGGGAAGCCAGCGAGACGCGGCGAGGAAACGGGTCCTTTCTGGCTCCTTTGCCCACAGCAGACTCAGTCAGGGTGCGAGAGGCGGACGGACGAGGCTACCTGTTATTTTCCAATCGCTGATTAAAACGCACCAACAAGGACGTGAGGGGAAAGACGGTCCTCTGAGCGGCCAAGGGGGACCGCAAGAAAGCGCTGTCTCCCCCTAGCTGTGGAAGACCGATAATGAAGCTAATAAGGTACAGTAAATTGGGGCAAACACAAGAGGAATAGATGACAGGAGATAAAATATTGACTGATCTACCAAAAAAAAAAACAAAAAAACGAACCAAAAGAATCAACGTCCCACTTTTCTGTCCAATTTGAGTTTGTTTCCCACCTGGACATGTTTCATTTTTTTCAGATTTTAGAAAAATGCCACATCACTTTACAGAACGGAAAGTCTATTAAATAAATGCAATCGTGACCAAATCGAAGGAGGCTGTGACCATAAGTCTGTCGGATTTGCTACGGGGGCTCAGTAATGATCAGTCAGAAACTGTTACAAAGAAATGCCTGTTTGGAGTTGTTTCTTTTTTTACACAATTCTGTCATTGCGTGCTTCTCTGTTCTCAGTTCAAACCCACAGATAGCTTTGTCCCCCCCAGAGCCCATCTGTGAGGATCTGTATCTGGCTGTGGTGTCAGTGGACAGGCGATTGGTGTGAAAGTGAGGAGAACAAGTCTGTCATGGTGAGAAAACGCTGAATACATTAATGCGCCGCGCCGCCTGGAGGCTCAGTCATAACTTATCTGAAGTCATTATGCACAGGAGGGATGAGGAATTTGGGCTGTCGGCACAAGCAGATCAAACAACTTCATTATTTTGTCGTTTCCATGGATACTCATTAAACAGGAAGTGACAGAAATTATGCATATTTATTTGCAAGAAGCTCTGTCCTGGGCTGTATCCTTGAGCCAGAGGTAACCAGACATTAAGAGTAAAGGCATCATCCCTGATGGAAAAGTTGTTTTATCCCAGTTACAGCACTGGGGAGTTCCTTCAGCCACCAGTTTCTTCACCGGGGCTGCAGGAAGGCGGTTAATTCAGACATTAACCCAGTCTGAATTGGGCCGCAGTCCAAAAAAGGAGAAAAGGGAATTGGGTTTTTTAAAATACAAAAAAAAAAAAACAACAACCCAAAATTCAAAATTCTAACCAATTTTATTTTTGTATTTTCAGATAAAAAAAAAAAAAAAAAAGTTAACAGAAATATTTACACGAACTAAAACATCATTTTTTTTTAAAGTGAAACTGTTTTGAACTGCTTTGTATTGGTCACATAAAGTCCTTCGCTTGGCTAACTTGGCTTTAAAGGCGCTGGGGGCAAGTTTGCCGAGGCCTGTTCCAGAAAGGTCAGCGGGCCAGGCGGCGGGAGGTCAGAAGGTTTGCGGTGCTGAAGGCTCACTTCCTCCAGCACCTGTTGCCAGTGGTGCAATTTGGACAAGTGTTTTTGGACCAGCATTTCTTTCCTCTGCAGCTCATAACGCAACTCTGAGACATCCTGTAGAGAAGGAAGAAAAAGGTATGTAAAGAGAAAAGTAGGGCATTAACAACTAGAGAGCAACAAATGGTTAAACACTGATCGCATGTCACAATTTTAAAATACAATTCGGAGAACTCTTTCTCAACTGGATGTATAGAGGACTGTTGTATCATTGTAGACGAGCGTAGCAACTCACAATAGTCAAAATCAGCAGTCATTTACCTCTTTCACCACCTGTTCTGGCTTCTGCACAGACAACTGAAACCTTTTCTGTAGGAAGAAGCACTCGATTTGCCGAGCCACATCCAGGAACTTCTGTATGCACTGGTCGACACCTGTGACCAGCAAATATTCAGGCATACGGATTATAATTATTAACTTGGAACAGCAAGGCAGGCGTCACCAACCTGTTCGGATCTCCTCCTGGTCGGTTCCATTGACATAGTCTTGGCTCACCAACGATGCAAAACATGCCTGAAACATACGTTCAGAGATTATTTGTAGTTGTATTTACACTGTCATTTTGTGATAGTAGGATAAGTAGGAGTACTAAGTTAAGTAATTCCTGATTCTGGAAATTGTTACTTCTGATTAAAAACTAGAATATTCATCTGGAATGTTTATGACAACTTCCAAGTAGCATAATGTCTATGACAAATTACAGCCCATCGGCAAAAAAAACCCAACTGTATCAATGTTTGAAAAATGCAGTGTTTATCATCCATGTAAAGATGGCAAATAGTGGATCCACATTGTAATATCAAGTATTTCGTAAATTCGGGTACCAGAACGTAAAACTGAGCAGTAGAAACATTCTTTCTGTAATTTAGCTAGCTCCTGTTGCTAACGAGGGTTAGCACGCATAGCTTTGGAGGGTTATATATTCCTACCTCGAAAGATGCTTCAAGTTCATCCACCAAGGTATTACCTCCTTGTGGTCTGGGAGTGGCAACGGGGAAACCAGGCTGGCCCGGTCCACCGGGACCACCGACGGGATGCGCTCCAGGCGCCTGTTGTCCAGAAAACATCCCACTCATGGACGACGCCATCTTGAACCGTTGTTTTCGCGCAACCGAGAGTGCGCATGCGCAAGGAGACCACGAAGACGATCGCGTGGTCTTAATTGGTTAGTTTTCTTGCCGAGGTCACACCGCCCAATTTAATTAAAAAAAAAATAGACAAACTGAAAATTCATGAAACATGCAAGTGGTTTAAACATCTTTTAATCCGTTCAAGAATCCTAATGTCATAAGAGTTGCCCACAAACCACTAATTAGCATTGCATTGACATACTTGAGGTATTACATACATGATGTTTTTGTAAACACCTGTAACAATGATTTCCCAAACTGTGACTGTGAGTAGCTGTGACATGTGATTTTCAGAAGTCAAGTTTAACATTTCTTTTTGTCTTGACTACGCTGAGAGGCAGACATTGAATCCAGGGATGCAGCTCAAATTCAGACATGTGTTCCGTCGTTCAGTCCTTATGAGCAAGGCCAGCAGCAAACTCCACCAGGGTACGCGTTGGTCTTCCAGACATGCCTTTCCGCAGGTAAGGAACTTCATCTTTGTTGCTCATCACACCAGCAATGTCCAGATGGGCCCAATGAGGAGCTGTGACGAACTCTCTGAGGAATGCAGCCGCAGTACACGCACCTCCAGATCTACAGCAGAGAGGATATCGACAGGCAAATTCAATCAAAACAATTGATACCAGTGTTGTGGAGAGTCAATAGTTAGAAGGATGACAAAGATGGAGGAAAACAGAAGATTTATGCATGTGGGGAAAATGGGCATACAGTTAGTGTGAGATAAAAAGATACAGATTTTATTTCAATGAGTTTCCACAATAATACAGCTGCTTATGATCCCTGTGCTACATTCACGTCAAAAGCAGGAGCCGCAGCCTCTCACTGAGACCACGGAGATACATACCGGCTGTATTTGCCGATGTTGTTGAGGTCTGCCAGCTGGCTGTCAGTCACCTGTCTGGTGTAATGCTGGAACAGAGGCATCCGCCACACTCTGTCACCTGTCACAATACCAGCCTGTGCAGATGCATGCACACACAGAAACAGACACAGACACACACAGACACGGTGTTTGTCAGTCCGGGAGGTGAGAAAGACCAAGGATTTGAGATTGTGCTAACTGAGCAGATTGAGCACCTTGTGCAGCTGTTCCCAGAGCCAGTCAGAGTTTGTAAAAACTCCACATGCTGCGGAGCCAAGAGCAACATCCACTGCCCCTTGAAGAGGAAAAACATTTAAATAGGCGTGTCATTTACTTGGACTATAACAGCTTGTGGTTTAGAATGCTTTAAGTACCAAGTAGATTCCGTAAATTAAAAAAACTAAACCATTTGACCTATAAACATAAAGCTGTTTAGCGTCAATAGTGTAATGAAATGCTACCTGTGAGAGTAGCAACATCAACAATAGCTCTGGGGTTAAAAGTGTGTCCGTAGCACAGTGCATCAGCAAGAATCAGCCGGCCTTCTGCATCCGTGTTGTCAACCTGCACACAAAGAGGTCTGTTTTTCTGTAATTTCGCACAGCCTCACATGTCAACAGCAGTTTCCCCACCTGGATTGTTTTCCCATTTTTAGCTGTGACCACATCCCCTGGCTTAGTTGCCTTCCCACTGGGCATGTTCTCACACAGTGGAGCCAAGCCTGGTATGGGGGGGGGATTGGTGTAGAGATAAAAAATGGTTGAAAAAATGTTCAGAGAAATTATCTATGGATCTCAACTCCAACTTCTCAGTGTCACAAAACCCACCAATTATATTGATTGGTAGTTTCAGAGCTGCTGCCGTGACAACCGACGCACACACCGTGGCGGCTCCTCCCATATCAGCTCTCATTGCATCCATGGAAGGTGATGGCTTCAGAGAAATGCCACCGCTACCACCAACAGAGAGATAAATGCGCAATTATTATAACGTTAACGACACAGTGAGGGCCTTATTATCATTACTACGGTACTATCATTTACCTGTCAAAGGTGATACCTTTGCCCACTAAGACCAGTGGCGCTTGACTGCTGTCAGGAGCACCTCTGTAATGCAGCTCCAGGAAGACAGGAGGCTCCTCTGAACCTCTGGAAACACTCAGAAAGGCTCCCATCTTTTGCTCCTCTATCCAGGCCAAAGATCTATACATAAATGATTGGATACTAATCATATTGTCTTCTATAATCCTTTTGTTCATAAACATTCCTCACCGAGTGGGGATACTCTTGCAAATGTTAATCGTGACTTTGTGGTAAAACAACAATCCTCCTAAATGACGTCAATGATGAAGAGTATAGCACGAACCGTTTCTTTACTGTGACTGTTTCACCATGTGATGCCACTTTCTCTTCAATGGTGTTGGCAAAAATGGTAGGAGTGAGGTGATTGGCTGGCGCTTCCATCAGCAGCCTTGCTAGATTCTGACCTTCTGCATACAGGACACCTTTCTCCCATCTGGGGATGTCAGTGCTAAACACAAATACACACATACATGCAGCAAGTATAATTAAACGCAAGTAAAACTCAAGCAGAAACAGCTTCATTCTGCTGATCTACCTCTCATAAAGCTGCGTGATCACTTTATTCTTCTTCTTGGCTTTGAGTTGGTCATATTGAAACAAGCCCAGAATTGCACCTTCTGCTGCAGACTGGGCGTCACCACAGGCATCCACCTCCACATGTTTCACTTCCAGGTCCTGAAGTAAGCGACAGCCAGCTGAACACACATAAAAGCAAGGTAGATAAGTCCAATAAATGTTCCTTAAAGGCAGTAATATTCGCACAGATTCAAGTCTTACCTGAAACAGCCTCTCTGATATTTTCCTTGCTTGTGTCACAGTTCTCTGCTCCACACACACTTGCATTGCTTTTACCCAAACCCACTGCTGCTACACAAGGAAAGTCCTGGGAAAAAAGAAAGTGTTTCTGACTGTGATGTTACATGATGGGTGGGTTTTGTTTTTTGTTTTTTTAATATCACACATGGTTACCTTGTGGATTCCATAAAACACTCTGCTTTTGCCCTTCTTTAGAGCTGGCCCAGAGCTGCAAAGCACAAATTGGTTTGTTCATTTATATTACAAACATGAATTCATGTCATTGACATATCTCTTTGTTGCAGTGTTCACCTCGGCATTATTGTTTACAAAATGACACTCACATTTTCAGGAGTTCAGACAGTTTTCCAGAAAGACTTTGGTCAAAACGCGTAGCTGCCTCCGTCAGATGAAGACTACTCTCATCGCCCTCCTTCTCAAACACTCCTAGAACAAGACCCTTAAGACAAAAACCAAAGTACATGTTCAGCAAGTCCGAGATGAGTCCGCTGTTATATGAATGGCCGTCGGCGAGCCAACAGGCGAATGACAACTACGTACTTTTCTGTCGTTCTGCCGAGCTTGTGAAGCAGAGAATGACCTAAGATAGTTTCTCCGCACCACCGTTTCTGCAGTTCTCCTCACTAGAAGCATTGTCCTTACATACGCACAAGTAATTGTTTAATCAAAAGTTATAGAGGTCGCATACATATGGTAGAAACTCAATCAGACGCCGTCGCATTTTTAACCCGTCATCAACAGTGGACAAAGACCGGTGCGTTGTTGCCATCTAGCGGTAGAATTGTGAACACGCAAGGGACTTTGATTCCCCGCGATGCTTCAGAAAACCAGCAGTAGACAGTAGTATTAGTAATTAGTATATCACACACACAAATGCTTATAGTGTAGCAACACAAAAGCTGTTATGAATGCAGAGCATTTTCTATCATTTTCTATCCAGGTCTCGGTGCATCTTATCAGTTATAAGCTTACAATATTATTTTACCTTGCACTACATCCAATTCTGAAGACAATATCATATCCACTTATCTTTATTTTCCTTGTCATTTCTGACAATCAACATTATATCCAAAACAGTTTAAACAACTCAAAGCCAGCACTAAATAATACATTCACAAGAGGACATATTTTTATTGAACATATTAATCACAGAAAATTAATTGAAGGATGGAAATTCTAAACTGACATAATGGCCAACAGTTACCTCATCACATATATGAATTAACACACATGATTAAACACTGATTTTACATTTAAAAGCAATGACAGTATTGGAAGTGCAAATAGTCAAATAGTATTCTACAGTGAAAAAAATAATAATAAAAGGTTTCTGAAAGGATATCCAACTAAGCATAAATGTGTCTCTGAAACAGGCTCTGGCACAGTGTTTCCTTTTGCCTTCAGTCACTGTTTTAATCCACTCTCAGTTATAAAAGAGCTGAAAGTTCATTGCTGAAGGTCAGAGTTCAGTAAAGCAGGTCCAGGGAAGAGATAGTTGGTTCTTCGGGCTTCTTGATCTCTGGTTTGGGCAGTTTGATTCGACTCATTGCCACCACTCCACAGATGGCAAAGTGAGTTGCAACACTGCCGAGGCCAAGCCAGAAAGACCAGTCCAGTCTGTCCTCCAGGACAACCAGCACAAAGAGGGTCTCTCGAAAATTGGCCACCCGCTCAGTTAGCCTATGGTGCCTCATAGCTGCTAGGAAACACAACAAAGCTAGGCCCACGAAAAAAGCTAAAAAAAAACAAAAAACCAAGGTGATGGTTGCAGGTCACTCAGACGTAAATAAATACACAGAACTGGAAGCAGTATAATAGAGACAGAAGTGTGATCACATACCCGCAATGCAGTTCCACAAGTAGATCCCTTTGTAGCCTTTAATGCTCTGGTAGGGGACCTTGCGAGCATTATAAATGCAGAAGGATAAACTAACCAGCGCAAAGCCCATGGCCACCAGCAGGAAGAGGATCACCATCATGTGTAGGCCACCGTTGATAGACTGCACAAGCTTTGGAAAAACTGGACAAAGAGGAACAAAGATGGGATTTTATGTGAAGGGTTACAGTTGAATTACACAGGAAGGTGACTTTAAATTTAGATTCAGCATTCGTTGTAAATGACCCTGATGATGTACCACCTTCATATCTTTTCTGATTGGAGATTTATTGAAACTTTTTTTGAAAAAAGTATTTATTCCATTATAGGTTATTATGACATTTAAGCATGCTGGGGTGCTGTGTTCTTCAGTAAATTATCCTAAAACAATACACTTTATTTTGGATCCAAGAGCAGAAAAGAAACAAGACTGATAATTATAAATAATTATTGTCAAACAGGCAAAACACATTGCTGTAAAAACCACCACTCGAGAGAGTACAGATTTTGACTCTTTTTGAGTGCTTTTACTGTAGCTTACTGTGTATTCTGGAGCGTCTCTTGCCCAGCCCACACCTCTTGGCCTTTCGTCCCTGGAATAAACCGAAGTAAATGTCCCCGATGAACTGCTCCAGCTCCGGGTGAGACGCGTTCACTATCTCCGCACCGGTTTTGCAAAGGATCCGCGCGGCGACCCACTGCTCCGTGGAAAGGGCCACAACCAGAAGAGCCACCGAACCCACGCAGAGGACCGAAGCGAACGAGAATGTTATCCGTTTCCACAGCGAAGGCATCTTAGGAGCCCATGATGCCCCGCGGAGGGTAACACGACGCCGGGCAGCGACTGCAAAGCGCGTTCGTTGAGCACCATGAATTTATTCTAGATTAAAATCTAAAATAGCATTACTGTTGGAAACACGGGGAAAATATTCCATGTGTGTATCTGTGAGCCACAGAGGAGGGAAAACCGAATCTATAGCGGTCAGAGAGATCTCTTACCGGGAGAAACTCTATATCCCCGCGCCGTGCGTCAGCCACACGCGCGTGCGTCTATGCGAGTGATGAATTACGTGTAAGGACTTGACATTTCGCCTGGAAATAAAACCCAAATTAGAAGCCTCAAAGCTTTACATGCAAAGTGCCTGTCAGTGGCAAAAGAGCAATAAATTCGTGAGCAAATGCAGATGAGACATTTAAAAGCTTGCATTTATGCACGCTCAATTTATTTATTACAAAGCCTACAAAGGCCATCAAAAGCTCTATTCTCCCCGCTGGAGTCACAACAGATCACTTTGTAGCCTTATTCACCTTCCTTCACAGAATTGGCAAGAAATTATATATAAGCATAAACTATTTAGAATAATTGATCACGCAGCCAAACATACAATGTGCTCCCTTTCATTGGTTTTATCCGCTCTACATCTCATCCCAGTGATGTAAACGTCAGAACGGTTCCCATTTCTTGAAGCGTGGAACGTCAACGTTCCATGACAAAACACTCACCGGCGTTTTAGCGACCCCATCTGGCGGTTTCTCGCAACTGCACCACACGATGACGTCGGGTCACGTGACCCAGATGTCAGTCTCCCAGGCAGCAGATGAGACCGTTTGACGAAGATGGCGGACTCGCTGTCGTCAGGTCTGGGAGAGGAAAAGGAGAAGGAGAAAGAGGACAGCGAGTGGGACAAGAAGTCCGACAGAGTGAGGAACAACACGGGGAAATACGGATTCACGGAGTCGCTGAGGTTCAGCGATAAAAATGGCGACAGTAAGGACAAGAAACGCAACCTGTCAGGTGGGAGCTAGCTTCGGTATTACAGAAACACCCAGTTTGACAGATTTAGCTAGCAGATACTCCACGGTGGTTCCATTCTACCCGTTTGTATTGAATTTTCAGCCACATAATTGCGTCGTATGCTCGGTTATCTGTTCTAGCAAGGTTCCCCGAGCGCGTTTGCTAGTTTGCGATGCAAGATGCAACTAGCGCCTATTGTAACAGCCTCTGTTTACTAAACACCGAGCTAAAAGACCAATATTTGGAGAAGGATTCTTGTTATTTACGATTGTCTCCACTGTTTCATGGAATAACGCACTTTCTCCTAATGCTGTGGCGTTTCTTGCCAAAGGTGTGTTTGCAGTGTTTTCACTAAGGGGGGCTCCCACACGCACGCCAAAAGTCCATGGACGCGCATGGCCATACAATTTTGTGCGCTTCTGGTTTGTTCCGTGCATTGGATGTCCCTGCTAATTTGCACGGTTTTAAAAGGGCGCAACTCTTTCATTTAAAGGCAACATTCCAACAGGTGAATTCTTTCTGGACCAGTAACATGGAGATAAGTCCCTGGTATCCTGATCGTCCACATACCATTTTATACCAGCAAGGGACAATGGTTATATAAGTACTGTATTAAAAAATATGACCAATTGTCCTTTGGAAAGGGCTCCGACACTGCAGTCTGCAAGTACAACTGCTTTCTAGCTGTTTTTCTCGTGTTGACACCAGTGTGCAGGCAAATTATAGTTATTTTGCAGAGAAAAGAATCTGCAATCATATTTCAGTATGTGCAAAGCATTTTTATGGCTTCCACTTGTGTGGGGATGAGCGGTGTCAAAGTTCAAGGCAAAATTGTTTCGAAATAGAGCATTCAGGTTATGTGCTTCCAGCGTGAGAAGGTACCTGCTGCGACTCTGCGGCAGCATTGTGGTCTAAAAACAATGTGGAAATGTGCAATTTGAACGCATCAAAAGAGCTCCTGACAGGGCAGGAGGTTGTTGTGGTTTGACATGATGGAAAGTGGAACATACATCAAAGGTCCATAAATATTTGATCTGTGTCATTCACATTTACACTTTTAATAAGTCATTCTGGGGTTGTTGATGCCAGCACCTGTGTGTTTCTGGAAACACAAGATGTTTATGTTTAGTGTCTGGTCTCTGTTTGCTGCTGTAGATCTTTCCCTGTTCCGATTCATAACTACTGAACTCACCAGAGGCTACTTCCTGGAGCACAATGAGGCCAAATACACAGAGCGCAGGGAAAGGGTCTACACTTGCCTCCGGATCCCCAAGGAGCTCGAGAAGGTAAATATAAAAACACATTTTTTACAATTACACAGGAATGTGTATTAATGCTCTGCTGTTTTCTTGTTAGCTGATGACATTTGGCTTCTTCCTGTGTTTGGATGCCTTCCTCTATGTGTTCACCCTGCTTCCCCTCAGGGTGATTCTGGCACTTTTGCGGCTTCTCACGCTGCCCTGTTGTGGCTTCAGGTAAAGCTTAGTTTAAGGGTCGGACGTGAAAATAATCCCAATGTTTGCTTATCATTCCCATTGAATAGTTTATTTGATTAAATCCAAGACTTTAGAGAAAAAGCGTTCATTTATTGGATAGCTGTTCCTGGTGTGCAGATGTTGTCTCTGGTCCCTGATTGGTGTAAATTTAGCAACAATAAGTAGGAAGTCCTCAAATTTGAGGAATAATTTGCAAGCTGAATTGAGGCTGCACTGCCGTTCCTGGCCTCTAGGGGACTGTAGAGCGCTACCTGATTTTCACATGCTCTGTTGTTTTCATCCTCATTAACAAACACGTGTCGTTGCATTAGTGGCTCCCGTCTGCTCCAGCCTGCCCAGGTGTGTGATGTGCTCAAAGGTTTTATCATGGTGCTGTGCTACTCTATGATGAGCTACGTGGATTACTCCATGATGTACCACCTGATCAGGGGACAGTCTGTCATCAAACTGTACATCATATACAACATGTTGGAGGTACAGCCAGACCATACCTGCAAGTGTGCCTCAGCTCATCACAGCGGCTCATCCTGCCCCCATTGTGTTGTCAGGTGGCAGACCGCCTGTTCTCCTCTTTCGGCCAGGACATACTGGACGCTCTGTACTGGACCGCCACAGAACCAAAGGAGAAAAAGAGAGCACACATTGGCGTGATTCCTCACTTTTTCATGGCGGTGCTTTATGTTTGTATCCTCACCGACAAACCGTTTAATGCTTGGGTCAGACTGCCTTTGATGTTCATCGGTACATTGTTATAACAAGCTGTTATGACACCTTCTCAGTCCTCAGTCTAGCTATGTCCTTAGCGTGCATTTCCTGCAGTTCTCCACGCCATCCTCATTATGGTTCAGGCCACCACTCTCAACGTAGCCTTCAACTCCCACAACAAGTCCCTGCTCACCATCATGATGTCAAACAACGTGAGTCCAGCTCGCACAGACACGCCGGTGTCACCGTGGCTGCAGCTTTGTTTACTTTGCCTGTTTTTCTTTGCTTTTTGCAGTTTGTGGAGATTAAGGGAAGCGTGTTCAAGAAGTTTGAGAAGAACAACCTGTTCCAGATGTCAAACAGCGGTGAGTGAGGCTACCCGGCGCCGTGTTTAAAGTTGGCCTTTGAACTCGCCGATTTAGTAAAAGACACATTTATGAAATGGAGTGGAGTCACGGGGAGAAGAAAGTAGGTTAATCCAGGATTGATTCGTTTTGTTCCCCGCAGACATCAAAGAGAGGTTCACCAACTGCATCCTCCTGCTCATTGTGTGTCTCCGAAACATGGAGCAGTTTTCATGGAACGCCGGTAACGATGCGAGTAAATGTTCACGGCTTATGTCGAAGGTGGCATTGAGAGTGACCTGCTATGACCTATTTGATATGTTCAGACCATCTGTGGGTGCTGTTTCCTGACGTCGTCATGGTGCTGGCCTCAGAGGTCACCGTGGATGTTGTCAAACACGCCTTCATCACCAAGTTCAACGACATCAGTGCTGATGTGAGTTCGCCGCCGATAAGCGTCGGGGCCGGTTTAATCCAGCGGACAAATTGCCCTTGGATCTAAAGTTACACAAAATATGCCTGATGGACAAATCTTGTCTTTTTATTACGCAACAAAACCAACTCAGCACGGAGGGATTGACCCCTCTAGCTCCAATCTGTCAAACAAACGCTCACAAACCTTACACACCGAGTGACGGTGGCTCTAAAATTCCCTTTTTATCACCATTGTGATCAAAATTCAGTCGGGCCGGTGTCACGCAGAGACGTTTTCACTGTCTGAGCGATTCTGCCACGTCTCACGGATGTGTTTGTGTCCAGGTATACGGGGAATACAAGGCCAGCCTGGCCTTTGACCTGGTCAGCAGCCGACAGAAAAACGTAAGTGAAACTGTGCTTCAAACACACCCCGTCTCTCCACGGACGGCCTTTACAGGATAAACTACGTCGTTTTGACAGTCAGGATAAAAACTGCATGCGCTGACATCCTCTTTTTCTGATATATTCTGACTTTAATTGACTATATTAGGTCTAAAATATCACTTGGAGAGTTAGAAACATGACTTCATTTGAATACCATCTGCAGGCTTACACGGACTACAGTGACTCGGTATCCAGAAGAATGGGCTTCATCCCTCTTCCTTTAGCACTGCTGGTCAGTCACTCTTCATGGGAATTTCTACTGATATGGTCCACATTCTAATGTTGTCTGGGTTCGCTCTTGTGTTTACTCCTCCTTCAGTTGATCAGAGTAGTGAGCAGCTCAGTGAAGATCCAGGGTTCACTCTCCTTTATGTGTGTGCTGCTCTTTTATCTGGGGTAAATCCTTTCATTTCCCATCAAATCTACATTGTCTGCAGTTTCTGCGGTCCAGTTTCTTCATGTTTTTGTGTTTGGGAGCAGGATGATCACTCTGAAGGTGCTCAACAGTATCGTGCTGCTGGGGACCTCTTGTATATTCGTCAAAGAGGCCAACATGGAGGAAAAGCTTTTTGACCCTCCACCCTCTGCCGTCTCCAGCCGTGTAAATTCCAAAGCGAACCGTACAAAAATCGTCCACACAGCACCACAGAAAGGTAGGGAGGCGCTAATCTGTATTCCTAAATAGCTACACGTGACGAAGGACGTATGGACGTTGTCATTGATCGTCCCTCACTGTCTCTCTGCAGAAGCCACAAGTGAAGAAGAAGGATTGCCAGACAACGTTGAGGCCGCCAACTTGGTCCAGAGCTCCGCCTCTGCTCTCCCCAAGATTGACTCGGACACATTCCTGACGACGCCGGACGAGGACGAGGAAAAAATAATCATCATCAACACGGGACAGGACGGAGACGGCCTAGAACCGAGAAGACCCAAGAAAGATTTGCTGGAAATAGACCGCTTCACTATCTGTGGCAACAGAATAGACTGAGAGCCATCTAAAAATAGCCAGTCAGCGTCCTGACAAAGCAGCAATGTTCAGGGATCAGACACGGGTCCAGTGGACGGGTACTTTGTCCCGCCGACCCATGGAATATTTATTTATTTATTAGTGACACAAGCAGCCATGGCATAAAGCTGTTACTAAAGAGCATCAGAGGTCACTTCAGATGTTTCCGTCTGGTCCTGTCAGTGCCCCGTGACCCGGGCAGCGTCGGCAATGGCGGCGGGGGGAAACTGGCACGAGCAGCTGCGGTGGAGCAAGAGTTTAAAAAACCAACAACAACAACAAAAAAAACCAGCGGGGACTGTGCGAGTTGGAGTTCTAAAGCACAATCACACGTACAGGACAGCCCGGAGTCGTTTCGAGGAAGAACAAACGGCAGAAGTTCTTTTTTAACCGTGTTTTCAATTTGAAACTCCGTCAAAAAAGTGCATTTCTAAGAGCGCGAGGTCATTTTTTTTTTTTTCTTCTTCTAAAATCGTCCAGGTCCAACTGCAGGATGAAGACCCAGTCTTCTAAAAGTCATTTTGATGTCGCCGTTTTGAAAAGGTTTCTTACAGATGAGCCCAGATGTTCACATGGAGACTCCAGGTAGTCGCCGCCGCACACGTGCGCAGAAAAATCCCAGATGCGAAAACCGAACCGCGTCCGGTCTGGCACGGCTCAGTCCACGCGCCGATGGTTCCGTCTGAGCTCCTACTGAACCTTTAATATTGTGCAATTTACGATGACATCGAAGCACTGAGTTGAACGGTGCCTGATATTAGAGGCGGAGATGTTTTGAAGTGGATTTCTGAGGAGAGTGCCGGAGTTTTATTTTCCTGGTGCTTCGCCGTTAAAGCATGTACCCCACAAATAATTGTGTTTTAGCATAAGATCACTGTGTTGTTGTGAGCTCAAGTCAACAGTGTGCGTGTGTGTGAGAGAGAGTGTGAGTTTTCCAGTTGTTTCTAATGATTATTTTCATGACAAGAATCCCATTAAAGGCTGTTTTTAAAGGTCGTGGAAGCTCCAGATGTAACAGAAATGGAGCATTTTCTAAAGTTGTGTCAATGAGCCGAATGGTGGGTGCAGGAAAATGGAATATCTGCTCATTTTTAAACGATCTAAACCGAAAGCGTTTTTATTTTTATATATTTCTTTGCTATTATTTATATATCGGAGGTGCCAGGACACTGCTGAGGTACCCCTGAGCAAGGTGCCGAATCCCCAAATGCTCATATAGGGCCCCTGCAGGGGTACTGTGTGTTGCAGCTGGGACAGACTCCAGCACCCCCGCATGACCCCAAAAGGTATAAAGCTGTCAAGGTGGAAAAAATATATATAAACATTTTATTTTCACATAATTATGTGGCCCTAAAACTAATTAAAAAAAAGGTTTGATATTTACTGGTCATTCCACAAATATCCCCCAGACAAATCTATTTCATAAGAGTTTTTTTGAAGACGTCCATTTTTCCATGAATGCATCAGGTGTGTGTGTGTGTGTGTGTGTGTGAGACACAGGTGGATGATTTGCAGTGCATCAGTGTACCAAAGCACATGTGCAAGGTTTGGATATGTTCTTTATTTTTCATGTACAGCCAGCATCATTCATCCACGTGGTGGAAGGAGAATAAAACACAGATTTTGTAAAGTAACGCCTGCCTGTGTGATGTGACTTGAACAAGAATCAGTGAAGAGAGTCCAGACTTAGACAGACTGGATGTGAACTTTGGAGTTTTAGCTTAAACTGGCCAACTTGGCTCACATTAACACTGAGACACCTGCTGCTGTAGGGCCCTCACCTGGTTCACACCAAAAACCTCTAAGAAACTTATAACAACAATAATATTATTGCATCCTATTCAGAGAAATATGACAAAAAAACAACAGAATTACAATTTATTTCTTTTTCTTCATTTACCCGCAAGGAGAAAGAGAGAGAGACGTTGAGAGAAAGAGAGAGAGAGACCTCGACAGGTGATTGGCCAGCGCGGTCTCGCGCCTGCTAAAGTTTAAGCGGGAGCGCGCATCCCCGGTCCTGACGCGCGCGCCAGATTAAGCGGCGTCCGCCGGCGAGAGCGAAGGCATCGGAAGGTGTCCTCTGAGATGTCCGTCATGAGTCTGGAGCCACAAAACTCGGTTCCTGAGAGCTGCCAGAGCCCCGAGTGTTGATGGTGACGGTGGAGGCCGCCCTTCGGTCGACCGCGGCGGACTTTTGGATACTAAATCACCGAGAGGAACAGGTGTCGCCCCCCCTCATCCCTCCTCTCCTCCCCATCTCTCCATAGACGGCCTCGGGACTTCCTTTGACTTTTATTTCTTCCTCCTACGACACTGGACTTTCTGAGCCATGTTGTGGGCCAGGTGGCTCGTCCTGCTGCTCTGCTGGGGGGCCACTAGCGGCGAGCAGCCGGAGGACGAGAGGAGTGCGCTCCCGGCTGAGGGCCAGCCGGACCCCCGCAGACAGCGGTCCCCTCCGCCGGTGGAACCTTTGGACTTCGGCTTTGTCCCCGCGGCGGTTTATGACACCCACGCTTACTACGAGCCGGGGCCCATCGGGCTCCTCTTCCACGTAGTCCACGCTTTCCTCTACGTTGTCCAGCCGAACCCCTTCCCCAAAGGTGAGACTGTGGGCCTACACCTGTGGTCCTTTGTCCCCCATTATCGCCCCTGTATTTCCTGCAACTTTTACACATTTTACATGTAATTATGTTTAAATGTGCCTTTTCTTCAACATCACATACTGAGAGTTGGGTGGAGGGATGATGATGGTGTCACATTTTAAAAGAATCTACATCCACTGTCTTCAACAATTTATTCACTTTAATCATCATCATTGTTAGCCAATTGCTAAATGTGGGAGCAGCATTGATCATATTTGCCCGTTGGGCCTTTAAATCAGCAGATTGCCCGGATCCATAGCTCATGTAGGTTAGTGATCCCCTGACTTGATTTCTGGTCATCTCTCCACCATCCCTGCAGACCAAGTCCACCTATTGGCGAGTCCCGCAACCAACCACCTCAAAGCGCTTTGCTAGTGGCCACGTCGGAGGATGACACAATGAAATAGGATTGCCGGGTTTAAGTTGCTGCCATTTTGGTGTCCAGGGTTAGAGCTGCTGGCTGGGTAATCAATTAGCAGATCACCGATTAGAGGGAGGCTTTCTCAGTCACCTGCATCACCGTGTAATACCTTAATCCATCGCACCATATGCTGCTCCTGCATACTAACGCCATATGATTCATCGTCACACACATCCCCATAGAGACCACCAGGCTGTCACATCACACTCAGCTGCCTCTCCTCTGCATCGAACCTCCAGACCTGGAGGTTACGTGTCGCCGCCTTATTTAAGAGGATGAAGGTTGATCGGCGGGGGGGATGATGCTGACAGATTCCAGCCATAAATAACCACAGTCGAGCAAAACGCACCTGTGATTGTTCCAGGAAAGGCAGCGCGTGTGGAGAAATGAGGAGTCGGGTTCAGATGTGAGGGCAGATAAAGGCGCAGTGTTTTAATCCATAAAAAGATGCAAACAGATCAAAGAGCTAGTCCCATCCAAAAAGGGATCTTGATTTTTGTGAATGAACCATGTGTGTGATGGACAGGTGAGTGCTCCAGGGTGCAGCCTCCATCACTCCAAGTGACCCTACAGTCAATGTAACCCCCCCCCCCTCCCCCCCACCCAGTGTGAAAGTAGCTGGGTTTGGGATTTTTCCTGAGTAAGGAGGCAGTGTCTTATTTCTCTGATGCGGAATAGATTAGGGGATTAGCATCCAGAGGGCTGATGCTAGCATTGCGCAGCTAGCACTGGCACAGATGGCAGCGTCACACACAAACACACGTGTGCAAGCACGTACGACGCGGACGCGCACGTGCCCTAAAGTGGGTCAGGGCGCCGGTATTTGGGTTTTTTACTAGGGTTGGTGGTGGGTGAGTTTTGATAGTAATCTTATTTCTATGTGTTTGTAGTAAATTAGCCGCGTTTGGGTTTGAGGACGGGGTTGCCTCACCTCCTTTCTGCATTGTGTCCCTCAAAGGGTGCATCTCATGAAGCGTCTTAGGACAAACTAAAAGCAATACCACTTAATCCTCTTAGTTGTTTTGCTTCAAATCGCTGGGTAACTTTCTTTAGCCCCCACCGACGAGGACCTCCATGGCCTATAGTGTCACTGTGCAACACTGAGGAAGAAAATATGGAAAATTTCACTCTGTCTGAGCTCCAATAGCACCTCCACTCTTCCAGGAAGATTTATCAGTTGGACCTTAGCAACACTTCAATCTGTAGTTGTATCAAAAATGGACACTTTGGGCCTCAGGACAGAAAGAAGTTAATTAAATCCAGCAATACTTATGCGCTACCATCCTGTGTTAGTGCAGTAAATTTAAGGTCATCTTATATCAGATTACCACATTTTATGCAACGCTTAGTGTATTTTCGACAACTTAGTTTATTTAAGTAATGATTTAAGGCTTCATATAATCTAATCTGAAACCTCCCCATCCCGGAGGATTACTCCGTACCTGACCAGAACTCGAACGGCTGCGACAACTGTTTTTGTTGTTGTCTTTATTCTAAATGAACGCAGAGCTAAAGATGGTTGTTGGGTTGCGTAAGGTGAGCTTTGTCCACCCGCTGGCGATAATCTGTCAGGTCAGCGTGGCGGATTGTGCCAGCCTATATTTACGCGTCACAGTAAGAGGGTTGCAGTTGTGGACTTAGCACATAATAACACCTATATCCAGTTATACAGCAACGTTGTTTAATAGTTCTTCTGACACATTCCCTCATGTTGCTCGGTCAGAATCTAAGAGCATTTTACCCCCCCCCCCCCATTTAGAGGAAGTATCTGTTATACTGGGTCACTGAACTAAGCCCTCCAAGCTTATCTGCCCTCTCTGGCTAATGCTAACTAAGTAGCGGAGCAAGAGCAGGTGGCACCGGTGCAGTTCAGGTGTGGTCAAACAATGTGGCGTAAACAGGGGTGTTTTCAGCCGGCGTGATGGGTCGAGTCTCCTCAGGTCCAATGGGTTTAAGAAAACAAGAGAAAACAAAGATACAGGAGTGGAAAGGAAGATGATGGAGAGTGGATTATCCGGTCACAACAGATCACTGAAATCTCAGTTCCCTTTCCTCTCCAGGGGGACTAATCCTGCAACTCAAAGTCAGCAAGAAACAATCAATACATGTTCAAAGCCTGTCTGAACGCACGTTCAATTAGACTCTTAATTCATCATTTTAATCTGACATTTTAAAACGAAGAGTCCAGAACTAGTTTATCTTAAGACGCTTGACATGTTTTTCTCCCTCAGGTTAAAGTCAGCAGGTGTGTGAGCATAAGACAATAGTTACACACAACGACTTTGTGTTCGTGTGTGTGTGTGTGTGTGTGCGTGTGTGTGTGTGTGTGTGTGTGAGAGGAAGCGAGGGATCTCCATGTTATCTGTCCTCCATCTCATGATGGAGGACACCTGATCTCTGACCGCAGTTAGACATAAAAAGTGTCGTTTGTTTCATCTTGCGCACGGGGGCAACACTCAGCGATGAAGTCGGGTTTTCCTTTTCTCAACCTGGTGTGCGCGTTCCCACAGTTTCCAGTTAGTCAACCAGTTAACCTGGTCATTTAACAGCCAGGAGCAGTACAACCACAGATGTGACACATTCAAATTTAGCAGACTAGAAAATAGTAAATGCAGTTTGTCTGTGTGTGTGTGTGTGTGTGTGTGTGTGTGTGTGTGTGTGTGTGTGTGTGTGTGTGTGTGTGTGTGTGTTTACCTGCTGGGTAGCGACCTGTCACCTTCCAGGTAGGCTTAGGGCCGTCTGACCCAAATATAAACGGATGGACAACTGGACCGACTTCAGTGTAGATAAACAGGTTTTTAGTCCCGGAAGTGGAAATCTGCCAGCATAGTCCCGGAAGTGGAAATCTGCCAGCATAATCTGTGTTTTCTGCTCACAACCACGTAAATGGATTTATCTTTGTCCGTTGTAAAAGTGATAAGATTAAAAATGTGGTTTCTCCCCCCCAGACATGATCATTAAAGTCATTCAGCAGAACATGGGAGGAATCAAAATAGAAGAATGGAGGAAGGTACGTGGAGTTCTGGAGCTACAATCAAATCATAGCTGGATGGTTTTAGTGACCTTTGACCCTTGGTTTCCCCTCCTAATCTGAGCTTGTTTCTTTTTTTTTTCCTGCCTGCAGCCGGAAAATGTAGTCCTGTTACTGCAGGTAACCCTGACATAAAACATGACAGGAAAAAGAATCAAAAAAACCAAACAATGTGTTAGAATCGCTCACCAGTGACCCTCCGCTCACCCTCTTTCCTGCAGTGGGTCTACTACGAAGTGGGATTCCTCATATGCACGACGGTCGGCGTCCTGCTCCTGGTCGTCACGCCCATCATCGGCGCGTGTTTCTGCGTGTGTCGGTGCTGCGAGAACTGCGGCGGCGAGATGCACCAGAGACAGAGGAAGAACGCCGACTGCCAAAGAGGGTTCTTCACCGCCTCGCTCATCGCCACGTCGGTCCTAATCATGTGAGTCACGTTAAAACATCTCTTACACGTGGGCTTTGACATCCTCAACTTTTGGCCTGCCCTCGTGTCCCCAAAAATGCCCTCAATGTGGGCACACATGTAGCATGTAAATGGGCCTCTGGCGCCCTCTGCTGGCCGATCTTGGTACACCTCACTGCTCGTGTCTGCGTTTCAGTGTGGGGGTCGTCATCGCCTACGCTGCCAATCACAACATGAGCCTGCACGTCAAGAGCACGCGGCGGTTGATCAACACCAATATCAGAGACCTGAAGACATTCGCTAACAACACACCCTCGGTATGCCAGGGCGTCCCAGGCACCGTCCAACAGGACTTACAGGACAAAAAAATGCTCTGATGTGGTCTGTGTGTTTCTGATCTGTGTGTCCTCTGCAGCAAATCGACTACCTGATGGGTCAGTACATCACAGCCAAGAACAAAGTTCTGTCAGAGCTCGACAGTAAGATAAACCTGAACCGTGTGTTTGTCTGATATCTGCCTCTTTGTGTGTTTAACTGCATCTTATCGCTGGTGTCATCAGACCTCCCTATTTGCTCTTTTGCTAACAGATATTGGACCTTTGCTGGGCGGGCGGATCCACAGTCAGCTGGAAAAGGAAGTGGTTCCGTCCCTGGACGGTGCACTGCGTATGGCAGGAGGTAACATGAGCACAACTCCTTTAGCTTTCACTGTTTTGAACCTTTTATCTCCTTTTAACGCCCTCAAATTTCCTTCATTGTAGCAAAAATTGAGAATGCCATCAAAGGTAATTAGCCTGATCCAGAACGTGTATTTCAGTAGTTGTGATTTGGTGTCGGTGCTATAGCCCCAGACCCCGAGTCAGTCAACCTGTGGTCGTGGTGCCAGTGTGTCGTCAGTGTGGTCGCTGTTATTCGGAGTGTTCAGCCGTTGTCGGTTGCGGTGAAGCTGTGAATTTGCAGCAGTTTGACCAGAATGGCGCTGCGTTTCAGCCATGCGGGAGACCAAGGAGGCCCTGGAGAACGTCAGCTCCGCCCTGGAGGTCCTTCAGGAGGCGACGGGGAGGCTTAAAGCCAGTCTGTCCGACGAACGAGCCTCGCTGTCCAACACCCTGTCGGACCCCGCCTGCACCAACGGCGCCGTGTCCCACACTTGTAGCTCCGTGCGGGCCACGCTGGCCCAGCTGGGGGCCAATGCCGATTTCTCCCGGGTATCAACTCACTGAAGACTGAGAATTTTTTTAAAAAGATCAGTAATCTTCACCACATTCATCATCTCCTTGTTGGTCTCAGCTTGCAGATGTCAATCAAGCCTTGGCCAACGTCAACGTCATCCTGGGCACCGACCTCAGCAACATCGTTCAGAAGGTGAGTTTCCGTCCGAGCGTCACCTTCGTCGTTGTCTTCATCTTTCCTCCGCACACGTCATCATCTGTTCTTCCAGGGTTACTCGTCCTTCAATGACACACCAAGACTGGTGAAAGAGCAGACTAGGAACATCGTCTCAGGTACCCGAGTGTGTGTGTGTGTGCCTGTGAGTGTGTGTGTGCCTGTGTGTGTGTGTGTGTGCGCAGTGTCGCTGATTTGTGCTTTTACAAACTCTGACTTTTTTCCGACCTCCGACCTGCAAACCTGCGCCTGACCCGACCACAGCTCTGCCTCGTAAGAGCCCCTTTTGACCTTTTCCTGTGTGGCTATCACTTTTTCTTTTTTTTTTTGCTCATGCACGTCGCTTCCTGAATGATTGTGCTTCTGCCCGCAGGAGTCAAGAGCATGCTGGATAAAATTGGAACAGAAATCAACAGCTTCGCCAAGATGTTCCCAGTGGAAAGTTCTCTGGCAAACTTCACCACTTTCCTCAATCTGCAGCAGAAAACGGTGGAGTCCTACTATCCACAGCTTGATCAGATGGATTTCTACAGGTTTGTCCGCCTTCAAGCTCTCTAATGTGGTCTGGTTCAGCCAAATCACCTGTGTGTGTGTGTGTGTGTGTGTGTGTGTGTGTGTGTGTGTGTGTGTGTGTGTTTGTGTGTGTGTTTGCAGGTGGATCGGCTGTGTGGGGGCGCTCTGCATGGTCGTACTCGTCCTGGCCTTCAACATCCTCGGACTGCTGTGCGGCACCTGTGGTTACGACAGGCAGGCCACGCCCACAACCAGAGGCTGCCTGTCAAACACCGGTGGAAACCTGCTTATGGCGTACGTTACCGTGACTACAGCATGGCCTAGCAGGCAGTGGTTTAGCTCACAGCTAAAGAGGTTCCTGTGTTTGTTCCTCTTTTAGCGGGGTGGGATTCTCGTTCATCTTCGCCTGGGTGCTGATGGGCGTCGTAACCACTCTGTTTGTCGTCGGCGGCAACGTGGAGAAGCTGTTGTGCGAGCCGCTGGCTAACCGACAGCTGTTCAAGGTACCGAATGTGGAACTGCGCCTTAATGCGCCGCTTCCTTCTCTCTGTGCATTTTGGCCCGGGTCCCGTCACAGGACAACGCAGCAACTCTGTGCTCATGAATACACACGTGCGTGTTTGTAGATCATTGACACGCCGTTCCTGGTTCATCCCGCCAAGAAGAACTTCCTTCCCGGAATGCTGTTCCAGAATCCAAACATCGACCTGACTCTGGGAAGCATGTACAGGTGCGACACGAAGAGACTGTCTGAACTGGAATCTCGTAAAACCTTGCAGTCTGAACCGCTTGTGTTTTCCTTCCAGCGACTGTTACGAGAACAGCGGCCTGTATCACGCCCTGCAGCTGGAGACCATGTTCAACATCAACTCCTTCCTCAACAGAACCGTGGTGAGCCTCCCTTTCTGCTGCTGGTAAACTTTTGACCCAGCAGACTGATGATTTGAGCGTGTGTCTGGAACAGTACAACAAGGACCTGGCCAAAGTGTTTGAGAACGTGCAGGTGGACCTGCAGGGCATCTCGCTGCTGGAGCAGGCCGGCAGAGACGCGCTCATCAACTTCGCCAACTCTGGAATCGGATATATCGACTACGACTCCTACCTGGCTGAGGTACGTGTGGGCTCTTCCGCTGAACCAGAGCTGGGAGGCGTTTTGGGGATTTTCTCTCCGTGTTCAGTTTGGAAGGTTAAACCTTCTGGGTTGGACGTTCCGGCCTTGTTTTCGCTCTTACAGTTAAATAAAGGAGTCACTCTCGTGGACCTCCTGACCTTCTCCGCTGACCTGGAGGCTCAAGCCGACCAACTGGTGAGTCGAGGTGGCCACTAAAGCAGCCTTTTCCCATCTCGCAATGCTTCTCACCATGTCGTTTATTCGCATTTTCATACTGTATCAATGGTGTGCGTAGCCTCGCGGCGCTCTGGAGAACGCCCTGAAAGGACACGCCAGCAGTATCAGACAGATCCACAGAGACCAGGTGCTTCCAATGGAGCGAGAGATGGTAATTACTGACCTCCACAGAGCTAAAACGGTTCCCAACATCCACACAAACACAGCTCAAGACTAAACCGCCACTTCCACACCAATAATTCATAACCAGTTCCTTAATGGCGCTTATTCGCGGTCGATTAAACACTTTACTTCTTTTTTTCTTGTGTTTTTTTTTATTGGGTGGTTTACAGAAATATATCAGAGCACGGGTAAGCAGCAGTCCATTCATATTGCCGTGTCAGTGTGCGTGTTTGCTGTAGCCGTGTTGTTACCGTGGCGCCGATGCGTTGTTGAGCGTTCCCATTGTGTGGCGTGTGTTTGTTCACAGAGCACCTTGAGCCAGAGCATCAAACAGCTGCAGAGGACGTCCAGCGACCTGCCGGTGAGCAGACGCGCACCTTTAAGAACCTTCCATCCCGCCGTGTGTTGCTCACTCCCACATGACCGGTCTCACCCTTTCAGGTCAAGGTGACGAACATCCTGAGTGCCATCGACGCGGCCGAGTATCTGATCGCTCATAACGCCTCCCATGTGGTAAAACAGGTACGCGGCTACGCAAAGTCCCAGCCGTCGAGACGTCTCTGAATCTAAATTGGTCCTCTGTCGTGCACAGGAAACGAGAGGCTACATGCAGAGCTTGGTGGGATACTTCAGACAGTACACACAGTGGGTTAAAAACTCCGTGAGTATGACGCCCCCCCCCGCGCGCTTCGAGAGTCGGCGTTGCTTTCGATGCACATTCATGCTGTCATGCGTGTTTGGACCCTGCAGTTGTCCGGAGAGGTGGCCCCGTGTAAACCTATCAGCAACATGGTGGACAGCATGGAGATCGTCGCCTGCAGCTTCATCATCGACTCAGTGGTAAAGCTCCAGAACGCTGCGGCCAACGCGCCTGTGTCCTCAGTTTAATATTCCACCAGAAACATAAACCCCCCCTTTTTTAGCAGTCGGAGGGAGCGGCAGCGGGTTTGGGGAGGGGGGTGAAGACATCGGGGCAGTGTGTTCTCAGTTACTCAGTGTTTATGCAGCTGCCCCGGGGAGCTCTAACCTTTTCTGTTTAAACCCCAGCTGTATATCAGGCCTCAGACATACAGATTGATTCTGCGCATTAAGCAGTTCACATGCAATAATTCTGTGAATTGAACCTGTTAAAGTGTCACATTTTGATGAGCGATGCCTGGTTGAGCTGCAAGTGAAGGTCTTTGTCCCACTCGTGTTTTCCAGAACACCTTCTGGTTTGGTCTGGGAGGCTGCTCCATCCTGCTCATCCCCAGTATCATCTTCTCCATCAAACTGGCCAAGTACTACAGGAGGATGGACACGGAGGACGTCTTTGAGGAGTGAGTCCAAACGCACGCAGACCCACTCTGTCTTTATCCTGGAGAGAAATCAAATTAATGGATCCTTTCTGTCTTCCTTCTGCCATCATTCACATTCCTGGTCTTTGATTCTCCCCTCCTTTCCTCGCTTCCTCCAGTACTTCCTATCCATGGCTCGTTGCACTTTGACCTTTGATCTCGGTCGATCTTTTGCGGGTCTTCCTCCACACAACCAACTTTGCAAATAAAATTTCTATTATTTGTCATTTCCATCTCTTCTTTTGGAACGGATCATTTCATCTTCCCCCTTCTCTGTTTAAACTGGAGTCTTCCCTTTCCCGCCCTCGCTCTTGTGTTGCATTATGGGTGATGTAGGTGAAGCGTGATCCCCGTGGAGTCTGGGACGGGCGCGTCTTTGATCTTGGTCTCGATCGGTGGAGGGATCTGTTTTTTTCTCCCACCTGATTCACTCACTGAAACATTATCTACCTGTTGTTTTACTACCTGAATGATGGTGACACACATCTGTGCACGTGTAGCTCTCCCTATTCTCTGACCCATTTCTCCCGGGCGTCTGCGCCCCCGAGCTCCTCCAACTGCTGACCCAAAGAAGTCGACGAGGTACCAATTATGAATATTTTTTTCCTTCAACCATTATCTTTATTAGACAAACTAACCCTCTGAGAACAGGAAACTGTTTGATAATCACATTTTTTTTAACTTTTTGTTCATCTTCATCCACCAATACTAAAATGCGGGCACGTCTGAAGGTTTTTTAACGCATGCACGTGTCACATTCATTGTTTTTCTTTGTCTCTGTGTCTTTAGAGTTTCATAAAATAAGTCAATTTTGAGCAATAAATTGATTCAACCTTTCTGTTTCAACAGTGGACAAGAGGGCTGGAACTGAGAGTTTACTCATGGTCAGAGCTCACCCGTGAGGACGTCTCCTCATCTCTCTGGTGTCCCTCAACGCCATTTGACAAGGACCTCAAACACCGGCAGAGTTATTACAGGGTTATAACGCATAGCATTTGACTTCTAGCGTCTCATTATCATGTAGAAAAGACAACATACTGTACTTACAGTTTTTAAAAGGTGACTCAAATAATTTTTTTTTACACTTTCAATACTTTTGAAAGGTTTATATATTTTTGTTAATATTTTATAAGTACCATAGGATTTTTCTTTGTAGGTATAGCCCCTCTGTTTTATTTATGATTTAGCTTGCATCATTCAGATTCTTGTTTGTATTTAAGGAATAATTTGACACTTTGTTGAGAGTTATGAATTTGGTGAGTTTGTGCAAAAGGGAATTAAGCATATATTTGCTTACTGTCAAACTATCGATGCTAAAATAGCGATATGAATTAAAAATAGCTTAGTATGTTAGCATGCTAATTTTCGCCAAACATCCACCATTTATACTTTTTATTAACAAGACAACGTGTGGCTGTGTGGACTTAACAGGTGTTTTTTAAATATTTATTTCAGAATTTTTGTTCTGTCCAGAACATTTTTTCTCATTTTCAGTCATGAAAATGTTCTCTGACTCTCAACAAAAGAAAATTTATAGTTCCCAAATAATCAGTAAGGTAAAGGAAATAAAATACAGGCCATTGTTTTGTCTCAGCTACTTCTTGTCTGGCCAGCTTTGATGACCAGGGTTTGTGGCATCTATTTCTTGTTTCTCTGCCATGCTGTGGTAAGAGAAATACATATCCCAGAAGCCTCTGAGGATCGGAGGCCTGACAAACCAAAATAATGCTGGAGTTATCTGTGAGGATGTAAATCTGTGAATAAACATCTCCAACAAGCGTTGACTGTGCTTCTCCTGATTCACTCACAAGCACAAGTACACACACTCGCACGGTGGAGTCGGTGGACAGATAATTAAATATTTTACTAGATTTTACTGGACTCTCCTTCGTCTCCTTAAGCCCCTCTCCCCTGAATAGTCAAAGAACCTCCTATATGAGATTATATAATCTAAAGCAGCGTTTTGGGGTTTTCTTGGACCCCTCCCACTCTCCCTCCCACAGACCCATTGACCCTCTTCCTGCCTGCTCCCCCTCCTCACACTCATCTCCCCCATCACCTTTTATGAGCTTGAACACGCCATATGTTCCTCTGGTGGTTTTACGTGGTGTGTCTGGGGGTGGAGCTGCTGCGTCGGTGCCAGTGGACAAGCAGGACCGGTCACCTGTATAATAGCGTCTTTGTGAGCTTCGGACTTATAAAGTCACGGATGCCTTCTGCCTCTCCTGACACACACGCATCGCCATGGAAGCAAGGATAAGAGCGCTGCTGCTGTTCTGTGCCGCCGTTTGTGCGTCAAACGCTCAGACCACCGTCGGCGTCTGGGACGAGCCCATCCGCTTCAGCACCAAGGCCAAGGACTCCTGCTCCATGCTGGTGTCCACAGCCGGGGACTCCAGTCGCCTGCGTGTCTCCTGCAAAGGCCCGAGCCAAGGCCAGAACCCGGGGCGGTCATATTCCTGCGACTTTCAGGGCAAACCCAACCTCTGCCGGGCCTACGTCGCCAACCCTCGCCACTACTTCACCCAGATTATGTGGGACATGAGGAAGCTGAGCCATGCCTGCCAGGGACACAAGGTTTACCGCCCACATATGTGCAGGAAATACCCAGATGAAGCCCAGATGACCTTCCTGACGTCCAGACCCAGGACGACCGTCAAGGTGCCCAAACCGGTCCAGGAGCAGCGTAAACCCGCTCAGGCCAAGCACGTCAAGCCTGCGGCAGGCAAAGGCGGCCACATCAGGAGGACGACCCAGAAGCCCGTGAAGGTCGTCACGCGTCCCACGGAGGTGCCCGATTCCGCGGCCTCCCGTCTCGCCACTGAGTACTGCTGGAAGAGCCTCCACGGCGTCTGCTCCTACATCATCAACTGGTTCCAGAACTGAGACAGTGCTGCTGACGGGTGAGACAGAGAGCACCTTTCTCTGCAGGGAGAAACCGGCTTCGCTAAACTTTAAACTTTATCATTTGCAAATGTTTCAGGCTGCAGAGTCACCAGTGTTAAGTCATCAAAAGAGTGCTTGGCGATGGAGTCGAGTGGTGGCGTGATGTAAAATACCCTGAAAGTGTCCCATTTTGTGCAACGGTAAAGAGAATAAAGTCGGCATGGCGACCTCTCCTCCTGTGTTGCTTCTGTTTCTCTGTCTCGCACCCGCACACTCAAAGGGACCCTTGTTTCCTCCTGCAACAACATGTCTGGCTGAGTGGCCGAGGAAGTCGTTAACAGACGGGCAGACGAAGATAATGGTGCTCAGTCACAGAAGGCGTCTGAGCACAGCCAAACACCTCTTTGTATGAGCTGATGAATTGAGTCTTGAGAGCAGACGTGTGTGGCAACAGAGGAGCGTTTATGCGAGTGGAAGGCAGCGGCGCTGTGGTGTGTTGATGGAACAGAGTGTGGCAAGATGCTATGGATCATGATCTCTATTTAAATCACTTACAGTACAAAGTAGGGGGCCATTGATTGGTTTCCTTCTCAATTACACCAGCTTTTATACAAGCAAACAACACCTGGGACACCAGAGACCATTAAAACCTGTTAACAAAAAATCCAATTAACAACAGCTGATTATAAAATAAGATTAATTTTCCAATTAATTAAACATCCATACATGTCAGAAAGGAATGGCAAAAGAGGAACACAGGAGATAATAAAATATTTGCTGGGTTTATTTGATTCTATTGACACTTGACAAAAAATCAGAAAGTTTACATCTTTATTCAACCCTGCACATTATTATAAAGTTAATTACTGACAAACCTCTTCAGTAACTTGAAGCACGCTTGCAGTTTTATAATTTGTAACGTCCACAGGGTGGCGCTGCAGCGACCATTGCAGCTGCTGGAGCTGAGTTCATATTTCTGTCATCTCTTCGCGGTTTGTTTCCACAAACGCACCAACAGGATCATTCATAAACCCCAAAGCATATTTACAAAATAAATATCCAGGCTATAATTATGTATAATTATATACATTTTAGCCCCCTGCGAGGGAAAAGTGGTCAGAAGATGTACGGAAATACCTTATAGTGTTTACAGTATATGCAATGTTGTTGAGTGAGCTGGTATTTATTTTATTCTTCCGTGTCATGACATTATTAAGGCGTTTATCGGTGGTATCGTGATGTATTCACCTTGATATGTTAGGGGAATGCATTAAACGGGTGTTTCGCTCCAATACATAATAAAATTTACATTTGTTACCGCTGCTTTTTCTGATTTTTGAGCGCTTTTGTTTACGCGTGAACGTCTCCTCGCGCTTGAGGTCAGCAGCTGATTGGTGGAAATCGGAGCCCTCGAGACCTCCTGCGTGACAGGGGCTCACAAAGGCATTCCAAATGCTTGTTTGCGTTTCTGCGTGTCTGCGCACGCAAGGCCATACGTCTGATTTCCATTAATCTGTATTTGCTTTCTTTACGCGCTTCTGTTCGGGACAAGTCGAGACAAACCACCGCGACTTCCCAAACGAAAGGGGTTTCCGGGAGATCTTTGCGTGTGTACACTTCCGGTAAGAGTGGGCGTGCCATAGCATTTAAGCACCAAACCCACGAGCGGGTCCTCGTGGCGGTGCAAAAGCAACTTTGCGCAGAAGGTTGCGGTGAGTTGCTGCGTAACTTTGTGCAACTAAAGGCGGTTCAAACAAAACGCGTCCATTCCTCTGCTCAATCTTTCCAGATTAAAGGAAAACATGTATCTGCTGAGAACTTTCACTCCCTGGGTGCTGGTGGTCCTCCTCGGGTATCAGGTCTGCGCATCCTCCGGTGAGCGCATAGGAGCGGACCGCTCTGGGGGAGAAGCACGGGGCAAAGCGCAGGGCAGCGGGGGCAAGTCTTCAGCGAGCGGCCGAGGAAAGTTCCTCATCGATGAAGAACAAGACAAAAAAATGCAGTGCACGTGGATGGCGCAGGACGTCGCGGACGCGGTCAGGTTATCGGTGAAGTGCGAGGACCCGGAGGCGCGTATCAGGGGTGGCGTCACCGAGCTGCAGTGCCAGTACAACGCCAAACCTCAGCTCTGCCCCGGGTACCAGTCCAACCCCAAAGGGTTCTGGAAACAGGTGTCACGCGCGTTTAAACGGCTCCAAGGCAAAGTGTGCAACGACGTCCGCGCTCTGGTGAGGACCGGCATGTGCAAAGGCGCGCCCCGGGGAGCGCACTTCAAGCTGGACATCGGCAGCTCCGTGGCCTCCGCGCAGTCCGGAGGGGAGGATTCGCTCTCCAGCACTCCAGAACCGTCCGCCTGCGCCGCTCAGTCCCGGAGGAAGGCGGAGGAGCACTGCAACAGCTCCTGGGCCAGTCTGTGCTCCTTCTTTTTCTCCATGGTGGAAAGTGATTGCTAGTTTTACATTCAGGCAAATGTGAAGAATTTCCCCAGGTTTTACATGTTTACGTGGCTCAGGAAGCGTAATGATGTGCTGTTCACAATGCATTCGTTTTTATTTTATTTAAAAAAAAAAAGATGGGAACATGTGATGTGTTAGCAACAAGGCAGTGTCTATTTTAGGACATGTTTGCAAAGGTTTTAAAATCTTGGACAATCGAACAATTCACCATTTTTATGCTGAAATTGAATCTCTTGTGATTGAATATTTCTTTATTATGAAGTTATAGGTCAGACTGGCATGAGCTTCTCTTGTCACTGTACTGTATTTATCACCAATAAAGGTTTTATACAAGACCACTTTGTTCCATTTTTTGACTTTTGACTAAATATATGTGACATCTAACAGAACATTTAAAACAATCTGATATTCGTGAATCAGCCATATCTATCTATCTATCTATCTATCTATCTATCTATCTATCTATCTATCTATCCATCCATCCCAGCTGTGTGTAATGTTTAATGCTTGAGTACAATCCCAGATGTGGATTTTACACTTTTCTTCTTGGGTCTTGACGCTCTTCACCTTCACCCTGCAGTTTCTCATGCTCTTTAAAAACCCAACTGGGGGTGATTTGACCACTCTGCTGCTTTAACAGCACTGGTGAAGATATCTGTTGACCTCAAGGACACATTCCAGGAAGGAGGACGTAACGCCAAGGGTCTGGAAACGAGGTTACCATCCAGAGGTCTGTATCAGATGCTTCCTATCCACCGCTTCATGTCAGTCATTTTTCCATCTTCTGTCTCTTCAGGCTTTAGGAGGTCCATCAGATGGATAACTAAAGTGAAAGAGCTTAAAATTGCTGTAAATAAGATCAAGAACAGGCTTCCTAAATGGTCACTATGCTTTTAATTGTGGTGTATTTAGATATGTTTGATCTGAAATGATTGATGTGCTCTTATCTCAAAATACCGAGATAAGAGAAACATGCAATTATATATTGTTGGGGCAAAAACAGTATTAACTCAAATCAGGGTCTTCAAAGAGCTTCAGCGGGTGTGTGCTCATTCTGTCAACAGTTTCTTTTCAAGATCAAGAAATAACATCTCTTCCATCTAAGTTACCCCACTCTCACATGCTTGTATTCAATCCCAGGATCATTCCAACAAAACCAAACGCCACACCCGATGGTGGTTAGTTCCTGATCCCACCGTTCACACACACCTGACATAAACCTACCTGCGCGTTTGCTGCCCTATTAGCAGATTAAATGCACATTTAAATACCAGTTGTCATTCTCTCAGGGCTCCTCTAACAGCAGTTTGATAAACTCATCATAACAAAGCAGAATAATGGGATGTGTTTTGGTGGATATTTTCAAAAATCATGTTTAAAAGGACATTTTTTTGAAAAAAGTTTCAAAAGTGTACACATGACCCACCAAGAGAGCCACAACACGCGCGACAGATATGGGGGAGGAGTCGAGGGTGGGAGGAGTTTGGTGTGGGAGGAGTCGAACGCATTGTTCTGCTGCTGGCTCGAGGTGGCCTGACGCCACACCCTGCCGTTCAGGCCCTCTCATTGGCTGCCCGTTTCTATGGCAACAATCAACTCCGAAACAAGAGTTTTTCTGAGGGAATAACAGCGAAACGGGATCTGGAATAATCCCTCTCCCTTGAAAACACGAAGTAAAACAAATGTCGTTTAGCTGAAACCTGTGATCACCTCAAATCCTAATGACGTGATGTGTCAACAAGTGTTGATAATTATTTGCATTTCTTGATCATTAATAATCATTAAGCAGTAAAATATTTGTCATGCAGCGAATAATCAGCGAAATTTAGTCTTTGGACAGAGAGTGGAGGGGATGAATCATATAATTACATAATCAGGGTATTTCTGTAAAGTTGGACTAACAGCCAACTGCAGATTTACTGCACTTTTCAGCAGTTGTCAAACGCTTCGTGGCGACAACCACTAGGTGGCGCTATGCGGACAAGATTTATTTTCTTCCCCTTCCTAAATCCGTTTGAATGGAGGGAGAAGCAGTGGTTGTCATTCTGAATTTGGGAATGCGTTGGTGTCTGAAAGCTTTTTGCTTGCTGAAATAGGTAAGTTAATTCCACGTGTTGCTGGCGTTGGTGCCGATGCTAGTTCGTGCTCGTCCTATAGCGGCAATGATATGTGACACATGCATGCGGTTAATTTAGAATTATTTTTCTTTGTTGAGCCGTAATTTTGTTGAGCTTCAATGTCCCATGGTGTATGTGCAATTGGGTAATTCTGTATGAGAGGCTGTAAGGCTAATTTCCTCCTCCCTCCGCCTTTTTTAAAAATTTGTTTGAATTGAGGGAGAAGCACTGTAGCTAATGCTCCCAAAGAAAAAGTGATAATCATTCTGATTATAATTCTATGGGAATTCCTTGTGTCAGAAACCTTTCTATTTGTTGAAATAAATTGTAGTAAAATAGCCGTGAGGGTGACCAGCAGGGCAAGACGAGTGTCATCCAATACCACCGAGGCCAGATTTTATTTTGATTAAATTTTGTTTTGAGGGGTGAATTTATAACTTGGTGAAAAATGTGTTAATAATTGGAGAAATAATTGGAAAAAACAAAGGGTACAGTAAGTGTGAGTATTTCTTTAGTGTATGTCCTCTATGTAAGGTCAACCTCAACCACGTCAACGCTTTAATTACGTTATTTATAACTTCAACTTTATTTTCCGAACCGGGATCATTATAATATATTGTGAAGTCTAGACCCTGAGATTTTTTAGTATTGATAAAGATCAAGCTTAATCTTATATTCATGTGGTTTAAATTACCAAATAAAACGAGTGGCTCAAAGACGCGACTCTGCCTCCCCCTATTGGCGAAAGCTGGTCAGTGCATGGTTAACGTGCTGCAGGGAAACGCATGCGTAGTGACACAATAAAGAAGAATTTTAGGGTTTTATTGTACTTCATCAGATGAAATGTTTATTAATGCACATATTGCTTCTGCAACACGAGTACCGGTATAAGTGCAAAACGTGTGTGGTTTGACCCAAGTGAGTCACATGGTATTAAATCACATTGAAAATGTTAGTCGACCAAAAGCTGAGTGATATTGTGGACAGGAAATATTGAAGTTAGCAACCCCTTTGAGACCTTTGCAACAATGGCTAAAAAGACCTGATAATCAGTCCGCTGGATACAAAAGTTTCACATTAATTCTTGATGACTCCCAGTGAGCTTCCCCTTGCGGTTGGCCAACTTTGAACTGGACTAACTTTGAGGCACTTCAGGTTTGGTTGGTTTGGTTTTTCATTGTTGCTGTTGTCTTATGCATCATCGCCCCCACAGAGCAACAGTAAGGCCTTTCTGTAGTCACCACCTGTATCTCCCTGTAACATAGGTGGAATAAAGACGGAAATAAAGGTTGCCCACTGTAGCTTTGGTTCAGATGTGTATTTCAAAGTACAATTAATAAACAGAAAAGTATTTACTTGCAACTGTCTGTATTTGCTGTGCTGTATATTGTTTTTGTAAGTACCTTGATCATGGAATGAAGAGAACAGGAAAACAGCCTTCTGAATGCAGCTCTGATGTCCAACATGTCCACCTCACTGCGGCTGACCATCACTCTTATCAGGGTGTTGTCATCAGTTCCTGCACCCTGCATCGGGGCAATTTTACACATTCAATTAACTTCACACCCAATATCGCTGCAGAAAAAAAAAAATTGCTCTTCACCTTCATTGCGTAGTACAGGGTCTCAGCAAAATAAGCTGGAACGCTCCTGGCACACTTCACTTCAAAATGGGGGAAAAAGTCATTATAATGTTGTTTTAAAGGTCTGACGATTAAAAAAACAGGCATCCATGCGTACCCACGGCCAGCAGGAGGTCCTCCAGACTTCCAGATGTTTCTCTCTTAATGCTCTCCTCCATCTCATACCCAGCCATCTTCATGTATACGTCAAACACTGAAAAAGGTCTAAACCGGTTACATCAAACTGTACCTGTACGTGATTTTGTCCTCTCTGTAACTCTGAGACCAGCATACAAACCTTTCCTCAGGTGCTCTGCACTGCGGTTTCCAAGGATGGTGACAAAAGTTTGCTCATCAGTGCCAAACTTCTCTTCTCCGGCTTTGAAGAGGACCTGCAACCACAGAGACACAATGCACATTTAATCCAAAAATAAAAACAAGCTTGTTTTCAACAACAAATTAACATTTAATGTCAATGCATAATAGATCAAAACGGGCAACTGAGAAAAGTATTGAACTAGTTCACAAAGATAATGTGCATCTTTGTCCACTAGAGGGCGTCAGAAACCCATGACAGCCATTATACAGCGACTGTCCAAAACACATACACAGGGGCCTCAGTGTAGGGCCTTTAGATCCTGCTTTCAAACACGTGACGGTTACACTCGCAAACAAGAACACACAAAGACATCTTTGATTCTGAAGAGCAGAGTTATTTGCTGATCCCACCTGAGCATCGGCCTCAATACTCTCCTGATGGATCCCCGTCTGCCTGTTGGCCTGAGAACAAGACAAATTAATTAATTTACCGCAGAGGAGAGGAGAGGAGAGGAGAGGAGAGGAGAGGAGAGGAGAGGAGAGGAGAGGAGAGGAGAGGAGAGGAGAGGAGAGGAGAGGAGAGGAAAGGAAAGGAAAGGAAAGGAAAGGAAAGGAAAGGAAAGGAAAGGAAAGGAAAGGAAAGGAAAGGAAAGGAAAGGAAAGGAAAGTTTACCTGCAGCAGAATAACCAAAAGTCTCTTGAAGTGACCTGAAGTGTCACCAGAAACATCTTCCTCCAGGTCATGATCGTACTCTGAGAAAGAGGACACACGTGTTCTCAGGGTTAATTTAGGGATCTACTCTCCTGAAAGGTAAATACATAACAATCAGACAAACTGTACAATGCCTTGAATACACACAGTGTATTCAGGCTTAGCCCTGAGGTTCATTCAAGTCAGAATGTACTGATTACAAAAAAGGTATCAGAAAACGGGAGTAAGAGCTGTGTTTTAGTTGCGTTAATGTGCAGCAGAGCAGGCCGGTATGCGATGCTTCAGCATCAACGGTCAGGGTGGGCCCATCCTCACTTCTGTCTCATGTCAGTATTCACAGCCACAAAAAGGTGGTTCTGCTGACTTCACTGCTCGATGACAAAGGAGACGCCTGTGACGCAACGTGATGTTAATCTGCTAACATGAGCAAAAGCTGGAGAGGGGCCAACGGACAGTCCCACCATGAAATGAATTAAATGATTAGAATATGACAACAACTGTGTAGGCAAAGTAACTGTTGCTGTTGGTGATTTCCAGGTGTTATTTTCATGTTTATTTTGTTCTGGATGACTTAAACTCCACGTGTATAGGAATAAATGTAAGGTTTTACCCTTCTTGTAAGCAGCCTTGATGGCGTTCACCACCTCGGGGGTCCTGGAGGCGAGGATCTCCACCAGGACCTTCTCGTCTGTACCTGCCCCCTGCAGGTCAAGAGAAGGAAAAGAGCCTGATGAAACATTTCTGTGATCATTTATGTGCTTCGTATCTTGCAGTATTTTACCTTGATGGCATCGTGGAGGGATTTAGCGTCATACATGATTGGTGGAGTCATCAAACCAACGATCAGGGTCTCGAATTTGCCGCCGAGCTCCGACTTCAGGTTATCTACCAGGTCCTGTCATAACACGGAAGCCCAGGTGAGTTATGATAATAATACTGTTAAATGTTACTGAACATGTCGTAAAACTAGTTAAATAAAGAGACTGTGGATGGCTGTTAGGAGAGTCCAACCTTTCCAAACAGAGTTTTGTAGGCAGCTTTAATCTCCTGCCTCTGGACATTGCTGCGTGCCGTCAGCAGCTGCAAGATGGCATCTTCGTCCGTCCCTAAGGCGAGAGAAAAGCCCCGTGGTGACAATCCAAGCGTCAAATGCTTGTACACGAGCCACGGGTGAGTCACACAACGCGGAGACGAGCGTGCGCCATCTGAGCAGATTCTTGATGCTTATCACTTTACTCGCTACACTAACTGCTTGATTACAGTCTCGAGGGGAGTTGTGCAGAGGCGACGCCAACTTCAGCCCTGCTCATGTGTTCGTGGACGACTGTTGCCTGGGTGGAGCTCCGTTCAAACAAAGGAGGATTCAAGTAAACAACACGGCCTCTTTACTACAGCCCGACATGCCTCTGAACTGTCACACGACCCCGTGTTGACATCAGACACGCGGCGCTTACCCAGCCCTTTCATGGCCTTGTGCAGGACCTCAGCATCCGCGCTGGAATTGAAGTTTCCGGAAGGTTTCACGCTGCCTCTGTTGGCCTGTGGAACAGATAGAGCGCGGTTATTTATTTACCAAGTCTTTTGACATCAGATTCCCAGCAGTCACCGCAAACCATGCAGTTTAAGAGGAAGTAAATTCTATTAAACACCAGGGTTACGCTGGATAAACATTTATTACTACGAAGAATTAAATTAACTTCTGGTCACCTCGGTGAAATAAAACTAAATGAGAAACATCTCTGAATAACATCGATCTAAGGGTGCGGAAATGTGTCTAATTTTGATTAAACCTGACCCAAAACAAGCCAAAAGATGGTTTTATGTTGTAACATAGCTGGATTGATTGCAGATGCTCCCTAACACGACACCTTAAAAAAAAAAAGTTTTTTTGGAAATAGGGAAAAAAAAACCCACAGGAATGTCTGTGGGATTCTTCCCCTGAAAATCTAGGAGGGAAAAAAATGAGGGCAGGGAAAAAGTTGCTGTTGGCGAGCAGGATTCTGTCTTTTACTTTGAAAGGGGAAAAATGTCCACGAGCTCCTCATCACCACGGTCACCGCCACAAGACCGAAATCTAATCAGTGGGCGGACAAGAGGGAGCAGAGATGTTTGGAGTGTTGATGGCTTCCACTGGAATGTTGGACATGTGTTGTCAACCTACAGAGTGACGCCTGTGTCCTGAGCAGGCTCAGACATGACCCGAGGCTTGGGGGGGGGCTTCTGGAGCAGATATGTTGACCCTCTAGGAACACACCTGCCGTGTCACCCTGTCCCTTCACTTCAGCACAATAAAAGAGCTGTTTCATCCCCCTATCTTTGCTTATGACCTGCGGTTGTCAGGGTTTCACCTGCAATGATCACCTGGAGGGAAGTTCACTTATCACATCAACAAATATTACGCAAGAAGCGACTGTAGTACAACTGTCTGTGTGTAAAGATAAGGCTAAAAAACCCGAGTCACAATAGCCCTAATTCTGCTTTTATTGTGAAACATCAACATGATCAAATATGCAGATGTACATTTTTGTTTTACTGAATGACTCATCAAGGGAGGGGTCACATTTAGAAAATTCTTTTTTTCTTTTGGAGTTTTGCAGGGGAAAAAATAGAGTATTTGCACACAGCGAAAATCCTGCAATATCTAAGAGTTTTAAAAGAGTTATGAAGCTATTTACATCAGGGTGGATGACCGAGAAGCGCTGAATAAAATGGAGATGAATACCAGTCCTACGAGCACCACAGCCAGGCCAGATGTTCTGTTTTACCAGGTAGGGAACAGCTTTCACCAAGGAAACTGGAATCCCAGGTGAAAAACGGTATGTAGCTGGTAAGACAGAAAACCCAGCAACACTGCGTAGGACCGCGTTGCCTAGCCCTGGTATACAGTTAAATCCCTTACAAATACAGTTTATCTAATTAATCCAAGCTGCAGCTCTCCCAATTTGTCTGCACATGTCATTACTAAACTTTAGTACAACTTAACCCTGTTTTACTTGAATGTTACAAGCGTGTATAAAGGGATATCTACAGGTTTGTGTGTGTGATGAGGACGCTGGGGCAGAGTTGACTGATAACTGGGATCTATACCAGTGAGTAGTAGATGGGTTTAAAACCCCATCTACTACTCACTGGTATAGATCCTTTGAACTTTAAAGAAACTAAAGCCAGGACTGTTGCTGCGTTCCAGAGTTCAGCTCCACCCTGACAAATGGAAAATGGACTAATTCCCCTTTAAGAGAGAGAGAGAGGTCGGCGGCAGAGACCAGTGTAGACCCACCCAAATGGAATACAGCCCACATGACTCATCCACCATACTTCCCTAAATTACTCCTCAGTTCCACAAGCATACACACTCTTCAATCTTGATAAACTGGACTAATATTCAAATGGGACATCTACATATTTCCCCTGCATGTAACTGACATCCAACGGTTGTTGAGTGGAATGTACACAGAGGCTCAGGCGCTCTTCCAGATGTGCTATGACATCCTGTGTATTCACAAAGGCTTAAGTTTAATGTAAACTTCAGACGACGTGTAATATTTCATCCACGGGGGGGAAAGTCTTCACATTCATCACGCTCCCAAAACAGACTTTGGATCAAACTTTGCATTATGTAATTATGGGGGGGGAGTGGGCGTGGTCTTGGAGTTCAGAGGTAAACACAAAACAAGACATTTGCATAAATAACGGTTTTGGGTGGACTGCTTAAACACTTTAAATGACAGTCTGGTCTTGTTTTTTCACTCCTCAAAATCCCTAAAATGAAAACCACTTACCATTTTGAAAGACTTGGAAAAGGACTCGGAAAGAACAAAGTCTGTTGGAGGGGGAAAAGAGGGATTAGGGAGGATCTTGAAGTTGAAACAAGTGTTTAGTTTTTTGTTTTTTAGCTTTGTTCTTAGAGAAAACTGGTGTTATCCCGCAGAATTAGAGGTCAACTTTCAGCAGAAGCGACGTGTCTCGTTTTGCCTCCAGGTAGACCCCCGCCTCTCACCTGGCTGGTGCTTCCAAAAACGTCTTATTTTGAAATTAAACCGAAAAACGAGACGTTTTCGGGACTTACCGGTGAAGTTGAAGCGGTCGGCTGGAGCTCGGTCAGCGGACAGAGATAACCGGCAGGCAGAGAGGGAAGTGAAGAAGGTCGGGCGGTGGAGAACCACTCGGAAATATCCTACGTCGCGCGCGTGCGGGTGCGCGCGTGCGAACCCCACCCAGCTCTAGCTCAGCCCTTTTCCTGAAGCATTCTGGGAAACGTCGTTCCAAAAGATGAAAACGAAGAGAAAGAATTGGTTTGATCATTTAAGGATGTTCATCGAAGAGTATAAACTAAATGTTCATGTTGGTGTACTTTGAGACCAATATTAACTGTTATAAATTCGTAATATTCGGGAACTTTACATACTGAAGTGGTGGCTTAAGACACTATGTTTCCCAATACTGGATTTGGATACAATCGGTTTTAGTCTCTGTTCTGCAGATATAAACTTATCACAATGATTGTTGTACGCCGCTTTAAAAGGCTGATGAGCACAGAGTCTGCCCTTATTTGTTGCTCTTTAATTCATAGTTGTTTATCCTTGTTTGTTTATTCAAGCCTATATTTTGGGGACCTTGTGTTTGAACAAATCAAGACAAAATTATAATTTTCCTTTAATGATGTACAGATCTGCCCCACACAATTAATTGTTTTAAAGTAAGTTATCCATCATTTATTAATTGTTTTCCCCATGATTCAATGCTTGGCAACACCTCTGGGTAAATGTGACAAAAGAGTTCACCCATCTGAATACAGAAGATGGTAAATGGTGAGAATAAAGCAAAGCTTTTAACAATGATTAACAAATTATCAAGCTCAAATGATGGAATGTGATACATCTACATCTCCTTGGAACATTGAGGAATTTCAAAGTTGATTTACAGTCACCTACACTGACCTGGTTTTCACGTTATCATTTGATCTGCTGATAAAGCATAATGAGTACTGTAGCTCTTAAGGACAGTCAACAGTGAACCGACACTGACAGAGTTCACACCTTAAAGTTAAAAATTACCAATCAGACTCCAGTTTGTCTCTTGTAAATTCCCATTGAATGGACACATCTAAGGTATTTGACGTATTGATTAATCAATGAATGTTCTCAGTCATCCAGGTCAAAGAGAAATTTTGGCATAAGAGAACTCATCTGGACTTCTGTTAATGTTGATTTGTGTTTTTCTGTGTAATTTTTAAGGATATTCAGTTTGTCTGAAATTTATCTGATGGTTGGTTTCTGATGGTTGGTTTCTTAAACACATTCATCACACTGCATGGAATGTTGGATATAGACACCAAATTAGATTATCCTGGAAGAAGACCGAACCTTATCTTAAATTCGATTGGCATTTTTTCTCTTATGAATGGTTCTGTTGCATTTTGGCATGTTTGGCATCTTTGTGCTATGTTAATGGATCACCAGGTTAACCCATGAGAGCAAATCAATGCTAACAAAGAGACAACAGCTAGCCAGCCAGACAGACAGACAGCCCGCCAGCCCAAAGGAAACTGGGATCCCAGGCGAAAGCAGGCCTCCACCTGGGTTGTGGACCTTGCGAGGCCAGTGCTCACACTGAGCTGTCTTCTTTCCTCTGACGGTACAGCCAGGACCTCAGTCTGTCCTTCTCTTGGACCACTTTCCTTTACCACTTTAGCCATGTTCACACTTGTCATCTCTGCATCGCAGGGCAGGCAGACTGTTACCCTGCCCACAAACACCAGTAACCTCACAAGGATACACCCTGATTTTAAAGCCACCCTGACTTCCCAGTCAGTCTCCTGGCACTATACTATGTCTATTTCTCTCATGTGCGGCCATCACGTGGCGCGCCCATGGATTGGAAAATTTGATTAATTAAATGCTTTTCTCAACTGAAGACCATTGGACACAGCTGTGCTCCATTACTACCTCGCTGTGGTGGTGGTACAGCAGTAGCGTTCACAAACTGTGTTCGACATGCATGCTGGGAGTCAGAGGAAAATTGATCCATCTTAGCCCCTTTTCAACTTTAAAGAGATGATAATTAAACGCTAGAACTGGATACTGGGTTTATTGTGTTGAGCTGTTTAACTAAAAGAAAGGATAAAAGGTATTCTGTTTCTCTGCAAACAGACAGATCACGATAGAGCAAACACCCTGATAACAACATGGCAGTTAAAGGATGAAGCTAAGTCTAATGTGAGCAAAATGGCTTTTTCTCACCAGTATGATTAGAGATGTGAGGTTAAATTAAAAGGGAACCTCTAGTTTATGGGAATTAGAATTTTAAGGAAAACTCGATTTGCATAAGGAGAATTAGATAAAACTGCAATCTTATGATTATCATGTCACATGACTTCTGGCGACATATACCGGAAATGTAGACCACAGTGCCCCCAAGTGGAGGGACAGCCACATTATCATTATCATTATCATTATTGTTATTATTATTGTTATTATTATTATTGTTTGCCTCCAAAATGACATGTACAATTCAAAAAGTACCGGTAAGTAATAACAGGGGAAATAATAGCACTTTTTCAATATATATTTAAAGTAGTCTGTGGCTGTAGGGTTCCCTCATATCATGTTTATAGGTTAAAAAATAGTACAACATAGTTTTGCCATTTTTAATTGCATGTAAACTAAACAATAACTGTGCATGCACTGTTCATGCGCTCCCTCTTTTGTGTGCAGTGTTCATGTTTTGTGTTGTTTCTTTAATGTGTTTGTGTGTGTGTGTGTGTAATATTGTTTAGCTTTACCTGGCCCTTCAATGACATGTGGTGATTTTTCTTTTCTTTTCTTTGATGCAGGATCCAAGAACCAACTATGCTTATAATATAAAAGTCTGTCTTGGTCCTCCAACTGGAAATGCTGGTACCTTTCTGAGCTTATAGCACATGTGCCTCTTTGGCTTTTCTGAACTAGTTGAGAGGCTGTTTAAAATGGTTTAATTTATCAGATTGTACAATGGTACTGTTTAGAAACTGTCCATTCTTGTTTTTAAATATGCACACCCTTTATCAGAAAATGCTGGAACAATCCTGAAATATACTGCAAGTATGGGTGCTGATAACAGCACTTTGCTGTTACACAATTAAATGTTTCCTTATCTGCATTTCAAATTACCTGTCAAGTATGTATTTAATGAACACAGTAAGTTGTATGCACGTTTTCATACAACCAGATATAAACTAAAGACAAACAACATTCAGCAACGTCACCACATTCATTTATAAGACAGAAAGTGTTACATTAAACTTATATTGTTATACTTGAACCATGAGCCCAGGTCCAATGTTGGATTAAAAATAAAAATACGTCACATCTGTCCTTCTAGAAACGACGGAGGCATCCCACAACTAGCGGCGGGAATTATTATATTTTAGTTATTCAATGCAGTCATGTATCCACTGGATTCATTCCAATACCTACATTTGATGTGGAAACATTTTAAAAATTCCATTTCACCATTAATATAACTCTGTTATGTGTTTTAAAGAGGACTTAATGTTTACATCAGCGGTAACCTCCACCGAATCCCCCCCTCGTCTGCCGGTAAATGGTATGACCGGCAGTGATAAGTACGGTCGCGTCTCGTTGGACTTTCTCGCCAGTACCTGTCCGCCACGTTATCTGGGTAATTGTGATATCATTAAACTTCCAAGTTCCGCCTAAACACAATCAAAATGGAGTGGACCGCCATGGAGCTCAATCCCGAGGTGAGTCGATATTTACCTTATCCTAGCAGTACCGGTTCGTTTTCAGTAAACTCATATGAGTTTTTCCTGTCGTTTCAGATGCTGAACCTGGTGAGTAGCCAAAACGTTAGCACGCAGATTAATGGCGACGTTTCCGTAACTATTTGGAGGTAAGTTTTGCAGTAGATGATGGGACGCTTGCTGGAGGGATGTTGAAACGCCACCAGGCCCGTGGCTTCATTAAAAACACGGCTCGACAGGTTCCATCTGTATTGTAAAGTTTATTTTGCTTAAAATGAAGGGGGAACCCTGAAAATAGGATGCGACAGCAAAGGAGGGGAAGCGTGGTTCTCATTTCCATCATCCCCAATGCTGCTCCCAGTGACTCGGCAGCTTAAAGGGTGTGGTCGGTGTGGACCAGCAACGCAGCATCTTTAAACACCAGCGGGGGGGGGGGAAATCTGTGTCGGCACCGTCTGCTCGCCTATTTCAGGGGTTTCTTTTGTGTTTTGGTCCAGTTGATGAAGTCATTGGGCGTGAACGAGAGCTGGCGCTTCGTTGACGTGGTCGGGCTGGAGAGTGAGCAACTGTCCGCCGTCCCGAAACCCTGCTGCTCCCTGATGCTGCTTTTTCCCCTGACACAACAGGTAATGATGGGGGGGGGGGGGGTGTGACACCAGGTACAGTGAGGGGCTGGTGGAGGCTGTCTGGGGTAGGATGGAGGATGGAAGCCAGCCGGAATGCGTGGGCAGGATCTGATGAGACAGCAGAATCAGATTATCTCTGTCTCATAATCAAATTGATGTAAACAGACCTTTACAGTTTTAGTACTTTTGGATATCTACACATGGGTTCCATCCTTTGTTCTAATTGCCTTTGTTTATGGCTGCTGGATCAGAAGATGCCCAACGTGACAAAGTAGAATATGAAAATGTCTTTTTCAGCACGAGACTTTCAGAAAGCAGCAGGCAGACAAGATAGCAGAGGACTCTGGGGTTTATTTCCTGAAGCAGACAGCATCCAATTCCTGTGGTACAATCGCTCTGCTGCATGCTGTTGCCAACAACAAGGGCAAATTTGCTTTTGGTGAGTATACTGTATATCCATCGTAGAATATTCAAAATAATACAATGTTCAAAATAATTGAAATATCAAGGGAAAAGCTTGTATTGCTGGGCAACTGATGGCAATATTATCATGGGAGGATTTTTGATACAACAATTCATTTTATTTAATTTTTTTTTTAATACTTTCCAGCTAGTGGTTCTGTGCTAGAGAAGTTTCTTAATGAGACTGCAAACATGTCTCCTGAAGACCGTGCAAAACACCTGGAGAACAATAAGGTCAGACAAAAACCACATTGCTACATTTTTGAATGGTTTTCGAAAGATGTTATGGCTGGTTTTTAAAATATACCTGCTGACATAAACAAGCTTATGGGCCAATGAGCTAAATAAATGAGTTTTGTGATCTCTGGAAACTGGTTTATCATAGAATGTAAAGATATAAATTCAATTTGTTTGAAAGAACTTGTTTTAATAGACTCTTGACCCTCATACACAGTATTCGTGTAAATATTAAGAGAAAGCTGATAATGAAACTCCTGCCATGATGCACTTACATCTTCCCCCACTGGGGGGCGCCAGCGTAAATAAAATAATTTGAAAGTCACTTAAAACCTATTGGACTTAAATACAGACGTTGTCCGATGTCATGTTTTTGTTGAGTGATACATTTTACATATCTTACATTGTAAATCTTTTTCAGACCATTTTTGACGCTCACAATGAGGTTGCATCTCAGGGCCAGTGTAGGGTAAGTCATGAGACCTTGATGCACACTGCACACCTTCAAAATGTCTCTGCACTTTGATGCAGCACAATCTCATATTTGTTTTGATTTGATACCAACATTGTCCTTAAGAGGCTTGTTTTAGACATTTAGCCCAGTGAAGGAGACATAATTACCTTAACAGTGGATATTTTTCTGACCTCCACAGCCAGCGGCTGACAAAGTCAACTTCCACTTCATCACCTTTGTTAATGTCAATGGACAACTCTATGAATTTGGTAACTATTTGGCATCATTTTCCCTGAATGAGATTTTATGACTGTTGTGGATTCAGAAATGACCATTTATGTGTTTTTAAGATGGGAGAGTGAACGGGCCTGTGAAGCATGGATCTACTAGTGATGAGTCATTTATCATGGTAAGTAGACTTGCTTTCAATGTTTATTAATGTTAAACATTGTGAAGTATCTTTTTTCAACAAAGTTGTGGTCAGAACTGTTTGCTTTAGTTTGATATTAATATTTAGCTTTTTCTTTTTGCTCCTTAGGACGCTGCCAAAGTGTGCCACGGTTTCATGGAGAGAGAGCAGGGAGAGGTCCGCTTCTCCTCTGTGGCTCTTTGCCAGAGTTAAACAATCAGCCATGCACAGGAAAAGTTAAACAAAATGTCATAGCATTCCCATAGAAAACATAACCTACAGGCATCATAATGACCTGTAAACATCTGCAGAAACTGCTAGTTCAAGCACATTGTCTCCACTTTAATTAAAATGTTCTTTCACTCATGTCCACACACCATTAGAGCTTTTTGTTGTACTGATACGAGGTCGACCTTTTGACATTTGCCTTTCATCAATCAAAGCCTGATCATATTCACTTGTGTATTTGTTCCCAAAGTTGTCTCTTATTGGCATGTTTGCGTTGGCTTAAATACACATTGTGCCCTTAAAGTGAGGAAGTTTGGAAAAATGTGTTGAATGAAACATTTTGCACACTTGTGTGTGGTTGCGCTGCATTCACAGGAAGAATTGGATTGTTCTAACAACTTGAGTGTTCTGTATTTCCATTAAACCAGACTCATTAAAAAGGTTCAACAATGCTTTAGCAGTTTTAGAGAATTAAAATTAAATTGATTTGCACTTTTGTTGGTCCCCGGTGTTCACGGATTTGGCATTTAAAGCTTAAGCCAAAGAAACAGGCTGGTGGGCCAACTTTTGCTGTGATGGGTTGTTGTGTAGTGCAGGGTGTTGTTACTCACTGTATGAACTGTTTACCTTTCTGCACTTTACTGTTGCTGTAGTTCTGATTCAGCTTTTTGGAAATAAAAAATGGCAAACCCAAAAGATGTCTTTGTAGCTAAATTAACATGAAGATGCAAAAAGTTTCAGTAAAGTCTTTAAAAACGTACTTTTGTTTCAAATTGCAGGTAATTTTTTGGATTCCCTAAATTTAGAAATGGGGCAGTGTAAATGAGTTGAAACATTTAAAAAAAGGACCAAATTACTTTTCTGCAGCCGACTTTTGCTGTAGAACTGATTCATCTTTTGGAAATAACATACTAAAAATGTATTTCCAGATAAATGAATTCGAACATGCTTGCAGGTTACTCTCAGTAGAAAAACTTGGCTTTCCTGTAGTGTTTTTAATGAGACACCAATTAGTGTTAAGGTATCGAGAAGTTACCTGTCTGTATTGGCCCACATAATAAACATACGTAATTTTGCCTTTATCGGATTGTTTATTTTAAATGGCATCCATTAACGGGTCCAGATCTGTAATGATACATTTGGTGTTTGTTATCGGCGAGGATTTAGAAGAATATCTGGTTTTCCTGTCTGGTCTGATCCTCCTCCCCCACGTGTGAATTCCTGGCTGCGCGTTCACGTCACCTCATTTGCGCGCCAGCGGCGTCAGCCTCGCGCCGTCCTGTGGCGTTCGAGGATCGTTTATTTTTATCGCCGGGCTCGTGTTGCAGCGTCCGAGTCGCGAGAGGATTCCTTCTCCTCCCTGCCACAGTCTGAGCAAGACTCGCGGGCAGCACGAGACGTCTTCGCAACGCTGCACGAGGAGTCGCGGGGCAGAAGCGAGGACTGTCGGCGGAGGAGGATAACGGAGCGATAGAGCGGAGGGGAGGGGAGCGCCAGCGCATATCAACACAGCACCGCATCATCACAGACTTTCTGGCCGGCCTGCATGATGGCTAGTCCCGCAGAGGGTCATGATGTCCCTAAAACCCCTCCGCGGGCCGAATCTGAACGCGCGGAGCCGCCGAGACATCCCGAACCAGCCTGCCAGGAGGCTCAGAAATGGATAGAGGTAAGTGACTGGCAGAGGATAAGGGGAGCTGGAATGGACCGAGTCGGGATATAAATACGCAGCCATCACCGGTTCGTTGTCACCTGTTGTGGGGGCTACGCAGTGTCGGTTTACAGTGTGGGACAACGGCGCTGCGGCCTGTGTGAAACGACCTTAAGTGCGTCAAAAGTTTGTGCACATATGCGGCTCTCTCTGAAACCCAACACCCCCTCCAGCACCGCGAAGTGTGCAAAGCGGGGTATTAAACGGAGAAATGAGTATTTGTCTAATGTTTAATATGCCCCCATTTTCAATTTGCTGCTCAGAGTAACGCCCCCTTTTTCCAGGCGCGAGGGATTTTTGGTTGCCATGGTTATGAAACCGGGCCAGCCACCGTACATGAGATGCTACAGTCTACTGGAGCAGCAGTTGATCGCATCGGACCAGATTATCATTTGTGATGTGCTGCATCGCTCCCATCTTCATCTGGCTCGGCACAAATGCCTCTGTCTGTAAGCCTGAGCGGTGAATCACCATGCATCCGCCGTGGGGCTGCTTCATGACCTATTTCCCAGATTTCCTCACGGTACTTGTCCCGGGTTTAGCCGCGCTACACCTGCCAAGTGGACGGTTAGAGGTACCAAAATAGGATGAGCAGAATTAAAGTTTTGGCTCTGTATTTTTAAAAAAAAAAAATCTGTCACAATCTGTCCCTACACTGTGGAGGATTTTAAAATTATATCACGGAAATCTGTTCTGAATCTCCTCAGAAAACAAGGCACAGTGCAAATAAAGCAGGTACAAGAGAGGGGAGAGGCTGTGTGCAATTTGTAATCGCTAAGAGTTTGCTGAAACGCACATCATCAGCAGATAAATTATTAACCGTACAATAAAACCAAGTGTTTATTTCTTCTTGCGGGGATTGTTCTGGGACCATCCCGCACTCATGCTATTGCCTATTTTTAAGCCGTTACTGTCCCAAATGTAGGTGTTTATTTTGGAATTGGATTATAAATATCCCTCTATCAGTCATGTTGTTGGGTACAGTTTGGCTGTCACTTACAGCAGTGAGAAAATGAAGGATTATCAGTCTTATTGCAGGTGCTGGCATAAAAACCTATAACCTTCTGCATCACCAGGTGTCCCTTATATCTCACAGTGTCACAGATCTCTGTATTTGATAGACGTAGCATCACCATCAGCTTGGTTTGATGCTAACCGCTAACCTGGTCTGTGGAGTCTTAACTGGCTGTTGTCTTCCCTCCTCCTAATTCTGTGGTTATTTTCAGACGGGTCAGACTGGCTCTATTTCCAGTGATGTATTTACATCCTCTGACAGGTGGGGATGATTCGGGGCTAGCCGCACCAACGTGTGCGCTGTGCACCGCGGTGGCAAAGAGAGTATGCAAACTGTATGCACATGCATGCATGGTACTACTCACACATGCCTAAGACACACCCCGGTTGGGTGACACAGGTCGCTATGGGAACATCACACTGGCGGACTCTCAGGTGTCACAGTTTCCGTCGAGGGGCAGTAGAGCAGTAGGCGAGGAAATTAGACTGGCACAACCACGACCTTTCTGTTTATAGGGGAGACGAGGCGGGATTAGAAAGTCTCAGAGCTGATGCACGCTGCCAAACCTGTCGGAGGTGACATCTGGCTCAAAGTTCGCCTCGGTGACGGTGACCTCAGGAGTGGCGAGAATTGGGGCGGGGGGGTCTGTCGCGTGGAATAGAGGGAGGAATGCGACCATGTGTTGGCTCCAGATGTCACAGCTGTCCTGTTCAGATTAACTCCGACGTCCCCAGAAGGCCAGCTGTGTCTGGATGAGACAGAGTGTGGGAGCGGGGGGAGGAAAGGGGGGGTTCCCGGACAAGCCGGCATCAAACACCCAATGTGAAGTGACAGTGAAACGGAATATTGAAAGTGTTGTACAGTCGGTGTCTGAACACAAACTGTCGACGATTTTACACGGCCAGAATAAAATATCGCCAACACATTCTTAGCATGCCCAGTGCGCGTTCTGGAGTTACCCCAGGGTGGGGGTGGGTGGGAGGGTTTGCTCGTGTCTCATGCTGATCGGTTATCAGCAGCTGATGGATCGTGGTCCCCCTGGTTGCTCTGATCCAGATTAAACTCATCCTCGCTGTGGATCCCACAGGAGTCTCTCACCCTGCCTGCTGTGGCCTTTAGTTCTCACATATTTATGTCAGTGTGCATGAAGCATTAAGCCTTGAATAACACCCAAACAACATTAGACAGAAGATTTGGTCTTTTGGCAAGTTGGAGTCATTTTTTTTAGATTTAATTTGAAACAAAGGTAATATCTAAGAGCACTGGGTATCAGTAGTTTTTATTTTCTTGGTTTTGGACAAAGTTTAAGTTGGGATAATGTGAAAAAGGTTTTCTGAGCCTGAAACCTCCTGGCTTTAGTCACTTTAATCAATCCCAGTACCCTGTAGCCAGACCAAATGTTGCAGTAGTAACTTAATTCACTGCATATTTTCCTCTGCTCTCCATCCATCCAGCTTCTCAATCTTTCCTTCTTTGTCTAAATGTTAAAGTAAATGTAAAAGCCACTCTGGCCTTCTTTTGCTTCCCCTCTGGCCCCACATGCATGGTCTCACCTCACACTTTAGATGGTAGCTGACGCTGCCATTCATTCCGTCTGAGTGGAACGGTCTGGCCACGAGGGCGCGGAGGAGGGTCGAGTTACCGCCGCTGCCGCTGAAATACTTTCAGGGGCTTTGGTTTCATCTTTGTAGGCGACACGAATGTTCATGTAGACCACATGAAAACTACTGTTTCTTGATGTTCATCACTATTTGTATTGTTTTTTATATCTTTTCTTTTTGGATAGTTGACATCCACCTTCATCCACCTCCCACTGTGTGTGTCATAAACCTTAACACTCATTACTCACAAACACACTACCTACACAAAACAGTTGTTTTGCTCTCCTCTTTAGTACAGCTCTCACCCAGGGAGGTAAATTATGTATAACTTACTGTGGACTAAACATCACATGTGCAATTTTGTGCGCTTGTCCAAGTGTGTGTTTGTGAAAAAGAACAGATAAGGAGAGATGCCAAAGGTAAACATCTGGCTTTTACTTATGTAACCAAGAACAATGGGCAGGAATCTATTTTTATCGGTGCAGATGAGTGGGGGTTTTTTGTACTGATTTCTCATATGCTGCAGATAAAAGAACTCTGCATTCATGCTAAAATTGCCTCACCAAGGAGCAAGAGATGCACAAGAAACACACATTGTGTGCTGTTTATACTTTTATTTGCACATATGATGTGTTTCCTGGTTCCATCTCCCCTCCTCCTCCTCCTTATCCTAACCCAAAATCAAAAGAAGGGTATAATATTGTAATGCATTACAGTAGTTTCCGGGTAATTTACTGACACACTCTCAGATTAACTGTCTTTTTTAGCACAAACTGCATGGGAGTAGTGGAGATGGTTAGCGTGTGTCGCAATAGCTGGACGGTCATGGTAATCTGAGCTAATCTGGATTAGACATCCAAATAGTCAAAGCGCTCCTCTTTTCAGTTCATCTTTGGTTCCTGGTTACACAACAGTTCTAGATGGCAGCGTGTGTGGGTTGGTGCACTGATGGTATGTCTCTGGTAGCTTCCTGACTCCCTCCTCCGCTCCCTGCCTGCTTAGGACAGACTGAAAATTGCAGTGCGAGAGAATGGAGGTTACCGTGCGTCCAAGATGCCATTGTGTGCATTTAAATCAATGTTGTAAAGATATGGTTGAAGTTTGAGGGAGGTGGAGCGAGGGGACAGAGCAACGTGCCACCAGTTTGATGTGGATATTTGGTTTCTGGTGGTGCAAATTGCTGGGGGAAGGGTGACTCGGTCAGCAGTAGGTCCCTCTCTCGCATAAACAAAGGAGGACATTGTGAAATCTGAGGGGAATTTTGATTTATTTATAAATGAAGGTGACCATATGAGTGCAGACTTTATCTTATATTAATAAACTGTGAAAGATGGGTTGTATAATAAGCAATAAGAGTACAAAAATAAATTAAAGGAGTTTACAGCAAACATCATTATATATTGATATTGTGAAATAAATCAAGTCAACTTGTTAATGAGAAATTACTACAGTTGCTATTTGGAGCTGTCATCCCAGTTCACTTCCTTTACATCTGTCTCTTCCTGTCCTCTGTCCCCAGGCTGTTACAGGGAAGAGCTTCGGAGACAAAGACTTCCGCAGCGGGTTGGAGAACGGTATCCTGTTATGCGAGTGAGTGCCTGACATCACTCCCGCTCAAGTTCTGATGTCTGAATTTGCATTAACATTCAAAAATACACCGATACTCAGCAAATTTCTTTCTGCCGCAGGCTGCTGAGCGCAATCAAACCAGGTCTGGTCAAGAAGATCAACAGATTGCCCACCCCCATTGCCGGGCTGGTAAGGAAACACTCCAGTTTAACACTTTCCTCCTCATCAAAGATAATAAGTGTTAATTGTTTGCGGTTCCCTGGCGCCGTTTTAGGACAACCTGTCCGTCTTCCTGAGGGGCTGTGAGGAGCTGGGCCTGAAGGGCGCCCAGCTGTTTGACCCTGGAGACTTACAGGACACCTCCATTCGAGCTAACCTCAAGTAAATAGATGCTTGCCTGCGTGAGGCTTTTATTTTCCCCTTCACGTTTATTCAGATATATTAACGCATTTTTAAAAATCTCATCAGGGACTCTGACTGCACCCGCAAACTAAAAAACGTGAGTAACCTTTGTGCTGTTTTTGCATTTTTTCTGCATCTGTGTGTTTAATATGAATGAATCTCCAGAATCCCAACATTCATGTCCCTTAGGTACTTAACACAGTGTTCTGGCTTGGAAAGGCTGCCAGTAGCTGCACCTCCTACAGTGGCCCTGCTCTCAACCTTAAGGAATTTGAAGGACTGCTTGCTCAAATGAAAGTGGTGAGTGAACTCAGTGAAGAGGACAGTGAGAGAGGGAGATAGTGGCGTGGAGGAGGTGCGGGGGTTGGATTTCTTCGTTTCCTGTCTCTGCTGGAACGCAGGAGAAACACACATTTGTGTTTTGGTTACACTCCCACTCCTATTTACAACTGCAGCTAAAGGAGCAGCAGGATATCAGGGCAGAAAGATTGAGTTTGCAGATTTAAAAAAAATCCTATATCCAAACTGGAAGTTTGTTGAAATATTTATGAAGCATAGTTATGCAAAATTTATCCCTTAGCTGAGCTTCCACAGACATGTTTTGTTAATTATGGTCTAAGATAAGGAACCTCTTTCCCCTTAATGGAGCTTGTTCTGGTCTTTGTTTCATTTTGTGGTCACGTTTGTGGGTAGGAGAGTGAAGGAGGCGAGGGTCCACAGAAGCGTGGCGTTCGAGACAGCGGTTATGACTGCTGGGACTCAGAGAGGAGCGAGTCCCTCTCACCGCCGCGACACACACGTGACAACTCCTTAGACAGGTGAGAGATGTCTGTCAGCACATGCACCTAAAGTAAGTGAGCACATCTGAGGGGTATTTCAGATTCAGACTTTAAAATGTGCGGATTTACAGCGAAACAGCATTTAAGGGGCATTTTTCCTCTTGTTTCCGACAGCTTGGATTCCTTTGGCTCCCGCTCTCAGCACAGTCCTTCTCCTGATGTTGTGAATAGAGGCACCGGTGATGGTTTGTTCCCATTAAAATCTCCCGAATTATAAAAATCCCAAACATTTTGATGTCATCACATACAAAGTAAAAAAAACAACAAAAAAAACACCTTTCCACAATAGACTGAATATAAAGAGTTTGTATTTCCAAGTTCCACTCAACAATGGACTGAAACTTTTATGTGTGTTTTTACTGAACAAACACTGGGTCACCATTTAACCTGTGTGTGCCCACTATGCGTTAGCAATTGCTGCTTTGAATTTTAGATCTGTGACACACAGGTGAAGGGTCAACATCCTTCATTGTGTGCAGGTGCCTGTGTGATATCACATACATCCTGTTTATATCTTAACTTGGCTGTTTAGGAGCTCTGAAAATATGAGAGGTCTTTCCCATCATTCCACGTAGGTCACACAAAAACAACATTGCCCCCAGATAATCCTCAAAGTCATCCGAGAGAAATCAAAAAGATTAGAACTGTGACGTCTGTGCTCATAAATCTTATATGTCCGTGCTTCCTTCAACTGTGGTTGCCAGGACGAGGCAGTGATTCGGAGATTGATGCCCAGGGAAAGAGGCCAGATGTGCGCAAGGATGATATGTCGGCAAGACGGACCGTCAGCAATGAATCCAGAAGCACCATTCCCTTCAACCAGTTTCTTCCCAATCGAATCAACGCCAGTTCCTACATCCCAGCTCCACGGCGGAGACCACACACAGAGGAGGGAGAGCAGCGGAGGTAATTTCCAACACATCAGTGCAATAAATTGTCATGATGCAAACATTGAAAAAGAACCAGCGGAAATGAAAACTCACACCAAACACACAAACTTCCTCTGCCCCCAATCTTACCCTGTTGATACACATCATTCCCCAGTCACCCACAAGCCACCACAGAGCAGGGGAAAAGTGCAGGAGTGCACCACAAAGCTCCCAAGACTGTCACTTGGGCAGCTGAGAACAATGGGGAAAACCTAAAACAGGAAGAGGAGAGGGTGACTGAGGAAGTGCTGGAACACAAGAGGCTGCAGAAGTGGGAAAAAGCAGGGATCAAAGTTCTGCCTGCTGCCATTCGCTATAGCAGGTCAGAGAAGAGGAGCATGGGAGCAGATCGTGCTGTGGTGGGGCAGTTTAAGGTCATGCACTAATGCAGCTGTGGTGCTAACATTTTAATGTGAGTGGTTCTGAGGTTGTTATTGATGAATCTAACTGTTTCGACATTAATTCAACTCACATCTGAGCTTTCACTGGCAAAGAACTACTTGTTGGTGTGTCGTAAATCGATTATTTACTTATTTGGGACCTTGCTGAGGCAGTTTGTACGCATGATATGCCTGAAAATTGCACGTCAAAGAAAGACCCATCAGTGGATTTGAATGATACCTGGAATGATCTCAGCACACGTCCCATCTCCAACCTCAGCCCCCCCCCAGTGGAGGACCAGGGACCCAGGTCTCCATCCCCTAACATCATCCTCCGTAGCGAAAACGAGTTCTTGAGCTCTCAGAGCTCTTCGTGGGACCCTGCCTCTGATGAGGAAGAGGATGCCGGGATGCACAGAGTTCCAGATGTCCGTCGAGACGATCTGGCATCCCGGCGAGCTCATCGTGGCCCGGTTGCTCCCAATGTGCATCAGTTTGTTCCCTCGCCTGTATGCAGCAACAAAGACCGAGAGCGCTGGGAAGGCATCAGGCGTTCCTCACAGAAAACCCTGCAGGAGAAGGAGATAAGGTCAGCTCGTGGAGATGCGCCTGTTTTCTTAATGTTTTTTCCCCTCTAACAACCATAATCATACTTGTTATTTCTGTGGATGTTGTGACCACCGTCATTTGATGCGTGCATCCCACCTTGATGCCAAATGTGTGCCGCGTGATGCCATTCTAACGGCTCTGTGATCGGACAGTGAGAGGGAAGCGATGAGTGACATCATCACATGCAGCGACAACCCGTTCTTAAACCCCGCCCCTCACCGCGAGGACGAGGAACGGGAAGAGGAACAGGCAGAAACAGGAAGTGCTACACCTAACAGGCAGAAGGACGACCTGGCTCAAAGGCGCACGCAGAGTAGGCCCCTCCCCCACAGAGAGGGACCCACGAAGTTTGTTGCTGCCCACATGAGCCAGGCAGATATGCAGAAGTGGGAGAGACTCAAGATGACTGAACTCAGGTGCCCAACACACGCTGTCTGATTCTGCATCCATGTAGCGTCGGGTGTTTGGGTTGTCAGTGGATGAGCTAGTGAGGTATTCCAGTGTGGGCGTGGCTATGTTTATTGTTTTGATTCCAATTTGAGCAGATCATTGCTGATGGGAGAAACCAATTCATCAGTACAGACACTTATACAAGAAAATGGAAATTTCAGTAATAATCCTCCTTCACGATTAGCTCAACTTAATTTAAGGATTAAGAAGCTAATGTCATTAAACCAACCAAAGTGCATCTGTTATCTAACTTATTGATGATGAAATGAAAGTGTTTATTTTCATTCAGAATGAGGATCACATCTGTTGCATAAAGGCAGAATTAAAGTAATTAAGCACTTGGACATAAAACTCTACCTCACCCATTTACTCCCCCGTATTTGGCTCTATAGTAGGCTATATATTTTCTACCTTAGTTCTCTCTTTAGTTAGTTTAGTATCCTCATTCACTTGTTCATTCACTCCGTATTGTGCACTCCGGTCCTCCTCAGTCTTCTTTGACAGGCACTGAAACAAATTAGGGAATTGGCCAGTCTGTGTGAGGCTCCTTGTGTGTGTGACCCAAAGAGAGGCGACTGCTGGCTGTGAGCTGTGTGTTGGCTTTGTTTTCTCTGCCCTCCGCTGATGCCATTGCTTAGGAGAAAGAGGTTCTGTGTGTTGTCGCAGGAGCATTAGTTACCAGGAATATTTTTCCATCCAGATTGGACAAAAAGTCCGGTGTATTGTCTGAATGCACATGCGTGTTGCAACTTTAGCGGTGTTGATCCCTCTGCTCTTCCTGTCTGATTCATCAAATTCAGCTCATCCTTCCTTTGTCTCCAAAGTCTGATCTTCTGTGTTCATAATTTCTTTTCCACCCTTTTTCCTTTTCCTCTGCTCTTTTGCTCACTTTCATATTGTGTGTCTGTGTGTGTGTGTGTGTGTTGTGAGATTGTATCTACAGTGAGGATAGCTCCACTACTATGCCTCAAGCTTGTCTGCAGAAAAATTATGGAAATTCTTTCAGCGGCTCAGCAAAGGCTGGACGGGGTCACAACAAGGTTGTGACCTTTGGGGGTGTGACTGAGATCCAACAGCCAATAGACACAAGCCTTTCAAGTGAAGGGGAGGAGACAGAGTTGCTAAGACGACTCCTTTCCAAGGCAACTGTAGCCATGCCTACCATTGACCTGGTCTCCCAGCGTTCTGAACGGGAACGCAGGTATGAACTGGGCCAAATACGAGAAAATGTAGGCTCCAGTGGTTTCAATGCAGCTTCATGCATTTGTTTAGACTGTATAAAGAATGCACACAGCCATTTCTGCTCAGACAGAATTTTAATCTTACTACCTAATTCTAACCATTATTTCTTTTGAAAAGGCTATTTTGGTTCAGCGTGCGCTTATTTTGATTCTGTTGCTGCGTTTGAGTTTTATGCAATGCCTTCACAGACAGGTAGATGGAAATGATCTCAATCATGCTTCCCCTCCCTCGGCTGACCTCCCATCATGCACATCTGAAACCCCTTTGACCCGGGCCGAGCTGGACGCGCGCCTGGCACAGTACGAACAGAGAGCAGAGGAGGATGAGGACGAGGAGGAAGAGGAGAGGGCACCAGATCTTCAAAAGGATGACATGATGGCCAGGAGGACGGGAGTTTTTCATAGGCAAAGCACAATGACTTACAACCGTTTCCTGCCTCTCCCTACCTCCGTACGAGGCACGCAAGGGGAGGCTACCACGGACGCTGCTCCACGGAGCAAGAAGCAAGTGCAGGCAGACAGGAACAAGATGAAGAGCAGGTGGGGTGTGGATTTGTGTGGAACGCCCTAACAGAAGAACGAGACACTAACAAACCTGTGGTGTGCGTCCTCAAAGATAATCTCTGGTTTGATGTTTAGTTCAATTGTAGTAGTTTCTCTCACAGGGCGGAACATCAGCAACCCAAAGTTCCCATGGAGACGCCTCAGTCAGACTCTGACCTGGCTGTGGCCAGAGGAACGTCTCACAGGGAACACGAAAACGATGAGGAGGACGAGTACGGCGAAAACGATCCTGTGCCTGACCTGGAGAAAGATGATATGATGGCCCGAAGGACTGGATTATTCCAAAAAAACACAGCACCCAGAGCCAACCAGTCTATCAAGCAGTTCCTGCCAGTACCTGGATCTGTTAAATATAGCGTCGCCCCAGTGTCTGCAATGAAGCCGCTAAACAGCAGACCTAAATACACAGAGAAGGTGGATAATGAAAGGTATGCAGTGTGTTTAAGGGAGACCTGGTGTTGTTGCTGCAACTAACAAAGCTGGAACCGTCTTAGCAAATGTCCGCCTCACTAATACCAACTCTAAGGACTATGTGGTTGTTGGCGATCTGGTTTTGTTCCAGCACCCGTGAGTGAGGGCACTAGTTCCATTTTTTCAGTATTTGATTTTACATAGACAGGTTTAAATGCTGTTTATGCACAGGTTTTGGCGTGCTTTTTGACGTTTGTCGTTTTGGTGACTTGGTTTGGTTTGTGGTGCTGGATGCTCATTTGTGTATATTTAAATCAGAGCTGAATCACCGAAGGGCCAAGGCTGCTGCTGCTCCCATCTCGAGAAAGTACTCTTGATATTAGTTTTATTTAATGTTATTAATTACCTTGACCTTAACTCTTCTGTTTTGGGTACTTATCTCCTGTCAGTGTGATAAAACTACTGATTTAACATCGACTTTACATGGCGTTCGTGGCTGAGGCTTGTTTTCAATTTACCTTAAAGAGCAAATCAGCTGTGGTGCGGCATTTTTGTGTGACATGGTCCCTAATTGTGCTGAAGTTCTTAATCTTCTTAATCTTGTCATTGAATTTTAGCGTCATTCCTTCGGTGCAAGCAGCACCTCAGCCCCCATCCTCCAAACTTCCCACCCTGCCTGTGAGTGTAGAGCTGAACAAAAGGCAGGACGAGGATAGACAGCAGAGAGACATGACGATCTCTAACACCTCAGTCTCAAATGTGCCCCCACTCTCTCCCCCATCACACACTCCTTCCATCAGCCCTGCTGCCACCAGCACTTGTAACATGGTGGCAAAGTTGGACAAGCAAAGACCAGAGGAGAAAGTGGTGGAAAGAGTGGGGGACATGGTGGAGGAGAGTAAGACAAATATGGAGGAGGAACCCCGAAAGAAACCCTTCTGGCTGGATGATGATGATCTACCCCCCATGATGTGAGACTGAACCCACTGCATGTCTTCAATATCCCGTTCTACCGCATTAACACGCTTTATGTGTTACACTAATGATCTGAAAGTGGGGAGAAGCACTATTCTCCGTATTTGTTGGTCTTTACTGCAATGGCGGTGGGTTTTAGGTACACGCCTCATTTGGAGTGTGAAGTGTAACGTTAATACAACAGTTTGCTCCTCTTTTCTCTCTTTCACTCTGTTCTGTTATTGTTTTAGGATGAGCCGCCGAGTGGTTTTTATGTCTGAGGAGACCCAGTAAGTGTGTGTGATGCTGGATGAGCCGCTGCATAACTCCATGTTACAGGCTTACACGCTAACATGATTTTTTTTCTTTATTTGCTGTGTCACTTTTGTTGATGTATGAATTTAGATTTTTTTCTTCACTTTTGTAATATCTGTGACTTGCAATACACTGCATTTTAAGTTAAAGTGAAATAGTCATCTTTTGTCCTCTTTTGAAGAGTTGAATCTACTGGCACCACATTTGCAAAGACAGCCTGGTAACGTGGCTAATGTTAGGATGCTGTCAAAAATAGCAATGTTCTTAGTCTCCTAGTGGGTAATAAGTCACACAACATACCGATCTTATTATTCAGAGTGTTTATTTGAACTCTCCCAACCCTAGCTAAAAATGGGAAATACAATCAATTCAACAGGCAAATAGATTGTCTGGCTTCCTTTCTTCACCGCTCCTTTTTCGTTTTGCCTGCTCCGTTTGCAGCATTCCTTAAATTTTGCAGGTAGTGTTACTACAAGTGTTATATTTGATCCAGTGCGACCTAGAGGAAGGCAGAATGTTGGTTTTCTTTCCTGTGAAAATGATGCTTGGTGGTTGCATATACAGCACAGACAAGCAAGCCTTATCATGCAAATAAATCCCCAAAGACGTGATTTAAAAAAATATACTGAACATGTACTTCTTTGTTTTTAAATTGAAGAATGTTGTCATTTACATGCTTTGCTTTTTTTATGCTTTTCTTGTCATCTGGTCATGTTAAAATCGGTTCAGTTTATTGCCTTCTTTTTTTTGCTGAAACACATTTCAGGTCACTGCACCTTTGAATATTTACATTCAAGCATATTCTACACAGAAATTATTGAGTTTGTATAAATGTGTCTGAGATGGTTGCACGTTTCCCTCCGCAGGAGTGTGAGCATGGGTGACATTATCAATGAGGACGAGATGGGACACTCACCATCCCTCAGCCAGTCACGACATGAGCACATGCACGAACAGTACAACAACTTTGTGGAGGAGGAGGAGCACTGGCAAGGCGTAAGGAGACTACAGGATAACATTGTGTCGCCTCCGTTTATATGTAGAATTCTGTGTAGACCTCAGTATTTTACTAACCTGTGACAGGAATTGACTCGCTGGAAGAATCGGCGTCGCAGCGCTTCACAGGAGCTAATCAAGAAAGAGGAAGAGAGGAAGAAGATGGAGAAAAGGATGAAGGAGGAGGGAAGTGACATTAACAAGAGGAAAAGCATCAAAACCTACAAAGAGATTGTGGAGGACAAGTAAGGCTGACTTTGTCTCCACCAACAGTGATGTAACAAAAGTTAAGACAACAGGCTTTGAGTTTCTCCTCTCACTTCTTTATTGTAGGGAGCGCAGAGAGATAGAGCTGTGTGAAGCCTACAGGAATGCAGCCAGTCCAGAAGAGGCCTCCATGGTCTTACAGCGTTATGCTCTTCGCTTTACCATCAGTGATGCAACGCTGGACAGTCTAAAACTGCCCAGATCGACATCAGGTCTGAAACAGGACACCAATCACATGGTAAAGGAGGAGAAAACAACCGCAGCTGCTCGTGATTCTGAAACATCAGAGCTTCAGCACAAACCAGTACAACCGAAGGCCGCAAAATCGCAAGAAATGAAGATAAAGCCAACAGTGGAGCAGCTCACGCCAGCGTCATCGAGCCCCGTCACGCAGTCAGAAAATGTTCCACCTCGCTCACTGCAGCTTCAATCCAGCACTGCAGAGTCCCCAAGCTTGCATCAAAAACAAGGGAATCCAGAAGAAAAGAGGTCTCCCACCATATGCACTCCTACTGAGATCACACAAATGCAGCCTGACGCCACACATCCCGCACACACACTCCCCTCGCCTTCATCTGCAACACCCAGGCCCATCCCCCTGCTGGCAGCCAAGCCTTACTGTCAGCCCAGGAACTCACAACCTGGACACAAACCTGTCAAGGCGAGTATTAATATAACACAGAATGCAGATTGTTTACTATTTTGTCCTGATATATTTTTGCATCTATTCTCAGTTTTGCTTTCTTTAACTTAATAGCATTCTCTTTAAACTGCTCACTAATTGTAAATATATACATAAGTCCAAGTCTTCCTGCAGTCCTTATTTCTTCTTTTTCCTCGCCACTCAGATGGACGGATTGGTGCGAGTGAATGGCGAGGTGATGGAGGACTTAAGTGTTTCTACTCCAGTCAGCTCTTCTCCAGAAGGACCCCAGGAGACTACAGACCTCCCCCCTGCAGAGAAGGAAGATCTTGCTACTGCACAACCCGCAATGAAAGAGGAGACGGGGAAGCGGACACCGCCACCACAGACAGATGACAAGATGCCACCTTCACGGAGAGAAAACCTGACCACGTTTTCGGGATCTGCCATCAGCTCTCTGCTCGGAGGGCGAAACTGCATCACCACCACGACCATTGTCACGGAACTCACTCAGACTCGTGTGGAGCCACATTACCCACCTCTCCAAGGCAATGGGCAGGTAATATCATGTCAAATGAAACGTAATATAGTCACAAAATATGAATAAAATCAAGCTATGTACATTTAGGCATTGTTCCATTCAGGTAGTTTGATATTTGTATTTCAGGTCAACGGAGCCCCAGTGCCATCTGAGCGACCAGTAGAGATCAAGAACAGCTTACAAGAATATTCTCCCACTGTCACTGGTACAAAACAAAACAAATAAATGTAGCAAATAAAGATGCCTAAAGTGAACATTGTGTTCACGCTATAAATTCATTTTTCTGTCTCTACCACAGAGGGACTTGAGGAGACCAGTGTGACTGTAAGTATCTCTGCGCAGTTTGTAGTTTTTCTTTGTTCTGTTTTTCCCTTCTTTCCTAAATTTGATCCTGTCCGGACTCCTCGTCTCCATTAGTCGCTGTAGTCTCTCGTGTCCTCTCACCTTTCCTTTTCTCTGTCCTGTTTGTCTGAATATGTGTGTGATTGTTGGCCGGGTCTGGGTAGATTGAGACCCCCATGTTGAACTTGGCTAAACGTGTTAATCACTGGGTCTGGGACCCCAATGAGGAGCGTAAACGCCTGGAAAGTTGGCAGCAGGAGCAGGAGCGCCTCCTACAGGTACACTGGTAGAATGACGTTGAAGTGAATGGCTCCCACCGTGCATTGTTGTAGGGTGATCTGGACACATAATTAACTGTTCTCACTGTGTTTGCATGTGTAACATGTGCATTTTAAAGTGAAGAATTTAGTTATATAATGTTTCTATGCAGGAGCAATACCGGAGCGAACAGGAGAAGCTGAAGAAAGAGTGGGAAAAAGCACAACTGGAGGTGGAGGAGGAGGAGAGGAAACACATTGAAGAAGTATATTTACAAATTAGCAAATTTGAGAAAGTATAAGCATTGTGCACTACTGCCTCTTGAATCACATATTCTATTTCAGGAGAGAAGGATCCTCCAGGAGACTGTAACACACCTCACTCCCACTGGCTTGGCTGGTCAGCAATTAGGTCAGACAACAATTGTTTCTTCAGCTCCTGGAACCAATGAGAACCAAACAGAAAATGCTCCCCTACAAGAAAATGGCCATAAAATGGCACCAGGGAATGAAGACCAGCATGCATCAAAGCTACATTTCTTTCTTGGTAGGAAGAACAGAGATATTTTCCGAGCATGCAGTCCTGGAAAATGTAACAAAAGTGTGCTTTTTTTCTTTATCCTCAAAGATTCTGCCTCTGATGCTAAACCTTTAAAGAAGCAGGAACTGTGGAAGACAGCTTCCCTGGATCGTAACCCTCAGCTAAACCAGGCACAGGTGGTAAAAAGGTAAGAAGGACATTTAGCATCTGCCTTAAATGCTCCATTCTGGACATTTCTGAGCGTTCCATAATAGGAGCAGTTGTGACCTGAAAGATGGTGTTTATTTATTCTTTGGCACCACAGATCCGAATCACACGATGCCGTCTCAGAGAAACAGCAGTCACCCCTTCCATCACCGCAGCCTCCTTCCCCCAGCAGGTGATGATGCTAACGCAAACAAACGGCAATTCTTGATAATACTTGTACGGACTGAAGGAAAATGTTATGTTGTTGTAAATTTTTCATTTTTGCATACCTCCTGGTGGTGTGTAGGTGTGTCAGTGGGAAGCGACTTTGCTCTGGTTGTTCTCAGCCGCTAGAAAAGGGAGCTGCCATGATAATCGACACACTTGGGCTGTTTTTCCACATGCAGTGTTTCAAGGTATTATAGTTGTTCTGGTGAGCCTGAGTAAGCCCAAACGCTCTTAATGTCGTTGTTTAAGAGTGTGATGTTTCTTCAGTGTGGAGTGTGCAACGGGCAGCTGGGTGACACCACCAAAGGGACGGATGTCCGGATTCGGAATGGACTTTTGAGCTGTTATGAGTGCTATATCGCATCTCGAGGTGAGACTATCCTGTAACACACACACACACACACACACACACACACACACGTTTAAAAATGAATTACAGACAACTTTATTCTACCTAAATAAGGAGCAAAACATGTCTGTAGATTCTGACTCCTTCAGATTATTGAAATCTGAAGTCAATTGATCCCAACTTTCATGGATTTACTTTCCATCACAAATAGTCTGATGATTTTATAATGTATTTTATTTGTAGTTAAGTACAATCTGACTTATATTTCATATTTTAATACAATATTGTCATGTTTTTATGCAGGCAGAGGACAGCCAACCACATTATGATGACCTGATTTTAAACTGGATCCCTCCTCAACCTTGAATCACATTACTGGAATATTCTGGAAAACTTTTGGGAACTGCGAGGAACTCTTGAATCATTGTATTTTCCTGAAACACACAAACAGCTTTGTGGATGTTCTGGATGTCAAAACTGGATCAACTGAATGACATCACATGCACATACAGGTTAACGTCTGTGCTAACTGTACCCATCTATATACTTATAACATGTAAAACACCGATGTAAAAATGGAATCAGTGTGTTTAAGCCTTTGCAGAGTCGGGACACTAAAACACACAGCTGAATTCAACACAACAGTTTCAAAACTCCCTATTGAGTGCTTCATGTGACTTTTGGTTTAGGTTGGATCATCTGGAGTAGCTTGACCATTACAATGCCTTACCTGTCATCATATTCATTCATTTTGCGGTTTGTGATTAGTCTTTTGCATGAAATAAGAACAATATAAGTTATAATAACTATTTCTCAGACAATAGTATGAGTTTGATGTCGTTATCTTTTCCACAGTTGAACTTTATCTTTCCTTTTGTATGTTGTACATCATCATATTTTTAGGCATCCATCTGGCTTCATTCTTGATTTTGCAGGAATAAGAATGCATGTTATTAATTACCATATACTTGTTTGTTGGATTTTAACTACTGTATTTCCCCTTTAAGATGTTTTAGTCATTGTTTATTCACACAGATTGATATATCTGATTCAGTGCCTTATGAAATGAGTGCGAGGGCTAGTATATGTGCAGGAATTCACGCAGACCTCAGGGTCTTGGCACATTGTGTCTGTGTGTGTGTGCTGTATGCATGTCTGAAATCATGCATGTATATTTACTGTATGTATGCAACATATGACTTTAACTTGAATCTGTTCCATACCAGCAACACTACTTTAAATAGATACGCCTCTCCTTATCGCCGTCTGTTCTGTTTTACCCTCTCCTATATGATAAACCAATGACACAGTTAATTGCTGCTTGCCTATTGATTATTCCTCCAGCTATGACAAAAGAAAATGTCCTCTCTTCTCCTGCCTATATCACAGTTGTTGCCTCTGTGGAATCTCTGCTGAATGTTTTTTTCCTGTCCTCTGTGTGTGTTGCCTCTATCTGGTCACCTGACAGCTGCTTCATGTGGAGGATTAAAACATTCAGTTCTTTTATAGCAAGTGTATGTTTATCAATAAAATATTTTAACTTGACTTAAGATGACTAGGCATTACAATGACTAGGCAATACAATTCTTTATTCCATGTTTTATGAAACCTTTCCATGGCAGTAGTGAACACACACAAGCCAAGCACAGTAGGAGTTGGCAGCACTTTGCTACACCTGGGGAGTGATGGGGGTTGGATGGTTTGGCCATTACGGAATTTGATCCAGGAACCCTCTACTTAAGAGACTAATTTCTTTCCTCTAAACTTTATAACATTAAACATTTTATTTTCTCTTACGTAAAGTGATAATAATCAGATTTTCATATAATTGCAGATTTATTTCTTTAAAATATTTAGTGCAAATTAGGCAAATAAATTCCAAGGTTGTGGCAAAATATTGAACACTAATAATTTACCTGAATCATTATCATTCTTCTCGTGGCATTTTAAAAGAGTTATAAAAACTCTAAAGCTCTAACAATTACAAATAAAGTTTTAATTACTGATTAAATCAAATTGCTGGATTTGCTGTGTTTCGACGCGGAACTAAAGTAATTCTGACACCGGAGCCTTAAAACAAGGGAACCGGAAGTGTTTTCTCTGCCCGCCCCTTTAGCGATCATGTAGCTAATGATTGTTTGTTGTTGTAAATTCGTTGAAACCTCGGACAATAAAACAAAATGGAGTCTAAAGGACCTTCAATTTATGCAGTACGTACACTATTAAATGTGTTTTTAATAAATATTCTGGTCGGCTGTCAGCTCGTTGTAAATGTGGCAAGATATTCAATTGTATTTTACACATATAGTAGCAGGAGTTGCCATGTACCCTAATGACATGAAATAATTCTTAACAGCTCTAAATGCAAACATGCAAATGCTTAAAATAGTTTATTTCGTCCCCCCCACACCCAGAATATTTCCTCTTTTTTTCGTAATGAGCACATGACTCGTCTGTCTTATGCAACACAAACGGTTTCTAATCTTTTGTAAATAACGATATGTTAAGCATATTATGAGTCTATGCCTTTAATTATTGTCCTATCAGCATTCGCCAACGTAAGATTTGCATTTTCCATGTGGCCACTGTAGATCATTGTTTTTTTTTGTATATCAAAGATGCCAGATAAAAACATGTTGATCATTACTTCCTACCAGTTTGTCAAAGTAGAAATACAACACTTTTTAAATACAACACTTGGATATGTAAATGTAACATTATGACATTTCTTTCAGCCGACGACCTCATCGGTAGATTTGTCACGCAGCATCGATGAAGACTCTTTGGTTGATGGACCTCTAATCTCTGTTGATGCCCTCCACTCCGCCATCAGGAGAGAGTTTCAGCCTTTGCCAACACCCTGCCATGCTAGCCTGCTGTCAATACTCCATGTATGAAATACTACAGACATTTCAGCAGATGCTGCGCCTAACGTTCCTTTTAAATGGCTGCTGTAAATATGAGTAAAATATTTATTCACCTACATACGATTTGTAAACAGTTTATCTGCAAAGACCTTTCTGCAATAACAGTCATGTCATGATATATGTTAAATCTACAGTTACATTCATCCTCCTCTTTCTCGTCTTTGTTTCAGGTTGTATATGTAGTGCTGTCCTTGTGCGTGGGGCTGCTGTGTGAGTTGAAATTTGGCCAGGAGGAGGTGTGTACACGTATTTTGGGTGCCGTGGAAGGCGACAGTGCCATTTTGTTTGGCAAGGTGTTTTTATGGGTGCTGGTCCTGCTGTTCACTGCGTGCGCACAGCGCCACCACAGCCGGGCCAGAAGCAGAGGATACTTACGGTTCTACAGAAAGATGCAGGGACTAAAATACCTGCCAGTCCATGTACATTCTGCAGGTACAACTGCATGATTTTACTGTAGATGTAGATAGAGTGTTTCCCCACCAGGGGGCGATAACGCCTAAAGAAAAATATTTGCTGTGTCTCCAGGAAATGTGCTGTTGCTGCTGGTAATAGCTGCGCGAATGTCGCCCACTGTGCACACCTCCATGCTCCTCAGCATCCTTGGTTTGGAACTCTTGGTGTCTCTGCCATGTCTGTTTTATTACACAGGTATGGAGAAATTTCTTATATTTTAACAACAATTAAGATGATGTCGCAGTTAGGACAAACTAGCTCTTTATTTTTTTAAACTATAGGTCTTCATGCAGCTGCCTGAGATTAAATTGCATATTTTGTATAACATGTCAGCCAATCTACACCCATGCACAACACACTCAAAAAATAGAGCTTTATGCAAAAATTAAATTTTAAAAAAATGGGAATGTGGCAGTATTTCTTGTTATAGCCAGTGCTGTTTATTTGAGAGTCCCACAGGAATGCACCGTTACCTATGCTACAAAATTATCACTTTAATTTTTAAGATGACACACCCTGTAGATTACATGCACTCAGGCACACATTCAACCCCCGCTCTATTTTAGAGCATTCGCATCACAATACCTGCCCTGCCCTTTTCAGACTCAACAGCATGACAATCAACCATTCATCCCTCTGTCCTCCCTCTCTCCTTCCATCCTCCCTCCCTCGGCTGGTTTGCTTGCCTTCCAAACATGGGAACCTTGTTGAATGACACCCAGATTTCATTATATATCCATATCTCATACGACAGGTGGAGTTAGTAGCCTGAGACTAGATAACAAAATTGCTCTCACTAGTTTCCAGGTTGATCTCAACATGCTGTATATCCAGAAAGTCATTCCAGAGCAGAGTGAGGAGTAAACCTCATTTATTCTTGAGAGGCTGCAACATAAATAAAATTCTACACAGCAATGTGAAAGGACTCTTTTTCTTAATTATAGGCTAATTTTACACTAATCTTTCAGGGCTGTTTTTGGCTGTTTATTTTCCATTGCTGCTAATAAATAAAAGATATTTTGCACACATTATTTAGTTAAAACTTAAAAATAGTGTAATAAAACTGACAAAAAACAAATTACCTTGTAGTTTATAATATCGGGGCTTAAATAAAAGATTCTTTCACAGCTCTTTTATCTGCATTCTGAGGTCAGACAGTCAAGCAAATATTGGAACACAGGGAAGCATTATGTAAAGCTCGCTGGTGAGGCTTTAGAAAGGCTCCTCAGAGGCTGTAAACAGCAGGTTGTGTTGGGGACTGAGATTCAGCTCTCATTCGTTTCATCTGATTTTATTCTGGCTGGTTTCTTGTTTCAGAATAACTTTTTTGTTGGAGTTTAAAAGGGTTTATGTTCACTCGCTTTGACATTGTGCTGGGTTTAATGTGGCATTGAAAATTGAATTTATACAACAAAAAATCCATTTAATAAAACCCAAATTACTATTTTTTAAAGGCGATTGGTTGATGGATTGGTGACTGGATTAGCCTGCTAGTGTGACGTTTTCTGTTCAGTTAACACTGAGACATCTCTGCGATCGGCAAATATTTAAACATTCCCCAGAACCGAGCTGCAGTCAGTAGCTTACTGCTTCCCTGGCTGCGTTAAGGAAAACTACTGTTAAAGATGGCATGTCAGAGGATATTGATACCGTGGAATCTCTATTGAAAGGAAATCATATTGAAAATGTGTTTGGCAGCTGAAGGGCGCAGATTGTGGGCCCAGATACCAGAGAGGCAAGGAGAAAAGATAAGATGCATTAGGATTTAGGCTAGCCAAAGGCTAACCCTTGGCCCACTCCACCCAAACAGAGGGAGACACGCACGCACACACATTGTCCCGGTGTTTACAGTGAGGTTGATCCCGGGCGAGGGGGTTGCTCATGGCCAGCCGCCGCATTCCTGCTCAGATCTGTGCATTCAGGCACGCATTACGCAACCTGAGCGATGCCTTCGCCGTGCGGGTCTTTTTAAGGCGCAGACACGCGCTTGCACGTATAAACGCGGCCACAGAGTGCTGGCAGTGACACAATTGAGGTCACAGGAGGAAAAGCACTTGTTAAAGAGGCAAAGAAGGACAGATATATAATGCCCACAGCTACAAAATTGATCCAGGAAGGCCTCGTTCACCTTCTCTTTGAAGTGCATGCTCATTGTAAATGCATGTGCCTGTGTGTGTGTGTGTGTGTGTGTGTGTGTGTGTGTATGTGTGCGTGTGTGTGTGTCTTTGAGGTTTGCTGTATGTTTCTGCCTCTCATTTTAACATGAATGCATGCTCCTCTATAGACCCACATTCACATCAAAGCCACGTCTTGGCCTTCAAAGAGGCAAACTTAGAATACATTTCTCTCTGTTCTCTGCCTACAGGGGAACAGAGCTAGCACACACACACGCACACACACACACACACACACACACACACACACACACACACAAACTGCAGCATCAACCAAAACTCTTTTAATGTGGAGCCAAAACAGGAGTCATTGTTATTTTCTCCCAGTCGATATTCCCAGTTAACGTTGAATTAGTGGAAACTCTGCCCTGCAAACTTTTAAAAAAAAAACAGACGGCAAATGAAAGCAACTGACGGAACCTGAGGATTTGGACACTTTTCCTGCTTTTTGAAAGCTCAGGCTTGTTCACACCAAACTCCCGCCCGTTCCGATCGGCCTCCGTGGCCGGTCTGATCCATTTCCCTTCCATTCTTGGAGCGCTGCGGAGCTGCGAGCTCTCCATGTGGTCCCATCAGTTCTTAGCACCTCTGCAGCTTCACCATTATCGCCTGGGAATGTGCACTCCTTTAGATGCGTCCTTGAAGCTTCACAGGTCTGAGCCGACAAGGTCTAAGCTGCGTCTGTGCATCGGTGTGAGCGCAGATTAACATCCTACAAGGACGCGTGAACCGTTTCCCTTTCTTCATACCAATCCATCCATCCTAAAAGACGACTTCTGGGTTTGATTTTTGGCTCAGGATGTTTTTCCTTTCAAGAGTTGTGATACAAAATCTTATTTTTTCCTTGATTTATTTTTGTTACATGCTCTAACCTTAAAAGCAAATTAAACCCACTCTCCTCTGCTGCTATGTGGCGTTTTACGACTTTGTGTTCTCTCTCCACTTCTCCAGTTCTATGGCTTTCTGGAATGCCTCTGTCTCTCACATACTTGTGTTCTATTACTGTATTTACACACAGATACAGATTTAGGGCCTCATTATGCAGGAATGTGCAGCATGTCTTTTGATTGGCTGCGAGTGTGGCTACTGAGATGCTGAACTTTAGCAAAGTAAAGATAGCGCTCCTTAGAACCCTCTTGACAATTTCCTCTGGCTAATGACACTCTGGCCTTATCAATCCTCGTGCCTGCTCATCCTCACTCACTGGCCCTGGAAGCCTCACACACCTCAGCCTTATCTTAATTAAACAGCACCAACATCTGACTCTTCTCCCAGCTACTCCCCACCCACACTTGACTGCTAACCCCACCTCTTGTGTAAAGGTATATGTTTAGGGTGTGAGAATTAGAGGGTTGAGTGCAGGATATGGCAGCCCGTAAGGCCTAAGTGCAGGATATAACAGCTCGTGTGTGTGTCTCTGAGAGGAAAAGGGCTGGAAACCAGTAAAAAAAGAAATGTGTGGCGCTTCTCACCTGAGCGATTAATGTTCCGAGGACGGCTCTCACTGCGCGGTGACGTCCGTGCGTCTGTCTGCCCTGCTGCCAATGTGAAACGCAGGCTGTGGTTCAATCTATGCACCTGTGTTTGTGGTTTTTAGTCAAGGTGATCCAGTTCAACAGGGAGCGAGCGCCCCCAGATGTGAGCCAAGAGGAGAATCCACACATTCCTTCTGAAACTGGCTTCAGGTACAAGCAGTAAAGTTAAATGTACTTAAAATGGGATTCTTGGTTGAAATGAACGCTTAGAAGAATTTTAAATAAACAACATTGTTCTTCTGCAACACATTTCAGGAGTGGGGCAGTTTTAACGGTGTTTTGAATTTGATTTATCCAAAATAAATATCATTTCTGTCTCCCACATGGTTTGTGTTGAACAATTATAGCCTTGACAATACGTTCTGTTTTTATAGTTTTATTTCAGTTTTCCATGCGTCTGTGCCACTAAATACTCTATTTTATGCGAATCCAGCAACACTGCAGAGCTCAAATGTGTTGTTATTCATATCAGGGAAGGTTCCAATCTGGAGGAGGTGGTGGAGAAGCAGGCCGACCTGATAGAGTACCTGAAACAGCACAACACGTTGCTCAGCAAGAGGCTGCTCGACCTCACCGCTCAGCACTGACCGCGGCCGGGCTCTTCCTCCCCGTCTGGCTCGACCTCTGCGCTCCTAAGACGGCAGATTTGAGGAGGAAATCGGGCTCGAATGAATCGAAACACTGGTTTAAAGAGTGTAAAGTAAGGACATTCCTTTCACCCAGGCACCTGTGCACGCGGACTCAGAGCGGGAGCATTCGCCCTCAGCCAAGATGGACAGATAACGGGGGGAGGAGGGGATCTGTTATTGAAGGGTCAAAGTGGGGGAGGAGTCGTGGGTCACAGATCAGAGGCGGAGGGTTTTTATCGACGGGTGCTGCTGTTTGCACTGCGGCGCGACCACCTGATGAGGCGAAAATGTTTTAGAGACCGAAGAAAGAGGACGAGAAACGATTTTTTTTAATGAGTGTGCGTTGATGGTTTTCTGTTCAATCATTATCTGTTTGCTATTCACATTAAACCTTTTGAGTTTCCTGTTTTTATGTTTCATCGTATTGAACGCCGTCCAGCGTGGAGTCATTTTACGAGGCTGAGAGGAGGACGTCGACCTCTTCTCCGTTAAATCTTAACAGTCGCGGGAATCCGCCCCAGCGAAATATCGAGGTCGCCGTGTGCGTCCCCGGTGTTTTCTCTCCATTGTGATTCGTTCATGCCCGGTCTCCGTAACTCCACAGGAAGCCCCCCCCCTCCTCTTTATGACCCCCGCTCCCATGTTAACCCTCCCAAGAGCCCTGAATCCTCTCAACTGTTTCAGGTAGCAGGTTCTCCCGTTGGGTCCCCAGATGAATCCTCACTTTAAAAGCTTCTTTTCACCAATGACGCAAAGCAAAGACAACATTGACACAGTTTTATTAAACAGCTTTAAATGTAAATCAATAAACATTTGAAGTGCGTATATACATTATAAACATTTTGCAGGAATACTACGTGACTGTTTTTCATCGTCATTACAATGTCCGCAGCTTTTTGGTCTGTAGCTTTTCCCGTCGGCCATCAATGGTTCTGCTGTCACCCCCCTTCCCAGCACGTCGGGGTCCCGTGGAGGTGGACAGACCCAGAGCCGTGGTCGCCAGGACGCTGATACATTTCACTGTAACAGCATGTTTCAGCTCAAGCTCAAATTCAGCCATCTGTCTCTTGCGCGTGCGGCGGTCTTTGGATTACATCGCCACGGCGTTGCTCCCCACGACGACCCCTGACCTCATCTCAGGGACCATCCGTCTCCTCCTACTTCGTTCTCCTCGTGTCCCTTGTTGCGTTTCAGTCTGTCACAAAACAAAAAAAATTAGTTTCCTGTTGACAGGATTTGATGACGTACAGCCTTCCCGTCCCTCATTAGCACGGGTTTGCACGTATACACACACACCTTCTTAACGACCACCGTCCAGCTCTGACACCCTTTTTTGTTCCATTTATGATTACCTCGTAACCTCTTTTACAGGCAAACATGAAAGGATCTCACCTTAGGGGAAGGGTACTCTGGAGTGGAGGGCCACACAGCGTCTATGGTGGCAGTGGAGCCTGTGGTATTTTCTCCTCAGCTTCAGGAAATCTGCAGGAGTCATTTCAGATTGTTAGCATCAACCACATGAACTGGCTGAATGGAGCAGAGAGAAACCTACATGCTGCCCACCGTTTATTCCAACTGGGCAAAAGCGAGCTCATTTCGAGAGTTGATGATTTGGGTCCTGTTATGGTGGAATGTAACCCCCCTGTTGTTTTTATTGTTGGGGTCAGCCTTCCAGCAACAGGCAACCCCCTTCTAATAAACTGCAGTCCACACTGTTACTAAACATAGCTAATAAATCCACTTTGACTCCCGTGGTTAACAAGCTGCCAGCCAAGCCCAGGAAGAGATAAAGTGCCAGATGACTTTATGGCCCTCTCTCCCCCCACCTCCCCCATCTCTACCCAGTGAAAGAAACTGCTCCCCAGGCCCGAAGCAATGCATCTTTACACTTGACACAGTTGCTCCATGTCATGTTAATAAAGTGCGGGTATTTGCATGGCGCTTTAACACCGCGGCTGACAAAAGCGCGCAGGAGTGTCTTCCAGTCGGGGACAAAGGGACTCTCCGGGGTCACTGCGCGATCCCTGGCGGCGTTCCGCTGTGGTCCCCCCCTCTCTACCCTCAACTCTTCATCGTCACGTCCCCGTCACATGAGCCTAATCACGACCTCCAGCCAAAACAAAGCCTATCTGCTTAAAACCGCCGACTGTCCGCGCCCGCAAGTGAGGATAATCGCGATCCTGCGCGGATTTGCGCACGAACGCACCTGCTACTGCAGGCCGGACCAGCGGGATGGCTGTCTTACAGACACCTAAGCCTCGATAGACTGTAGCATCGAAGCTCTTTGAAACGTATCATTTTTAGATCATTCAATTTCATTTCCAGTTTTCTATACATCCAAGTGAGTAAAGTGATTGAAACACGGTATTTCACATCTGAAATCAATTAACCCTGTTAAAGGGAGATGAGTCCATTAAGTATGCCCATATATGTCCTACAGAAAAGACAAAATAGCGGGGATTTCATCAGGAGTGCGCTTCAATGCGCACCAGACGAGCTGTCCGTGAACGCACCACGTAAGGTAGTTGCTGTAAATAAACTCTTATTGAAATCACGGTGCCACAATTGACCCACAGGTGAGTGGCTTATGTGAGTTTATTAAAAAAAACAAAAAACGTGTTACCGGTGAGAATGTTAAGCTCGTTTCTTTTTTCCCCCTCAACTGAGATTAAGATGGCAAGAATTGTGCCATTGCCATTGCGTTAGAGTTACACATTACTTAATCTACTTTATTGACGCATATCTAACAATGCCAGCAACTGTGGATTTGACCCGTCTGACCTTTTTTAGCAGACACCTGTGGTTTGCCAGGAAATGCGCAGATGTGCTCGTGCTTACCCGGTTTGGCGGCGGAGGCCGGAGCGAGGACCGCGATCACCAGCAGGATGAGGAAGAGCAGGTTGAAGATCCTCATGACTGCGTGAGGAACTTGGTGAACAAGTCGGGTTGGGTTTTCTTCCAAAATGTGATGCTTTTGCCCTCCGTTTCAGAACCTCCGCTTGGGGAACCCAGGTTCCAGGACGCAGCGAGGACGCTCCTTTGTCAGGATAATCAGTTTGTCCTTGAGGAATGTGCGTGTCCAGAGAGTGAGATCGTCTCTGCGTCTGGAAGCAAAGTGACAAAGGTGCCTTTCCCCCCTTCCCTTTTATACAGAAGGAGGAAGGGGGAGTGTGGTGGGGTGTATCACGCAACAGCAGCCCCCACCTCTACAAATGACACGCACACGCACACGCACACAGTCCCCAACGTTGCACATATTGACCCCACATGTAGAGGGTAATTCCAGTAACAGGAAGCCCCCTCCCTGCCCTTTAACAGCCCCCTTCAACACAAACTCTGCTGCATGTTGTGTTGAGTGTATGAATTGCTGTGTGTGTGTGTGTGTGTGTGTGTGTGTGTGTGTTTGTGTATGTTTGAGTGAGTGAGAGAGAGAGAGAGAGAGAGACGGTGAAGCTGGAGAACGTGATGCTGCTGCTGAATGCACAAGAGCTAAGATTTGGCACTGCAGATGAAAGTCACTTGTCCCCCTACCCCCGCTCTGGGACGCACACACACACATCTGGGACATTTGGGTGCTGGTGGTGGTGCTGGTGGTGGTGGTGGTGGTGGCGGGGGGGGGGGGGGTAGTGTTTGCACAGAGCATTTTTGGGGCAGTGGTCCAGACTGAATGCCGCTCCAACAATACCGTGTCACTGACTTTCTGTGTTTAGTTAAATGTTTGTGTGTGTGTTTGTGTGAGTCTATGTCTAAGTGTGTGTTTGTGTGTGTGTGAGTAAGAGAGAGACAGCAGTGGGTTCTCATTTACCACTGCTAGGCTGCCAGTTTGTGGTAAAAAGTGTGTTTACAGGCATAAAAAAGTAAGACAAAAATGAAAATGATAGGCCTATTTGCATTTGTCTTAACTGTGCTGTGCTTAACCTCTTTAATTGGTGCCAGAATTGGCCGAACATGCCCCCCCCCTCCCCGTTCAAGCAGCCTGTCAGGTGATGGTGCATCAGGGGATTTTCTTGCACCAGGTAACCCAGTCTGCCAGGCATCAGCCCTGCGGTGGCCAGCAGCTTTTGTAACGTGTGGAGACTCATTAGCGTGTCTGCTTACGGCTGTCTCTGTGTCTCTCCATTCAGCACCCAGCTAATGAATTAACACATTAAGATGAAATGTCAGCCATTACATGTGAATGAGGATTAGGGAAGCAGCGGGATACTAATGGACCGGGGGCTCAAAATAGTCTCAGGGACTACGAACAAGCATCTGGCTTCTTTCTTCACTCCAGATGACAGAGAAAAGGGACAAAAATAGACAAAACGTCCCTCTGTTGGTGTCTTCATAGAGATGCGTGCGTGTGCATGTGTGTGTATGCACGCAGGACATCCTGTGGAACTGTGGTCTTTATTGTTTTATGGTGTTTGCAAAAATGTTTGAAATGACACAGATTCCTCATGTATTTGGCCAGAGTACAGGTATCTACTGTGTGTGTGTGTGTGTGTGTGTGGGTGGGTGGGTGTGTGGGTGTGTGCAGAAGAGATTCAGTTGGGGTTTTCTAGCTATGCTTTTCAGTTGCCTTTGTCTTTAAAAAACTCTTATTTTCCCTGTGTGAATATGCTAATTCCCTCCCCAATTGTCATGCAGAGCCAGCTTGTATCTCCATCAGCCAACCGCTGTCAAATTTGTTTCTCCCACTTTTTTTTTGTCTTTAAAGGGAGATAAACAAGAGGAATGGACCTGATTCATCCCACCAGGTTATTTCTGTGTCACCTAGTTGAGCGTGTTGCAATATTTGCTCTTCCTGGGGATTATACGTTTTTACGGGGATTACCGGGCCTGCTCAAACGCTCCCTTCTGGGACACACACACACACAGGGGACAGCCCATTAAACTACCTCGACCCCTGACCACAGCCGTGCGGCCTGGAACCCTTACCCTTTTTCCTGGGAGGTTATTAGCGTCCGTCTCTCTGCCGAGCTGACTGTTTACCCAACAACCCCTCTGAGGGTTCTCCCCAAACCCGTGGCAGCAGGGGGGCTTGTTTTCGGCCCACTGACAAAGCGTGACGCAGAAATCTTCCAATCTTATGAAACGCCTGGAAAAATGTGTGGCTGGCTCAAGCCCATGATGGGAAAATAACAGAATGACACGGCACAGTTGATGGGAATTAGACAGAATTTGCCGCCGTGCCAGGTTTTCTCACCTGTGCAGCAGGTGATAGAGTCGGACGCAGTCAAAGTGCTCCTGTCGCAGCTGCCAGGGTCGTGCACGTTTACTGCCGCCTTTACGAGCACAGAGGAAGCCTCGGCCTCGGCCCCCCTCTTCAATCTTCGCTTTCTTCTCTTTCCTTTCCCATCATCTCCTGAGCAGCGCCGGCAGATAAAGCACTTCCTCGCTGATAAAACTCCTCAGGAGGAACAGAGCGCCGTAAAAAAAAGACGGATTTTAATTCTCTGTAGGCAAACTGTGAACGGCGTAAACGGAGCTGCCGTGAATGTAAACCCCTCAGCCGTGCTGCCGTGTGCCTCTGCTTCATACTTTGGTGTTTTTGGTGCTGAAGTCACTGAAATGACCAATTATTGCCAATATTATAGCTTCAACTGAGAGGCAGGTCAACAAAACTGATGTTTTCCAGGTGAAATGCAACATTTGGTGGTTTTTCTGCGCTTACTGAGGTTATAAACGGATTAACTGAAACAGTAATTAGCGGATTTATAATGAAATAATCAATAACATCGAGTTAGTTTTATTTTTGCAGACTCACACTATATTCACTCATGAATTCATCTTTTTTTTCCCTATTTTCATGGTGTTTTCCATGTATTGGTGACACAAGTCCTCATGTTATACATGAATATGTATTGTAAAAAAAATGGGGAGAAACTACACAAAGGAAACAAAGTGTATCACAGAGAAACCAGGTGTTTTTTTGGCATTTATTTGGATTTTTAAACGAGTGTCATGTCAGATCATTGTTTGGCTGAATCAAACAGATCATGAATATAAGAGAGGAAGGTGCACGTGACCCGTGCAGAGTTATGTGCCGCGGTGTCTGTGTTGTTGGAGGTGAAGTCCGGCGTGGCCTCGTGTGTGTACGAGCGTTAATTGTCGATTTGTTGTGGCGCCATCAGGTCGTCAGTGTTAATGAGGGCCGCAGCCAGCCAGAGCTTAATGACTCTTAAGACCCTTTATCTCTGATTGCCCAATACAGATCCACAGTGGACACACATACACATGAACAGTGGCCAATACGCGAAGAGTACAGACAATCAAGACACATCACAAATGAGATGGGCGTCTTGTTCTCTCCTCCTCCGTCACTCCGAGGGCACAAAGATAGAATCTCGCCATAGTCGAGGAACTTTACTTTTCTTTATCGGCGGTCGCCTCCTCCCTCGCCGCGTCGGCAGCGAGACGGCTGGCTGTGGAGTGGTGACGGAGGGCTCCGGGGTTAAGGGGCAAACTCTACAGGGAGTGGCCTCTAACCCCCCTGGGATGTCACCCCGAAAGGTCTCCAGGGGCCAAAAGTCACCGGGTTTGTTAAATCCTCACCCAGACTCGGTGGCTTCCCTTCACAAAGCTCAGAAAGCTCCACGCTGGTGATTTTTTTTTTTTCCCACCGTTGCATCTGTCTGCACATACCAGTACCAACCTACAAAAGACTGAAGGGCATGCGCCTCATTTCTGCTTATTTTGTGATTTTCTTCACTAAACCCTGCTGGTTTTGTTCTCCCTCAACTGCAGACCGGGCTGGATCAACTCCGTCTCCATTGAGCCTCTTTGGTGATCACTCGCTGCTTTTTGGTGAGCGCTTTTGAGTCCAGGACCTCAAAGTCAGTATCTGAGGACAGATTCACAGCACTGAGTGTGTGTGTGTGTGTGTGTGTGAGAGAGAGAGAGAGAGAGAGATGAGAAATGTATACCTGATTCTGTTGCTGATGGTTGGATAAAGATTGAAGCCAACGTGTAGAGTGAGAAGATGAAGAAGGCGATGGTGATGAAGGTCAACTCAAAGCCAGAGAAAGGCAGGTCCATCTACAGCATGAATCAACTTTAATGTTCTCAAGCAATCGGCTGTAGGAATTAGATGAATAGTTGGGATGTTCTGGGTGAATTTACACATTTCTAACCTGTTTCATGCACATATGGGATATGGGTCCTCAACCTGAAATAAAAAAACAGGTTAGCAAACTTGGCTTTCTGACATTTACCTGACGTCAAACTTAAATCCATATTTTTGGGCAGAGGTCACTCATTTTCATATCGTGGCTCGTTTTGATTCGTTCTACCGTATGTAGGTGTAGTAACTGTCTAGTCCGACGGGGGGCGGTAGAGTCACATCTGGTTACTGGATCACTGCGGATCACTGGATCGGCAGGTTGTAAACTTTGAATGTCCCAATTACAAGGAATTCAGGATTTTCAAACTAGCTCTAAACCTGCACACAGAAATAATCTGCGACACTCTCAAAACAAATACATAATTAAAACGAAAATTTTAAAGATGTGAAAGGGGTTACATTTACTGTACTTTGTCTGGAATGTATTGATCATAGTGAATTATTTAAAACTTTAAATTGTCCTTCCTTCAGAGAGCTGACGCCATTGTGCAGCTTTTTAAACAACTGTTTTGGCTGATAGGATACATCTCTTCTTACAACGACATCGGGTGTCGATTAAAAGGTAAAAAAGAGAAAATGGAGACTCACCAGGAGATATTTTGGGATGCAAAGATCCAAACAAAATAACTTTTCTGTCTTGTCTTACACACGGGAGGAAAAACGCAAGTGTGAAACACTGTGTTTGTTCGAGCAGGTATTTGTTTATTCATTTATTTTAACATGGGTTAAGCCCCGCCTCCAAGCTTCATCCTGGAAGCAGGTAACACTGGATCCTATAACAGAGTACACAGACACACACAGGTCAACAGTCAGACTTTGGCCTGGGAACTGATAACACACACTCATGCTGTCACACGCCAACACGAGATTATGGCAGATGTGTGCTGATCAGGAAGTTCTGGGCGAGAGATTCAGTCTTTATCTGGTCTCAGACGAGCAGCTCCTTGCTCTGCTGTTTGAAATCTGTTAGACAGAAAATAAGATTCCCAAAATGAAAAAACCCTTTTAACACCTTTTTGCTTTAGTTTATTTCATTTGGATGAATAAATCAGTAAATCCTTCTTGACGGTCATTAATCCACTAAATTCACTATCACTATTATGCACATTTTTGTGCAGGTTTCACCTTTTTACACGGAAATAAAAACTTCTAGTCTTTCAACCAGATAATTTGTAATCTGCAGCTCATTTTCATACCATTTATTCATTTTCTTTTTCTTTTAACCAAATGCATTTATTACATTTTTCATTTTTAGGAAATTTACCTTCACCTTAAATGGTAAAAAAACAACATTTTTAATATGTGTTCCAACATTCCTGTAGAAAAAGACTAAAAACAGCCACATAAATGAGATGTGATTAGTTGATTCAGGCCCTGCCTCGATGGAATGATGATAACATTTTACAGATCGATGTTGTCTATCAGCGATATTTAACCGATGTCATGAATTCTGCACAAATTTCCCCAATAATCTCGAAACTTCAGCGCAGCAAAAGCCCATGTTGTTAACTTGATGCAGCAATGCAACTTGCTGCATCAATTATTTTCACGCAGCGGGTTGGCGTGAAAATAGCACATTTCACATTCCTTAATATCCCCAAGTAACATGATTTTACCTTTATATGGCGCTACGTTGGTTAATAGCTCGCTCCCTGTCTCGCTGAGCATCCCGGTGAGGGTGAAGAGGGCGAAAACCAGCAGAGAGAAGAGGATGGTGGTTGCCTCCAGCTCAGCAAATATGGGTGCCATCTACAGCCGCTGCCTGAGAGTCAGTGTCTCTACCATAGATTCAAGCACATTCTCATTAGTGGTTTGTAACTTTCATGTTGCAATGGAACTTTAACACACACACACCCAACCCCCTCACCACCCCCTCACCACCCCCTCACCACCTCCAGCCAAACACTCAAAACCATATTTTGTCACTAGCAGGTTTTGGAGGAACAGAAAGTGATCGGGGGACCATTAATGTAAAATAAAACCCTGCTGTTGACACAGTAATCTGCATGTGTTCACAGCACGGAAGATGCACCGTCATGGCGGCCATGTTGGGCTCCGTCGCCACACTGGTTATCAGGAGCCTAACAGTGATGTGCACTCCTCCTGCACACAGGGCACAAAAAGAGAGGCACTTCTGTGGGTTTTGGTTGCCCACAGATCCCTTAAGCAGCCCCTGCTCGCTGTTTTTTTTTTTTTTTTTTTTTTACAAACCTTATAGTGCTTAAGTAGAACCTTTTGTTTTAAACCCCAACCTTCATCGCCAGGGCTGTGGACACACCTGCAGTTTCTGCAGGATTGGGCTGATTAGTCTGCCTCTTGTGCCTCAGCATGACTGAAGAAATGAGGCTTAACATTTGTCATCACTCTGAAGAATCCGGTCATAGTACCGCTTTGTGTGTTACCGCTTCTCATGGGCACAGGTTTCCTAATCTTGTTAGCAGCACTGCTGGTTTGATGAAGAGATTGAGGTAAGCCTAAACCTAAATCTCTATAGATCGCAAGCATGACAAAATACTGGCTCCACCCACTGGTGTGTGTGTGGGGGGGGCACATTCTTGCACACGCGCCCCCCACCACACTTCTCTCTCTCTCTCGCTCAGCAGGAGGAGGCAGAGTCGCTTCTCAATCGTCATGACAACCTCACATCCCATCAGCTCCAGAGATGTGTTGCCACGGCGATCTAATCCCATTCCATCGCCACACTTTTAGATGAAACGGTCCGGACCGAACAAAAAGAGCGATTCTGGAGCAGCATTTCCGGGGAGCAGCTCTTAGATGGGACAGCGGAGCGCTGGCAGGGACACGGATCAGAGGATGGGCAGGCCCGGCGTGCTGACAAACCCGTGGGAGTAGCACCGGAGTGTTGCCTGGAAACAGCAGCATGCCAGTACAACAGATAACCGTGGTTCCAGCCAGGGAGGCGACGGGCCACGGCAAAGGCTCTCCCTATTCCAAAGACAGCGCTGAGGTGAGTGTTTGTCCCGCAGTTTTCCAGCCCAGTGTTGAGTAACAGACTCGCTTTGCTCTGTGTTTGAGATGAGACCAGAGTAACGGAGCATCTATAGAGGCTGGTTTAATCAAGCAGCCTTCACACAGCCTGATGCTCAATGTCCCAACAGGTTATTATTGATTTAGTGACTTGAAGTGGTGGTTTGGTTAAGCTTGTGTGATTTAAGCCACCTATAAATTGAACTGAGCCATCTTTTTCCTCAGTGATGGGCTGATGACATCACTGCTTCCCACACTTTGGTTTAGTCCGTCCATTAATGGTCTCTTTGGTTGCAAAGAATCCGATTCTTCACTGAAGACCGGAGCGTATACATTTACCTTCTTTAGCCATGACCTGTTTACTGTGGATTCGGCCCTCATGACCTGGTCTGTAATTGTGTTGCGTCATCTTTCACCACAATAATATTGAGCTGATTCTCGCTGAGACGCTCTCATATTTCCAGAAAATCATGAGATTAAGACGCGTGACGGGCTACAGAGCGGCAACAAAAGTCACTTTGTGTGCTTAAAATGACCAATGGAAACACGCGTGTGTCTTTCAGAGGAGAAGGCGCTAACCTTGAGATTAGAGGTTTTCTGACCGGCGCGTCCACGTGTTTGCACACGCTTCAATAATCGGCTGAGGTCACGACCTTTACCGCACACAGCACAAGGCGGCAGGGGACGGGACGATCCAATTCTCAGCTGCTATAACTGGCTGTTGGGCCACAGAAGGTCGCCCCTCTAGTGAGGAGGTAGTCTGAGTTGATGTGGGATGATGAGATACACAGATGGGGGTCACCTCGGTACAGTTGGCTCTTGAATCTCAGGATTTCCTTCAGAAGAAACAGGAGAATGTAGTAAACACCGTGGTGGAGCTACCTCCTACCCACCCAAGCCCTGGACCACTTAGGTGTTCTAGCTGTCTTCCTCTAATGAAAAATGGGCGGGGCATAAATCCAGCTCACTGTTGATGTTTGTCCCAAATGTTTCCTGATAAAATGACACGATTGATTTATATTTAATGCTGTTGAGTATCCGGATGACCAACTTTAATGTTGCCAAATAAAAGCCTAAAAATTATTTTAATTAAAAATGAATACCAGTATATGTCCAGTATATAATGTCACTGATGTTGAACAGCACAACACAGATGAAGCAGAATAGAGTGAGCTGGCGAGGGGGTGAATGATGCCATTTGACCTCTGCTGAAAGACTTTATAACCACAGAATGGTGACATCTTGACTTACAATGACGAACATGACGAGGTGGATAAAACGCAGCAAAGCGTGTGAGATGGTAGTCTTCAGAAGCATGAGAACGAGTAGAGCCGTCAAGGACGGTTGCACATTTGTGGATCTGAGTTAATTCGCATTTGGTGGTTTTGTGGTCAACTTATCTCTTCTTGCTAAACACTTCAATGTTTGCAGTTCAAGAGCGTTCCCCTTTTAAACAGCGGTGTTGACACGGCAACACTGAAGCCAAAAATAAAGCACTTATCGATCAGGCACTGAATACAAATACTAATCCCCGTTTTACAGACACATTCTAATGAAACGATCCACTACTTTTCCCCCCATAACAAGAGAAAATTTAAAATATAAATCCACTAATAAAGCCTGAGACTCTAATTTTAAGTCTGGCTTCAACCCTGACTTCATTTCACTACACTTTATGTAGACCTGAGAGAGAAAACCGATTTGAATCTTGCAGCCAGCAAATCCTTTGATCAGCTTAGAGGCTGCAGTCTCCTGCTGTAAGTGCTATTTAGTCAGTTGTTCTGCTCCCACAACTCACAAGTGTGGTTTGACACATAAAAACAAACGTCACGGAAACGATAGAACATTTAATAAATAATGTTAGAATCAGGAGATCCCATCAAGTTACCCTGCAACTTGATCCTGTTATCCACAGATCCACATTTTCTGTCTTTAGAAATAATGATTTATCTTGGTTTTCTATTATTTTATTAACTAAATGCACAGTGGACGATCTTGACTTTCATTTTTGGGTCATTGAAAATCAACTCCAGCCCTTCGCACGACAGTGAGGGAAATTCTGTTTGAGCGTTTCCTCTGCAGCTCACCACACAGCAGACTTTTTTTTTTAGAAAACCAGTGTGTTTTCAACCACAATTCCAACAGTCACAGGAGCTCACTGAGACACTCCTTCCCCTGACTGGGGATTTGATGCTGATTGGGCCTGATCACAACGGCGTGTTTCTCCATTAATGCCCGTCATCTCAGCTGCAGCAACTTCATGTGTCCTTAAGACGCTGCAGGCAGCTGATGAGACAGCCGACGGCTGGGATGAGTTCAGAGTTTAACAGTCAGGGGTTTTGGAACAAGTGCAGTTACTTGGCTTTAAATAGACAGATTGCAGCAAAGTGCATATACTTAGTGGGACAATCAGGTAATTGGATTGTCTGGCTTTAGCTCTGGTCAGCAGCAAGGCCATGTGCACGCACTGCACTCTCAATCAGCACAGAACTGGTTACAGCAAATCTCTACAAGCACAGCATGCGTCTGTTCACGTGTTTTCTGCCTCCCCACAGGGGAGGAAGACCCCTGGACGCTCCGGGAGTCGATCCAGCAACATCTCCAAGGTAACGGCCGACCGTCGGAGCGTAAAGGGTCAATACTAAGTTCACAGTTCTGAGTGTGACACCACACGTCATCCAAGCAGAATCTGTTATAATTGAAGCTAAAAGATCTTTCAAACCGCTCATCATGATGGTCCTACTACAGTATTGACTGTCTGCTTTGTTGGTTTAGGCCAGCAACTCAGGACTGACCACAGCCACAAGAGTATCGATCTCCCCGTCTACTCAGGACATATGCAGGTACGCCGGCCCCCTCTTTAGGTCTGTTCAACAGACTTGACATTCATAGGATCTCCTGCGGCTGCTCTTCGAGGGTTTTGTCCAAATTAAAGCGGAGCGAGAAATCCAACGGCACCACCAAGAAATTCTGGAAAGATGCAGAAAGATGCTTCATCTGATGCAATGGCCAGTCGGTGTGGGTCACGTTACAGCGCTCACTGTTCATCATCTCATTTTGTCTCTCTATGGTCATACAAGGTTGTGTTTATTGTTGTAGCGTCACTTTTTAAGTTTTTTTTCCCTTCAAAAAGACATTTTAAGATGAATACACAAATGGGGAACTACTCACCTTCACTGCACTGGTTTACGTTATGTTGCTATAGTCATGTTGTGTCCATCTCATTTCCTTATTTCTACTTGTTTCCATCTGTGTGTATATGTGTGTCTGTGTTTGTGTTCAGTTCTGGCCACCTGGCCCATTTAAAAAAGGAGGCTGAGTCAAGAAAACCAAATAAGCACGCCCACTCTGCTGTGACTGTCACCGGCACCAGTCGAGGGTCACAGAAGAAGCAGGTGAAACGGCGTCACCGGCATAAGAGGAGCATCTGCTCTGCCGCTGAGTGCGTGGAATCTAAACAGGAGCAGACTGACAGGACTGACCGCAGTGACCGAAGCCCCAGTTCTGACCGCAGCGAGCATGGGGAGAAGAGGGAGCGGACCTCCAGGAACCGGAGAGAGCTCCCCCCTCGCCTCCGCTGCAGCGGAGCCCCACAGAGCGACTCCACGTCAGAGGAAGAGGCCCGGCGCGAGTCCCGGAGCTGGAGCAAAGAGAAGGCCCGGAGGGTGCGACGCCGGAGCGGAAGCAGCCGAGAACGGGACGGCCCGGACGAGGTTAAAGAAGAGGACGAGAAAACAGAGGTCATGGTGCTGCAGTCGGTGGAATCGGACGAGGGGAACGAGAACGGGCGCGTGGTGGAGGAGACGGGAGGGCTGAAGAGGAGGCACAACAGCCAAGCCTCAGCCAAGAGAGACGGTGGGAGCTCACAGAGCGGAACAAAGAACAGCTGCAAGTCCCTCAGCCCCGAAGACAGCTCCTCGCTGGCTGAGGACGGCGAGGAGCTCATCACTAAGAAATACCAGGAGAAGGGGTCAGGAGGTGGGGACTTGTCGGTGCCCACCCCTCAGAAACCCTGTGGTATGAACGGAAGTGCACCCATGCACTATTCTGATGACTCTGAGATGGAGGTCTGCAGGTTAGTGCGCATCTACAGAGGAGTGTGGCCGCACAGGTGCCAGCTGTTGGCCGGCTGCAGCACTTTTATGAGGCGAAGGGTAAATGTGCGTGCACTATTTCCTGCGCAGGATCTGCCACTGTGAGGGCGACGACGACTGTCCGTTGATAATGCCCTGTCGCTGCACGGGCAGCCTGAGCTTCGTCCACCAGGGCTGCCTCAACCAGTGGATCAAATCCTCCGACACCCGCTGCTGCGAGCTCTGCAAGTTCGACTTTGTGATGGAGACCAAGCTCAAACCTTTGCGCTCGGTGGGCTCACACACCCACCCACACACACACACATGCATATAAACAGTAGCATCCCGTCTGTAACTACACCAACCAGCATCCACTTTCTCCCTCCTTGCAGTGGGAGAAGCTCCACATGTCGAAGAGTGAGAGGAGGAAGATCTACTGTTCGGTCTTGTTTCACCTGCTAGCAATAGTGTGCATGTTGTGGTCAGTCTACGTCCTGGTCAAAAGGACCGCGGAGGAGATCAGACTCGGGAAGAACGGTCAGTCCCCCCCCATCCCCCTTTATTACTGCTGACGTCCATGAACATTTATGTAGTGAAGCCCCCCTTGTCTCCACCTGTCTGACTCTGTTTTGTTTTAACTTTTGTACAAATATGTGTGTTTATGGTAGAATTAACCCCCGGTGTTGGCCGTTCACTCTCCTGTAAGATGAAAAGAAAATGTAAAAAGATATTTCAAAGCAGTTTTTTTCTGGAGGGCTCCATGTTGGTCCTCTCAAAACTCCGCAACAAAGGGCATAATTAAGAGACGTTTAAGGTGATTTATAATCATGCCGGGATATGAAATTTAGAGAATTTTCCATCCCTCTTGCTGTTTAACCCCTTCCATTTGACCAATTTGGATTTGACGATCTTTCGTGGAGGGTTTTCCAGAAGTTTCCCAGATATCTCAACATCAGAGAGATTGAGTAAAAAAAAATAGGCTATAAATAATTAAATAAATAAATGTCATCAATAAATATTCAATCCCCCTTTTGGATAAAATTGGTCGTATTTTATAGTAGACCCCCCCCCCCGGTGGTTTGTGTGGTCTCTGTGGTTGTCGATGGCGTGTCGTGATCGTGGCAAGCGTAGCGGCAGAGAATAAAGTAGAACCTCATTTGTATTTTACCACGTTGAGCACAACTAGTCATAGATCGTAAAAATAAAGAGGCATTGCGCTCGCTCTTGATTGCAGAGGAATTATGGAGAGTTTCTCTGCTGAAGTACCATACTCCAGAGGGTAAGCCCAGTTCTGTCCACGCCACCGTCATGGCCCTTCACTCCTCCTCCTGCAGGTTGACTCACAGGTGTTTATGTTTGGGCCCTGACGCAGGTGTGCTGGAGTGGCCCTTCTGGACCAAGCTGATCGTGGTGGCCATCGGCTTCACGGGGGGCCTCATCTTCATGTACATCCAGTGTAAAGTCTACCTGCAGCTATGGCGCCGCCTCAAGGCCTTCAACCGCATCATCACGGTGCAGAACTGTCCCGAGAAAGGACTGCACAGCTCTCAGGCCCGGACCAGCGCCACCACCATCAGCAGGCATGAAACTGTGGAGGTCCCAGTGAGTCCGGCCCCTGTGCCAGCACCAGAAACTCAGGTGGACTCTGACACATCGGTGGAGGAGACAGCAGCACCGGTTCAGAACCCAGTCTGAGTGATGCACAGTCAACCAGTGGCTGCCGTTGGCGTGGCCCAATTTAGATTCTATGTTCTTCAGAGCTCAAGGACAACTGACAGATTGAAATAAGGTCCTCGGAGAGGAGAATAAGTTAAAGCCACCAGGTTAAGCAGTTTAAAGTGGAATATTTGTTTTTCTCCTGTATGCACTTTCTTGAAGGTGAACATGTGAATCCTCAGTGGAGGCTGCTGAAGGCATCATGTGAAGTCCAACAAATGTTTTCTGTGGAGAATGGCTCCTTGTGGAGGATCTGGGGTAACATAAAACTGGGTCTGAGATGGTGGCAGACGCAAAAGCACTTTTGTTGGAAACAAACTTCTCTTGGACAATCAGACACCAAAGAGCTGTTGGGAATTATTTAAAGTGTATGTTGAGGTGAGTTTATTTGAACAAGGGAAATTTAGCCGTTTGATTAGAAATGATAGGAATATTGTGTTAAAAGTCTCCCAGTTGGTGATAAACCAGTTTGCAGCTTCAGGTGGGCCTCTGCGAGGTCCTTCAGGTTGGACAGTTCGTAAAAGTAGACTTTTAAAAGTTGTCATCTGGTATTTGACTCGACACTGTGAGAGTTTCAGTCGATGAAAAAGTGACCGTTTACACTTTTCTACAGGTTTAATTCTTTTTTTAAACCAACAATTCATTACATCTTTGTAATGACATTTTTCTCCAATTTGGTAAAAAGTTTAATATTCAGGTAACAAGTGATGCATATTTGTTTGTTCAATAAACATCTGAATGTAGAACCTCCTCACAGTCTAGTCTGACATGAATGAGCATCAAGATGAGTTCCGGGAGGACTGACAGTACTCTGGGGAAATACCTCCATCTTGGGGGCAGTTCTGGAACTGCAGAGTTTTTCTTTAAAAGCCAACTCGGTGTCAATCTGACATCGACGTCCCACCGTCAGGCTCATTACCCAGGTCATCTTCTTCATCCTGTTTATTGTTTTCCGCCTCTTGGTTGTCCTCAGTCCCTTTAGATTTTGTATCCAAACCTTTGTTATTCACTGTGCGTAGTTTAATATTCGGAAGCTTCTTTAGATCGCCGGTCCACTCCCTGCAAAATAAAGCATTTGTTTTACCAAAGATGAGCATAAAACCAATTAACTGTCTGTTCAATAGTTTTGACCACTTTATGACTTTATTGACCACTTGCCTGAATGTTTTCAAGTGCTTCCCATTGAGGATATCTGGGATCTCTGAAAGATAATGGTATGAAAACAAAGTTAACACTGTCATTGAATAACTGGGCACATGTGTTTGTATGTGAGGGCCACTCACCAAATCCGATGCCTTCATACTGTGCTCGCTCTCGCTCAATAGTCTGTTTGATGACAGCTTCTCTGGCACCATGGAGACGACCCTGCCGACCTTTGATCCCATTCATCAGCTCAATTTGTTCAAGTTCAGAATCAAACCTGTGGAGGTACCTGCACAAAAATAAAACATTTGTCGCCATCATGCATGAAATAAACCAACTGCGCAATTTCTTTTGATTTGACAAGGACAACAACAACAAAACAAAAACATTATTGACCTTTCAATGATTTCACAGGCATCTTTTCTGGCGTAACTCATCTTTTCTGGATCCAACTGGCCCTGGAACCACAGCAGCTTTTCCCCTTAAAGTTGAGATGCACAAAAAAAGAAAGAGACCCAAATTGATTTATTTATGCAAGTTTTTAGAAAAGAAAGAGGAAAAATGGGTTTACCAATAACATTCAGACGAGTAGCTTTGTCATTCTTCTGCCTGCGGAATAATGGAAAACACATCTTGCAATCAAAGAAAGGCTTACAGAATATTACAGTGATAAAGAATCATATTCTAGCCAAAAAGCTTTGTGTACGATGGATGAAGTGGAAGCTCTATGGGTAGAGATAAATCTGCCATACTTAAAACCCATATTAAATGGCTGCTTCTACAGGTCACCTATTGAAAACATGACATATCAGGAGGACACCTCTGAAATCTTAAACAATGCATTTAAATGTATTTTTAAAGTTAATATTGCACATTTGTTCATTGTTATGATCCCCAGTCTTCTTGTTAATATATATATATACCTGACAAGAATTTAAACGTTTAAAAAGCCGTTTTAGAATTAAGCAAAATACAGTTTTCTGTCTCTGTAGTAACACCAGGTGCGTTTTCTGTTATTCACACACCTTTCTTTCCGTTTCAGTCTGGTCTCCTCTCGGGCAAGGTAAGCTGCTTTCCTGCTGTATGGATGAACGACCTTCTCCGGAGCTTTGCCTTTCTGAAGTTTCGGCTGAAAAACACAATTGAGCGATCGTGACATAGCTACAACATTTAGTTTGTCATCAATGAACTTTATTTCATTACCATTTCTGATGTGTGGAGACACGCGCAAAACCTAACCGGAAGTGAGCTGTTCCGTCATCGTGTTTTGTCCGTTAGCGACCATGACGTGAAACAATGGTTCCTCGTTGAACATACCTTAAATATATACGGCGAAATAAACAATTATGTGTGAATACTAATCAAACAGATCCAACAACATTTTTTATTACGACATTAAATTGCCACCATTGAGTTTTTACAGGAATTTCTTTTTGCTGTACTGCTCACGACCGCCCTTCAATGTTCAAGGGGCCTCTCTGCATACTTTCGGTATTTACTGTCCACCAGGTATCTCTTATACTTATTTACATAAAGTATAATTCTCTGCACTTTACCAGATCTGGTAGTTTGTTATCCTTATCGATGTTATTTTAATGATAACTCAAGTCTGTGCGTGCTTGTCAGTGCAATGCAATAATGGAAACCCAATCATTCGTTTAAATTTTACACAGGTGAGGGATTCGCCTCACTGTGTTTGATTGTGTAACACAGAGCGGTGTGTCAAAATGACTCCAGGTATGAAAGAACTATCAACTGATAAAGAGATAATAATGGGTTCAAATGAGCACAGCTTTAAAATGTGTAGGTGGGGCCAGTTGAGACCAGTCATATTCTTTCATTCATTTATATGTTAAAACAATCAGGTTAGGTGAGAACCCGCAGAGAAAAGTGTGTCAGTGAAGTGATTTGTCCACTCATTTGTCATTTATAGATCATATGCAACATTTATAACATCTTAATGAATGGTTTATTATATACAATTCTGAGAGCATGATTCAGTTTTTGACATAAATTATAGTCATTCTACACTGATCATCTAACATAGATATTCAGTGCCTCACTTTGTGGTTGAATTCACAGTAAATGCGATATCACTTTTTTTTAAAATCCTGAACGCGATGAATTGATTATCATCACAGATAGAGACCTCAAACATCTGCCGCTCTGCTCTATTTCTCTGGTAGTTGAAGCAATGATGGCCTGCCCTCGTCCAGGAAGCCCTGGGTCCATAGATAATCACAACAGCATGACTGAACTATTCACGGTCATCATTTTACCACAAATGGGTAACTTATGATCAGGCAAAAGGCCCCGCAGGCATTCTGAGCAGCCGCTGATGTCACAGTTTTCTCAGGAGATACAGCTTTAATGTTTCTTTGACATTTTCCTTGTCCTCCTCGTAGTCCTCCTCCTCCTCCTCCACCTCCTCCTCCTTGGTGAGCAGGGCTGCATACCTATCCGGCAGGAATGTGCGTGTGCCGGTGCAGAGGAGGCGTCAAACTTGTGGCGACAGGCACTCAGCTGGTTGCGTCACATCCCAATGAGTTATCTGAGAGTCTGAGGGTGTGTGTGTGAATGACTGTTTGTGTGTGTGTGTATGGGTCACTCTTTTTTTCTTTTCCTTCCATTTAATGTATGAAGTCAGATCAGGAAGTGTGATGCTGTGACACTAAAGAAGAAGGCAGATGCACAATGGCACTATGTCTGTCCCGTGGCCTGGCAGCATGAGAGGCTCTCGGGTGAAGCGCACACTTCTTCTGCTCTTTTTGCTCCTGCTGAGTGCTGGGACAGGTAAGCTTTAAAGATTCCTTTTCCTAAAAGCACAACACATTGCTTTTGCCTGTGAAACGCCTTTCTGTGTTTGAAAGGAAGCAAAATCTCACCATTCATAGTTACCTCTCAAAAGTAAAATGATGTTTTGTAGCCTTTCAAAGTGTTCTTTAAAACTGCCTTTTAAAAACTTTACGCTGTACAAGCTTTAGTTTGTTGGATTTTCACAGCCGTTCAGTCCTCTTTTGTTTAAATTAAGCCAATGATGGGCTGAATGATTTCCTCACACAGTGAACCGTAGTGTAGAAACACTCAGTTCCCCACATCACATACGTGTTTCTGACTAACAGCTGGATTCTGCCATCGTCTGCATTTTGAAAACAGCATTTTGAACGTGTCCTTAGTTCCTGTATTGTGTCACATTGGCAGGTGTTTAAATAAAATGTGTTTAAAGGAAAAGCAACAGTTTAGCTGCTTGCTTCGCTTTGAATAATAAAGCCACACAGGGTTGCTGCAGGGGGCAGCACTTCCGCTCAGTCTCACCCCCCACCCCCCCACCCCCCACCTCTTCCGATTACTTGCAGTGTTGTGCCAAGATGAAGATAATGATGAAGCTGCAGAAGCTGTGACAGATGAGGACACCAGTGCAGTTGAGCCAGCTGAAGGCGATGCATCAACAGGTGGGGCGGTTGATGGTTCACAAATGGTTACCCGCTCAAGGAAGCCACTTTTTTTTTTAAGTTAGAGAGATTTGCCAACATTTTCAGGATGTGATGAAAGAAGGCGCTGGCGTGATGTACAAACTGATAAGCACACGCTAATAATGCATCGCTGTCCATATTATGATAAATGTGTTTATATTAATTTAGGATAAAGCTGTTCATATACATATTGAGGGTGTTTCTACAGTAGCCCAGAATGGACAAATTGGTTTGAATATGAATTTTGTTATTGTAAATATCAATGAGCATCCAATATCTGCTTTTCTGTACAATATATATTCACTGTCCTATTTTTTTAAGTTTATTTAAAACCATCAACTTGAATATTGAGGAAAATATTTCAGATGCTTAAGATTTTGGAGCAGTGAAAGACCAGTGTTCCCTGAATTATCCATCAAACGATGGATAATTCACTTTAATTCTGGCACACATTCTCACAACAACAACGACCGCCTTTACGGTTTGATTTCAAGTCATTTGTTTAAGCAGCTTTGAAGTCAATTAGTCAATTAGTTTTAATGTGAAAATCACATTTGATCAAGTGAGTTTAAAGGTCAGAGGGGCAAACAGACAGAAACCTGAGCTCACAGAAGCTGAGAGGAATGACCCAAACTCTCCTGTTCTGAGTTCTGGATGAGCGTTGAGATACTCCCTCCCCTCCATCTACACACACACACACACACACACACTCTGTGTCATTTTGGGGTCGTGTATTTCTGGTCTTTTGAGTGAAACTGTCAGTTCAGTCTGGTGAAGGCTCGTCTCTTGTAGAACCTGTCCCAGACGATTCTGAAACCACCACAGCACTGGAACCGCCTCCCACAGATGAAGAGACTATAGGTGATGACCCCCCCCCCCCCCACACACACACACACAAGTAAATCCAAATCCCTCAAAGGAAATTCCTTTCTGATTTCCTCCTCTGTCTTCCATTTGATAACGCCGCAGTGGACAATACTGAGGGGTCATGGGTCACAGAAGAATCTGGAGGTGGACTAAATCAAATTAGAACAGTGTCGATTACACAGGTGACTCAGAACTGTCTCGTTTAATCCACAGATGGTGAAACGGATCCCGATGTAGTATCGGAGGAGGACCAGAGTTTAAGTCCTACCATCATCCTGATCCCCGTGGGCCTGGTGATGCTGATCATCGCCGCGATAGTCGGCGGTATTGTTATCAGCCGCAGGTGCAACGCAAAAGCAAAAAAGAGAGGTACGTCAGTCACAACAGACCCCCGGATGTCAAAGAGCTGGTCGGCAGGACTGAGATTTAATCTGAATATCTGAAACATTTGCTTTTACCGGCAAAAACTCAGCTTGTTTAGTCATTAGCTTTTGTTCCTGACAGGGCTGAAAGAAGAGGATCCGTATTTAGACGGTTCACCTGGAGAAAAAGTTCCAATGTGAGTATTAGTCGTGTGTTCGGAGGAATTTTCATTCTTTCTTCCCTTTGAATTCTCAGCATGAACTGTGAGTCTCTTGTAATCAAGCTATATATGTGTAAAGGTTTTTTTTTTCTTCTTCATGCTGTCACGATGTTTGTGGTTAAATTAGCACAGCAGAGTAGAAAACAACAGCAACATCTGATCTTTTTTTTCCCCCAGGCCCATGTTTGAAGAAGATGTGCCGTCTGTGCTGGAGCTGGAAATGGAAGAGCTGGATCAGTGGATGCAACAAGACGGTCGGTATCAGTCAAATATGAAGAATAACACTTTGGCAGGTCCAATCTGAAAAGCCACTTTTAGCAGTATTTTAACAAGCTTTACTTGCTTATTGCTTCGGTTCTGTAAGTAAATATTTCAATTATTGCAGCGGGTCCCCCTCCAGGGTAACTAACGCTTTGCCCCGCCCCTTTTCTACAGTGGCCCAAAACAGACACTCTGACTTGAGTAGTAATACAACACTATTCACCTTATTACACTTTAACAACACGTCAGTACTTAATATTAACTGTAACCTTAACCATAGTCATTATACTAACAAAAGCCTGGACCTGAAATAGTAATTAAAGATATTAAAATTCTGTCTTGTCTCCCTGTAGCCAATCCTGAAAACGTCATAAAAAATTCCAAATGACAGGGATTTATTTTTGGACTTTTATTTTTAATTAAACTCTGATTATAACATAACATGATATTCAGTTAAAATATTAAACCATTACCAACTAATGTCCAGCAGATGGAGCTGTTTCTCTATTGATCGGTACCACTGGCAGAACAGAAAATTGCCTTTTTTGTTTTAAATTTGGATGCCTTTTCATGTTTTCTTCTAGGTGAAGCTGCAAAAGAATCGATGCGGACATAAAATTATTTGATGAGGAGCATAATTTTGTAAGTATTTTTTTCACTGAAAGATGATTTTAAGAAATATTTACCATAGTCCATCACAGGACACATGCCATTTAGTCAGGAAGAACATGCAAACTCTACAATCAACGACCTGAACTGGATTTGAACCCAGAAGCTTCTGGCTGTGAGGCAACTGGGATAATCACTGCAACCCCGAGGATTACCACATACAACAACAACAATTTTGTGTGGAACAGGTCAAATAGTACCAGGAAAGAGCATCTAAAGGAAAACCTGCATGGCTTCAGAGCTGAGGCCGGGACTGGGCAGTTTGAGACTTGACCACTCTGGGAAACACTCCAGCCTCAAGCAATCCCACACGGAGGAAGGAGTCCCAACAGGAAGTCGTTTAGTGAAAATGTCATCATTTTAAATGTCTAAGCTAGTCAAAATCTAAGGTTTATTACATTTAGGACCAATTTTATTCTGAATATTTACCTCTGTGAAACAGAACAGCAGTGTGTTCTGGCACTGAATGGTCAATGATTAAGCCAGATTCCTGCAGGTGTGAATACAAACTCACTGTGATCTCATCGTGAATCCTAATCCTGATAACTGCAGAGAGGATGTCTAAAAGCTGGAACCTGCTTTTATACTTTTCAAGGAAAGACAGATCTTGCTCACTGAAGCATTTGTGAGTAAGAAAAGCTTTGTTATTGTTGGGATGCAGCAGCTACGTTCCGTTCACGCCGATGACCTTTCGTCAAACACGGCGCTGTCTGAAAGTACAAGCTCTGCTAACATCTGTTAGTGATTACAGACAGGCAAGCATGGGACCGTGGTGCGACTTAACCCTGGAACAGTCTCCTTACTGGAAGTGTTGGGAAGGCGAGGTCAAGGTCCATTCATCGAAGTGTTGACTGTTTACGCGTCGCTTTTTACTCAGGGTTTATTTCCAAAGCTGTGAAAGGTTTTAGATGGTGCGTTCATTCAGCACAGAGGGGCTCTGTACACACCGAAGTTTCACAAGAAGGCTCGGGGCTGCAGTTGCACAACACGATGCCATCTCCTGCAGCAGCTGCGGCCTGTTTGTCAGACCTGTGAAATTCCACTATAGCAGGTCAAGTTACAGACAGAAAGACAAAGCAAGCCTGGAGAGCTGCCTCTTGCTTGGTGGAAAGGTGGAAAAACGGGTTCAAAATAGGGAAAAAATGGACAAAAAATGGAGTTGTGTTCCACAGGAAAACTGACTCTATTTTGACATCACATGTACCAGATTGTTAGATTCTGCTGGAAACACTGCAGCCAAACGCTAAAGTTGACATCATATTTAGCATTCAGTTACCTTCGTCCGTCTGACATCAGATTGATTTGTTTATGCAGTTTTATTTTCTGTTATCTATAAAGCCTGCAAGTGACGTTGAAAAGAGAAGTGAAAATGAAGCAAAACCTTTGGACTTCTAAAAATGGAAACATGTTTTCATCGGCCCACTTAACTTTGTAGGTAATATAGCCTTAACCAAAGCTCTAACCCGATATTAGCATTATCTTGGAACTTGTGACTTTAGCTTCATCAGTTTTTCTTATTTGAGCACAAAACTCATGTCACTGAAGCAGGACACAAAGCTCAGAGAGGGACAGGCTATTTTTCTGCCAGCCATGTTGCCATAGCAATGGACGTTCTCTTTGGCTTCATGACCTGACTTCATTTGTTCCATTAGCAAGCGTGTTTTTCTTTTGCTGGGTGTCTTTTTGTGTGTGTGGAGGCTGATGACCGCAGTGAGTCATTACTGACACTTTATGTCATCAGATGAAACTGGCCCCACATTTTGCACCTTTAGAAACTGGCAACCTTGTTTAAGGTAAATACGCAGGCTAATACACACTCATTTGCTTCTTCTGCACTGTGCAATGCACATTTTAACACATTCTAGGTCATGGGCTTGTTTTGTTGTAGATATATTGAGTTTTAGAGTGTAGGAGTGTGACATGTGACCATGTGACTGTGTGTTGATCGCACCCTGGATTGTTTCCAGTTCAGAGAGGACAACCTCTGTCTACTGGCCCTGATACCATCGTCTCTTTCTCTTATATCATCCCCGCAGGTAAGCACGAGGACGATCACAACACAGATTATGCACCTGCAACAACTGTGCCAATTAGAACTGTTTGGATTCCTGGGAAACAACATCACCAACAGAAACCCTTCAAAACATCATTGCAACTCTCCCTGAGCATCCGTCTGCCCGTCTCTGTATTTTCTCACCGCCAAATGGATCAAAAATGAGTTTCAACCTGCAGATGCTCCTTTTTTGATGAATTACAAATGTCATTATTTATTGAGATACTTAAAAATTGTATTATGGTGAATTTGAAACATTTAGAGAGAGCAGTGTTCTGCACCAAACCCAGAAGTTTAATGAATGAATTCCTTCACAAAAGAATTTTTCCTCTCTGCTCTGTTCCTGTTGCAGGTCTTAGCTGAGGTGATGCGCACGTTTTCACGCCTTCGCGGGGCTTCTGAGGTTTTGCAGAGAAACTTTTTTATTCAGAGACTGAACTCTGTAAGTGTGAAATCAGCTGGATTTCATTCCTGAGCTTTATTTCCCCCCCTCTGAATTATTGCTGGAATGGCTTTTTAAAAGCTGCTCCTGATCAGAGTTTCCTCTGACTGTGGAGCTTCCTGTCCAAACAGTCATCACACGGGTCCAAATGTGAGGGCAGTCAGTCAGTATTTTGCTAAATCTTGCACTGTACATAGAAAACACACGGATTTCTGTTTGTTTCAGAGTTATCTTTTGTGAATATTTCCTTTAAGGTTGTGTTATTGTTGTTTTGCTGTTGATGCTTTGAATATATTTTCTTGCCAATAAAGCCAGTTGTCATAGTTCTTCAGCAGAGTGTTTAATTTGTTCCGCGCGTGCACGTTGAAGCAGGATTCAGAAACAAACTTCTCTTCAATTATTGCTCCGAAAGTCTAACTTGAGTCCACGATTTAGTCTTTTTCTACACTTGTTCCCATCTCAGGTGGTCAACTCCAACCACAACACTGCAAAAATATAATTTTACACAATGCTAATTAGCTTTTGCTAATAGAAATCTTTGCGTCTTTGACAATGTGCTGGTGCCAGAGCACCCCCTTCGTCCAACATTAGTGAACCGCAGCAAAAACGTTGTTGACATCCAGTTCAGAGGTCCGAAGTGTAAATTCTGAAGACATTCTGGTCGAATTCAGGCCACAGAACAACCTTTTGTCCACTCACGGGCCCGATGTTTATCACTCGCAGCCTTCTGACGCATCAGCTGTCCTCCTGGGATGATCTCCTGTGTTCAGTTCCTCTAGTGACACACCTTCTTCAGCAAGCTTTCATCCTGCCCTCTTTGAAGCCAGCCTGTTGTTCTTACCTGTGGCGTGTTTGTTTGTGCTGCCCCGCCCCTACAGGTCAGACAGGCTAGGATGGTCAGGCCCACCACCGCCACCGACGGGTTTCATTTCACCGCTATTCTCCCACACCTGTCAATCACCTCAGGTTTTTCTTCCTGCTCAGACAGATGATCATAGCTGTTATTGGTTTACAACCTATAATTGCACAAGTTTGGATCACTGAGAAAATCCAGGTCCTCCTACAGGGGCGTGCAGGAGCGTGTTGCGGTTTTCTCATGCCGTTGTTCACACGCTGCCAAACTCTGGCCAAACTGGTTCGCAAGTCAACAAAACAGCTCACACAACGTAACACATCTGAGCATGTGACGTGTTCCGCTTATAGGGGAAGAATTCAGGCATTATTTCCAGGATCCACTGTTATCGTTGTGCTTGGCTTCACTGATAAAATCACCCAAACACAGATGAAATGCTGCAGACTTCTGCTGCTCGGAGGCTCTAGAGACATCTCGGTTTCCATAAAAGCCCACAGTTACAGACAGTATTCAGCAAAGAAATGCAGATCTTGTCAATGCCCGTCCTTTGTTTCCAGGTTCTGCTTTTCAGCCTGTCTTGACCAGACGCTGCCTTCAGGATCGCATGCACCAAATGCTTAGTGATATCTCAGGGCTCCAGACTGTCCCTGGAGGATCCTGATATAGGCCATGAAAATGACCGTGAGCCAAAGCTAACCATGCTTGGCACTGCACACACGGCGAATTTGGGCAGCAGATGCAGCAGCAGCAGCGGCCTTATCCACAATAACTCACCCTCTTGTTTTATTGTTGCCGATGAGGAAATTAATCGCATTTGCAAGGAACACGAAAAGTCCATCCAGTACGATTTCTGAAATGAAAAACTAAAATTTGAGGTCCTCCTTTGCAGCTTTACTCCTCTTTACAAAAGGCCATTTTAGAGCTTTCCCCCCCTTTCTAATTGCTCAGGAGAATCATGATGTAGAGTCATGCAATACTGATATGGAAATCAAGCCATAAATGTTGTCTACAAAAATGCAGATTAGGCGATGCACTTTTAGTTTTATTAAGCATAAGAGGCTCATTATCCTGCTTTTAAGGACTAAAAATTGAACATTTTGAACAGTTTCAGGAGATAAAAACCCCAATTAATAAACCATGCCAGAATTAAAGCTTTTTTTAAAAAAAATAAAACTTACTGTATCCCACAATAATTTTATGACGCGATCAGGAGCCTCTTAAAACGTCATAATCAAGCGCCCAGTCGCAAACAAAACCGTGTCATCATCATTTTGCGACATCCATTCTCTCCAGTCGGTGAAGAGTCGGGAGACGAACAAACCTGGTGGTTGCAGAAGGGGTTGTAAACGGCGGATTTATCCTCTGGTGGCACGCTGTTTGGACTCACTGGATGCGTTGCCTCTCCTGTAGTAGTGGCAGGCTATCGTATATCTTTTAGTTAAGTAACCGAGGCAGGGGTTCGACCATAATACTCTCCTGAATTTGACTGAGTGCCCACTGTTAGCGGTGTTTTACTACTAGCATGCTAACCTTACATCAACTTGGTTGAAGCTAGATCGCCCTACGGCGGCTAGTTAGCAGCTCATGCTAGCTGCGATAGCTCATGCGAGTTAGAGTCAGACACCAACTACCCCTGGTGGGAAACCAAGAATCGTAGAAGGACCCTTTAACCTCGTTGGACCCTGTGATTGTTAGCCTTAGCAAACCTCAGCGGACAACTTGTTTAAGATAAGCAACCGGATAGGATCTCCGGAGACCTCCGTTGTCTTTGTTCCTCCCAACATTTCTGGGGTAAGTGATTGTAAACAGTAAACAAGGTGCAAGATCCTTACATGAGAATATCGAAGCGAACCGGGCCTAGCATTAGCCAGCTAGTAGCTCGCTGAACTGTTAGCAATGACAATCGTAGCCAACTACAGTAGTATCAATGTATAAAAGATTTATATGAGATCAACAGATTCACATTCGTTTTAATGCTAATGAACACAGTGACCCGTTTCTCTGTGATCTGATCTGGTTTAGTACCCGATTTAACACACTTTTTAAGAATACGGTTATTTTCCAGAGACTGAACCGATAGTTTAGTGCGACAACGTGCAAGTTCAGTCAGGATAAACCTTATTTTTTTTTTTCATATAACTCGCTCGGTCTCGACGTTTTACTAAGAAACTGTGTATATAGGTTTTGGGTTGAACGAACTAGTTGCTTTTTTGCTGCAGACCACATTTATTATGTTTGCCTGAGTGCAGAATCTTAAGTTTTTCCCCTATAAAGTGCAGGTTTATAGTTTTATAAGAGGTTTCTATTTGACTGAGACTACATGCTAATATAAACATGTTTTAGCAACTTTTCCGAGCTTTTTGTTATTGCATTCACCGAGTGTTTCATTTTTTTTGGAATTGATCTGTTTCATGAGTTAAGAATTTGTTGGGTAATGTCTGTCTTATTTAAATAATACCCATGCGATGCCAGGTTGTTGTCATGGGGTCATTTTAGTCGTTTTAATCGATGCAGATGCGATGACTGCAGGTGTTGCACTGCAGAAGAAGGGTGAGAATGGGTCTTACCCCTAAATGATCAATAACCAGGCTGTCATGTTGACACACATCGACTTATTGAGTCGCAGAGTTAACACCCTTTTGGGCTGAAAACAGTATTGTGTGATAGCCGTTCCCTTCCCTTAAACACTTAAGGTCTTTTGCTCCTTGTTTGCCTACATGAAACAAACCCGAGTCTTAGCACAACCTCTGTTTTAGATTTTTTCCCCCCAGAAAAATCCCAAATACTTCCCTGTCTGACTGGATCTGGCTTTGTTCATTTTGACCCAGCATGACAGGAATGTGGTATTTGTGTAGAAAAGGGTTACCCACACGGATATACCTTAACCGATAACACACTTGTTGTTTCATGCCTGAGCTTTGCATCAAAGACTTCCTGTAAAACCCTGGATAAGAGCGTTTCATTTACTTATTTTGTGTGACAGACGAAACCTTCAGAGAGCCAGCGGAGGTCTTGTCACTCCCAGCAATGCAAGCATGCACACAGGGCGTTTGTGACGGCTTTCACGACATAAGGGTCCCTGTCGAGTTTAGTTGTATGTGATGGAATTTCTGCAGTCGCTCTGATGCTAATGCCCCTTAGTTAGCAACAGAATATATAGCTGGAGCCGATTGGTAGCGTTTGTGGGAGTTTAGTTTGTGAGCTCTATAACGTGGAGCCTCTTTTGTTGCTTACTTTCAGAAAGGCTGCACTTTTCTTGCAACAGATTGTCTGAAAATATTGCAACACCAGAGTTTTAAAGTACAGTGTGATGCCAGCCTTTTGTTAGCGCCTGGGTGGATTCATGCATCCGAGGATCGGATTTACCGGACCAGATTAAGTGAAACACAGTAACTACGGGGGGAAATCCATACTTATTGACTTCTGATGAGGCAAACAACTCAAATTTCAGTGGCGCTTCCTTGTTTGGATGCTTTTTCTTACTTTAGAGAAGAAGCGTTGGTGAAATATGAACACTACTCTTTTTGTTTTAACATCAATGCGAGTCGCTTTTCACAGCAAACGCTTGTTCGCAGGGGAAAGAACGGGACTCGTCACGGGTTGGATGTGCTTAAGGAGACACCACTTCAGGATTGCTCCCGTCCAGGAGCAGCTTGAAGTGGCTTCTGCGAAGCTCTGACCACATGATATAACACATGACATATTTACATGCAGTCAGTGGACAGAGACTTTATTGTTTACTTTTCTAATTATACCCACAACATCATAAAAGCCTTTCCTGTATAGATGCACCGAGGGGACGCTTTGAAAGTGTTAAACTAATGCGGGCAGCGGGTATAATGAATATTTCATCATTTTGTTATCTTTCCTTTGGTACTCTTCATTCGGCCGCATTCAACAAGTTCTCGTAGAAAAGGGCTTCAGCAGATGTCAACAATGAATTGTAATACGGAAATGTGTGTTTTACTGCAGCAGTGTCTGGTCGGTGGGGGGTATCTTTGGGCTTGTTTACAGAACGTTTCATATTCCCACAGTGCGTGCATGACCCCAGGGCCTTCTCCCAACCATTCTCATGGACACTTTAGATTTCCTCCGTCCTGCCACTGAAGCCCGTATTGACAGACGCGAAGGGGTCGGGCGTAGGTACGAGTGGAACCGGGCATCCGGCGTCTTCCACTGTGGTGGAAACTGTACCAAGTGGGTGGGCCAGATACTCGAATCCACCACACTCACTCGAAGCAGGGGTCTAATACAACTTTATAGCTGCACGGGGGCGTGCACGTAAGGGGTGGTTGTTCAATTTCCACCGGAGTTCTTTCACATTTTAAAGATACTTGTTATGACTGGATGTGGTGATGGGGACAGATGTGATTTGTAACCCGGAAACGTCATAAATAAAAAGCAGAAATGGGACTAGCGGCACGGTAGCCACCACGGGGGAACTCAGGTTCACACACGGTGCAGCCCCCCCCGCCCCCCAACCACAGTGACGCACGTCAGAAACGCGAACATCTGCGTTTGGGCGGCTTTTCGAACACCAAAAGTCAACAAGGGTGTCAGGGTGCAGCTGGCTGATGCACTTGGAGGCAGTTGCTGGGCCCAGAAACATTAGAAACCAAGAGAGAGGCGTCTGTGTTAAAGTGGAGTGCTTTGGTGATGCAGCGAGTGCGCTCTGATTTGAATGGGCCCCCGTCCAGGCCTGTCGGTGCCCAAACCACTATGTAGTGAAAAATAAAGAGGCATTTGGCTAATGAGTGATTCATGACATGACCTGTGATTTTTTTTTCTTTTCGTTTTGCCAAAGGGGAGTCGGGTCAAATAGAGAAGCCACCAGTCTGTTTCGCTTTGTTCTTAAAATGGAAAATCTAGACATAAAAGTGCAGCCAAACTGGGGGGCGCGGTTCCATTTCTCGGCTGTTTGGCGTTTTTCCTGGTTGATCTAGTTGAGAGGCCGTCTTAAAAGTAGATACTGGTGAAAGAGGACAGGAATGAGTGGAATATGAGGACTTGTTCAACGTTACAAGACACAAAAAGGAGATGCAGTGAGATTAGGAAAGCAGATTCAGAGTGTCTAGCCTGCTGCCATCAGCACCGTGTGTGGGATGCATGTGAGATCAATGAAAGAGGGATATTAAAGCTTCTTCTCTGCATCGGTGTCCAAAAGTCTCTTTTCCTAAACTCGACCGACCCTTTTAAAAATCCAAGCAGCAGCAAACGGACCTGAAGTTGCTCAAATCTCCGTGTTGCTCAAATCTTGTTCATCTTAAATACCAAGGTGGCTGCGGAACGAGAAACTCTGCAGATCCTGCTGCAGGAACATGATGTGGACTTCCCTAGAGAGTTCCGGTTTGTCTATTGAAAGTCATGAAACGGAGAGATACTTATTTGGTAATAATAGCATTGCACTACTAGCCTGCTGACAGGAAGTAGTGGAGCCTATATGGCGTCCAATCACTTTAATATGTCCTTTTTGGCAGGATTAGGACAACAAATGCATATTTTCATCCAGAGTTCTGATCGCATCTCCACTGACAGCCAAGGTCCTTGAATTAAACTCCACTTTTAGCTGTGAGTTGACTCACCCCTCCATGTTTAGCTCCTTCATTTTTAATGCTTTGGATTTATGAATTAATTGTGCCGCCTCTCGGCATTCTCCTTTGATACGTCCTAATGAACGTTTAATGCATGTTTACAGCCGAATGCGCCGCGTTCTGTGGTGAATTGTCCTCCTCTCTGCTTCTGTGAGGCACAGGCAGCATGTTAATAATTCAGTGCTCGGCTCCGTGGCTGTGAGTTTGGTAATGACGAGGAGGAGTAATCTTCCAGGCACGACGCTTTGATGCAGCGCGCGTCGCGAGAAAGTCACAGTTTGTGTCGCAACAAGTTAATAATGGATGTTTTAAGAAGGGCTCTCGAGGAAGGCCTGCCTGTCCTGTCGTGGTTCTTATCATTATTTTAACGTCCCTCCTCACCCGTCGGGGAATGGAACTCGCGTCCACGCTGGCGTCTGACACATTTTTCAGCGTATTACAGCAGCGGCGAGGAGAGACCCCGCGTCCACAGAGGCTCTTGAGCCTTCGGCTCAGACCTTTTCTCGTCTCGCTTTAACACAATTGCGTCTCTTCGCCGCCACCCACAACTCATCGCCTCTGAGAACCCACCAGTCTCTGAGACTGCAGCGGAGGTGTTGGATGAAGACCGCTTGAAAGGAGGAATCTCCTAGCAGAGGTCTCGTTGGCATGGAAACGACCGTCTTTGTGCGCGGGGGCTTCTCTTGTGTGCTTCGGAGGTTTCCCACTGTCCTGTGGTCCGAGAAGGCCTGAGCAGACTTTAGAAATTCGCCAGGCTTGGGTTTCCATTGTGATTTTATTCAGTACTTTGTGGTTGTGCATCCTCATTCTTTCTCAGATATGACCCCACGGAGTGTTCGATGCTTATTTTGGATCAGTGCCCCCTCAAACAGTCGGGAATTCACGCAAAATATCGAGGAAACGCCGATTGAAATTAAGTTGAGTATCAGAAAAAGCCCTGCTTTGGGTGGGCGATTAAAGGGCTCGTGAGGATGGGGGTGCGGAACAATGTCAGCGCTATCTCTTGTTTTAACCGTGTTCCACTGGAAGCGCCTGGAGCCTGTGGGCTTGTGGGAAATGTGCCATAAGTGGATGTCAAGTGATGTTACCAAACAGAAAGATAGTGCATGATACATTTCCTCTTAGAGCTTTCAAAGCTAAATACTTTGGCTCGGCTAAGGTTAATAATAGACCAGACGTTTCCCTCGATGGCTTGGTTGTTACTGGCTTTTCTATTTAGTTTTTTTTAAAAACTTGAATTCAATCAGCAGGAAATTATAGACTCCATCTGTTTATTTGCACGTGGATTTCTTATGGGATAAATATTAATCAAAGCTCAGTGACTTGTTTTTATTTGGCGTTCAGTTTAATTTAGCGGCGCTATATCCTTTCTAATCGATCTCGGTACACGACAGATGCTATCAAACCTGAATTGGGAGGAGGAGGAGGAGAGCGCGGCGCTCGTGCGCGTCGAGTCGCATCGAGCCCAGCTCGCTGGCCCACATTCTGACTTTTGGATAAATTATTTACTGTTTATCCAAATTAAAGTGGGTTGACTCGCGCTTTGGCTCAAAATGTAATTGAATCCGATTCTATCGACAAATTCAAGCGCGCTGAAAAAGCATTTTTGACATAATAAATATATCCTACAGTGTCAGTTTAGTAATGAATTGTTTGGGTGTGATAAAGAATTAGAGGCATTATTGGAATGTGTTACATTGTCATGGTAGGATATCCTCTCTGTGAATTGACCTGGGTGGCTTTCCGCCGGGGACGCAGGCAGCTGGCAGCTTAGCTAAAGTGCCTTTAAATCTATTAGAGGGGATAATCTTCAAGGTAGAGTTCAACAGAAGGAGCCGGCGAACCAGCCTGTCGATTCACTTTCTTTAATTTCTCTCGGACAATCCTTCAGTCCAGTGGAGTCCAGCACGTGGCTGCCAGATGGGTCCTTCATCACCTCCTGAAGGACCAGAGACTTTCAAATAAAAATAATAAAAGATTTGGAGGAAAAAGAGGCCGAACACCCTCTCGTCTGACTTCCTCTGCTGTCGCTGTAATCATAAACATTTGTTGCCCGCTCTACGCCCGCTTATGCCTTCCCAGCTGAGTTATTGGCTCAGGCTCACTTCAAAGTGCGGTCTGCAGAGCTGCAGATAACGCTGCGCATCCCTGAGCACCAGCAGGCTTTCCTTAAGTTGCTGCACAGCCTCTCGACAGAAGGGGCTGCCCCCCCCCGGACGGCACGTTCCAACATGCTGGCCACAACACTTAGCAGGCCGACAGCACGGTGGCACGGGGGTAAAAATATCGCTGCCTTTGAACTCCTGGCAACGTGGTGTCAAGACTGTTGATGTTCTGCCAGTTCGGGGTGGTTTATGATTCCCACCGTACACCCGCCCTTCATATAGTTCTCATGCAGGCCAAATTTGAACGCACCTGAATCATCAGCCTGAGGAAGAACAAGGATGATAAATTGATTTTGCTGCTATTTTAGTTCTCTATATTTTCCTACTTCCTTCAGCACGGCTGAAGCCTGAGCCAGAGTCCACACGCGTTCTGTCCTGTACAACACGGGCTGGGTTCTGGAGAGCGCCGCGATCATCGCCGTTAAGCCTCGCTAGTGTGATGCAGACGGAATCTGTGGAAGAAGACGCTTGAAAAGGTGGGGTTAGAGGAGGAAATGAGGCTGCATTCCAGCGGTGATTTATGAACCGCCTTTCATTCTGTCTGCACCGTCGGCCAGGTTGCAGCTGCTTTCGGACAGATCCTCAACTTAATAACTAAAACAGCACATGTGCAGAAGGCTGGAAAGTGGCAGAGATTCCTCTGGCCAAGAAGCCTTTTGAAAATATGTTGTTGCAGTAGTTTCTACACGGGTCACTGTTATAAAACAGTACCTGCTGTAATCAGCGTCAGCAGCGTGTGAGAACACAGCTAAACTCAGCGTTCCCACCTGTAGCAGGAATTAAAGGCAATCTTCTGAGATTTGGGCCGTGTTTATGCAACATTTTTCTGGAAAGTGAATGTATTCCTTTGACAAAAGCGCGCTCAAGTCACGTCACTGTAGCAATCTCTGCGTACACGTACTCACAGAAGCTCTAGAGAGTAGCAGCATGCATACCAGGGAAGTAGACTCATTTCTAATTTATTTTATGCCGCTGCAGAAGTGGCTGAGTGTTATTTTGCACATGCAAAGCTGGGCGTTACAGCCATGGACAAAGGACTGCTGTGAGTCATAGTGAGTCCATAGTTTTCACTTTTATGTGACGGTGTCGGAGTCTCGTGAGGCCATAGATTGCAAATTTTGCCTTTTTATGCAACAAATTGTCACGTAAAGATGTAAATCATTGGAACTCATCGGGCATGCTGCAGCCAAATTCCATTCCAACGTGTGCTACTCTGCTTTATGGTTGTGTTTAAACTACCCTCAAGTTGCCTCAGACTCCTGCTCTGGGTTAGAGAGGACATCAAATCAGGATAACATCTGTGATTTTGTTCATTGAACGCGGTTGCGTAACCCAGTGGTTGTCTCATATTTGGGCCAGAAAGGAGTCCAGCTAAACGGGGGCCAGGACACGCAGCACTCGCATTCCTCCGGGCGCAGTCAGACGGTGCGTTTACGCTACCTGCGCCCCGTCTTCTCCTGTTTGGATCCGCAGCTCAGATACATATTTGTCAGAAGATGGCAGTTTGATGTTGTCTTGTTTCATAACACAAGTGGTGGAAGATGAAACAGAGCAGGACAATATTCAATTATCCTCATGTTGTGGCGTGCTCCTCTTTATCTAAAAACGATCTTGTCACAGATGATCTGCTACACCCCTCCCCCCCCCCTCCACTACATCTGGAGCTTTGCAAAGGTCTCTCCGTACCACATCATTACACAACGAAGAGGCTTGATTTTCGCAGCCCTCCTGCCGATAAAGCCCGTAAGAATGCTCGATTGTTCGGCCTTTGCGTTTGTCTCACGGTTATCGGATGTCAAACAGCTGGACGGCCCGTCTGGGCATCTGCTCATTTCCCAGAAGTTAAGGTCCGTATCCAGTTTTGTTTGCGTCAAAACTCTGGAATCCCATTTTCTCCACCGCCAGCCTCTTAATGCAGCGGAATGGTCCAGTCTGGTGAGGCAAATCACGCTTCCAGGCTGCTTCTCCAACCAATAATCCCGTCTCCCATGTCTGAATACACTTTTCTGTATATTAACCTCTTCATTGACAAATGATACCCTTGGGTACAAAATAAGCCATCCTCTTTGTGGTGTTCTCTGCAGTCCTGATTGAATGTTGAGAGTTTTAACAGTTGAACATATGGATTGGTTTAGGAGGATTATAGCTGCTGTGAGACTTGGATTTCTCCTGTCCTCCCTGAACATAATAATAAGAACGCGAAGCCTGTGAAAGCCATTTTTTAATGCATCGGATACACGATCAGCATTTTCACCGCAGTAATACGTCGAATGGGCTGACAGTGCAATTTAGATGAGGATTAAGGAAAGCGGCATAGCTGGAACCCCAATATTGTGAGCACAAAAAGATAAAATAATTGCTTTGACACCAAAGGGCAGTAAATCCGGGTTCTACTGCACTGCAAGGGCAGAATACATTTCTTTGTGGAGAGAGTTAGAAAACAAGTTTTTGCTGTTGCAATACCGTTTGAGATAAAGTGATAGGCTGTCAAAGGCCTCATTATTTAAAAGGTGCCCCTCTCTGGCCCGGCTTGGCAGCAGCCTCCAGTTAACTTCCTGTCAGACAACACAGGAAGGGCTGACGCACCAGAGGTGGTGACTCACTGATGCAGGTGTTGCATCCCCAGCCAGGTTTGTAAGATGAAGGTTGTTTTTTGGCAGACCCATGAAGAGCAGATGAGTGTCCTGTCTAGTTCCTGAGGCCACGTGGTAAATTCCCAGCGACCTCACCAAGCTGCCATGGCTTTTCCGCCGTCTCCTCTCGCGATCCATATGGCTCGTTGGCCTGTTAACCCTTGGAAGACCTGTGAGGTAGATGCACTGACAGGCTTTTCTCTCTTTGTTTGCAGAAAGATTCGGCCCTTAGAGTGGCACCGGGAGCTGAGAAGACCGATTGTGGCCTCAACAAAGACGGACAGATAGAACTGTGAGTAAACACTGCAACCATGTGGGCTTGGCTATGTATTATTTCTCTTGATTCAGCTTCTGTAGGCCTACGCACTGGTTAGATCAGTAGGGTTTCTTGTCTTAGAAGCAGACATGTATGTCAGGGATAAAAAAAAATTCTTTGGTGTAATGTTTCATTTATCAGGTTCTTTGCAAATCTTTAACTAACATGGTAGCACAACTAGCATGTTTCGCTAATCCCCTTAATCCTGCAGTGAACCCTGTCAAATATTTAAGACATCGCTGTGCCATCTTTGCTTATTGTAGCTTGTGTTATTTCAGGCGCAATACCCATGATATTAATGTCACCTCAGTGTTACTGTTCTTTCCTTCGTTGGGGTTCATGTAACCTTTTGTTCGCCTTCTCGATTACCACTGTTTCATGACAAAGCGAAAACATCCTCCCGAATATTCAGTGTCGTTTAAAGGGGATATCTAAGCTAAAGTTCAGCAAGGGAAATGGAAAAGATATCCCAGTGGGAGGGACGTGAGCAAAAGCTTCAACTTGCTTATCTATATCCTTAGAGTTGATGTTTTCTATGATGCCTTTAATGCTCCTCGACACTGTGGGAATTTGTCTCTAAAGCCGTCAACGAGACGGTCTTGAATATTTCATCATGTTGGCACGTGCAGGTGAATTAAAGGTAAAGCGATAGCACGTAGCAGCGCCGCTGCTGCATTTTTAAGGCGCTGGCTCGAGTGTCAAAATGTTAACATTGTCTCCTGTAAACTGTTAAATGAGTCTCGATATCGACATGAGGGTTGAATAATTGGCAATGATGGTGATGGATGCATGATTTGGAAAACAAATATGGATCACCATCACTATTCCAGGTATGAAATGTAATTCCTATATTTTGAAGTAATACCCCAAGGCGTAACCTGGCTCTGTTCACAGATCCTTTCAGCACTCCACCTGCTTCTTAAACACACTTTCAGAGGAGACTAAGGATTTAATAATCGCCCGTGTCACCACGTCATCACCACTCACCTGTAAATAATTCAGAACACCTTCTGCCCAAGAGAATATCAGACAGTTCACTTCGTGAAAGGTACAAAAGCACATAGGAATGTGGCCAATAATCAGGAAGTTTAAGGTCATAGTTTAAAATGATAATGATTAGTTTCAACTCCAAATAAACATGAGAAAAGGATATGATCATTTATGAGGTTAAGAGGTCAATGCTGTGTTATGTAATATTGCATTATGACCTGAGGAAATCAGATATTGTGTTTGGGTGGTTTTTTGAACCATAACATGGGTGTGGACGTGCGTATGCAGGGTGTGGTTAATATGTGGTTGCTCACACCTCAGAGATCTTGTTGAAAACAGGGAATGGCTTTGTGTCAGGGCAACATAAACTTCTTCCAATGTATATTTGACTCTGCTTCTCTTAACCTTACACATTAAATAGATATACATATGAAATGTCTGAAGCAATGCTAAATTCCGTGGTTGTTGCAGCCGGCTCTGAGTTTTCAGTCTTTGGCCGCTAGAGGGCAGCGCAGTCAGTGGATCTGCCCTGTCTACATCTATGATTTCAAATGTCTTTTATTATATAGAATAAATATCAGTGAAGTTATTGAAAGGCGTGTTTTTTTAGGCTTTATACAGAAGGATACAAGCTGACACTGGTGATTTTTATTTCAAAAGTGCGCAGTCGGAGGAATTGCTGAGTGACAAACTACTACAAAGTAGTAAGCCTTATATGTTCTATATATATATATTTTAATTACACACTTATTCTTTAGTATATAATGGTTTAGCATATAATGGTGATGCATTGATGCTGTGAAGGTACGGTTCCAATGGGCTGCTTTGACCTCTGCTTCAGTTGCTGCCTTCGATCGTTTATTTATTTGTTTTAGAGATAATAAAGATGGCCGTTTGCCTCTAAAATTGCCATGAAGATGGTCAATGTCGTGCCGTCCTCCCCTCAAAACTGTTTGTCCAGAATTTCGAATGCCTTTATCAATACTAATAGTGTTATCTCATCTAACAGACCTACTGGGATTTGATGCCACCTATTTATTTTATCCTACGTAAGCCGTGTCATTCGGCCCCGAATCCCCGCCGCTGTGCACTGAATCTGCTTTAGGATCGATACCGAAGCTGTAAGCCGACACTTTGCAAAAAGCAAAATTCATAATTAATGACCGAGATATCCTTTCTTCCTTCCTTCTCTTTTCGAACCTGTGTGGAAAATAATAGATATGTAAATGTCGAGTCATCTCTATAATGTTTGTGCTTCATTTGCCGTGACAAAGGGTGTTTGTGTTAGTGCAACACTTTGTCCTTCGGTGCTACCGTCCTCTGTGTTTTTCTGCAGATGTGCTCATTTTCCACGTAGTTGGCAGCTCAATGTTTTAGAAAATCTGTGGTGCAGTGAATCTCAAGCAGGTGTCACCTTTAGCACCGCTGGTATCTGCACATCAACATTGTTCATTGAACAACGCAACTTTCTGTCACGAATTATTGCTTCTTCACCGCTTCGTTTCCATTCTCTGCTGCAATAAATGAAGGAGACGCTGTTCAAAATAAAGTCGGCTCATATTCAAGGACTTCCGTCCATTTATTTAGGAAGCGCATCTAATAATGGGTTGTTTTTTCCTACTTTGCTGTAGATGAAAGTGCATGTGATGCAGTCTGAATTCAAAAATGTTTTGTTTTTCCTCCACATAGTTGCTCTTAATGATGCAACCTGATCGGTTGTTAATCTTTATTAAGTCAATGCGCTCGAAAGAAGCAGGTGTGGAGAAATCCAGTTCTGTAAAGTCTATTATCCAGGAACAATAACTGCCATTATTTCTGAGCAATAAGTAACAAACTGCTGCTGTTCCTTTAAGAGGAAGACACTAATATAGAGTTCACAGTCAACCTGTCTTTGATTTGCCGTCGTTACTCTCTCCTCAAGGCCTCGAGGTTTCATCGGCGCTGGTAACTATTAGCTTCTGTGCTCGATAACGGTCGTGTGGCTCGGCGCTGTGCAGCATTTGAGATGAGTTGATGTGTAATCTCAGCCTGGCAATGAAACAACCTGCACTTTAATTCCAGAGGCTTTACCCAGTATCAACCACAGACCTGCAGATATCACTCATCGTAGGAGCTCCATAGCTGCGTGTATCATCCTATTCTATTGTTATTGGGTTTAAATATCTGTATCTTCATCCTTCAGAAACTTCCAAGTTTCACCAATTTTCATAATGCGTCTTCACGGCACTGACTGATGATCACCATGACACTCCTGTCTGCTCCGCTCTTATCTCCTAAATGCCTACAATGGGCCCCTCCCCCACCGCCTCCACCCTGTGTTCTGCTACACGGTTCCTCTGGTGCATGCAGAGTGGCTTGGATTTCTTAGAATAATCTCTCCTCTGCTTCCTCAATAACCAGGAAGTTCAGTGTCATATGAGGGACGCACTTTTTATCGGCAAGTTGGAGGAACCCGGTCTGAGTGGTTTACTCCCGGGGTGGCTGGAGGTGGTGTGTGTGTCTGTGTGCATGCGCGCGTGTGTGTAGGGTGGTGTATAGTTGTGGCAGCAGCATTAGCGGGGATAGCATCCTCGTTGCACAGCAGCCGAAGGAGTGGAGAGAAAAATGGGTGGAAATTGATAGTCTTGGTGGCATGTGATGCATCCTGGGTATTATTTTCAGCATCAGAGGAAAGTGTTTTGTGGATGGGAGTGTTTTCACAAGGGGAGGTGTGTGCTGTTCAGAGAAAGTACAGCATAGGGAGGGGAATAAGTGGGAAGCAATCAAGAGTGAAGTGGACCTGAAAAATGTGCTCAGTGGTGCATGTTTGCGTGGATCGAGGTGAGGATCAGTATTTGTGTTGCGTTAACAGCAGGTGAAGTCGGTCTGCTCTCGTTGATGGAGTACCTGTGGCTCAGCACCATGTGGAATACATCACAGAAGAGGAATCGGCTGTGAGGACTCGGGGAATCGCAGCAAAGACCAGGAAGTGGCTTCAGCTTGCAGACCAGTCTGGGTTTTTTTTCCCCCTGCCCGTCCCCGCGTCTTCTAACCCGTCTCGGTACATTAATGAGCAAGTCGATGTGCGGCTGTGGCTGCAGCATCATCTCCTCTCTGATGAAGAGACTCGGCTGCGCCGTGTGCTGCTCAGATCTTTTCTCCAGCCACACTTCAGAGCAGCTGCAGCGGCTGGCCGCCGGCTGCCCTCCTCAGCCAAAGGTAACGCCGCCACGGTCCCATCTGTGCCCTCTGTTAAATGGGTTTTGTGAGATTATTCCAGGAACCCTCGGGTCATGTGCCGTGCAGGAAGTATTTGGCCACATGCAGAACCCAGTTTTATTTATAATCTTTACTCTGCAACAGTACAGTTGACATCAAATCACACCCTCTCCCTGTGTGTAAAATGACTTCGTGGCTTTGTAAATAAATGGCGCATTTAAAGCTAAAACTATATCTGATAACTTTTGAAGGCTGTCACATTATATTACCAGTGATTGAGATAAGCTAATTAGCAGTAGCCAGTCTAACTGGAGAAAAGCCCAGGGGAATCGGCGACGACGTTGTTTAAGACTTTTTAAGAATCAGCGTTTTTTTTTTGCCGTAACACCGGTGTCACTGTCATGGCTCCAAGGGTCCCTGTTTCTCTCTCATGTACATGGTTTTCATAGCAGCCCTGCCATTGAGTTTAGGCCATTTCTGTTGAACTAGCAGCTTTCAAAGTGTTTTTTTTTTCTTGTTACTCTTTGTTTGCAGTATAGAACCCAATGACCTTTGGGTTTTCGCTGCGTTATCTCAGGGCACCCCAGAATAGGTCCATTCACAGCTTCCGCATTGAATTGAAGAAACGGAGGTTTGCGCAACTACAGTGCATTCATAAAATTTGCAGATTGGGTAGAAATCCTGTAGAATTGATGTGCTGAATGAGGATCCGCTGCCACGTTGTGCCGACAGACATTTCTCCAGTGTTTCTACGCACTCTGGCGCTGTTCTATTAAAGGCCACATCGGTGTGATTTATCGTTGCTATTTGAGGTTGTGCGGCTCGGTCCTGTATTTTTATACCCGTATTCTCAGCAGGGTTTATGTGCTATCTGTTTCCTGTAGCCTTAATATGATGGAGCCACTTCTATGGCCGCTCTCATCATTGGCGTCGCTCTTTCTCACATCCACGGGAATCGTTACTTTAAAACCACTCGTCTCTCAGACTTTAGCCATGAACAACTATTCTCATGAAATGGTAAATGTTGGATCACCCAGTTTAACCATAACCCAGTCTTTGTGGCACATCTGTGTTGTAGCGTTGCCATGGGATTGTTTAATGTACATTGTTTAATGTGACGTACGTGTCTTGATCAGGTTTAATGCTGCACATCTTCCAATGGATATTGTTGGTGCCTGTCCTCAGACTGTCGTCATGTCGCCTTTTAAGCAATTTTCATAAGAGCAGAGTAAAGAGGGAAGCTGCAGTGATTATTAAACCAGATTCGTGTGTAATAACCCTCTAAATTACAAGAGAATATCTGAGTTTCTGTTTCTGCACCACCCAATTCACACCTGGCGAAACCCAAACAGGCTATTTTTGCTCCCTTATCTCTTCCAGGACTGAGAATAAGGATTTATAACTGACAGACGTGATATCTCCCAACGTTTTATTCACCTCGAGATTCCATCTCCTCACGTCTGAGTATTCAGGAAACGCCAATTGAAAGCTTCAATTCTCATGCATGTACCAGCCGACGTGCAGAAATCCTTTTCTGTCTGTTTCTAAGGGTTTTAGTCAGGAAATGGTGGGCATTAATCAAAGCTGGGTTGAATTTGCACTGCTTCATCAGTGCTCCCGAGTGTTGAAGCAACAAACACTTTTCATGCTGCGTTTGGGAAATACGGCACAGAACCCCGGCCGGTTCTGGTAAAAGGCTGAGACAACTCCTGCTATTCATAGCCTTCCTCTTCTGAGCTGGTAGCAATGAACCGACGGTCCCGAGAGGGGCTGTGCAATCCGAGATAGGTCTAATGCTTCCCACCACCACACCGGGACTGTGCAGCAGAGACGGAGAGAAGCCTCACAAAAGGGACGGTGACTTTTCCTTCAAGGTCAAAGCAAATGGTTTTCCCTGAGACAGATAAACGATGTGAGCCTTCCGAAAATATTTTCTCATCTTGCACGCGGTGCGTCGAGGAGATATGGAATAGCAGCCTGCATAGCTGATCCATAATTTGTCACAGTTAAGATTAGCATGAAACCTCATGCGGGTATTTTAAAAGCCCATTGGCATCTTTTAAAAGCTAAATTAACCCAGATTATTTTCAACAGACAGAAAAACAATTCTCCACGGTTATACAAGAGGCACATCCCTCTTGTGTTATTGTAGAAATTGAGAAAACCAAAGTAAATAAATCAATTTTGAATGAATTTATGCAGTTTACTTAATGACCATCATATTGACGTGACCCCCCCAGTGCCTGCCAGTAAACCTTTCATACCTGCTCTGGAGAACAAGGGCGATCTGAGCATGAAAACTCCGGGTTTTTTTTCTGGTATTTCTGAGCCTGTGCTCGATTATGTATTCAGTGAGATTCTCTGTGTATCACAGTGTCTGAAACATCATAGTTGAGTTTTAAAGAAAGCAAAAATGTGTTGATAAAATGTGCCTGTAGCTGCCATTAAAGGCTTGAAACGTGCAGTGCTTTGGAACAGACTCCTGCATTGACTCATCCAGATCACCATCACTGCGGAGTACACAAGTTTAGATAATTGCTCCTGCTTCTATTACATTTAAGCCCTGCTTGGTTTCCAGTTTGACAGATTGGACTTTATTCATTGGCTTTGTTGGAGGCTGGAACACGAGTCGCTCTCAAGGCCTTTCTGGCCGTCCGAAGCTGTGTGATCTGAAGCCAAACACAATCACTCCTACCCTTTTCCTCGTGTGCTGCTGAGCGCTAATAAATGCGGTCCAAGATTCACCAAAGGATGGCTCATCCCAGCTTTAATTAAAGAAAATAAGTGTAGCGTATATGTTAACGTATTCTGTTATTTACCTTTTCTATAGGTTTTGTTCATGATTGCTCACTGGTTTCTTCTGTTCTGTTGTCTTCTCACAGAATGCCAAGCCCTTCTCATCATCAGACAGCCTAGCGAAGGTCCAGGAGGTAGCAAGCTGGCTTTTGGAAATGAACCAGGATCTGCTGTCGGGGGGCAGCAGCAGCAGGCGGAGTCGGGCACCGGGGGGTCCGGCCGTGCGAGGTAACGCCTCGTCCACAGCCCGGGCGCCTCAGCAGGCGGCAGACGAGGGCGATGAGGATGAGCACATGAACCGGGTGGTGGAGGAGGAAGAGCAGCTGCAGCAGAGGGTGAGAGCGTCCCGCGGTGAAACTAGCGTTGATATGTGCAGGAAGGCTGCAAACAAGCAGTTTTAGCTAGCTGTGGTTTAACATGCTCCTCTGAGCTCTTGTGTTTCTGATCCTGGGTTTTTGCAGCCGGAGGCCTCACAGGTGGAGAGCCAAGGAGAAGCACCATGGGCAGAGAGCGGTCGGGGAGGTGATGAAGGCGAAGGAGAGGAAGAAGGCCCTCAAAATGAAGTGAACGGGTGTGAGAAAGGTGCCCGGTGGATGTGGGGGACAGGACAGAGGCGGCTGCGGGGACAGTCCCTGGCTGAGGAAGAGGAGGAGGAGGAGGAGGAGGGGGAAGAGAACAACAACAGCAGCAGCCATCAAGAGGACGACGAGACGGAGGAGAGGACTGAGGGCGGGGATGAGCGGGGAAGAGAGGATGAGGGAGAGGGAGAGGGAGAGGAGGAAGAAGAAGGGGACGATGACGAGGAGGAGATGGACCAAGACAGTGATGAGTTTGAACACTCAGCTGAGAGTGGGAGGGAGGAGGAAGACGAGGAAGGAGAAGGGGAGGAAGGGCTGCGGTCTCCCTCTCTCAGGAACAATGTCTCTACACCCAACAACAACCTGGACTCCAGTTCTACACACCAAAGCTCTTCAAACAAGAAGGTAAGCACAGCTGGTGTTTGCATAATAGTTTTTTATTGGAATAGCTCCATTTTTAAGCGGATAATCCACAGACCAACAGTTCACCATCAGGTCACAGGTGGCAGTGATCATTTTTGCAGCTCAGGTGCTCTTGTGAGGATAACACGAGCAAATAAAAGCGCATGTGCTCACCTGGATGCTGCTAGAATTAGCTCAAAGGGCGACTAATGCCAACGTACGGCATACACGAAACAACAGCCCCCTCTTCTGGCGAAAACCAGCTACTGCAGCTTCAACAGTCGAATCAAACCTGCCCAACTGATTTACATTTTCTACATTTCCAATACAGCAAATGAGATGATCAGAGAAGCCTCTAATGACTTAAATGCATGACAGCCTCATTCCCATGTCTTCATTTAAAATGTCAGAGTGATTGCTTCTCTCTAAAATTAGTTTAATTCTTAGTGATGGCTTTCGCTGAAGGAGCAGGATTGTTGCCTTTGTGCCACACATCCATCCCAGCGTGTGCTCACAGCAAGTACTGTCATTATACTATTTTAGCAGGATTATGTGCTTTATGATTATGATTACATTATGATTCCCACATTCTCGCCGCTCGGTGTGGTTTCTGCTGTGAGAGACAGAAGTGCTTCATGCCCAAAAGTCGTTTATCTCTTTCCTCGTCAGTATTGCGTGTGGTTCAAAAGAATAATGTAGCGCAGCACTGACAGTTGTGCGTCCGTCAGGTTGGTGGGGAATTAGTGCCCGTCGAGATGTTCTCAGAACAGTGTTGACGATGGCAAAAGCTACTAGGAAAGTTTCTATCACTTCACTTTATAAGTATTGATATTTTCACCGTCATATTTTTTGCAGCCGATTGAACAAAAGTCTGTCAGCAGATATCGGGGCTGAAATTCTCTTCTGCGTATCTAGAAGTAGAACCTTTTTCAGGCTCCTGTCAGCAACTTTCAATATCATGTTTGCCAATAAATGAAGCCAAGAGAAGACGTGCTGTCAGCAAGAATACGTCTAAAATGTGTTTAGTTGGTCAACAGTGCCAGGGTCTAACAGACACGACCCAGGACCTCAGACGTGATCCACCCATCAGCAGGGCAGTCGCTCGCCACCGTTCTGCCTCTCCACATGTATCCAAACAGTCGGCATCTCGGCAGCGATTAGGTTTAATTACTGCTGAGGAAGACAGTTTGTCTCCGTCTCCATTAACCGGCACAGCTGTTTCCTGTCTCGCGGACCCGATGTGGCTCCGCAGGAACGAGGGCATCATCTCCTTCCACATCATCCTATATCGACCTAAATATAGGTCTGAATTTGCTCTCTCCTGTCTGTCGCCATGTCGGACAGCTGTCAGCAGGGGCCAGCTGGCCTCCGTGTCCACTGTGCACATGTCATTCCGCCATGGATTTAGCTGCAGCTACAGCAGGAGAAAGTGAAAGCGAGACGTGTAAAACCTAACGATGAATCGTGCTTTTCGGAAGTCGACCCGCAAGTATGTCACATTTAGAGCGGATCTCGGTGTAGAGGAAGTGGCAACGCCGTCAGAGCAAAGGCGCAATGAAAATGAATAATTCAACAGTTTACTTGATCATCCAGTCTTACACATAACCCAGATTTCCTCGGATGAATCATTGCAGTCAGAGCTATTGTCGTTCAGGTTTAGTCTTCGAAGGAGACTCTGAAGACTCTTTAAGGCTTTTCTACATCAGACTTTGTTCCACTGCTCTGTAATTAAAGGTGGCTTCCAGGTTCGCTTTGCAATCATCCAAGATCAGGAGTCCTATTCATGCTCTCCCAGGTCTTATGATTACTGTCTTTGCCTCTATGCCATCTGCATTTTGACAGCTTCAGCATGCGCGGGTCAGATGAGGGTTGTAGCAGAGCGTCGGCCTCCTCATTTGGGCCAAGAATGTGTCAGAACATGTGCTGTTAGCCGATATTGTTCCTGAACCATATGCGAGGCAGAAGTACGAACACAAATAGCTACACGTGTGAGGGGCTTGTGTGGCAGCAACGAGCTGAAGACTCATTACGTGTCATCCAGCCTTCGATGCGCCTTGTACCGCATTCCACTGAGGAGATTGTGTTCCCGCTTTCCAGGTGCCCAGGCTCGGATCACAGGAATTAGCTTAGCTTCATCTGCTCATCTTACGTTAGCGTAACTTTCTGATCCCGGTCCGATGAGCTGATTCCCAGAGTATAACCTTATAAACGTGTAAGGTAAAGATAATACTGATTGTGGGGATTTCACTTTTTCTGAAACCCACAGAACTGCCCCCCCGTCCATGTTGGAAGGGGGTGAGAACTGATTAATTTATCCAGTATTTGACAATTTGATGCATCAATTCTTGTTTTGTTTTTACCATTCCTACAGTTATTTATTTATTTTTTTAGCAAAGAAAATGCAGCTTGTTTATTGTAGGTGGCTTCTCCCACACACTGTGTCACACAGGCAGAGACGAGCCACAAAAGACTCGTGTTCTCATCTTCCCACACCCGTCCACCGGCCGGATTAATTGATTTCTAAAGTAAAATCTTATGTTATTCCTAAGAAAAAGGACTCTATTTCTTAAATGTATTTCTCTTGAGCAGTGCAACGGGACACATGTGATATCCACATGCAATCCGTGCTTGGCCTGTCCTATTATACAGGTTGACTGATTTTTCTCCTTAGATTAGAAAGAATCTTAGAAAGATTAAATAGCCAATCATTAGGTTGTTGTTCCAGTCTCTGCCACCAGGTGGAAGCACAATTTAAGAATGATCTCGCTCAGCCACAGGTTGTGGAGAGCTTCTGGCCAACGTGCTCACACTGCATTACAGGCTATACCTACTGCATAACAACCAGTTTTTATTTTTTCCCCACCTTTTAAAAAAAATAAATAAATAAGAAAAGAAAATCCACTGCTCTGAGAGGCATGAGGCAGCTCCTTCTGGTGGTCACCTTCCTTTGTAGCTACACATGCCAAAAAGGTACATATTTAGACTCTTTTTTTAAGTCACCACAGTGGACAATTAAACGTGTGCATGCGTGCTTCACATGTGAAACTGAAGGATGGTGTGACTGCGCCACAGCTTGTGTATGTCAATATCATCTGCCAGCCGACTGTCTGCCTCTTGTGTTGGGGCCCTCGGTCTACGCCGACAGATGTACCGGCACTGTAATCCTCCTCAAACAATAGCGGACGTGAGAACAGAAGAGAGGCTAAGCCATGTGATCAGACACGGCCTCTTGGTCTGCGTATGATTGTTGGCTCATTTAGAACTCTGCATAAATGTGCATAATTTTGCTTTGTGTGGCATTCATGCGGCATCCTTGGCCTGTCCTACAGTATCACCGTATGGCTGGTGCTCTTTCATGCTAGCTGGCCCTTAAACTGACCTCGTTGGTCCTTGCGTCGAGTGAATCCCGGTTTAAAACGCATGCGTCACGCATACTGAGCTGCTGCAGTGTCGTCTCTTGAAATATCCCCGGCCTCTTCGCTGACACAGGGTGTCTGACATTGCCAAACACCTTCGGTTCACCGAAGACTCAGAAGGTCAGCGGCTCCGCCACCGTTACGACGGGATAAACCAAAACTTTACTCAGCAAGTTGGGACCAACAGAAGAGGGTCAGAGTCTGACCGCAGCGAGGACGCTCCACAGACATGTGCGCTACGTTGGACGGCTGCTGGTTGGCATTCCACCTCGTGGGGGGGGGGGGGGGGGGGGGCAGAGTGGGGAGCAGATTCCGCAGTGGCCGTCTGAGGGAAGCACCGACTGATTTGGTCTAACCTGCTCTCAGGGCCTAAATAACAGCTGCTCCGCCTGGCTGTGGCGCAACACTGATGTCACACTCTGAAGATATTTTAAAGGGTGATACTCAGCAGGGAGGCGACTCATGAGTAGATGGGCGAGGAGGCGCAGCGAGGAGAGCGTCGATACATCCGCTAAAGGAAGAAACGGTATCGGCTCACGGCAGCCGTCGCCTGACATTTACCCCGGGTAATGATACAGTAGAGGGGCTGCTCTGCGATGCTGCGGCATTGCCCCATCACGCGTTTTTCCTCATCTGGCGCTCGGAGAAAGATGCCAACTGCCGTCTGCGGGAAGGAGACGCCGCAGGTTCCGCCGGAGAACCCGCCGGCCGACGCCAAGGGCGTCGCCAAGGAACCGCTACCTCCTCAAAAGGTTCTCAAGATTTTTAGCATCAACATCATCGCGCAGGGTCTGCCGTTCTGCCGCAGGCGGGTGAGTACCGCGCCCTGTCGGGCCATTGCCTTTCCCCCAGCGTTTCCCCGCAGAAGTGGGCAAATGTCAAAGGTCATCCTGCAGACGCGGGTAGGTTTAGCGCTGTCGTACGATCAAGCTATTCCCGTGGGAAATATCATCTTCAGTATCTTAATTTGTGCTTTTTTCTCTCTCTTGTCATGCGGGTTCGGCCTCATCACGGCAGAAACTGTCACCTCGCCGTCGTGCTGCCTTCCGTGCATTTGCTTGTTTCTAATAAATATACTTAATATACCAACTCAACAGGGCGACGCCACAGGAGGTGCAACGCTACACTCATTCCATTTGAAGGCCCTTATTATGTTGACGGTGTGTTTAAGTACGCTTCTGGATGGTGTGTTTCCTACACTCGCTCACCCACATTTCTGAAAACAAACAAAAACATGAAGGATAATAAATTAATTTAAATTCAAACATCAAAAAAAGAAGCCAAATGGGCTTTTACTCCTTCCCCACGTAAAAGCCTCCCACTACGGGACCCTGCCTCGTGACCCCAGGGGTAGTTTTGTTTTAATTACTGCCACTTATGCACTACTTTCATAAGAGGCATTGATTTGAGGTGGGAGCACAGCGGAGGGTTTCATTAGTTCACCCACCCACGAGTTTAAAAATATCCAGCGAAATATTTGTTGCAGGGCGAGGCCGCGCCGATTTTTAAAAGCTGTTGGGTTTCGCCTCAGTTGAAAATAATGTCATGCATCATCCTTAATTATATCCGTACTTTTAAAGTGCAACCCCCCACTGCATGACTGTGCACACCACATGTTCAGAGACTCTGACTCATTTTATCTACTTGGTTATAAATGCACCACCCCAGAACAGGAACACCATTTTGAGGAAATGCAGCTCTTCTGAGTTTAAGGTATTGAAGCGATTTGATCATTTGGCCACTTGCGGTTGTTTGTCATGTTTTTGTAGGGTAAGTTTGACTGGAGAGCTCTGTGGGGTCTGGTTATGGCTGGTGGTCCATCCAGAGCAGGATGTCATGTAGATTCAGCTGTCTTCACTGAATAGCATAGCTGGGATTTCCGGGGCTCTCTGGGCAACCTCAGTTGCCTGGAGCCGCATCTCTGTAGGAAGACATTGTATTGTAAAATAATTTGTATGCTTCCTCTTTCCTGTTGATGCTTATATCGCTTAACTGTCCCCTTTTCTCTCCTCTCTCCCTGTTGGATTCCACCATTGTTTGGGTATAAACAGAACTGTATAGAAGACACTTCTGTTTCTTAATGTGTGACCTATAGTGTTCAAGCCATGCTAATTAAAACAGACCCGGGTTAAATTCCAACTAAAAACGTGCCCAGGAGAGGCCTCCGTATTCCCTGGAGCTAGAAAGGGCATCCTTCTCCCGCAGGAAATGACAGATCGTGTTATACATCGTACATTAACAGTGGGCCGTATTGGTTTGCGGGGGCGGCGGGCCTCGGGTAAGGTGATCTGGACGTGCCCATCGCAGCTATGAACAGCTAACGGAAAGATGCATCTGCTGTGTGAGCAGGTGTGACAGTTGGGCGGGATTATCAGAGGGATGTAAACCTTTGCATTTCGTTTTAGGCCCCATCTTGTTCGGAAGCCGTCAGTTCGTCCAGTCCAGACCAGTCAACACAACAGCTATGCTAACAGCGAGGGGCCAGTGGTCCACATAAACCACATATTAGCCACCTCGGGTTTAAACAAGCAGAAGCGATGCTAATTTCTGCAGCTTTTGGCCATGGGCACAAACGTTGGACCCCATGTCAATGATGCTGTTTTAGTTTAGAACCTTATATTGCTGACAAGTTCTCTGTGATGCTGCTCTTGGCTTTACCTTTAATGACCCCGTTTGAACGCACCCCTCTCTCTTCGCCCTAAAGTAATGGCCGCTCTGCGATACACTGCCGGGGGTTAGATTCCGTTGCCCTTGAGCTCCAAATAACACGGAGGGAAGGAAGGTATCTGCCATTGGCTATTCTGAGAAGCGGTCCCATTCCAGGGAGCACATGGATTCAGCCAGTAAGCTAAACAACACCTCCATTCGGCTGCAGAAATATAGTGTATGTTTACCCGTGAGTTCATTAGAGAGTGTGCAGCCCCCACTAAGAAAATTACTGAATTATAGATGATCATCCAGCTCTGTCTACAAGCAGTTTGAGACGTGCTTTACTGCTCACACACCCCATCGGCGGTAGTAAACACTTCATTATTTTCACTATGCTGCTTTCACAACCTAAACATGCAGCTGTATATGTGAGCTAGTAATGTGTGTTACCTTTATGCAGGGTGTTTCTCTACATTTTGACAATGCGTGTGAGCTATGAACTTGAACCTGATCGAAATGCCTCTCAAAGTTCAAACTCCGGGTTTGCTGTATAGCCTAGCACGCGTATTTGCCTGCAGGATAGATGGCACCAGATAGCGATAAGCCCCCCCACCTGCCTCGGAGCTGCTTGAAAGCTCTGACATTTCCTTTTACTTCCAGATGCAGCGTGAGCCGCATGAGAGACGACGCCTCTATGGGCAGGTTTCACAGCTCCTAAACTTTTGTCATTGATAAAAGACTTCACAAAGCTAAAGGGGATCTTTTCAAACCTTTTATCTGTCAACTCCCACCTTGCGCCTACATTTTCCTATTTATAACTGAACGCATGTGACAGGATGTTAAAGCATTGAAATTGCGAACAGCGACGTCTAGTGGCTACATAATGCAACAGCAGTTCATTGCTAAGGCTAAAGCGCAACACAATTGACTTTGTATTCTTTAAGAAATAGATTGGTTAAAACATGTTAACGACAAAGAGGGAGATGGACGTGTGGGCGCCGCGCGTCCAGTACGGTTGTGTGTCCAGCACGTGGGGGGGAGGCGGCTTCACATTTGTCAGTGCTGACCTTCAATGACGCACTTGTGCCTTTGACAGGGCCTAGTTCGCTATAATCTGCTCATCAATGACGGTCAGTGAAGGCATAGCTGACTGGCTAAAAGTGAAGCGCCTGTCTGCATATTTTGCCTAATCTGCGCATGAACCCTGTCTGACTGATGGTGGGTGGTCTCGCAGCATTTTACACGTACATGGAATGCCTGCCGTATTGTCTGGACCCTGACTCCATCACAGCACCGCAAACCTTGGGTCAAAGTAAAGATTAATAAGACAACAGGCGGCGGAGTTAATGTGGGTTTAGGGTGGGTCGGGATTGCCCGCTGTCGTTCTGTTGGTCCTAGTGTCGCCATGGTGTCATAACGTCATGGTTGGAATGCTATGACAACTATAGTCTCATATTTTACATTCTAATGTGTGAACACAGTGCATTCAAATTTGAAAGGGAAAATACAGGAAACGAGTATTCTTACTCCTCAGTGGAACAATATCCACATATTCTTTTGATAAAGAGGATTATTGTCACGTGCATTTAAAAACTCAATGCTTTTTAGGCAGCTTTGTCTAAATTGACCTGAAACCTTGAACTTACAGCATCTCCTTTCGGTGTTAATGAGTGTTAGGTGCCTCCTTAATACTGGAGCCCCAGGAAGACGGGATCTGAACACAACACACCGTGCATGTTGTGTTGTGTTCAGAGGTTAATCAGAAAAACAAACGCTTGCTGAGCAACAAGAGGATTACACTTTGTGTAGGATGAAAGGATTTGGGGGGAAAGGTGATCCCAGAGCTTAAAACGTGTCGAGACAGAACAAGGAATGGGAGGACTTATGGATGCACCCTTGCTTATTATTTATTATTTCATTTATTATATAGGCTGCTGGATTGTAGTGATGTGACTGTCAACATAATAACACCACAAGAAAGCCGCTGACTGTCAGGGCAAAGTGGCATCTATACGTGCGTGATCATCATCTGACATCGATAGGCAGAATGTGAGATGACGGCTGTATGCCAGGTGAAGACACTCACATCCATAGTGCGGGAGTGACCTCGCAGGTGGGGGGAGGTGGTGTCGATGGAGGGGGGGGGTGCCTCTTCCACTTTGAAGGTTTATCACTTGCCAGGACATCAAACGGGGATTGCAGTACTGTGAAGCAGAATATTTCATCTGCGGAGGGTTATTGCAGAGTTCCCTGCATGGATGCAATAGGTTAAATCCACAGACTCAAACTTCTATTCTTTATTTAAACATGCAGGCTTCACCAGGGCTTCTCTGGATTATTAGACTCTTTCTGGACTCTCCTGCCTCTCAGACATTCATTGATGCAAGACGGATTTAGATTAATTTATTGTTATTATGCCACTGTTATTGTAAAGACTGTGACTCGGACGTCTGTTCGTGCATTTAGTCCTTTTCAGAATTGAATTTTCTTTCTTCGTTGTCTTAGTTTTCTCAGGTTTTCTTCCACCCAAACTTTATATTTGTTCCACCTCTGAGTGGAACAAATGCTGCTCACCATCTATACAAATGGACTTTTTGTCTTTCAAAGACTCACTTGTGCTCTGTTCCATTAACAACAAGAACAAAATGATTGCTTTTCTTTCAGGTGCCCTCCGAAGACTTGGAGCTGCGGCGCGTAGCTGCGTTCTAGCCAGACTAATGACTCACTGTTCGTACTTTAAGGCCAAATTCACCAACCTTTTTGAATAATTTTTGGCATTTAACTATCCTCTGTGCTACTCATAAATCATTTGTTCCCTCTCCTGACTGGATGAGCTCTTTAGTGCTCTAAAAATATTCAATCATTTTTCAGAATATAAAAAAGTGCTTGAATTTTCTGTATTTGTAAAATGCGTTTGTAAAACTGTCCCTTGCTACATGTCACTGATTAGTGATGCGTGTCTATGAATCTTGAGGGGGTAAGAGGAAAATACTTGGATGAGTTTCATCCTTGAGTGATGTGTCTGTCCTTCACTTTTGACTCCCAGGTTCCTTTTAAAGTGACCTCTGACCCCCAAGGCAGCAGCTAGTCGTGTGTCAGGAAGTGCAAATACAACAACAGATAAAGGAAAAGAAACAAACCCAACATACATCGGTGAATGTGGAATGAACAAGAGCATTTTGGTTCCTGTGACTCACAGTTGACACAGCTTTGTTGGGTGTGTGGGTGTTGTAGTTTTTCTTTTCACACATTAGGACTTCAGCTCCGATTTGTTTTTCAAACACAGAAGCTGTTCACTTTTCAACCTGTTGCTGATCCTCTTTCAGCTCATGCTGCCTTGTGCACGTGGTTACTTTCTATGGGGCGAAAATCAATTTCTGTGGACAAGAAGAAAATTGCTTCATCATCCTCACCTACACAAGCAGTTCAGCCGCCCACAAGCCTTTCTTTTTAGTTAGACTTGCAATAAGCACTCTCTCAAACCATGATAATTTTCCAAAGGAAAACAAACCAGATGTACATCTGTGGTCCTGTTGTCGCAAACATTTTTTTAAAATGTTTTGCTAATCTCCAATTGAACTAATGTACCATTATTTTCTTCCTCCTATGTCCTGCTCCATGATATGCCTGAAACCATGTGCACACACAGGTAAGAAGAATTTCCATGTCTATCTTTATCTCCAGCTTGTATGTATCAATTTAACTGAAATTGGAGTGCTGGCCTTACCTCTAGAGGGCAGCATGAGCTAAAGGTTTTAACATGTGAGCATGGAGAAGATTTGAGCATCACTCTGTCATTTAATGGTGGTTTTACCAGCCAGATGTTTATTGTGGCTCGACAGGAATCTTTAACTGTGTGTTCTTCAGTCTTTATGTTTATGCTGTGGCCCATTCTGGCGTTATTGAGTTATGATCAATTCGCAGTGTTTCTCCAATGCCGTCTTTTCCCCGCGGATTGTGTCAACACGTCTTTTGGAGAGATTTCCGCTTCCACACACTTCTCTCAATCCTCAGCCACACATCTGCTGTCTTTGGAGCACCGGCTCCACTCGCTTTCCACATGCATGCACTCTCAGGCTAAGAGCTTCATTCAATGTTCAGGTTGTTATGACAACTATGAGTGCGGCGCTGAATGCTACATTAGGATCTGAAGCAGCTCTTGCACTGTTGCACATCTCCACAGCTTTAATGCAATGGTAATTATGCAGGCAATCCTTGGAAAACAATTAAAGCAGCGCTCTGTGCTAAAAGATCAATAGCCTTTGTTGGAGTTTGAGAACGACTTCTATTTGAAGGGGCAATCTAAGAATTAAAATGCCAGGAGGCTATTTAATTATCCCGTTAAGTTGTCTAATGGGATTCTTGTGATGAGGGTGAAATCGCAGAGGGGTAAATCAGTTGTCTGCATTGGGGTTTTTTATTTATTTTTTTGACAGGGCTCCAAATCACCAGGTGCAAAGTAGCTCCCAGTATCACAACTGGGCAGAGCATCAAATGGCTCGAGGCTAATCAAAGGCCTGGTACGACACCAGGACACCCTGACTTTCTCTATGGTCAACTGTCAAAAGCTGAACCTGTCACCTCTTTACCAGATAAGTTTCTTAAAGCCGATCATCCGTACTGATAAAGCGTCACCCTTTTTCCCACCATGGGCCAAGACACTTACGGATGATTTTGCCTGGCTTTTTGTCGCCACGGCCCAGTGCTGTCACGCAGGAAACAGCATAAATAGTCAAGTTGCCAGGCGGCGTATTTGTATTCATGTGAAGGTCACATCAGACGACATGGAACGCGGCATAAATCAGAGATTTCCCTGGTGACCTCCCATCCTCATTGTGCATTAATGTCCACTAGGGAACTGCTCGGGATTGTTTTGAGCATGCAGAGAATTAGAATATCTCCATAAAAGGGAACAAATTGGAAGAATTTAGCTTCTTATTGATTCAGCCGGCTGCCTGAGTGCGGATGTCAAAGTAATCAAACCTCATCTCAGCATGAGGGAGAATTATTCTGCTGCCAGAGTGTCAGTAATAGTCATTGGAAGTGATTTGTGATTGAACAAGGTGTGATTGGAACAAGGTATATCAAATACATGTTAACATGTCAGTGTAGTCAGAGGTTAGAATGGATGGCTATAAGTGTCAATGTATGAAATGAAGTTTATAATAGGAACATTTTTTATATGTTGCATCATCGGACAGCTGAATTATTATATTACATATTACATATGTATATATTGATTTATATTGTATACATTGATATTACAATGTGCCCTGACGGGGGTCATTATTTTCTATTGGAAATATTAGTTACTGTTTGAAAAGCTTTGGCTTCTGATGGACGGTTTTTAGTACTTAAGAGTCTAATAATGGTGATTAACTGACTTGTAGTTGGATTCGATTTGAAGTTTGGACCTGACACACCTTCACCATAAGAATGAAAATAAACCGCCGTAGATTGTGATTTCCCCCAGCAGTTTAGTTTGTTTTTGTGTGGCCAGGAATTGAATATTTACCCAGATGTTCGGTGCAGCATTTGGATTTTGGTCAGCCTTCCAGGACCTGCTTAAGGCAGCACAACAGAGTCATCAATATCCTCTCAGATGAGTGTTGGGACTGTTGTCGGGATTCATTTACTGACACAAAATGGAAAGTCATTGATTGGTTCCTCACCTGTAACACACACACACTGAGCACGTCCTGTCTTCACTGCAGTGTTTCTACGTTACTGTCAAACATGACATTGGAATTCCAAAGGAATTGCCTGATTATGTTTGATTTTCCGACTATCTGTCCCGCTGATGCAGCAGCATCAAAAGCCTCTCTTTTAAACTGAATGCTGATTTAATTAGCGGAGCATCAATAGTCTCAATTTTTTTTAAAAAAAAATCTTACTTGCTCTACTTCAAATATACTTTTCATGTAAAATGAGTTATTGTGGATCAGGTTATCTATCGATTGATTATCGGCTTCTTTAACTTCATTCAAGGTTTAATAGCAGAACAAAGAGTCGATGGATTTAGAGATCAAGTTGTTCTGGCTATAGTGGAGATGCTCAAGGCTCATTACACTCTCAAGTGCACTTCATGGTTGATCTCCCCTGATCTTCTCAAGGCATGCGTTACACCTCCAACAACTTCGGTGTGCAAGGAGGGGCGCGTTGGTACGAATAGCCTCGTGCACTTGTGAAGGAAAGTCAGCCGAGGAGCTTGTGTCCCGAAGACTGTGCTGTCTGTTCTGTTAATGCGAGCTGCCAGGACATTTCAGCTACTATTAACACCCTCAGATCGCAAATCATTCAACATTTTAAGGTGCCGGTCTTTCAGAATGATCATATTGCATCAAAATTCCACCACGTTCTTTCATTGAAAATAGCCGAAAATTAAAAGCCTGCAAAGATTTTAAATCAAGAATGACTCAAATCGCAAAAATGTCCTCGGAAATGATTCATTGACGATCTACAGTTTGAAAATGAAAGTCTCTCCTGTTTTCTGCATACCCGATGAAGACAAATCGGTCTTGGCAGGAGCTGCAGAGAACTGAGCGCCTTTGAGTCCCGCGTAGAAGGCAGACAACAGCCGCTGAAAACATCCCAAAAATCGTTTAAAACAAATAAAAATCGTTACCGCTCGGCCGTTTTCTTCTTTTCTCCTCTGGGCTGGTGAAGCAACTTGTCTTATCCCCAAATATTACGATTGCATGAAGGCATTTCTGATTTCATATACTTACACAGATGTTATTTTTCTAAAAATCTCTTCATTGTGGTCAAGAAAATGAACATTTCAGTGCATTTTAAAAAGCACCACGGAGCCAGTTTTTTTGGCAGTAATGCGGAGATTACTGATTTTTTTTTTCCCCCAGTCGGACAAAGAGTGTGGCTGTAAACCACCTGGTATGTGTGAATAATATATGAAGTGGTGATTTAAGAGACAGGTGAACTTCAGAAAGCTGTTGAATGCATGAATGATTTAACCAGGAACTGACAGCGAGGGTCCCCTTCTGCAACAGCCTTGTCAAACACTTCAAACTCAGACATGTTTAATTTGCAATTCTCATTTTAAAAAAAAAGAAAGAAAAAAGTGACATCCACTCTCGAAAAGTGCTTACTTAATTAAAAAAGAACCACTTCCTGTCATCTCAACAAAAAAGCAAACATTTCTTCTCATCATTTTGACAGGAAAAATGAATTTTTTGATGTTTTATTTATTGTCAAGGGGATTTGCATTTGTGCTTAACTCTGGTCTTTCTGCAGTTCTTATCATTTACTCAGTTATGTCTCCAAACACATCTGCCATCCTAACGGCTAACTCTGCTTGTACCTGAAGGAGAGCCTGAGACTTGGGAGATATTGGATCTATGGGTTGTTAGCAAAGCCTGAAAGCCTGGATCTCTGTCCACGTCACTCCTAGCAACAGTGAGGAGGATGTCCTCTCGCTGTGCCTTTTCCCCTCCTGTGTTTGTGATAATTGTTCAAGAAGTCCCTGAAACATTAGCGAGTATCTGACTGGGTTCAGTGTCCTGCCTGTGTGGGCAGCGAACAGGAGAATCACATTTCATTTGTCATAAGCTTCTCTCCTGCATAACAATTGCGTGACATCAAAAGTGAGTGCATCAGACAGATGGCAGGGCCAATACTGAGCAAAAACCCTCCCGAGGTGGAAATACTTTAAAGGTTCCTCCTAGGAGGCTGTGGCCTGATGTTGATGCCACTGTGAGTTTGTTAAAAAACAAACCAAAAAAAACTATCTAAAAAATCTAAAGAGATGCTTTCTGGGTGTTGCTTTGGTGACAATTAGGTGGTCATTAGAGGAAACCCTGGCTACCGCTGCCAGGACCGGTTAGACTCGAATGACAAACAAGTGTCTGATCCCTGGATGTGTCCAGAGGCAGCACACTGCAGCCTGGAGGCCAGTGAGAGTGAATCTTGTTGCCAGGCAACAGTTTACAGACCTGGGGGTGGGGGTGGGGGGGCTGTAACGGCAGGGGGGAGCTTCCGCTGCTGCCCACACCCCTGACGGTCCTTCGTCATCATCGCGTCAAGATTAAATCTGCCCGGCCTTGAATTATTGATTTGATTTTCCCGAGCATCACCAGTTTTCCGCGCTGGTCCGAACCATCCTTCCAGTTGTCGGGTGTGCCGGCTGAGCCGTTACACTGTGAAGTGGCAGTTTTACTTCAGACTCCTGATTAGAATAAAATGGCTTTTTTTCCTGCTTCTTGTTGTCCATCATATGTCTCATTATCTAAAGAAGCAACATCCCAAAGGTCCAGAGAGTTTTTAATCCTTAAATGGTTAAAGAATATTAGGTTCCCCTGTATTCTGTCTACGGGCTTTGGGCATTACTGCACATTTGGTTGTTGTTGATCTCTGATGGATCTCTTTGATGGAGCCTCATTTGTTTCCTGAATGTGTAATCTGCCAAGTCCGTGCCTTCGGCTACCCACTGAGAAGGGCTTCCTTGTTCTGTGTCTGCCTGGCAATCCCAGCAACTGCTGCGTGTCCCCGGCCCCTCGTGCACATTACCATACAGCTGTCCCACAGGATGCACCGAGACAGACTGACATCCACGAGCTTCAGAGGGAAACCGGGCACTCCCTCTCCTCCCTCCCAGATCCAGCTCGCTGGGAGCAGCCGCAGCAGATGGGCTATGGAGATTAAACCGCTCGGCACACGGCAGCTATTGTGGGCCACCTATTGTGAAATTTAAAGGTCATATATAGGGTCGAGGCTGAATCGGTGTGGCGAGCCCCGCCCTCTTTACGCTAACTGCTTTTTTCTTAACGACAGCTTTCCCTTTTGTCAGGGATATTGATAGTTACAGCAAAACATCAGCCTCGGCTAAAGGAGGTGCTTCACCTTACAATTAAACTTATTTTTTTGATTTTATTAGTTTATCCACTGCACATTACCAATTGGACCAGGGCACCCGTTTTGCGGGCGTACCATCTGTGATTCCCCGCCCCTTTTAAAACCCTATTTTTAAACAACTATACAGGAGCAAATGTGTGTTTCCTCTGGCATCATACTAGCTCTTCCTTGGCAGTTGTTTAGCCTTTAATTGGAGTTTTAGGTATTCCTTCGCTTTTGTTTGTGATGAGTAGTCACAGGACAAAACGGGCTGTTATGGGTTCGTTGATGGGGCTGGGAAGGTCAAAAGATGGTGGGTTTCAAAAATCAGTTTTAGAACTTGTTGCATCAGATACATTTTCTTCTCTCAGAGTAAGGGACTCAAAAAAAAAAGGCGTGTAATTTCCGAGGTGACCTTGCTGGAAAGCGGAGGCAGACAAAATGGAATCTGATGTGCTGCCGTTAAATGAAATGTAGACGGACAAATGAGAAAATGTTGCAGGGTTTGTCCTGGATGGAGAGATGAGATTCAGCTAGGGGAGCTCTGCAGCAACATTACATGTAATGTAGCTAAAACCTTTCTTGTGGAAAAGGAAACAAGGCGCCTTCCACATTAAAACGAACCACCTGACCTGTCAAGCGCTCGGCAGGCACAGTTGCATTCTTTTGACTGAGCTGATATTTGAGGTTGCATTTTGTTTAAAGGTCATGACACATGAAGAACAGGAAATGCAGTTTGACTGAAAGCCTCATCGCCTTTTCCTTTGCATGTCGTCCTAAATGCTGAAAGTACGCACGTGGCTCGCTGAACCTTCTCGCCTGGGCTGGATTCATTTAAATTGCATCCACTTTTGTTTGAAATGCAGAACAAGCCCCCCCGAAGACGACTTTGTGGTTTGTTAGTTTGAGGCAGTGAAGCTGTACGTCGACAGCGCGTCCTGGGGGGAGTCGGGTTTTTGGGCAAAGCCCGGACCCCAGTTTGATTTTCCACTGCTGCACTCATTCCATTGAATTTCCAGTTGGTTGCACAGGTCACTTTTTGACGTTGTGTGATGTATTGAGTTACAAATTACCGATGAGCGGCCGCGCCCCAGCGCGGCGACGCCTCGGTTTCCAAAAAGAATTTGTCTCGGGGAAAAAAACCTGCTTTGTTACAAAAAACTTTACAATAATTGTGTGCTTGGCTCTTTAAAAGATGCGTTTGTATACCTCCCTCAAGCGTGTCCACATATTTTGCAGGCAGCTGTAATCTCATGAGACATCATGTTGGTTTTTGAAAAGTTCTGGTGCGTACAGCATAATTTAAACTTCAGACTTTATTCACGCTCACCCCTTTACCCCTCAGTGCCTTCAAATTAAAAGGCACGCTTTCCGTTTTCTGCTGGATGCATCACCCGCTGGCAGATCCTTCAGGGTGGTGAGCTCATCTAGGTGACTGACAGGTTTAAGAGAATAAAAGAAGGCGGCTGACAGCTTGGAAATCGCAATAGGCTTGCTGTTACAAGGTGAACATTTCCATGTTCTAACACTTAACCTCTTAAATAAGGTTTACATTAACTCCCTTTAACGTGGACTGATTGAGTGTTTGCAAACCCATACAACCATGCAGATGTATCTTTGGATCGCAGGACGTCATTGACTTCACAATCCATGTTTGAGCGGTGTGTATTTGTGTGTAGGAGGGTCTGAGGCAGCGTGAACGTGGGAGAAGCAGACTGCAGCAAAGTCTGAACTGAATCAGCTTCTAACACCTTCACAGGGTTCAACACACCAACATCCTTTAAACCACTCGCTGAAGCTCAGAGAACCCGTAATGTGAATTAGAAAAAGCGATTTCCTATAAACTTCCCACCAGATGAGTCTGTTTAGAGCTGCGCACCAACACGGAACAGGAGTGGGGAGCTTTGACAGGGTTCTCATCTCTTTGAGAAGCGGTTTGGGTTGTGCGGTCGCTGAGCGTGGCCCCTGTTTCGCAGCAGGTGACAGGTTTCCAACAAAGCCCCCGTCCTGTAACAGCCTGACAGATTTCACCTAGATTCAGCAGACATGGCAACCACCTACTGTATCAGCCCCTGCCAATTATGACTACAGAGCCGTGGTTACGTGTTGCTTTTAGAATCAGGTCGATGATAATTCTGTTTTACTACAGTTTGGATGTTTGATCTAAAAAGTTTCTTTTGGTTTATTTTGTGACTCGGCTGATTCCACCCCCCCTTTCCCTTCCCTCCCATTTGCTCCTATAAAGAGAGAAGAGCGACATCAGCAATATATCCACAGTGTGTCTGTTTGTCTATAAAAGCAGCAGTATCCATATCCAATATTTGTGTGTGGGTGTGTGTACAAGGAGGAATAACTGTGCTTGTCAGACCTATCCAAGGTTCCCTGCCCCTTCTGCCCTTGATATGAAACATTTATGGTTCTTGATCCGCGCGGCTCCATGTAACCTTTTAAATCTTTGCGGCAACGGCTCTCTCAGCCCAGATATTGTCCATCTGAACGGCCTCTTTTGCTCTAAATTGTCATCTAACCGCAACATGGGGCCCAAGAACTTCTGCTTGGGTGGTTCTCATGTACAAGTGCTCAAGTCTTGTTCCTCTCCGTGGTGTTTGGAGTCGCCTCCGGCTGTGTAGCTGTGCATGTTTGGACACTGTGAACGTGGACAGCTTGACATGCGACACGACGATCGTTCCGCATGCACCACTGACAAAAGTGGTGAGAGCGAGAGCAAACTGTGCTCGTTTTTCAGATTTGTGCACGTGCACTCGCAGACTTTGTGGTTATGAATCAATTTGCGATACCAGTCAAATGAGGTTTCTGGCCCCCACTCTGCCTGTAATCCCACAACACTTCACACAAGAGCCTCCACTTTTGACGTGTCACCAGCAACGATCACATGGTTTGACATCGGACGTTATATGTCAACTTTATGTTCTACAGATCCCTTTTTGTCACTGCTCCGTCTCCAGTTAATAAGATCATTATTAATCATATGAGCCCTCCTGGTGTTTTCTCACTCACCCCTTCAGTTTGGCCTTTTCTTCACACAAGAACATATCGAAGCAAATATCCTATCCCCCATAACATAAGTCGAACCGTTGCCACAAACAAGCCGTCCTATTTTTCAGATGTTCTATTGAGTTATCAATTCTGGAGATGTCCTGGTTGATGGTATTAAAAACAAAACAAGAAAACATTAACTGCAGCTCATAAAAATGTTGTTAGTATTTGATCAGACATGGGGGCACTTGAAAAATACATTTGTAACCTGATAAAAAAAACCTCTATGAAAAATGAGCTGGTAAGTCACTTAAACACGCTCTGAGGGGAGTCTGAACAGCCCAGCAGCCCGTTGAGCTCCCTCCAGTAATAATTGAAACGTGTTTTTTTTCCCTTCCAAACTCCAACGGGCCAGGCTTTCCGCTCTCATTGCCTGAGACCTGGAAAATTCACACCTCTCCTTCCAGACTTTACGATAACTGTGGGTGTATAATTGCGTTCTGTGCACTGATGTTGACATCAAACCGAGTTGTTCACCCTGCTAATAAAACCTGAGGATTGTGGCTAAACTATGGAGGAATGGTAATTGTTTCATCATCTGCCACGGGTTTAAAGGGTTCTCGGCCATTTTCATGTGCAGCCATGACAGTTTTGTCCAATAACTTGAAGCTGTGCGACCCACAACGCCTAAAGGTGGGTTTTGGAAGGGCTCAGGCAGCACTCGTCCAGGTCGGTTTGGCTTGCTCTGCTTCATCTGGGAGGCACAACAATAATTCTGCGTGATTAAAGTGGTTTATTTGTTTCTGTGTAAATGTTGACGCCAGCCCCGGCCAAATTTCACCTGGCTCATCACACACATTTTCATATCGGTCTCGTTTGGGAATTAAACACCGCAGCTCAGAATGGAGAAGGATTAGAGGTAAAGGAAAACCTTAATAGCCCTGTTGACTTTTTTCATGCAGTTTTTCCTCCTGTTACGTCATGCCGATGACGTCTGCTGTGAGAAAAGGTGGCGCAGACTTTAGATTCTAGAGCCTCATATATATTCTGTCCGCCAAACCTCTTCCACTTTTTGTCTCACTCATTTCTGCAATATGCTAATGAGCCCCACAGACAGCTACCTGCGCAACCCAAAAGTTGAATATCAAAGAAAATAAAATTATGGCTCTGCAGAAGTGTGACACCAATGAAGGTGGATTCCTCTGCATTTTAAGATGGAAGCCGTCCTGTTTCACAGCACTGTTCTCCTTAAAAGGCAAAGGAAGCACGTCGCACTCCTCCAAAGCTGCAGTTTTATTCTCTTTGATTTTTAACCCTTGATTAAGAGGGTGTGATGTGGAGGAACCTGACTTAGAAAATTCCGAGCTCCTCTTGATGGGGAATTGTTGCGGCCCTTAATTGCTCCTTCATAAGCACGACAAGTTTAACAAATTCAAGGACAAAGTAGTACCGATGCTTTTGTCTTTGAGGCTTTGTGAGTGACTGTGTCTGAAATTGTATTTCCTCCGAGGGGACTGCAGTCTGCCAGGTTGTGTGTCTGGTATTATTGTGCTCGGGTGTTGTGATGTGTACATAGCACCAGCCTTCCTTCCCATACATTGGTGTCTGTGTGGGACAACAGCGACAAGTCATAGCTGCTTTTTCACTGAGCATTTGTCATTTGTCCTTTTCATTTCACCCCATTTATTACTATCACTTCAGAGTTTTCTCACTGCTCCCTTTTTTCCCCTTTTATAAAAAAAGCTTTGGCTTCTTGAGTGGCTTAAAACAGTTTTGTAAGTAATGGCCAATACTTGCAAATGCTGACCTCTTCTCTTCATTTATTTTCCAAGAAGCCCATTGATGTCACAGGGGAGATACCAGTGGCCCTCGCTTTAATTTCTTTTTTGACCTGACCCCTTCAAACTTGAAATGATTCAGTCGCGTGGGTGGCTGCAGGATATGTTAATTCAACACCAGGCAGATAATGCCATTATTATCCTTTACTAAAATGCCACGATCCATGGTTACCTTATTCATCAAACCTCCTCCTCACGCCTCGCATCTGCCCGGGCCAGGGATGGGGCTCGCGCTCTACCGTTTCAAGGGGAGGAAGAAAAAGGAGGAAAAAACTATTGAGGGGACGGCCGCACAATAACGCAGATCTCCTTAGCAATGCGTCACTGCCCAAGAGGTATTTGTCGACTCCAAGTTCACCACCTCGCATTAAACATTTGCTCAATCGAGCCGGGTTTGAAGAGACATTTTCCTCTTGACACATGACCGACATTATTCAGTTATCTGCTATGGTTAGCCTTTATATATATCCAAGAATATCCGGCTTAGCTGCTGCAGCTTTGACCTGACGTATTATTTGTGCCAAATGAGACGATTGCATTATTTTGCCTCATGGGTACGACAAAACAGCAAAAGAAGCATGTTTGTCTGGCCAAAGATGCCTTTAAACTGAAGTTGGTTTGAAATAAAGCGTATTCCACCGCAAAAGTACTTTGGTTTTGATAAGCGGGAGCGCCGGCGTGGGGGTGGGGTTTGTGGTTAATACTTTACAAACTGGCAGAAGGAGAACGACAAAGGAGACCACAACCTATTCAAAGGACACAGTGCAGCTCGTCCCGCATGCCAAGCATTCCAGCGCGCCGTGTAAAGGTTGATCCGGCCGCAGACCTCTCCCATGTGGGCCACCTTAAACACACAGAGACGGAGCTGGGACCGCTCCGTCTGATCTGCCACGCGGTGTTTGAATTGCACCGCGGGTGTCAAGTCCCTCAACGTCTTCTCTAACCTCATTTTAGCCCAAAGTCCCGGGATTTATTGTGTAGGATTACTGTGCGAAAACCTATTAGGATTTTAGGATCGCAGAGAAAGTGTCGCGCCACGTCTGAGTTTATGTCTAATGTTACTCGCTGCATGGCTCGCGCATTGTGGGAGGTTTTACCGGCGTCCTACTGCCAAGATGTGCTTTCAGTTACAAGCTCCAAAATTCCTCCCGGTGCCAGGTCACTCTGTAATTACAGGTGTAAGCTGGGAGTGTGTGGAAAGCTTCCAGATTTCCTTCCTCCATTACCTGTGAATAACACCCTTCCCACGACCTTTCATTACCTCTCCTGGGTCTGTGATCTAATGCCAGTGTCTTGTGGGGTCAAAAGGGTCGACGCACAAATTAAAGTCACGGTATTACCCAAATTGTTCAGAGTTAAATCTATAATAAACTTTAAAAGGAGGACAATATCATGTTGTGGCACGCGCAGACGCTGGGAACCCAGAGTTAAATTCAAAGTGCTCATATTTTTATGCAGTTTTATGTCTCTATTTGTTCCCATGCACAACAATTCAAAACTATTTGGTCAGAAATGCGGTTTCGTTTTTAGCACTCTGCTCTCAGTTTGACCAAATTACCTAAACAGGCACCTCTTTGTCACAGTCGGCTAATGAATAAGTTGTTTACAATAGTGCACATCCCCTGTAACAGCAGTTATTGTCCACATTTTAAGCCTCAGCTGCCATCTTCAGGTGGTGAATTATATTGTTATTTTTAAGAAGCTACAGGTGCAGCCTCCATTTACCTGCTGTACTGAAATGCAAATATTGGCATGTTCTCTGCGCACAAAGGGGCAGATGCATTCACTCTGCTGCTGTATAGATCGTAATGGCCGACTCCCTTTTCCTCCCCTGGTCTATTCACGGGGATTTCAAGCTTTAAATGCAGCACAGCCGAGAGAATATAATTGAAGGATTCCGAGTTAATTGTCTACCAGAAATTCCACAATTCCATTTTTCTTTATTACTCAACACTAGTTGCGGGGCATGCGAAATAATGCAAAAGAAGATGCGAATATTTTGGCTCTAGTTCTTTAAGGCTGCATCTCCAGTGAAGTTTAATTTCCAGAGGGTTTCACGAGCGAGGATTACGCATACACTGAATATTAAGGGGGGAGTCCTTATGGTTCTGTAACAAGTGACGGACCCCTCCTCGCTCAAGTACGCCCCCACTTCCCTGCTGCCTCTTCGGGTACGCGTCCTGTCCTGTTCCCCGCCGTCCGGCTCACCGAGGAGACGCCGCGCACGGCGCCGTGCGCCGGACTGCACCATTCCTGCCGCCTCCACCAGGGAGGCTGTAATCTGATCCCGTTTAGAAGCGCCTGTGAAGAGGAAGAGGGCACTGCTCTGCGCGCTGACGCGCTCTCATCCACTCCGCCCCTTTCTCTCCCCTCGCCTCTCTCTTTCCTCCCTCATCTGTTTCATTCCCCGCTCGGTGAGGCTTCTCGGTGGCGCACACGCCTCCGGGACCGTCGTATCGCATTGTTCACCCGTCGACCGAGCCCCCGTTGGGTCGCCTCTACGCGGCTGAGTTTGTTAGAATTCTCGGTGTCTGTTTCCACCCAACGAATGCCTTTGCCGGAGAAATCTACCGCATGCACACCAGAGCGGTGACGTGCCCGAGCATGTTCACATTAGGGACGGATTTACCTGCGAGTACGCTGCCCTCACATCGTCACCGCGGTCTCCCCAGCGCGCACTCCTAGTTGGACTTTACCGATTGTCACCGAAGAGGAAAAGGGAAAACACCGAAGTTCAAGGATGGGGTTCTACGGCACTTTAAAGATGATTTTCTACAAAGTAAGTAGGATCATCGCCGGCGATGATCCGCCCGTGTCACCTCTAACACATCTCCCGTCTCGTTTTATCCGTCTTCGCTTCGCGTCGCCCTGCTTATCTTTGACGCGCCGCTTACGGCAGATTTTGCCGCGACTGCGGAGGATGCGGAGCGGTGGAACAGCCCCCCCCGGAGACGCCGCTTTAATTGCCCGTGCATATATGGCGTTCCGCCGCCGTACAACGGCGCTGCGTTAGGATGAAACGTCGTGATTTGACGCACGATCCCTTTATTGCAACTTCATCTGTTTAAAGAGCCGCCGTTGCTGCGCGATTTGCGAACGAGGTTACTGCTGTGGCACATATGGCACTTTAATTCCGCAACGCTGGATAAAAATCTGTTTATATTTCTCATGCTTTGCGCATTCAAAGGGCTGGCTGGGGACCTTATTATGCTTCTCTGTCGGCTTCACGCTCCTTGCACCTGTGTAGCTCCAGTCCTCCCATCCTTTAACATGCTCTGTCTTTCTACCAATTTGGCCAGTCTGTGTTAGGAACGTGCACATTTCCACTTTTCTAAAGATCTGCTCTGTCCAGGGTTAAAAAGCAGCCGTGCCCCCCCCTTTGATCCTCCCTCTTGTGCAGGTTTATTATGATTCGACGTTATGCAGCAGTGGTTACTGACCAGAGGAGCTGCACGGCATGCTTGCGTGTGATCAGGCTGCCGTTGCCTGTTGAAGGAGCCTGTCCCCTGACACTGTTCTCTGGCCCCAGGCTCCAGCCTCAAATAATGGGTCACTGTGTCAGACTGCAGGAGGTCGAATATCCTTAAGGATGTTCATTGTATCATGCCGACCGGCAGCCATAAGATCGCGCTGCCTCATTTGAATATGGAGAGTAGTAACAAAAATGGGGAAAACATCCGGCAAAAAAAAAATAAAATCAGATTCTGACCACTTTTTACAGTGTTGAAGCGTTTACTCGGGTACCTCTAGTCATTAGCTGGAAACGTCTCTGGGTGGATGTTGATTGAAAGGAACTGCAACTCATTTGTATTCTCCATCCATTTTGCGGATGTGCTCCTACTAAATTATGGGGATTTTGACGCCAGCCCCTTGAGTCTCTTCATTAACGCCGCTGACAGAAACAGAAACAGAGTCTGAATTATTGAAACACGCACTTGTGGGTTAGCTGGGTGTAATTTCTGCTCCTTCCCCATCCTGCAGCAGTTAAAACAGAGAGGAGCTGGGTGTCGCTGATTGATGCACAGTTCCTGTTGCTGCTCCAAATGGTTTGAAAAATGCGATTGTTATAAAGTGAGGAGGCTGAAGGATTTAGTGTGTTTGGGGGGAGAATCCCATGCTGCAAGAGTTGTGGCTGTCCTTAAAATAGCATTAACTCCCCGTCTCATCCATCTGTCATTCTTTTGGGCTGATAGGAAGGCGGAAGCCAAGAGGAAGGAGGGAAGGACTGATTACAAGTGTAGTGATTTGCAATTTTCTCTTCTCTGGTTACTTTTTCCCAGGCTGAAACACAAGGAGATGCCCGGTTACACGTTTTTGTTTTTTTCCTTGAGGTTTTTCCTACTAGTGGACACACTTAAAGCCAGCCACCCCCCACCCCCACCCCTTTGCCTTCTTCCTCGCACACATCCAACACACGCACACACACACACACGCACACACACACGGGCGCTCCCTGGCTACTGAACTGCCATTGCAGTGAGATCACTGCTTTGAAAACAAGGCACTCGAGTCTAAGACCTGGAAAGTCTTACAAGGCCTTTTTTGAAATTTTAATTGGCGAGCTAACAGGCTGTGAAATACACAATACAAAATGGTTGAAAGCATGTTGTGTACCTGTAAGGATTTGTTTTGTTTTGCCACTCCAAAGTTAGCAGTGTTTAACATATATTATTAATAAGAAAAGATTAAAAAAAAACATCAGAAAAACTCTTCTATTGATCCACTGGTTCTGGAAATTGGGAAAAAAAAACAACAACAGTCTTTTCTCCAAGCATGGCACACATTGGCATGCCAGTCATGTGCACACGCCTGTAGAAACCCACCCTGATTGTGTCCATTGTTTGGGTTCAGCGGTTTAGTCTGTAGTCCAAACAAAGGTCAGGCTCCCGTGTGCAGTTGGTAATATCCTACTTGCCATTCAGCTTTTCTAATTTGTTTTTTCCCTTTTCAGTCAGTATTGTTTTGATAGATAATAATACGCACATAAGCATCTGCCTCAGGCTAAAATACCCAGAAGACCGGCTCGCGCTCGTCAACTTGTTTATTTTGCTCTTAAATTACCAGGCAGACGTATAATCATGCCAGGTTGAAGCCAGACAGCGCGGAGTCAAACGTCCACTTGTGTGCTTTCCTGTGGAAGGTACACCACGGTTACAGGCCAATTACATGGATCACAACAGAACTGTTTGTCCCAAATGTGGGCGAATGTTCCAAAGCCTCTCGATTATCAGTCCCCAGCAGCAGGAGAGAATTGCCCAGTACAGGTCGTGTCTCTCCGCGCCAAAGATCCGACCCTTCCACAGACGAGCTTTTAAGAAATTCGTGTATGTTTTTCACGCAAAATTCGATCTTTGGACTTTGAGTCTGAGTGAATGTGATCCACCCTCCCTAAACTTTGATGCAAATCCGAAATAATAAAAAGAAACAAAAGAGAGCGGTTCACGATGAATATTTTATTTTGGCCAGATGATTTAGTATTCAGTTTGTTGCTCTTGACAGACTGACGATGAGATGGGCATCGCTTCTGAGTATAGAGGGGGGCCTTGACTACAGAGTGGCAGGCATGGGGTGAAGAGAACCGGCGTGCCCAGACTAACACAGGGTCCTTTGTGTCAGCCGCAGCGTATGTGCTAAAGGAGACAGGATGGTGTGTGCTCACTCAGGTGATGAAGAGTGATAAAGAACTGACGTTTTTTTGCTTTCCTTTCCGCACTGTCGGTGTGAATCAAAACTCGGTGCCAGAGAATTCGCAACGTGCCCTCTCCAAATGGAACAGTGAGCTTTGTGTCCACGAACATTCTGCATGCTTCAGAGATTTAGGTGTGAACGTTTGATTGCCTACGGATATTATGGCGTGTGTGCCTGCAGAGGGATCACTGTTATCACTACTCGTGTGCATGGAAAATCAAGATTATGATTATGAGGCTGCCTCTTCCTTGTATCCTACTATCTCATAATTTAGAGCCGCATCTTCAGGTAGAGCTTTTCTTTCTCGCAGAACATGTTCATAAATTGATTATTAGGCCTAGTTATTAAAGTTTAATACCCTATTTGCATAGAGCAGTTATAAAACTGAATTTAAGATCCCGGTCAAGCCTGTTAACAACAATTTTAAGCTTGTTTCTGAAAACTGAAATGTGGCTTTTGCCTTGAAATAGAAGGGACGTGGAAAAACATTGTCACCCTCATTGTTTCTCGTTTCAGATGAAGAGAAAGTTGGACCATGGCCCCGAGGTCCGATCTTTCCCTTCAGGAAAAAAGCCCTGCAAAGGCCCGGAGTATTCCAGGTAAACAGCTTAAGTTGGACGCTCAGACACGTGTCGTCTGTCTAGACAGAGAGTGGTGCTTCAGGTCACATCACATCCGCTGCGCTCCACCAGCATTTCCAGATGTTTCTCCCACCTTGAATATTTAATGCCCACGTTCGCGTGTAGCCACTTTAAACTCCAGACCAAAACAAGCACTTAACTGTAAACGTTGCCATGTAACCCACTCCCTCTCACTTTCCTCTGCCATTAAAAATGAATCAATCATGAAATGGACTCTCAGCATTACCTTTTGCCATCAGTGAGCGGAATTTGGAGCACTGATGATGCTCTCGGGATCTCAATTGTCTTGTCTGAAAAGTGTTTTGAACGATTTCCCTTCAATTACAGCCCAACAGGAATTGTCCCATGTCCAGCCACACCCACCACATTTGGCCACATCAGAACAGCCAACGGTCAGGGGCAACAGAGACGACGCATCACCTCAATCCAGCCACCCACAGGTCTCCAAGAATGGCTCCGAACATTTCAGGTAAGCACAGGGAGCTCTTACTTCTCCTGTCCCGGGAGGAGGGGGGTCGTCTCCCTTGAAACCTCAAACAAAACCACGTCCAAAAGCAGATGTTGCGCCCAATCAATGTTCACTTAGTCTAGCAGATAATTGGAGCCTTGTTGTTCTGGCCCACCACATTACCATAAGCACTGTAGCGTGGAATTGGAATTAGCCGTACCTGTTCAGACTAAAAACGCGAGTATGAGGTCGCCGTGTGCTTCTTTGATCATGTGCGTTAAAAATAGCCCCTGCCCTCTGTGTGCCACTGTAGTTATTATGTCATTTTTAATTGCTATTGCTAACAATTTTTTTTAATGCTGTGCAATTTCTTTTTAAAAATTACAATAGAAGACATAATTTTGATCAAGAAGAAAATTATCCCTTTCAGATTGACTTTAATACATAATCATAGCCTGCTGTCATGAAGGGTTTGAATTAAAGAATTTCCAAATTGAAGAAAACTGCACATCATTTCAATATTTGGTGCTTTGTTTCCTTATACTAGAGGAACTGGGCAAGCGCGTCACACCCTTGTTTGTTTTCTGCACATTATCCCTCTGGCCTGACCTGCTGCTGTGACGCTACTGTCTTTCTTAAGCAGCCAAACCCAAAATGCACATTCTATAAATTCCCCTGTCCAGTCTTAGCCTGCCGTTCTGTTCACAGCGCGATGAAACAGCATGTTGTTGTAGCTAAATGAGACGGTTTCCCACGGAATCCTGCTGACTGTTGGGGTTATTTTGAGATCTTAAATGACAAACACAAGGACACACAGACTCATGCCAAAGTCAAATGCTGCTTTTAAGGAAGAGCATGAGATTTTTAGGGAAAGTGCCTGTTCGCTGTTGTAAAGAAAGTTGGATTAGGGGAGCAACTCATTTCCGTGGAAAAAATATTAAACCATGGTGGTTTTTCTTAACTGTCACGACCTCAGAACTTAGCTTCCAGCCTATTTAATGATTTGAAATGAATGTTAAACATGAATCAGGTTTTATCTGCGCAACAATACTTTTATGTTAGGATATTATGCCTTCGGCCCCGTTCTTTATACCACTCGTGTCACAGTTATACCTGAATAAACAAAATATACTGTAACGTCAACACATACCATACGGACAAATGTATATAAGGAAGAAAGGCCGGGACGTTATTATGAAAAGATGAGTCAAATTTCAGTCTCTTAGTAGCTCACAAATCTCCTTCAATCTGTTTTTTTTTTACTGCCTTACTTAAGACTAAAGATTTCTCCCTGAAATTAAGTTGGGGTTTTATCAGCTGATACTCTGACTTTCCTGTGAATTTTTATAAGCTGCCTGTCACGACGATTAGCCGATCTAAAGATTAAGGGTTCCGCAGCACTGAGCCCAGCCCTTTTCTCTGCGTGTTTGGGGATCAGCACCGTGATACCAAATGTTTGACACTTGTAGTTGCTCTCGCAGTCATCCTTGGGGCGAGGTGGTGCTGTCTTTTTTTTAATTGCACAAGTGAATCAGCGGATTAAGATATCTTCAAAAGCGCTTTTAGGTTTAAAACGTCCTGACTGACTTGTGTTTAGAGATGAGATGGCTGAAACATTTTAAGGTGAAAAAAAGACAACTTCTAATTACTGAACATTAAAATTTACAAGGCATCTATTTGAAAGTGCCATGAATGGAACTAAAAGTCTAATTTCAGATTCCAATTTCAGGTTGTGAAACTTTAGTGTTTTTGGTTTAGGAATTCTGTTGTGATGATAGTAATCTGCGGCTGGAAATTGATGTGACGCGCAAGTAGCCGTCGTGCTCCTCGCAGTCGTATGCAGAAGGTCTCCACACCCTCTGATTACATCCAGACCCATCACTCCTGGCGATGGCTTTTAGCTGCCAAATTACAGGTAGTTTGCGTGTGGCAGATTTTCCCACCCCACCTCGAAGCCTGTAATCACTGATAGATTTCAGCGCTCCGCTGAGAAAAACAACTGTGGCCGCTCGGGTGCAATGTGCGGAGCAGAGCTTTCCTGAACGCTCGAGCAGGAGAAACAAGCGCGCCCGTTGTTAATGGAATTTGATTCAGGGTGTTTACATCTCCTGCTAATCTGTTTGTTGGAAATGGGCAGGTGTCTGGAGCAGCTCGATGAGGGAACGTCAGTGCTGGACACACTGAACCTGGGTCTGTGTAGCTGCCACGCCTCAGTGAAGCACCGCTGTAGTAAAGTGTCACAACACCGTCCAGCCACTCTAGCTGCCCATTTACAGCTGTTTTGGGTGCATCTGCCCAGATGTGGAGCTGATATTTCGGTTTTGCCACCTTTGATAGCAAAGTTGCCACAGGGCAGGAAAGTTGTCCGAGGCTGGTAACAAATAAGGAAAAGGTGTCAGAATAAACTGTTTGAAATGTGTTTGTGTGCAGGTGAGGAGCCCGTTGGAGACCTCTGTCCCTCACTAGTGTATTCCAAGATCCGAGCTTTATATCTGCTGGGTTTGTGCCCCGTGACTCTGACCAATCACTTCTCTTTTCCAGAGTTGGACCGGCCCAGAGAAGCTGCTGGCGTTGGACGAGTTGATCGACAGCTGCGAGCCCACGCAAGTCAAGCACATGATGCAGGTGATCGAACCGCAGTTTCAGCGAGACTTCATCTCCCTGCTGCCCAAAGAGGTGGGTCCCTACGTCTGCAAATGTGGCATCTTTACAACATTACTGCGTCTACGGTGACATTGCATCACATCTACTGATGAATCACAAAAAACCAGCAAGTTAGGGTATCAAGAAATTACATGATATAACAATAGTTGCAAAATATGCATGAGTACCACATTATATAACTTTGTTATTGCTAAAAAATACTGTACCACATTACCCAACACACTGCATCCACTTTTGCATGTAGTGATGTTAAGGGTGGGGTGGGGGGTTGTGACGGTGTCAAGCATGAGGCAATTGGATGCAAGATTTCAAGGTGTCACTGCCACTCACTTCAAAACCTATACGAGAGCAGCATGTGTCCTCTCAGCACAAGAGGCCCCTTTTATTTTCCCTTCCCCTTTTTTTCCTATCCTGTTCCATCCCACGTCTTTTGATAATCCCGTCTCTTCACTCTGGCAAAGCTGCCGGGTTTATATTGGGTGGTGCTGTCAAGTCATTTTAACAGACAATCCCCCATGGCCACAGTATAGATACAGTTGAAAGAGAAACGATGGAGAGGAACCGCAGAAGGGCTGAGTGTTGAGCTTTAAAAGCAATCTTTGAGGTCCATTTATGAAACTTTGAGAGCATCCTCCAGCTTGCTGATGATTCCTGGTTTAAATGAGCTTTCAGGTGATGGATTGGTGTTGAGTTCCGTCTGGGGAAAATGGAACCTAGCACATAATATATAGAATGATTATAAAATCATTTTCCGGTGATTTTGAAGTCTGAAAACATATCTGAAGAAACAACTCCAGTCCAACTTCTACGGCTTGTAGAAAGTCTTAATTTGCTTGAAGAGAAATCGTAAGGAATTGAGTGATTTTCAGTTAATTCGGTTATTCTGAGCACATTTAACCACTTTAATCTCCCAGTCAACAGGAGCATTGACCCTCAGGGGTGAGATCAATTAACTGATCGAGAACATCAGAGAAATAAAAGAAGTGTAGAATTAGGACCGACTTGGTTATATGAAACCTTCTGAGCCTGACAACTGCTGCGTGTCCTTTGCCGCTATCATATTATATTGTAACAGAATAAAAGAACAATATTTACCCAAAGGTTACGTGTCATCCTTTTAAATGAACACATGATCCTTCCCCTCCTACTGGTTAATCCACCACATCAGTACACATTCGACAGACGTGTGTTGGGCGTTTTCTCCAAATGTATGTTTTTCTCCAGTTAAACTAGTTTTACCCTCAGTTTGGGATCTATTTACAGGCTTTGACTTGGATACTGAGCTGTATCTGTATATATTTGAGGCTTTTTTTGAAGAGTGTATATTCTAGTTCTGTGATATAATCATTGTCTGCCCCTGTCAGTTAGATTTATGAGATTAATATTGTGTAAGGTTTGCACTGCGCAACTGTTGCTGGGATGTCGGCTTCCATTATCACACTTGAGTCATTAAACTTGGCCTTTTCCAAGTAATGTTTATTCTGTATACCTCTGCCGCGCTGAATAAATGGCTCCATTTGTGTCTCCTTTTCCGTTTACACCTCACATTCCTTTGTCTTTCAACAGCTGGCTTTGTACGTGCTGTCGTTCCTGGAACCCAAGGACCTCCTCCAGGCAGCCCAGACGTGTCGCTACTGGCGCATTCTAGCAGAGGACAACCTGCTATGGAGGGAGAAATGCAGGGAAGAAGGTGAGCCTCAGCTCTCTGCTACAGATGCAGAGAGGGAGAAGGCTGCAGTGGGCAGCACCTGGTTATTTAAAATGAGCTGTTTGTTTAAAACGAAGAGCCTGCGACTCACCTCTGCTCCTGTCTCTCATCGCAGGCATCGATGAGCCTCTGCCCCTCAAGAAGCGGAAAATTGTCAAACCCGGCTTCACCCACAGCCCGTGGAAATGTGCCTACATCAGGCAGCACAGAATAGACACCAACTGGAGGAGAGGGGACCTCAAATCCCCAAAGGTAGCCTTTTCCTCCCTTTTAGCATTGCGCTAGAAGATGGAGCTGTCTCTCGTTCACTAAAAAGCCTCGACTTGTATTTTGCCTCTTTGAAAGTTTGAGTTATGCATGACCAGCATACTACAGCCAGCGTTCTGCACTTTGCAGACAGCCTCGGGTCTTTTTAGGCCACTACGGTTGTAAAATTGGCTACTGTACTCTTCCTGCTTTGCATATACAGTGTTTGCTGAGCTGGCAGACTTGTAAGCCAGTTCTATACAGAACAGACGACACACACATACGCCCACACACATACACAGACGGGTCTTTGTAAAGAACTGTACCCCTGCAGCACTTGATGACATTTCCTTCTTATCTCATCTTTGATATAAAGCAGCGGCAGAAACACGTCGCCGCTGCCCTCAGTCCTCGCCAGTTTCATTGTCATGCTGCATCCGCCCATCCTTCCTGTCCAGTTTTATTGAATCCTCTCCTCTCTATCTGTCCCATCTCAAAGGTGCTGAAAGGTCATGACGACCACGTGATCACCTGCCTCCAGTTCTGCGGCAACCGAATTGTCAGCGGCTCTGACGACAACACGCTGAAAGTCTGGTCGGCCATTACAGGAAAGGTACGTTGGCGTCTGGCGTCGCTGAACCGAGGGTGGGCAGGTCAGCGCCTCGGTTAAATAAACTTGAATGCCATTACAGACAGTTTTTCCACCATTCTGTCTGCACAGCTCCCTCTGTGAAGTGGGAGTAATTAAAACCATCCGCTCCTTCACAAAAAAACCACATCCCTGCTGCACATATCAGCCATTTAGCCGACTTATTACACAGCACATGTCTGGAGGAGTGTTGGTATCCACTGCTGAAGCTGGTGCTGTCGCCCAGGCCTTGATGCTGCAGCGTTCCGCAGCGTGTTACAGAGCGCGGCAGCAGTTGTGTCGTCGTAGAGGAGAGCGCCTCAGATTGTTGCAAATCACAAAGCTTCCACGCCTCTGCGTTGGTCTCCATTTTCAAAAGTGCTTTTTTGTGCGCAAAACGACCCTCCTTCTTTTGTCGCTGCGTGCCGCGGCGTCCTCGGCATATTAATGACAGGATTTCGCAAAATTAAAAAAACTCAAAGGGTTCTTAGAGAAATTGATATTCAGCATGGTGGCGGTGCTGCGGGTTGTCTTTCTGTGGGACACAATAAACCGCAGAGCTCTCCTTTCATACAGATAGTAAAATTGGCATGGAGCCCGCCAGAGATTACACGCATATCAGTCCCCACATTTGCTGATCTGAACAAATCTCGCCAAGGTCATCTGATAGGCGTGGAGTAGATTTGGCTCCCCTTCACCCGAAGACTAATATCCGGATGACAAGTTGCTTGAGTTACCGCCACGGTGCCTCCATATTGCTGCTGATGAGTCACATCGCCAGCAGGCTCATTATCTTTTTCCTTTTTTTTTGTTTTTGCATGAAGCCACCGCGCTCTCAGGCTTACATCACAGACACTCGGGATATCGTCTGAGCTTTCCACAGCGTTAATCCGTCTCCGTATTGTTTGTTTACGTTCGTTCTGAAGAGAAGCCGAGCAGGAATTTTGCGTCTCCCTGGATTCCATCTCTGTTAGCTCCCAACGCCAGAGAGAGCGCCTCACCCAAGAAGAATAGGCAATTAAACCAAGTCATCCATTTCGGGTCAAGTCGTTGCCGAGGCTGTAAAGTCCAACGTACGACAAGATCACAAGCAGCTGCTTCCATCAAAATATTGCGCTTTATTTTACTATTTGAGTAATTTTCTTTGCTGCTAGTTTGTCTCTTTAGATCTCTGTACGTGAACTCTGGGTGGCATCTCTTGGTCCGCTGCTCTTGTCTTTCGTCAATGCAAATATCACCGTCACCCGACCTTGCCTTGACCTTGCGTGGCTTTTTATCCCTCTCATAAATCCATCCACTCCAGAGCAATCTGTCGGTACACTTCCACAGCTCAGGCACTAACACCGTCACACGGGTCTCGCAGCGTCTGATCAATAGGGTCAGCTTTGGTTCATGACAAAGATGTCCTCGCATAGGAACGAGGATGTGCCCTTCAGATCACTGCTTAGTTTTCGAGGTCCAGCGACTGCAGCGTGTTCTTTAGGAGGAGGGTCTGCCCCAACAGAAATGAATTAATCACAGGAAGGATGAGACGATCCAGAGTTGGAACACTACTGACACCTCTCTTTAGGCCCCTGAGCGCTTCTATTTCCAAGAAATTGCGTTCATTTCCCAGCAATCAGAAAGATCCCCCATGTGATGAGATGGCGTGAGGGTGTCTCGAGTGGTGTTACATCATTTCTCACTTCACACTCTTCCCGTTTTACCACATATATTCCAGTAAAACCATTTCTAAACACTGCATCATTCATTTAAAGAATCCAGTCTTTGCTTGTTTTTGAAATATCTTTTTTAGATGGATTGGATTTAACCCCTTTTATGAGGCAGACTGGGATATTCAAAGTGATCAAGTGGAACAGTGGCGATTCGATGGTGTATTTTGTGGTACAAAATGAAATATTTTGTTCAAATTGTAGTGAGATTTGGCTCCAGCGGACCTTTGTCTTTGCATGTCCTCCAGCCTCGGTGAAAGACGTCCGTCTTGGTCACGCGTAGAGCTGCACACATCTCATTGCAGCAAAGGTGGCTCCCTGGTGCTTTATAGAGCAGAACGTGTCCTTGGCGGTGCCTGTCAGCATCAGTCACAGCTGTCAGGCAGATCTGAGATGGCAGAACGAGGAGGAAGTGTCCAGCAGCAGCTGCGCGGCCTGTCTGGATATCTGTCCTCCGATTCTGTATCGAACAGCAGAGGCTGGGGTTCTGTTTGAGGGTGGGTTCCTCTGCAGGTAATAAACGCGGACGCTCCTTAAATCAGCAGCTTGGGGAAGTGGAAAATCTAAATGTCTTCTTATTGTGGTGGAGGTGTTTTGTGCTTTAAACCAAGATGACTCTCGTAATTCTTGCCGAAGCCAAGTGATTTTTTTTGGGAGGGTCGGAGTAGAGTCTTTTTTTAAATAGCATTTTTCATTAACTGAGCATGAAATAGTTTGAAAATGTTTTTCAGAAAAGGTCGCTCAGTGGATCGTTATCACTCTCCGGGATGGCCTTGATTTCAGAGATAAAGGAGCTCCTGCCTTTCATTTCAGGTGTTTTCTGTTCCTACGCAGTGCGTGAGTCAATCACACAGTGTGGTGTTTGTTCTTAAAACCTCACCCACAATTGAGCAGGAAGCCCTTGCATTCTCAAAGCAGGAATCACAATAAAGCTGGTATTACAGAAGAAAAACAGGTATCGCCGACATCGACTGCCAAAAAAATGCATGAAATCTCACGTTTCTTCCGAATTTAATCGAGAACTAAGAGTAATTCAGTTAAATGTTCGTCCAGCTGCACCATTATTCTCTTCACAGCTGTGAAAAAGGGAGCGAGGGTAATAAACCATCGCGGCGAGGTCGATTGTACGATCATGCCACATTGGCCCACGGTTAATGAAGTGATTCCCTTTATCACAGCTCGGAGCGGGACGGCGGGCTGCAGCCTCGTCCTCCCCTCACGCCACAATTCACCGCTCTTATCAGCCGCCGTCAGGGGGAGGTCACATGTTGTACAGCTTAACGCCGCGCTCCGCTGTCACACAGACGGGACCAACCGCGGCGGGCAGGAGGTGGATGGGGGGCCGCCAGTCTTCCTGTCCCCGAATGTTTCCAATTAAAGTTTGCTTAGTCGCATTTGGGGACAAACGAGACGTCGCGGAGCTGCAAATTCAATTGATCAGAACAATTTCTATAACTGTGGTGATCAATAAGTAATCTACCGCTGGTGATGAAGATGAATCGGTGTATTCTGTACGTCAGGCCTTCATGCGAGAGGCCCGCGGAACAAACGCAGCGGCAGCAGATTTGAAATGACGGATCAGCTCTTCTCAAGAAACCACTGATCAAGAATGTTCTTCTTCTGTGGTCTCTTCAGTGTCTGCGCACGTTGGTGGGCCACACGGGCGGCGTCTGGTCATCTCAGATGAGAGACAACATCATCATCAGCGGCTCCACCGATCGCACACTCAAGGTCTGGAACGCAGAGACGGGAGAATGTATCCACACCCTCTACGGGCATACCTCAACAGTGCGCTGCATGCACCTACACGAGAAAAGGTAGGAGCCAATCCCAACGCTGACTCCCTTGGTAATGGCCGGCTGAACGACGTTAATGAGTTACTTTTGTGATTTAAAAAAAAAAATTTTTTTATAGATGATGTGCTGTTTTCAGTAGAATCCTGGTTTTTACCTATATGTGGGGCTATTTAAGATATATAAACTGTACAAATACTACACAAGGAATCGTTATCTCAGTTCTTATCAAAGGGTAGAATGTTGAACAGCTTTGACGCCCCACGTCTGGTCCTGTTCAACTCACAAGCGATTCCCACCGAGGAAAAGAGCAACTCGGCGGCACAATAAGATGCCGTTAAATCCGTGAAAGTGAGCATGTAGCCACCCCGATGATAAATAGACCCTGCGAGCCATCTACACCGAACGGCTTGCCCTTCCACTCGGCATTAAGCTCCGGACCCAGAGTGCTCCTTTTGCCTCGGGGACCGCAGGCATTATGAGCAACTGCTAGCATACAGTAAATATCGGGTCGCTGATTTTTATCACATTGCCCTGTGAGGAACAAACAATGCCTGATTCACTGTTCTCACTTTTAGGCAGAGGAATTTTTGGGATGGGTAGTTCCAGGTGTGGAGGAATACTCGGCTTAATCTGTGCCGTTGTGTGTTGGCGAGATGTTGTGCTTCGCATCCAAACTGTTCTTACCTGAAAAATCTGACTCATTATCTCGCCTGAAGGGATTTTCCTTCCTCTCCCCATTATGCGTCTTTCATTTTCCAATCTTGCGAACAGACTGCCGCGGGGGTGGATGTTTAAGTTGAAAGGGTGTTGTCGTACATTCGAGTATGAACATGAATGAGCGCTGTATATTTCACTTTTTCAGACATTTGAAAGGACACAAGCGTACTTGTGTCTCATTATTCTGTCAATAAAGCTGTCAGGATGTGCGGGGAAATGTTGTGCGGGATATAGAATTTAATCTTGAGTGTGGGAAAGTTCTAAACCTGAGTGGTTCTTTCCTCTCAGGGTGGTCAGTGGCTCTCGCGACGCCACGCTGCGCGTCTGGGATATTGAGACCGGTCAGTGTTTACATGTCCTCATGGGCCACGTGGCGGCCGTGCGCTGCGTCCAGTACGACGGCCGGCGGGTGGTCAGCGGTGCCTACGACTTCATGGTGAAAGTGTGGGACCCCGAGACGGAGACCTGCCTCCACACGCTGCAGGGCCACACCAACAGAGTGTACTCATTACAGGTGAGGCGCCTTCAGCTAATATTGAGCTTGCATATAGAAAAAAGCTTTTCAGATATGGAAGCTTATCTTCCCGACTTCCATGTTCCAACCTGATTTTCTGTACGTGTAAGTTGTGTTTACATCTGTTTGTCTTCTGTGTGGTAACGACACACTTTGGTTGCTATACCAACAGATCTAAAAGAAGGCAGTTTTATCACTTTGCGTCATTGGGACACTGAAAAGATTCAGGGATCAATAAAATGTATTTGTGTCATCTTGTCAATGGAACCAAAGTGGTGTCAGCTGTTATTTGAGCTAAGTTTGGAGGCCAAACTTTAATTTTTTAATCCTCCCTCCCTTCTAGTTCGATGGGATTCATGTGGTGAGCGGCTCTTTGGACACGTCCATACGAGTCTGGGACGTGGAGACGGGGAACTGCATCCACACGCTAACAGGACACCAGTCCCTCACCAGCGGCATGGAGCTCAAGGACAACATCCTGGTCTCGGGCAACGCAGACTCCACTGTAAAGATCTGGGACATCAAGACAGGCCAATGTCTCCAAACGCTTCAAGGTGAGCCACACTTGGAACACACATCCACCAGCTTAATTGTACATCTTTTTTACATCAGAAAACATAGAAATACAAACATGGATCACTGGTTTGGGTCCAGAGAGTCCAGTTAATCCCAGACTACGTGACCTGTATGTCTGTGCGAGGCGGCGCCTCGCCCTCCCGCTCCCTTTGTGTGTGCAGCTCGAACTCCATTAGCGACGCCGGTGCCTCACAGGAAGTTGGAAATCTCTTCATGAATAGTTAAGCCACGCCCCTAAATGCCCTCATTAGCAAACCACATTCTTCCGTGCCGCTCCAACAAACAAAAGGATGGCCCAATGTGGGTCTGAAGAGAGAATCGGGGGCAGGCTGAAGCTGCCGTGTAGACCAGGGGAACTTTGTAGGTCACATAATCAGGTTGGAGGGCAGTTTCTACCGTTCATTAGTGTTTTCTGATGATAGCCCAACAACAAGGTCGTTACTGTCTGCTATAGGTAACGATGCAGATGGTGGCTTCTCCCTGATAATGGAGGCAGGAACGTGGCTGACAGGGAGGTGTGCTGGGGGGGGTGCAGGGCCACGCTGGGGGAGAAACTGCCTTTGATCTGATCACAGAGCAGTTAAAGATCCAAAGAGCTGCTTGATTTGAAGACGTTTCTTCCGCAGATGGAAGCGAAAGATGAATGAAATGTCTGCCACAGCCGCTCTGGCGGAAAACTCGATCCCGCTCTTGGTTGTGTTTCGCATGGCCTTAATTGATTTAATTAAGATATCGTTTTCAAACCCTCCGGGAAATCCGCACTGGGGAACAGTCACAAACAGACAGCGAAGGCAGGGGAAGCGTCGCGCGGTGACGGGCCCGAGTCCTGGCATGTGCGCCGCAGCCCCTCCCCGACACCCTCCGGCAGCACAACAGACACTTTCTGATGGAACCTTAGACTTAATCTGCCTTTTTAAATAAAAAATATAAATAAATACCAGAAATGCTGCGGTGATGTCGAGGCCCAGAACAGGCTGTTTAAAGGATACTGTGGCAACACATTCGTATGAAGTTGGTATTGGAAGATATTTTCCTTTTGCGATGTTGTTTGTGCTGTCAGCAAGAAGCAGAAAGTCATTCACGTTTTATTGTGGCTGTCTGTATAAGCTGGTGGCACCTCCTGTTTCCTGTTGGTGCCCAAGTCTAATTAAATTTAGGAGCGCACAGATGTTTAACGGGCTTTTAGTTTGTGAGCTTCCAGCTCGGCCTCGGGCTCCTTTTGTCTCACGACCGCCTCTCCGTCTGCTCGCAGGGCCCCACAAGCACCAGAGCGCCGTGACTTGCCTCCAGTTCAACAAAAACTTCGTCATCACCAGTTCGGACGACGGCACCGTGAAGCTGTGGGACCTGAAGACGGGCGAATTCATCCGGAACCTGGTGACGCTGGAGAGCGGGGGCAGCGGCGGCGTGGTGTGGCGCATCCGGGCCTCCAACACCAAGCTGGTGTGCGCGGTGGGCAGCCGCAACGGCACAGAGGAGACCAAGCTGCTGGTGCTGGACTTTGACGTGGACATGAAGTGATGGGGAACGTGACGGGGAGGGACGGAGAGAAGGAACCACAGACGAGAGCGGGAGACAAGGCACTCGGTGGCGTCGAAGATCCCCAAAAAAAAAAAAAAAAGAATCCACCTGTCCTGCCCTCAAACATCATCTCCCCCAGCCCCCCCACCTCTGAGGAAATGTTACCACAGACCCTCAAATGTTCAGCTCCCCCCTCCCATGGGGGGGGGGGACGTGTCCATCCTGTCCCCTGTTTAGCTGAGAGGACTGAACTGTTGAGAGGCGGCTCAGCCCGGGTCGGCCGCACACAGAGACCTAGTTCTGCTCAAGCCTGGCAGATTCTTTAGATGTACAGAGATATATTATTTTTTAAAAGACGCCCCCCCTACAGACACACACACACAACCACACGCACACACAGCCACCCTTTGACCCCCCCCCCCTTAAGTTGCCACAGTCACACTCAGAACTGGACCATTGAGGAAGGTTGGTCGAGACTTAAATCTCCACATTTACACCTGAAGTGGACGGAGGGATCTTTTTTCCATCGATCATTTCAGTTTTTGTTGTTCTCTGCTCACTTCCCCTCTTTTCTTTCTTCCTTTCACACAAACACAACTGTGAATTTCAAGTTGTCTTTGGTTCATCATAAAAGGGGATTTTTTTTTCCCTCCTCAGTTGCCAACAGCAACAAATCCCAGTATTAAAACGCTGCTCTGTTCAGGTTTGCTGTCACAAAGGTCCCCCCCCCCCCCCCCCCCCCCCCCCCCCCCAGTTGTTTGTTCTTCCTCACTTTTTTTCTCCCACGTTTCTGCGATTCCGAACTCCGTCTCCACGTAAACACCGATGCTGTCCAGAATTTTTTTCCACAATGTTGCTAATGCGGTTTCCTCGGCGCTGGTGCTGCGATGACAGGAAGTTAAAGCGCTGTGGATCAATGCCTCTGATCCCCCCCCTCCCGTCCCCCCCCATCTCTTCTGCCCCCCCCCAGTGGCCAAACTGTATTTATGCTGCTAGACGAATGGAAAAAAAAAATGCGTGAGGGAACTTTTACATGCTGCGACGTTTTAGTCCCAGGCAAATCTCCAAAATCGAGCTTTTAACGAAGCAGAAGATGACGAAAAAAGAAAAACATCCGACGTTTTTGCTTTATTTTTCTTTGTTTTTGCCACTGAAACTTGAGCCAAACGTGCCTCTACGAGGCTGAGAGGAGGAAGCGCGTCCGACGGGAGCCGACGGCATCGCCAGCAGAGCGGAAGCCAGGGGGATGTACGCTGCCGGCGTGCGTGTGTGTTTTGCGTGCATGAGTGCGTGTGTTAGCGCGTTAACGGGCAAACTTGTAAACACATTCCTCGGGACAAAGCTCTGTCAGCCTGTTCTTTTGGGAAATGTACAAACGCCGCGCGGGGCTGGCGGGGAAGGAGAAACGGGCAGATGAGTCGGTTTGAACGCATGAATGGAAGAGCCGTCTGTACGTGCGCGATTGTCGTTGCGTTCAATGCTGTCCCGAAGCAACAGAGGAGACCTTCACACGAATCAGCCGACAGGTGGAGCAGCCGGGAGCCTTTCGTGTTAACGCGCACGACAGCCGCGGACACGTGGGACCGCCGGCGGGGAAAAAACCCGCGGAAGGGCGACGAACAGGAACATTGTAGCCAAATACAAATCGTCTCAATCTCCAGGAGTCACAACTCGAGCTGAACTGTGAAAGTGGTATAACACTGTATATTAAAAAAAGTAAAGAAAAAAAAACAATCTCCCGACATCTCCTCTTGTTGTTTCTCTCCCTCCGTTTTAATTTATGATCTGGTTTGAGAAATCAGATTTGTTGCAGGTGTTTTTGTTTTCTTTTCCAGTTCATGTAAACTGCCTGGCAAAAAGAAAACAGACGGAAAAAAAAGAACTTAAAGGGATTGTGTATTTGTTTGATTCACTTAGAATTTTATTTTCTTATAACTTAAGTGCAATAAAAATGTGGGTTTTTCTTTTTTTTTTTTTTTTTCCATTTCAAGCATATCAGTCGTCTGTTTTTGTTACCTGTGTGAAGGCATCTTATATGTTCAATAAAGCAAATTATTTGGTTAAGAACATCCAGGCCGGAATAATTTTAAGCACAACGGGAGGGAAACATGCGACAGGAACCTGACGAGCAACGTAATGTTTAAAACGTGCACATTAGCGCTGCGTCAATTACCCATTAATAACAAAAGTTTGGTGTAAAGTAAGAACTTTAGTACATGAACAAGAGTGTGGACCCGTTTGTCATTTACAAACTGCTGTACGAGGGTCCGCAGGTTGCAGTCTTACTCCTGGCCGCTAGGTGCCGCCAGATTTCACACCCTTGACCTGAGAATAACCCCGCCTTCCTCTGAGAACCATTGTTTTTATCCAAGCCTGCGTTTCCAGAGGAGTTTTAGCTTCCTTTCATGTTTTCTGTAAAGCGCCTCACAGAAGGCGAATCTGAATTTGACCCCGTGTATTTTTCACGCCCCGCCAGGGTCAATTACATCCGGACGGTTATCTGTCATGAGCCCACACAGCGTGGTGTAGCTGCAGCGGCGGCGGCGGCGGCGGCATCTGTGCTGCGGATTCCCTTCCATCCTGTTGCCTAGCGATGGCTGGGCTCTGGCCGGACCCCGGCGCTCTGTGTGCTGTACTGGCAGTATAAATGGTATTGTGAGGAAGCGGCGAGGGCTGTACATCCTCACATGAATGGGAGCGTGGGGGAGTTTCCACTTCTGTTGGCAAGGTTCCTTTGAGCGCCTGTTTGTTCAGCGCCATTCGTGTTGTGTAAGCTCTGAATGGTCAAGGACTCCAACCGGGTTTTACTGCAGCGGAATATTTCTTTTGGAAAAGAATCTGAGGCACAAAACGCCACAGCAGAAACGGAGCATTCAAGGCTCTTAATCTACGGGTAAACAACTCACCAGTGGCAAGATGTAAATTTGCTATTTGGTCGGAGCTTCTGATGCAAGAAAGTAAAAGTAGGAGGTTGAATAGTTGCAAGGGCTTTATTCAAATATTGAATTGGGTCCCCCTGCGTGTGTGTCGCAGTGTCATTCCAGCTTGTTGCTACAGTAGCCAAACTAAAATTATAGCTTTTTCGCAGTTTTTGAGTTGAGTCGATGCAGCCGAGTCCATTTTGTCCACTGGCGGCCACCGTAGGATCGCTGACGAAAAACCCCTGGTTCAAGTCAAAATGTTTTTGACTGATGTTGAATGTTTTTTACTGATCTTTAATTTTTATTGTAGAGCTTTTTTTTCCCAAATTGTATTTTCTCTTAACAGTGACACCTGGTGGCCAAGGGTCGGTACAACAGTCATGCAAGCCTGAGATAGAGACACTGGCACAGCTTTATATTGATACATTTATAGAATTATCGTCCGCAACATAAACAATAATTCACTTACAAAGCAGTGAAAGTGGACAAATGGCCATCAGATATTGCCATGGGCCGTGGAGACATGAGCCATTTCCGGGCGTAAATCTGGAGAGATGCTGTGAAGTACATCCGAGTACATAGAAAAGCACATTTTGCGTGTGTGTATGAAGAGATAGCATCAAATCTAAATGCAAATATCCCGAGGAGAAGCTCCAGAGGGCACCCGCTGTGGAGACACTGATGAATCTCCACACTTAGTCCCTTAATGAACTTGAATTTAGGAAGTGATGAATCATCTCATTACTGGATGCTGCTGCTCGTCCATCTACCTTACACTTACGGGCCTCCGACGCGCTTCACTCCCGCTCCATGAATGACGTTCCGTGCACTCGGGCCAAGCCTCTGATGTACCTGTGAGGTGGCGCTGCCTCAAATATGACGGCCCAGGAAGCGCAGGAGAGGGTTAGGTGTGGAGATAAGAGCAGGAGGAGGACGGCTCCCACACTGCGCTCCATATCTCCCCATCTCTTTGTTCCCTAATCCTGGCCTGCAGCATCCCGCTTCCTCTCATTGCCAACACGTTCTCAAAGGGCCGCAGCATTAGGAGTGCGAGCATTCCTCCGCTCTGCTTAATCCTTTTTTGTGCCTTTGTTGTAGCCTGAGAACTGATAAAGAAGCACTTAATCACCGTAACCTGCTGTCGGTGGATGGCGAAGGCGGCTCCAGCGCGGCATCTTGCTCGGATCCCCGGATCCCCGCCTCCTTCTGGGAGCCCACGTTGATGCCTGTCATTAATCTTGACCGCGGCCCTTTGAGAGAACACTCGTATTCGCCACTATGAGGTCAGCATGTTCCCTCCACTCCTCCCCTGTGGCTGAAAAAGTCCATTTTGTGACAAGTCTGACCTTTATTCCTCCTTTCAGGACACAGCTCCTCAAATTCTCACCCAAATGCCAAGTTGTCACAGGCAAAATTGGCAATTTGAGCAAATTCCCGAGACTTGATCACAGCTGAGCGGCGCTCCGGATCACATCTGGGGTTCCATAACGCGATGTGACAGTGGCGATCTTCGGGGCGTCCTCATATTTGCCTCCATCCCTGAATATGAGATGAGGGTCACGAGGAGGATAAGATCAGTTGACTCCGAGTTAGTCACATTCATCTGAATCCCTCAAACGAAATGCCGAGGTTACCCGACACGTTGGCCCGAATCACAGAAAATAAAGTAAAATCACGTCTAGAAAAATTCCCTTTGATCCAGGAGCACAAATGTAGCCACGTTTTCATCAAAGGAAACTCGACGCGCTTGATCAATTTTTCAAACTGTCATTTGAACTGAGTCACCTGAGTTTTGAGGTCAGGCGTCATTAGAAACAGGATATCCACGCCGCCTTGGTTTGACATCACTTCCTGTCGGCGGTTTCCACCTTAAGCAGTCAGTGGAGGCACCTTTGAAAGATTTAAAACCGACCTCGACTGAATCTTGTGCTCGTGTCCGACCCCAGAAGTGACTTTCCCTCAGTAAAGGAAGCACGTGAGGCTGATCGGATTAAGTGTTCCGATCAGGAAATGGCGGACGAAGGTCTGGCGGTACGAGAGGCAGCGTTCTAATCAAATAACAGTTCTAATAAAAGAGGAAATATCATTTAGGTAACGTGGTTTATTCCCCCTCTGCCTCTCTCTTCATAGGCCTGTTATTACCCGATAACATCACTCATATTAACCAATCGCATCCATTGTTTACAGCCGTGTTGCTGAACGTTGCTAAGAGACCAAACCCAGAGGAAAAGAATCAATATTGATCCGAATGCTGTATGTTTATTCTGTGCAGGGAGAGATCCTTGCACGCTACAGAGGTCTTGGGTTCAATCTCAGGCCTCTGCTCGAGTTCTGTTCTCATAACAACGTTACCCCGGCTGGGTTTTCACCTTTTTTGGCGGCGACTAAAGACAAAGCAGACACAGAACAGTGTGTTTTCCGGGGAGAGAAGCAGCATCAGCACCGAGTCGCCACAGCGGATCCCATCTGGAGCGCTCCTGCGTGGGCCGAGGAGGACGCCAGCCCGGAGCTGCTGCGGAGGGCGGATACGTGCTGACTGTCCAGCACCGCCTGTCTCGCTGCGGTAACTGATGAGCACAAGGTGCGCGCTGGCGTGTGCTCCCATTTATCTGCCGAGGAGACGAGTCAGCAATTTCACCTCTGCGGCGTCGGCCTCAAGTTCTAATTATGGTGCATTTTGGCAAAGACTGACCAGGAGACGGATGTGTTTTTACAGGAAAATGCAGTTGCACTTGCTTTCGCCTGTCTAAGCAGTTGTGTGTGTGTGTGTGGGTGTGTGTGTGGGTGTGTGGGTGCTGTTGTTGGTGGCTCCTGCACCCTCTGTGACACTGAGACGGAGCAGAAACGTGACCAGCCCATCTGGAAGACGCGCCTGGTTCCAGAATTAGAACAAAGACGTGAATCTCGGCCTCCTGCGGAGTTCTGCACCTACGTGTCCCGCAGAGGGGTTTATTATCTCCGGAGCCAAAGTTGAGGTCGGTTACGCCTCCACAACATGAGACACGATGGCAGGCTTTCATCTTTTTTGTTTGTTTGAGATGCAGTCCTGGATCCAGCTCGGAATCGACTCAGACAGATGGATTTTTCTGGCCACAAATCCATTAAAATCAGAGAAATCTGCTGAGTCAGCGCATTAACTCCATATAAGGCAGGACAAGTTTCACGACCTTTATTTTGACGAGCTGCGGCGCGCTGCTGGATGGGCGCAGTAATCCACACAGCCATACCTCGTCCGCTTTGAAAACCAGAGACAGCCAAAGAACAAGCAGTGAAATATTCCCGAGAATAGCTTCAATATCAGGACATTAATTATGCTCTCCATCTGTGCAGCAGCGATTCCCAGGAGTCTGCGCTGCTACGCTTTCATCACGAGAGCCGAATTCCACCGGGAGGAGACGTCTCCCTGCAACGGTGGGTTCGGTACCCGTCTGCAAACGTCTCCTGTCGAGTGTGTGGGAGCAACAGTTTGATAATTATCCCATCAGAGGTCGCAGCAGCGTTGATTTAGCTGTAGAAACTAATTGAAAAAGCACATAAATGCAATTTAGAGATGTTATTGGGGGCGATAAAGCCATTCAAACGGAGGAGGGGATGAGTTTTAGGTGAATTTCCACTCAGCCGTGAGGCTGCAGGTCCAGGAGGAGCTCTGGGAATTCTGCTGGGCGGGAAAAAAAGAGACCAAAACTCCAAACGTGTCAGGAAGATGTACTGTATAATCTGGAGCTGTGTGCTGAGAGCTTCGCAGGCCGGCAACCGGGTCGTAATTAGAGCTGGAGACCGGAGAGGCTGGATAATCAGACAGATATGATTGAGTTTTTCCTGCTAATTACGCTGCCAGTCTGGATCCGCTTCCAATGAACCAAAGCTCTCGAAATGCTCTAACATGATGATGAGCAATTAAGAGGATTTCTATAATCGAGAAACCCTCGTGCTGAATTACGTTCCAGACGGTTGCCAAAAAAAATCCCCCAAATTCAGATAACAAAATACCACAGTTGCGTTTGCGAGGTGAGACCTTGTCGAACATCACGCCAACTCCCTGAGGTCGTAACCAGGGTAACGGGGAGCTGCAGAATCGGTGCGGCAAGACGGCCTGAACAGCACGGCGGCATTTTCCCAGCATTCATAGCATTTCCTGGTTCAGATCGGACGTCTGCCAGGCGTCACCGTAGCGAAGACTGTTTGCAATACGTCCTTTAGCCGTACAAATTTAACACGCTTGCTTTAACCAGAAAATGGACTTTAATCGGAATGTTACGAGGAACCGACATCCGCCATGAGCTAATAAGCTAGCAGCTAATTGCATATTGTCTGCCAACTTTTTCAGCACTTTCTTGCGCTGTTTTGAGATTTAAGCTGCAGTGTGAAATGACTGACAATGCAGCCAAGCCTGATCGCCCTCTGGTGGTGGGCTGCAGTAACAGAGCCCCTCCCTCCCCTAGATTATCGCGAAAGCGCTTGAGGAGAGTTAGTTACTGCTGAATCTACCAGAGACTTTACTTCAAATAATGCATTTCTGCACGAATCATCAGGTATTTAACAACTTCTGACGCCGAGGGACTAAACTGCGTTACAGAGATGAATTATTTCATTCAGTCTTGGTGTAGCCTGGTGTGACGCCTGAAGATGTGGCAAAGATGGATGATTTACTGCTCGCTCGCTTTGAGAAGATTAACGTGTGCGGGATAATTCCTCCCTCAACACACGGGATCGCCCTTTGCAAATTGAAATCGTCGTCTTTTCCTCCCAGTCCAGAAAATATACCTCGTCGGCATCCACAGCGGCCGTTCGATAACGCCGACGACGACAGGGACGGGTGACGGATTGCACATTCTGCAAAGGCCGCTGGGAGACGCGGCCAAACCCGATATTAGTCTGAGCCAAGACCGCTTCGCCAAGGTCAGGAACAGCCCTTCACGGTCAGTTTAGCACTTCATGATGGCGGCGGTGAGACCAGGAGGCAGAGGTCAGCTGGAGAATAGATGGGAAGAGCAGCGGAATGAGGATAAATGATCCTGACCCCAGCATTAGCCCCCACCCTGAGCATAGCGTTAGCGTCCCGACAGCGCGCTGCTACGTGGTCGGTCTGCAAGATGAGAAGGATTTCTGATGAAAGCTCCGTGTTGGGAAGCTCTGATGTCATTATTGGTGATTATTTTTATAAACGTTATTCCAAGAGAGGTTAATCGCGTCTATAATAGCTCTGATATTTCTGCTAATCCCTTAGAAGAACCGGTTTTATTTCTAATTGTGTTTTCTATGGCCCCACCCTAAAATATCTCACTTACTGAGCGTTACATCAAAGGAAGCGCTGCAGCCTCCTCGCAGGATGTGTAATTAGACACTAATGAAGAAGAAGACGGCCGCCTTCGTTCCTCCACAGCGACACTAAAGGCTTGCATCACATCAATATCACCACTTTCCCTCTCAGAGGGAGTTGATCATCCAGTTACTGGGTAAGGCTTGAAACCTGGGGGGGGGGGGGGGTAGTCGACATCAAAGCAGCAAATGAAGAGGGGGGGGTTGGTCAGGGCGAAAGGATTTTACTGATTTCAAACTAATGAATGACCTCAGCCTCAGTCCGAACCCACCGAAGCCACCTCACGATGTCGGCCATGAATATTTAAGGCCGGCGCCGGCGTTCTCTGGTGCGTTGCAGCGACCTCGGCCGAGCTGGGATTGATTGGAACGATCTTCAGCCGCCGGCTGCGTGAAACCACTTGCATGGCGATGTGCTCGGCGCCGCGCGGATCAAAGCGGCGAAACACGGGATGTGAAGAGCGTGTGTTGCACATGTGTGCGCCAGGCGGGGCGCTTCACAGGCCGCCATCCGAGCCGGGCGCCTCCCGGCCGACGAGCCGCTTCAAACGGAATGACGGGAGGATCGGGTGGACGTTTGTTGGCTGATGAATGCCAGAGCGGCGGAATAACGACGCTCCGGATGAGACGGCTGTGAAGAGGGATTGAAGGAATGCTCGGCAGACCGGCATGGCTGCCAGAGCTGGAGCGGAGGCCGTTTACGCGAACAAACGGGGAGAACCCCCCCCTTCCCCCCCACGACAAACGCAAGGCGAAACATCCGGCCTTTAAAATGGGATTCCCCCGCGAGGCTGCTGCTGCTGCTGCCACAGAGCCGGAACAGAGCGTTGTCAGTCCTATCAGACAACAGGGGAGCGGCTGATCTGAGATCAGCTGAATTTACCGTATCAGAGGAGAACTCTGTCCCGCTGAGCTTCAGAAGCGGCTGCGCACAGGCAGCTTCCACGGAGCCCAAAAACTGGAGTCAGAGGATCAGCGTAAAGAAAAGAGAGAAATCAAAACTCAGGGCCATTTGTTCTTATCAGAGAACACTCTCAGGGGCCTTTTTTTAACGCTGCGCCCGTCTTTACTGCCGCTCGTCCCAAGTTTCCCCTTCAACCGAAGGGGATGATTAGAAGGCCTGCAGTGGGTGCAGAGGTTCTGATTCTGCAGTCACCCCAAACTTCAATCAGCCTTCTAATTGAAAAGTTCTAATGGGGTTCAGCCGCGGCGCTCCGGCTTGACTCCGATTAAGCGGCGGCCTCGACTCACGGCACAAAGAGGAGACGACATTTCGAAGCTCCACACCAGCGTCCTCGGCTCCTCCGTGAGAGGCTCTGATTGCTCCCTTTAACCGAGCTCGAACAAAAGCACCATTAAAGGCCGATCTGATGCAAATTGGATGCGATAAAGCGGTTTGTATTTTTCATTTTCCTGAGCGTGTAATTAGTCGCAGCCCATTCAGACTGAAAGGGGGGAAAACAATGCATGCATATTGCATTAGGGAGCAGACGGCCGGGGAGGAGCGTCGTTAATCAAAGCTCCGCAAATACAGCTCGTAAGACACCATCGCAGTTTATTCTCAAGGAGAAAAAAAAGGGGGAAAAACCGGAAGTGGTGCCAGTTCTCATGGATAATTCAGCAGATGCAGCATGTTGAGTCCTACATGCAGCACCAACATGCAAAACTCTGCTGCATTATCCATGAGCAGCAGCAGCACCTTCTCATCTGCTGCTTGGTCCAACAGACACTCCACACACGAGTCCCGGTGCCATGAGAGGAGCGGGTCGGGTCGTCTCGGGGAGCATCTCCACGTTTCCCTCACCACGATGCGTGTCCGCGCCGGCTGCCTCCCTGCGGGCGGCGCGGGGCGGCAGACAACCACTCGCCCGCATCACCTCAAATTAATTGACTGTGATTACCTGCAGCCGTCCTTCGCTGCCATGATGTCTCCTACTTCTTCCCTCACAGATCTATAATGCAAACACCCTGCGGCGCACGCACGCCCGCACGCACGCCCGCGTACCTGCTGTTATTTATTCATGTTTGCACGTGTTCTGCGCGCAGTCTCCGCCGTTGGAAAATAGACCCCGCGGGTCCTAATGGAGGATGGAGGAAGAGGAGGCGAAGGCAGGGTGAGTTTTCCTCCACTGACCGGCCAATCTGGAGGAGAGGCTGAGTGCTTCCGCACTGATCAATACCCACCTAATCCTCTTCTGTGTATCATCCCTACGTAAGCTTTGCGGAAAAAACCCATTACCGAGCACTCAACTTTGATACATTGTTAAAAGATTATTTCACGATTCAGCTAGCGCGACTCTTTTTCTCCTTCTTTTCTTTTTTTTTTTTTGAACAATGAAACATCACCTTGATGTAAGAATGAAAAAAAAGGTTTGTGGTGAGAGTTTCACCTGTATCTCTCTTCAGCTCAATGATGGCGGCTCATTGTTTCTATGCTAGTCAGCATTGGGGCACTTTAATGTGCTGAAAAGTTCTGTAATTCCTGGGCTCACACATTTGGCGTTGTTAAACTGAGGTGTTTAACCTTTATACATATATGCAGCAGATCCAGCAGCTCGTCGCCCCCCCCCTTCTGACCCGCCCATTCAGGCTTTCAGAACCAACCACGGTCAGGTATCAGACTGGATCACCAAGCTAATGCGCAGCTCCAGCCCCAAACCTAAAGGTGGGAACTTATTTTCATGAAGCAGCAGCAGCCGCAGACACATTTTTAGCCCCAGCAGAATCTGCGTTTTAGATGTTTTTTTTTAACGTTTTTATCCAACATTGTTAAATTCCAGCCGATATCTTGAAAATACTAAAAGGGGCACGCAGCAATTTCCAACTATCATGAGTCCAAATGATCTTATTAGCATAATTCTCACAGCTATCGAGTCTTCCGCGCTCGAGCCGATGCTGGAAGCTTTCGCCACCCATCTCCATTACGCTCGGCTTGTCAGCGGGCGAGTCGAGCAGAACGGAGGGAGGGAGATCGGTCATGATGAGGCTCCTAACAAAGCAGAGGATGGAGAGATGTCGGCGACGCGGCGAGATGAGGCTAAACAGCCCGCCCGGCCTAAAACGGAGAGCAGCCATTCCTCACGCGCGCTGGGAAGGAAATGACAATTAGGGGGTTGTTCATCATTTCAAGTAGGCCGCCTCTGTCCAGAGCAATATCGAGCGCCGCGCTCTTCATCATTTACAAGAAAACTATGAATTAAACATGGCCGCTCGCTCGCTGGTGGTGATGGGAGCGGATTCGGAACCGTTCCCGACACTTGGTTTTATCTCTTCTTCGGGAGAAGTAGCCTCACGGTGCGTTTGCATGAGCGTTTAGCGAGCAGCTGGGGAAAAAGCCGCTCCTTTTCGCTCTGTTTACATTTCTACATCTCTGTGTTGGGATTCGTTGGGAGCGTTAAACTCCTCCGTCACGGTTCGCTGCTTCCTGTCTGCTCCTCTTCAAGGGCTGCAAACAGGAAGTGGCTTCTCCTGCCAAAACAAGAGGACTCTCCTTCCTATGAGGTCAGCGAGGAGGCTTTGAGCCTTTACAGACTTCTTCCAACTATGGAGAGCCTGTAAATGCTGCATGTGGAGCATCTATGTGCATCAGTGATTTAAACAATAACCAATAAAGAACACAGGATTTGCCTGAGCCTGGACGGGCCACCGGGCCATCCCAGGACACATGCAGAGGCAATGTGCATGTTTTCGTCTGTGGGAGGTGAAAAGGACAGTTGCTAATGCTAAAAAGGCTTCTCCAGATCACCTCTGGGGCAAATCTATTCATTTTTCTATCCAGTTCTTGGTCAGAAAGGAACAATCTCCTAATATTAGTGTCTTCTTTTTGTTTCTTTTACACTGTCTTCTAATAAGGAATGGCTCATTAACAGTCTGAAACCAATAACATCACCTTTTATTAGAAGATGAAGAATGAAAGTACACAAATGGCTGTCATTTAGAGGATGATCCTTTCAGCTTCCGTAGCAGGATCTAAAACCCGGTCACCTTTAGGTGGGCATAAACATGTCGGCGCATTCCTCCCCTGGATTTAGCTCTGCCTGTCAGATTCCTGTCAGGTGTGGGCGAGTGGATTGTAGATCCTATAAAAACGGCTCAATAAGAGGCCGTTTTGAAGCAGACCTCCAGCTGAAACACATCTGTGCAGCGTCCTTCCTCCAGTACATAAAACAAGCGACCCACGCTGGCTCAACCTTCCCCACATGCAGCCGTTTTGCACCTGAGTGTCTGACGGGAAGTCCAGGAACTGCCGGCGGTGTAATATTGATGGTGGAGGCTGAATTACGACGGCGCTGCTGCGTCTGGACGTCTTCTCTGACGACAGCGAATCCTCGTTAATGAACCCCGCGTGTGCGATGCAGCCAGGTGATTAAACACTCCAATCTTCTGTTTTAGTCACAGGTGTTCAGTATTGGGACACCGAAATGGGGCCTAATGGCATCCCCAGCTAAAAGCATCAAAAGATGAACACGGGTGTGTGTTTCCATCCCTCTCTCTCTCTCTCTGGCTCTGGCAGCTGTATCTGTTCCTCAGGCCTCATTATGAGCCTTTTTCCCTCCTCCTCAATCTGAGGCTCACAGGTATTTTCTTCTGTCCACTGTCCCTGCGATTGGATCCGATTATTGACCATCAATTTCTCTCGGCAGGCTCAAATGCTGTCCTGAATGGCAGGTAATTACCAGCCTGCAGTCAGCAGCATGTGTGAGCGCACATTTGTGTGTGTGTGTGTGTGTGTGTGTGTGTGTGCGCGCGTGAGTTTTACTTGGACCTCGAAAAGTTCCCAGAATCAACTACTGTGTAAGAGTAGAGCTGAGATTTCAGATGGAAACAGCAAAGCACTTAAATCTGGACACTTTGAGCTCTCTGAACATGTTTGATTTGTCCAGTTTGGGTCCATTCACTTATGTAAGTCTTTATTTTTTCATCCCGCTCTTCTCAGTAAAGTTAAAACCACCTAATGTGACAGGAAAAGATGCATTAAACATATTTCTGCGATGCCTCGGGTGCATGTTCGCCCATCGTAAGGTTTTTTTGGGGGGGAATCCTCACTGATCAGACGTTGCGGAGGGTTTGATGGCGCACTCGACCCTGTGTTTTTGTCAGTTTCGGAGAGTAAACCACAGTCTCTTTGATACTTCTGCGTTAATCAGAAGCAGACTCCGCCGCCGTCAACACAGAGAAGCTAGAACCTCTCTGAAATTCGCAACCGTTCTGCCGTTTGACCCCAACTTTAACATAAAAAGCATAAAAAACAACTTTCATGTCTTGCGTTAGAGCAGCGACACCACAGACGCTCCCCTGGGGAAGCCTACAAGGGTGGAACTTGAAAAGTATGAGCCCGCTTTGAAGCCCAGCGCCTCTTTTATCCACAGTATCACGGCTGAGACAAGCTCGCTGGTCTTTTGTGTGGCTAAGTGCTTTAATTGCCGTCTGTGTGATCTGGTCAGGCTTCTGCAGGGCTGCTACCCCTCATTTATCTCATTCGCAGCATTAACACACAATATCAGCATCTTCAAAGTCCCGGTAGCAGCAAAATTAGCATTAGCTTCTCAATCCTTGTAGTATAGTTTTCAGTGGGCAGTGGATCGGACTGAAGATCAGTTTGGTTTCTCCGGCGCGGCACAAGCGGCTTTTCTTCTCTTCATGCTTCTGCTAGCGCACGCTCGGAGTTGTGTAACGCTCGGCAGCCTTTATTTATCCGGTGAAGGCTCTCATTTGAGGTGCAGCAGAAATGATGTGGGGATCTGGATGACGCACATGAACGCTGAAACCATGGAAAGGGTTCCCGCCGCCGCCACTTTGGGCACAAACAGTCGCCACCGTGCCGGCGAGGGGACGGTCTGAGTCACTGAGCGGACCACATGGCTGACGTGTGCCTCGAGTCTGAGTCGAGTCTCCTCCCACGCTCCCGGTAAGCCCTTTTTAGACATGGGTGCAGAAAAAGAGCTCTCCACTGATAAGTCGCTTCGACTAGAACGTTAGCGTGGGAATGCTAGCAGGACTAACGCGGAGGGCGTGGTGGAGCTCCTGTCAGGCCGGAAACTGCTGACTGCTCCTTCCCACGCGCCCGTCACCGAGCACAACCACCATTTACCAACAAGACGGCGTCCTTTGCACCGGCTAACCATCACGCTGACTCCCACACCCGTTGACATCGCTATTATCATCCCAAAATTACAGCATTCCTCCAGTTCCTGGCTGGCTCGACTCTCCCTCTGTCTCTGTGGATGCATCTGCACGGCCAGGCAACGTGGTCTTCATGAGAAAACAGCCAGCCTCCTGATTGATATGCACCGACTGTCCTCATGTAGGCTGCCACGACCGCCGCTGCACGGGAGGAGTTAAAATGGAGCGGGCGCAGATGAAAAGGCTGCAGCCGACGCCATGATCCAGCCTCTGTTGGAAGACAGGACGGAGCTGCGCTAACAGACCCGCAGATGTGAGCCCGTTAATCTCATAAAAACCAGGCTAATTGATACTTCGCCGCTGCTCAAGAGCTGATTCTTTGGGGCTGGAAAGAAACAACCCTCCTTTTATGAGATCTGAGCGATTCAGTTGATCGGAGTTGGTAGGAGGAGGAGAAATCCTGGCGTCTGTTTCTGGAGCATCCGGACGTCCGTCGGCTGGGTTCACGGCGCCGCATCACCTTCAGCGTGGCTCCCAGACCAGGACCGAGCTCAACCAGGGTCTGACAGTTTACAAATGTGACAGCAGCCGCGAGCCCTGCAGGCCAAATTAGCCAAACAAAAACAGCTCCTTAATTAATCTAATTAACATGATGCGTTTGGTGATTAACGGAACCAATTAATCACGTCGCTAATGTCTCATAAATAATAAAAAGCACTGTGGCTGAAAGGCTGGATGGATGTGCTCAGCGTAGCGTGAGAGGGATGGGACAGATGGATGTTGCTCATGCTCATTTTGCTACGTCGGTTCACATCCCTCTTCCCGCCCAGACCGCTAAACCTCTAATGGGGGTTCTGGTGTCAGCGGTCCAGCGGTTAATGCCGTGACTTTGTTCCGGGGAACAAATGAATCTGTCTCATCTGCTGCTTGAGCCATCTGTTGATGCAGGATCATCCCACGCCACCAGAATCTCTAATTTCATTAAGCTTGCAGCGTCTCTGCTAGCGCTACGCCACGCGTCTCAAAGTTGTGGTTTTTCCCTCGGTGCGACAGTGACGCCGCGCCCGCGGTCGCGGGGGTATTTCCGAAATCCGCGGCCATCTGGGTGATTTCAGCTGCGGCGCAACGAAGCGGGTTTTTAAACATGTGTGCGCGTCTAATCCTGCGGATTGCGCTAATCCCCTGATATTACAGAGGCAACAGCGCGCCAAAATACGGGCGAGAGCAACAAAGACGCACAATTTTCTACGGATATTAAAAATGTTGCTGCGCTGATGCTGAGGCTTTCCAGCCTTTGGCAGCCCAGAGAGGTTTCTCTGGACCTGTTAGCTAATTAACCAGTAAGATGCTTGGAGGAGGACTCGCATTCCTCAACCAATGAGAACATTCCAGACTTCCTGATAGAGTTCTAAAGATTTAATTCATTATATTCATGACAAACTGGATTATATTAGGACAATGTTTATATTTCTGTCGTACAGCCTCTCCCTGGCGCTCCGGTTCCTCTTGTTCCTCCTCTCTCGACGCTGTCGGCTCCCCTCCTTTTTCATTTTGTCTGCTTCCCTTCTTTCTTTTTATCAGCATTCCTCTTTTTTTCCAAGTGTTTTCTCTTCCTTCTGCATCTTCTCTTTCCTTCGGCTGCTTCCTCCCCTTCTCTTCGTCACCTGCTTCTCCTCTCCTTCTTTCTTCTTTTGCCTTTTAGCTGTTCTTTGGCGGCCTGACCCCGTTGCCTCCATTTTGATTCGTCTCTGAAGGGGAACCTGATCGCAGTCGTCACCTTTATTGTTCACGTTTGTGTCTTTTTTCCCCGTCCATCAAAACAAAGGCAAATATTTGATTTCGTATCTCGGAGAGACAAAGGCCTTCAGTTGAAGAAGCCGGTGAGGGTTGTGGAGATACCATAAAAAGTGCATCAAACGACCCCTCCGTATTTTATAGAGGGGAGGGAAACAGAAGCTGCAGCTTCAGAGACGTTAAACAGCAGATGAAGCTGCAGCTCGTCACGTCGGAAAACTGCCCCACAAAAAGAACAACGTGCCCACATTTGAACGCTTACCGTATTTTCACGACTATAAGGCGCACCTAAAACACTGAGATCGACGGTGCGCCTTATAATATGGAGCGCCTTGTTATGGAGCGCCAACTGTTGTGCAGCGGCTGCCCGTGGACTTCCAGGAGAGGGCGGCCATCTTCCCTAACCCTAACCCTAACCAGGAGAGGGCGGCCATCTTCCCTAACCCTAACCCTAACCAGGAGAGGGCGGCCATCTTCCCTAACCCTAACCAGGAGAGGGCGGCCATCTACCCTAACCCTAACCCTAACCAGGAGAGGGCGGCCATCTTCCCTAACCCTAACCAGGAGAGGGCGGCCATCTTCCCTAACCCTAACCAGGAGAGGGCGGCCATCTACCCTAACCCTAACCAGGAGAGGGCGGCCATCTTCCGCACCTACTGCTGCGACAAGATAACCGCGCCCAGCCACATCACCAACATGGATGAGATCCCTCTGACTTTTACCATCCCTTTGACCCACAAAGTGGAGAAAACGGGACCAGCACAGTGGCGATACGCACAACAGGGCACGAGAAGTCGTCGTTCACCGTGGTTCTCGGCTGCCACGGAAACGGACAGAGCGCTGGATGATGGAAGGCGAACACTCCTTCACAAAGACTATGAGGCAGCGGCGGGCAGGTTATGTCACCATATGCAAGTGGATTGTAGACGCATGGGCTATGATACCGTCTTCATGTATTGGAAGAGCTTTCACAAAACGCTGAACCGGAACCGGTCGGTGAGTCCGACTCAGATGATTAAGAAGAGGAATTCGGGATGTTGGACATTGAAATAGTGCAGCTGTTTAATTCAGATACAGAAGATGAAAACTTTGATGGTTTTGTGGCAGAAGAATGAATATTTTGTTCAATAAATGTGTTGAAACTCACTGTTTTACTTCCGTTGTCATTTTTTACTGTATGTTTCAGCATGCGCCTAATAATACAATGCGCCTTATGGTCGTGAAAATACGGTAATCCATCAATGTGCATATTTTGGAGGCCTCTCGTTCTCTTCCTTCTTTCTTATCCCTCTTTCTTGCTCTCCACTTCCTGTTGCGAGGAGTAAAAATGGAAAAAGCTGCGACTTCATATCTTTGAGTATATCTGGAAAAAGAAAAGGAAAGAAAAAAAAGCAGCTTCCTCGGCTCCCCTCCGAGTTGAAAGTCCTTCTTTTGATACACTGCAGAAGAATTTCAAATTCAATTCCTAAAGTCTCACCGCGCTTTAATTGAGAATCTTGGGAGCGTAATATCGTTAGAGCTGTGGTAGTGGCGTTTGGAAATGTCATCCGCTCTCTAACGAGCATAATTATTCCTTCAATTTTCATGAGTTTTTTTTTGGTTCCATATGAAATAATGAGGCACAGCTTGCACCTCCAACGGTCCTGGGGTCTTCTACAGAACTTTCTGTCGCTGATATTTGTGTCTAATTTTATTTTTACCATCTATTTGTTCATCCTGATTGTTGAGTTTGGGAAAAAACTGCTGTTTCTCCAAAATAATGAAGCTAGCTTGCCTTTAATCTTTCTCCAAAATGGCAGTAAAATACGTTTAAGATAGGATCGACATCTCTGCCTCTCCTCAGATCTAATGGATTTAGACACTTTATTTTAGAGGAACTATTTTATTCCAGTACTGTGAAGGGAAAAAACCTCGACTTTCAGATATGAGTTACAGCATATTTAAAGAATCTAAAGAAGAATCAAAATGCCGTTTCTGTGATGGTGCAATCCGTTTTGATTAGATTTTTGAATTGATATTTTCTATCAAAGCTATAAAAAACCAAACAAACCCAGTCACAAACACCACATTATTCCTCCTCCATCCTCCAGCCACACGCAGATCTGTTTCATCTGCATTTGTCTCCTCCTAACCCTGTAACTGTCACTTAGCTCCTCGCTAAACAAATTATCCCCTGGCCCATAGGCCGGAGCGCCGGTTTATGGCTCTGCCACAAACCACATCTGACTCAGGATCAGAGCCTCTAAATGCAGCATTGCTTTCCACACGGAGCAGCTGCATGTAAATCAAAATCAAAATAAGATAAACCAAGGATTACAGCCGATCCATAAAGCAGAGGATCAGATATATCAAGAAAAGAAAAGAATTTGGTTTACAGATCTGGAGTGTCATTTTTAGACCAGTGTGGCAAATTAAGGGTCCACAACCTCTGGTTTGCGCGCCCGGCTGGCACACCAGAGTTTAATCATTGGCCGCACTTTCAGCAACAACATTCCAATCACCTGCTTTTCTCCAGTTTGTGGAATGTGTGACTATAATGGGGGCGGTTGTTTCCCAGAGGGTCTTATGGTTTGGATCCAGTAAAATTGTGTAAATCCAAAGTGCAACTTATCTGCAGGTCTAATGAAAATCTACAAATGCTCTCAAAATGATGCTTAATAGTTACAGTATTGTCAATTTTAGCAAAAGTGGCACTCGATCTTGATATAGTTGCCAAACCTTGTTGCAGTCCAACTCTGAGATGTTGCCAAGGGAATTTAATGGGTTTTAAACGTCTTATTTGAGCCAGAATATAGAGTACTGCCTGTTACTTCAGATTTATGTCATTCTAGGATTCCACTTCATTTTTCACCTTCTTCCACATTCACATCCTCAGTAAGGCAGCATAGCTAACCTAGCACCTACTTTTGCTTTATATTTAAGTGAGAAATAATGCAGTAAACATTTAAAAAGAAGCGAATTATTGGCTGATTTTAATTCTACCACCTTCTCTAAGCTTGACTACTGCTGATGCTAGCTAATAGCTTTGTTGCTATTTAGCCTGCAATGCAGCCTTGCTTCCAAAATTAGCTGAGCACAAATTCCGCCTCGTCCCACGCGGACTCGTACAATTCATCAAGACAATGGAGCCCAGCGGACATCTTTGCCAAAACCAAACACAAAGAAAACAGCTCTGTCAAAACAGGAAGCACGTGCAACTGCATCAGCTGTCCGCAGAAATGGTTCTATGACCGGAGGGCTGACGAGGACGGCCTGGTCTGCTAACTGAGGCGTGTACCCTCTGTGAGGACCATTAGTGTAGATACCCGTCCACAAAGATTTAATCTAGCAATAAATACCTGCGGAGTTTAACAAGAAGCCTAATTCCACTAACAGATGAATCTACACCTGCTCCTTCAGGGTCTTGGGGGATGGATTTGTCTCTGATTAGATTCTCTGGTTGATGGGACAAAGCAGAGTGGGTCGTTAGAGGAAGCAGCTTGAAATACAAATGCGGGTCCCTGCACAGGACCTCTGTGTTTAGTTCTTGATATTTACCTCTTAGCTCAGCTACTCTGTGATAGCTGCAAAGGCAACATGGTGAGAACTAATAGCTGCAGCAGAAACTAAACAGCACGTTTGTGATCCATGTGCTCAGGTTTCAGACAACCCTTCCCTCTCCATAAGCTGTATTTTTACTTATTTCTCCACCCTTTTTGCCTTCCAGCGACGCTATACCACTAATTAGCTTAGCTCAAATTCTGACAGAGTGGCACTGGCTTGTTGTTCCGTGAATGTCACATGTTTAATGCAACATTTAATATCCGTCGCACACACATAAACCTCAGAAAAGTCTTAAATAATGACTCGCTCTGTTGCATTTTTAGCTTTTTTTTTCCTCATCATGCCTTCAGGGGAACTTGCACTTTGCACTTAATTCAATTTCAGGAATAATAAGAACCCGAGTGATTTTGAATCATTTGTAACAACGAGATAATTGATGCCTCTCTTAATACTTAATGACAGCAGAGGCTTCCTGTTGTTGCTCTGGATTGCCTTCATCTCATCCTGACATCGCCCTGACAACGCTAGCTTCCCCTGTTTTGTTCGTCTAAATGATGACGTTATGCTGTATTCGCTTCTCATCACAACTCCAATTGAACAGGCGCCATCACGATCGCCATTACCGTTTGATACGGCTCGTCCAATCAGACCCCCCCCCCCCCCTTCCCGCTCCTGACGTCAGAGTTGGAATCCAGACTCATCCCAAACAATCCCCAGCAATCAATAGTCAACAGGGTTTCATAACAACCGTGTTCTTGTGTTGCCTCTTTCTACCACATCTAGGTACCAGGAGGCTAAATAACGTTTTTGTGGGCCCGGGCAGCCGAGACGGATGACTCTCCTAAATGAGGCTTCTGCTGATACGGGGCCTTAAATCAATGGCGGTGGCAGGTGTTGAAATGAAGCCCCTGCAGCCTGCGCGGAGATTTTCCTCTGAGAGAGATGGAAGTTATTCCTCTCCAGACATATTAATATTTTAACGGCGGCGCGCTGCTTCGCTTATTCCTACAAGAAAATGTTGTCGCTGTTGGCAAAATAATCAAATCCAACACAGGATCGTCTTTATCACCCGTGTTTTACGGCGGAACCATCAACTCCGAGGGTGCTTTTAAAGTTTAGGGAGATGCACGAGTGCAGTGGGAATTTTATTTGCGTCTGTGAATTTAAAAACCGGCCTGAAAATAACGCTGATCCGGCCTGTCAGGGTGACTCTATAATTGCTGCCCCAGTTAACCGATAATTTGTTATCATTTGATGTCGTGCACGCTGCGGCAGGCACAACCTGCCATGTGAGGCCTTTTTTTAGCGGGATGCAAATGTTGTCCCAGGGATTTGAACTCCCCATCCGTGGCTGATTGTGCATTCCTGCCTCGCTGGCAAATTTATGATGTTATTTGTTATTCAAATCTGGCCACCGGGGCATCGAGTAGATTCATTTTCTGCATATTTGATCTTTTTTTCTATTTTTTTCTTCTTTTTTTTTTTGCTTTTCCTCACCTGGCCGGTTCCAACTGGCTTAAGTATGATTCATTCGCTGCGGTTAATTTCATAGTTTCAGAGTAATAGAAGCTAATTCAGTAATTTGAAAATAATGATCATGTTGAAAATGGCCATGAATGTGTTATTCAGCTTTCTCCAACGCTGAATGTCATTGAAACGGAAACTCACTGCGTCGAACAAACCGGAAGGACTTTGTTAATTAGATTACCGTAGACACAGTTTGACTTTGGATTTTGTTTCAAATTACTTCTTTATTAATTAAACTGGGTCCATGCAGGATGTTTGCACTGATCCTGACGTGCTCATATAGGAAAGCCCCTTCGCCAGATCCTGGGTTATATTTACGAAAAGATCAGCTGGAACACAGTTTAGGGTTTTCACAGTCAAGGTAAAGACATGCTGGTCCACACAAACGAAGGACGGACTCTTCCGGAAGGACGGACTCTTCCGGAAGGACGCGGGAAGGCGTTGTCATCAGCATCTCTACAGTAGGAGTGAAAACGGTCACCCAGAGTTCAGGTTTCTGAGGTGTCCCCAGAAGAGCAGATCAAAATCCGACTTGAGCACGCCCAAAGTTGCAGAGGGAATCCTGGGAGCATCCGCCCGAGTTCCTCCCTCGGAAGCGACGACGGTGCTGAAACAGCTCTTTTCAAGCGCCTCTTCATTTCTGAGTGACCTGCCGTCAGCAGCTCTGGGGACGCGCCGGCAGCCGCGTTCCTGCCGCTCTGCTCCGGATCTAACGTCTCACTCATGCAGCATTTAGTTCTATATTTTCTATATAAGTAGCTGGAAACACAACGGCCCGCACCTCAGCCACAGCGGGTAATATGTCGAGCTCTTCATATAATGGATGCACATTTGCCTCCATCTCTCTTGTCGAGCCGCTCACCTGCTCGTTCTCTCATCCCCCACTTCCGCACAAACACGCTGCAATCTCTCCTAATCGCAGCAGGATGTGATTTTCATGCGGCATTTCTGAATTCACGCGCAGCCGTAAAAGGCTCAGAGAGCACCAGCGACATTAATAAACCCCAGTCGTAGATGTTAAACTCCAAAATGAGGAACAGGGAGAGCTTTTTCCCTGTAAATCGCAGTGAGAAGCTGAGGCTAATTAGCTTTTCTTTTATTAACCGTTCATCAATCATTCTTTCTTTTTCTGCTCGCTGTGGAGGACAAGAGTCTCTTTTTATTGTTTGAGTCAGTTGTGGAGAGCGACACGGTGTCCTGACCTCAGCTCCATCAACCACCTCCGGGATGAATGAGAACGCTGAGTGAGAGCCAGGCCACATCACCCCAACACCTGATTCCTGCCCCTGCTAGCGGAATGGCAGCAGATCCCTGCAGATCCGCCTCTGCAGTCGGGCTCAAAACCGCCGTCGCTTTCATGAACGACGCGGCTCCTTGTGAGAAGGACGTGTTGAAATGATTGCGGAATGTAGCACGAATCAGCCGCTTCATGGCGGCGGAACGACTCTCCAAAAGCTTTCCCAGGTTCCTTTCAGCCGCCCTGACGTGTTCCTCCCCTTTGTCTCAGGTTTAAATGCAGAGCGACGGGGCGACAAAACACCGTCAATCAAAATGTTTTTCTTGACCACTTGAGATTCTTGGCCGGCCTCCGAGTGTGAAAACCTCTGAGGCGTCGGCGCCAAGGTCTCATGGAAGAGACCTAACAGCAGACCTGACTGGGATGTAAATACCCTGCACAGTTTCTTAATGAGCCCCCTTTTTTTACAGTCTTTCTAAAACGCTGTTTTTGCCGCTGAGCTCCGCTTCTATTCTTCTTCCACCTGAATCGGTGCTCAGCTTGTGAATAGACAATCTATTTATCAAGTCTCTCAACTACATGTGCATAATCCAACTGTGTCACAAGCCAAGAGTTCTGTTTCTTGTATAAAGACGCCGGTAAACACTCTTACGTTCCCAGACGTAATCACTGCCGCTCTGTGTTGTGCATGAAATTAGCCGGCTATTGATTGCTGAAACGTTTCCCCACGACCTCCAGAAGATTGGGATTGGGAAGATCTTCTCTGATCTAAAGCAGAGTGATTTCAAATCATTGTTCACGTCTCTGCTGCTGTTGCCCACTCAGCTGGGAAACTGAGGCCTTGATTTGACATTTGGTGACATTTAGCACCGGAACGTGGATGACTGAAAGGTAACGGCAAAAGGTCACGCCATGCCCGCCGGTTTACCCCTGAGGCCTGACTTGGGTCCACGTTCTGCAGTCGTGCGCAGAATGTCTCGGTGTTCTGGATCCTGACTTTGCCTGATTGATTTTTAAAGTTGACTTGGTTTTTAAAAAGTTTCCAGGAGTTGTTTCTTCAGAGGAAGTATGGGAAGTTGCCTAATGAGGAGGGATCAGCCAGCAGGTTCCCCAGACCATTTGGCATCCTGGGCCTCACTCAGGTCTGTGTCAAGGCAAATAAAGCTCTTTTTTTCCAGGATTGGGATGCTTAAAGGTTTTTAAATAACCTTAACCAGCATATGTTGCAGGAACTGTTGGAGTCTATCCCAGCAGTCACTGGGGAGGGATGGGAATATACCCTGGACAGGTCAGGAGTCCATCACGGGACACACACAATAGGAGGTAGCTGGGAAAACCCTCACAGGCACGGAGAAAAGATGCAAACTCTGCATAGAAGGTCCCAACTGGGACTGGAACACAGAATCCTCTTGTATTAGACGATTGTGCTCGAGGCATTTTTAAAAGCACTGACTAAATGTTCTGCCCTCATCTGCAGCCTTTTCTCTCCCTCGTTTTCCTGCGACGTCCCAGAGTGACGTTGTGGCCCAAAAGTGGCTCCTAATTGGACAGGGCCTGACGGGACACGTGTAACAGCGCTGGCAGAGCAGCACTGCCACCAGGAGCCCTCACCACATCTTCTGACAGAATCGATGTGCGCTTCTGGCCTCGCCGAAGCTTCAGGGACGCGAGTTTAGCAGAACTAATTAACGTTTTGTTCATGAGTTAAATCGCTGCGCTTGCTTTTCTTTGCCACTATTTTGACAGGTTTTATAAGTGCTGCAAAATCAGAGAGCTGTAGATGGGTTTTTTTTGCTATGCAACAGCAGCAAATGTTAAATAAATGTGATAATAAATAAGTGACCATTGCCGTATTTGACTTGCCACCACAAAAAAAAAAAAGATATCCATCCTCTCAGTGGAGATTTGAGGAAAAATCCTTAAAACAAACATTGTCTGACCGTAATAATCTGCTGAGTCTAGCAGAGAAATCGACCCTGCAGGACCAAGTTACTGGCAGGAATCCACAGCATAAGTTTGATAACTTTAAACAACCTAAAAAGAGGCTTTTCACTCATTCACCAGATTTATTCTACCAAGAACCCAAGCTGAGTCACATCTCTGCTCCGGTTCTCCAGACTGACAGCAGCTCCGCGCGCTCCCACGACGGACGCGCACACACACGCAGCTTCCCCCTTATTGGGAATTGAATGGCGCAGCCTCCACGCTGAGATGCGCAGCTCTGATCTGACGGGAAGCGACAGCCTCTCGTAGGTAACCGAGACGCGGCTCGACCCCGGCAGCCTGCGCGGCTCCTCGGCGGGGGCTCGGGAGCTGGTAGGAGGGCTCGCCACGGCGCTCCCCACCAACAGGGCGGCTGATGGATTGCAGAGTACGCAAACAAGACAGACGCCAACAGGAAGTCTGTCAGTGCTGACTCAATAGAGAATGACCCCAGCTTGAATCCTTCTAACGCAGCTCCAATCTGCTGTGTTCTGTATGTAAAGATTGCTAATCAACACAAGCCTGACGGTAGCAAATCTGCACATATTTGTTGATGAACCGAAAAATTTAGCATTTAATTGCATCGCTATAAACAGACATTCGGTTTGTCGGTCGAAGTTTCCATGTTTAAGTGCAGAAAAAGGACAGAAGGAGAGCTTCACAGACGACCGAAGGCAGCGGGGAGGCGGTTGATCTCAGGTGGGCTGCCGTCCACCGAGGGTTCTGCTTAATTAACGAGACTCCATCTGTCTCCCTCCAGAGGAGCCGGATCATCAGGCTGCCGCCACTTTGATCTCACCTGTCTGCAAACACCCACGTCAGAAAGGGAACCCCAGCCGTCCCACAGCAGCAGGCCAAAGGTAGGAGGTAAAAGCTCGCGCCCACGTGCAGAATTCTGCTCTTCACCCCAACACTTGCTGCACATCATGCCAATGTTTGGGAAGGCCTGTGCTGCTGACTGAATCCACAAATTAGATCCTCTCTTCATGTTTCATGCATGAGAATTAATGACGACTGCCGAGCAGCTAATACCTGCTAAAATGGCGACAGCCTGCCAAACCGCACCAACGCAAATGAATGAGCAATTAACAGGCACGGGCAGAATGTTTCAGCAGATATGTTCAGATTAAAGTCGGGAAAAGCCAAATGTGGCCAAATTAGACAGCATTCCAGACTGGGAATGACTTTTTCTTCTGTCCGTTTGAGTTTGATATTTCCGACTGAGGTGTTTAACACCATAATTCAGAGCGTCACGCCGCGTGACGTCTTCATTATCTCTGCTCGCTGTCTTCATCACGTAACGCTCGGCATCATTAGCCTCGTCAGTCAGATCGCCATTGTGCCACAGCCCAGACACCGACAACACGGGTCACCTTTAACAAATCAAGGTGAAATGTGTGCGAGGACAGACCAAAGATCAGCAGAACGTGCTGCAGCCTCGTCTCACCCCTTAATCCTGCGTCCCCTGGGTGAAGATGTGCGCTGCTGCCGGAGCAAAACAAGATCCAAGGGCTCTCCACCGTGGCTTCTGTTTTTCAGTTGCCGCTCTGTCGTGTTCTATTATTAGTTCCACTTTGCCCCTGCTGGCTGCAGACAGGAGAGCAGACGTCCGTGAAAACCTGGTCACAGTTCCAGGATTCCTTCACCAACACAGTTCAAGTAAAATAACAATAAAATTCCATTCTCAAATTGGAAGGGAACATATATCTGGAGGCCTCACTTTGAGCTTATTGTGCACATGATAGAATAATTAAAATCTGAAAACCTCAGCTGGGAATCTCATCCCCTCTATTTTGAATATACTGGACAATAGATTTATTATAGAGGGGAATAAAAAGGCCAGAAGTAGGAAGCACCGGTGTAAGAGTGGTCCCAGGATGAGCCGGTCCATGAGAGAAGAAGAAGGAATAAATGGATGAAGGTCGGCCACCGTACGCCTCTTAAATCAAATGTCTCCATCCTGATTTTCTGTGGTGTTATTTCATTTCCTTCAGGTTTTTAGATGTACATTAGTGGAAATAAATGAGATTGTGACAAAGGGAAACCTTATTATAATTATTAGATCTGCCGAGGCTGCGTCGACGCGAACAGGTTGGGAAAGACGCCTTCATCAGATTACTGTAATAAGCTCCCGTAATGAAATTCATTTATTAAATGGAGTGATATGATTTCATGTAGATTGATATCAGGGAAATGTCTTTTTTGAGCTGGCAGGAGAGGAGAACGAAGGCAGACAGAAGGAGTGAAGAGGATGTCTGGATTATTATTGGATTAAAATTCTACTAATCAGTGAGTAAATGAGAAGAATTGTCCAGAGTTTGTGCAGAAAATACTGTAAAAGCTAGAAAGACCAGCCTGTGCCTGTGTGGCACGTTTATTAGTCCTGAATCGCTGTTGTGCAGCTGGATTGACCTTGACTTTACGCGGCGCAAATGCCCACGAAGGTCTCCTCATGCGAGCGGGCGGGTGGGCGTAATCCTGGATTACAGCCTCCAAAGATGTGGGTTAATACCCCAATCTTTGCATCTAACCTCACATCATTAATTTCCTCTCTCTTGATATCAGTCAGGGGCGTAATAACGTCCTCTCCAGGCTTCTCTGTCAGCACCGTTAAAACAAGCCCTCTGAATATTAAATTCTAATGAGCCTTCCTGGCGGCCCCTGAATTGCATTTGGATTGTGATTCACCTGTGCAGCTGTGAGTCAGCCATGAAGGAGCAGGAGGAGAGACAAACGACAAGACTGATGACGCCACAGGCTAGATGCCGATTAGACACACGCGCGCGTCTTTACCGGTGCACGATGCTGGCTCATTTATTGTATGTTGTTGAGCTCATCCTGGCATTACCGTGTGACCCCCCTGCTGGCCTGAGAACAATGACTGGAGCCAGTCCACCAACGGGGGAATAAGTAATAGCCTCACTATGGCCGCCGGCCTGTACAATCATCTGCACCATCGCCGCCAATGATTTATGGAGGGAAAACAACCGTCGGTTCCGCCAAGGGGACCGCCTGGCCGCATTCCCGATGCATCTATTGTGTTCCATTTTAGGAGGTCACACAGTTCCGCCATGGGAAGATGCCGCGGGCCCACAGAAGGACCTGTGGGGGCTAATAAAGTGGTAACAATAATGATTTTTATGACCTCCTTCCAGTCCAGCTAATTGGAATATTAATGAGGCACAGGGGGTGGGGCTTGTTAAAATTCCTGATGTGTTATTTATAACACAATTTACTAAAGGACATTCGTCCACCACACTTGTAATTCATTCAAGTTGTTTGTCAGAATTCTTTTGATTGATGGGGAAAGTTTTAATTAGAGCACATTTCATTTATTCCAGCTGATGGAGAACAGATATGGTGCTGTGGTAAATCACACAGGCGGTGAACTGGGCTGTTTTAGGGTGAAATAAATCACCTCCCGGACATATTTTGCATCTTAACGCGTTTGTTAATTTATATTTGACGCGTTTCATATCGCTTTTTCACGGGAAGCTAATTATTTCTACCTGCGCTAAAGGTTCTTCCTCTGCATGTGCGCCTTCATCAGCTGTGTCATGGCAAGGGAAAGTGCTGCCGGGAGCATGGCTGATAAAGTAACGCCGCTTCGGGCATCTCACGGCAGTTCTGCAGCAGAAAATGAGAGTCCGCCGTACCTGTGTTAAATAATGGATGTGGGAATTGTGGAAAAACAAGAACCGCTCCCGGTTGGAGCACATTTAATGACAAGACCTTGTCAACAACATGAATTCAAAAGGAGGCAAGAACATATAGAATGAGGAATTGAGTGGGTGGTGATGATATACCAGGAAATTTACATTTCAATATGTATTGAATCATCAAATCCAACAATATCCAGGTTTTACATTGTAGTTTTTAGCCCTATCTCTATGAATATGAATCCAGTCTACGCGTAAAGGAATAAAATAAAATATATTAATTGAAGGTCACTGTGAGACGTCGCCTGTCAAACCAATTTTATTAATAATAATCTTGTTTTCAGCCTTTCAGTGTGCCATCCGGTGACATTTTCATTGTTTTCTGACGCCAGGGTTGACCACTTGGTGGCGTTTTCAGGCTAAAGACACAAACACGAGGGTAGCTTAGCAAATATTCCGTGATAAGGTGTTTGGGTTGCCTAAAAGGCTCCATCCTGAACCGACTTACTGGACTGACTACACAGAGAAGTAAAGTAAAAAGAATAGTTATCCCAGGATGATGAGCTTGTAAGTTGTTTGAGGTGAATTTGGGGTAAAATGAACTAAACTGAACTCATTTAGGAGGTGTACCTTTCCCAGTCTGGTGAGCAGCGATGAGTATTTCATGTACCTCCAAAAGCGCTGGGCCCCTCTTTGCCGCTCTAAGTGAATTATTTAAGGTGTTCTGGCTCACCACACAGGTGAAGGGCTGAGAAATGGAGAGAATATCAAAAAGTTGGGTGAAGTGAGAGGGACAGTTTTCCGTCGGCTAACATATCCGGGTTATGTTCTCCATCACTGGGTTTTAGGACGGAGAGGGTTTCAGTCTACTGAGCACAGAAACCTGGCAGGAACATGCGCACACGCTGGCTTTTATCTGCCATTATCGACTCGCACCTGCCTTCCTTTCCCTGCTGCATCCCTTCTCACTTTTACGCTTCGCTTCTGACTAATTGAACTCACTGGTTCCGGTTCCGGAGTGATTCCCTACTTGACGCTTTTTTCTAATTCACTCTCCTGTCCTCATCACTCAGTTACACTGTCTTAGCGTTGACAGTGTTGCCGTTGCACGTGGATGTGTTTGTGTTTTCTGTTGCTCTCTGGGGCCGGGGAGGTGCGACCCAGACAGGCAGTTCCCGGGTTCATTAGCGGCTGAGGACTGGAGCGATCCAAGGAAAAGCCTCAGGCTTCCTCATCAACATCCTGTCACTTCTGTTTTTATACTCTCAAGCTGGTGTCGCTGCTGACCTGGCCCTCTCCCCCAGGAAAACCTGTTTTCCTCAACAACGAGTCAGCACCTGGAACAGCAGGAAAGAAGACTTTATTTTTTTTTAGCTAGCTGGGATATAAAAATGTGACACCTGCTGTCTGCTACCCGGCGGCAGGGACCTAAAAATGGATTTCTATGCAATCCGAATCCAATTGTCAGTTAGATTACATGAGGCTGAGAAGCGGAGGTCTGGACAAAACATGGAAGGTGTTCTGGTAGCAGGCAGAGGTGCCAGGACACCTTCAGAGCACAACCAAGTTACCATAGAAGTACCAAACGCTCGGCCCTGTGATGACTTGGCGACTCCTTCATGGGTGCCCTGCCTTCACCCCTGTGTAGTGGTGGAAAGGCTCTAGCCCCCTCAACGTGATCCTAAAGGGGATAAAGCAGTGAAGAAAAAAGGAAGAAAGTGTGCAGCATTCCTCTTAGGCTGCTCCCTCCTGCAGACGTCAGGACCCCTCTGTACACAAGAGCCAGGCCACCTCTTTCAGTCACTTATTACCCATTTATGTTTCTATTTGCACATTGACCTCAATCTTTGTGCGTTTGTTCATGAACCCTTTTCACCTCACATCACTGACCATCACACAATCGCTCTCAGACTCCAGACGAGAAAGAAGTTCTGCTGGGGTGATGTGAAGCTGCGAGAACTCCCAAAACTCCCATCTCATTCTCACAACCGGGATCATTCTGTTCCAACAGCCCCGGAAGGGAGAACTAATTTCTGGCGTCTAGAGGGGTATGTAATAGCCTTTAGGGTTTCGGTATTGTGGTGTCGTCCGAGTGATCGTTAAGCCGAGCTTGATATTTTGTGTTTCCTCCAAGACAATTAATTTTTGCTCTGTTTCGCTGCCCTTTCAGATTTTGCTATTTACAAGGGGCTGTCTGGAGGTACCGTGGGTAGCAAGGCCTCCTCAGGGGGTTCTGGGTTCGATTGTAAGTGGGGATTTCCGTTTTCCCCTGCACGGTCCAAAAACACAAACATTAGCTTGAACAGATTTTAAATTGCTCCTAACTGCGGGTGTGTGTCCTGTGATGGACTGGGGCCAGTCCTGCCTCTTGCCCGGTGACTGATGGGATTAGATAGTGATTTGGAATAAGTAGAGGAAAATGGATGGATGAATGAATGGATGGCTGGATTAGCATTACTGCTAATGGGGGGACGAGTGTAGGACAGAAATATCACCGTGTCGGCTCTTCTTCATCCTCTCACAGGATTCTGACTAAGTGTTTCTGCAAAAGCTTTAAAATTTAAACACGCAGAACAGTTGAACTCCAGGGATCCTTTTAAAACCACGATAACATAGAAATGTAACACCCCATTTAAGTAATAAACTGTGATTAAAGGCTATTCTAATTACTGCAGCCATCCCTTTCCCATTAACCAGCACGCTCCAATTTGCCCTTATTGTGCGCTGACTTTGTTTCAGGCTGCGATCGCGGAGAGGTTTTAAAAAGGCTTCACTTCAGAGGAAAAGTCTTTGGAAAGTTCCCCTTAGACAATTCCTCTGCAGTCTGAGTGTACTTTTCACTGTTATCTGCAGGTAGAAGAGGCAGGAGAGGCAACTCATGCAATATCATCCCGCCGTATGTTTAGCTGAGAGTGAGAAACGGCTGCACTTGTAATTGCTTTGGGACGAGCCAGGGTGGATCCTCCTTTGGTCGTGAGGCCGCCGCAGCCGATAAGGCTGGAGCCCAGACCGGAGCCAGAACGGAGGCAGGTTTTCTGATCTCCTCCGATGAATTTGACGCATTCTTGTCCCGAAGCCGTGTTCCGGCTGACCTTTCGCCAGAGGAAAACACGCGGCTGATAAAGAGGAGTTGTGATATCTGAGCGTCTCCCGCGCCCCCTCCCTCTGATGGCCCTCAGAGGAAGTCCGGGCGCCTTCCCTCCTGTTTCATTAGCGCTCATCTACAAGATAAAAGCTGCAGAAACGAGCAGGACGAAGCGAAGCACCTGCAACCGCCGATGTGCTGGAACGTCTCCTGCAGCCGGGAACGCTCTGTGCATCACCTGTACTGTCAGGCCCGAGCTTGTTTACCGTCTCTGAGGTGCGCTCTTTAATTAATAGCCCTCGGCCAGCTCCCTGTGTCTGCAGAAGCAATGAGTTTATTAAAGAGGAGCCGTCTAAACTCCTGCAGCAGAGAATTATTTGATTACCTGACAGACAGTAAATGAACCGCCGACCGTTTTGATCATCGATTAAAGAGCGGCAAAGAAACACCCGCGCTGGCGCCACCTCAGGAAGCAGAATCTTCGGGCATTTTTAAAGACGTCAAAGCAACAAACCCATGACTCAGGTGTTGTGTATAAAGAGCTTCTCCCCCTCGCACATCTTGGGGAAGTGGAAATATGAATAATTGCCTTCATTTTCAAGGTTTTGCAAGCAGAAATTCAATAGCTGATACTTTGACAGTGTCTAGGCCTTTTGAGTTTATAAAGTTTAAAGATAATTCAATAAATCTTGAGTCTTTCTAGTGAGAGTACTTGTGATTTCTTACCTTTTAACTTTATTCAGTTATTAAAGTGGTGCGGTGTGAAAGAAAAGCTGGAACTTTCAAATGAATCAAGGAAATGGTGTGAATTTACAACATGTTCCATGAGTCGGGAGGAAAGTCTCCTCGGATTTTAGTGGAAGTTTATCATATTTACGGGGGGAATGTTTCAGTTTGGCCCTCCTGATGTCCTCCAGCTGTTCATCCAGAGCTCTGAATGATTTATGACGACTTTTCTGAGGAGCAGATGGCTTTACCTGTTGCTCCAGTTAATGTTAGACTGGGGCCAACTGAGCAGGGCCCAAGGTCACAGTTCCAGGCAGAGATTCCAAACCCAAAGAAGTTTTGAAGGCGGAAAGGTGATGGGATGCTTCACAAATGGGTGAGTAAACCTGCTGTTTGGTCATTTTTACAGGAAACACACAAACTAACATCACTCTGTGTTGATGGCCCGGTGCTGCAGGGATTTGCATGTGTTTGGATTATTTCCTGCCACAGCTTTTTACCTGAGCAGTTAATATTTACCCTATTTTTATTCAACACCGGATTTGCATTTTCCATAAAATAAGCATTAAAATCCAAATGTTGTGTTTCTCGGTTAATTGAACTGGTTCGACCGTGCATCAGAAATGAACGAAACGCCTGTTTTAAAATTATGATAAGGCGTGGAGTCACTGCAGGGGATCGCCTCAGCCTGACTTTGTTTAGTCCGGTTGCTGATGTTCCATGATGATGGAAAATTTTCCATTCTCCCGTCTCTCTGCCATGCTGCTCTGTTGATTTTCCCATTAAGACCCGGAACTCCTCCTGTCTCTAAACATTTCCCCTGCTGGTGCGCTTCGCTCTGGCAAATCATAACGACACATGCGCGACAACAGGATCGGGGGTAATCCCTCACTTGTGTTGCGTCTTTGTGTGGCTTCGTGTCCCCATGTGCTCGTTTTCCAGTCGAGCAGTTAATTGAACTGGGTGGTGGCTGAAATAAAGCCCGTGTTTGTGTATTTGATGCAGGATATTGTTGTTAGGAGTCAATCGATTGTGATTATCTTCACTCTGGACTCTCCTTCTGTCTGTGGTCAAGCATAAAGATCTGTTGGCCTAAACTGGTTCTGGAGCGCCCTCGACAAATGTTACTTGTTTCGTGGCACCTTAAAGAGAGCAGATCTGCGGCTGCGTTGCAGTCGGTCTACTCCTCTCCCCTGAGCACCACTTCTCATCTTTCAAACATTCATCTACTCATTCCTCCCTTTTATTTTCACCCTGCACGTCCTCCAGTGAAGCTGCGGCGGTGGAAAAATGAAATAATGAAATCTTAAGAGCCCTAGAAGTCAGCAGGCGCGCGGCATAATGCAGCATCTGAGCCAACCTCGCCGATGACTCTCATAGTGGCTTTAAAAATAGCCCTGGCAGCCTGCCCCCCTCTCCTCACCCCTCGCAGCACGCCACCGTCAGTGTGTGTCCCACCTGCTGCGGAGGGGACGTTGCGTAACCATCCTCACTCATGCAGAAGATCACACAGAACACCAGTGACACTGCAAACGTGCGTGAGAGAGCAGGACAGGCGAAGGTCGGCAGAATATGACTGAATTTGTGAAACAGTTAGTATGAAGAGCGTGTTCCAGGAGGAGGTGCAGTGGTTAGCACGGCGGCTTCATAGCGAGGTTATTTATAAAACCTGTAATTACTTTATGCACAGACTTTATTGCTGTGCGATAACATGGAGGCCTTCCTCCTCATGCATACTAAATGACACCTGTTTGTGTTGGAGCGTCTGACACCAAAGAGAACCTCGGAGGGGATTGGTTTTCATGCTGAAAGTACAAACACGACGCACTCAGAAGCTCTGATGTGCCACTGAAGCGAGGTGGGTTTGAGGCCGTGTCAGCTCCCGGCTGTGAGCCGTGTTTGTTGCGAGGTGGAGCCACACGGTTCTGGGCGGGGGTGCGAGCACTCGATTTCAATCACTCTTATCAGCCGCCTCAGAAGATGGCGCATGAAGAGGCGCCGCGGCCTTCAGCCATACGGGATGTCTTCACGGGCCGTGACGCTCGCAGAGGAAACCGTACGACTTTGACAGCAAAGAATAAAGATGGGAGCAAAAATCGGCTTAATCCTTTGAGCACTTTGATCGGAATTATTAGTTAAACGGTTCAATTTGATTGGTGTAATAATGAATTTTAATGACATGATCGGAGTGGCGTTGATGAATGTTGCTGGTCAGGAGCTCAGGCTGAGGGGGAGAAGGTCAGCTGCTATTAACAGGCTTTTATTCCTAATTTAATCAGTTAACTCAGCCTAATTATCCTGTTTTGACAGCAGAAGGAAACTGGAATAACTGTGAGTAAAAACCCTGCACCAACGCAGTGTGTTTTTATAGTAAACGAACGCAGAGTCGATTTTGGTGGATTTCTGGGACCACCTGCGGCCCCGGGCCCTGCTGATGTGTGGAAAACCTTGTCCCGTGTAAACCCTCACTTAATCACAAGTGTTTCTGAGGAAACAACCACAAGGTCACTGCTCATGTCAAGGCAAACAAGATGATCCGTCTCCGCCTGACAGCTCTGGCTGTAACCTGTCACATCAGACACGCTTAGGGAAAAAATCTCCCAAAGCCGTCTCCCCATCTGCACTAATATTCCAAAGAAAAAGTGGAAGAAAGGGAAATATCTGACATTAGGAGCACGTAGAATCAGAACCACATCCAATCAATCTCTGTCAATTAACAAGTATTAACTCGGTGGTTTATTCCACATCCAGCCGGATCTGTTGGCGCCCGACATGATGACAGGAAACAGAAGCACGGCGTCGGAATCTTTCTGCAGAATTCCAGGAGACAGCTGCCACATTTGAGGCGATCGGATCTACAGAACGTATCTTCTAAACCAGGTTTTGAGGAAGAGAATCTTGTGGGAACACCAAAAAAAACCGCAGAGGTATTATTAATTTTGTCTGACAGCAGCACTGAAAGGCGCCGGAAGGGATCAATAATATGATCAATTATCATAAAATGAAGAAAACAGATCTGACTGGATTTGTGAGGTTTAATAATTATTCAGTTGATGTTGGAGTCCTGAAATAACATCGAAACGCAGGTGAGAGCATAAGATGTACGATGTTTTTCTGTCGTATTAGACGTGTTTGTTTTTATTTCTGTTTCATGCACAAGAGGACGAGGGGGAGTCTGATCATTAAGCCAAATGTTGCAACTTGATTTATAATGAGGTGAAACAGCTTCAGCGAGGATTTAGAGCCGGAGAAGCTCTTCAGGCTTGATTGCTGCCTTCCTCCCCTGGTAACGGTGCAAGCTCATGATTTAAACGTGCACCTGCAGAACACACGCACTCGTCTAGGATGCAAATCAGTTTCACGGTTGTGCTCAAGCGTCTCTCCTAACTCCACACATGCTCTTCTAGGCCTAATGTGTGGGATCTGGCGCCGCCCAGTGGCGGTGAAGTGATCTGCAGGAACTACAACACCATCACTGACCCCAGTGGCTGGATGCAGCAGTAGTTCTGTTTGTCTGCTCCTGCCACTGAGGCTGACCTACCTGAATATTTTAGAAGTATTTATATTCTAATTCAACAAATACAAAGAAAAGCACAAATACAAAGACATTACACACTATAAAAAATGCCAACTTTCTCATGATCATGTTGCCAATCACAACGTTTCCTGTCATCAGCTGACTTCTTGTGTCCTGTTAACCTTCAGGATGTCTTATTCATTGATAAACCTCTCCAACACTGACTGAGGGATGGAGCTCATGATGGTTGACCCGTGCACTATTGGCTCCTGATCAGATCTCAATAGTCTGAACTGGGCTTTGATTGAGTGCCTGTCAATCACCACCGGGTTTGCCAGAATTAAAGGGATGAAGCGCCTTTAGAGCCCTTATGGATGCAGGTGCTGGTGCAGGAATGTTGGTCAGGGTCACCGCAGCCGAATGCTGACTCAGCAGATTCCACAATAGCTTCACAGCCGGCTCATTAAGGTTAACGGTCCATTTTTATCGTCAGGAAACCTATAATACTTGTTCATTCCAGGCCCAAATGAACATTAGCAGCGAATTTAATAAGGCAATTACATTATATAGTTAGCAGCATGTAAATAAATGACCCTGAGGAGGTGATGATATGACCTCGACGTTTCTTCAACCCAATCCTGCTCCCTCAGAAAGCCTCTCCATGGGCCCTCTCTTGTCTCTCGCTCTCAAACATTCCTAACGTGCAGCCAGAGGTGCAGATATTCTCCGCGACAGCTCTGGAGTGGCAGCCATCCGGGGGCACTGCCGGGAATGTCAATATCTGGGCTACAGTCAGGAAGCTGCTGCAGATAAGATCCCTTCAGCTTCTTTGAGGAACGCTCAGCACGATTATGAAGCCGTGCGTTCTTTCAGGACTCGAGGGTCTGCGAGGGAAAACATTTTCACAGGTGAACTCATTCGAACTCGAGCAGCCGCGCGTATTTCATGCTTCCTGGCGGCGGTGAGATTGTGAGGGCACGGGAACACTCTCTGGAACTTTGACTTTGTGATCGGTAAAATAATACCTGACAGGCAATGTTAATGTTGGAGCCATGCTGGGGGACGGTCGGCTGCTTCTCCCACTTCACACTCCACCATCTGTAATTTTGTCTGGGAAAACGATGTGCTGTTTCATTAGCTCTGTCCGACCATTAACTGGATTTAACTCGCATTTATCGGGGTAAATGGATCTTGATTAGATCGTGACTTTTTATGACCCTGTGTGTTAAAATAATGAGCAGCTGGAAAATCAGCCACAATTTCTCTCAATGCCCTCTGATGTCTGACGATTAATTTTGTTAGGAGTGGATCCAGTGAATCCCCCCCACTTATGGGCTCCCCTCGCGATGATCGTGGGGGCTGTCGGGATCAGAACCAGATGGATTGGAAGCAGAACTATTGTTGGGTTGGATGACAATGAGAAGAAAAAAGATGGAGAGAAGACGAAACAGGGAAGGGGTGGAGCCAATTAGGTAAAGTGAGTTACGCAGTCTCACCTCAATGAGACCTCAATCAAACCCACTGATGTATTTCTGCACTGAAGCTGGCGTTTCTGCAGGTTTCTTCACGTCTCGGCTCTGATTTCATTAATCTCTTTCTGCAGGACCTACAGGTGAAAAGGTTGTTAGAATGACCTTCACCTCTGCCTGTCACACAGCGCCGCATTCGTCGAACACAGAGCGAGTGTGCTAATGCCTTACCCTCCAAAGGTCGTCCTTCTATGTACTGAAGTTGCGACACCGGAAGTGATGTCAGCAACTTTAGTACGTGCACGATTGCGCGCTCATGGTAGACGTCCGGATGTTCAAGGTAAAATGATTATTCTCTCTCTGTAGACTTGTATAAATTAGGTTGTTTGACACCAGTAAGTAATTAAGATTGTTCACTCATAAGCCTGCAAAGAAAATGTTCAGACCTCGATGTTATATTGTGGTTTCCAAGGCAACTGTGGCCAATTGATTCCTTCCTCTTCACTGAATCCAGCCTCTTCCAAACTGTGATTATTTTCTTCATAGTATTAGCAAGTGATGGAGCATTTCAATGGGAAAAAACCCATCAAATGACGGAAATGAAAGGAAAATGACGGAAATGAAAGGAAAATAGCAGGAAATAACAAAGCACCCGGGTCTCCTGGGATCGTTTGTGACGAGAGTCCGAGCTGAGACAGATGTTCTTCTGGGTGTCTTTGTCCCGATGGTTGATGATTTGATCTACTGCTGCGTCATTTCCCTCTTGAAATCTGTTAAAATGCTCCTTCTTTTACCCTTAACTGAGGAACAAAAGGCTGCCAGTTTAGTGGAAGACGGGAGCGGCTCTCCAGGCTCTCCCGACAATGGAGCCGAACAGCAGCGGCTCACTCTGTAATATGTGGAAAATTAAAGTCACAGAGGTTATTTGACTTTTTATTTAATTTCAAACCTCTTCTGCTAATTAGCGATTTTACCAGAGCACAAAGTCTGCTCAGGCTAGCGTGCACTTTTCTGACAGGGAGTTTGGATCTCAATTCCAGGAAGTCATAAAGACCCCCCCCCCCACCCTTTTTATATCAATCCCCTGTCTGGAGTGACGATGAGAGATTGAAGCTGTGATCACCTGCAGCCCTGTGGGGAAACTGCGATGCTCTTCTCAGCAGGAATAAGTGAGTAGTTTGGGAGAGAGAGAAGTTGTTGGGGGGTAATAAACGACGTTGAGGGTTTAAAATGAGCAATTTCTCCTGCGTCGGAGCCACTGCGACAGAGAGCCGGGCACAACATGGTGAGAAAGTTTTCTTTTTATCCGTTAATGAGATAAAGAGGGACTTTAATCCAGACACGCAGATCCCATGCAGAGATTAAGCGTGCATTATTGAAAAGGGAACAATTTAGCATCACAGACGATTCTGATCACAGAGGACCTGGAGAGATTGATGCGGAGCTACAGTCCACCGACGCTCAGCAACTTTTACCATTTCATCAGCTTCTTTGGTGAATTTGCAGCAGTTCCATTGTTTATTTCTCTCCCAACCTCTCAAATTGGACGAGCAACGTCGAAGTTTCACAGCAAAGCGGCGAGAGATCTCAACATCCTTCATTTTTGGAGAACTTTTTCTTTTTATCCCGGGTGGAAAACCTGTATCCGATCTTTCCCGAACAGACGGTAATGATGACTGTTAACGTCCATGAAAGGACGCCACATCTTTTGCAAATGTACTCCTGTGATGGCGAGAAGCACAGATCCAAAGTCGACGTGTCCTTGAAAGCATATCTGACTCTCAGGAGCTTCCCATTATGCTAGCTTCAGCTTTTTAGCATTAATCATTATATTTATGGTTAAATAATGTATAAACGACACACGGATATGTCCCATCTGAGCATGGAGGCTGTGGCACATTCAGGACGCTCTCATCATCCACGTTTGCTCATTACTGGAAAAGGAAACAGCAGCTGTGACGGGATTTTAATTAAATCCACGGCTGCATCGGCTCCTCATCCTCGAGCACACGGAATGAACGAAGACGACAAACAAGGAAGAGTTAAAGAAAAGTGTAACCAGCGACTAGACGGCCCATCCTAAAGCTCTTCTTTCCCTTGAGGACAGGGTCAAATCCTGCAGATATATTAGCTTATGTGTCTTATATGCTGAGGTGAGCTCAACAGTGAAGGTCTGTCCCAACATCCGCGCTGCCGTCGCATAAATAAGGACACCCGCACTTCCTGGAATGCTAAGAGCCTCCAGTCAACCTGCTGTTCCTGTTTTTGGACTGCAGGAGGAAATATATATATATTAAATATATATTTCCATCCACTGGGCTTGTTCTTAATGATGAGGAGATGAACTCAGGGCTGCATTTGGTCAAATATGTCATCAGGAGACGCCACTGCGAACGACATCTTGCAGGTTTTAACATTGAGGACGAGCTCGGGGGACATTTCCGTACAGTATCTCGTCCATGTGCTGCTTTGTTTGATGTACTTATGCAGTGATTCCCTCTGTCAGCTCCACATCCCTGCAAGTAATGGATGTGTAATCAGATTACAGCCCATCTGTGTTGTATCCAGACAGATTCAGACATGTCCACTGAAATGCACTGTCCCCTGGCCTGGAGCCCTCTTGGCTCACCATCTGATGAAATTCACATCTTCAAAGGCCGAGTGTTTTCTGATCAGCGGGGAACGTCTGCTTCAAGGGAGAGAAAAGAAAGTTCTGTATTGTTCTGTCTGCCGTGAGCCTCAGTTCAACCAGACACACCCCAGTTAACCAGTGGCACCAGTTCCTCCCCTCATCCAGAGGTCCTCTGGCCAGGAGTCCAGCATCACGATGTCCATTTCACATCTCTCCGGCTCTAGTCTGACACTAATCAGGTCACAAAGCAGGTCACCAGCTGAGTGTTTCCAGGCCTACGAAGCAGGTCAGACGCAGAAAGATGGAGGCTGCTCTTCTCTCAGGAACCATCAATGCAGCAGAACCTGCAGCCTCCCCGTGTGCCTCGACAAACCCGTCTTTGAGTTCTGGAGGTGGTTTATGTGTGAACTTAGCTGACGTGTACAAATGGCAACACTGGCTCATTCCACAGAGCCGCGGCGACAGCGAAGGCAAAGAAGTGGTAAAGTGTATTACACACGCGCGCGACTGCAAACGGGATCAAAACAATCACAGGTGGAACAAAAAAAAGAGTTATTTGTTTGCTCCACACATACAGAATTATTTGTTGATAGGATGTGGCTGCGCGGAACTGAGGATTTTCCAGCAATCACTCTTTTTGAAGCCAAGTGTGAAATGGGCTTTAAATCACTTTCAGCCCGGGCAGTCACATTATTGATGGAAGCCTGGGAATCCCATGGAAGGGAGAATCTTATCAGGTTAACACAAATGCTGCAAATTAGTCCAGTCATTATGATGGCGTTAGCTTTCTAAATGAAGCTAACGACCCCCTGAAATTAAGCTACAGAGCTGATGACGTCTGATTCCTGTGTTTGTGGTAGTTTCTATAGTAACAGAAAAAGACGAAGAGGGTTCCAAACTTGACCAAACGAGCAGCAGAATGTTGGTTATGCCTGTACTCAGATATGGAGCAGTCCTCCTGGGATGCAGCGACCTGCTCAGATCCGTCAAATCTGGAAGCTTCACTGACCTTTCGTTAATCCAGAGCGGGATACGCCAACGGAGCGTCGCCTCTGTAAATACAGATGCCGCGGCCTCGTATGGCACCTTTGTCTCTTACAGTCGGTGCTCGGCACCGGCGGCGCGGCGTTTCGCTTTGCAGCGAATGCGATTTATCTTCAGCGTGTGTGTGTCTCTGGGAGATATAAAACGACACCGTTCCCGCTTCTCATCTCATCTCATCCTCCGGAAGCTGTCTCGCCCCGTGATGAATCATTTCATCTTCTTCTCTGGGTGGTGGAGACAGGCTTTTCCGAGCCAAACGCATTGTGTGCCGGTTTTAAAAGGGCCTCAGACGGTAATTCAAAACATCCTATATTACATTTTCCCGTCGGCTGGAAGGATAATTACGGGGCGATCAGTGGCCCTGTTTGCCCGTGAGCCGCGGCCTTTGTGTTGTTTTTGCTTTCTTTTGAAAACAATCTGTAATGTAAGAAAAAAAAAAAAAAGGGAGCCACGTTTTGATGACTGAATGCTGTTTGTCCAAGGAAAATGAAAGGCAGTTTCCCAAAGCTGCCGATGGCTAAACGGTTAGCATCCTTAAGATGCTGCAGCAAGACCGATGGCTGTTTGAGCTGGGGGGGGATCATTAAGACTACGTCAGGACCAGGAAAAATCACCATCACTCAGCTGAATCCTGTATTTTCTGCTGCAGCAGCATTTGTTGTTGCAGGTGAGAGTGATATCTCGTAGATGGCTTGAAGCGCAGCGTTGTTATTATGGGATTCTGACTGCAGACTCTTCCACGCTCAACAGAAATTACTCCTCAATGAGGATAAACTGGGTCTACGGCGGACATCTCTTCCTCTGCGGAGGGGCCAAAGGTTTCCTGAAGAACGTAAATTGGAACTGAGAGCCGGAGTGGGCGCGTTTAGCCGATGGGATACGATATTGTGACTTGGAATCTGCTGGATTGTTCTGGACAGAGGAGGAGTGTGTGTGTGTGTGTGTGTGTGTGTGGGCCCCACAGGCAGGTGCTCAGGCACTTGGGTTCATTCTAAAGGCTTCCCTTGCTTTTAAGAGACGGTGTAAATTTGAGACGATAAAGTAAATTAATGGTGACACACCTTTACTCTGACTTTTAGAGCGCGGAGGAAACCACCACTTTACGGGCCAGTCGTCGATTTGTCACTGTCCTTAAACTTGTTACATCTTTTTCTAGCGGATCTCTGCAGCGCCGCCAAGGCTGCGCCGGCTCCGGTTGCAGTGAATCAAATTCATTCAGTTTATTGGACTGTGTTTTACAGCCCAGATGCTGAAGCTTATTTAGGAAACGATGGAGACGTCAGCGCAATACGAAGAGCGCCGCCACTGCAGGGGAACTAATGGATCCACCATTATCTGTCGCTGGTGGACAGTCGGGTTCGGTTGAGGAAAGAATCCGCTAACGCGAAGACCACATCATAGCAGGAAGGTTATTGGTTCAGTTCTGAGTCTGGGGCCTTTCTGTGCATGTTCACTCTCTGTCTGTGTGGGCTGATATGCACTATCGCCATTTAGCCTGAGATTATATATTCAGGTGTTGACATAGTCAACAAAAAGCTCCAAATGTTGCTCCTGTTTCATGGTTTCACTGATGTTTCTCGTAAAGGACAGATTTGACAGTGAGTAACCTGAAACTCAGTTGTGTTAAAAATGTTTATACTGGAGTTCTTCTTTACCGGTATAAATCAGCAACTCCAAATCATAAGGTGGTCCAAACGGTGTGTTTTATGATCCGTTGCATCCGCCCTCACTGTGCCCGATCGTTTTATGGAGCCGTGTTGCAACTTGCAGTTCAGCGTCTTGCTCTTTTTATCTGATTGTCAGTCGAGGCGGTAAAGTGCAGCCGAGCGGCTCCTTTCCTGTAAAGGGAGGGAACACGACCGAACAGATGCTCGCTGGATTTTAATTGAATTTTTCAGCTGCAAATGTATGAGGAATACAACCGAGAAATATTAAACATGTAGATAAGAAACAAGTGCGCAAAAGTGCCCGCCCTTTTGTCCTGCACGGTCCTGCTCAAGGTTTCACCCTGGTAAAAGAGAGATTAAGTGGCTCCGCGGCAAATGAAATACTTCAGTTCTCATTGGAAGGTTGTCATTTAGAAAAATAGCAGGCAAAGATTCCAGCAAGCGTGGAGGGGGACCTGTGTCAATATTTAAACTGTGATACAAGTATTGTTTTTGCTAATTAATTGCCAATTGTCCACACTGGACATTTAAAGTGTCCTATTGCAGTTGGGCTTCAAACCGCTGAAAAAGAAAAATGGAGACAATATAGAGAAGTAAAAAACTCTTTTTATGGGTCATCCAGTAGATATAAAAGGTCCATTAATCATTTATGACTGTTTACCGAACACAGAAATAGAACAAAATCTTTTGATGAGATGGGAACTAGTTTCTCCTCAGTGGACCCACTGTGTCTCCGATGGAGAGAAATTTAAATACCAGTTTGCGACACGCTTCATATCTGGAGGGCTTTTTAAACTGGCGCACGCCCACGAGGCTGAAATTAGCCAAAGCTGCAGTGGCGGCATTATTGCACCCAGATTTCTTTCTCGTTCGCTCTGAATGGAAGAACAATCCCCATCTTGGCATCCTCTCTGTCCCTCGGCTAATGAATTGAACATGCATATGTGGTAATTCCAGCCCACTCCGGGGTCTTTGTGGCAGGCGGGCCTGGATGTCTCAGCCATGGCGTCCGTCCATGACAGTAGATTTCTCAATGCCTCCGCTGATGGGAGCCAGTGCAGAGCCAGACGAGGGGGAAATATCATCTGCTGTCAACATCCAGAGATTTAGCCATAAAAAAACCAGTACAACCTTCACAGACGGGGGTTCGTTACCGGTAATGTTTCGATGAGCCGAGTAAACAAGTAGAGAGCCTAATAATGATGTCAGGAAGTCAGCGAGGGGCTTTCGGTAACGCTGAACTATAATGTCCCTCAAAACGACAGGAGGAGGCAGAGAAACTGCCGCAGATATCCTAAAAATTGATTTAGGCTGCGACGTTTCCTCATCCAGGAAAAAAGAAACCTGAAGTGAGTCTGCGGAGACAGTCGAATACTAATAAGTGCGACACGATGAAGTTCAACTCTGTGGTAAAATATTGCGAAAACAAAAGGAGCCGAGCTCCCCGCACCCCCGTTCACCCACGACCACGATGATGAGGATGAAGACGCGCTTGATCACATATGCTCTCTCTCGTCAAGCGCGGCACAATCAGAAGATCCGTCTGTGGATTAACCCGGCCCTCGAGGAGGTTAAAACTCCTCAAATTAAAAGAGGAAGAAAAAACTTTGATCCTCCCTAAGAAGAGTTGTACAAAAGTGTTTCCAAGAATAATTGTGTTTGCCTAACTCCGCTCCTCCCGCCGCAGGAAAGTAAGTGCAAAACTTCTCCCACCTGTCCTCTGGGAAGAAGTTAAGAAGCGGAAGTTTGCCAAAGGTAATCTTGTTTTAGGAGACAGTGGAGATATGCATTATTCATCGCGTCTGGTCAACTTCAAAAGGCTCCATGTAAGCAACTGTAAGGTAGACGTTCCTGGGTGTTAGCAGCAGCAGCGCAGAGACGCGCTAAGCTTGTGTTCCCCAGAGCAGATTAGCTCGACATTATTTCGCAGAGTACGCGTCGGATCAAAGCAAGAGGGAGAGAGATGACAAGGGATTTTAATATTTGTGTCTTTTATGGAGAGGTTTGGCTGCGGCTCGCTTCAGAACCTCTGGCCTTCACATCGATGTGAGCAGAAGACAAGGATCTGTTGTCCGTGATAATAATCGGGAAGGACACTGCAAGCGTGAAGATCCGCCGATTAAAGTTCGTCTTCACGCCCTGCTCATTATCCTCCAAAAACACGACCGTGACGCCGCGTGCGATCATCGTCCTAATGGGTTCGGACCGGGGCAGATACAATTTGTCCGCTGTGTGCGTCAACTTGTGCGGGAAAACGGGCCTCAGATGCAGCAGTGTGGTTCTAAAACGAGCATTAACCATGTTCATGGGAGCTAAAGGCTGCTCCTCGCGGCTCCGTTTGTAGAGTTCAGCGTTTCAGCGCCCCTTAATCTCGACCCGGAAGGGAGAAGAGATCAGAACAACAACTATCCCTGCTCCCCAATGTCAGAACCAGAAAGAACTGCAGCGGACTGCTGGATACACTTTGTCAGACGGCCCTAATATTACTCTGGTCCGAAGCCAACAACAGCGCTCGCACCGGCAGACACCCGACCAATATCTTACAGCCGCCGCACGTCTGCAAACATCTTATGGGCAACCATAACTAAAAAAAAATCAGGAAGAAGGGGCTGTGACATTTACAGCTCTGGGGTGAGCCAGTGAACGCATCATGCAGTAAAACATACAGATGCGCTTTATCTAAAGGTGGGACGTGCTTCTTATACAGGTATAACAAAATATCACGTTAATTTAATTTCACACAAGATAAAGTCGGCCTTTACGCTGGTGTTTGGTTTCCCCGATTCTGAGATGTGCCTGTTATGTGCTGGAACTTTGGAGGAGAAATCTAATTCTCAACAGCTCGTTCTTCCAGATTACAGGAGCCTCTCCAGATTTGGAATGAATCATTCTCATGACTCGATGTCACGCCGCTGCCGTGCCGCCGCCTCATACCAACACGGTTCTGATTCCACTCGGGGGCCTCTTACATGTTCTCCACCTGCTGCTCACGCCAACAGCAGCTGCTTCCCCTAACAAGAATGGATTAATGCAAAAAGTAGCACAGAAGAAAGAACTTTTTTAGTTCCTTAAAAATCTGCAGCGTAATATGTGTGCGAAAAACTCTCACTAATGAGCAAAATTATGGGGACGGGGGAGTTAAAATTAGAGTCAGCTTGAATATAATGAAAATGGACAACTCTAAGTAAAAGCAGAGTCATAAATGGCGTAAAAACCTGCACTTCAGTCTCAGCTTGATTGCTTCATTTTAAATAAATCCATGCAGCCTCGCAGAGACGAGACGAAAGAAGAAAAACTCAAGTACATCTGTGCCCTTGGTAAATGTACATCTAAGTGTCTCCGTCTCTTGGTCATCACACTGTGATTAACCGCCAACGAAGTGGAGTCTAAACGGCTCTAATTTATAATTCAGACTCTTTGCGGGACGCGTGATTGATTACATGCAATGAGCAGCACAATAGGTTGCTGATGCAGGATGACTGTGGGCAACGGCGCATCCCTCATTGGCTGTGTACACAGGGATACAAATCACTCCTTCAACCGCCTCCCCACATCCGTCTTGCCTGTCTTGTTGAGTTCCACAGAGGAGGGGGGATGGGGGTGGGGGGGTGGGGAAAGTTTTATGAAGCAGGTGAAAGATATATCGCCACTCCAGAAACTTTAGGACTGAGAGAGAGCTGGTGAAGATGAGGTTCAGGGGGAAAATGGAGGCTCAGACCGGAGAGTTCTATTTCCAGCAGGACTTGACAGATGAAGGACAGCGCATGTTCCCGCAGCCTCTGCTTCCTGTAATGAATCCGCTCTTCGCTGAGCTACATCTGGGTTGCCGCGCTTTCATTAAGAACGGGGCTGTTAATTAAGATCTCTTCGGGAGTGACATTTGTGTTCTCCCGAAGGTTCGCCAAACATCATCTCCTCTGCCCGCCAAGGAGGCTGAAGGTGATGAGAGATGGCACACGGAAAAGGCTCGGTGGTCCTAAAGTGGGAACCAACACGTTTACCAAATATGGGGAGCTGAATATTTACATTGGGAATCCGGCTGGCTTAAAGTCTGCCTGTAGCATCAAGTTCTGCTTTATTATCTACAGAAGCTGAATCCCAAAGTCTCAGATGTCGACAATCATGGTTCAGTTAGTTCTGTGTAGTAAAAATAGCTACAAATGGATTTACTGGATATTCCTCAGTACGATAGTGGATGGATGGATGGATGGATGGATGGATGGATGGATGGATGGATGGATGGATGGATGGATTAATGATGGATGGATGGATGGATGATGGATGGATGGATGGATGATGGATGATGGATGGATGGATGGATGATGGATGGATGGATGGATGGATGGATGGATGGATGGATGTTGGATGGATGGATAGATGATGGATGGATGGATGGATGGATGATGGATGGATGGATGGATGGATGGATGGATGGATGGATGGATGGATGGATGGATGGATGGATGGATGGATGGATGATGGGTGAATGTTGGATGACTGATGGATGGATGGATGATGGATGGATGGATGATGGATGGATGATGGATGGATGGATGATGGATGGATGATGGATGGATGATGGATGGATGGATGGATGATGGATGGATGGATGGATGGATGGATGGATGGATGGATGATGGGTGAATGTTGGATGGCTGATGGATGGATGGATGATGGATGGATGGATGATGGATGGATGGATGATGGATGGATGATGGATGGATGGATGATGGATGGATGATGGATGGATGATGGATGGATGATGATGATGGATGGATGGATGGATGATGGATGGATGGATGGATGGATGGATGGATGGATGGATGGATGGATGGATGGATGGATGGATGGATGGATGGATGGATGGATGGATGAATGGATGGATGGATCCACTCTCCGTGTAATCTGTGTTACTGAGCAGGGAGAAGGGGCAGGAGCACCAAGCTAGCTGTGATATCCAGCAGATGTCCCTCCTGGGCTGACACGTTGGTCACCTTCAGCGGGAGCGCCACGTTAAATGGTCATTATCAAACAACGTTATGTGCTGAGTAGACATCTGCATTATGAAACATGGCGGCAAGAAAGCCGTTGGACATAATGTCAGCGTTGCAGCTCAGAATTAACGGTCAGACGTAATGAGGTCTCTATCGAGGGGACAAACCAGGAGACGGCTGCCATTAGGACGAGAGGGCAGGGAGACCCGTCCTCGCTCATTTGTCCCCCACCAGAATATGGGCTGACAGGTTTATTGCTTCGTCCCCTCCTTAAACGGGTGGCAATTACCGCCGGTCAGAACATGCCAGGGGAAGTTCATCACATGCAGAAAGAAAGATTTGTAAGAATGATTGAAGGACTTTGCCCGGGATGTCTGGCCGAGTTGAAGAAATATGGTCTTTTTAAGATAATGACCACAGTTAGAATCTCAAACACACCGCGTCAGTGTGGTTTGACTACATTAATCTGCTTTGATATGTGAATATTGCAGATTAAACTCTTTAAATATTCATTTACATCGCTAAACAAAGTGGACACGGCTGAATGCAACGGAACCGGGCTGAACTGACTTTGAACTGGGGGAGAACGAGTGAAGGACGAGACGTGCAGCAAACACGGGCGTCCCTCTTATCCAGTCTGGTCACACCTTCCTGCAAATTATACTGCTTATTATCCCTGAGCGCTTGATCGCGGCCCTAAATCAGGCTGAATTATGGGCGCGCAGCCTCTGCCTGTGACGCAGAAACACTTCCAGGCCGTGTGACAGCCGGGGAGGACATAATCACGCCCCGTTGTCTTTTTCATTATCTTTGTTTCTTATGTTCTCGGCGCTGCGCATCTCATTCAAAAACCTGCTCCCTCCTGCGATTCTTTCAGCCTGTACATTCAATTAATCGTAACTTTGGGCTTATCCTTTCTCTCTCCCCCTTTTTTTAAAGTCAATTAACTTCAGATTACGGCGCTCAAATGTTATCTCCCCCGTCTTCTGTGGAATGAAAACTGTCAAACGCTGGAAGAATTTGCGAGTAAGTTTTCAGGTTTGGTCCAGTGAAGCAAATATCGAGCTCTTTGGATGCTAAAGGAGTCGATTATCTGTGTGCCGCCGGTGCACAACAGCAGGCCGGTGTGAGATAAGCTGTTATGAATCATGATTCAAAGCCAATGTAAAGACCCATCAGTCTAACAGAAGCAAACAACCTGTTGGCTCCCGACTCTCTGTTATGCTTCACCGGGGTGGATAAAGGTTATGGAGACAGTGGATGTTGCGCCATCTCTGAACCTGTAACAGCACTCGGTGGAGTTTTCTGTAACACAGGAGTGAGCTGGTGAGGGGGGGCTGTGGGAATGGGCTGTGGGAATTTCTCCACTTGTGAGAAGTGGAGCCCGCAGCCTCTCTCTCCACACTAGCTTCACGCTAACACACGTCCAAATGTCTGCATGGCTGAAAGAGGCAGAATCCGAATCTGTAACCATCTAGACAGTTGTAGCATTACGCTGATTTAACTCATCCACAAACGGGCACAAAAAAGTCTGGAAAAGCTTTTAAATTCTCCTTTTTTGTTGTACGTCCTCTCTCCATATCAGTTCATCAAAGTGTAATTTCGCTTCTGCCCCATTTCCCCTCTCAGTCATCGGATAACGACGCAGGAAGTCTGGCTGTAGCGAATCAGCGTCAGAGGGGTCTGTTTGAGGCCGAGCGTCGCCGTTTCACTTTAATATACGCAGATTATAGCCTCAAATTAAAGTTTTTGCCAATTAGTTGAATAAAGGCTCCTCTAAAGATGGCGTAAATGAGCGATGTGATGCGTCGTTTTGGAAAAAATACGATGGATTTCCCGAGAGGCCAAACAAACCAACAACCACTGTAACAGAGCTGTGATTTATAATATTTACAATAATTGTCGATTGTGAGTCACCTTGTATGACATATTTAAGAAAGAGCGATATCAGCAGTCTACTCTGGCAATATGGCTGCCCTCCCGGGGAATCTGCAACAGCACATCGCAGCAACCAACCAAACTAATAATCCAGCAGACGACGTTCAACAGAGATAAAGACCCTCCGGGGTCTGAGGAGGCGGGGCCTCGTCAGCGGCGGCAGCATATGCAAGCGCAGCGCAGCACCTGCCACGCTTTGGTGACAGTGTCCCCGTCATGGAAATGTTTTTGCTCGTTAGCATAAACCCGAGGTCATGCGCAGCATTAACGGAGCGTTTCCCCATTCGAAAGTGAGGATAAACGCGGTTTTGTTTCGCGTTTATGTGAAAAACATGTCTCAACGACATGAAAGGGAAGTGGAAATAGATGGAATTAATGGCGCAGTCTCGACGGACCGCGTGCTTCCTCGCAGTTTGTGCATATTTTTGCAGCTTTGGGGAACATTTGACTTGCAGAAATGCTGCAGCGTATTACCCAGTCCCTTGAAACCTGTTACATCAGGACAAACGCATGATTAGAAGCTCGGCGCTCGGCGGAGGTCCCAAAAGATGCACTTTCATTTTTACTGATGATTTACTGATTTGATTAGCGGCGCAGCGGTGCTGCAACCTTAGTAGCCGAAACTAAATTTACCAGGCAGGTAAATTGTCGTTATTAGCAGGAGGTGGAAAACATGCAAAAGAGCGTTGTTGGTAGGAGGCAACGGCGCTGCAGCAGAGTGACATCTGTCATGAAAATGATTCATTCCAAGGCAACAGGCTGGGATCCTTCAAAGGGATCGTTAGATGATCATGTTGATTGGTTCGGAGCTGCAGCACTAAACAGAGCTGCCGCCAAAACCAATTTAACGGACACAAAACAACATAAATTCCATCTCGGTTCCATTAATGCAAGACAAATTCACCCTGAAAAGGTGTGAATTTGTTAACCTACAACAGTAGAAGAAAAGGTTTGAAAACAGAAGAGATCCTCCTGGGGCAATATTGTGATGAAAGGGTTCCCAGGACAACACGGAGGTCATAATGCAACTCGTCTCTGACCTTATTGCAGAATAATTTCCGATATTACACTTCGGTCTGAGTAAAGGAGGTCACGGATGGATGGATACGGTGCAGCGTGGGGGGGGGGGCAAAGTGACAACAATGGGCAAATAATGGAAGGCAGGAGGTGTGGACAAAAGAAGAAGACACGCATCCACCCTGACGCTGTTGCTCCCCCTGGCCGATTGTGCAATTTATTATCTGTTTTTCAGCTCATTAGAATAAATCACTCGTGCTGATTTTTTCTCCTCGCTCCTTTCCATCACAGCCTGGAGTCGGTTTAGTACGAAACAGCAGAATAATGAAGCTCTGCGGGGCTTTAAGGATGACCGGGAAAGATCTTAGCAACTGTGAGAAAACACGTTTGTTACAAGCAAGAACGGAGGAACATCCCCGCTTAAATAATCATGAATCATCCTAAAGCTGCTACTACAACATGGAAACATGGAAGTAAACAAGAGGCGGGTGCAGCTATGACACAATAGTGTCAAAATCCTTTTAATCATTTAACGAAAATCCCAACGAAGGCTCCTCTCGACACCATCTTTTAAGTCCCTGAGTGTCAGAGCTGCTGAGGTCCCAGATAATAAGAGACAGAGTTTGGCTTCAGTAAATCTTTTTAGCTCCTTTAAAACCTAAAGCAGGTTTTCAATAAGTCTATTCAGAAAACAAGGAAGCTGACTTGCTTATTTCTAACCAAATAATCTAACACAAGGACCCATGATGAAGGGCCGGAGATGAACCCAACAATTATGATCCTGAATATTGGCAGATAAGATTCAGTCTTGTCGAATCTACAATAATGAATGTAAAACTAAGATGGAGGCTGCGTTTATGAACATCCCTGCTAATAAATAAACCTCTGTGTGTGTGTGTGTGTGTGTGTGTGTGTGTGTGTGTGTTTACCTTCATCAGACCCAGATTTTGACTAAAATGCCATCCTATAAATAAACACAGGTAGTTAATGTCATGCACATAAACACGAGCTAAATCTGAGGAGAGACGAGTCAGATGGCTGGTAGCTGCTGGTGGGTGGTTGTGTGTGTGTGTGTGTGTGTGTGGGGGGGGGGGGGGGGGGGGGGGGAGAGTCACAGACAGGATCAATCCCCAAATTGGTGTGCTGCATTCCAAAAAGGGTGCCTGCCATATGTGTGCCGATGGAGAAGCAGCTGCCCCAAAAAGCCTCATTTTCTGTTTATTTTAATCCTTTTTTTAGTTGTTATTCTGAAACAATAAGTAAAGGGGACCTGAAATTGTTCATACTGAAGTACTAAAAACAATCTCCATATGGAGAGATTTTCTTTTCAACGTTGGCTGGTACCTGCTCACCTCGCTACCGGGCCACATCTGGGTTCTGTGGGGGAGGATTTGGTCGACGGTCCTGGCCCACATCACTCTCCCTCCCTCTGGAGAGGTGCACGAAGGTCCAAAACGTTTAGCACAGTGATTTACGGTCAGGATGAGGGCTGATTTATCTTCACCTTTACAGATTTGGAGAAAGCGTGGCCCTGTCTGCAACGGCTGAAGGATGGCGAGGGGGGGGGGGGGGGGGGGGGGGGCGTGGCCTGGGCAGAGCAGAAGAACCCGCAGAGATGGACGGCATGAAAGAATGTGAGGAAAATTTATTTGCAAGTGGAATAACAGCACAAGCATTCCCACGCTGCTTTCCAAAGACAAGCCCAGGAAAGAGAGTTTCAAATTAACTGCAAAGTACAGATTGAAAAGAGTGAAAAAAAAGGATGTTTGAGTCCTGTCAGTGTACATGAACGCTGCAAACATGCACAAGATATTTATTACATCTTTAGTGACTTTAATGCCCACCTTTCAAAAACAGTCATGTGATAATGATAAAGATAATAATCTAATTTAGGTACTGTCGTCATATAAAATACAGCCTGTCAGCACCTGTAATCAGGTCCCCTCTGAACACAGCAGGAGTGACGTCCCACAGCTACATAAATCACAGGCATTCATAACAACCGCAGTCTATATATTTGAAGTGTTTTGAGTATTCTGCCTCCTCGGGATCTGTGGGAGGACACGGCCTGGTACCGCATGAACCGCACATAATATATGAGCCGGCGTGCTGGAATTGAGATGTGAGCGGCTGCAGGCGTTCAGCTGCACCGATGGCCACCGCTTCGGGACAGCCGAGCTGATGTAGAATTACACGGGAGGGGGAGACGAGCTCTGCTGGGCCCAGCCAGATTAAATGTCCATTAAATATGAGCCGAGTCCACGCATTTGACATTTAAAGAGCCCACACGCTAAACGGGTGTAATCAGTTAACTAATGCAGGAGCACAACAAAATGGCGGTTTTATGTCCACACATTCACAAGAATTGTGTTGAAGTTACATTTTTACAGCGTTTTTTTATATGCAGCCGGATGCATAATAGTTGTTTTCAAATTTGGATGTGCCAGACATATAGTTTGGAGCACCACAGGGCAGGGTTCTTGGCCCTCTTAGTTTTGTGCACGTCATCTGACTTAAATTCTTCAGACGAGATTGTTTTCCATTTAAACATGCGTTGTCGATTTAATTGTCCCGATGTCCTCTCGTACCCTCCTACTTTATGAGGGGGTGATTGTGTTGGCGTGAGGTATTGGGAGTCCCTCCTGGCAGTGGTGCTGAGTGATGGCCTGCCAGCGGAGGAGCGGAACGAGAGCTGATGACCCTTGTTATGGGCCAAAGTGAAAAAAGCTCCTCAAGAGGTCCTCCGTGTGGCAGGATGAGTAACTGGGAGCTACTGAACAATGAAGGGGAAAGCGGCTGGAAATGGAGGCGTAACTGGGAAGAGATATAAGTCTCAAAGACTGATTGAGCTGGGAGCAGAACACCCAAACTGGAAGAACACAATAGGCACCAATGGGATATGAGCTGAATTGTGGCTTTGTTTGGTAAAACACGGGGGTGGTGCTCTCACCCGTATCAGGACATCTGCTGCAGCAGAAACTCTTCAATAAAGGTAAACTCATTGTTTACCTTTATTGAAGAGCTCTAAGGGACCAGGGAGACTTTAGTCAGTAGTTTCTTGAAAGGCCAGAGCATCAGAGTCACAAGACAAATACAGCACGACATTGTTTTTTGATTCCCTTTTTTAAAGACAGGTTGGCCTTTGACTGGTTGTCGACTCTAAAGCTTGTGCAAAAAGTTTGGAAGACAGATGCGGTCGAAACTCAGCATGTCTGAGTGTGCTTGGGTAGCTCTTGGTCTCTACCCCCCCCAATCCCCGCCCCAAACAAGTGAGTCGCTGCTTTATTTTTTGTGACGGGGGAGGCAGGAACTCCCGCAGGTTGGAGGAAAAGAGAGAAAGGGCTCCTCCCTGTGGCGAGGCTACATCTGTCTGCCTCAAAAACAATGTGAGGCTCCTCCATAGCAACAGACCTACATGGCAACAGTCTCTTTGAATAAAGGTAGCCTTGGACGTGCACTCAGAGAGCACCGCGTATCTTGGAAACGGAGGATACGGATGCGTAGTGTCATCCAGCACCATCATGTATCACGTTGCACATGTTTATTGATTCACTTGATGTGATGTACAGCATGGCTGCCTGCCATTATGCTCTAATAGGGATCGAATCCAAACTGTAAAACGAAAGGAAATCAGCCACTGATGTCCAATTTATGTGAGGAGGGGAGAAAGAAAATGAAGTGGGAGATCTACGCAGAGCACAAATGGGCAGCAGAGCCGCGTTGAAAGACATAAGAGCTGCATTTGAATAACGCCACCTTTTCGGCACTTTCCGGCAGAATGATCTGAACCAAGAATTTGTCACTCTCCATTTGAACTTTTCCTCTGTCATTTCCACAGCCCCTATGATGAATCATTCAAAAACGCGGAGCTTGAAATGAGACCAGACGGGATGGTGGCCTGCTCCGCATTGAACATGCAGCAGTCAGTCCGAGTCCAATTTCAGCCCAACAAAGGAGGACTTTGATCAGGCTGCACGGCTGATTTAGGATGTCACCACTAACCGTCTATCACTCCTTGGCAGCCCCTCCAGGAGCTGTCGGGCCAAGCACTCTGGGATTGGGACATGCCAGGAAGTCAGGAGGAGGAAGTGGATACCAGGAGGTTAGTGGGAGCAAAGATGTGGAGCCAGAAACATAATATAGCAATATAGTGATGGAAAATTGTAAATGCAACAGGGAATTGACTTGTGGAGGGATTAGAGTTATCCTGCCAGGGTTAGTGATGGAGGAAGCTACAGCGGCTACATCCACAAGTTGTGGACCTATGAAGTCTCATAAGATTAGGAACGTATTTTCATACTGTGACAGATCCCAGCTGACAAGTAATGAAAGTATAAAGTTCCTGTTTAGACTGTTTGTCCACCCTGGGCTGCTGTAGGAACACAACAGAGCTACAGTGTTACACTCATGGATGGGGACCCGCACCAATGTTTCTACTGTAAGGAATTAGCAACAATTAGCATGCAAAGACATATACACCAGAAGAAATACAATCAACATTATATAAATGAGTGGATTAAGTGTAGGTTCTGGTAGAAGAAATGTAAAATGTAAAAATACATAGCAACTTAGAAACTTTTCTGTTCCACTTAATCAATGCAGATATTCCAACACAACCCTGTGGATTGTGAAGCTAGTTCTTATTGATACTTTATCACTTCATGCTTCTGATTGAGTAATAAAACATAATAAGAATCGAGTGCGACTGCCTGCGTCTCCTCTAGACTCAGGTCTCACCGACGCTCAGGTCTGATGATGTTGAGGGAGATCTGAGTGCTTTTGTCAGCTGAAATATAGTTTCCCCACCTCGGTGAGCAGCTTGTGAATTCTTGGCTGATAGAAAATGTCTGTTCTGATCTACAATAGATTTTCTTTTCAGTCTTCCCAATGTGAAGCTGCTGTTGGAAGGTGTTCTTGCCTCATAAGGTGTAGTTTGACCTCAAACTGCTTTGGGACGGGGCGCTAAATGTGCACCAAAAGATGTTGAAACGTTGCATTTTTCCATCTTTGCACGAGGGATCCAAACGCACCGTTCATTCCTCGGGAACGGCACAATCTGAAGCTCTTTCAGTCCCTGTCATTGGAGGAGACCGTATCGCTCCACAGGGTGCTCATATCTGTCAGTTAAGAAAACAAAGAAGGTGGCATCGAGCACAGAAGCAATGACCTTGAGAGTTATTGAGCTACTCTGTTTGGTCCAATTCACCTGAAAACTAAAAAGAAACAAAAGCATGTTGGTTGTTACTGACTGCTGCTAATAGGCAAAGCTAAAAGCTAATGAAGCCATGTCCTTGGCATGTCCTTGAAACCCCAGCGGGGGACACGCCTCACTATTACATTAGCGTAATCGTGTGATTAGACACTTGCCTGTGAAATTTTATTGCATTTCAAACAGCAGGATAATTAAATGTTACACACAGGAATTTTAAACACGAAGCTGAACAGAGCTCAGCTAATTTCTACAGGTGATTTTTGGCCGGTATCCTCATTTATTGGCTGATATGAGAAATTAACATCTTTAAATGTTGATTGGCTTATTTCCTCTTGCTGTTGTTTGGGGTTTATCGTATTAGCTGGTGTCATTTACAGAGACCTGTGCCTGTAACAGCAGCCAACATTTTGAAGGTGAAAGTTGAAAGAAAGAAAACATTTTTTTGGGTTTGTGTGTGAAATGACAGGATTTGATTTGATACTGAACCCCCGCTGCCGCGGTAACCCCACTGTGAAAGAGAGCCGACACATCTCTGCACTGTCTAAAGCTGTGTATCACAAGGTGAGAAAAATAGACTAAGAATTCCTTTGGAGAACCACAAAACGGCAACAGCAGCTGTGGTTGTACTATCGACTGGGTTAATGTTAATACCGTAGAAATGATCCCATTTCAAAACAGCAAAAGCCCAAATCTATCTTAAAAGTTTTAATTTAAATTCCTCAAGTGTTTTAGTGTAAGAAAACAAACACGCGGGGCATGAGTCTGCACTTGAAGATAACGGGTTCAATTTTGCCCACTTTTAGCAAAATGCCACAAATATAAAGGCATCCTTCACAATCAGCACTTTGCATTGCCGGGATGTGTCTTGTTTTGTTCGGAACAGGCCGAGCGGAAAGACTCTGCCTGCAAACACAGAAACCTGCAAACCATGACATTTGTTTAGCGAGTCTATTCTCAGGAGCTGAGCTTTGAGGTCTTTGTACCACTTCTGTGCCAATGGCTAACCCTGGCTGTATAAAGAGAAAATAACATTCATCAAAGAGAGAAGACCACATGGAGAGACTCCTGTCGGCAGTAAATGGGATTCAGTCTTCTCTACTTTCTGCTAGGAAAAACTAGATTACTTTAATAATTTGTTTTCAGTTCTAGTGTTCTGTAACTTATGTGCATATTTGGGGGTTAATCATGAATCTGTAAGTAAATAAATGCCATGATGGGTTGCATGCTCTATGTTGTAGATATTCCTGGGGGGGGGGGGATTAGCAGTCAATCCACCATTAATTACAGTAGTTGCATGAGGACTTCTACGCCTGCTTTATTATGTGTAGGTTCACTGCAGTCCTGTCACTGCTGGCGCCCCCTACAGGTACACCTGACACCTACTTTGCTAGTGTTGTATGTGTCCTTGAGTGAAGAGTTTAGGGGCTCCAGCTGCTTCCCGTGAGCACAATTTCTCAAGTTATTAATCATCTTAAATGTATAGAACTCTGATGATTGGATGAGCCTTTCTTAGTGTTAGTCTGAAAAATTCAATTGAAGCTCCAACTCTGGCGTCGCTGATTATATATCAAGAGAAACTTGTTCCAAAGGTGATTTCAAAGTACATTTTAGTGTTTCTGATACAGCTTCCAAAATGGCAGTAGAAAATTGATTCAAGCCCTCATAGTAAATTTCTAAATAAGAGAATATTATAACCTTGAAATTGGGTTTTAAGATGGGGTTGTTGCGTTATTAGACCATTAGGCCCAGTTGAGTGTGTCTAATGACCCAGTAATTGAGTCGAAATGGCTTTCTGAGACCCCATGTTCCCTTCTGTTGGTAATGTGCATGTAGAACAGATTCCACTCATTTTATGAGACAAATCACAGAAAATATGAATCAGAATTAAACACATTCGTTTACTCCAGTGGCAAAACTTGTGCCAGTAAAGCTGATCCAATCATGATGACAAAAAAATTTAAATCAGCAACAACTTCTAAAACATTCCATGAGAATATAAATCTAACAGTCTCAAGAAGTGCAATGCACAAGTTTTTTTTTTCCACCTTAAGAAAGTACAACTCCACCTCAAACAGACACTAATGATCAGAAAAGACGGGATTTAAAAATCCTCAGTTTTAAAAGAAAAAAAAAAAAAGCAACCAAAACCACAACAGCAGCTTCAAGGATCACGATATCTGCTTTCTGTCATGGATATTTGCATCATTAGGTCGCAGGAAAATCAGAAAAAACTAAGACCTGTGACATTTTTGCAACCAACACCTCAAGCAAAAAGGTTTTCTGAACTTGTAGCAGCTTCCACAATAACCATCAGAGCGTAAGAAAATAAAATAAAATAAAGAGGACATAAGGACAAAAGTCAGCAGCTCTCGGTGGTTGTCGTCCATCTCAGTCCTTGTACTCCGTGTACTTTTTGGCCGATCCGTGCACTTTGCTGGCGGGGTATTTCAGTCGGTTCAGGGCCATTTTGCGAAGCACTGCTTGCGGAAGGTCGACGTGACACTTCTCGGCGAGCTCCACCAGGTAGATCAACACATCGCTCAGTTCGTGCGCCAGATGCTCGCGTTCTGACTCGGTCCAGCCCGGCAGGCCCTCGGCCACATCTCCCCGCCACTGGAAGAGCTCCGCCACCTCGCCCACCTCCCCGACCATAGCAAGAAGCAGGTTACGCGGTTGGTGGAACTGGTTCCAGTCCCGTTCGTCTGTGAACTGCGCTTGCATCCGCCTTATATCCTCAACGTTGGGCTCCGAGCTGAAGGTGAACCTCCCGGGCCGCTCTGCTCCTCCGTTCTGCAGCTTGGACTGTGACGAGGTCCCGTTCAACACCACCGAGTGCGCCTTACTGGGTCCGCTGCCATTTGAAGTCACTGAAGGAGCTTCACCGGCGATTCCACACTTGTCGTCTTCGTTGGTGGCCATCATATTGGACGACTTTTTACAGCGACGTCTTTAAAAGCAACTTCTTTGCGGCTGTCAACAAGCTCTACCGCAACACATGTACAACTCCCGCCAGACGCCAAAACGGAAATTATGTAGTAGGTTACGTCACAACACGGAACCTCGCTAATGCTGGGATTTGTAGTTTTATCCTAGCACTACTGCCTCAGACTAAAATATTAAATATCACTTTAAAAAACTACATCTCCCTTTGTTCAGTAGACGTGAGCAACATGGCTCCCTCCTATAGAGCAGCAGGTGAACTTCTGCACAGCATTAATAAACAAATGTCAATATTTTATCCAAAATGTTCGTTTTTGGTAAGAGGAATTAATACAGCAAGCTTGCAATACGCCAGTCAGCTACAGCCCAAAATAAAACGGTGAGTACGTTAATCTGTAGCAGTGCTTTTGACCCGCCTATTGAATAATGTGAATGTAAGATGAGTAACTGTGAACGAGGAAATACTTAGCACTTTAGATAATTACCAAAATACACGAGAGATTCACTTTGCTCCTCGGATGAAAATGACAATTTGTGTGCTGAGTATGACTTATTTTGTTCACGCATCTACAACTTCCGGTATATGACTTTATTGAACGCATCGAATGATGTAATTGACTTTGCAACTGAATTTCTGGTTGTTTTAGCCATCAACCACCTAGCAAAACTGGACACTTTTAGCTTAATATATGCACAGTTATTCCTTTTAGGACTATGGCTTGAAATGCTTATGCTTTTTTTTAATATGGTTAAATTGTTGGATGTATTTCAGGCTGCAAAAACTTTTACATCTACATTAGGAAAATACCATCAATGCCCTATCTACCCCTTGCCACAAAAATGTAAATCAATAAAGTCACAGTTGTGTCCATTGTTAAGTGGAAATACAGAGAAATTGCTAATTTGTTCAGATAACACACTCTAAAACAATCCTTCACTCTAAGCTGCTGGTCTGTTGTGGAACATGTATGTGTTGGGAAGAATATGGTTTTATTTTAACATAGTTAAATATTTTTTTCTTTTTTATATGACCCACGCATTCATATTTTCCTCCATTTGCTAAATTCACCTTAAGATACACAAAACAAACACATTTCATCATTTTATGTGCAGATATTACAGATTCTTATGACATGAAGCTTGTCTTTTATTTTTCATTTTCCTTCCTGGTCTAAATTTATAAGTCCACAGCGACTATTGAGACAACCAGCAGATAATAAAATGTATTATCACTGAGGCAGTGCTGCAGTTTGAGATGCCTGCTATTGAGACTGAAATCTGTCATTTCTTTAACTGTGTCTTATATTTATTTTTCTCTTCTTGTCCTCAGTCCACCTGTGTGCATCTGCTGATGGATGTCCTGTCTTTTCTTCTCCATAGTGATCCCCAGCGCCTGGTTGGGGTGGTGGGTTTGGAAATCCACGCACAAATTAACTCCAAGACCAAGCTGTTCTCTGGCTCCCCTGTGGGTTTCTCAGCACCTCCAAACTCCCTGGTGTCATTCTTTGATGCGTCCCTGCCTGGAACGCTACCCGTGAGTGATGTTTAATGTGGATCCAACAAAGAAAATCACTTGTTTGTGGGTTGCTTTCTTATCAGGTAAATGTCTCTGTGTTTGCCCTGAGGTGCTGAATAAGCGATGTGTGGAGGCAGCAGTCATGACAGGATTGGCTCTGAAGTGCACCGTAAACAAGAAGTCATTTTTTGACAGGAAACACTACTTCTACGCCGACCTCCCGGTAAGGGGTTCTCCCATCTTTTCCTCATTTTCTGTGTCATCTAGATTTTCTTGCCTGGAAGAGCACTTGCAGGGGCATTAGTGGGAGGCCCTTACCCGACAAACGACTCGGCAGACGTGTCATTGTCCCGAACGTCCTGCTGCTTCATTGAATCTGCTTCCAACCGCTTCATCACGGCACTCCCAGTAAACGCTCTCTGCCGCGAGCTCTATTTGAAATAGTGCTTACGCCTCTCTGAAGCAGCAGCGGTGCTATTTGCCACAGACAGACAAATGACACATAAAGCTGCCGAAGAGAAGACGTAGTGTTTGTGTAGTCACCATGATTTCTTCAAAGCCTGAAATGAAGCCGGGAATCAGCACTTGTGAATGTTTGACATAATAGTAGCGTCTTGTTGTGCATTATGATCTCTTGGACAGCAGCAATTTTAACATTATGAGACAACATTATGGCATGCTGTGCATTATTGGCCCGGCCTCAAGGGAATTTAAAATGGATAAAAAGGAGTTCCGTTTTTCCTCTGCCAAGAGCGTTCTGGTCTGTCAATGTTGAGCTCCAACATTTGACAGCTAGTTTTGTTCACATTATACAATCTGTGAGGTTAGCAGAGGAATAATAGCTGGATCCGAGAATATCTGCAATAAAAGAGATATTTGTTGCAATTATGTGCCTGTTTGTGGACTCTGACATGGGCAACTCTAAATGTTGGACCTACATTTACAAAGAGCAATGATGATGTAGCTGGATGTTCGAGTAGATTGGCCAATAATTCATCCACAAAAGTAAAGCCATGTAACCCGTTCAGAAATATTTGCCAAGCTTATTTTTGCAAAGGCGTGTCAGCCTTTAATGTTTCCTTTTCCCAAGCGATGTCTGGAATGAAGTGCTCACAAAGCAAAGTTCCGCCATCTCGTGGGAGCGCCTGGGTGATTTCTTTTTACTGTCGTTATGAGTGACGTGGAAGATGGAGGCGTCATGGAAGCTCAGCAGTGAGTTGGCCCATAGAGACGTCTGCTCATAATTCCTCAAAGTGAGGAGTCGTAGAACTTATGAAGTTTGCTAACCAGCCGCTACACAGGCGGCAGGTATTGCGCCAACATGGCTTTAGATGAGGTGATGCAGAGGTTAATTAGGAATCAATGATGTCTTATTTCTGTCTGGAGTGGTCTGAAGTCACAGGTCCGTCTTAAACGACCAGAGTAGAAGGAACTTTCCGTCAGATCTCCCGACTCTTTGTCTGACGGACTCGGATATCGCACCATTGCAGCAGGACGCGTTTCTAATCGCCGTGGCAGCGCTACATCATCCTGCCTTAAATCCCCCAGAAGCTGCGAGATTAGCGTTCTTTTCGCTGTTCTCGTGTGTTTACCAGAGATTGCATCACCTCTTTTGGAATATTTTCTTTCCAGCAGAGGCAGAAACAGCAGTTGTGATTTCTTTAGTTCTTTCTGACACACTGACACTGGTTGAGCCCATATGTGTGGTTTTAATTAAAGATAACGAACCCACCTAAATAAAACCGTCCATGCTAATTGTTCATATTAGCATCTTCTGCTGCTACAGTGCTCTCCTCCAGTGTCGTGTGAAACAGAAAATTCAAAATCACGACACTTTGATTATGCAGACGACGCCGCGCTTTTCTCGTCCAACCTCAAGATCGACCACAATCTCTCTTCATGCACCCAAACCGGCAGCAGCACCAAGGGAGACGCCATCCCACCCCCTGCAAAACACAGTTGTAAATTGCATCGTGCATTATTGATAAGTTCTGCCAGAAATCTCTGATTGCGCTTCATAAAACAGCACAGTTGCTCATTAAACGATGACTCTGCATCTTAACGAGCGTTCGCGCCTTGAGCGAGACAATCGCTGTCGTATGGAAATTTTATTAACATGCATCGGCAGCTCCACGCCAACATACTGGGAACGTAATTACGATTTCCCTGAGACATTAAAGCGGCAGATTAACAGACTCGATTCAGCGACAGGAGGAGTGGGTTTGTCGGGTGTAACGGGATAACCGACGTGATCGTTTGGGGACTTTGACATCAGTCTGAAAGCGATTGAGTGTGTGTTTGCGCGTCCCTGCTGGGGATTACCTGCCACTGTCAGACTTCAGCTTGGTTTTGCTGAGACAGGAGGGTTGGAGGGACTTCTCTGCGGCTGCGAGGACGTCGACAGTGATCTTGCCTTATTGTTTCCTGCGCAACAGCGGCGGTTGTTGATTTATTTAGGCCCAAATAAATAAAGTCCGTCCGTCCGCCCGTCTGTCAGTCAGTCACGTTGCACCAAACTCCATTGACTCCCCTCTTCTCTTATTCACCCACTTCACTTCCTTTAGCCTTCATCTGATTAATGGTTACATCCTCTGAGGCGGTTGCCATAGTGATGTGGGAAAATTGATACTTGGGGCTGCAGATTATTTAAGTAGGAAGTAAAATATTTATTCTCACTCTTTTGTAAGTAGAGACTTTTACAAGGACGGCCCAGCTTGTTAGCCAGCGACGTCTTTACACGTGATCACACATCTCTGTTTAACAAAATAGTGACTTTTCTCCTTTCCTCTACACGGATGGTTGTTACCAACAGGGTTTTTGTGTAAACATCTGGTCCCAATCGCTGCACCTCCAGATTTAATCATCTGATGTCGTAAAACAGGAGGACAAAGAACATTTGTAGACAAAGAGTTGTTGTCAGAGAGAATCTGGGCCCGTATTCACAAAGAAGCCAAAGACTGAAATCAAATATTAAGATTTTTCTCAGAATTTCTTCTTGGAATGGAATGGGATGTTGCGAGAGGAGGTCAACCACGTCTCCTCACTAGAACAAAATGTTCTTTCCGCTCCTCGCTCAGAGTTACATCGCTCTAAGATTCCTAGCTCGGAATTTTTGGACTAAGTCAGGAGCTCTGTGACGAATAAGAGGTTTCTAGTTATTTAAGAATTTGTGTCTCATCAGAGAGGTTTAGGATGCTGAAGCAGTGCTTTTAATTTGTTTGCCAGTGCAGCAAAATATTATCTTTAACGTCACAGAGTTGTTTTTCCTGTCTTCCTTCCCGTCTTCCTGGGATTAAGTGAAGTTAGCGCAGTGCTAATCCCTTCTCTGTCTATGACTGGCCGTGCGCTGCCTCAACATAATTGGCAAACATTCGTATTTTGAGGCAGCTCTGAATTTTCCCACTTTTTTTTTCCACATTTTCTACATTTTCAGGCCGGATTCCAGATCACTCAACAGCGGCAGCCCATCGCGGTCGACGGCGCGCTGCTGTACAGCCTCCTCGGAGGAAAGAAGAGGAATCAGGTGATCCAGAAAACGGTCAGGATCAAACAGATCCAGCTTGAGCAGGACAGCGGCAAGAGCCTTCACGACGACCTCCGCAGCCAGACGTTCATCGACCTCAACAGAGCAGGTCGCGTCACAAAACAAGCTCAGGCTGGAGGAGGCCGCGGGCCTGTCGGAGACGTAATGCGTGTCCGTCTCCACCCGTGTCAGGTGTCGGTCTCATGGAGCTGGTGATGGAGCCGGACATGAGCTGCGGAGAGGAGGCGGCCGCGGCCGTCAGGGAGCTGCAGCTCATCCTGCAGGCGCTGGGCACCTGTCAGGGCAACATGGCTGGTACCGATCGTCTCCGCTGTCACGTCTGAGCCCACCCACCTCCACCCACGCGCTCAGGCCGCCTCTCCTTTCCTCCGCAGAGGGCCAGATGAGAGTCGACGCCAACGTGTCGGTGCACGAGCCGGGCGAGCCGCTGGGCGTCAGGGCCGAGGTGAAGAACATCAACAGCATCAGATACCTGGCAAAGGCGATCGGTGAGGATCGGGAACTGGGAGGGGAGGATAAGGAGGTGGTTTGAGAGTACAGCGGGTATTTATGGAGCTACTGGGCCACAGCTGGAGCGAGGGCACCCACAGAACCACAAATGGGGGCACAGTTCCTTTTAGACGTTATCACAGGAGCAGGTTAGCTTCAATTGAAACAACAAGCTGAGGTTGTTATTACCGTGTTAATAGCATCCAAATTGCTACCTCTGTATCGCGTTCATCACCAAAACTCTTACTGTTAAAGTCTGAAGTGGAGCCACCGCTGGAAACTCCCTCTTCTCTATATTATTTTCTGTTTGAGCTGATTCTAATGAAAACAAACCAGCGGAGTTGATGAGGAGACGTCCTGTCAGGAAGTTAACGTTGGCAGCCACTCGTCAGGCGGCGTTTTGCTCTGGCAGCCTGTCACGAACACTTTGCTCCGCGGTCGAAGCTGATTTAGCTCCTCTCAGCCACTCATTTAAAAATAATCAGGATTTTTCTGTCAACGCCGGTCTGAGCCGCCGTTGATTGAGGCTCGCGGAGGAGAACTGATGAAGAATTTTAAATGTTTAAAACCTCTTTGTTCCTCTGTGGCGCCTGCGATGGATGATTTATCAAATTTACGCTACCTCTGAATCGGTTTTTAAAAGTCCTGGAGAAAAACATCATTCATCACAGTTCTAACGTGGCAGCCAGCACATAACAGCGACGCTTTCAGTATTTACTGTGAAATTATGTTTGTGCGGAGCGTGTTATTGAATAAAATGTTTGTGTTCGTGCTCCCCCTCCCGTCAACAGACTTTGAGATCCAGAGACAGATCGATATCCTTCAGAGAGGAGGGGTGGTGCTGAAGGAGACCCGAGCCTACGATTCCAAATCAGGGTAGGAGGATGAAGGGTCAGGACGCACCCGTTGACCGGGGGGCTGCGTCTGGCTCATTAGTCCTGCGCTCAGAAACAAACCGTCACGATAAATCATGATGAAGGGAGTCATTTGGATGCTACCGTTAACGTCAGGTGGGTGAGGCGCCGCTGCAGCCGCGTGATTTCACAGAATCAACCGGCTGGCACGCACACCTGAGGCCCCGCTCTTCTCCTGCTGCAGTGGTTCTTTTCCCATGAGGCTTTGGAAGTCCAGAAAGTGTGTTAAATGGAGCGTGATGACCGTGACCCTTTCCTTCTCTCCCGTCTCTGAGCCTGGAGCTGCAGATTTGACCACACTGTTTACCAGACAAAAGCAAAAAAATGAAATTCACAAACCGTTCGATTTATTTTTCAGTGTTTTTTAATTAGCTGTTTTTAAAGAAAAAAAAAGATTTGTTCAACCCAGGTGTAATTGATTATGGATCATTCTGCATCGTTAATTGTTTTCTGTTTCTTGCAACTAGTGAGCATCTTCTTGTTGATACCATCTTTTCACAATTTCCAATTTAAAAAATTATAGTTATTAAATTGTTTCAAACTTAATCGTTTAATTTCTGTGGACCCACAAACTGATAATTATAGTAACTAATTGACCCGACACCTGGACAAAGTTAATTTTTTCCCTACAATTCATCCAGTTTAATTGCTTGACTTCAAAATTTCCCCAGCATTTCGGATGTTGGGCCTTGTGCCTGTGCCAATTAAAATTTTGCTGATTCACGATTGCTTTTTCAATCTGCAGGGAGACCATTTCCATGAGGGACAAAGAGGGTCTTCAGGATTACAGGCGAGTGTGAGCTTCTTCATCTTCCGTCCACGGCGCCGTGTTTAGCGTCCTTGGTGACACTGATGCAGTAATGATATCCGATCTCGCTCTCTGCGGTGGCTGGAGGAGCGTGAGTGGCAGCTCCACGGGGAGAAGTAAATACTCCGGCAGAGAGGGGGGCTAGATGGACAAGTTTAAAGCTGATGGAGTCAGATGATTGAGGCCAGAAGTGAAATGTGGCGAGCCTGCTGTTGAGAGGAGTGTTAGCAAAGATCAGCCTTCTCCGCTCCGAGCTTATCGCTGACAAGATCCTTCTCCCCAACCTTCAAACCCTCCATTCAGGTTCATGCCAGAGCCCAACCTGCCCCCTCTGATCGTCTACACGGATAACGCGTCGCTTCCCCCCGGAATAGACGTGCGCCAGGCGGTGGTGGTGGAAGCGATAAGGAAGAGGCTGCCGGAGCTGCCCGGCGTGAAGAGAGACAGACTGGTGAGAAGCTACGGCATCCTTCCAGAGCACAGCTTCACTCTGGTGGTAAGATTAGAAGCCAATCGCACATTCCATTCTTTATTTTTGGTATTACGCTAAAACTAACGTGCCTGTGTGCTGCAGAATGAGGAGGGACTTGTGGAATACTTTGAGGAAGTGCTGAAGGCGACCGCGAAGGAGCCGAGGAAGGTGATTGGCTGGGTGACCAACGATCTCCTGGGTCACCTCAAAGAGCAGAATATACCCGTGAGCCAGAGGTGAGACCTCTTTCAGTACGGCGCTTTGAGTAAAGCAAAGAGCTCCTCCGTGTTTTTTGTTTTTTTTAAGAATTACGGGTAGATGGAGCGAAGCCAGCAGGCAAGGAAACCAAATGTTCATCAAATAACTGATACTTGATGCTTAAATAGGGAAAAAAGTGAGGATAAACTCGTGTTTTTGACTATTTCTGCTCCCTGTGAAGTTAGCTAACACCTCTTTTCACCTCTGGCTTCAAACTGAATTAAATTGATTGAAGAAACAAGGAGGCGCAGGGATGGGGAAGGTCGCTCCCGGCTGCCTCTGCTGGCAGATCTGAGGCGTCGCAACAGTGACATGATGAGATTCACAAGCCTGGTCGGAGTAGGAATCATTACTGTATCCGACAAATAAACAGTCAAGATGGATACTTTTCATTTTCCTGTGTCTTTGGGGGAGGTTTAGCCGTGATGGATGGGCTGGCCGTTACTCTGAATGCAACCGCCTCTGGTTAATGTATTCCAACAGGCATTCTGATCCAGTGTCAGGTACCCCGAGGAGAAGACAAATCACACCGCTATGATGCTGATAGACTGTTGACCACTCAGGCTCCGCCCCCTCATTTTTCATCCTTCTCCTGTTTAATATCGGCTATTTTTCAGTCCGCGTGTGAAAATCCGATTACATCGGCTTCATTTAATTTCAGCCCCATCTCTCCTCCCGCCCTGGCCGAGCTGCTGGAGCTCCAGGAAACGGGCCAGATCTCCTCCTCGGTTGCCAAGCAGGTCAGTCAGCCGCACGGGCAACGCAATTATCCCCTCCTGCCTGTCACCCAGGCTCCTGCTTGTTTACGTTCCGGCTGTCACTCACACCTCTCACGTGGGTCTGACTCAGGTGTTTCAGGAGATGTGGAGGTCACCAGGTAAAGCGGCTCAGCAGCTGATTCAGGAGAAGGACCTGGGCCTCGTGGCCGACACCAATCAGCTGCACAGCATCTGCCAGAAGGTGGTCGACTCGCACCCCCATGAGGTGAGGACGGTTCACCCGGAAATGACTGCTTCTGTCCGTTTTTTGGAAAAAAATAAAAATGCTTCTCTGCCTGCACAGGTTGATGCCATCAGAAATGGAAATAAGAAGGTTCTGAACAAGCTGATGGGGCTGGTTCAGAAAGAGACCAAAGGCAGAGCTGATCCTGTCCTGGTCAGGGCAATTTTACAAGACAAGACGTCATGACGCTTCGGAATCATAAAGAACGGGTTGAATTACATTGTAAATAAGCTAATATCTATATTTGTGTACAATATTTATGGGCGCGAAAGGAATAAAACTTTTTTTATGGAGACCCTCAGCAGCAGTAAACGTCTCACTGTTTGGACAGGGAAAAATGAGCATTCTTTTCAACGCAATTTAAAAACCATTGCAGAATTTAACATTCTGAATTCAACTTTGTGAGTTATAAACTACTAGACTGCGTCTATCTTCATCTTTGTGTTAAGCTGGAAGTTAAATCTCCATCTGGTTTCGGGCAGGAGAAAACAGCGGGCGCCCTCTTGTGGTTACAACAGGTAATGTACCTATCAGTAACGAGCAATGTTTATTTCTGATACAAAATGATAACTTTAAAGTGAGATTTTAGTCTATACACTGCTTGCTTCCAGTTGGGAGATATTTGAGCATTAATGATTCCTTCTACTTTGCTCTCAGATCTGTTTGTTTTGCCTCTTGTGAATATTTTGTTTTTCCCACTTTAATTACTTCCCCGAGATGTCTGCTTTTTAACAAAATAACTAGTTTGCATGCAAATAGGCTCCACAGTGCAGCTCGCTGCACAGCAAAGGGCTGCTTGGGCAGAAGCGTCTCTGCGGGGGAGGCGCTTCCAATGGAAATGTGTGTTAAACGAGGGTGTTGGTGTCTGCAGAACAAACAGGCCCAGGTCCCAGGAGGACAGACCGACTCAGGCAGAAAGAGGTTCGAAATCTTTTAAGTTGAACTTAAAGCAGGAAATGTGCACTTTAATAAGTGAGATTCACCAGAAATAGCATTTATTGAACAGGGAACTCGGACACAAACAAACACAGATATGATCGGAACCTGAAGCCGAGTAGATTACAGTTGATCACCAAGAAACAGGTTCATCTTTTTCCTTTTTAAAAACGGTACTCTCTTCAGGGCCTTTAAAGTACACATGTGCTGTGCAGAACCGGTTCTCTCTGCAGAACACCCAGATGATTCCTGGTTCTCCCCTCTCCTAGAACATTCCCTCCTAACGTACCGTTTGCAGCGTCACCTGAGTGGATCATTGAATAAGAAACCGTGCACAAGGGAGCAGCTCCGAAGTGTTCGGTTCCAGGCTTTTATTCCGTAATAGTGAAGAGTAATTCACTAAAAAGAAAACAGGCACTGTGTGTTTGAGTCCTGGTCATTTTCACTTCAGCGATGTAAGAAAATATTCATCTGGTGTCGTCTTAATCCAATATCGTCTGCAAACTGCCCTCGTTAGAGGCGGCGTTCTAACCGTGAGATGATGATTTATTACAAATTCAGAAGAAAAACCCCTCAATAAAACAGCCCCCAGAAAAAACCTCACTGAAAAAGATGCAATACTAAAACCCTTCCCAGTTAAAAATATCCCATAGTACCCAGAGTGTTCAGGATTTGCATAGCTTTCTACATTATTAAGGTATTTTGTCTGACGTTGCTGGTCAGTGAAGGCACCATTCTGGAGAATATGGAGCTCATTACTGAGAGGAACCGGAGCACTGTGGCAGAACTCTCCTGAGGTGCCGTCACATTCCCTGGGCAGGCAAAGATGTGACAGAATTCCACTTTGTGAAGTTGGGAGACCGACTGCTCTGCCCCAGATACAGAAAAGCAGCGCGGAATTCCACAGTTCCGAGGCACCGCGCGGAGGCAAGCCGCTGATTACTACCAGACCTGGTCGGAGACATTCAGAGAGGTCGTGACCCCTTCAGGCGCTTAAATAAAGGTTATTGTCTGCAGTCTTTGGTTGGCGGATCAACAACTGCCGAAGATTCCTGCTTGGAAAAATAAATAATATCTGATTTGGACTTCCCCAACACGTAAAGTCTGAAATGATGAGAGAGCGCCCAGTTCAACCGGAGCCTAACTGGGACGCAGTCCCTCTTCCGTGGGAATGTACGACAGGATGGAGTGCTCTTGCGCAATGGCTGCCAGCTCTTTGAGGAACTCGGCGAAGAGGACGGTGGCGAAGACTTCGGTCTGATCCACGGAGATGGCTTTGGGTCTGGGCTTCTGAGGCGGAGGCTTCCAGCTCCTGCTTCTGTCTGCAAACACCACCACAGTCCGTTATATTAATATACGTATGAGGAGGAAAACCGCAGGAAAGAAATTCCCGTTCGGGAGCAAAACATCGCCCCGACAACATTTCTGTCGCTGTGACTCCGCAGGGGGTCTCGATCCAACACGGCTTAACCGTGGCCGCGCCTCAAAGGCTGGAATTTATTCCGATCCCTCGACTACAGCTACAGAATGCGGCTCCTGCTGTGACCTCTGACCTAAAGAGAGACCTAAAGGTTCTCGCGGCGTTCTCCGGCTAACGTACCCGCTTCTGGGAACGAGGTCTCCCGGGCCAGCAGCCAGTGTTGGGCGCCGGTGATGAGCTCAGGGAAGTCCGCTCTGCTGGCGGCGAGCTCTTCGATCTGCTGTTTGACGGTGGCCAGAACCTGAGGAGGAACACGGAGAAGAGAACGTTTTTACGCTCCCGACAGAAGCGGCCGAAGACCCGGAAATCTGCTCCTACCTGGAAGAGGGAGCGGACAGACGGCTGGAATACCAAGTTGGTGTTGAGCAGGAAGGAGCGCAGGAGGGGCTGCAGGAACGCCGCCAGCTGGGCCAGGATTCCCGTCAGCAGCAGGTTGACCTGGAGCGAGTTGCTCAGCATGTTCTCCATGCGGGACAGGAGCACGCTGACGAACGGACCTGCGGGCGCACAAATGGCCGTTTTGCTCTGGGTTCTGTCACTCGTGGCGGGAACGCCGAGACACCGGACTGACCTGTGAAAGGCACCGACTGGCCCCGACCCGCGGTCCCGCCGAAGAACTTCCCGAAGGGCGGATGCAGCTTCTCCGGTTCCGGGGTCTCTGGAATGAAGGAGAAGTCCATCTCCTCCTCTTCCTCCTCCTCCTCTGCAGGTGTGGCGTCCTTCCTGGACCCCCCCTCGTCTCTAACGGGTTTCCCCCCCGGACCGGGGTCCAGTGCGCGGAGCAGGTCCTCATACTGAGCTAAAAGGTCGTCCCGGAGCTCTGCAGCGGCGCCGTTCTGGAGGTTGGAATTACAGCCTGTCGGACTTCTGGCCTTGGAGTCCGATCCGATGGTGTTCTGGGGAGGCGCTGGTCTCCCTTTATCCGGGGAGGCCTCGGCCGGGCCCGGCTGGGCCCCTTTGGGTGCAGACTTGTTGGACTTGGGCTCGCCGCGCTCCAAGTCCCTGCTGTCCTTCTTGGCGACGAGGTCGTACACCATGACGTCATCCTGGAAGTCGTTTTCCTCGTTGTACGAGCCTTTTACCAGCATGGTGGCCGTTTTCCTCATCTCCTGAATGTGTTTCGGGGGCTCGGCGGACGGCGCCGGCTTGCTCTCCTCGCCGGCGTCCGCCGTCTGCACCAGGCACGCGTCATAGCTGTCGTCCCACTCCAGCTCCAACGGGTTTCCGGACGCCGGTTCTTTATTCTTGCCGGGTCGAGCCTGTGCAAGTGGTTGCGGGACTTTCCTCGGCATTCCCTGAGGCGGGTGACCCTTCAGCACCGGCTCCTTGATGACGCCGGGGTGGTATTTGTCGGGGGGCGGGTCCTTCCCATCGTACGGCGCCGACCACACCCGGCAGGCCTGTAAGCAGCTGCCGATGCTGCGGCGGGCGTCGTAGAGGTAATGCAGGTAACTGACATCCAGGTAGATTTCCGAGCCGATGGTGCAGGAATGACCCGAGTCGTCGGCTCCTTCCGGGAGGCTCCTCATCTCCTCTGTGGGAAAACCATTCCGATGTTAGCAACAGAACATTTATTCATCTCGCCGCACGAATGTTCCCCTTTAAAACTTGGATCATCTGAGCCCAGAACAACGGGAACCGGCACGGGAATGATGCCACCGTAATCCACGTTCCTTCCTTGCTCGGCCGCTCTTACCCCCGGTGGCGCCGCTATCGGGAGTCTCCGCACCCTTGGAGAAGACGATGGAGTCCAGCTGCCGCAGGGGAGGCGGGCTGCGATCCGGGGAGCAGCAGGACGGCGTCAGCGCCAGGATTTTGGACGCCGACACGGAGTAGCAGTCCCTCTCCCTCACCACGCACCTCTGACTCAGCATGATGTGATTACAGGGGATCAGGTACCTGAGGAGGCACACGGGAGCAGATCCTGTTAGGAAAATCCGACGGGCGGATGCGGCGGGAAAAGGTGAGCGTCAGAAAGCAAAAGCTAAAGCGATTACACGCGTCACACTGCAGAAAGAGCGTCGGGATGAGGCTCAAAGCCGGGACATTCCGGTCGCAACACCTGGTTTTGGGTTAAGGAGTCCCCACAATGATAGGAGTACCGAGGTGTGTGTGTGTGTGTGTGGGGGGGGGGGGGCTCACCTCAATATGAGCTGCAGCATCACGTCTTCACAGTAGAGTCCGATGAGAGTGCGGAAAAGTGCCAGTGAGACGGTGCCTAACTGAGGAGACACCGGGGAATAAACAAGCCTTTAAATCCAGATTCAAATGATCAATACGCAGATATTTCTCTTCTCTCCGAGTCCTCTTCAGTCTATCAATGTTTCCGACGTTCCAAACATTTCTTGAATCATTCCCGAATAACCTGAAGCTGCTTTTTTTCCACATTAGCCAGTCAAATTTGCCCGCAACTCAAATATTTACAGAGCAGCACCAGTTTCTTGCTATGCTAACTCACCTGTATGTGAGTTAGCATAGCGAGTGATCCGGTGCATCACTTGCTTTCTTAACAGGATCTGCAACAGGAACTGCAAGAGTCACCATGGCAACAATCCGCCAACTTCCTGCCAGCTTTCCTGCTGATGTTTCTCGCCGTTCCAGAACGCCTCTGGTGCATTTATTAAGCCCGAGTCGTGCTGCAGAGAACGTCCGTACCTGGAAGGGAGTGTTGATCCGGCTGACGAGCGTGTCCAAAATGTGCACGCCTTCGTGCTGGTGGAGCAGGACGAAGGAGAGGAGGGTGTGCAGCAGCGCCGGCTCGGTGACGCTCCTCAGAAACAGGTCGAGGTATGCGGTGGTGGTCATCACCTCCTCCAGGGTCAGCTGCACACACACACACGCGCGCACACACACGTGGCCATCGTCTAGTTAGCTTAGCTTAGCACTCAGAGCTAAAACTGCTCTGGAATCATTCTAAACTAGAACTAACTGCCTTTTAGGCCAAGCTAAAAGGGGGAACAAACAAACAAACAAACCTTGTGGAGAGCTGGTGCCAGCACGGGCACCAGGAAGCCGTTATAGATGTAGCCGAGCAGCTGCTCTCTGATATCAGGATGGGCGACCTGTGAACGGTCAACAGGTCAGACAGGCGGCGGCCCAGCAGGGCGTCTGGACGGACCCACCCCAGGGTGCTGCAGCCCCCACCTGAATGACGGCGTTGCAGAACTCCAGCGAGTTGAGGAACTGGACCAGGGACGGCATCTGGAGCCAGTCCTCCCTGTGGAGGCAGTGCCAGTCCTCGCTGGGGACGTCCAGCTTGGTGGGCAGGGAGGAGTACAGGCCGCTGAGGCCCGTGGCCAGAACCTGAGCACCAGAAACGGAGCGGCTCCGTTAAACAACAAACAAAACAAACAACCCATAAACAATGTGGCAGCCGCCTGCACCTGCACCTCGGACCTGCTTCCAGGTTTCTCCCTCCTACACACCAGCAGATCACATCCCAGCATTCAGACCAGGGCGGGATTCAAACCTGCTCCCCGCGCTACCCAGCTAGCCTCTACTGCGTCAACATTAGCATTTTCGGGGTGTATTTTAGCGTAAGATCAGAGATCCAGAACGGGGAACGAGATCCTAAACCCGAGACGAGCCGTGCTTTTGAACCACGCCTCCCGGGACGTGCGGCGGGACTGACCGGACAGAAGTAGGTGTTCTCGGCGACGTGTTTGGCCACGCGCTCGTTCTCCGCCGACAGCGACATGATGAGCAGCAGCGCATCCCTGGCCTGCTGGCCCACCGAGCCCTCCCGGTGGATGAAGGGGATGAGCAGGGAGAAGATGAGGAAGTTGGTGGCGCCCTGATCCTCGCTGGTGTGGAAGAACAGCTCCAGGATGGACGGGTCCTTGGCCAGGACGCAGCACAGCTGGTTGAGCAGCAGCACCAGCTCCGCCTCCACCCGCGGCGCCGCCGTCACCGAGCAGGACGAGAGCAGCATCATGAGCGGCCGCAGGACGGGCTTGTGGTGCAGCAGCGGCTGGCGGGCTTGGACCACCAGCATCTCGTACATCTTCAGCTGCTCCATCTTCATGTCGTCGGTGAACTCCCGGCGGAGGCTCCACACGAAGAGGCGCTCCATCACGTTCTCCATCACCACGAACTCCAGGATGGGCCCCATGGCGCCGGCCTGGCCGCTCTCCTCCTCCATCAGCAGGAACAGCATGTGCTCCACGTAGTTCTGGACGGCGCTGGCCTCGTCTCCCGGGACGGGGTGGAAACGGGGGCCGCCGCCGGAGCCGAGGCTCAGGTTGACGACGCTCAGGGGGTGCGGCGCGGCGTTGCCACGCAGGGGGTCGTGCTTTTCCAGGATCTTCACCACCTGCAGGAGCGGAGAGGAGGAACACAGCAGCTGAGCTCTCGGAGAAGATCGGCCTACTTAAAGGTAATGGAGGCCATTTTTAAATTTGGCCGGAAAATAACCCGGAATGTCAAGACGTGCAGCCATGGAATGGATCATTTGACCTTTACCCTCACGCTATCAGACCTGGTTTATTCATCAGAGACCTTTGTCCCACACTGACGAGCCGGTTAAATATCAACAATGGGAGCGTCAGCGGGCACCAGGGCCCAGAGCCCAGAGACCAGAGCCCAGAGACCAGAGCCCAGAGACCAGAGCCCAGAGACCAGAGCCCAGAGACCAGAGACCAGGGCCCAGGGACCAGGTCACAGTCCCTCCTTCCTTCCTTCCCTCGCTCCTTCCTTCCTTCCCTCACTCCCTCCCTCCCTCTGCCTCCTTCCCTCCTTCCTTCCTTCCCTCCTTCCCTCCTTCCTTCCCTTGCTCTCTCCCTCCCTCCCTCCCTCCCTCCTTCCTTCCCTCCCTCCCTCCCTCCCTCCCAGTCCCAATAATGGATCCAGTGTCTCCAGCCTCCCACTTCTGCCCGACAATAATTGGCTCCACACAGGAGATCAGGAACACGCTGGAAACAAGAGGACGCCGTTTGTGATTCCCGTCTGGAACAGCCGGAGAGGCTGAATCGGTCCGATTCAGCCTCTCCGGCTGTTCCAGCAGCCATGAAAAGGCACATTTAATGCACGTGACATCATGGAATGATGAAGGAAAACGAGCCGTATGAGATGATCCGGCAGAATAATTCCGTGTTTCCGTGGATCAGCGGACGAATTTTACGCAATGTAGTTTTTATCAGGGTGAACTTTGACCTTTCAGGAGGCCCCATCAATCAACGGTGTTCACAAATTTACCTTTGATACACATTCAAGGAAATACGTCAGGGTAGCTCAATAAGATCCTGAATAAAACTCCAGAGAATCCTGAGAAAATGATCCCAGTCTTCATTTTACGGTAAAGAATTCGCTAACATCAACGTAAAGGGGAGATTTAGCTCAGCGTGTTTGTTTCCTATTGATCTGCTGGGCTTTTAGTTTTAATTAGCGCCCAAAAAGCTCATTTTCAGGGCCCATTTTGGATTGGACAGGACTTTGGAGGACTTTTTCCTGTTGTAAAAACCAAACTGAGACTTTAGGAGCCGTCTGTGTTGAAAACCACATCTGCCTCCTCTCAAGGAAAAATAATCCAGTTTCTGTGGACGAAGTTCATCCCAGTCCAAAGGTGTCGGGTTTCTGGATCAGGGATTATAAATAGGACTGGATCTCCGGTCCGGGCTACATCCGCAGCTTTAAATCCCTACGCTGGTCAAAGGCGTGCGGAGCCACGAGGACGTTAGCTAGCGCTGCCCCTCGGACACCGGCCGGTCTCACAGTCCAGCCAGTGTGGGAGCAGAAGCCCTCGCAGGTCCCGTGAGGCTGAAACGGGACACCGGAGTCCGCTTTATGCCGCCAGGACTCCATTAGTCCACTGCAGTCGAGTGGTGGTCTGGTTAAACCGGAGAACAGGTTCCCACTGTCAACGGTGCATTTTTTGTTTGAATGCTAATTGCTGATAAAGACCATTCAAAGGGCTCCGATTCCAAAGGAACCGAAGGATCTAGTGGGAAACTACTGATACCAAAGAGAACCCGTTGACCTGAGTGTAAATCAAGCAGATTATTAATAGATGATGTCGTCAACGTGTGTTACAGTAATCTCCAGTTGCATCGCGCTGTGCTAGCCTGCCTTCTCTTGTATGCTAACTAGCATCAGCATCAGATCCAGCTGAACAGCTGGACGTTTACCTGAGCCCAGTGGTTCTTGAACACGATCATGCAGGTCTCTGGATCCACCCCCTGTAAGACCAAGGACTGCCCATCCCGGGTTCCACTGGCAACCATGGAGGCCATCACGGTGACCGGATCAGCGGAGGGTTAAACCATGTCACAGGCAGGAGGAGGAGGCGTCTGACTGCCTGCTGGGCACAACCAGAACCGCCGGTCGGTGGATAATGACGGAGGACCTGAGGACGCAAAGAAAAGTAAACGCCGTCGGCCCAAAATAGCCGGCAGCGAAGCTGAACGTGGCCCATTTCTAAAGAGAACAATCCCAAAAGGAAGACAGCTGCTTTAACTTTAGCTCAGTGTTGCTGGTTGCAGCCTGGACCTCAGACGGAGCTGCCAGATGGCTTCCAGAACCTCTAAAGTGGATTCTCACTGGATCGCTGACGTCACTCACGTGACAGGCACATTTTTCTGACACGAGGGTCGCAAACGGCAACCGGGTGTGAACAAATCGGACTTGGGAAGCTGTGAAGAACCAGTGCTTTGGCAGATTAGATTGTGATCGATTACGCCTGGATGTCCTGCTATGACCGTTTTAGCCAACATTTGTAGCATAGCGCGCTAATCATTGCCGCTGAGCACGCACAGCAGAAAATGCTATCTTTGGCCCGCTTTCACAGCAGGGGGTCCACCGTGGGCCGTGCACGGCTGAGTGCCACGAGCCTCCTCCCCCTGTGTGAGCCTCCCACTTTGCCCCAGTGCCACAGAAACATCCCACCAACCGCAGAGTTCAGGCACAACAACGCAGATTCAGACTTTCCCCATCTGCTTCCAGTTAGGAGGATTCGGATTCTTCAGAAGGAATGTAACAGCAACGTGTGTGTGGGTGTGTGTGTGGGTGTGTGTTCGTGTGTGTGTGTGTGTTCATACCTTAGCAGCACCATCTTTAATAAGCACGGATCAGGGAAATGGAGCACATTCTTATCCTGTTGGGAGAGACACAAATAAAAAAAAGGATAAGCCGACACGTAACGACACGCTGCAGGACGCCGGGCTCAGGGTGGGACGTGAGGCGTGGCGGGAAGTAAGAGGACATGAACATGCTGCTCCGACGCCACTTGGATGGAGACGCAGGGGAGGAGGCCACTGAGGGCGAGCGAGGGAGGAGGGAGCGAGAGAGTCAGATCGGGAAGATTTGCATTCATACGGAAGCGTTCTTTTAGCTTAGTTAGCTCCCAGAAGATCTGGGGGAAGAGGAACCGTGCTCCATCATGTGTCATGTAAACAGTCTGAAGGCGGTGTGTGTTTGTGTGTGTGTGTGTGGGGGGGGGGGTACTCTGGCCCACCCATGGAGGTGTGTTAATCTGTGCAGTTTTCTTGTTGTGGTTTCTACTCCGAGTTTCAGCCGCGGTTCCGTCCCCATGGAAATCATTCCTGTTTCCGCAGCCTCGGAACTGTTTGTTATTTCCCTGTTGTGATTTTTCAGTGGTGCAACCAAACAGCCAGATTAGCCTGGAGCCCCTCCAGGGGCTCATGATGGCAATCCACAAATATGTTCCGTCGGGCTACGAAACACGCGGCGCCGCCAACGATGTGACGCAGCAGGAGTTAGCAAAGGTGCGAGGAACCCTGACAAACGCGGGTCCGAGTGCAACGGGACATGAATGAAGTCCAGGCCAGCGGGACGGACAGACCACAGATTAAACTGTCCTCAGGTGCTTAAAATAACCTGAGTTGCAGGAGAAACATGCCTGTCTGTGTCTGCGTTAGCTAGTTCAGTAGCTTATCTGGGGCTGTTGATAGTGTTCAGGCCAAATGATCTCCTTCTTTAAACGTCAGAAGCGGAATTCACCCGGAAAAACAAATGCAACACGAATAAGTAACTTAATATGTCCCAGTTACCACTTTGGTGCAACCAGCCAACATGAGAGCAGAGCTCATAGATCATATTATATTATTATTCCAAATATTATTGCACAGGTTGGAATAATCCTGGATTTGTAGTGAACGTGGTTAAAAATAGTTCAGTACATTAGTTTAGTACAGCATAAAGTTCTCAAGCTCATCAAAACCATGTTTAATAATATAATAAATAATTGGATTGGAGATTTGGTAAACCTTAAACAACAATTAGCTCAGCATGAAGAACTTTGGGTTCCTTCTTCACCTGAACTCGGCTATCAAGTTACATGTTTGGCGTTTTTGACGATGCGGCGTCTGATAAAACCAGCTAAAGCCTGAGGCTGACAGCAGTAAACAGAGAGTAAACACAAGCAAACGTTTGCCTCTGGGGGGGGTTGACGCTTTTCTCTCATTTGTGCCTCCCCTTTGTGCCGTCCTGCAGGTTTCCGCTCACACAGGCGCGGCCTGGATAAATACCCCCGGGGCAGGACGCGCCCTGACACAAGATACGGCTCATCTTTCTGGCTAATGCAGGTTAGCTAGGCTAAAGCAGAATTCAAATTAGGTTGATCATTTAACACAGGAAAAGTGAGGAATTATACTCTGTAGTCATGGCAACGCTGCTAGCCTTTTAAAGGGATAGCAGCTGCTAAAATCTACAGGTGAAGGTTTTGAGGACCCGTTTTGATGTCGCCCGTCAGCACAGACGGAGCAACGCCAAGCTAACAAAGGTCAACTGTGGAAGACGAGAGCGGATTCATGTCAAACTGGTTCCACAAACTAGCATGTAGCATGTTGAAACACACAGGGGCGTCCTGTCAGGGGACAAGTTGTCCAACTGTGGCCCTCAAAGGTTTAATGAGCACATTGTACGTGCACACTATGGGCTGGTGACGTCACCCCTTTAATCTGGCGTTGTTATGACCCTGGGAACACACCACAATAGGCTTCTGTTGGTGATAAGAGCATGTCTACGTGCGGGTAAATCCCATCTCTGCACCCGCCGCTTCCTCCCATTTTGCATGAGGCTCCCGTGCCCGGGCCCAACCAGAGGAAGTGGCTGTGTTTGCATGTGGAGCGGAGGCAGGAGGACGCCACAAGGCGAGCATGAGATGTACATCAGGGAGCCGTGAGAAGCCTGAAACGATTCCAACATGCTAGCTGAGGGTGAAAACTCCCCGTAGTTCATTTCATTTCTGACGTTCTTTGGTGACAGAAGCGGTCCGACCTGATTCTCCCTCTTTTGAAGTTTCTTTTTCTGTCGAGAAACGCAGAGATCCTACATCATGGCGGAAAAAACGGCGTTTGTTAGCGCGTCATTAGCCGACGCGAGCCAAAGCTAATGAGCGCCGCATGACCCAGGTCCTGCTCAAGGTTTCTTCCTGTTAAAAACAGGTTTTTCTTTGGCGCTGGTGCACGAAACTGCTTGTTCAGCGGTCCGATTCTGGGTTTCTGCAAACAGTGTTGATTGGAACGTTGATATTTGGCCCCCCCGCTGAAAAGAGATTATTTATACTGATGGGTTTTTTTCCCGCTCAAGAAGAATTCAAGGCGTGACGGCGCAGCTCAGAGCGACACCAGAGGGATGTTATATGTACCGATCTGCTTACTGGCTAATTAGCAAGCTTAGGACATGTTAGCTGAACGAATACAGCTGGTGGCTTCATGCTAAGCTAGGCTAATCGCCCCTCTGGCCTGTTGTCTCTCAGTTCATGGGGGTCAACGTGGGGACGTGAAGATAATCCTGAACAAATCCTGAACACGAGACAAAGCTGAGCTAGCTCTCTCTCTGGAAACAGGTTATTACGCCTACACACACACACAAACACACACACACACACACACACACACACACACACACACACACACTACTGACGACTGCAAGATCTGCCACCCTGATCCCACATTTGAAGTCTGAGTATTTCCGAATCCTCCGGCCAGGTGAAGTAAATCTGACTCTCATCGGCTGAAATGTGGAACTTGTGACCCAAAACCTTTCGGATTAATCACATCAGCATGACTGTCGCTCACATTCCAGCCCGAGAACCTGCGCGTTGGGATCTTTGGGGCCCGACGGCTGCTGTGGCGCCCGAGGCCCCTCTGGCGAACGCCACTGATCCACTGACTCAGCCAGCTCACATTCCTCTCATTCCCCTCATTCCTCGCTAACGTCTTCCTCCTGCGAGCGAATCCGCTTTATTGCTGTTTGACAGTTTGACAGCAGCTCAGCGGAAGCAGAACCGAGCCTGAAAACTTTGGAAAAGCTGCTTTTGGGCGGTGGGCGGGGCTTCTTTCTTCACTCAGACCCTGGTGGCATCACGTGACTGTGGACACACGGATTTGGCAGGTGTGTGTGGGGGGGGGGGGGGGGAGGAACCCCCTGTGGAGGAATGGCAGCCATGAAACATTAACAAGGTCGGTTGGTTCCCTGGTTGGTAACCAAACACCAGCTGCACAACAAATCCCAGAGCAAAGGGGAGGCAGGAGAATCAGGAGCAGGTAGAGCTCACCTGCCCGGAGAAGAGCTTCATTTGACCAGTGTGTGTGCGCGTGTGTGTGTGGAGGGGGGGCTGGGGGGGTCAACAAAAGCACGTGGACGTGTTAAAGGATTGTTAAACGGTGACGCGTTTATTGGCCGACGGTGCGGACTTGAACGAAAACAGGGCGGGTCGTCACTGGGATGGATTTAGTGAAGTTTTTTTTTTAATCATTACGAGTTAAAATGAACAAAAGTAAAAGAGCCGGATGTTGATTCCCTCTGGAAACACTGTGGGCTGCCCAGACCTTTCCACCCACCCGCACATGTCAATCACAGACCCCGCAACTGTCACCGAAAACGCGCACATGCGGTCCAAAAGCAGCAGCAGCTGTGACGCCTTCAACACTGACAGAGGAGTTAAAGATCAGCCCGGGAACAACAGGAAAATGTCGCCCGTCGACTTTTCCTTCTGTCTGTCCCGTCTTACCGTCGAGGAGGATCCTTCGGCCGGACGGCGGAGCGGGGAGCGCGCAGGACGTCAGCGGGTCTCAGCCCAAACTGTGCCGGACTCTTCTGTCTCCTCTCGGGGCGGAAATAACCGAGCTAATCCCCCCGTCACAGCTCCATATTTCGGCCCACTTTCGCAACAGTGCGCGGGGATTGTGTGCGTAACCGAGCTCCTGAACCTGCAGCGCAGCGCGCACGCAGAAGGTGAAACTGCTCCGCTCCCCGTCTCGGTGCTCCTCCCCTCTCCAGCAGCCGGGCCCACTGTTGACTCATGACCCCCCCCCCCCGAAGACTTAATTAATAATTCTAATCAAACAGGCTGCTTCGTATTCACCTTCCCCGGTGGAATCTACTTTTTATGTATGTTCAGGCTTCCCAAAAATCTTTACTGGGAGGAGATATTTGAATCTCACACACACACACACACACACACACACACACACACACACACACACACACACACGCACACGCACAAGCGAAAATAATAACTCGTTCATATTAAACAAACGTGCGTATTTGACATCTGACGCCGCCTGTCGTCATAAATGGGTACTGTACCATATATAGCGTAAGATTGTCTTTCCTATTTAATATACATTTTCTGTCACCATTTTGTTTCGCACAGAGATTGTCAGAGTATACAGCCCCTCACCCAGGACCACCTGCTGTTGCCATGCAAGTTTCAACAAAGTGTAATAATCCTCCTCAAGATGAAAATCCTGTTTACGGGAGCAGAGTTTCTGGTTGCGTTTCCACAGTGACCAAAGGTCTGCAGCGACCTCTGGTGGCGGAACCGGAAAATCACAATGCGACCTGATTACACAAGACACTAATGAGGATAATATTAGACTATATTGTTGATCAGCTTTATATATTTTGAGTTATAGCCCGGATTCATGCATATATTATTAACCGTTTAACGTTTTATTTGCTGTTGATTTCAACACATTAAACGCTTGTGACACCGCTGGGGCAAACAAATAAACTTAAATGAAATAAAGCATTAAATCTTCACTTTATTTGCTTGTGTCTCACTTTCTTCCAACTTTACATCACACATTTATTTTTACAAGGAATCAAATAAGGACCATTCAACAAACCTTTTTCTTGTTTGTTTTTGGATGTTTTATTTATTTATTTATTTGTCTGTCTGTTTTAGAGTTTTGGTTCTTGTGAGCTGGAAAAAATGCAACAAAACATCTGCACTGGCTCCAAACCCTAGTGTGTGTGTGTGTGTGTGTGTGGGGGGGGGGGGGGGTGGAGAGAGAGAGAGAGAGAGAGAGACTGTGGGCCGGACCAACAGTCACCCCGGACGGGATCCTCCGTTTCATCCACCGCTTTGCAGATGGAATCCCCGCATTTCTAATCAAGGACTGTTTTTATTTGATTTCTTGGCTCCTTTGAGTCTCGATGGCCGAGGCCCGAAGCGTGGAGGAGGCGGAGGGGCGCGGAGATGTGCGGGATGTCCGGATCAGGAACCACAGAGCGGCAGGTACGTGCGGGAATTCAGCAGGCTGACCCGGAACAGCTGACGTGAGTCAGATAACGGTTTGGAGAAAAGTGACGTGATTTGATGGTTTAACTCACAGGAATAAGTTGAAATCTGTCTGTGGAAAGTTGAATGAAAGCTTTTTCTCAATCAATCATTAAATATTGGCTCAATTGAAGAAATGAAAAACTTCACATTATTTGTTAGTCTAGTTGGATCAAGTTAGTTCTCCTGCATTTTCATAAACTATCCCATTAATATTTTTAAACTGCAGTCAGGTTTTAAATGACAATGCCAGATCGTTATAAGTTTGCAGCTTTAAAACATGCTGAATATTAACAGAAGTAAAGAAAAGCTTCATCTTCAGTCTGGCTTTGTGGCTCAGGTTCACATTTCAAAATGATTTAATGAGCCCATTTCTTGCACCTCACCGTGTCACCTGCTGCAGAACAGGAAACTTTTCAGCCGGTGGGTTTGTTGGATCTGTGTTACCTCTGTGGTTTTAGCTGAACTCAGTTTCACTCAGCTGTCTCTCACAGCCGGTAGCTGTGACCCGGGAAGAGCCCCTCCTCTACACAGTTGTCTTTGTCTCGTGTTTGTCCAACAGGCACCTGGTGTGCAAACACTATCTGGTACCAGTGAGTCGGGCCTCACCCCCACCAGGCCTCAAACACACCCGGACCGCAGCTGTCAGGACGGCTGAGGGGCTGCATGGAGAACAAGCGGCTCAGTGCAGATTTCCCTTCAGAATGGTTGTCTGATATGAGCCTTTGCTTTGACAGTTTATTCCAGTCAAGGATTTGTGGTGATAGCCATACCTGGCAGTTTAGGATGGCTGCAACCTTTAGATTTCACGATTGTCTCGCGTCCGTTGAGGTCGCCATCCGCTCCGGCAGCTGCTGGTTCAACGCTGACCAACCTCAGCATGTGTTCAAGTCAGAGTGTGACTGCGAGGTGAAAGTTTCCTGCTGACTCAACAGCTTTTCCCGTGCGTTTGTAGGCCCTTTTCACATGTCAGTGGCCAACGGCGACCAAGAGACACACTGTGTGGGGGCTTAATTTCACAGTATAAGATTGGAATGCTAATTCCAGGCTCAAATCAAAGAGTCAGGTCAAGCAGTGATTGTGAACATCAAACTAGTCAGGCTTATGTAAAGGCAGTAGTCACCACATCGACATCAGATTTCAGAAAACTGGACAAATCTGATGCTATCATTTTAGATGGGACTCTGACTTCCATTTATTTACTCTTAACTTCTGCCAAGCAGAGGTCACAAAGGGTCACACTTTATTAACTCTCACATGTTCAGATCAATTGGAAAGTTAAAGTTTCCAGTCTATCAAATATGTATGTTTGGACTAGGAGCAAACTGGGGAAACTGGAGAGAACTGGAGAGTCTCTAAGTCCTAAAATGGAACTTTCCCCATCAATCTTTACACATTTAAACACATAGAGCACAGAAACAGTATGCTCCTAGTTGGTATCATGACTTTCAATTAAAAAGAAAAGTAAATTTACATGGGTAAAAATAAAATAACCACACACAAAAATTGAGCCAAATGATGCCTTGGAGCTAATTTAGCACCCAAGCAGGTGCAGCACAGAAAACAGGATACAGGTGAAACATAGAGAGGAAGCAAGAGGGGAAATACCTTCAAAATAAGAATAATTAAAATTTCAGCTAGATACGATAATACATATAAATAGATATGTATAAATAGTATAATAAATAGTATAATAAATGGAGAACAGCACAGAAATCCTGGCTTAAACTACAACATAAATTTAAAAAACAATAGCAGTTTAATGTCATGCTAACACTATAGTATGGGAAATTCTCTAGAACTTGCATTACGTCACTTAAACGGTTCCACTTTAATTAAGTTCCCGGTGTTTATTTAGTAAAGCATAAAAGTATGAGCAGGTATTTGCCCCATTTATCTTGGTTAAAAACACACAAATGCGTTAAATATATAGTCTGCTGTCAATACGTATATTAACAATGGTCGGATTTGTGTAAATATGAACGTGTAAATAGAAGTTAAGTGGAACTACATTGCAATATCTCGCGTCACGGACCGTATTTCCTGATGGACCACATTCCAGTCGTAAACACTCGAGCTGAGGTGTCTGGACCCTCCCATCTGCTCTGTCCTTAAAAACAGTCACTCCCTGGATCAGGAGCCACTTTCCTGTTGGAATCACCCCGTCAGCTTGAAGATTTGGCGGGTTTATTTCACCCAATTCCATACAGGTAGGGGGATCATTTCTGCCTTAATGTCCGCTGAGTTACCTGCACGGTAACGTCAGGTGGGACATTTCCACAGATCTCACAGATCACAGATAATTTTTTCCTCATTTAAATCCACCGACTGGAAAGTTTCCGCATTGATAAAGTGTAACTGAAAGCAGCTAATAGATAACAAGGAACAGGTGCGACAGGTGGTTACCTGCTGACGTCACGACTTCGTGCTGGTTTTACTAGTGTTGACTTCAAATACAGTCGTTTTAATTGACGCTGTCAAACAAATTAGTAAAAGTATTTGTTAAGTATTTTGCTTCCTCGCTGCGTTTGACTGCTATGGAATTCATTTTACAAATGTTTGGATGGGGTCACTTCCTGTTGGTGTGTGTGTGTGTGTGTGTGTGTGTGTGTGTGTGTGTGTGTGTGTGTGTGTGTGTGTGTGTGTGTCTGTGACACTTAATTTCACGTTTTCTTACACATTTTCTGCAGAGATTTGCTGTCACCCTTGTGTTCTGCGAAGCTCCTGTTGCACTTGTCATAACCTTGAATAGATTTAATCACTTGGGGGGACGATGACGATTGGCTCTGGCTTTAAACTTGCTTCAGAAACAAAGTTGGGCTGAATTGCATTACCTTAATATCATTACTATTCAAACATATCCATTCCATTTTTGTTAGATTTAAATGCTAAATTATGTCATGATGCTGAAAACCCGAATCTGCTTTACTTTCCAGATCCTCCTGAAAGTCCCAAATCAGATTATCTACCGCTGAGGTAAATTCTTCCCTTTTAATTCTGGATTTCAATTACTGTGATGTCGGTACTGTGATCCACGCCTGCTGCTGGGAAAAGGCCACTGTCCCTTTAACGTCAGATCTGCTGATGTTGAGGCCACGAAAGAACCTAACAAAGCAGCGATCCGTTCACGTGCGATTGAAGGTCAACACGAGCATGAATGTGTTGTGCTATGTTTGTGATTGAGGGACACGAGGGAGAGGAAAACCTCGTTAAAACGTGTTGTAGTGGGCAGATTTGGGCCATTAAATGTGGTTTACAGCTTAGCTAGTGGACCGTGTGGCATCATAGATGATGCCAGGGAGGTTCTCCTGCTGGATGACGATGCAAAAAAAATCCCTACCATCACTTTGGCCTCAGAAGAAGTCAGAACTTATAAAATCAATTCAATTTCTGTCATTTTTACATTTTTAAATTCTGTTTCTTCTATCCCCATCTCCATATGTGCATCATTACTTCAGCTAAATCTTTCTAAATCTTAATTGTTTTGGAGAAGCTGAGAGCCGCTGAGCCCGTGCATGGAGCCTTCTTGACATCGTCAACTGTTGTAACTCATTAAGCTTAGTAAACTTAATAATTCCGTTGATGGAAAGCAGATGCTTCGATGGAGATTATTTGTGCAGAAAGTCCATGGGCAGGAATTTCTTCTGACAATAGTCATTGCTGAAGTATGAGCTCTTGTCTGTGTGAGTTCCACGCCTAGTTCTGTTCTCTCTTCAGCCAGGGACCTCAGTCTTCTCAACAAGCTGCTGTCAAATGCAGAATGTTCCCTTGGACAATTGTTGACCTAAATAACTGAAATTAAGACAAATTAATCCAGTTTTTCTTCTTTACCAAACTGACCACAACAGAAGGTCGTGGAATAAACTTTTCCAAAGAAAAGACCTCCTGTTGTGTTTCATTTGTGTGTTGGTTCTCTAGCTCTGTCCTGTTTGTCTTTCAGACGGCCGCAGATCACCGTCATCTCGGCAGAACCTCTGGACAGGGACGTTTGGTTCTCTGGAACCACTGTGGTTTTCCCACCTTCTCCTCCTCCACTTTGGTCTGTGGACATAGAGCCCGTTCCTCAGGTAGTTCCCATCTGATGGAAGGTGTCATTAGAAACAATTACATAAAAAATCAATGCTATGATGTATGCGTCTCTTCCTCTCCTCTTTCTGTCCTCCATTACACAACCCACCATCTGCAGGAAGGTTCCCCTATATAAGTCTGGTCTTGCTCAAGGTTTCTTCCTGTTTCTTGCCACTGTTGCTCGCTTGACGTCAGGCTCTGGGATTCTATAAACAGTGTTGAATATAACAAACACTTAAAGTTTAATTGAATAGAGGGAAAAAAAAACAGAATCCTCAGTCAAACATCTGAAGATAAAATGTGCAAAATTCTGCCAAAAGTAATGACGGTATACGAAAATATTCAGCTGGACGATTGCATCTTTTATTTCCACGCCTTAGCCCCCACCATCCTATGATCAGGCGGTTCAAGGAAAGACCTGGGAAGAACACGGAGAGAGGCCCACTGCAGCCCCCCGTCGGGCCTCTGGCGCCACAACAAGTGCTACCCAGGCTAACCTGGTGAAGGGGACCACCTCCGCCAGTGTCCCAGAGGGCAGCGCTGCTCCAAAGGAAAGACCAGCTGGTGAGGGACACGGTCAGATGAGATGTAGCGCACCCTGTGACCCGCTGTCGGTTCTAAGCTTCAGTCGTCATTTTTCCAGGTAAACCGCCGCAGAAACCCCCGAGACCGTCGCTGCCGAAGTCAGGGGTCAGAAAAGCAAGTCCTAAAAATGCTGCCCCCACAGATGAAGAGTTAGAGGCAACTCTTGCATCATCCGCAGGAACGTCCAAAAAGCCGATTGATGGCGGATTGTCTGTAAATCACCATCATCCATCAGAGTCTCCAGCGTGCACCAGATCGGTCACAGTGCACTGGAACAGTACTGAGGAGCCTTTGACTGTTGCTCCTCCACCTCCGGAGCACAGTCAAGCACCTGTTCCACTTCCACGTTCCAAACAACGGAAACAGCCCCCAGCAGAGGAGAACCAGGGTCAGATTTTAGTCCAGCTCGGCGAGGATTGTGATACCCTTCGATCGGATCCAGGAGAAACCGCCTCAAATAAGTATTTAAATGAGCTGCTGGAGGTGTTTAGCCTGAGCAACGAGCGCGAGGAGAACAGCCACTCTGCAGACGGCGTAAGGGAAGGTGAGGATGCTGGTGGCGACATGAGCCACAATCATCGCAACATCCGGGACCGGATCCAGGCCTTTGAGAGCCAGGGCGGCCCGGCGGAGGCCAGTGAGCCGGCTAAACCAGATCCTGAACCCAGGAAGGTTACAACCAGACCCCCAGTTGCTGCTAAACCTTCGGTAGCAATCAGACCTCTGTTCAACCACAGTGTGGATGACGACAGTCAAAATGTGTCGTATGTCAACAACCCCCCTGCACCAGCGCCCAAACCCCAGCCCCCTAAGAAACCCGTGGGCCTGGCTATTAAAGGAGAACTAGAGACTTTACACAGCAAAGGCTCCATCTCGAACAGATCACATCCTCCTAAACTGACCAGATCCAGCTGCGTGTTTGATGAGGACCCTTTGCCAGTACCTCCGCTCAAGCCTGCCAAAGAACCGCTAAAACCGAACCTTAACATAAACAACCACAACTCCACCACTGTGCTCCAGAATCAGAATGAGGACAGTCCGTCAAGTGAGTCATAGAATTTTCCTCGCATGACGTTTTATTTGGGTTGGAATTTTAGCTTTGATTGTTGACAGTTACTGGTACTAGCTATTAGATTTGTGCATGCTGCACTCACATTTATAGGTAAAGGAGGTTTATGTTGCACCAGTGTTCTTTGCCTTGTCTAAACTCTGGACGCGTGTGTTCAGATAACGTCCCAGTCAACAGAAGCTCTTTTGCCAAACAGAGTGGAACACGGAGACCGACGACTATCCGGATCCCCAGTAAGTCCGATGCACGTTAGTGCGTCCTCTGTGACCCACTGTCTGCATCATGTGACTGTTGGTTGACTGAAGCTAGACCTCCTCTTTGTCAGACATGAGTCAGGACAACCCCCCTCCTCTTCCTGCTCGGAAACCAGTCGGGGAGTTAGTGCTGCCACCCCGGTAAGACTCTAACATTCTGGTCTGGTCCTGCCCGCTTCCTAACCTAACCCAGTGATGGTTTTCCACTCAGGAGACTGAATAAAACCAAATCCCTTCCTCCCCGCCCGCCTCCAGCCAAATCAGGCCCGGGGAGACCGCCCCCGCCCAGCATTCAGAGCACAGGGCGATCCAAATCGGCATCATGGGACACTCCTGCAAAAAACCAGTCCCATAGGAAAGGCCCGGTCCTGCCTCCCAGGCCCAACCCGGGCCACCGTCTCTACAACAAATACACTGTGAGAACCCCCCCCCCCCAGCCTGTATCCCTCCATTAATGAGCAGATGTCTTTAATGGCTGTGGCTTTACTCTCACCAGCTTCAACTCCCACATGGGGTCGCTGCCATCAACTACGGTGGCAGTCAGTCAGAAGAGCTGTCATTCCAGGTCTGTCAACACATTTTCTTTTTTAACAAGCTAACTTTTGGAAATGACCCACCACCATCTAGAACGCTCTTGTCCCCGCCAACAGAAAAACGAGGTGCTGGTGCTGATAGAGGAGATTGACCTCGACACGTACGAGTGTCAGATCGGCGACGAGAGAGGAAGAGTCCACAAGTCACACATGAAGATCATTACCCCCCTCAACTCTGTGGGGGATTCGCCACCACCACAGGTATTCAGCTTCATCTTTCAGAACACGTTTGACCTTTGGTGTTGTCCTGACCTCTGTTTTTCCCTCTATAGTACGCTGACTGTGGGCTCACTGTACAGGCTGTATATGATTTCAGTCCAGGTAAGACCTATGGAAACATAACCTGGTTATGAATTCATCCTTTTACCTGCCATTGCTGCCACGTTCAGAAGTAGAACTGGTGCAAAGTAGAAAGCTAATTTTATACCTTTCGCACATCATTGTGAGGTTCTATGGAGATATGCGGAACCTCTTAATCCCATGTTAAGAAAAACATGTTTGAGAGCAGCTGAGTTTACTCAAATTTTAAAAAAAGCAAAAGTTGGCTCTGTCTCGCTCTCTGAGTGATGTCATCGCCACACAGATGAAGCTTAAAACTATGGAGAGAACCAAACAAGCTTTGCACTCACTGTTGGCTAACATGTGTACACATCACAGGACCTGAAGCAGGAGAGAAATGGTTCTGTTGTGGCAGCATCAATCAATGGCGGACTTCCTCTTCTGGCAAAAACAAAATTTCCAACAAGCCCTGCAAATAATTTGGGAACTTTCGCGGTTGTGTTGCAATGAGCAGTTCATGCGTGTCCACAGAAGGTCCAGGAGAGCTGAGTCTGAGAGCAGGAGATGTTGTGACCATGGTGGAGCAGGTGGACACAGAGTGGTACAGAGGAACCTGCAGAGGGACGACTGGGTTCTTCCCCATCACTTATGTCAAAATCCTGGTGAGATCCATTCATAATTTAACCACACGATTACAAAATAAACCTTTGTTTGAAAGTAAGAGTGAAACATTTCACTAAAAATGGGATTTTGATTTTAAAAACAGTCAAATTCACCCCGAACTCTTCCTGCACGGAAAACAAAGCCACCAGCAGCAACAGTCAGGTACTGGTTTGAATGGTTTGGGTTTTTGAATCAAAGAAATCAGCCTGAATTTTTAAACGTTGCATCTCCCAAAGCGGTCCCAGATGTGTGGCGAGGTTCGACTTTGAGGGGGAGCACGGGGACGAGCTGACGTTCTCTGAAGGGGACGTGATCCAGCTGAAGGCCTACGTGGGACAGGACTGGGCCCGGGGACAGTTGGGCACCTTAATCGGCATTTTCCCTCTTAACTTTGTCGAGGTCATTGAAGAACTGCCTCCACCTCCAAGCCAGCAGCATTTGCAGCCCAACAAAGCGTCCGAGGCCGCCAAACCTGCTCAGGTGTGAGATATTTATATAAACGGCGAGGGCGGCCGCTCCACACGTCGTGCCGGTTCTCCTGTTTGTTTTACCAGCAGCTCCGTCATGTCCGCAGGCTGGTGCCGAATGGGTGGTGGCTCTGTATGACTTTGCTGGAAATTCAGAAGGAGACCTGTCCTTTCAGCAGGGAGATCGCATTCTGATCAGCCGGCACATTGATGGTGGGTGGAGCTGCGGTCGCCTGGATGGCAGGGAGGGGATTTTCCCCACAGCCTTTGTTGAGAGCGCAGGTACGACGCTGGTGAGGTGACAAATGCCTGAAATACTGCAAATATTTGATATGAAGACACTTTTGTGTCATTTAATATTTACTCTCTGCACCATTTTAGAATGTCTCCCTTTATAACTGGATTTAGAATCCATGTTTTACGGCAGTTTGTCTTTCGATCAGGCCCCCAGCCTCCTGAAGACAGGACTGAAGCCACTGCTGCTCAAAGAGGCAGAGCTTTGTATGACTTTTCCTCAGACAGTGATGAGGAACTCTCCCTGCAGGTATGGAGGTGTTTTGGTTTTCCAGTCTAGTTTTGGGAGTGTTTTTATGACTGCCTCTCTCTCAGGTTGGGGATATAATAACCAATCTGGAGTCCATCGATGAAGAATGGTTCGTGGGCGACTTGAGAGGGAAACGGGCGCTGGTTCCCAAAAATTACATCCAAGTACTTTAAATCTCTTGACTGGAAAGCCTGAAGATGTGTCTTCAGCAGCTGATGTGATGTTTTAACAATTCTTAAATATTTCATCTGCCTTTTTTCGTCCAAATAAACTTGAAGCTGTCTGATCAATTGTCCACTTGCGCCATCTAGTGGTTGAATTACTGCTGGCAGACAAGTTCTAAAGAAAAACATTTACCAAGTTATTCAACTCCCAGTTATTTACCTGGAAGTGCAGTTCAGGCCAATTTCTCAATTCTGGGAAAAAAAACTACTGCACAATAACAAGTAGCACTTTAGTAAACACAGGCAGTCCAGTCATTTACATTTTTTATTAAATCTGTTGGTGTCTAAACTGACTCCTGGATTGGGGGCTCATAGCCATCAGCCCTCTCCACCTTGGCTCCAGTGTCATCACCGGGTGCCTTTGCAGCACTGCCTGCACCACCTTCACCGTGGAGCTCCATCAGTTTGCCCACTGCAAAAGAACAAAACTTGTTTGGGCATTTGTTCCATTTTCACATGTCACATTTCCTCGAGGGAGTTAGGTGATCAAAATGGTCATCAGCTTGGACTAAAATATGCTCCCCCAAAGAGTTTCATCATTTTTGATCACTTACATTCAAACTTGGGCTTCTTGAGCATCTTGACCTTGCGGACGTAAACGTCGTGTAGGGGGTAGATGGACTGGCAGGCCTTCTCGATGTCCTTGCCAATACTGTCGGGGATCCTGAAATGCACAAATGCACCGATCAGATAAAAATCAAGTTGTCCCTTCTGAGGTAAACTTCTCAAATCTGCCCACTGGTATAGTTTTTAAAACTATGCCAATCCTTTCATCAAATGAGGTGTGATATGAAACAGCAACAATCATCCAATGTTTATAGCAAGGCTGGACGACAGTTCCAGGAAGTGTCGCTGCAGCGCGTGTATTCCACATTAGAGACCCTACAAGCAATGTGGCACAATCTGATGCACAGGTGACATCTCATCACCAATTTACAGCCTTCTTTGAAAGTTTAACATTACACCAAATCTCATGAGTTTCAGTGAAATCTTCAGTTTGAAACCAGCAATTCAAGTTTCCTTAAAAACTGGCCTCTCCTCCAGTAACTTTAAATGCTTTGAGAAACTAAAATTTCACCGTAGAAAGTCTCTGCGCAAGAGACGTTCAAGCAGAGAAGATTCTGAATAACTAACCCAGAGAAAAGGGCAACTTACAGCTTGTTGACAACTTCCTTCAAGTCATTGGTCTGAACTTCGCGGGTCATGATCTCCATCATCTTCTTGCGGATCTGGCGGACCTGCTGGTGCTGGGCGTAGGATGTTTTTCTGATCTGGTTGTTGCGCCTCTTTGTGAAGCCAACACAGAACAGACGCAGAAGGTAGCCATCGGTGGTCTTTACATCCACATGGGCTTCGATCATGGTCTGAATGAAAACAAAATCATTAGTCTTTTTGAGTTCCATATCTCAATGTGGACAGAATTGTTCCCCAGGAACACTCATGAGCGCATCTTTAAAATTAACTCAAATAATCTTGATGACACAAAACAGCAACAGCCATCTTGAATTTTATAGCGAAACCTTCAGCGATAATGATTTGATCACTGGGTGCTTTCAATTTTATGCTTTTTGAAAAGTCCAAGATGAGAAAACAACGGTGGAGACTGCACACCAGTAAGGCAGCAGATCGCCAACAGCTGAGAAGTTGAACTGTAACCCTGCATCATACCAAGCAGGTCTCTGCAGAACACGACCCACCTGCCACTTCTTCACCATGGAGCACATCTTGTCACGAGTCAGGTCCATGCCATGGAAGTTGGTGAGACAGTTCTTGCCCTGAACATCCTCGGCGATGAGTTTGAACTTACGGAAAGCCACCTCATCGTTCTGCAGGTCAGCAAGGCTCACTTCATACACGCGCCCCTTGAGACCATCTGAGGCGATTCCTAAAAGATGGCAGAAGACGCAGAGGTCAGATGACAGCAATGATGAGTAGCCATCGCTGGACACACAAACTACACGTGTTCCATCAACACAAATTTATTTACCACACAAAACCTAACTATATCTAAATTTATTGTTGTACTGCTAGAAACAGCTTTATGAATCAAGACATGTCCAACAACTACCTGGCGTATAAGGAATTCATTTTATGTTAACTTACTGGTTCCCTGAGTCCTAGTGACCAAGGTCTTGCCCAGATTGCGGATGTTGAACATGGCTGGTGCCTTGACATCATACCAGTCCTTCTTGGAGAAAGGGTCCACACTGGAAAATGAAGAGGAGTTCATTTATCTGTACAAATTAATAGACAAGACTGGCTTGCATGAGCATTTGCTACCTTAGCATGCCGGCAAGAAACGCTTCAGTAGTGATAATACGTCTTGCACGCCAGTTTCGGTGAATTCTTTCAGATTTGCTGCGTAACTTAATTCAGAAATTTGTTCGAGAACCAGCTTTTCTGCTATATTGACAGCTAGCTAAGGTTACGCTCAGCTAAACACATGCTAGCTTATAACAGGCAACCAAATGATAGCAGCCGTGCACATTTAACACTTGTACAAATATTCCAGCGTTCTTGCTTTCAAATAAGGTAAAATATAAGCTACAAGTAACTTTTACTATTTGTGCGAGTTCAAGACAAATTCTAACAGGAACGAAGCTCGTTAGAAACCCATCCACCGATAGAGGCCGGCGATGCGGGCATTAGCAGTGGCCTCGTAACATCTACTTAAAATCTTGTTCATCTTACACAAATAATTAAAAACAATCCCACTGATGGCAAAGACAAAGACTGTCTCATACATCGATGAGCAAATTTCATACTTACATCTTCTTTTTGGCACCTTTTTTGCCGCCTTTGGTCAGCCTCTTATTCTTGCCGACTGCCATGTTGGCTACAGGGAGTGAAAGAGGAGGAAATAGGAACTCTCGCGAGACATAAAGAGAAAAACCGGGGATTTGAGATTTGTTTAATCTCGCGAGATTATGTAGTTACATTAGTGCCCTCTGTTGGCAACTGTCTAAATACCAAAATACTATACTATACTATACTATACTATACTATACTATACTATACTATAACTAAAAAATGTGCATTTTAAATTCAGACTGAAATTGAAGAAAATTCATATATCACACAGTTAACCAAATGATATTACTTTTTATGTCAACGTTTTTATGTCAACAAGTGTGGATATACAGCATTTTTAAGACAATTTTTCAATGTCACCAAAAATTGAACATCATATATTGATATGTACAAATTCGGTTAATATCAGGGCTCTTTAATGTTGTCTTTCAATTCAGTACTAGAAATAAAATATACATTTTGTTCAAATTATAATGGAAAAATATGTAAAATTGGAAAATAAAGCCTTTTTGATATATTCAAAATCCTCATGACAGAGTTTAATGAAGAAAAACATTAAATCCCTGAACAGGTAAAACCTGTATGTGTTCATTCGTTATATGGGTGTGTAGCATGTCAACAACAATAAATAGAAGCCGTAGTGTAATGTGTGCGTTTATTTATTTATTTTTATAATGAAAAATCATCTACTGAAACTTTGGTTCATCTTTGTTTTAATGTTTTGGGTTTTTTCCCCTTTTTTAATCCATAAAAAGATAAGTTGAGGTCTACTGGTTTCTTTTTCCTTGGAGATGCTGGATCTTCTGCTTGCTGGCCTCCTGTAGTTCCTGTCTGGCCTTTTCCTTCTCCTCCAGCAGCTCCTCCATCTGTTGTCATTACTGGCTTCTCTGTTGCACCCTGACCTCCCATTGCTGGGAAAAAAAAGTCATCAGTGACTCACCAACTTTAGAAACAGTTGTTTTCTTTCTATGAGAGCCCCACCTTCATCTGCTCTTCCTGTCTGAGCTTTTATTGAACCTTTCTTGCGCTGACGGCTGGAGTTTGCCTCTGTTTTCCCAACTCTCGGAACCTTTTTGCACATGCTCAGTGCTGTCTCATTTGAATTGCAGGTTTATGCCAAACAGCTGTCTCTTCCAAGTCTCTTGTGTGTGTTCCAGGATAGTTTTGTTTAGTCTCCTTCAGAGATTCCTTTGTGCTGCTCAGCAATTTGCAAAAGACAATGTGACAATGCTCTTGGGTTTCATAATGACCCCCTTAATGAGTTGGAAACATTAAATAATTGTATTTGATATTTGGGATTTATTTTTTTGTTTGCATTCTTTGAATAAAGGCTTGATAGAAATGACATAAATAATACTACATGGATAATAAGCTGATTGTAATAAAATACTATGTCACAGTCTCCGTGCAGAGAAAAAGAGCAATGCTCCCTATTTGATTCAAAGGTCAGTAAAAGCGTTTCAGAGCCTTAGTTTGGAAGCTCTACCTTTAGGCTGCAGTGAACAACTGATGATTTCAGGTCATTACTTCAGAGATGAGGCCTGTGTCTTGTGGGTTGTGCTGCCGGCTTCCATGACTCCCAGGTTCCCTCAGGGCACAGCTACACTTTATTGGGAGGTCATCAGTAACGGTGACGCCAGCTGCCTCTCTGGCAACAGTGCACAAGCCCTCCTACAAAACACGTGTGCTGATGAATGCATATAATCTGCCGGTGAAGACTGCATGATGTTCTCCTGTTGTAACATGAGGGAGGAACCTTCATCTATGTAAATATCTCACATGGCGTGAGTTGTTCATGCTTATTTGAAAAGGCAAGCAAAGCAGAGCTGTCACTTTGCTTTAACGTTTGGGTGCTAGAGCCGCAGGATGCAGACATCTGTCAGGGTGATGCTATACTGCAGTGAAGCAAACTTCCCAATGCATTTTAACCACCTTTCCCCAGCTTGAATTTTAATAAAAACAGGACACCTTTTAAAATGTTATTGCATATTATATTTTCTTTATGGGTTGAATGCATCATTTTGTAGATCAATGTTCATGTGGTGCACAGCTAAATAATAATAATAGATAATAGATTTTATTTCAAAGCGCCTTTCAAGACACCCAAGGACACTTTACAGTACAACTATGCAACACTATTTACAATTTAAAATCATAGGTCAGCTTCACAGTTAAGAGTTCAATAACAGTTGTAATAGCACCAGTTACAACAAAAAGAAAATAGTAGGTGAAACATGCATAAATACATAAAATCAACAAAGCAACATATAATCATAAACCTAAACAAAGAAAGCAATTAAGGGTGGTGCAGTGAGTAAGCCAGACGAAAAAGGTGTGTTTTGAGGTTTGATTTAAATACGGGGAGAGAGTCGATATTTCGAATGTCTGGTGGTAAGGAGTTCCAAAGGTGAGGAGCAGAGCGACTGAAAGCTCTGGCCCCCATGGTCCTGAGGTAGACAGGGGGCACAGTGAGGTTGAGAGAGGAGGAGGATCTGAGGGGGCGTGTTGGAATGGCAATGTGGAGGAGGTCAGACAGGTAAGGAGGGGCAAGTTTATGGATGGCTCTGAAGGTGAGTAGAAGGATTTTGTACTGGATCCGGAAAGTGATGGGAAGCCAGTGGAGTTGTTGTAGGATGGGGGAGATGTGGTGGGAAGATGGGGTTTTGGTGATGATGCGGGCAGCTGAATTATGTTATATAAATGTTCGATATTTGTACTAATATTATTTAATATGTTGTATCTGAAGACAGTTTTCTGCCAGTTTAAATTCCTTTTAAAAATGGGAGATGTGTTTCACCACTGTAATACATTCTCCTGCCACAGCTCAGATTCTGTGGCTGAAACAACCAAAGTGGTGAAGAAATACCGCCACCTGATTGTTGCTTTACGTGGTTAAACACTGTCAAATGCAATAGCCGAGAGAGGTCATTATTCATGCTTTTAAGAGAGAACACAAAAGATGGCAGCAAAAGAATGCATCCATTATGATTGTTAGATTTGCATCATTGCCCAAATAAACGATTCTTAATATATGGCACACCACTCTCCTTCTTATATTATAATATACAGTATGTCATTAACCCCCCCGTCCGTTTCAAATCTCAAATGGTTAAAGACCTTATGGAAGAACACAAACACTTATTTTATTGTGAAATCCAAGTTAGTAAATACCAGAATCGCAGCACATCCTACTGGAAAGGCCACCTGAACGCCTCACCTGCCTGCCAGCCGCGCAGACCCTGCTCTCCACGGCGCATGCGCGACGCACTCAAGGGCTCCACTGTCATGGCGCTGACGAGCTGAAGCTACCGGGGTAAATCAGGAAGAGAATGCAGCGCAGCTGGCTCAACTGACAACGAGCGAGTCTCCTGAAGTGGCCGGCGGTCACCGAGAGGACGTCAGTCCTTCGTCGACTTTTCCCGAGGCTGGTGGCGGAGCTATCCCCCCTCCAGTTTGTGAGTTTTCGCCGCTGCCAGGCGCGCTACCTGTCAAGTGCCTGGACTCAGTAGCAACTTCCACGGCTGTGCGGAGATAACAAAGTCACAGGGTCCCAGTTTTCCATTTGACCGACTGGAGGAGAACCCAGGATACTTCCAAGTTCTCGCCTTTTCTGTCCTTTTGAGCCCCAACTACTGTCCTGGCGGCTTTTAATGGTGTTACCCCAGGCGCCTGTTATCAAGTTACGGAGCCGGGACGGAGTTCTTCGGTGACATTTCCAGACCGTCAGCGGCTACAGAATATTCTTTACCCACTTTCCAGGCTCGATCATCAAACTGCCTTGGATGGGGAGAAAGACCTTTAATTTGCGTGTCTGTAGACTGTCAACGATTCGGAAGGTGAGATAGATCCCACTTTATCCTCCGATTTGGGCTCCTCTGCGACCGTTGGTGAACAGGTGCTTTACCTGTGAACGCCACCTGCCCCGACCTTCCTGCCTTCCCCCCAGCAATGGAGGCTCCAGGAGAGGGAAAGGACGGGGGATCGGGCGCCATGGCGCTCAACCCCGGAATACCCATCAGGGGAATCAGGATGAAATTCGCCGTTCTTGCTGGTCTGGTGGAAGTTGGGGAAGTTTCCAACAGGGACATCGTGGAGACGGCGTTCAACCTGGTAAGCTGATTATGAAAGCTCGGAATAGGCCTTGGATAGATGGATGGATGGATGGATGGATGGATGGATGGATGGATGGCAGGCACCGTCACGCTGCGTTACTGAATGCCAGATTAGATCTGACACATGGAGGAAGGGGACAGGCTAAACCTAAATGCTTATTAACATCCCCTCGTTCCTTAATTACTTTAATTAGTTTCTTAGTCTTTGGTCCTACGTATGAAATGGATCTGCAGCTTTAAGCATTGTAATGTCTCAGTAATTTCTGTCATTTGTTTTTACTCATATAAAAAAAAAAAACACCCCACGATAATCTAGTTAAACATGTCACACTAACAAGTGGAAAGGATCATCGTGTTTGAAAAGATGATGGGGGGGGGGAGGATTTTAGTGGTAGATCCAGGTTAAGCTGAGTGTTAATGGGTTGCTAGTTTAGTACCTGTTGGCCATTTGGAAGTCCTGATCCAGCTCTGTCTGTCTGCAGCACTGATATCTCTTCAGCCACAGCGACTTTTGAGCCGCTGCCGCCTCAATGAATCAAACTGACTGAACCAGGAAGTTGAACGTGCAAGGTGCAACCTGCAACCTGCAACCTGCAAAACAGCTTTGTCACTGTGGCAACACGGCCGAGGCTTTTGGAGACATAAGGGAGGCTCATCCTCCATGTCTGTAGTCAGAGTTCTCCAACACCAACCCCCACATTCCAGCCAAACGAAACTGGAGACACCAGCGTTTATCCTCGAGAGGCTGCAGATCTGCATAGCCCAAAGAACTCCCATCATCCACCAGTCACTCGTTAATATAGTGACCCATTTTTGTCCATTTAAAATGAAATCTACACTCTTAATTTTCATGCCTCTTTGGTTACAAATGCTTTATTCTTCAGAAAGTCGTGCTAATACGATCGCCTCCTGATCAGTAGTTCATTTAGAGGCGATATCAGTGCTAGTTTGGTTATGTGATGTCAGTTTCTAAGAAATCATCAAGGCAGAGCTGTGGACTGTTGGTTGTCCAGGGTGTAGTCCTGCCTCAGCGGGGATAAGATCCAACAAGCAATGTGGAAGAACCAGTCGCTGAAAATGTTGCATTGATTTAACAAAAATCAAACTTTAGAAACAGAAAAAAGACCAAAAATTGTGGGCAGAGCAAGTAAAATGCAGGCGCTGGTGGGCATGACCACAAATCCTGGCTTTGATAAGATCTTGTTGTCATGTAAATACAGTTCTTCTCCCTGGGGTGTTTGTGTTTTTCCACTTAAGATTCAGCCATCCATGCATCCACTCGCAGTTGTTTGCGGTCACATTTCAGGTCAGAGGTATGCGAAGAATTAGAATCATTCTGGTTAAAGTAACAAACGAAACTATTTTATCACTTAAATTCATGGGCATTTAAATGTTACGCAGCAACCCGCAGCATTTCGCTCTGACATTTCCAAGGTTAAACATTTAAATTGCAAAAGACGGACAGAAGACGGGTCAGCAGAGGTGCCAGTTCCTCGATTTATATGCATTCGCTGCTTGGTTGTGGTACCAGATGCAGAACATCAGACAAAGCGGAACGCTCCTGGCTGCATGTCGCACAGAAGTCCAACGGTCACCAGTGTTTCAGCACTAATTGGGTCCAGCAGGTCTTGAGAAACCACGCTGGGAAAATGGGCCTGGTAAATGTTTGACTTTCTTCAACAACTGCGTGTCGTCCGTGCATTTCAAAGCAAGAACGCTCAGACTGAGACTCGGTGCTGTAGGCGGAAGCGTACAGCTGCACCGGAAGTGTGTATTCAGTGCCATTCCAGCAAGGGTCCTTTGATGACGTGGTAAGGTGGGGTTGGTTTAGGGAGGGTAAAGGTCGGAGTTTATCAGCACATGACTGGAAGTGATTTCTTTTAGTTGAAAACAGTGGTAACAGTAAATGAAACGATACCCTGTTATAAACCCTAATACAATTGCGCGCTCATCAATAACATACTGATAATGGGCACGGAAAGTAAAAAACCCACATTTTTATTAGCATAGAGCCGAGGTTGAGTCTGTAAACCATTGACTAATGTAAAGCTGCATTACTTCCAGATTCATGGCCGCTCCTCATTCATAGGTGACACAGGATACAGTGGAATGTGACTTTGGCTTTACTTCCAATCCCAGTCGTGCGTTTGGCTGCTAGCTTTACCAACAAATGTGTCTTTGTGGCACATTGTTGGGTTCATGTAACATTTCCCTGCAAAATATGACGTGAAGTAACGGGTGATACATTTTTAATCAGAGGAATAAAAGAATAAGCTACGCTGCAGAGTCTCATTCTAAATAATTCTACTATTTAACTTGGTTATTTATAAAACGGCAGCCTGCTTAATTATTAATATTTGCCTACTTGTGAAGGAAATGCCTTAGAAATCCTAATCAGAAATGTTTGGCAAGTATGTAGTATATCAGATTGTAGCAGTAGCGTTAAAGTCACCTGATACAGGTCTGTAAATATTTAATCCTAAATGGGTTCATGTCTTTGTTTCAAGCGGCAGCTGCAGAGAAAATAGGCGTATTAGTTTGGCCTCCTCCTCTATCTGCTAGCATCTGTTTGACGACGAGTTTTCGCCCGCTACAATTTGATGGCATTGATGTCGACGCCGAGCGTCCTCCTCCGAGATCGTCCGCAGATAAAATGAATCGTTGCAAACTGCATCTTTGTTGCGATGCTTTAAATAGTCCCTTCTGTACCTCTTTCACACTCTTTTCTACACAACCCCAGGGAGGATCTTGCAGAAATGCTGTGTTTATTATATCACGCATCAGGTTTTAAAGCAGTTAAATTGATTTTACATGCTTCACTTGTGGTATTAGGAGCTGGGCGTAACATTTGCTTTCGGACTCATTAAACCTTCTGCTTCTTGTGTCAATTTTTTCATTAATTTTTTCGGCCAAACACCTAAAAATTGCACCGTTCTTGTTTAGCAATGTTGTTCTGCTTATTACCAGCATTAAAATGGAATTTCCACGTCTTTTTTCTTGTGGCTTTAATTACAAGCGGTTGCTTTTCTACTTCAGCAGCACCTCTTAAATGCAGCTAATTACAGTTACGGTGGGAATACAACCCTGACGCAAGACTCGCACTGAGCACGCATGACGTCACACGCGAGTAGTGCACGCTGTGGTTTTCATTGTTCCTGTGTGGCTCTCTTGTCACAATGCGACGACATTTTAATTGGAAGCAAAAGGCTGAAGGCGATTCACGGTTGTATATGTAGGCTTGGTACAGAACCCTGCATCATTGCTATGCATGTAACGTGCACTCTTCTGACCATTCATGTTTGGTAGTGCAGGTTCCAATGCTTCTTGACCTCGGTGTCTTTATTTGTGGGGGTGCAGAGGTCACATCGGACGCATGACCCTAATGAGTAAGACAGCACTTCGCTGCCAGCGTCTCGAAGAGCCACAAACGGAGGAAAGAAATGGCAAAGTAACTGCCCTCAGTTGCCCACATAACAAAAGCTGCAGGGTATGAGGGCAGTCCTTGTCCATCCTCTGGGCTCTGCCCTCTGTGGCCATAACAAAGGCTCCTCTAATCTGACACATGAATGACACACTATCGCCACCCCTCAGCTATCTGGAACATCAGTTCCATCGTCACCCATTTGCTCTCTGGTTAATAACAGGTTGAAGCTTTCATGGTTGATTTTGCATTGCCAAATAATCTGGATTATTTTCAGTTTAATCTCATTTTCATTTCAAATAAAAAATGGCCTTTTTAAAAAAAAAAAATAAATTGGGAGATGACAACCATCTCCTAAACGGCGTTAACAGTCAACTCTGACCGTCCTTGAGGTGGGGCGTTCAGGTTTGACTAGCTTGGATACTGCCCAAACCAGTTCCCAATAACTATATTTAACAGAATACATTAGGCGTTGTGGGATCTTCATTATTCTGCTGTCCCAATCTTACACAAACTGGGATTATATTGATTTTTTTCCCTTATTATTATATCAGAAAGAGGTGACGAACCTCCAAAATTAGACATACTGTTATAACAATTGAGGCAGCTGTAGAGTCATGCACAAATGCTTGGCTGCACCAAAGAGGGGATGGCATGGTTTCACACAAAGTTCTGAGGGAGCTTTCTTTTGTCACTGGGATCTTTGTGACGGGTCTTTGTCTGCGAGCATCGCCAGCGTTGGCGCTGTGGGCCTGCAAATATTTACACTGTCCTGCATCGGTTCTCTCTTGTGTGTTCACTTTTGCTACCACTTCTAGTTTTTATTGTCACCACATAGTTGAACATCAGTCCTGAGAAAACCTTTTTAAAAAAATGATTTTCTGGTTAAACTGAATCTGCTGTCTAATAAAATGTTTGCATATGGAAATCATTTCAACTGTATTTTTTTGTGAAACTATTTCCACATATCTTTAATTGACTGCCACAAAAATGTCAAACACAGGAAACGTATGACATTTTTGATTGAACATTAGGATTTCTGCTGTTTTCAGGAATTCACATGGAAAGTATATGCACCGTGTGTATAGATATAGAGCCAGTGATGGGATGGAGAGCCTGAGGGGACACAGAAACACTGGGCATGCCAGTTAAACACCAACATGACTCCTTCAGCCTCGTGCGCATCACACTCCCTCTGCAACAATAGCTGCAGTGAATTCATTCTTCTTTGTCAGGAAACCGGACCGTAATGTATTCTCCCTCTTGGCCTACATCACCCCCCCCTTGTTTCTTCTGTAAGCAGCGCCGCTGCCAGCGCGCTAAAGCATTTTCACACAGCAATGCTGGTTGTTTGAGGAAGTTCTGAGCAGCAACTCTTGGCCCTGGCTGCCTGCAACAACAGTGGATTTAGATCACCTTTCATTTAACCAACCACTGTTTTGTCCTTGTGATACAGTTACTGCTGTGATGTTAACTCTGACCTGGCAGATATATATAGTAATGGGGATAGGATGATTATTTCCTCTCAGCTCTGCTCTGTTTGGTGCACGTTAAGCAGCTGGTTTAAGTGCTTTTTGCGTTCTCGGCCGTCTCATTTAATCAATGAGGGAAAACTATGTGTTGCCACAGACACAAGACCGTTATTGTAAAAGTAGTGTTGAGATGGACACAATTGGGACCATTTAGCGTATCTCCCCACCCTTCCTGCCCAAAAGCCTGTGGCAGCTTCCTCTGTTTATTGTGGGGTCACATGACATAATTTAGCTTTCCAATCCCTTTAAAATGGCTTTTTAGATTCTAAAAGCTTTGGTCATCTTTATCTACTGCGCCGACGGGAATTTAGAGCCATTTTTGATCCATTGATGACAGAGCTTAGCAGAAATATAGTCTCCATTATGTCAATATAAAATCAAGTGCTAAAAACAACTGCTATTGCTGGCGACTGATTCCTTTTAGGGATATTATTTTATATCTGGATTCCGCTCAAGCCGTCTCTTGAATTTGATGTTACTTCTTTATTCCTACAATATTAATAGTCTGACAAACGGACAAGAATAAGTCCCAGATGATTCACTGCATAAATGAGCCAGTTTCCTGTCAAGGTGAGGTGACTCTTGGCAGGTGATCTCGTGATGCTTAGACATGGCGTGTTTGCAGACAAAAAATGATGATAAAAGGCATTCATATCCAATCCCTGTCTCCGTCCAAAGGTCAACCAGTTGAACACTCACCATAGCTGTCATGTGATCCCTCCAGAATGCTGTCTACCTATTTAAGCATTGGGAGGAGGAGGAGGAGGGTTGGTGAAGATTATTGAGAGCAGAGCAGTGTGTGCAACTGAAAATGATTCAATGATTTTTTTCAAAAAACATTTCATCCGAGGCTGATGTTTTAAGATGGACGCAGTAACCTGTAAACGTTACCTGTCGCAGCATCGGGCGACGTCAACATGCACCGGGCCCATCAGACAGGAAGCACCTGCTCACAAACCGACTGCACACAAATGTCCAAAGGTCACGTCTGTTCACATGGACACGGATATCATTTTGGCATTTTGCGTCCCGAATGTTCAGTTGAATTAAGTCATCAAGGTTCATCGGAAAAGGTTTGCTTTCCCCGAGGAGTTATGACATCCATAAATATGACACTACGTTTCTTTCTTCTTTTTTTTAAGAACACATCATTGGAACAGATGCACATTTATATAAGCGCAACTTTTCAAGAACTTAAGAGCCCATTTTTCTTTTTTTGAAGAAATAATTTGATCTCTCAGAATAGCTCTAACTCTTTAATGGGTCCACTGTGTTGAAGTGTTTCTCCTTATCATACTCTGGAACTCAATCTTCCTTAAGCTCTGTCCCTGTTTACCTTCCCGATCCAGCTATTTTTATCATTTGTCCCTGAGCCAGACTGAACCGCCGTGTCAGACGCTGAAGCGGTTTCCCTCATGATCAAACCCTCTTTCCACGACAGATATCCGGTAGCGGCCTCGCTCTAACTTTTCAAAGTCATTCTTCCACACAAACCTCGTAAATAGTCGACATTTGATTCCAGACGGAGGCGACATAAAGATTTCCTGAAGTAGAAAATCGATGGATCGCCGTCATGCATATATTTTATTTTGAATATCTTATTCCAGAAGCAGCTGATTTTGTCTGTCAACATCGTCCCAAAGCTTCCCAGAGGCCCGTTGTCTAATCAGGACCGTTTCCTGACGGGTCATTTCCTTTTGTTGACATAAGCGGCTGTGCTGGAATTTACGGTAAATTGCAATCTCTGTAAATTCCAGACAGTGTCCTAATCTCAACATTATTGTCCTAAATTCATTTCAGGAGACGTCATTAGAGGATTCATTAACCAGCCCCAAATCAACTCCTTCATAAATGAACTACTCTCATTTCTCATTAAATCCAACATAATCAGAATCCATATGCTGTTGTTTCCTGCATAATACGCCCAATAATCTGAGCAGACAAAAGTCAAAAATACACTCGTCACATTTAGCACGGTGTGGAAATGAATAGTGCTCTTTTCAACAAAAGGCTGGCAAATTGCCGACTTGGAGATATTCTTAGAAACCCAGTTATTAAAATATCCGTCCTGCTGCTGGTCGTCTGTCTGCACCAGTATAAAGACAGCACAAGATGCAGATGGTCCTTTTTCATATCTGAAATGCCACCAGTAGTAAATAAAAGCTCCAAATGATTTTGCAAGCCGATTTTAAAAAATAACAGACGTTATCAAAATCACCGCTTCAGAGGAAATCTAATAAAATCCAATGAAACGGTGTTCTGGTTTGACAGTCCTCGGTTTTGAAGAGGGTGGATTTATGAAAGGGCCGGAGTAATTTGCATGCACGAGGGCCCAGATTAACATCATTCAATGCGATGAACTCCAGTGCCACTCCACCCACGCTGACCTCGAACAACAACCGTGGTCCATCACTGCCAGCACACACTCTGAACTTTGGACAAGCAGTGCTCATTTGCAGAGTGTTTTTACATAATTGGATGACATGTACAACTGTACGGGCTGCTGAGTGAACCACTTATTTTTCATGGTCAATGAGTGTATAATTGTGGCCACTTTTGTTTCCATCCATGGTTTTCCAAGGTAGAGTAGTAACATGGGCAGATGTGCAATTGTTTTAATTGAGTGGTGTTAGAGGCTCCATGAAGAGCACATTTTGTGCAGTTTATTAGTGTGTCTCTTTCAGATTTTCTGAACTTTTGTGCTTTATTTCTGTTAGGATGGCCCCCATTTAGAATCTGTTCAAGTTGTTTTTCTCAAAGTTTCTTCCATTTTTCATACCCTGCTGTGAGTTTATTTGCTTTGGAAGTTGCTGGTCTCCCACTTCCTGCTGGATAATTGGCCAGGATGAAGACATTCCACTGGCCAAGTGTGTGTTATTTTTCTGAACACATGAACAGATAATGGGAAATATCTTCTCGCTTACCACATGTATAAGAAAACCCAAATTTATGCAGTTCTTTGGAAGGGTTTTGTAATATCTTCTGCTTTTATGTAAGCGTGAAGCAAATGTCCTGATGTAAATCATCTTGCTTCATGATTTTCTGGCATTTGAAGCCCGTAAGCGTGTGAGCTGGAGCCCTCCAGTGATTTGTGGAGGACAGATTATCTGGTTCACCTCCCCGTCTGCTGCTGCTGGCGTTCCGCAGGGCCCGGTATCAGCGGAGAGGAGTGCAGGATCATAAGAGGTTGTCATCAGTAATGGTACTGTGGCTCTCTGAGATGGGGGGGGCGTTCGGCATGGTGAGGTCATGGGCGGACCAGTTGGGTGGGTGGGGTGGGGGGGTACAGGCGAAGTGTCATTGGTTGACAGCAGCTGTTGAAGGTGCTGCGGCTGGATGATGACGTGAGCTCACAGCACATTTGTGGCCATTTAACGCTCGTATTTTCGAATTAACTGAAATCAAAGCCTGACGTTTACATTTCTTTCTTTTACTGTAGGACTTTATCAAGCAGCTGATTGTTTTTAATTTCATTTCTTCTTATTGATGTCCTATCGTTACATCCGATACCGGTTTTATCAGTCTTTTGATGCAGTCGACTCGACACGCGCACACATTTGTTTGTGACCTTGTTTATTGCAGGAAAACGACTTCAATATTCAATTTCACCCACTAAATGAATCGCAGTTTCATTAGGGGGAGAACATTAGGCTGAGGGACGGGGACACACACACACACACACGCACACACACAGCCCGCCGAGAATGTTTTTTTTAATTTTATTTACTACAGTATGAGTATAAATGCCTGCTTTTGGTATTAAAGGAGTGTCCAGGTTTAATATGCCTGTTCCCTGGTAACCTGGCCTAAACTTACCATCCCCATTTCTTTCTTTCTAATCAGTAATAAGGAATAAACCTGGCCTGAAACCTATTTTTAGACAAATTAATTAACTCTGTACAAAAATGGAATTAACACATTCTTGCCCTGAAGACTGATTGAACTATTGGTCGAGCGGCATTTGAACCGAGATGCAAGCTTTGTTCGGATCTTTGAAATTCTGGTGCCGGTATTAGCGTTTGACCCTGCCATCCTTCACTGTTGTTATTCATGGAGCCCACAGAAGACTGTTTGTGCTTTGTGTTACGGCCCAGTGGCTGCTCGGCCGCTCAGCCATGATTAATTCAGGTGGGCCTCAGGGGAGAGCAGCCAGGCCGGGTTACTCCACCAGGGATCTGGTGTCTGGCTGCAATAAAGCCAGTGGAGCTGTGCCGAGCCGGGAGCCGAGGCTGGAACTGGCAACCTTTGGACACCTGTTCCAAAAATAGAACAACGCTAGCGATCGACGTTAAAGCGAAGACAGAACATATTGTTGTTTTAATTTCTTCTATAAAAATCCTCATCCCCCTGTTTACAGAATGTCAAAATATTTAGGAGGTCATTTCTTTACATATTGGCGCTACTGTCATTTCTGTGTTGGACACACATCAGTCGCTGTTCCTCGCTGTAGCCTAGCGCTCACGCCTCATCTTTGCCCCATCAGTCAGGCTGCTATGATGAATCGGCAACTCACCCAAAGTGTCAGCCTAATTAATCAAATCTTACTGGGCCAAATAGCACCTAAAGTCTATTGAGAGCATTTTGTGCTGTAGAGATGTGGATGATGACTTGACAATAGCTGGTAAACCATCCAAGGTGACTGTTTTCCAGCAGGGTCATAATTGATGCATGTGTTGGTGTTAAACACTTGGTTTCTAACACCTGCTGAGATATCTTTGATTTGTAAAAACCTATTTATAGTCTGTTGTATGAACTGGGTTTCTTTTGGTCTGTGATGCATTCGTAAATTCCCGATTAGTGGGCATCACCTCACATCAAGAGCTGTCACAGTTTTCACTTGGAAAACGCTGATATGATGTTTGCCCAGAATTCAGACATGAGGAAATGTTCTCAGCCTGAATGCTAAACCAAATTGGTCTCATCAGTGAGGTGATTTCCACTGTTATTGTTCTGTTATTTGACATCTCCGAGCGAAGGTTAAAGGGACAAAAGGTGATATGTGTGTTGGCGTTATCACTTCACACACCAGTAAAGGAAAGGATGTGGTCGCAGTCGCATTAGAGGACCTCATTTCCCACCCACACACATCCAGACTAAACCCAGCTCGCTCATCTTGATGGGACAGGCTCCATTCCCAGCATCAAATCAGATTGTTTTCACATCCCGTGCGGCCACGTACGACCATCTTACATTCATTAACCACACACGACAGCCTCAGCCGTGATATTAATTTGACACCAGTGTTGTTATTTTCCTTATCTTTTTCTATTAGGCAGGGTTCAATAATAAAAATGTCAGCACAACTATTAAAAAGAGACAAATTATGACATTTATGGCTCTGACAATTTATTGCCTGACACAGAAAGCATCAGTCCTGTTCTACGAGACAAGCGTCCCAGAACCCTGCTTCCTCTTTGCTGCTGTGCATCTCACATCAGTCAGTGCATCAGTGCCTCTCAGACTTTTTAATTTCCACCCCCCCCATTGTGCCTCTAATCCAGCTAAAATGTGGCGAATGCAGCATCAGCCAAGTGGTACAGAGTGACGCAGAGCCGTGTTTTTTTCCTGACCTTTAATCCTCCTGGCGTGCAGTGTGTCTAATGCATGATCAAAGACGTGTTTAAGAAAGAGCATCCTGCATGGTAATGAGCGCTTCTTTGTCGCGTTTTGAAATTGATAAGAAGAATTGGCTGCGGCTTTATCTTTCTAACGTGGACTGAGATTAAACTCTTCTATCTTTTCTGATGTATCTCAGCTGGTTGGAGGCCAGTTTGACCTGGAGATGAACTTCATCATCCAGGAGCCAGAGAGCATCGGGTGCATGGTGGAGCTGCTGGACAAGTGCGAGTCCACCTGTCAGGCGGAAGTCTGGAGCATCTTCACCGCCATCCTCAAGAAGAGCGTCCGCAACCTGCAGGCGTGCACCGAAGTGGGGCTCATCCAGCAAGTGCTGGACCGCATCTCCACAACTGACAGCATGATTGCAGGTGGAAATCATCACTTTTGTTTTAACCTTTGTCTTGAGTGAGGAGGCGGAGCAATGCAGACCTGAGACATCCTTTAGAAAATCAACCTCACTCCCGTTTGGGTCCACGCTGGGATGCGTCGCAGGCAGTGATGTTCACAGCCTCCCTCGTTTCTCAGTCTGTTGCCCATCTGCAAATTAGTGCGAATTAATCCTAATGCGTTTGGATCAGTGAACCCCCGCCAGAACACTGCTGGCCTGAAGGGTTTATGCAGGCGGGCAGGGGTGATATCAGCCAGCAGTAACCGCTGGGCGACAAGAGTCTTTTCCTCCAAATTCCCTCATAGGTTTTAAAGAGCCACTCACGTATTCAGAGTCACCTTTTCAGACGACCTTTCCAGGCTGAAATGCTTCACAGACAGTATTACGCTCTTTTTTTTTACTCCTGCAGCTTAATCCAATACATTTCTTAACTTCCAGACGTTCCCATCCCCGTTAACCGGTATTTGCGTCAGTCAGAATCAAATGGCTCGGCTTTAATATTTAAGAGGGGAAAAAAAGACCAGCTTCATGTAACTGCCACTCATCCTCCGCCTGGTAGGATTAGACCAAGGGTAATGTGTGTGTGTTCGTGTACGCACGAGTCAGTGATCTGTCATAATATGCCATCATCACCATTAGTAGGAAATACAGCAGGGGGTCTGCAGCAGGGAAGGTCTTATCTTTGATGCCTGCTCGGACGTCATAGTATCATTCTTGTGTCAATAAGGATTGTAGTAATTGGGTACTTTTGTTCCCCCTGAACGATTCTGACATGTTTCTATTTTTGACTCTGATTCTACAGACCTGCTGGTGGACATGTTGGGTGTGCTGGCCAGCTACAGCATCACTGTAAAAGAGCTGAAGATCTTCTTCAGCAAGCTGCAGGGGGAGAAGGGCCAATGGGTGAGTCAGAACCCCTCCAACGGTCGTCCAGGACCAGGAATGCGTTCCACACACTCGCACCCTGCAGCCCAACAGAACAATGCTCTCGTCACGCAGACCTCATAGATCAGCGTTAAGGCTTCACTGCAGTCCCGGGCGCCGAGCTCCTCGCCATTACTGATAACAGGAACTATAATAGACAATTTGCTATATCTAAGCAGAAACAGTGGAGACACAAGGGGATAGAGATGAGGCAAGAAGGAAAAGTCCTCATCGATCACCGACGCTAATCAAGTTGGCGGGAAATGGGTCAAGTTGATTTCACGCTCCTAACTTTCACCTCTTTCCATTTATTCTGGGCAGTTTTCACAAAATCATCAAAATGGGACTTTTTATTTCGTTAGTAGTCGTAATATCGCCAGGATCTGAAATATGTGGACGCAGCCCTTAAACACGCTAATCAGTGCAACAGGGACAGTTCTCACTGCGCTGCTGAGCAAATAAATCTCTTTGGATGTGTGATATGTCTGAGAGGTAATTTTAGAACAAACAGAATACAGACCCTGCTCACTTTTGGAAGCCAGAACTGTGAGTTTGAAGTCGGGTTCTTGAACGTTTGCTTGTTCTGACACCAACATCAGTCGTCTAAAATCCTCCACGTGTGTTTTTATTTATTTTTTTGTTCCAAGCCCCGTCACGCCGTGAAGCTGCTGTCAGTTCTGAAGTACATGGCTCACAGGACCGGCCCCGACTCCTTTTTCAGCTTCACAGGGAAAAACGCAGCCGTGAGTATACATAAAATCTATCGCTGCCCCTCCAGTATGTTTACACAGATTTTGAGCTTGCAGTCAGACGGCTGCATCAAGTTTTCACACTTTCACACTCAAAGCGCTACAACACAATTTATAATTCATGTCTCGTTTTTGCAACCTTTTAATCCGAGGACAGTCCCAGTCGGGTGACGTGAAATGGCCTAAATGGGGACGTCTACTTAGACGGGGTTAATGTTGTGAGATTGTGGGCACCAGGGTTAATGTTGCGGTGCATTTTGGAATTTTGATATGGGTGGCTGCTTCAGAACATTAGTGTTTTTTAACCACTGGTGTCAGACCTGTGGGGGTGGCTTAAACAGATTTTCTGATTTGAAAAGGAAAAAAATGCAAATATGACATCCATTTCAAGGTCATGCCTTTTTATTCATGCGTGACCTGTTTAGAAATTTGAGGGATGGATGAGTTCTGGAGTTCTGTTGGTCGATGGTGATGGACAGAAATGTGTAAAAACCTTTTTTCATTCCCTTCTCAGGCTATAGCTTTGCCCCCCATTGCTAAATGGCCGTACCAGAATGGGTTTACATTCCACACATGGCTTCGGATGGATCCTCTCAACAATATCAACGTAGACAAAGACAAGCCTTATCTCTACTGGTAGGAAACAACGACGTTATGTTTGCTAGTACATTTAAAACCCTATATCGAGCGAATCTTGGACCTGTGTGGGGAAGATGTGCCGTAAATGCATCATCAGTGAGTTAGTGTCTGGTTTAATATACACAACAAGCATCATTTTCAACACGTGTGAGGATAATGAGAGGCTGAATACGCTAGGGAATTTTAAATAAAGGCTCCTGTTCATCTCTGTGTTCTTCTGAAAAGAGATTAATTCACTAAATCGCTTGAAGGGGCCCCTGTTGAGACACAGGACTTTTTAGGAATGGTATTTAAGTTGATAAATAATCACCATTTAAGAGGCTTTTTTAGGAGAAATTGGAGACGCTATAAAAATGTGTTCCTTTCTTTCCAGCTTCCGCACCAGTAAAGGCCTGGGTTATTCTGCTCACTTCGTGGGCGGCTGTTTGATAGTGACCTCATTAAAATCGAAGGCGAAAGGATTCCAGCACTGTGTGAAGTACGACTTCAAACCCCAGAAGGTAGGAGAGGAAGAGGAAAACAGGCCGTGTAGCCCAAGCAAACGAAACATTCGTGCACTTCAGAACACAAACCGCGAAACGTCTCTGCAGCTGATCAGAGAAATCGGATCCTAACGCATCCGGATCCAGACACATGGGTGCACACAGACGTGCTCACGCGATTAATCTAGACAGATCCGTCACATCTTACCTGACTCTGGGGAAAAGCAAAGCCGGAGGGATGAGAAACGAGGGCGAGGGAGAGAAGGATTATCCGAAACGCTCCGTCCCTTCCAGGCACTGCTCACGCTGAAGACCACTGCAGTCAGAACGATGTATGACAGTGGACACTTCAGCATCCTCTTCCTCCACATAAGAGCTCATGAAGCTTCACCTCTCACTTTTGTTGCTATTAACCTTAAATTTATATCAGAAGAACATATTTTTTACTGTGGTGATATTACCCTATTTGAGTGGGTACAAGACCTGGAAAATCCAAAAATGAAGGAGGTGGGATTTTAGCTCGAGGGCTCTGAATGCTAAAATAAGCTAATCGGAATAAAGATCTGTAGGTGTTGTGTGTCTGTGTGATCAGAACTTTAGATTTCTTACACCAGATTTCCTGATTCTGTTGCTGTTTTGTTGTTGCAGTGGTACATGGTGACTCTCGTGCACGTCTACAACCGCTGGAAAAACAGTGAAATTAGCTGCTATGTAAATGGTGAACTGGCTTCTTTTGGAGACATCGCCTGGTTTGTCAACACCAGTGACGTAAGTAGCAGCACTTTAATTATATTTCCACTGTTGGTGGACATCGGTCCTCATCGACATGAAGAAGTTAATGAAAAGAACCACTTTACCAGTAATAATACTCCAAAACACTTCCTGTTCCTGCTCTGATACATGGCAGGTTGAAACCACTATCATTAAATTTAGTGAGGCTGGAGTGGAAAATGTCTGCTTTTACACTGTTGTCTGATCCTCTGATGTATCACTGTGTGCACTCGGTCCTCAGGGTGGCTTTTTCATATGCTGAGATACCAAATTCTTTGATGTAAGAGTGAAGAAAACTTCCCCTGAGTTGTATTTATTCCCGCTGTTCACGTCAGAAAACATGCGTCAGAATGTTTGGCCTCCTCTTGCTAAGACACGTGTTCACATGTCTTATTAATTGGACCTTTATCATTAGCTCTGTGCAGATATTTCCCATCCCCCCATTTCTTGTTTTATTTGTACCCTCCAGACGTTTGACAAGTGTTTCCTGGGATCGTCGGAGACGGCGGACACCAACCGGGTGTTCTGCGGACAGATGGGGGCAGTTTACCTGTTCGGGGAGGCTCTCAGCGCCGCTCAGATCTTGGCTATCTACCAGCTGGGTCCAGGCTACCAGGTTGGGAGGCGTCAAGCCAGCAATGTCTTTGTAACAGTTGGATAAATGCAAATTTAAAACCCTGTGTCTTTCTGTGATCCGTTCTCTGCACCTCAGGGCACGTTCAAGTACAAGGCAGAGAGTGACCTGCTGTTTGCAGAGCATCACAAGACCTTACTTTACGATGGCAAGCTGTCCTCCAGCATCGCCTTCACTTACAACCCTCGTGCTACAGACGCCCAGCTCTGCCTTGAGTCCTCCCCAAAGGACAACGCCTCCATTTTCGTCCACTCGCCTCATGCACTCATGCTGCAGGTAACTGTGCCCTTTGCTTTAAAGGTAGGACTTCATGGCATCTAGTAGCAGTTCCCACTGACGACAATTATATAGCCAAGACTTTCACTCTTTCAGTTTAATTTCAATTCACATTGCTACACTTTACATTAAAGCAGCGTTGGCATGGATTTATTCACTGCCTGGATCTTCCACGTGCATGGCCATGTCTTTTTGCCCGTGTGGTAATTATGGCAGCTCAGTATGTGTCTTCATTTTTAAGCGCCTCATTAGAGCTGAGGCGTGAATCTGTTGAGCTACACAGACTGTTTGCAGCTGCTGAAAATGGCATCACGGAGCTCCAATGATGCAATTAGCCTTCTGTTGAAAAATACATTTAAGTGAATCATTTCCCTGTTGCTTAAGAGGACAAGAGAGCCTTTTACACATTCATTCTCAGGTTTGCATCATTCTTTAAGCCATTGATTTACAAAAGAAAATTGTCTTCAACCTGAAATCAAAGCTTTATACATGTTTCCAAGCACTGAAGGAATAGGTGCCACAGTTGTTATACCTGGTCACCACAGTAATAACAACAGGCCATGTTGAATAAAGCCACCTCTGTGTGTGTTTCCGTAGGACGTGAAGGCCGTGGTGACTCACTCAGTCCAGAGCGGCATACACTCCATCGGAGGCGTGCAGGTTCTCTTCCCTCTGTTTGCACAGCTGGATTATCGCCAGCCTTCCAGTCAGGAGCTGGACACCTCTGTCTGGTAACCACACACACACACACACACACACACACACACACACACACACACACACACGCACACGCACACGCACACACACACGCACACACACACACACTTGCCATGAGGATTTTGTAAAATTGTACAAACTGATTGTGCCCAGTTTATTTAGGAACATTTGCTACAGTATTAATGGAAATTGGTGATATAAAACGGGTGATAACACAGCATCTGTCAACAAAAGGCCTACGTTAGGACTGTAATAACAGGTCGTTTTGCAGTACACGACCTTTCCTGTAACGCTCAGATTGAAAGCTGAGACAGCTACCTCGCTTCCATCGTGCAGAGTCGTAATATCTTCTGCCCTCAAGGTGATCTTAACTGCAGCCTTAACACAACAGGAGCACGACACCCTCATTCAATCACATTCCATTTGGGATGTTCATGTCACAGCCAGGGCTTTGTCAGCAGCATACATACAGTAGATTATTGTCACTGTCTCTTCACTTTGCATCTCTCTGCACTTGCCGTCTGTCTGTTTGTTAGCTGCACTTTGCTCTCGTTTGTGATGGAGCTCTTGAAGAACTCGGTGGCTATGCAAGAGCAGGTCCTGGCCTGCAAAGGATTTCTGGTCATTGGCCACACTTTGGAGAAGGTGAGGCAACACCAGCTTCCTTCTACAACAGCTTCACATCATGATCACAGAAATAAAGCTCACTTTCCCCTGTTAGCATGTTATTATTGTGTTTCCTTTAGTCATAAGAGGCAACTAACATCATCTGACTCTGACATCATCACCCCTTGTTTCTAACTCTTTGTCTCTGCCTTGTTTTCAGTCTTCCAAGGTACACGTGACACGGTCTGTCCTGGACATTGTGCTGACCTTTTCCAGATACCTTAGCAACTTACAGAACGGTATCATGCTGCTCAAACAGCTGTGTGACCACATCCTGTTCAACCCTGCCATTTGGATCCATGCACCAGCCAAGGTCATTTTAGTGCACACGTTTATACAGTGTTTGTATTTCATTGAATTAGAAAACAAAATAAAGTCTAAATACAGCCACACTTGCAGTCTTCTGACCTGGTTGGCTGAGATTTGGCTCGTCACCCAGTCATTAGTCACACAAACGTCTGGTGTGTTTTTATATCCAGGTGCAGCTGACGCTGTACACATACCTGGCAACAGAGTTCATTGGCTCAGTGACCATCTACAACACAATTCGGAGGGTGAGCACCGTCCTGCAGGTCATGCACACGCTCAAGTTCTACTACTGGGTGGTTAACCCCCAGGACCGCAGTGGAGTCCTGCCCAAAGGCCTCGGTAAGCTTCCACAGGGCCACACAAAATGCTGAACTTCGATAGCAAGTGAGCTAAATGAAGCAAAATTTCTTCTTTCTTGTGATATTTTCAGATGGTCCCAGGCCAAACCAGAAGGAGATACTTTCTTTGCGAGCATTTCTGTTGTTGTTTGTCAAACAGCTCATAATGAAGGTAATTATAGAATCATTCAGCGGAGTTGTCGTGTCCGGTACTGATGGCCTATTTTATGGGAGAAGACTCAAATTTTTATGTTTATCTGAAGTGAACCAGTGCACAAATACAGAAATATGTAAAAGGCTTCATCTACTTGTCATATATGCATTACAAGTCTCATCTTGACACAAAGAGCATCTGATTTTGTTTGAGTTCTAAGTCTGCACGGTTCTTAAATAATTTTGAAGACTCATTTGTTGAGACGTCGATGTAGTTGATCTGTGCTCTTGTATTCTAGGATCACGGTGTGAAGGATGATGAGCTACAGAGCATCCTCAACTACCTCCTAACCATGCATGAGGTAGGCCGATAGTCGCCACTAGGGGGCAGCACAACCCAACTGGACTGCAGCTCTGATATCCAGAAGAGAGCAATCTTTTGTTCAAAGAAACATCTTTTACTTGTTATTTCTCCACGTGTGCCAGTTGGCAGTACAGACAGAAGTGGTTTTTTGTTTACAGTAAAATAAGGCATAACAACTAAATCACTCAGCAATCAGTAATTCAGTGAGCCTTTTAAGCATTAAAGGTGATTACAGTATTTCCTGCCGATCATGTTATGCAGAAACATATTTTATTTTTGTTCAACGCTGTTATGCCCTATTGTTTCCTATTACAGCAGCTATAAATCACCAAGAGCAACAGAATATGTTTGTATTTATCTGTTATTGACAAGGAAGTCTCTATTATTAAAGAATATCCTCACATTGAGCTGGTTCTGGCCCACAGGATGACAACCTCATGGATGTGCTGCAGTTGTTGGTGGCTCTGATGTCTGAACATCCTGGTTCCATGATCCAGGCTTTTGACCAGCGCAATGGGATTCGGTAAGCATGGCTGTTTAATGTCCACGCGAGTATCTGTAGTTTTTTCTCCAGATTTTACAGTATTATTTCACAATTTAGTTATTTACACTTATGTAAAGATACAAATATACATCCCGGATAGTTTGTTCATATGTTTTTGGGGCTTAACTCTAGTAGATAAAGCTATTTATTTCCCTAATTATGCCATCTTTAATCTTTTTTCCCAGTGTAATTTTCAAGCTTTTGGCCTCAAAAAGTGAAGGAATACGAGTGCAAGCGCTGAAAGTAATGGGATATTTTCTGAAACACATGCCAGCAAAGTAAGTAAAGTCAGAAACCTCAAATCCAGAGTATTGAACTGTAGTTTGAACACATTCAGACTGTGTTAATGCTCAAATGCTGCTTATAGCGATTAATAAAACTAGAGCTGAATTGTTCACTCATCTAGTTAAGTAATAAAGCAAGTAAATTTATTCATGCGGTTGTTGAAATACTTTAAAAGGCAATGTTTAATCCATACAGTTATGTCATGATTGCAGTACAATTTACGATGCTAACGTGTGTATATATATTTAAAAAAAAAAAAAGATTAAATGAAACTAACAAAGGACTACAAACAAGTTGACCTGGCAGTTTCTGGATCCAGATGGAAGAAGAAGAAGAAGAAGCGAAAGGCTCTCTGGTTCTCTGCTGAGCTACAGTGCTGAAATTGAAGTTGATCTACGATCAGAGATGAAAGAAAAGAAAACTTGTCTGGGAAGAACGCTCCCACTTTGTCAGCGGGGATTCTCTTTTTCATTTCCTGCCAGTCAAAGTCAGCTGGAGCTCAGCTGATTTACACCGTTAAACATTTCAGCCGCTGCTGTGACTCAATTCATCAGGAGCTGCTGATTTTGTACTCGTCACCTCAGCGCCCATTTGGCTTTGTGTATATTGCGTGCACTCGCTGCGTGTTGCCTGAGAGCAGCCCTGGCCAGATGTTCTCACCTTTGACCTGCCGATGTCTCGTTCAGGAGGAAATCTGAGGTCATGTTGAGTTTTGGACTCTTCTCCCTGCTGACTGAACGCCTGATGCTCCACAACAGCCAGTGCACCATGACCACATACAACGTGCTCTTCGAGGTCAGTGACCTGCACATAAACAGGGCGGTCCTATAGGATAGAAATAAAGACACCTTATTTATTAAAGCATTTTGTCTGTTTATAGCATTGTTTTTATTTATACAGCCTTTAAACTATAAACAATGTGCTAGCACCGCAGATTTTAATATTCTTCTGTTTCTCTGTTGTTGCTAAAATCATATTTATGGCTCTAATCCCGTTTCGGTCCCCTGGTAGATCCTCACGGAGCAGATCTGCACTCAAGTGATCCATAAACAGCATCCGGACCCCGACTCCACCGTGAAGATTCTCAACCCACGTGAGTACCTCCTCTGCACCTCGCGGCTCCTCTAAATCACCCTCTGCAGTACCCTCTCTGCATTCCTTCGGCTCCTCTCTGCAGGAGGGGAGGAAGAATTCCCCGTGGAGCCGGGCGATCGCTGTATTCAGTCAAACAAACGCGTGGCATAAATTTTGCAGCCAGAGGTTATTTTCATAAAAGCCAACGCCTGTTGTAAACTTGGCACGAGCAGGGTGCAAAGACTCGAAGTGACAGATGTACACACATCTGCTGTTTTTATTAGAAGCCTGTGTACATTTTGTCAGGTTAATTTAACTATATATGAATGATAAATGTCATGTCCTTTCTATTAATTCAAGTTTCATCTCATCTCATGTGTAAATAACAATGACTTCTTTATCTTGTCAATAATTTCTATTTTTCTTTTTCAATATTTGCACATTTTATTTTCAGTGAATTGCTTTTGCGGTGTAGCTTGACTGTAAATAATTGATAAAGCTGAATATGTTTAGATTATAAACAATCACTTTTAGATGCATTTTCAAAAATATTGGAATATATTGTCCCAATTTTTTAAAAACCTATTAGTTTTAACAACTTAAGAAGCTTCTTTTATCCTTATTTGTCTCGGCACACTTGCAGCGCAGCTTTGATGGATTTGAAAGTCCTCGTAAATACGCTATAATCACCCTTAATCTTACCTGCTGTTGTCACACTTTGGTGATCTTCAGTCTTTATTGTGTTAAAAAAAATGCTGGCGTGCAACCGTGCCAGACAGGCGGTACACATCATAAAAACCTGGTGCTGGCGCTCCTACAAGTGAGCGCGTCCTGCGGAACACAGCACGGCCGTCTGTTTCTCCTTTGCTGTACAATCTCTTGATTTAATCTGTGACAAACTTCCAAAATGGCCTCCTGATTGCAGTCTTTAGTAACGTCAGAGCCAATCAAACAAACCAAGGAAGTACCGTTTCCCCCAAATTAACCCGAAGGAAAAGAACCAGGAGTAAATGGAAAAAAGACGGGGACACGCCATCCCTGCAGCCTCGGTTGCAGAGCGCGCCGGGGTAATTTTCTGGCGGTAAAGGTTCAGCGACTCATAATTTGAGCAACTAAGGCGTAGAAACAACACGAGCGTCTACTGGAGCAAGGGGGCATCGGTTAGCGCCAAAGTCTAGAGAGACGAGTGAAATCCAAGCCCCACTGTCTCTCTACTCAGAGCAAATGGATGCCGACGTTGTCTCGATAATTCATCTGAGCAGTCAGGCTCTGTGCCTTCGCCAAAGCTGAGCCCTCCACAAAGGCCTTTGACTCTGGCGTTCTCATTTGGAACAATCCTGAAACAATTACAGTACGATAAAGATCATTGGCCCGGACTTTTCTTTTTCTTACCACATGCATAGATCTCAGGTACGTTCAGCCGAGAGTCTGCATCATAATCATCTGCACGTGTTGAGACCGACGCACGATTCAGCTGTTGATTTCTTCAAATTCTTCCATCTGCTCCAGAGATGAAGTAAAACGGCTTCAAATCCAGCCCGTTTTAACATTCTAATCCTTTAAACCCGGGGACACAAACACAAAATCCCTCAAACACAAAATCCCCCCAACAAGAGTATTTTCATATTTTCGGGTACAGTAATTTCTGCTGTACTGTCGACTCTTTTTTTTAAAAATTTTACTTCAGCCTTCAAACAAGATGTGTTTATTATATCCAGAAATCCTGAAGGTCATAGCTATTCTGCTGAAGAACTCCGCCCAGTCGCCAGAGACCATGGAGGTGCGCAGGGTCTTCCTGTCAGACATGATCAAACTGTTCAACAACAGCAAAGAGAACCGCAGGTAACAACTCCCAAGATTAAGATCCACGTCTCACACGAACCCGCGTGGTGTTTATGCGGTGTGTGTGTGTGTGTGTGTGTGTGTGTGTGTGTGTGTGTGTGTGTGTGTGTGTGTGTGTGTGTGTGCAGGAGCTTGCTGCAGTGCTCCGTGTGGCAGGAGTGGATGCTCTCTCTGTGCTTCATCAACCCACGAAACAGCGAGGAGCAGAAAATCACAGAGATGGTGTACGCCGTCTTCCGCATCCTGCTCTACCACGCTATCAAATATGAGTGGGGCGGCTGGCGCGTCTGGGTGGACACCTTGTCCATCACGCACTCCAAGGTCAGGGCGCTCATTATATCCAACCACTACACACACACTGGGCTCACCTCATCTGCTTCATTTCCTTCTTTTTTTGCATTATTACTGTTCTCCTTAGTTATCTGCTGTAAACAGACAGGCCGAATTTACATTTTTTGCTCACATCCAGCCCTTTGATTGAAACCGTTACCGTCCTCCTCCTCACATTGATTCCAGCCAAAAAGGATAGCAGGAGTCAAAGCCGTCCGCTGCGTCACCCATACGTTTAAATCTGACATAATGCAGTTCACCAAATGAGAAATTAGTGCGCATTATCATCTGACCCTCTAACTTGCAGCCTAGCCGAGCTGGGTAATTGAATCCTGCCTCTCGGTGTCAGTCAGATTAGGCTTTGCAAGATGTATAATGATTACAATTTAAGAGCAAGTTGCAGTATAAACCAAAGGGAACGAGTCCACGTTCCCTTCCACTCTTAATTTCTGCGCAGGGTCGATTTCATTCACGCTGCACAGATAAAAATAAACTTCTGGCACTTCTTGTTTCCACAGGCAGAACTCAGAACACTGCTTTAGAAATTCACTGTTTATATCATATTACCCTGCACTGTTCCATCGCAGTGAAGTAATTGAGGTTGGTGTCAGATTGTGGTCTGGGGGGCTTTTTAAGTCTGGCAGATTGAAGGTTGAGTTAAAGAAGTGCTTGTGATATGAGACTGCAGTGTGGAGGTGCTGTGTGTGAGGGCGTCCAGTAGGGGGCAGAGGCAGACTGGCTGGCTGCTGAACAGCATGGAGGCAGCAGTTAGCAGTAGGGTGAGTGGGCTATATGTGTGATATCCTAAACCCCCCCAGAGCACCCCTTGGAAACCTCTAAAGACTGTGGAATTAACCTGCAGTGAATACAACAGAGGTAGATGGAAGAGAAAGAAAGTGCCTTGTGTTTTTTGTGTAAAGATAAAGCCCAGTGTGAGTTTCATTGACGCATGCCTCCATCAGATCAAGTCTTTCTCTGCTCCTGTCTTTCTTTTTTAACCATTTATCAACCAACCTCGCCTCAGTGGAGCACTTGGATAAAGGCGGGTTGAGCTTTTTGTTGTACAGTACGTTATTATTAGAGGCCATCGCATAAATTTTGTCTGTGAATCAACCAATGCAGTTTAAAGGTGTAAGAAATGTGTAAGTTGCAGAGATGCTGAGTGGGAATCTCTGAAGGTAGGGTGGGTGCTAGCCAGTCAGATCCGTGCATCTGCTATAAAAAAAGCTAAAGAAACTCAATTGCAATTTTATTGTCCCGTTTGATAGATTTCCTGCCACCTTTGTAGCAGCAAAGCTGTTTGTCACTGTTGCTCTCTCCTCCCACTGCTGCAGGGCTACGCACATGATTGCACACACACACACACACACACACACACACACACACACACACACACACACACACACACACACACACACACAGAGAAACCTGTTTTTGTGTGAATCTGAGTTAGCAGGCACATTCTCACTGTGGCCTCTCTCCTCCTGAGCTCCAGAAGTCATTCTCTCAGAGTCCAATGAATATTCATCAGAACTGTGCAGGAACCACCAGAGAAACAAACCCCGTAAATGTAGCCGACCCACTGGGAGCTTCTTGATCAGTGCACAAATGCTTTCAGAGACATTTTTGCACAATTTCTCTACAGATTTTAGAATTTATTTCATTCGGTTCCATCCATATGTTGCGATTTGACAAGTTTACCCCCATTAACATATTACCTGAGTTTTTTTTAAGCCCCTTTAAATCTGTTTTGACTTATAGTGTTTGGCACAGGTTTGCTATTTTATTCAGCAAGATGTCAAATTTTTCCAAGAAAAAAGTTTTGTTTTTATTGGCCCACTAATATAATACAGTTATTGCTTCAGCAGATCATGCTTGGAATGTCCAAATAGTTGCATTGAACTTATAGTAAATTATTTTCATTTATTTCATTTCTGTGCCAGTCAAGCACATATTTCGCTCTCCTCGACCTGCACAGTCTTTGCTCGGTGTGTCTGCCTGTGTTTCCAGGCACAGACGGCTGTTCCTGCAGGTGGGCGCGCTGACACAACAGCCCTCACACCCTCAGCCCACGCACCTACCCAAGGTGCCCCTCGTCCATCTCTGCGCACAAATCAGATTGAAAAGTAGATCGCCAAAAGAAAAAGATTGGAGCATGAAGGTGCCTTCGTCCTTCAGCCTCCCACCGTCGGCTAACTTCATTACACCTGCCAGACATTTTACCACAGAGATAAATGCAAGAAGAAATGAGCCAACAGCTCTTTTTGTGGAAATATAATATGTGGTAAATCTAGCCTTTTTACAGTGATGCTGAAAATTGGAGCAGTTCTCAAAGAATTTTAATTGCAGCTAATTTTCTCTTTCACGCTGACATTCTCAATAGTATACCCAAACAGTTTTGTCACCACCCCTGGGGTAATTGAGACCTTATACACTTGAGAGTGAAGCTGTGGTTCTTGGCAAACAGTGTCAGGTGGATGCATTGACAGCTGGACAAAGGAAAGAGGAAGACAAGGAAAAGCCAATGCTAGATAATAGCCAAGCATCAGGGGTTGTCTATACACGGAAGCCAGTTGCCTTCAAGATCCATGTCAAGCATTTTATGCATGTCGCACTGGTTATACGGATCAAAAAACATGAAACTGTCATGAAATTAGGAGCAGTCAGCTGATAAAACACAGAAAAAAACATTTCCATGTACAGTAGAGTGAAGGATCCCCACACAGCCTTCTTTTTGTGATAGAAATTCCAGATAAGGACTCCAGCATATTATTGGGTCGGAAAGCTGCACACTAAAATATTTTCACAAGCAGCATGGAAGAAAGATAATGCAGCAGGAGTGTAACCGGCAGCAGATGACATTGATTTTAGGAGGAGGAGGAGGAGGAATTGCATTTAGTTAATCGGATTAGGGCCATGCTGCCCTCCCTGTCCCCCCCCCCCCCTTTGTTTTGTGGTTGGTCCCTATCTATTTATCTAAATGGGGGCTCCCAGGCTCCTACTGTGTGGGTCTCCCAAGATCAGCACTACTACCCTGACCTGCAACTAGTAGCACACAGCCCAAAAGCAGAAGCACTGCTAGATTAGGGTTCTAGTGATGTATTTTTTATGAATAGAGTCATTTTTAGAAAAAACCTTTTATGTGTAATGAAACTTAAAATATTGCAGTAAACATTATTTTTGTGCCCGCGTGGCCTCTTCCTGTCATCTGTATGATCCGGCCATGCTGTGTGCAGTTAATACCATGTTACCTGTCACATTAGTAAAACCCACCATGTTTTTGTACATTACCATAACATTTTTCCATACCCCACTGAGGCCAGGCCAAGTCATGGAGGAGAGTGAAATTAGATTAGATCAGCCCTGATGTCTTAGCCACCCAAGGCAGTTTCTATATATTGTTGCAAGGCTAAATGCTCTTTCAAAAACCACAGAGACATATACTACCTCTGTCTAGTGGTAACTGGATCCGTTGCAGAGCCCCATTTAAGGCCAACATATATCATCTTAATGTACAAACTGCATCCTGAATCTATGACGTGATGTTCTTCGGCGAGCTCCAACATCATTTCCATAGCAGCACTCTGAATGCAGCCTTTTAATTGCTAAAAATGCTAAATGTCAAATTAAGCTCAAACTAATGGGGTAGAAGGTCTTGTGGTGTGATCACTGGGAAGAAGGGGGAGGGGGTGGACTACTGGTGCATTTAGAACAGGCTGTGCACTCAGAAAGCAGTTATAGATTACCGATCACTGCTTCCTGCTAGAGAAGATTAATGAGCACCCGTGTTGCAGGCTAATTTAGAACAATAACGCCTAATTAATTACAAATAATCAGCCTCTCCCTCCTTTCCTTTTGTCTTTTCCCCATTGCTCACTTTCTTCCCAGTCCTTCCCCACCATTTCTCATATTTCCTCCTCCCTTTTGATCTCTCGTCTGTTCTCATGCTCATTTCGCTCTTTCTCTCCTGTCCAAATAGCCCCAGGTGAAAAGGCAGCAGAGTAGGCCTCATTTCATGCCCCTCCAGCACCAGACCATCTTTGACTTTCTGTCCTCTAAGCCAAGTGATTAATGCAGGGTCTTAAATTAGGCGTGGGAGGATTTGCCAATGCTGGACACGCACTCGGCACAGCTAACAGACACACTCTAATAGTATCTACTGCTAATCTATGACTGCTTACATGGATGGGCTCTTCCTCGAATGCCACTGCAGGCCGTTGTTGCTATAGACTAGCAGTCTGCTCGACCCATATCAGATGTAAGAAGACTGATAGAGGTTAATAGGTTGTGAGCAGCTCGCACATAAGTGAATGGAAATGTTTTAAATATGGTCCAACTGACCACAAATGATCCCACAGGGCATCAGTAAACAACAGAAGAACCTTTTTAACTGTATGTCCGTGTCTCCAGATCAAATAGGAAGTGTGGGCCTTGAGCAGGAGCAAAGATACCACTATTCTACTAAAAAGAACCTGGCGCTAGTTCGGTGCAGGTGCTTAACTGGTTCCAAAATGGTGCCTCCAAAGAACCAGTTTGCTATTCCATAGGCCAAGAGCCAAGTCTGACCCACTTCATTACATCAGTGTAAAATGTGATCAACTGACTGGACACATGCTGCAACCTGCTGGTTGTAGTTTTAGAAATGGTGGTTCGTAGCTTTCGGTATTCATGGTTGTGGTCTGTTACCCCCCCACCACATGGTCATTCATATATGCATATATTCGCTGATACATACAAACAGGAAAATTTGACCCACGGTGTTTATTTGCAGGTAACCTTTGAGCAACACAAAGAGAATCTGTCCCGCATGTTCCGTCAGTACCAGCGACAGGAATCTGCAGGCTCGGTCCGAACTATTTCTGGTGCCAGCCAAAGCATGGAGACCATGGAAAGTGTAAGCAGTTCCCCGGCCGAGGAGTCGGCTCCTTCTACTGTCATTGAACTGACGGTGGACTCGCCGTCCAGTCCAACCGGCGCCTCCAGCCCAACGGAACCTTCTGATGAAGCCAAGCCTGCATCCGTCACCGTGTCCAACATCCTGGAAGGCGCGGGAGATTACGAGCAAAAGCTGGATCAGAATAATGAACCTACTGTGACCCAAGAGAAAGAGGAGCAGATTAAAGAGCCCAAGGGGTCTACTGAAGAGAGGAGAGATCATCCACAAACACCGGTTCGTGATGGGGAGGTAACGGAGGATGGCGGTGCAGTGAAAATGGCTGATGTGTCTACAACGGAGGTACCGGTTACGGACAAGAAAGATGAGAGTGAACCAAGCAATTCTGAACCGAACTCCATGAATGAAGCTGATATTGAAGCTCCTCCGAGTTCAGAACAAGAAGGAAGGTCAGAAATGTCTTCCGAGGCCACGCCGTGCCTGGAAAACAGCATGCTGGGAGGGGCCTCCGTCTTCAACGAAGACTTGGTAGATGTCTCGTCCGTTAGTGACCAGGTCCAGCCCAGTGACAATGATGATAGCCAAGAGGAGTCATCTGACGTGACCGGTCCAGCCGGAGAAGAAGAGCCAGTGAAGGAGGAGGAAGCCCAAAACGAACACGATGTAGGTGAAGAGGTGAAAGATGAAAAGGTTGGAACAGATGGAAATACCGAGGGGACGACTCCAGCTGGTGTGACGGAAACATCCAAGGATGAAGAAACACTGGAGCAATCTTGCACCACCCCGGCAACCCAGACCTCAGAAACCACCACGCCCCCTGCAGTCCAGGAGGTAGAGCCAACATCAGCCTCCGACTCCGACAAACAGCCTTCAGAGGTCGCCGCTGAGGAACCAACCACATCGGCGCATGTGGACAGTAGCACCGCCGCCTCCAGCTCTGGCAAAACCAAGGAGATCAAAATCGCCAGATTGGACGTGTCCAATGTGGCCTCAGATACGGAGAGACTTGAATTAAAGGAGACGGTACGTATCATTCATTTAGATTTGTTTACAACACTATTGATATGGAATTAAACCGCTCATCTGGCTCTGCAGGAAACTAACCAAACAGCAGGAGGTGGAGGAGGAACATCAGGTCCAAGGAGAGATGGGAGCATGTCAGGCCCTCGATCCACCATGTTTCGCATCCCAGAGTTCCGTTGGTCCCACATGCACCAGCGCCTCCTCACTGACCTGCTCTTCTCTGTCGAAACAGAAATCCAGATGTGGAGGAGGTGGGGCAACAACCTGCCTTTTACTGAAGCGTGAGCTTAGCATCACGTTACTTCTTAAACATCATAGAAAACGTTATATCTTCCCTTCCCTTTGTTTTTCACACTTTTCAGTCACTCCACAAAGACCATTCTGGACTTTGTGAACAGCAGCGAGAACGTTGTGTTTGTCCACAACAGCATACACCTCATCTCTCAGGTGGTGGATAACCTCATCATGGCCTGTGGAGGCATTTTACCCCTGCTCTCTGCTGCCACCTCTTCTACGGTGAGTGTCATGACACCCTCTGGGTGTTTTGGTTCCATCTGCTGCCTGCAGGCCTTTTTTAACTGACCGCATATTAACATATTAAGAAATGATAAGATCAACACACACATCCTTATTATTGTCCTTATTTTCATCCACCAGCATGAACTGGAGAACATCGAACCCTCTCAAGGTTTGACAGTGGAAGCCTCCGTCACCTTCTTACAGCGCCTCATCAACCTGGTGGACGTTCTCATTTTTGCCAGCTCCCTCAACTTCACGGAGATAGAAGCAGAGAAAAACATGTCGTCTGGTGGCGTCCTTCGGCAGTGTCTTCGTCTTGGTATGTTCAACCCTCATTTTCTTCAGCAAAACACCTTGGCCAGTTAAATGCCCCAGTTCAGCTGGATTGCTGGTCCCCTTCCTCTCCTCTCTGGTTTTGCATCTTTTTCTACTGCTTTAACGGGGCGCTCCATCCTCCCGATGATTGATCTATCTCATATCAGCAGGCAGTATCCTCCAGTATTAGCTTCAGTCATGGCTCCCTGTTGCCTTTTCTTCCTCTCCAGCTGCTGAGCTTCCTCGTCTCTTGTACTCCTCTCGTATCAGCTCACTCTTATCTTGTTATTATAACCCCACTGCATGGCAATACTCTAAAAAGGCTTCTATCATGATGTAGTGACTCTCCCATAATGGCCTTGCCTGTACTGAAGTGCAGCGTAGCCTCAGGCCCTTTTCTGAGGCATGTTTCAGGTTACATTACAGTTTCCTCTGACTGCGTCAGAAGCCGAGCCTCGCTCGAGATGAATAAAAGATACAAAATTCTTTCATTATTCATTTTATTTGATGCTTTTTCTTTTTCAAAGAGATATACTGTACATTGTGTGCACACATTGCTCTGCTCTGTGTGAGCAATGACCAATATGCAGGTATCAGTTTCCCCCTAAGTTGTTTATTACAGCAAAGGTGTGTGGACCAAAAAAAAGCACTTCTCCCTCATATTACGGCTCTCGCCACTGCCGGGGTTTTCTGATGCTAGCATAATACAGGTCCTATTTTAGAACACAGCCGTTATAGAATGAATATTTGATGAGGTATACGCTCCCCATTGCTGGCACCTAATCTGATTTTGTAAGACTGTAACAAGGTTTTAGCATCTTTACCCCTCCCTTCCCTCTCTTTTTATAAATGGCCGTATGAAAGAGTAGTCCTAATGGAAAAACCGAGCCCGTTTCCAGACGGAATAAGTCCCGCCTTAGTAATCTAAATGGCTCAGAGTTAACATTTGTCAGTTGTCAAGTGCATAGCAAAGGGGGTTGGGGAGGGTCCCCGCCCGAGGAGCATTACAGAGCGTGCCAGTTTTGAACCCAACTCGAATTGTTGAACCATATTTTTTGTAATGTGACAAAAGAATGTGTCTTCCTGCCACCTCAGCACATGCCCAAGCTAGCAGTGTCATTTGTTATGGGAGCTCCACTCTGGATTTGATTCAAGAGCACACCCACACGCTGCGACCTTGGGAGGAGAGGTGGAGCAGGGAAGAGTGAACGATGCTGCCACAGCTGGTCAGGGTGCTGACCTTGCCGCAGCCTCACTTCATCCCTTTGCTTTTGTCTCTCGATTCTTCTTAAGGATGTTCCTCTGAGAATTGCTGTAGTTACATGTTACCATGCTGTGTGTCTCTCTCCCTCACCCCTCCTCAGTCTGTGCTATGGCAGTGAGAAACTGTCTGGAGTGTCAGCAAGCCCAGTTCAAGCAGGGCAAAGATGGGACAGCACACACTTGCACAGCTCTGCCCGGAAATGTACTAGGAACATCCAAATCTGCATCCGCACAGGCGAGTCAGGCACCATCTCCATCTCCTCGTTTCAACATAAACACATTAAACTTCCTGGTCTGCTTTAACTATTTGAATGAAAATATAAAGCTGAATTCCCTCGCATTCTGCTGCATAATTAATGAGACTGGTATTCCCAGACTCAGGAGTCTTGTCTCTGTCCAGCGGTAGCAGCCAAGTGTTACCGCCTTAGCTCATATGTTATTGTATTACCACACTGGCTGCTATTTGTAACACCACACAAGACCTTTTGTCATTGGCCCTTTGATTTGATACAGTTGCTTCCAGTAACGGCATGCTGTTTTTCCCTGAACTGGGTGTTAAAGCTCATTTATAATGCATTCGCTCCATAGAAAAGCTATTATGTTAAGGACACGCTCCCATGAGGGATGTCTTCCCTAAGCTGTGAAACCTTACTCTCGTCCACAAAGTGCGCATGGATTAATAGGCATCCCGGTAGGTGTAAAACTAGCCCCGCACCATTTAGCTGATTGTTGATTTTCATACATGCAGAGTCCAGTTGACGCAGTGACAGGTGGAATGTCTCCAGTGAGGGATTTGGACAGGCTTCTTCAGGATATGGACATCAACCGCCTCAGGGCTGTTGTCTTCAGAGATATTGTGAGTGGAACATAAAAGTCACCCAAGAGCCGCATTCAGCAGCTTAACTCAACGCCCATAACGAAGCCATAAAGGCCCAGGTCGTTTAGTGGATTTTGTTTGTTTCAGGAGGACAGTAAGCAGGCCCAGTTTCTGGCTCTTGCTGTCGTTTACTTCATCTCTGTCCTCATGGTGTCCAAGTACCGCGACATCCTGGAGCCCCACAATGACAAGAAGCATCCTCAGCGCTCACAGTCAGCCAGGAGCACAGGTATCCCTCCGCAAATAAAAAGAGAGCATCTTCTCCGAAATATATCCCTATCGGGAATGTTTGCAATTGCTCCTATTCCATTCCCACCTTACAGAGTTGATCAACATTTTCCCTTCCCTGTATCTTAGATAGCAGCACCATTTCCGGTGAGGTAGAGAACGGCGTGTCCATCCGACGGTATGACTCTGGCATCGGCGATGATCACACCTCAACCGCCGCCAGCGAAGGAGATCTGTCATCCACCGGCGTGACTCACGGCCCAGACGCCATCTCGGAAGCCCTGTCCACTTTATCTTCTGAGGTCAGACCTTCTCTACCTGCTGACTCAAAGGGGAAGAATGTGAAGGACATCCTTCGCAGCCTCGTGAGCCCTCCGTCCGATGACGTAACGGTGGATCCGAATCTGCTGCCACCGTCTTTTCTGGGGAGTATGGGAGACAGGACCAGGGAATCCTTCCGCTCATTCGACAGGTGAGCGCTCCGGTTTTACACGTGTGCCTAAAACGTGGTCTAAAATTAATTCAGTGTTGCAGACTTGCGAACCTCAACAGTGTCTCTCCAGCACATATGGTGCATATTTTCCTGTGATTCTCAAACTTCACATTTGATAGTTTTGTTCATTTATCTCAACATATCTGCGGGGGACCTCAAATCCATCCCCGTGGTATTGTCAGAGAAGGCTTTGGTGAATTTTTGAAAAAGTCTGCAACAGAATTCCTTTTGAAATCTGGTTCATAGGTTTTTTTTTCCCTCCATCTTTTACGCTTTCTTTCTTCTTTCTTTAAAATACACACACACGGCCTTACAGTGAATGTCTCAAGGAAAACAGGAGTCCTGTCTTGGACGACGTTGACGGAAAACTGTTTCTTTTCAGCATCTCGCTGATATTCAGCGACACTCTTTTATCGTCTCCCCTGCTGCTGATCTAATGGTTGAAGCATTAGCTGCCGTCTTTTTGTCTGGCACAAAAGCTGTTTAGTCTGGAGGTGCAGGGATGAGCAGTCAGGACTAAGACCTCAAAAGCTGAGCCTTGTGCTGCAGCCACAGACGGGTGCAGGTGAGAGAAGATGGTCACAGGTCTGGTTTGCATTTGGACATGTTCACAAGTGCAGAGGGGGGCAAGGGTGGTCGAGAGTTGGGAGTTGGGAGGGGGGGTTAACCAAGTCTCCAAGGGGGTTATGTCAAGTCACGGTTTTCATGTACTGTAAAAAAACCATTTCTTTGTTTCCCTGACTCTCTGAAACACTCAACTTGCTTACCCCCAGCTGTGGGAATTCCACGGCATGTCTGTGATCGTGCGTCTTTATCTGAGGAATGCTTTGTCAGGTCTCAGGACTCTCCTCATATCAGGGGGATTAGACTGGCTCCTGTCCGCTGAGCACTCGGTATGACGAGAGGACGTCAGGAGAACTGGAGAACATAGGCTAACAGCTCCCTTGAAGCCTATGGGAGCCCAGGCGCACATGGCGGACTTTAAGCTAGCTCTTTTTTAAGAGAAAATGTGTTGTAGAACTGTGCACATGTCAGCCTAAAATGATGAGCTGACAATATTCACTTTGTTGTCACTAACTTTTTATTTCGAATGTATGAACCCAGCATTGCTGCTCTAATACCAGTACGGTTTCAGCACTAGGATCCTAAAACCTTTCTGGCCATCCAGTGACTGTGCCTAAAAATATACAGTACATATAAGGTCACACATACCAGCAAATGTATTTAGTGATATCACCACAGTGATCAGGAAGAAATTGCTTCTGCATGATACTCTGTACTTGATTATTCATCATATTATCATTTTTCAAGATCAGAGGCGCAAGTGTATTTGTTGGATCAGTAACACGGACAATAGCTTTTCCTCCTGACCCGACTCTGAGTGCCACATGCACAGATATCATCCGGCAAACATGCATTATTTGTGAATCTTTGGAGTTCTTTCTTATTCAGCTGTTTAAAGGAGAACAAATCCAGCCAATCATCACAACAGAGGCTAACTCATTCATTCATATATTCACGTGGAAGAAATAGTTTTTTTATTCTCAGCTGCCAGTTGGATAGTGTCTTCTATATTTATTCCATTATCTCCTCCTTTTACTAGTATATCAGTCTATGTCTAATCCTTGGCTTTGCTGACTAGCTACCATGCATGCAGGCATGTTCTGTGTTTATTATTTTGTTTTAATGACCCTATCACTGCTCAACATCTCCCACGTACCAGTAAGCCTCCCAGTGACACCAGTTCAAGCCAGAGCTGACATTCTGCACTGACATCTCCTGCCAAAACATGGCAACCTTCCACTTACCAAGGGGGCTCGGATTTACGAGAGTAAATGCACGAACAAAGCCGGGATCTCCCAGATAAAAACTGCGGCGGGTTGGTCAGGGGGCAAAGTATCACCGCTGATTTATGTACTAGTAGAAACCTGCTGGATTTCTCCCATCCATTTCTCAGCCATGCCCCTGTTATGACAGCCAGTCTGCAAATATTTGCTGACACTAACCAGAACTAAACAGTGTCATTGTACAAGCCGGTGATTTAGTCTGCATGTTTAAGCAGAATATGCGTGTGTTAGACACTGGAGTATACATACTGCAGTTGTTTGCATTCCTGGCAATAGCCTGTTCACGCATGTGAGAGTTTATGTACAGATGAGTCTTGTAGATGTTGATGTGTTGCTAGTGGACTTTTTTGGGGGAATACGGTTAGTACGTGGGGCACAAACACAGCTGAGTTCTCCCTGTTTGGTTTTCTGCATCGTATTTAAAGAAAAGAAAGAATCAAATGTGTTGATCTCTAGTGATGCAAAGGAACGAGTCTAGCAAACGCCATCATCCATTTTAAATTCTTAAAAGCTTTTATAGCTTGCTTTGAGTCCAATTTAATTAGTCTATTCAACTTTAACAGTATGAACACTGCTAAAATGATGCTGTTTGCACTAATAGTTTTACTACATGACATTTGATTACTGTGCCAACAATGTGATTCAATTACTCATACTGTAGTAGGCGAAGTTTAAGAATTAGGAAGTTTAAGGCTTTGTCATTTCTTTCCTTTGCTCTTGAGTGTAGATGGAGAGTAACTAATTATATTCTGCATTTATATTTATACCAAATCATGCCTGTATAATTCAGACGTCGTCAGGTAAACGCCCCTCCCACACCTGCCCTCAGGGTCCAGTCTGAGAACAATTCAGTCGCCAAGTGGATTCAAAACACATGTTTAAATATAAAATCATGATGAATTAAAGAATGATTATTCACCTGTGTGAGATGTGAGAGTAAAGTTAAAGGTACGATTCTAGAGAGAGGCAATTGACAATACAAATGCACACACAAACACTCTTACTTGTTCTGTTTTACCTGAAAAAGCAAAGATTACTGGAATCATAGTATTTACTGCATGCATTTGTTGGGGAGCCTTTAAATAATTCAACTACAGTAAAACACACACACACCCTGGGCTCCTCTTTGTGGCTTGAGCGGAGCCGCTGACGGCTGATTAATCGACTGGGGCGGCCCACTCATGATAAGTGTGGCTAATGACCTGCTGAATAATTCACTGGGTCTTTGCTACGGAACAGATGGAAGGCCAAACTCATACATGGATGTGTTTGCTGACAGACCTATGCACAAATGCATATATTTGTAGTCTCAGTATGCATATATTCAAATACACGTGGACACGCGCTCCTTTGTCTCTTCTTCTCCGCCCGCTGTTGACACCTGTGGTTTGCCTTGTCAGCTCCACCCTTGTTGCTTGATACCCCCGTCTGGTCTGCTTACTGTCGGGACAGCAGAAAAGTTAGCAGAAACTCTTATCTTCTACCTCCCTGGCCGTCAGTACTGATTTCACTCATTTCTGTCAGTGCTTTTCTGCGTCACTCTGGAGATTTTCAGTACTTGTTTCTATTTAAAAACCCGTCATGTCACCCGTTTCCTTATACAGCTTTGTTATTCTTGGAAATGCGGAATCGTGCTCCATTTGACACAAAAGTCAACTATTAATAGATCTGCCTTAAATCAAGCAAGGAAATTATTGGATGCTGAAGCCACGAATCTGTCTGCTTCTGCTTCGGAGCTAGGCCCGTCAGCGGGTCCCAGGCTCATTCTGGGACCATGCAGGAATGTCTGCATACTTCTGCTACTTTGTTTTTGTATTTAAATCTCCTGGATTTGCGTTTTATTCTTTACGTGTCCTGGTGAGTTTGCCCTGCTTTGTGTTTCTGAGTGGGACCAGTAGCCAGTGATTATACCCTGCTTTCCCCTGTGTCAGCACTGATAAGTGGGGGCCAGGCTCTCTTTGATATGGCCAGTGGTCTGTCAGAGCCCTGGCCTAAACTGACAGCTTATCTGCATGTTGCTCTCCTCCCATCTGGTGTTCGTCCGATGGGAATTGAACTCCTCTCAGTTCTACCACGGCAGCATGAGAAAACACTTCCTGTTACTTTGCAGGAGTCATATCTAAAGAATGGTGTTATCGTTTTATAGGTACTGTAGCTGGCTTACTTATTCCATCTGTAGGTGCGCAGGCATCATCCTGAAAGTAGCCATGATTTATGTGGACGTAAAACTTTGTTCTCAGATCTTTTGAAAAGCTGCAGAAAATAAAAATGTCTAGAATTAAACACAGTATTCTGTTTTCTGTTTCTTTCTTAGAACAATTAATCATTTTTCTGCTTTGAAATTTGGACATTCTCCTGAAATAGCATAGAGTAAATAACTATGATTGAGTTTTTATCCTTACCCATTGACCAATTTAGTTTTCAAAGCCTGAAGTGAGTTTTTGCATACTTTGTTTCTCCAATTAAAGAATAAAAGGTCTATTAGTTGTACTGTAATTGCAGCAGGCAGCTGTATGGTTTATGGTTAGGAAAAAAAAACCTTAATGAGGTTGAGCATTAAACTGGGCCAAGGTTTCAATGTTTCTGTTATCTGATTCATGCGGTCTTTCAACAGAAGCGTCATTGTTGCACCAAAGAAAAGTGCCCTCGCGCCATCCATCAGCGCCTCCCCTGCGGCCCCAGCAGCCACCGCCGCCTCCGTGTCGAGTGGAACGCCGATGGACAGCGTGGCTGTGGTATCCTCTGGCGACGCTGCCCAGAGCACCTCAGCAGAAGCTGCAGCTGGTGAGGACGCGCTTAGGTGTGACGTTAGCACCTGGTTGAACCTGCCCCCAAAAGGCTGTTTTGTTTAGAACTCAGTGTCGGCAAAAACTATTAATATTTCTATCTGCATAAATAATGCATCTGTAATTTCCATTGTTGGGTTTATAGATAAGATTAGATGACATTTTGATCGGATTATGTACATGTTAATTTTCCTTGGTGTATAAAATAACATACTAATAACTTTCTTACTGTAAATATTGGTCTGTATTCTTTATTAATCCCCCCTCTACCTTTACTGTGATGTTAGTTTAGGGATCATCCCTTGATTTGTATTCTAAGTGGGTGAATGATGTGTCGTGAATGTGTGCGTTTAGGGTGCTTTTGTCAGTGAGCTGTGCTGAGTAAATATGCTTTGTGTGCTCGTGTGTTTGAATGGGGGGCCGGAGGACTAATGGAGACGTTCATTTACTCCTCTTTGTTTGAAGGGGCTACTTCAGCTTGAGAGGGATACTCTCACCACAGGCCCACATGGTGCTGCTTAACACCTTGCACACACACATTCCAGCCTACATTACACTGTCTGTCATTCCTCAAGAGTTATCCCCGCTCAGAGACTGTCCTGCCTGAAAAAACATGTCTGCTGGAGTACCCGTGGAATCCCACTCCTCCATATTCAACTGGGCATTAGCTTATTTATGAGCCACAGGGAGGTGAATTTACTGCAAGATCAATCAAACACAGACTTTGTTGCTCCGTCTCCAGAATAGAGCCGTAAAGCACAGTTCAGCTGCACAATGAAGCAGTCAGGGAAACTGTTAAAATTGGTATGTGATGATTAAATGAATGGAAACAATAAGATAAAAAGAAAGATTGGGATTTTAAAAGTCGGCTCCCTTGTTAGTGGCTCGTCGTCTACCAGTTATATCAAGCGCTTGATTTTGTGTTTAAGTGTTTAGCTGAAATATTTCAATCTGAAAGTCAAAGTGTGAAATATGACAGCTGACACGGAAATGTCTCTGAATTGTTGCTTGATAAGGAAGACGTATTGTGCTTGAAATACATCATCTGCTATCTAATCATAAAATTAGACTTGTAGCCTCACTATTTGTCCATAAATCCTTCTACTCCATTCATCTGAATGGATGCCACTATATTAATTCATAACAGGCACCTTTCCACGCTGGTTTATGGTGCTTCTAGTGTGTGTTTGTGTGTGTGTGCGCGCGCATGTGAGAGCGCATGGCATCCATTTCTTGTCGAGCATCCAGACTAATAACAGAGATCTTTGGTTTCTCCCTGCAGCAGGCTGCCAGGTTCCAGCCAGTGCGAGCCTGCCATCTGTCCCCCCACTCTCCCCTGTGACCCAGAACACAGCCCCCAATATGAGGTGATTCATCTTCTCTCCTCTCGCATACACACAAGCACGCACCCCTGTCTGCTCTTTATGCACGCAAGCACACACAGTCGACTTTAAACGCGCCTCCGAGGATTGTTGATTTGTCCGGTCTCCGCATTAAAATAAATAATATTTTACACATGTGTTTGGTTTGGATTTTGTCCGTTTCGTTTTATTTACCATTGTTTGTAAGTGTGTGTTCTTTGGATTCCATCCCCAGCATCTCGGAACGCCTGGAGCATGCTCTGGAGAAGGCAGCGCCTCTACTTAGAGAGATCTTTGTGGATTTTGCCCCCTTCCTCTCTCGTACCCTGCTGGGCAGCCATGGACAAGAGCTCCTTATTGAGGGCACCAGTAAGTGCTGAAACACAGCAACTATCAAGCGCGCAGACTTTCAATCAGTGCTTTTATATAGGTGGTCTGTTGGTCATTACGTAGACCTCACTAATCTAAACACATTAACATCTATGGCCGTTAGTGGAAGAGTGTAATGATTTTTGTTTTTTCTCGTAGCTGTGCTGAATGTTTGTCGGGGGGGCAGGTCAGAGGCCAGGCCACTAATAGCAGTGTTTGGGATGTCTGCTGCCTCCAAACAAAATGGAAAGTTGATTGATAGCTGGGGTAGGGGGGGTGGGAGGCCTGCGTGTTTGTGTGCCTGTGTATGGACGCGCATGTGTCATATAAAGAAAGACCAAAGGGTGTTCTTGAACCATCTCAGCCACTGGACACTTTTAGTGCCCCTTAGCCCCTCCTGAAAGTCCTGACCGTCCCATTAGGGATCAATCGGACATATGCTGGTCTTGTCAGACCTGTAATACAAGGACCAAATGTATTAGTTTACAGTAATATCATGTTGGCTCATTAGGGCCATCAATACTATCTGCTCCCTTGCAGATGGCACAAGGTTAAATCTACTCAGAAAAAAACCAGTGATTTTTAGCAGCATGGTGCAAGAGCATAAATAAGACCTGATCACATGATGCGGAACGTAATAAAAGTGTTGAATAATGAAGCGGCTTGAATATTTAGTAAAGTTCAATAGTATCCCTCTGACTGCCTTTGTCTTTGCTTCTCCAGGTCTGGTGTGTATGAAGTCAAGCAGCTCAGTGGTGGAGCTCGTCATGCTGCTGTGTTCACAGGCAAGTCTATACCTCCACCCGCCGCCCCTCCGCTGATCTGATTTATCAGGTTCACCTTGAGTGCAGTAAATCTGAGCGGATAGCGAGTCGGCCAACACCTTATCTCCCCAGCGCATTACCCTGTCTACGTTTCCACATTCGCTTCGTCCCGTGGAGAGCGGAGGGAAACCAGAGAGAAGGCATCTCTGGCAGCAAATATTGGTTTGAGGGTCAAGGGTGGTCGACCTGTCTGCATCACCTCTGACCCAAACGCTGGCCCTTGTGGCCTGGCCAAAACTGATGAGAAGGGATAATGTAGATTTGATGGTGCTTTGCATTGATTATCCTTCTCCTTTCTCTTGTCTTGTGGGTGTTTGTTGCCAAGTTTATTTAGCCGCTGTCGGATTCATGAATACTAATCCAGGGATCATAAGCAGGTGTGGGCAGATCAATGATCCAGCCATCAATGGATCACTGCAGGAAGTCTGATTAGGATTTACAAACAGGGAAGCTGCAGAGTTGTTTAGTGAGTGCGCTCATTCCTGCGTGTCGTCCAGTTGATTGTAGAGGGAGGTGGCTGGAGATGAGACGCACAGGCTGCAGTTGTGTTGCGAAATAAATATTATGGGTTTGCAGACAAGCTCGAAAAGTGGAAAAGGGATACAATTTTGCAATATTTAGTATCAAAATTACAAAGGCAATTAAACATTGACTGCAAAATAATGAAATTTCATTCATCACCTGTCACCATTGCATTACTCTGGGTGTGGTTTTAGAGATAAATAGTGTTGTTGGGGGTTTATTGTTGGTGTAGTGTCCTTTTAAGTGTACTGATAGTGTGTAGTATTAAATTATTTTATATAAATAGTCTCATGAGCAGTATCTCTTCCCTGTAGAAGCTCATTATCATATTGTATACTAGAAACACTTACTGTACCCTCACACACACACACACACACGCACGCATTGACAAGGACAGGAGATGATAACACCCCCTGTGTCCCCCATTTATAAAAAAACCCAAAGTCTTTTTGATTAATGACACACTCAACGCGGTACGCGCCTTTTTTGTTATCAGCTTTATTTCTTAAAGAAGTAGCACCTGTCGGCTGGCTTCCTGTCTTCTAACTTCTCCCTTTAACCTATTTGTAATTTACTTCCCATTTTTCACCTCACTTCATCCCCACATAGGTAATATAGTCAGATTACACATCTGTTTGGATGTCGGTGACCATGAATGTGTGCGAGTGGGACACTTGAAGGGAAAATGTTCAAAAGGAGCGAACAGAGTGAGTGAAAAGCTAGATAGGAAAGAAATGAGGAAAGAATGACGGGCTCTAATGCACCTATTTGTCATATCTGTCAGGGTGTTGTTTAATGCTAATCTAATCAAAGGCAGGATCTCAGTGATTGCTCTGCTGCACAGCTCAAACCTCGCTTTTCCTTTTGGTTCCCAGCCCAAGATATGTCTTCCTCTCTCTATGCTCCAAGCTACGCCATGCAATCCCCACACACACACACACACACACACACACACACACACACACACACATTTTTCTCTCTCTCCGTCTGAAAGGACCAGGCATTGGCCAGCATAGTGTTGATTGCTTCAATAAATCATCCAACCAAATTCTCTCAGAGCTAATGCAAATGTAATTTTATTGTTGTGTGAAGGGAGAGAGGAAGGTGGGGTCGGGGTGGGGTGGGTTGGGGGCTGCTGCCACCAGGGAGAAGGGGAAAACAGGGGCAGACTTTCCTCCAGGCGAAATTACAATGCATAATTATTTGTGTTTGTTCCTCTTGTGGATGGTGAGAGTGAGCCAGCGCTGTGATTGATGATGTTACTTTAAAAAAGAAAAAAGTTTGCCGGGCCCTTTGGCACAGGAACCTGCTCAGCTCTTTCACAGGAAGTGCCATTGTTTCCGCTGTGCAACTTCCTGCCTTCGAGCGCCAACCCTCAGACGGACTAGATGGAGATGATTTTGATTGATTTTGCTCACCCCTCCCCTGCGCCCCCACACCTTCGTCCAGGATGCGATGGCGTCTCTGTGAAATTTTAATTAATTTCACGAGCTTTGTGATGGAGTGGAGCCCGGGTGAAGGGTCAGGAGGCTGGGGACCACAGAGCAGTTTTTAATCAGGGATCCTATGAAAGTTGCATTGGCGGCCACAACAGCCTGGCTTTGAGGATGGGATTGTAAAACACCGTTTGATAGCGCCCAGGTTCTAATAACTACACAGGGACTCCCAATTAAAGAACCATTTTGACAAGACATTAAGTGTTAAGGTGGCGTCCTGCCTTGTTCTCTGCAGGAATATTGATCCTTGATGACTGATGATGAATATACAAAATGAGGATTAATGATCATACACTGTTGCCACAACAGATTATTTCTCTAAATAATAGAAGGAGCTGCCACATACAGTTTGTGCCACTGGCGACGTGCTCAGTTCAAGGCTGTGGTCGGTCTAAAAATTAGAAACGTTGCAGATTTTGTCAAGGGTTAATTGATCTATCAGATTGTAGCTTTGGTGATGGTATACACATTCCTAAAATCTGAAATATTATAGTTTGTGGTGCCAGATTTTTTAGATTTTTTTTTCAAATCCCTTGTGCATAATTTCTGAAAATAGGTTTTCTTCAGTAACAAAGTCATTCACTGTTAAGAACCTTTCTCCCCCAATTCCCTTGTGCCTGATGGGCTTTAACAGTTTAGGCCAGTCCTTCTCAGTCTGGTCTTTTCCTTGTTTTCACATCTAAAGCATTTATTTCTGTATTCTTTCATAGACTCTGAGGCTAAAATAGTTCTGAATGCTGTAGGTGTATAAGAGTTTTGCCTCAAACTGCTCCTCCAGTGCTTTGAGAAATCATCTCATCGGTAACTGGACAGTCTACGATGAGCAGAGGCCAATAAATCTTCTCAGTAGCTGCATTTGTGTCCTGTAGATCAGCCATTATTGTCCGGCCCCTCTGTCAGCCCATCCATCTTTCTGCCATTTATCAAAAATGCATCCGGTTCGTGGAGCAGTAGGAGAGAAGAGACTTGCGAGGCTCCATTTTCGTGATTGTCAACCTCCCACAAAAAGAAATCAGTATCTTGTAATTATAGTACAAGTAAGAAATTCATAATTCTTCTTATTTTATCACGCACCTACTGAAGACTTTTCCCCAGATCCCATTTGGAGTCACAACAACATGGGTTTTATGTGCTAATCATGAGTGATAGAAAAATATCACTTCTGAGCTCCACTTTACTAGGAGCAAATTAATCCCAACTAACCTTTTGAGTGTAGTTTACAAATGGTTGACAGTGTTTGTGAACTATTGATACTCTGGACTGGCGGACGTTGTAGTTGTGTACTGCTACAACTGTAATGTGCATTGTTTACTCGTGTGGTTAATCTAATAGCAAACTAATAACCCTTCCGTTAATCTGTGAATCCAATAGTCACACCTTATTACAGATCCCCATCCAGTGTCTCCACAGTTAACCTGTTTAACAGATGGCTACCATCCCTCTCCCAGTCGAGGGAGAAAGACATTGACTTCCCCAAACACTTGGCTCATCCTGACCTTTGACCCTCTGACCCCCAGGTTAGAAGAAAGAGTGGCAGTTTAAACCCCTGCAGTCGTGAAGCAGGCGGGTCATGAGTGCACGGTCATCCTGTTCTGTGCAGCAGCACAATCTTGGTTAGAGATGGATTCGAAACTTGGAGACCCTGAATGTGTGAACCCACCTCTGGTGTGTCGTAACACATGCCTGGTTGTTTAGGGGCTAACAAAATTAGCTTTGTTAGACGCTTGAATGTCAAGTTGTGTTGGAAACCGTATCGGTCATTTCCCTGAAAATGCTGAATCCGTTTACACATGAATGATGCTTTGATGGCTCAAGCACAGGCTGTGTTGTATATGAACCACATGGGAAGGTGAGAGAAGCGGCGAGGAATGCACTGAAGCCGAGGGACAAAGCGACTTTCCTCATCATTTTACTCACAGCCAGACACGCTCCCCACCGAGGAGTCAAACAGGCCGGCTAGGTTCAAGATCAGCGCAACTCAAAGTGTTATTCTTCCTCCCTCCCTGCTCGCCCTCGCCCCAGTATTCTGCTCCGCCGATGTGCCACGCGGCTCGTAGTTCAGAGCACTATCTCATGCTGTTTATTCTTTGAAACGGCGTTCTCCTGCGAGACGTAGAGAAAACACGCTAACACCAACTGGCACTTAATTCCGCAGGCTCCCCATCGGTGCCAACTATGCAGCTACGGAGGGGGCAACAGCAGGGTGTGTTGTGTTGGGGGACCCGGGGGTCGGGGGAAAGCTTCCGGACAGGAAGTGAAGTCTGACAGAGAGAGGGGAACAGTGAGGCTCCTTTAAGCAAAATAAGAATATTAAGTTATTCTTTAAAGCGGTTACAAATCAGATGCTTTAATTATTTAGTTGGTTGTTTATGAGCAGAGGCTAAACACATTTAAAAGTGTTTAAAAAAGGGTTTTGACAAGTTAAGCTGAGCTCCCACTGAGTGGCAATATTCATGTAATGTTTATCTAACCTGACAGGTTTCTTGTTATTAGACCGTCTAAAGTTTCTCCTTCTCTCCTGCCGACAGCGTCGAAATGACTTTTGACCTTTTGTTAAATGTTTGCCCCAAAATATAATTCAACAACCATTGATAAGATGCCACAAAGGTATATTATGTCATACATTTTATTTTTGAATTTACTGGTAACATCTGAAAGCGGGTGTTTCAAACACGAGGCCATGCTGAATTAAACGCATATTAAGAAACCAAATAATTTCTGCCTATTTTATATTCCACATGGTGACAAGAAATATATTCAATGTTGCACGTGGACTGTAAAAGGAATGCCACATGCTTTCCTATATTGAATGCAAATCACAAATCAAGTAACAGTGCCCGTAGAGCTGCAGCCTGCATTAATGCTCTATATTAAGTAGAGTTTTCTCTATACAGTTGCCTTTTAGTGTGGCGAAAACTCAGTCTCATCAATCAACCCCCCCACCACCATCTGCCTGGTTATTATGCTTCTGTCGGCCTATTTCAGAAGTTCTGAGTATTCATGAAGAATTCTCTAGTCTGTGTCGAGTTTGTGTGGTAGATGCCGACTTTTTTTAACTTTGCTGTTGGAACGAGTGTCAGGAAGCTGTTTGAGACCCCGCGGCGTAAATATTTTAACATCAGTAAGTTTCCCTGTAGTTGTGAACACGATCGCACGTGTCTGTTTTTCTTTAGCCGTATATTATCTCAACGTGCACATGTGGAGGGCAGAGAGGGAGACGCCAGTGTTAAGTTATTCACACACACGCGTTTGTCAGACACAGACCCACCATGAATAAGCAACTACCTCCTTGACTTCTACTTTAATCAGTCAAAGGAATAATGTTTCTCTTCTTACTCATCCCCACATGTGGGTTCTTCTCTTGGCCCAAAAAAGAAGAGAAACTCACATTTGATTGAGATTCCTGCTTTTAATTGCTTCTGTCAGCAGCACCTGTTTTGTTTAGAACAGTTTTTTTGTGTAATCAGAGGAAAAAAAGAGGTCTTGGCCCCTTTAATTTCGCTCCTTTTTACCCGAGGATTTATGTCTTAGCGGTCCCTTCTATAGCTGTTTTCCCACAGCCTTTTCAAATCAACAAATACATGTGATTATGAGTGATGCCACCAAAAAGCAAAACTGAAATATTTATTATTTCTGGAGAGTCGGGACATTCGCCCCCCCCAGTGTCAGAGAATGTTTTCCTTGTGTTGTGGCGAGCCTGACGTTTGAAAGGCCATTTTGCCGAGGAGGTCTGTGTTTTCTCACCAGCGGTAGTGGTATATTTAGATGTTGATTATGGATAATCAGCTGTAATGACGGAAGTGCATGGCATGTGTGTTTAGACTCAACGCCATCATCATTGAGCACAGACCAAACAGAGCTGTCTTATTGCCTTCAGATTGAGATGGACAGTTCCTTAAATAGGTTTAAACTTTTATTCATACATACTCCCATCACACAAAGGAGGAGGCAGCCCTACGTGGCTCCCTTTACCCTACCTCCAAACAGTGGCCAAATTTCTGATCGGGATCAGAGGGCGTCCCTCTCTCCCTCGTCCCCCCTATCATCGGCGGGGAGGTCAGGTTAAAGGTGAGGGGGTCACAAATAGCTGCTTGTATCTACTCATCAGGAGTTCTGTGGTCACGGCCCCTATTGTGGCCATAAAAGCTGCTGCACTGCTGACCAGGGCAGCTAAAATCCAATATCCTATCACTGAACTGTCCTCGTTTCCTTTTTGTCACTGGGAGATGTCCCTCAGATCAGGGTCATTGCTTTTTTAATTCAACTAGAAGAGCCATTTCTTAGCCTGTAATGACACCATTAGTCTTGCTATCACCTTTGTCTGCGTCCACCAAATGCCAATGGCCTCTGCGTCGTTCGTCAAACCTAATTTAGAACCGGACCCCCTTTCCGAGCTGCAGGTCTACGATAACCTATTCTTGCTTTAGCTCCGCACCGAATTCCTCGTCTCTGGTTTCAAAGCCCAGAGAATTTTAAAGAAATCACATAAAGAAAATTTAATGTCACCGGTTTCCCGGCTCTCCGCAGAGTGCGTCTCTATTTACGGTCCCACTTCCTGCGGTGTTTATTTGAAATCCAACTCACACAGTCTGGCCTGGTCTGGAATATCCCCACGGCCACAGACTAACACTCATGTTTAATGTCCGTCAACTACAGTCTCGGCTCAAACCAGAGGCCCCCAAGGCTACGCTCACACACTTCCTCTAAAGCGAACCTCGGCTGCAGAAGCCCTCTGCCAGCACTCGACTCCAAACCCTCTGTTTCCACTCGCGAGCCCAGACTTTTATTCCCGCTGTGCCCTCTTTTATTTGGAGCGTACTGTAAACACGGTCATTGCCAATATGCTCCTTCAGGACAGAAAGCAGTCCTGAGCTGAGGTTAAGCCTCAGTTTGTTGTCTCTGCGATGTGCAGTTGGTTACGGTGTGACGGTGTGCAGGCTGTTCGGAGATTAGTTTCTCTTGGCACGCTCGCCGCTAATGGTTTTACATTTGTTGTGTTGAAAGAAGAGAACTGCGTGATTTTTCTCAAAGGTTTGCGTTTTTAATCTATATTAGAGATTCCTGTAAATTGATCTTTTCCTTCCTCGATGGAGCGCTGATATCCTGGTCCCCGGTGGGCTCTCCAGGTTTACTGAAAGGCCAGCCTCTACATAAACACACAGTTTCCGCTATCAGCTCAAGAGACGATGACAGCAGTTTATAAAGTTCACGTTACGTCTCCTCGTGTGCTGTTTGATTTCCCCGACCCTGCGCGCTTTTTGCTGTTTCGGCCTCGGTAGTGAAATCCACGTGATGCGGGACGTCACGGTTTTCCGGAGTCACATTTGTACAACATTTAATCAGAAGTTAAAACGCAGAACGTCTGCGACTTTCTTTGCTCTCTGAGCTTTGTTCATGCATATTTTCTCCTCGTCCCCTGAGAGGAAGAAGGGGGCGAAATGCGGCGACGCTCCGACAGGCCCCTTGACCTTGTTGCTTTATTATTCTTTTGACGGTTGTGTTGAAGGCGTTGAAATATTGAACAGAACATGAGAGATGAGGCCCGCCGAGTTTACCTTCACTTGTTGTCCTTTTCAAAGTCGAGGATTCTGAGTCGCACGCGTCCACGGCCGGATTGTTTAGACTGACACCTGGAACCATAACCTTGGTCAAAGAGGAGGAAATTTGCGTGTTTACGTGTGATAAATGCGCTCCCCACACAGCTCTCTCAGTCCTCTCCACCAGCTTGTCGCGCGTTATGTAGGTTACGACCGTAAGGAGCAGGATGTTTGTACAGGATCAGTAAAAGAACGTTTCCTTCTGAAGTTTCCACATTTCTTCACTGTCCAGAAAAAAATTAGCCTTTCGGTTGTCTTTAGATTGTTGATTTTGAAGGATAGAATTTGGATTTGGAATCATTTTGTAGATTAAATGAATCCCTGACTATATTTCCTCTAAACACACAAGATCCTGTGGATAAATGCTTCGATAAAATCTGAAGGCTCCTTTATGGGTTTGAGATTAAGATGTGATGTTGTGTGTTCCATTTGTTGGCTCACAGCTCCGTGATGTAATCTTAGAGACAGCCACAAAGTGTTGGTATAATGTCCTATATCCACGTGGCTAATTTCTTTGGGTTTATGAATACAAATATTTAATAGGATAAAATGTACCTTCTTTATCTCTGCTATAAAGTGTCGGTCCGATCATTGATATTGTTTCTATTCACTTGCAGGAATGGCAGAACTCCATCCAGAAGAATGCAGGTCTAGCCTTTATCGAGCTGGTCAACGAAGGCAGGTGGGTGACACCACTTTGCTATCAGCTGCTTTCCAGTTTCACCAGTCCTCCATCACTTTGCGGACGCCCTCCTTAAATTGCTCTTGTGATCGGGAGCTCTTTATGATTCTGGGCTAAAAAAGAATCAATGATTTCTGGGGGGAGGTTGAAGTGGAGCTTGGGAGCATGAGGATGGACTATCTGTGAGTTCAAGTCTCCGTTCAATATCTGCCCGTCCCAATGGGATATGGGAAGAGGGGAGAGGTCAGGTAGGAGGTGAGAGGGCTTCTGATCATTGGTTCCTTTGCGACACATTGGAAATGACTCTTGATTTCCCCCATCCTTCTGTCACCGTTTGTCTTTCTGGTTCATCTACCTGTAGGCATCATTGCTGCTTTTTTGCCCATTTCTCCATTATCCCCACAAGCCTTTACTTTCCTCCCTAATAAGATTCTCTCCTTCCCTCATCACTTTCACTTACACGCCACCCATTTCACATTATTGATCTTTAGCATTAACAATTACCAGACCCTAATCCATAGTAACTCCAATAAGGCTGGCGTTGTAGACCTCTGAGCTTCCCGGGGAGAATTGGATTTAAAATCCATTTGGCAAAGATTGTAAAAGGTCAGACTTAAACAGCTATAGCTGGAGATCTGGTCACTAGTGACAGTTCAAACCTGCATGTTTACGTTTAAATGTTAACTCTAATGGCCACTGGCAAACGTGTTGAGCCAGAAATGGAGTTGGCAGCTCAGAAATGGTATTAAAATATTACTTCTTACACAATACAATCTCTTAGGCCAAACAAGGACATCTATTTGGGTCAGTCTGGCGGAAATTTTATTCAGTTTTATTAACACCTACTGGTGGAAAAACTGCAGTTAAAGGCAAAACTTTTTCCTAAGAGCGCTGAGCTCCATAAAGACGTGCAGTAACTTGGTTATTGATAGCAGGGCCTCGATGGGGCCGTAGAGGCTGCAGAGGCCCCAGCACCTCCGCTCCCCTGCTGCCCTGTGCTGAAACAGCGGGCTTAGGTTACAGTCACCCCTCCTCCTCCCCCCCTCCCCCTTCAACAGTCAGTCCCAGCCTGCCCCATCCCTCTTCTCTGGCCCCTGGTCTGTTGTTGTTCCACTTTGCACAGTCCTGACCTTTAGTGCTGCAGAGAGGTTTCTTCAAACTACACAGACACGCGGGCGCACACACACACTATGTTGTTTCATTAACACTGATAAGAAGAGGGAGTTAAACTACATATGTAGCAACACAGGCAGAGATCCTTCCTACTGTCAGATTCATATCATTAACAGATTAATGGTACAAGCATCCCAGTTTGGAAAGCCATCAGCATGCGCACGGTTTTGCTCCTAAATTAGATTTCCTGGCTATTTTATGCAGTGCTTCTTCAGGATTTTATGGATATTACACGGCTGTTCCACCTTCAGGTCACAGGGTTTCACACAGTCGCCCAGCTGTTTTGAATACAACGAAGCTTAAGATTTTATGATATTGCTAAACATCTGCGTGACATTTTTATCTCGAGGTGAAATGATACACACGCAGGCTTAATAAAACATTATTGTCCGCATGCACCTCTGCATTATTCCACCCGTCCTCTGCCCAGGCTGCTGAGTCACACCATGAAGGACCACCTGGTCCGTGTCGCTAATGAAGCCGAGTTCATCCTGAGTCGACAGAGGACCGAAGACATCCATAAACATGCAGAGTTTGAGGTAAGATATGGAACATAACTGCCCAATCGAATGGAAAATAAATGCGGCTGGAGTAAATTTGTTAGATTTTAGCTGATGAAAAAGGATGTTTAGATGGTTTAAAAACTAGTTCAGAAGGTAATATTGAATAATAACTGATACAATTCTACCTTTGCATAATAATATGTCAGGAACAATTATGGAAGAGTGGAATTCCATCTACCGGTAAGTTATTGGTCAGCTTCTCTCCTATGCGATGACCAGGAAGTTGATGACCAGACAGCTCTTTGTAGCTGTTGGTTCATTACAGAGAGATTCTTTTAACAACTGTTTAATAGCTTTATATTTCAGTCAGTGGCAGCATAAAACAGTTGATTCAACTGCTCCCAAAGCTGCGTCAGTCAAGTTTGAGGAGCTGTCAGAACAAACCTGGTGGATAAATGTTGATTTATCAAGCAATCCAGGAAAACATACTGAAGTCGTTGAAGCAGTGTTTTTGCATTTATAACTAAACAAATATTTTTTTAGTGTTCATTTATCCTCTAAAATGGAACCCCCCCCCATCCCTTCTACCAGTTCTCAGCACAGATGTTGCCATTCATATGTTGCTGACTGGTCAACTCAGTCCTGACCCACGGGCATCCTTCGTTGTCCTTTTCCCTGCCCAGCTCAGCTCGAGTCCCGTCTGATCTGTTTTCGAGATCTCATCAAATCATTTCCTGTCCTGCTGAGATGCTGTCATTATCCCCCACCGGGAATGTATTTCGCCAGTGACAGGAATATGGCATTTTCCCCTCTCCTCCCTCTCTCCCAGCCTCATTTCTCAGGAACCTGCCAGCACTAAAAGCTGCAGACAGACCTGAGAGGTGCAGACCTTAAGGCCTGGCTGTGTGTAAACCCCACACCTCCTACTCTCAGCCCCCACTCCGCAGTAAAATGTGATGCTTTTTAGGGTCAAAGAAGGTTCTTTTTTACATTTGTGTAAAGCCAACTCTCAAAGGGGTGTTAAAAGCCCTTCAGGAAGGAGGCAGGACAGTTCCAAATCAAAGTTTGCCTTTGATGTCTAAATTTCTGCCCTCCTTTCTTTACTGGTGAACAACAGAATCTGGTAGGAGCCTGGATGGGACAGTGGCGCAATGGTTAGCAGATAAGCCTCATATAAAAAAGGTTCTAGGTTACGTTTATTGGTTCTATGTTGACTCTTAGTATTCCTTCCATGCTTGGATGGATTTGTATGGGGTGTATGTCCTCTAATGGACAGGTGTCTTTTCCAGGGTCCAGCCAAGCCTATTGCTCGATGCCTTCCGTGTCCCGTCTCTAATGAGGCTGCCTCGTGAATGCCTGATCTAAAAGTGTACATGCCTTTTTAGAAGCAAGGAAATAGTGCGTCCATAGTGAGGGCTGTCCTCATCAGGGGAGCTCATGGGAAATTTCCTCTTCATATGGAGCCTGACCGACAGACAGAATGACTTGGCGGCTGATCTGCACAAGGGAGCCCTCAAATGTTCCTGTTCGACCTCAGTCTCTAGATTTATTCATTCCTGAATTAGTCTTATGTGTGTTTTGGTCCATTTGCTCTCTGCTCTACCATATTTCTGGATCTTCACTATAGATGTTACTAAAATAAATTGCTATAAAACTATTAGAATGAGTAGAGTATTAATGTTTAACAATGAAAATAAGCTTTAAAATAAGCATGGCAGGGTCAGGTTAAAAAACACGACAAATTCAAAAGTATACCTTGTTATTAGGTTCATTCTCTTGCTGTCATTATAAGCTTATCTTTGTGGTCTCTGGACCGACTTTAATCAGACTCACTGCAGCTCGTCCCCAACTATGTCTCACAATTGAATTGCCCACTTAAATGCAGTTGCTCCTCAGTGACCCCTGAGAAGAAGAAAAACCCTTGATAAGTCTCGCTCTGATATTGCCCTATTGATTTTTGCCTCTATACAAGCTCTGCCTGAGCCCGCTGGAATCGTGGGTTTCATTTTGCTCTGCCACAATAAAAATAACAGGCCAATGAAACATCCCCCTGAGGGCGTGGGTGGCGGATTTTGAAATAATTTTCAGCTCTGTTCCAGTTTTTTATGGCATTGTTCTATTGTGTTGGGTTGATGGGACTTTATAGGTTTTTGTTGTGTGGAAACCCATGAAATGATGTGTCTAGAATGACTAATTCCAGCCACGATGGACTCAAAATGAGGTTTGCTTTATTGTGCAGCACCAGTAGCTTAAACCTCCTTCACTGAAATGTTTTACAAAGCTGTAAATTAATTAAAATGTATCCATATAGTTAAAATGATCGGAAATAAAAATAGCAGATACTTGACAACAGCCACAACACAAAAAAGCAAAATTATGACCAACCTGGTCACCTGTGTTTAATGCTTTTAGTATCCTTATTTTTCCTCTAGTGGTTTTAATAATATCAGAAATTACCCAGGTGGCGATGTGTTTTCATACTTTAATAGAAGTCCAGCTCAGACTTTACACAAACAGCAAGTTAACATTTAATCAGGGCACCACTTTAGAAGGCTCCTCCATGGCTCTGTGTGAATTGAAGGAGCTGAAAACCAGTGAGTCGAATCCCGATTGCCCCCGGAATATATTACTTCCAAGCTTGTGCAGTGTAGAAAAAAAAAAACCAAAACAAAAATTTCCAACAATCATTTGATTTCACAGTAATATTTTTCAGGTGCTTACAGACCAGTACTGATGTAATAGATCCTCCACCTTAAGCCGAGGTCCTAAAATCAGTCACAAAAGGAGTTTTGTTTAAACCTATCTTGATTTTTAGGGTCTTTTGTCTATAGTTACATATGTTTGTAACCCCGGAATCCTCTCAAAATGTGATTCTGTTGAGTAATATCAGTTTATGTAACACATCCTGCTTTTTCAGAGATCTTATCTTTGTGAAAGCATGCAGAGGATTTAGAGAGCCATTTGCCTTGGACGTGTAACACATGCTGTCTCTGTTTCTCACTCACACCAACACTTGCTCTCTGTTGGACAGAATTGAGTTATCTTTGCCTCTGAGAGTAAGTTATTACAGTGAGCTCAGGGTGAAACAGATGAAGATAACTGGGGGAAATTCAATTACCTCTTAGGGTACTCTATCTAAAAGGATCCTTAATGTAAAAGGAGATCTGCAGATCGGATACAGCTGCCCTGCCCAGCAAATGATAGACTCTGATATCTTCTAGAGGAGCAAGCGATAGAAGGGAGAAGAGAGAAATCGAACTGGCTCTTTTTATGGGCTTGTTCATTAGCGATGAAATGTGGCGGGCTGAAGGGCGCAAGGGCAGATAAGAAAGTCCAGATAGGGAAGTGTGAGCAAGACCCAGCCACTTTTCTTCTTTCTTTCTCTTCTCTCACTTTTTTTTAATGCCCAGTTGATTCAGCTTCTGCTGTCATGTGGAGTAAATGAATCAAATCCAGTGAAAGGCAGGCCGATGCTAATTAAAGCTTTGCATCTTTGTGCTTCCTTGGCTGAACATGTCAGATCATCCGGTCTGTTTTGCTTCATTTTTGCATGAGATTTTTGTGAAATTTGTAAGAAACAAACAAAAAAATAATTGGCATATATATTGTGTCATTTACAATCAAGATAAGCACTTTACAGACTTCTGCTCCAGCAACGATGCAAAGAAAAGCTCCCTTTAATAGGAAGAAACCTTGAAAAGGACCAGGCTCATCTGGGGGGACTCCGATTGGGGAGCGGAGAAATGGCAGGGGGGGAGGAACAGCAGGAAAAGAACAGACACATACATCATAAATGCAAATATATTTCACATTTGTAATAATAGCGATGTGCTTTATAGTGCAGTTGGAGTGTTTGAATTCCAAGAAGTAACAAATCGTTGGTTGTGAGTAATATTTTTTTCCAAACCTTCATTATGATGGAAGACAGCAAATTTACATCTCCCATCAGTAATGTTATTTTGTTTTTTTTACTGTACGACATGGAAGGTGGCAGGAGTGGGTACACGAGCTTGTTGAAACGGTCCTCTTGGTTCTGCCGGCTTTTCCGTATAATGAAGTCCCCAGGTAGTTCCTGTGCAGCTGCCATTGTTATGTTTGACCACTTCACCTCAAAGGTCAGAGCAAGAATATTCCCTTTTGTTTTTCCCTCGAGGAGCTTTAAAGCTGGAATAAAAAGCCTGCCAAAGAACTGCAGCAGTGGGCTGTGTTATGTTATATTTAAATTCTTTCAATTACGTTTCCCCAACACTTCACAGCACAGTTCTAATCCGGGGTGGACATGTGCTTTTTCTATTCATCTGGTTGAGTTCGTACTTAATTTGACTATTTTTCACCAACACTCGACGGTTTAGCGGGTACGATTTTTCACTCGGCGTGACCTTGAAGCCGAGCTGTAGACACGGCCAAAAAGAATGCGGTAGACGCAGACAAGTGTGGCGAGGGGAGGGCCGTGTTTTCACAGAGGGAAGAGGTTTGTGGGTAGAGATGAAGAGGCTGCCAGCTGAGCACGCTGACCAGTCCGTTATGGACCAGCCACAGACGTGGTGATAAGTGTGGTGCCTGCGTTAACCTTGATGGTCAGTAGCCAGGCTCTGGTGCCAGCAGCAGCAGCAGGATTAATTTGGTTTCCCTCCGTGTCCCAAAAGGAGGAGGAAAAAATCAATACTTGGGAGCACGGCATGACAGAGGGGGATCATTCCAGAATTGAAGTGGCTGTCAGGCATTGTCATTTGGTGACTTTTGTTCGCCATTGTACTTTTAAGCCCTCATTTTTCTCCCCCTCCTCTTCCCTTCACCCATTTCTTCCCCGGCCCATTGTCTGAATTCCCCTGGTGGCGTTTTATGTTCAAATTGGAAAACTCGAGGGCAAGAGATCAAGTGTAAGAGATTCTCTGTGAAGCCATAACGGCGGACTGGTTCAGCATCTACTTTTGTTTAGCAGCCCCCCCCATCCTCCTTTCTCATTTCATCCTCTTGTCTCCCCAGACCACCATTGTGTTCCAGAAGGAATTTACTTGTAGTGAATTTGCATTCTTTGATACCAGACAAGGACAAGCCCGATGTGTCGCCTTCCTTGGGACAGTTTCTCTGCCGGTTTGTAAATGAAACCCTCTGGGAGTGCTTGTCGACGGATGTGAGAAATTGGAGATTCGTGCCGAGCGATAGCCCGGCCGCGGAGAGTGGGAAGCTCTGACGTGCCACCGGTGTCAAGACATTGCAAATGAAGGGCTTTAATAGCATCGATGCTGCTTTTTTGATTCTCTCCCATTCTTCTCCAACAGCACCCCGAGACCCTGTTTTTGTCAGCCTGCGTGCTGAAAGCTCCAGGCCCCACTGCTAGACCTCTCTGTCACTCTAATTGATAAACACGGGGCTGATATCTTCTAATGAGACTCCATTCTCCAGCCTATTACACTGGTTAACCCTCTCAACCCAGTGAGTAAGGAAGAGGGGAGCCGAGGAATCATCTGACAACAACTACAGCATTTAGATAAGGCTGACATAGCCTATCTGACTGTTCCCCCTGCTTATTATCTCTAGATTCAGCAAGGCCATTTTGTAATAAATACCTTAGTTTTAGAAAGAAAACGACATGTTTTCAGCCTCCCGGTTCCTTCCCCAAACTCCGATACACATCCATACTTATTTATTTGAACTGTTGATGAATTGCGGGTGACACGGCTCAGTGTAATTGACTCGATTAATGCCAGCCATTATCATTTCATCTTCGCCAAGCTGTCTCCTCTGGCAGAGCAGACTCTCGAGCCGAGGCCGACCCTGTCAGCCAGACCATATAATGGAAGGTGCAGCCTGTGATTACAGTGTCGCAAGTCATAACAGTCTCACTTGCGCCTCGGTGATGAGATGGTGGAAAGCTAACTTCAGAGAGTTCAGTGTCCCTTTTACCTCAGCTGCACTCGTTTAGCCGTATGAATGGAATTGTTGGTCTTTTTCTGGTGGTTTTGAATCCATCATTCTGGATACAAATGTTATATTGGGAAATTTTAATAATACACAGATAAAGTAGGCTGGAACACATTTTTTTTTTTAGCCATGAATCAAGAAAAGGTTTTACTTTTTAAAAGGCGCATGGATTGGAGTGCATTTATTTGCTTTAATACTGCACAAAAACACAGATTTTATCATACTTCTGCGAGACGTGAATACAAAATGTTGCCGACATTGAAGCATTTTTGCTCTAACTACCAAATTACCATAAACTCCACAGTGATGGACTTATTTCTAGAATTACCAGTGTGTCCTTTATCTCACTGAAAACTATCCCAAGTTGGGTATTTAGTGATGCTACATTGTGGTTCAGCATTTCTGGGGTTCATGGGTGAATTTGGACTTGAGACAGGAGGAAAGCCCGTTTCATGGAGGGCTTCAATGCTGAACGCACAGGTGATGAAGTGTTTGTTTATGGCTATGAGGGTAAACCCAGTGCTGCTAATTAGCCCTGCAGACTTGACGTGTCCCTCACAGGCAGATGGAAATTGACTTTCTCAAACATGCTAATTATAGATGTTAAATGGATGGACAATCATGAAATAATTCATCTGGTGAAAATGGACCTCTTGGTAGTCTGATTGATTTGATGGACCCAGCGTTTAACATCTTGGACAGTCCTCTTGCTCCTGTTCCGTGATCCAGCTCCTCTTTTTCCTCAGATCAAGATTCATGGCCGGCCAACAAACAGCACAGTCTCTGCTGGTGAATTTAATAAATTTATTGAAAAAGAAAAAGATCATTGCTATTCTTGTTTTCATGTTACTAGCCATCACACTGCGAGGTCAAGCCCCACTCTAATGCCACACAAAGAGACATAGATTGATAATTTAGGCCCAGCGGCTCACCAGAAGCCACTGTAATGTGATTTATACGTATGGATTTTCTGTCAGATGTGAAATGTTGCCGTTGAAATTGAAGAGGAGGGCCCATTATGAAGCGTTTACTGGTAACTTTTCAAAAACAGGTTGCATCTGTCCCCCTATTAGAGCGAATTCTGGCCGGTATGACTCCCGTAGCAATGGGTTTGTTTAAGGTTAATCAGATTAGGAGCGTAATATTGAACCCCAACTGCATTTATAATCGAATGAGCCCTTCTTACTGCAGCCATTTGCTAAACTAAAAACAAAGACACACAAAGACGTGCATTCTAAAGCTGTTTATCTACACAGCCACCCCCCCCCCCCACCCCCGATGTTCTCACCTTTAATAAAAATCTAAGCGAAATGGCCGTTTCAAAGAAAACTGCAGGTTTGCAGAAGAAATTGAGTCTGATATCGAGATGGAATCAAAACACTGTTTTGAATTATAGTTGTTTTTTTGCAGGCGGCGCGATACTTTTAGCATCACTGCCGAGTTCAAAGGCCCATTGTGATAACAAATTCCGACAGAGAAAAATGTCCTCGCTGTGCATTATGGGTGCGGTGTGATTTGCCGGAGGGCATTGGCGAATATGTGTCCACTGTTATTAATCAACGTGACACGAGGGCAGAAATGACCCTTTTCATTTGGTTTTACTCACAGAAGAGTTTCCATGTATGAAAACATTGCACATTTTCTTGGTTTGTAGCGGAAAGTACATTTTCTTGGCCCGGTGGCCTCATGTTTTTGTTTCTTTTTCCACGCCAGTCCGCCTGTGCACAGTATACGGCGGACAAACGAGACGAGGAGAGAATGTGCGACCACCTGATCCGGGCAGCCAAGTACCGCGACCATGTGACGGCCATGCAGCTCATCCAGAAGATCGTCAACATCCTGACGGACAAACATGGCGCCTGGGGAAGCTCCCCCACAAGGTAAAAAAGAACCTGCACCTGGCATATTAAAGACAGCTGAAAATATGATGTCATTGTTTCTCTAATGCATTGTTGTCATTTCACACACTGATTTCCATTTAGTTAAGTTGGAAATAATAAACATACTACAAACATGAATAATTATGCTGTTCCATGTTTAAGTGTCGTCAAAGTATTGTAATGAAAAGCACGTTTTCTACTAATGACTCCAGTTGCTGTGATGCTCTGCTCATACTTTCTCGTTCTGACTAATGAATCTGATTGAGTGAGATTTTCAAAAGTGAAACCATCATCTGTGGGTTGAATCGTGCAGCGACTCGGGAGGGCGACCAAAGCCATTTTAACGGCTCTGCTGCCATTAGGAACAGAGGCAACCACATCCTGAGCGTTACACCAAATAGGCAGCAGAATCCGCTGTAGCTATTCCCTAATGATGGCTGTTTGTGCAGGTAGTGTGTAATGGTGAGCTGCAGACGGCCGTCGGCTCACGCTTGTTAGGCTGAACCGACTCCCCCGGGACTCGTCTGGTGAGGGTTAGTTTCTGTTGGTTCAAGAGTCTGTCTCTGCCTTTGTCTTCCTTTTCTATTTTGTCAGGATGCAGCTTTATTTGCTCTCCATATGTAATCAGACTACTCCCAGCTATTGACCAAGGAGATTATGTTCTATGAGCCCTGGCTTGAAAAGTCCCCTATTACTGGCCCTTTATGCCGTTGAGCTATTGATGGTTTTCCTAATGGCTGCCGATGGGAACAGGGAGCGATTGGCATCGGGCCTTGGAGTGCAGCGCTCTTTTAATAAATCACAATCAGTCCGGTGCCATTACATCAATATTTTTTGGTCAATTACTGCGAAGGTCAGGTGGTGCAGCTTTGCACAGGAGCCTGTGGTATGTGGGCACGGCAGAAACATCTGGCGCTGCAACGCAGGGGAGAGAAAACAAAAACAAGATGGACGCAGGGAGAAAAAAAAGCCAAGTGCACCTGAATCCCTGCAGGCATCCACTATAAGAGATGGGGTTTCTCTAATTATTTACAGGCTGTATTGTGCGATGCCTATAAGTACAAACAGGAGGGGGAGTACGGCTACACACGGTGAAACCTGCAACCTTTTGCCATCCGTGGAAATGAAATCCAGGTACACAAAGAAGATACACAGCTATGATTACAGCCTGCTTCGGTGTAAAACCCGAGCCCGCCCGGTCAGGCCATAAGAATGTATTCCCCAAAGTTTCCATTCAATAAAGAGACTGAAAATGAAGATATTATTTTCTCACAAGCTGATGGGGATTGTTGTTTCCTCATGGCGGACATCTAATATCTCCTGACATGGTGTGACCCGCCTGAATGCAATTTGTGTCTTAATATCCAGCTTACAGCACCTCTGGCCTCGGGAGAACGGAGGCGTTAGGTGATTTTCTTTTTTCCATTCTCTTGCCTTGTTCCCCGGCTGCGCTTGTCTCCTTATTTGCTGCATTATTCCCCTCCCTGTGTTCTCACACTGCAATTTTTGTGTCCTTTTCTGCTTCGCTCGTGTGGCCAGATTTCCAGGGAGGATTCCCCCAGCATGCAGGGGCTGCATGCATCACTTTTGTACCCTTGTCTGTCATCTTGTGTCACGCCAGGGGACAGATCTGCAGTCACACATCTGGGTCAGCTACCTGTTCCTCCACCCATTTCTGTCCAGGCGCCTTGAGACTCAGGTGTACCACATGCCAGCCTGCTGTCTCAAGTGTCTGGTAACAATGGCACAAATGAAACTTGTCATTTTTCTCTCCACATCTTTTCATTTTTCCTTCTCCTTTCTCTGAGCTCAGGTCCGCTGAGCATCCAGACTGTTTATTTGGGTCAGGCATCATCTTTCATGTGTACGACACCTAGACAAAGTGAATGGACGTTGAGGCGAGGCGAGGGCAGATGATTGAGAGGGCCAACTCTGTCTCGGAGGACACACACTATTCTTTATTCCCCCCTCTCATATCTTCTATTGCATTCTAATAGGCAGACTAATGTACCATGGAAATTCACTCTGGGTGTAAAAGGAAGGTGGCAGCAGCTGAGAGATGGTGGGAGCGGTGTGAAGGCACGGCGCGCTTTCCTTTTTTCATCCCGAGTTGTTGTTGACAGTCTAGCGGCTCAGCCTGTGCGAGATGAAGTGAAACATTACTCAAGATGTGGCGCTTTAGGTGTCGGCCTTGGCACCGGCCGTTCACCTACTTTGTCTTCCTCTTTGCTTTTTAAAGCTGCGCAAGCATCCTTTTTATTCTCGGTGTACTCCCACAGTCCTTTGCTACAGCTGGTCCCCTTAACCCCCCCCCACACACACACACACACAGACACACACACACCTTGAGCAGAGGCTCGCCTCCCTCTGCTCCTCCTCCCTCATATAAGCAGCTCATTTTCTGCAGCACCACTGCTCTAATGGACGCCCTTAGGCTAGAGGCTTCCCAGCCAAGGGACATCCATCTTTTGCCGTGTCACACTCCCGCCCGGCAAAAAATCTTTGTGATGTGCACTCCAATTTTTCTTCAGTAAATCAAATCATCCTTCCTTCAGAAAGACGAATGCTTTAGGGTTGGAGTGTTATAGAGAAAATCAATGCGGGCAAAATTGAAACAGTATGCCCCGGTATCGATCGGCCTTGTGAGATCGAAAACTAACAGCTTTGTAACTGTTCCGCTGGACAGTTAGCTGACCTGTAATGGACAAACTATTGATATTAGCATTACTATTTTATCTTCTGCTGTGTCATTTCAAGCTAGTAGCCAACTAGAGAAAGAAATTTTCCATCATATGTTGTGAAGAAACGATAGTGAAATGAAGTCTCCACAGTGTATTTTGAGGGTTTCTGCATGTGTTTGAATAAAGTGCATCTCGGTGGCCAGTCACAACTATAGAAATATAGAAAATGAATACATAACCCTCTGAGATGTGAGAGAACATATGGCATTGCTGTGTTCTAATTTAATTACTTTCATTTAATCAATTCACTTTTTTCCTCATGAGTGAGGAAACAATGTGTCTTTTAGTCCCTGGATTCACAAATTGTTTTAAAATGAATAATAAATTAGTGAAATTTTAAAAAAAAAACAAAAAAAAAACATGAAAGGTTAAAAGCCCAGAAATATTAAATTAGCACTGATGATAACCTAAAACGCTGTACGAAAACAATTTGTTTTAACTGTACATTTACATTAAGCTAATGACCACGAATAGAATTTGAGTTATTCATCAGGTAATTTCAGTGATGTATATGCATATATATATATATATATATATATATATATGTGCTAAAAATAATACATAAAACAAGAATGCTCACAAAAGTTAAGGGAACGCGTTCCCTTAATTGTCTTAAGCAGTTTCTCTAATTGCAGCGATACATCTCGGTTTGTTCCTTCGGTAGCTGCACTGTTGTTTTGCTACGTTGAGCTGCGTCTTTTAAATTGCAGCTCTATCGCCCTCTTCAGTAATCATTTAATCATAAACAATAAGTGATCGCATGAGAAACCGCCGCAGCAACATTCATCTCCACTTGTGTGCGTCCATTCCAGGCTTAAATCACAATTATGATATGTAAGGCACGTGTTAGAGCCGAGGCCTGCTCAGCGTCTGAGCGCCTCTGCGTGCATGTTTTATGGATGGAGCATACATTATGGCCGCGGCGGTATGGTGCAGGCAGAGCTGAAAAAGGAAATGGGACTCCAGCACGTCAGCGGAGATCATAACCATAGGAAACAAGAACATAACTGTTTAGAGTACACTGACTCTCGGAAATGCACAACTGGAGAGGGGCAGGAAGACTGAGAGATAGAGATGGATAGAGCAGAGATCAGAGGGAGATTTGTTGCCAAAGCGTCAAAAGTCCAGGTGGGGACAAAGGCAAGACGGGGACATTTTTCCACGTCCTTTCTCTTTGAAAGCCTCTGTACCGAGCTGAAGACTAAGTGCACAGACGTGCATGTAAATGGCTGTTTTCTGGATGAAAACCTCTACATCTGCTTCCTTATCAGAGCGTCAGATCTCCTTCTGGAGCATCTAAGGACAGGATAAACACTGGAACTGGTTCTCCCGTCTCTCTTGATTTCTATTTATACAGCTGAGTTTCAAAGCGGATTCTTATCTAAATTTATCTTTATAATAATTGTATTTCTGCAACGGATATTTTGAGTGCATCTGCAGTATTTACTCTCTTATAAAATGATCCTTCCTTTACACCGAACCCTCACGTGGTGCAGCAATCACCGAGTCAGTTTTTAACTTATAATGGCTTTTGGTTTGCTTATAAATGCTGGCTGTGTAAACACAATCATGACCCGATGTACCGCGCAGTGGCAGCTGGGGCGGCCCGCAGCTCCCGACTCATCTGAGGAAAAGACAGCTGTTTCCTTTAGTCCTCCTCCGGACTTTTTCAAAACCAATTAGCCGGGGCTCGAGTCACCGTCATGGATAAACATATAGCGTAAACATTATGAGCTCAGCAACGCAAACCCCTCGGTAAATGCTCATCTCTATAAACTCGGCCCTTAGCATCACACACACGACTCAAAACCCAAAAGTCCTTAAACGGGCTTTACGTGAAACCTTCCACCTCGTTAATCATGTGCGGTGACACGTGTCTGGGGCAGAAAAGTTGCGACAGGGGCGAAAAGGATGTTCTGTAACTCTCCACGTGCCACGATGGCCCTACCGTGCAGTCGGGCTCATGGATATGAATTAGAATATAGCCTTAATGATAACATTTACCTCCACTGTATATACAGTACAGTGGCTGGGGCTGTAAGGAATAATAACAAAGTGTCATGGTGCAACATATTAACAGCTGATGATGTCCATATGTTAGCGTGGTTAAGTGTTGCACTGGAGTCTGAGACTGAACAATTTGACTCAAATTGTCTTTTAAAGAAAAGGAGAAATGAAAAATCAGACTTTATTGCCTTTTGCTGCACACATGTGCCCGCTTTCTGATCCTCCTGTTCATCCACACTCTGGGCGTAGCTCTGCCCCCTCCCACCGCCTCCCACATGTGTTGGAATCCTTGTTACAAGGCAGGAGGAGAACCCCTCCATCCCAGAAACACACCAGTGACTCCGTAGCAACCCAGATTTATGAGTTTTATATACCCTTAAGAAGGTATATGGCCATGGTGGAGCAAGGTCATGATAAAAGGTGCTGATCGATATCTGAATGAAAAACCATTTGGGAAGTTTTTAAGCCCCCCCCCCCTGCCTGGATGCAATATCTGCACGGTATCGATTGTCTGGGGCAGTAGTTAGTCAAAGGCTATCTCCTTTGACTAACCCCTCTGCAGCGTGTCAGCCCCCCTCTTTCCAGTGATAGATTGGTACGCTTCCAGCCACTGTAATTACACCACGGGACCAGCAGGTCATTTATTTTATAACTTTCACCATTTGCCAAAAAAATAAAAAAATAAATCGCCTTTATCTTTTGAGGCCAGCACTTTCATGGCTGTCCAGCGCACAACCCCCCCCCCCCCCCCCCCCCCCCCATAAAATCGCTCCGTGCCAAAACTGTGGGTCACTTTTATCCTGTTTAATCCTTCTGCTGTTGGTTTAAACCTACTTTACATTCAAATCACACCATTAGAAAATAGTTTTTTTAGTGGATATGCTAAAGTCACACGTTCTACTGACAGATAATCAAACTGTATGTACACAATGTAATAAGCACCATCAAGTATATCAAGTTAAATATAAGGGACAAAGAATGAAGATCACAACATGGCAGTTATATTTGGTTTGAATTATGGTTACATGGTGCTTAACCTTTGCATTGTTGTGGTGCACAAGCGTGCACAAGCGCTGTATGATGGAGAGGAAGGAGGCAGAAGTTGGTAAATACCAGCCTGCCCTGCGTTGTCCTCCTGAGACAGAAGCCAAAAATGCAAGTGTTAAAAGTAATGTAAACGGCCACGGGCGGCTGAAACTCCTAATATTCAGAATTTTAGTTCTCTGCAGCGGGTTTTGAGACAAAAGTGTGTGTTTGTGTGTGTGTGTGTGGGGGGGGGGTCTCTCAGTCTGAGCTGACCTTGAGCTTCCTGTGTGTCATGCTTTTCTTGTATGTTGGAAACACGGCTACGAGCTCAGATTTGTCATGTTATTCAAGAGCAGCACTGAAAGCTAGAGGTCAGAAGATTATTACAATGGCCCAGTAATGGCTGAATTATGCAACTCCAGTCCAGAGGATGCCCTCATTACCTCGCAGGAGTGGTGATGAATGGCCTTAAATGCATGTTGTCAAAATCACAGGAAAAATGTGACCCTTCATCAGAAATACAGATGGTACCACTTCAACTACGTAGCACTAGCCGGTATGTGCTATTTATTACCAGGCTGATGATCATTTTAATGCCACATCTATCTCGTTGGTGTTACATTAAACAGTAAAAATCTTTCTCCGAGGTTTTCCTTCTCTAGCCGGGAGTTACAAACACTTTTCTGTTACCTCCCACAAAATCTCTGCATAATTAGTTTGTAATTGCAGGGCCTTTTGTTGGTGAATTTACACTGAGTGTAATTGCAGCTAATTGGGAGCTGCGCGCTAAGCTGGTGGCAATTAGAGCTTGATTTGCATTATTTCATTTGGCTGCACTGCATTGTGGGGAGTCTAAAGCCTTTCGCCTCCCACCCTCGGGAAATCTTTGATCCTCGCAAGCAGACGACGTTGCGGAGATTCCGTTTCGCTCCCTCCGTTTCGCTCCCTCTGTTTTCCGAGCCCTTTTTGAAGGCTTTGGGATAAATTGGAGTTAATTGGGAGGAGTGGAAGGTGCTCGTGCGCTGTTGTGCTTCAGTGAAAGGGGAGTTTACCGTAATGCACGTGGATTTTGTTTCAGCGAGCAAATTTTTTTGGCTCGTGTTAATGCCAAGATTTACCTTTTTTTTCCCCCCCCTCTCTCGCTACAATCAAGGCTTTTATTAGACAGATTTCCAACATTCTTCTGCACAGATATGATTCAGTGCTGTGTCATGCACTATGTAGCATTTATATAAATATTTAAAATGGAGAAATTAAAAGACCTGTGGGTGTGATTAATAAGAATGGTGTGGAAAATGACATGTGGAGTGTGATTTAAGAGGCTGGGATGGAAATGTTTCTGGTACTGTGACCCTAAAGTTACCTCTGGTAAATCTTGTAAACAACATTAGCTGAGGTGAATTAACATATGCAGACGGAGGTGGCGTCTCCTGTAAACCTCATTGGAATGGGAAGGATGAGCATTAATGCACATGTAGAAAATCACTCTGGCGAGACTTAATCATGCCGAACAATTTCAGCGGGAAGGTGTTTGGTCCTGTTTCATTTTAATTTGAGTCTGGAGATGGCGCCGCCGCCGCCGCCGCCACCGTTTGACAAAGAGTCGGCGCTCTACCAGTCCTCAAAATGACAAGTCCTCAATCTGCGCCTGCCCTCCCAGTTCTTCTAAACACATGGTTTATGCAAATCAAAGCAAAATGATCTCGGGCAGGAGCGGCAATGTTGACTGCTGCCAATAGGAACCGGAATTAATGTCAAATAAGCTAGGAGGGAAATCTACTCTGCATACGCTGCTCTCATTGACTGTAGCCAAATTAATTTGGTGGAAAGGTTATGAATGTGTGTTTGCACCAAAGTGCAGTCACTTTTAGTGATTTATGGCAGCACGTTCGCTCTGCCTGTGCAGCTTGATACGGCTCTATTTATTATTTACAAACTGTATCAAACTCGCATGAAAATGGCCATATTTCTCATTCACCAGGGCTCAGTTCTGTCTTCACAAAAGCCACGAAATGATAACTCATTCAATCAAAACGGCCCTTTTTGATTGAATATGGTAAACAACGCGACCCATCCCAGGACGATCCTCTATGAATCTTAATGGCGTGCAATCATTTGTCCTTGTCAGCAAATGAACGACTGTCCCGTAGAAATGGAGAGAATCTATTTACGTGTTTGAAATGACCATTGATAATGATCAGCAGTGGAGACCCTCATCAAGAACTTAGCAACCCATAACCCTAAATGATAAATGATGATTAATAGCGAAAGTGGTTAGTGATTGTTAATTTTAGGGATTTTCAATGCTAGATTGGTTTTGTATTCAGGAGATTATTTCTTTATGTCTCTCTGGGGAACTGGGCTGATGCAGCAGGAGACTAAAGTGGTCGGTATGGAAAAAATGTATAAATAGAACATTATGTCCTGTCCTTCTGAGATGTTCCTGTCATTTTGATCACTGTATTTCTGGTTTCTCAATGATGAACTCAACAAAATAGGAATCCCCATCTGCTGGTTCTGCTGCTTTCGTTAGCCTTTAGCCAGAAAAGAACAGCTTGTTTTTAACTTTCGCTAACGTTTCAAAGGACTGATCCTTCCTGCGTCCCACCGCCTCTACCCTGCTTCAACGTCAACTCCAAGCTTAACGAGACGGCTTTCCAGGCACCTTTTGTGACCGAACTAATTGCTAATTACACAAGCGCTTTGCAGGCGCCGCGGTGCAACGCAGCTCCTTTTGTTACTTAATTGTTATTTTGAAGAATGGCTCTTCAGTAAATTGTTCCAAGGAAACCCTCGGAGGATGAATGAGTTCTGAATAATTTATCATCTTTATGGAAACACGCTCTCTGTGTGGTATTGGGGGGGGGAAGCGTTGCGGCGTACATCTCATTCTTGTTTCGGAGTCTCCGTATTTGGGGATTGATGATGGGGAATCTTTCATTGTGCATTCTCCTCTTCCAGAATCCCATCATTACGATGGGCAGAGGTGCCCCCTTCACCACAAAAAATGCCTTAACTAATTACTCCAGCCAGTGGCTCCCCCCTGATGGATTAATGTGTATTGTGTAAGTGGGACAACCCCCCCCCCCCCCCCCCAACCTTCCCTCCCTGTGCTGTGAGATGAGAGACGAGTACATCCAGATTTGGAGCCGTGTTGCATTCACATCCTCCATAATTATTTTGCGCAGATGAATACGGCCGCGGGCAGGATGATGTAGTGGCCAGAGACTATCACACACAAACACGGTGCACGCTCTTTGTCACTGCTGAGAAATCTGGGCCCGCCTGCCTCTTTCCAACCTCTGCACACGTTAAATATCTCAAAAGGCATTCTCACAAATGGAATCTCCTCTTGTCGCTGATATAAATACAATCTGATTGTTGGTATTTTGGATCGTCCCTTCTTCCTACAGCCAGGATAGATTTGAAAACACCACCTTGGTCTTTATTTTATTGTGTGATGTCTGAAGGTTAGCGCGACCCCGGTGACCAGAGCAGTGATCACCAGGCGATCCAGTAAAGTGTCGGTGTAGCTAATGCCAGAAACCGCCGAGGAGAAGAAGATATTCCTCATGAGCAGAGATCCAGCTGTTATTTGGCTCCAAGTTCCTTTGCTTTTTAATCGGTTGTAGTGAAAGGCAGGCAGAGGCACTCGCAGCACACATATGTTACAGTGGGACAGTGACACCGCTCATTAAAAGGGAACACTTTCTCCCCTCAAGCCTTACATGATTTACTGACTCGGCCGGATTTAGGAAGTTGTAAATGGGAAAGAGAAATGGGTCCTGTAGACATTGATTAATATTGATAATGCTTTCCCGACATGTAATGGCCCCCTCCCTCTCCTGCCCACCCTGAGACCTGACTGAGATATCCTGCTGACTTTGAAATGAGGTGAACTGAAGCACGTGGCACACAAGTGCATGGAAACTGATCAAGCTGTCATTTGCCTCCATTGTGATGTACTTGCTGACAGAAATGAAAAAAGGGGGTGGGGGGTGGGGAGCGTGGACTCCTTGTTCTGTCATATAGAACAACCGTCACTGTCAAAGAGGGGGTGCAGGCTTGGACGCCGAACGTCCCAGTTTGTATCTACGGAATTTTTAAAAAGAGTCATTATGTGGGTTAAAAGGAAACGCAAACACAAAGCTGGCTTTATGTGCGCTTGCTCGGGCCGAGTGCTAATGCTGGGCTCCTATACCATGCTGGCTGGTAATTGCTAACACATGTGCTAACTCTATCTCCCAGCAGCCGGCCGAGGGAGTTCTGGCGCCTGGACTACTGGGAAGACGATTTAAGGCGTCGACGTCGCTTCATCAGGAACCCCTTTGGATCCACTCACTCAGAGGCCACGCTCAAAGCCGCAGCAGACCACGGTCAGTCCAAACCCCCGTCAGTTGTTTTTAGTCGCCAAGACCAGGTACAAGGTCGTAAAAATCAGCAATCCCGTTGCAATAAAAGGTTTACTACACAGTAAAACAGCACCTTCATTTGAATTTCACACCAGGAATATTAAAAACGACCACCCATTCTGCACAAATGCACTAATTAGCAAGGGTCACATGCTTTACTCACAGCTCAGGCTGAACCTTAAATGTGAACCCTTGTCCATTTTTTCCCTTTTGCTGCACAACAGTAGCTGAAATCAGCGGTGAGTACCGTGATCTTTCTTTCCTCTACGCATGCGTCAAATTATATGCAGGTCATTTAAAAATTCTGCCTTTTAAAAATGAGACTTTGTGGAAGATTTGCAGTCAAAATTTGGAAAATACTGTAACGTGTTGGCAAATAAAACCCTTTATTTTATGAGATTCTGATCTCAAGGGAATTAACAAATAAAATGCTATTTTTATCAATACTACATATTGATAACCAACATGTGGTAACTGTGCTGCAGTTTTGGTTAAGATACAAATACACGTCCATTTGTACAAGGCTGCTGCTAAAGCTAACAAGACAGATTTACATGTTACGTGAATAGGTCAGATCAATATCTCATCGTTTCAGCCCACTTTCTGTTAAATACAGGTTGTGATTAAGAAAAACTGTCTCCAGAAGTCACAGCTGCAGTGTGTAAATGATGGGTGTTTACACGGACGCCAGCAGTCATAATCCTCTCCGAAAGTGCACGCAGCCCCTCGTTTCTGCAAAGATTCAGCCTGTAAGAGGCTTTGCAATAATGGCTGATCAGTAAATGAACATGTCTGGAGCAAAAATGTCCCCGAGGTACCGGGAATTCCATCTAGATTTGATGTGAGTGGCGCATACTAGCAGGTTATGACAGAGTTTGATCTAAAAGCTGTGAGCGTTCAGGGTGCCAGGATTGTGGGAGATTTGCGTACAGAGACTGCAGCGCGTCGGCATCTGGAGCCCAAGAGGAGCCCCGGGTCCAGTCGGCCTCTGTTCTCCAGCAACAAGCCTCCGAACTCCCTTTAGTATTTGAATACCTCTATATTTGCCCGGCGGCTCCTTCTGCAAACCGACACTGGCTTCTGAGTTTTTGTATTTGAATTTTTTTTCGGAAAACGTGACGGCTGCATATATTAATTTCTGAGGTGGGGGGGCAAATTCCTCCAAACAACATTTGGTTTTAGAGTCAAGTCTGTGTAGAAATATCCAACATCCATGTGTGGCAGTGGTATGCCTCCTCAGGAGAGTCCGCAGCTTGGCTGAATAATGAAATATATCATTAAAATAACTCTCTGACATTGAAGCCTGACGGCATCCATTTTCTGATGTAACCTTTCGTCTTGTTTTAGTCGACCCGACATTTGTTACGGAAGTGCAGCTCAAGACGAGAAACGCGGGGTTGAGTTTTCAGCGGGAGCGCAAAGGTCATATCTGGCTGTAATTATATTCATCAGATGCGGGGGGAGAAAATGCAGCTTCGCTCCCTAAGAAAATATTTAGCATGAGATCAAGTCTGAATTAACCGAAATTGTCTCAGCTCCTCGTGTCAGCGCTCTCAAAATATTATGAATGGTTAGGAAATTAGAGGCACTGGGAAATAATTAGACTTGGCTGCTAACCGACCCATAGTGAAATAATTCAATCATTTTTAAAAAATGGAAATATATCAGTTTTACAAATACGGGCGTGCATGTGTGTGGCTGCCAGTGGCCTTCAGTCAGCTGTTTATGGCTGGAGAGAACAATCTTTTCTGGGGATTGATTTGGTCTGGTCCCGGGCCTGTGTACCAGAGGTGGCAGAGTAAATACCTAAAGACTAATGTCTCCGTTCTGGTAATCAATACCCGTCTCTCCACCCCACTCCTGGCTACATTCCCGTTAAAAACAAATTTGTTAATTTTGACAATTTAATTGCAGCCACCATGCAGGCCTGCAGTTGTATAAGCAGGTAGTTGAACTTCTCACTTCGGGAAATGGCTTCTCGGAAAAAGCATAACCTGTTGGGATTTATGCACGCCGCGGCTGCCCGTGTGATGAGCGATGGGGCTGCGTCGCACTGTTTTTCATGCCCGTGCGCGCGTGTGGCACTCGTGTTTGTCACTGAGCTCTCTTTGAATTATACTTTAATGAAAACGACACTCTGGTATTAACAAGCTACTATTTACGATTTTAATTTATTATTAGTGTCATTTAAGAACGGAGTAAATCCACCTTTGGAAACAGATTGACTTATTTGAGTTTGCTTTCATGTGTGCTTCCAATATAAATAAACAGTTTGAAAATGTATTTCCTGGCATGTCGAGTGAGAAAACGCTAACTGCTTTTTGCTGAGTTACACTTATCTCATGACTCGATCTTTTCTGGAGGAGCACGGTTGGAGATCAGAGTGCTCACGCATCACTCCGGGTAGATCGGGGTGAAAATTGTCGAGTGTGTTTACAGCTAAGTGAAAAAAGTTCCAAACGTCCGTGTTTTGTAAGCTCCTGATGGGTCCCTCCGTCCACTTGCTTTGGTGCGAATACATGGGCATGTGGTACGTATTAGAGGAGCTGGTAGTAATTTCAGTGCTGCTAACTAAAGAATCCTCCAGGGAGGCTTAATTACAGGAAGGCATTCTAAATATCAGTGAGCTGCATTTTTTTCCATGACAAGAGATTTTTTTTTTTATCCTGGTTTCAAAGTGTGTATCCAGATGACGTGGTGGCACAGTTTTAGGAAGTGCAATTGATCTTGTCTCAGGTGACGATGAAAGAGGGGGAAAAAACCCCTTTGGTTGTGTTTTTGGCATCCCACTGGATGAAAACTGCTGTTTGTTGCTAAAGAAGCAAATAAAAAGCTCTGTGTGTTAATAGAAACAGGAAAGATTCATCAGCCGGGCTTTGTTCTGCAGATCCTTGCAGTGCACCAGCAGGAACCTCAGGGCTCCGTAAACGTTTGCAGGTTCCCGTTCCTCTCAATAGATCCATTTGGAATTTCATGCCATGTTCACTCGTAATCAGAAAAAGGCTGTGAATCTTATTTTGATACGCGTTTCAGTCATATCTGTGCCTTGAGGGTTAACACGTGAACTCGAGCACGCTCATCTGCTGCTTGCATGTAAGACTGCGAGTGTGTTAACGCGGCATAAATCAGCACCGCCCCTCCGTGAATAAAGGGTTTTTCTTTGGGCAAAACAAACTCTGTAAAGTATTGCTTAAAAACTCATAACTTACTTAAGCCCCAGTCAAGGTGGAATTTATGAAACGTGGTAATGAATGCACTTCTGACAGCAAAAGTGGAAAATATAGCCAGGTGATTTTGTATGTAGTTCTTAGGAAAGTCACTAATATGAATGGACAGCTTTAGGTAATAGCTCTTCTTTCTTTTTTGTGTATTAGAACTTCTAATTATCTGACTGTATTGGGCGTTTTCTTAGAAAATGTAATATATGAGAACGGTTAACTTGGGTTTGGTTGTGTTGACCTAAATGTTTAAATATATATTTCAGTTTGTCTTCATGGTGTGTGATTTTAGTACTGACGCATTAAAGGTAAAATGAAAAGCCCCTTCTTCTTCCTCCAGTGTCTGAGGAGGACATCCTCAGAGGAAAGCAGCCGATCAGGGGTCAGGCTCTGGCAAATCAGAACTCCGAGAGTGAGACGTTACTGGACGGAGACGATGACACTCTGTCCTCCTTGGACGAGAAGGACCTGGACAACGTAACAGGTAAAGAAACGGTTCACCGCCTTCAGCGCCCCTTCTCCAGGTCTCCTTGTGCGGCAGCCCAGACAAAATAAAAGGAATGGAAGCCTCAGAGTCCCACAGGTGCAGATCAACTCTGTTTTTCTGTCTTTGGCTCCGTATCTCCATGACAGAAGCGCGCTGACGTTTTATTTTTATTGCAGCTTTTAATGGTTGAAACATAAGGCAGGCATCACCCGGCATTATTTACTTCCCTTTGAAACTGTTGCTTCATGAAAACACTTAAGTTTTGTTTTTTTTACTGCCACTGGAAGCCTTGCTTCACACTCACAAGCCTGCACCAAACACTTAACAAATAAAAATCCAGCAACCAAGTTTCTTCCACCACCCTGAAATAAAAGCGGTTTTAACCCAAAATAAAACTTTGTTTCAGCTTTCCATTGATTTCCCTCCTCTCTGCATTTTCACCCTTTTTGTCACGTGGGATGCAGCTGTCAATAATCCTAATCAAATTTAATATAGTCCGTTAATCGGATTGCCTGCGTAATCCGCAGTTTTATATGCAGAGACGGCCCTCACAAGGGGGCTCAGAGTGCTATTAAAATGACGCAAACGGGTGACAATAGGATTACAGCCTTGAATCCTGCCTAATAAAGTGATACATACATCGCTGGAACCTGCGCGCAGCCTGTCAGCAGCCGTTCAGATCCCTGTAAGCGGCTGTCTGCTACAGGCGTAATTGAATGTCTTTAACCGAATGGCAGCAAAAAATGTTATTTCGGTTCACGGATAACACGTCAGTACCTGCGGGAATTCAATAAAGGATCGAGGCGTGAATATCTGTTTGTTGCATCCGTTTGCATGCGCGCCAGGCGCACAGGGAAATCACGGCGGCGCGCTCAGCCTCCCCTCTCCGCGGCTCACATCTGCAAACACAAAGCGTCTTACGCGCAGAGGTGAGCGGGGCTTCCACCCACAGCTCCCCCGAGCCGGCCTTTCATTGTCATACTGGCATAAATTAAGATTGATGAGAGATTAAACACCGGCTCGAGCAGCCGGCCGAGATCAATGCGCTCTGATTGACGGTCGATTTTTGACAATAATGACAAACAATATGATGTCATTAACTTTTTCATTGACTTCATGCTGGTTGGATATATCTTTAAATGTCGCCATGTCACAGTAAAGGATATTATATCTTACCGACACCACTGAAAAGAGTTTGAACTCTCAGTTTTGCGTTATTGTGCGCCGGGATTCACCAACAGCCGCGTCACTGATCGAAGGGGCCACGTCAATAAACACCATTGAGGGTTTTTTTAAATTAAAAAAGAGGGTATCGTCCCTGCGGCAGTTTCCATTGTGAGCGCCGTGTGTGTGTCCCTGCAGGCCCAGTCAACCTGAGCACCAACGCGCAGCTGGTGGCTCCGGCCGCGGTGCTGAAGGGAACCCTGTCCGTTACCGCCTCCGAGCTCTATTTCGAGGTGGATGAAGACGATCCGGGCTTCAAGGCCATCGATCCAAAGGTAAGAGACTCTGGTTCCATTGATCCAGCCTCTGTCACCGATGAACCACGCATGCGGGGTTAGCGTTTCAAAAAAGCTGGCGTTAGTGGGATTTTGTTTTTTATTAAATATTACTATTTTAGATGTTTTATTTTATAAACGTTTTCTCAAGGGTCAGAAGAAATATTCACGTATTTGCATTCTAATTTAGATGCAGGTAGTAACAGTAATTGGGTAAAAAAAAAAAAACCCTGACAGCTATTTATTAATATACTTAAACATTTTGGCTTTTTATAGTTTTAATTGAATTGTTTCAACTACCAGGTAAGTAAATTAGCTTTAACAACAGACATTGTTTAAATGTTCTGTAGCGTTTTAGATAAATAAATGAATTGTAATAAGTAACTCAGCTGTTTGGGGGTCAAATACGACGACACATGGGTCAGACCTCCTCTGCGGTACTATTAAAAATGAATAAACAAATAAAAAAATCTGATATAAAGTTATAAATGAATTGTGCTAATTTTGTAGTAAAATTATCATCACAGAAGCTGCTGAGCCACAGGTTGTTTATGAGGTCAGGGTCATTAGTCATTTCCAAAAATTTATTTAAGCGTGTGTGTGTGTGTTTTTTTTTTTTTTACTATGTTCAATAGCAAAAGTGTTTTGAAATTAATAATAAAACAATAAAAAGCTTTTCACCTTCTCTCTGACACACACAAACACACACACACACACACACACACAGTCAGAGTTGAGGTCTGCTGTTAGAACAGAACAGAGCTGATCTTAAACTTCTGCTGATTTACACTCATTTGAGAAACCTTCAAGTCTCTGACGCGTTTTTAATAGTAAATTAAGGCCTAAAAAGCTGCACTTTTCCTCGTTCTATTTTAAAGAAACGATTTTTTTTATTTTCTTCTTATTTTACACTCGACCACATTAGAGCAAATAATAAACGCAACATCTTTTTTTCTTATTAGCTGTCCAAACACGCCACGTCTGGAGGTCAAGTTATTGAATTTGGAACATTTTATTAACATTTCTTTTTAAGTCACATAATGAAAAACAACAGAACTTGGCACGCTACATTTTTCTTTCACTTAACGATTTTGTGCACGTATTTAAATAAAAAGTTCTTCACTTTGTGAAAACATTTAAAGAAGACAAAAGTGATGACATTTATTTGAAAATGTACCTTCAGTTTGTCTCTGGCAGTGGCCCATTTGCTCCGTTTTAAAAAGCCTCCCGTTTGCGCGATGCATTTCTGTATTTTTTTTATGTTTTTCACATTGCTTGGAGAATCAGCTGAAACGTTTCTGTCCTTCCTTTATCCCAAAATGCACCTCGGCTCTGCGTCGACAATCACGTCTTATTTTCTTTTTTTTTCTTTTTATAATTTGTCCAAACTTTTGGCGTTGGTGAGGATTTCCCTCGCTAGTCTCCACGTCTGCTTAGCAGCAGCCTCCAGGGCTGAGTGAGGCTTTCCCTGAAACAAGTCCAAGTTTGGCAAGAAGTAGTGGGGGCATCTGCGGCACTGCAGGCAGGATATGAGCTGCAGCAGGATGCCGTTCAGCCGGTCTCCGAGGCACGACTCGTCCCAGTCGGTCTCCCTCGGGTGCTTCTCGCACTCGTACAGCAGCAGGGTCTTCATGTGGTAGTTGTGGAGCGGCTGGCCCGGTAGCTCCAGGTGTCGGTCCCGCAGCGTCTTGAGGACGGACAGACACTTCTTCCTGCAGCCGCCCATCAGCAGCCTGTTCTCGGCCTCGCTGAACTGTAGAACCCAGGCGTCGCTCTCTGCCGAGCTCTGTTTCCCCGTTAACGAGTAGCACTCCTTAGAGAGGAGGTTAAAGCCCTCGGCTTTCACTTCTGCTACCCGGTTCGGACCGGGCCACGGGATGTGGGGCATGGGCCACTGAGCTGCACTACGAGGCCAAATCCCAGTGCATTTGAACGCCGGGGTGATCTGCACCACGTACCTCTCCCTGATCCGCAGTTTGACCTCGCTGGTGTCCGCCACCATCTTTACCACGTCGCGGTAGCTGCATTTATCCACGGCCTGCGCCACCAGAGTCTGAAATCTGGAGCGGATCTTTCTGGCTGACAGGTAACCCGAGGCGGTGATGAACTCGACCCACAGCGACATGCTCCTTTTGCGGCCGTCACTCAGCTTCAGCACCGCGCAGCCGGGCAGGGAGCCGTCATCCACGAAGTTGAACACCCCCATTTGGTTCAGATACAAGACGACCTCGAATTCATGAGGGGAGATGACCTCCAACCCCTCGTAGCGCGCATCTATCTCACTGAGGGAGCTGATAAAGCGAGGCTCTTGCACTTCAACCTCCTTCAGGACATCCGACACCACTTTGCAAACCTCCCTTATGGTCTTCGCAATGGCCGCCTTGCGAGCTTGGCATCTCTCGTTGTAATATTTGTTGAGCTGGTAGACCAGCTTCGCCTGCGTCGCAATCATGTTCGGGCAGAGGTCCGGGCTGTACACCGGAGAGTCGCAGTAAGTTGACGGATCCAATGCTTACCGGTAAAGCCAGAGGCAAGCGCTTCCCCGTGCAGGAAATCAAAGTTGCGTGTAATCAAAGTTTAGATTTTTTCCCCCCCTTGCTTCTGAAGCGGATGGACGTCAGTGTGATGAGGAGGAAGCGGATAGGGATGCAACGTAATAGTTTTCTAAATATCGCTCCAAATTACGAGCACTTCCCGCTGCTAAGTAGATTCATATTCGGGTCGTGTGTCACCGTCCGACTCCTGCAGCACACACGCCTAAGGGCTGAAAGAGCGTCTGGGAGCACTCATCTCCTCCTCCCGCTGTTATTCTCTCCTCCGCGCACCCGCTCACTTTTCGTCCACACTCAGCTGTGAGCTGGACTTGTGTACTTTATGAATGGTTCCTTTAGGAAGAGTGAAAGGGGGTCGGGCTTCTCCTGCTGCAATCATGTGCGGAGCTGTCAGCGCGGGCAGCCAATCAGAGCAGCGGAGCGTCGGTCCGCCTCGGCGGCATCTGGACGCGCGGAGCGGTGCGTCGCTCCGCCGCTCTGCGCCCCGCGGCACAAACGCTGCGCGCAGCTCCGTCTGTACGGGCGCATTCTAATCTTTATTCTCTCAGCCGGCCAGAAAGCATTATTATTTACTGGAAAGCGTCGCCCTTTGCTCAGAAAATCACGGTTTTTTTTCTTTTAACCGGTGGGATTATGGGCGCATTTATACTCTGAATCTTCTGTTCGTTCACATTTGAATTTAAATTTGCGCATTTATTTACCCAAATTTAGGCGGATGACTCGGTAAACTGAAGCGCAAATGTCCATGGCTAAGTCTTAATTTTAAGCCAAGGCTTGCCTTGATCCCTTGGGTGACGTCTGTTTGACGACAAAGGTGTGATTGTTTTCTTTTCCGTCCGATTTTGACCTCATACGGGAGCCACGGTCGGTCTGTCGGTCATTGTATTTAATTTAATCAAAATAGAAGTATAAAGCCTTCACCCCATAAATTTTAAACTTTATTATGGTGGCATAAATCTTTTCACAATTGCGTTTTTGCCGCGTTCTTGTGTAAACGCATCTTTTTAGGGACTGATTTTGGGGCGCAGACACGACAGTTTAGGCTTAAGATTGGGTATGAACTGAATTTCACTGAAGATGAAATGAATGAATCCGATCAAGGTTTTTAATAAATTATCGATTGCAAAAATATTGGATATTCTGTAACACGCACACCCGTTCATTTACCCAGGGGTCTGCCGTTAACCTGCGTGTTTAATAATTCAGTAGCTCTTCTAGGATGTATTTGAAGTTGCCTTCGTGAAGATGTGCACTTCTGAATGCAAAGTACTGTTTTGTGGTGTGTGTGTGTGTGTGTGTGTGTGTGTGTGTGTGTGTGTGTGTGTGTGTGTGTGTTAAAGTTAAAATAAAATAAACCATCTTTTGGGCTCTGTGCTGTCCTGCACGTTACTGAGGTCATTGTTATCAGTGCATGCAGTTGAATAAAGTTACTCTTAATACGTCATTTGGTTATGCTAAATCCTTTTTATGCATTAATATTTTTTACGATGGCCATTCTGATCCAAGTATTCTCAATTTTTCATTTTCTACCTATGTTTGCCTCACTGTATCATATCTTCAGATGTTAATTTAAAAAATAGGGCTGCAGTTAAAGTACCTATTTGATTTCCACATGATGAGCTTATTTATGCCTTCGAAACTTCAGGATTCTGTTTTCTCATCTCTCTTCCAAATGGCATCCTACCACCAACTGTTTCTGTTCCTGCTTACATGAAATGCTCAAATGTTTAGTTTAACTTACATCTTTATTAGGTATTGCACATCACGACTCAACTTTGATTTCCAGAAAACCAATTACATACTGATATGAAGACGCCAACTATGCAGGGATTCTGAAACGAACCACAAACAGTTCAGGAACGGAAGATTGAGCAGCTCTTCCTAGTTCTCGCCACCTCCTCTGTACTTCATCACGTAGCCTTTTTGGAAGAGCCGATGACACTTTAGGGAGGGTAAAGGCAACCTGTTTGTGATTAAAATGAAAAAGCTGATTTCGTTAGGGAATATTTGCGCAATGTGACAACTACGTTGTTGTTCCGAATGCGCCAGTTTAGATGGGATCTAGTTTGTTTTATGCGGGGCAAAGGCCAAAACTCGTCAAACAAACTATAGACAGTAAATACACGACTCGAATTACCCTGTTTGTGTGAATAGATCATAGTTCTCAGCTGGGACTAAGCGGGGCTCGTCTTCTCACTTAAAACAGTTAAATTAGCTTCGGTCTCTGTGGAAATATTTACTTTAAATCCCAACCTTCTTCAAATAATAACTCTTTGAATTTGACTTTTCCAGCATAGACAAAAAAAACCACTACTCAAAATGTGCTGCCGTGTCATGACATTTACATTTGATGCACAAGTGGCCAAACAAACACGCAACATCGGTTGGGATATTTTTTTTCCCCCCAATGAACCCCCCCCCACCACCTTAACGTTTCAGGCGTGGGTCGACGTGATTTATAGTGAAATGTAAAAGAAATGTCATCCTGAAACTTGACATTCCTTCCCTCGGCATCACGCTGAAGGAAGGCAGTCGTTATCCAAATGTTTGGAATTAAGAAAGATAAAAAACGGAGACGCATAAATGAGGGGAAAATACCGTCTGGCCGTTTGATTTTTAAGGATGGCTGTTTATTATCAAGCTCGTAGCGCTGAGGAGATTAATCGACACCACTTGGAGAGCAAGTGTCCAAATATTATGAAAGGCATGCGAACTGAAGCCCGGTGAAATATGACATTTTCTAAAAAAGAAAATATCTTTTTCAGCTTTTGGAGTCTATTTATTTATTTTTCCTGCTATCTACTGTAGTGGGTTGTGCAACTTTTGTTTACATCTAGGGCGCTCCTTTGTGCACGCACTCTTCATCCTCTCATGCATTTTTTTGGAGCTCCCTTTATCTCTTGAAGACATGCAGAATTATCTGTGCTTCCTAAAGAGTTTCCTCCTGCTTTATATTGGCGGGGGGAAAGATCAGGGCTCTGTCAGAGAGCTCTTTGATCTGCGCCTGTGTGACGACTTCACAGCGATCCTCTTACACGCAGAAAAACAGTGTCCATGCCTGTGCACATCTCCTCTGCTTCCCCTTTCTTCTCGTCTTCCATTTGTCCCAGCTGTGCTTCGGTTTTATTCCCCTCTACCTGATCAGGATGGGAACCCCCACCTACACAAGCTGTTGTCACAAACTGCTTGAATTCTGAATGATTAAGTCCGAGGTCAAGCTTTGCTGCATCCACTAGTGCTCGTGAAAGTGCCCTTCTCCCAACCAGGAACACAGCGAGCGCTGTTTTTACCCTCTTGTTCACACGTTCTTTCCCTCCCTCCAAACCCGGATGGACCCAGCTGCTCTCCTCACAGGGGGCTCAAAGAAAGTTATCACAGGCAGCTAATTGGTTGGCAGAGCTGTTGCATCTGTTCATAAGAGAGCAGAGCTGATGAAGTCACGGAGCAGATGTTTGTTGCGTGCACGTGCGTGTGTGTGCGGGTTAATACCGTGTCTTTAGATGGAAGCATCAATATTGAATGTACAGTTATTGTTGCAGAGCCGCTCCCGGAGACCGTTGCATATTGCATGAATGAGGAAGTGAAATTCACTGAACTGCAACCTCATTGGTCAACGGAAGCACAGCAGAAATCTGATTGGAGGGTCTGTCTCTCAAATCCTGATTGCAATTTCAATGTGGTATTGAATGGAAATTACTAATGGTTTCTACTTTTATTCCAGCATCTGGTCCAGCTATAATAATTAATGCTTAAATGAAGAAAGTAATCTTAGTTTTATTTGGTAAGTTTAACTACTTTTAAAATTGTACTAATAATATTAATGTAGATTTTGGCAGTCTAGAGCCACCATAGATTAATACCAACTACACTGTAAATATTTTGAACTTGGGAAAAAAGTGAAAGTTATGTTTTTTATTTCATACAGTTTGTGCATGAATAGTTAGGAATAATACATTTGATAAAAATAATATAACTGCAATTTAGCAAGAGAAGTTTCTCCTGTGTTGCTTATTCTTAACATTTTTATATTGGACTGTCAAAGCATGTAAAGTATAATTAAGACTTTTACCTGCTTAAAACCAAATGTTATAGTACATTCTTTTTCGTTCATGTTATTTTAACCTTCCCTTTATTTCCAAAGTATTAAAAACCTAAATTAACTGTATTTAGTTTTGTTAAACACGTACAATTTTAATTTTTGTGGCGTTTCCAAAAACTCTAGCAGTATATATTTTTGGAAGGAATACCACACTAAATTTTTCCAAAAGGTCAGTGTTGAACCTCAGACTACACAATCATAAAAACTCCCATTCAGGAGGCATTGGTAGCTCTAATTAGCGGGGTGGTGACGGCTCCTCGGGGTTAGCGTGAGCGGTTGAATGGATGGTCACTCAGTCAGGGAAAACCACCCTGGCGTTATGTAGCGGCCAGTCCCATATCGTTAAGCTCTCCCTAAAGTGTCAAACTACAGGGACCGGGCCCCCTCCCCCCACCGCCGCGCTCATTCCCCCAACTCTCATGCTCGTCGGGGTCGACCTTCGACTGCAGCTGCCAATCACAGGGAGCCATGGCAGCGCGGGGTCTCCGAGAGAGGAGCCTATTGATTTTCCAGTTAGAGCCTAAGTAGTGTGTGCTATAGGACTAACGGACAGCTCAAGCAGGTATGTCATTATCAATGAGGCCAAGGAAACGGATCCCCTCACTCTCGGTCATTCATATTGGCCTGCGTCAGTCTCTTCCTCTGCCTCCCTCATGCTGTCGCACCTCCTCGTCCCCTCTGACAGAGCGGTTCCTGAGCTGGTCGATAAATCGCTCAACTGCGCCGCAACAACAACTCGTGGAGTGATGTTGGGATGACCTTCTTTTTCATTCTCTCTCCGTTCCCTCGCTCTTTCCCCTCATCCTGTTTTCCAGTAAGGCCATTCCTTTATTAGACAGGGAAGACTTGTTCCTTTAATTTTTCTAACAACTTTTTTTTTAACAAATTACTTGTTTGCCTGCAGGATCTGGTTCCAGTCATGGCCAGTAGCTGCCGTTGACGTTACATCACTGTATATTACAACCAGGCATTAATGACGCCTGAAAAATGTGTCATTCCTCCTAAATGTTTCATCTTATCTGTTCAGTTTTAACTCAAAACATCATCCCTTAGCAACGGCTGGATAATCCATTCACGAGGAAACTCAATTATTATCTCATTATCTCGCTGATGTCAAAGCGCTGTCCAACATAAAGACACAAGCCATAAAAAAATGAGCCAAAAAAGGCCAAATAAAGATCCATGGAGTGAATGTTCTTTCCCCAGTAGAGCAATAACGGTTGTCATATTTTTTTGCGTCGTCTCCTGTACACGTCACCTTAACTTACTCGCCTTATTGTGTCCGAAACCACGTTGAGGGCTGTGATATAGTCCCTCATCGTTCACTCCATTTGTTTGAGGGAGGTTATCCATCAACAATGATGAACTCATTCTGTGCAGATGAGGTCAGTGCTTCCCTGGCCAGATGTGGACGGGTAAAGAGTGATGGGAAAATACTTGTTAATGATGAACTTAGAGGTGATACCAGCTTCTCCTTAAGATTATTATGGATCATATCTTCTGCGTATTCCTGTATAATGAGGTCAGTGCACAAGAGACGGGCTTCTCTTGCTGTTGCCGTGACGATTTTGCAGCTCTAAAAAACTAGTTGACTTATATTATCGGCTAATTATTGGTCTTGTTTGGTTCATACCTCACCAGCTGATCTGAGCCATGAAATACAATCATTTCCCTCTTGCATTTCAAGTTAATGGTCACCAGGTGGTTAAAGATAATCAGGAAAATATCAGAATATTTGTTGAATTGAATTAAAATTCACTCTTGCAACAGCGTCATAATTAAAGTTTGTGATGGTCCAACTAATCCCACTGTTACTTTTGATGGAAAATGTTAAGTTAATGATGTAATTTCTTCTTTAGAGTGATAAAATAACCCCTGATCCCTTTGATTTTGGTTTGGTTCTTTCAGCGTACACCTGCAACATTAAATATTCTGGACAGCTTCGTCTGTATTTGTATTGGTGCCAGACATGAGCTGATTTGCTTTCTCATAGCGAGCATCATATTCTAGCCTTTAGCTCAACGTACCACCGTGAATTGATTACTAACTCTCTGATCTTTGTGACAATTGATTTTATATCCCGGATTTCTTTTTTTTTTCTTTTTTGATGTTAGGTCTAAGGTGAAATTCTTGCAAAGCAGCCTCCTAAATCTCTTTAGCGGGTGGTAACCAGGTAGGACAGGTCGAGAAAAGAAAATGGCCACATTGGCAATCACATAAAGAACCATTAGGCGCAGTGACATCTCGCCACCTAATGATGACTAATGTCTCCATTCCAACTGCTCGCTACTCACAAACAAACACAAATACAACCCCCCCTTTGTGCTGATAAGCACTCCTGGCCTGTCTCTCGACCCGACTTTGGACCTCAACAAAACTACAGTCTGCTCTGGCTCAGACCAGAGTCGCACTTATACGAGCACCTCAAGACAAAGAATCACCGTCCCCATTGTGCACCTGAGCCTAGCCCCTCCATCATGTTCCATCTCTGGGCTTGACTGGACCAGTCAGGGGCCTGGTGCCTCCCCTCCCTCCGTTTGATTGATCCCCTCTCTCCATCATTTATTCCCTTCGCTTGCCTCTGACACATGTGTCAACGGCAACACAGCAGCCTGATGGATAGGCCTGTTTATGGATGCCAGTCTGCCTGGTAGGCTACTGATATTACAATCAGCACCTGTGTACCTGCTGTTCACACAGGCTTCTGCTATTCATCCGAGGTCAGAAAGACACCTGACTCCAATTGAAAGATCGATGTCTGGCCCAGACTATTGGAAATTGGAATTTTAAATGTGATCTTGTTTTGTCGGGAACGCCTGGGCTGCATTTTAGATGTTAAAATTGCATCCATGTGTTGTAGAACTTGTAGGTTTGAGCTTTTTTCTACCCTTCATCAAGACATGATTAGCTCTTAATAAAGGAAGTCCTGATCTGTTCAAGCCACATGCACTTGATAAGGACTACTGACAGCACTGGTGTGCAGATGTTCTATGTGCTGCAGGGCAGGATGTTACATTGCTGAATTCTGGTGCCTTTATGGCCATTATGGTTAATGAGCCATGGCTGAAACGGCAAATCCATTGGGCCATTGTGACTTCCTCATCCGCAAATTCTTTCTAGCAGTTTGCGCTCTGTAATGCTGTGGAGCAAGATGAAGTTTGAATATTATACTCGGTTGGTTACCGTTCTATTAATTTGTATTTCATGATTAATGTACCGTTTGTTGCAGGTGAAACTGAGGATAAACCTGTAGCTCCAATTGAGTCACCTACAAATCCTCAACAGTCCTTTTCTTTGAAAGAGTCCCATTCTCTCCATCCTCCATTGCTTCCAACAGGCTAACCCCAAATTCCCCAAGAGGGGGTGCACTTTTCACCCCACGCCCACTTAAGCTGGTGACAATAGCTGGATTTGAGAAGAATTTACTCCAGCGAAGCCCCCCCTCCCCAGAAAAAAGCCTATCCATCACTAAATGGAAGAAATGAGAGATTGAAGAAAAGCGTTGAGAATGTGATAGGAGCCGGTCAGCGATCTTAACCTGTCTGATGTTTTCTGTGGCAGCTTAGAGGAGAACCGGGAGGGGGCGAGAGCGTGAGCTCAAAGCACTCCTGTTCTGGATTGTCTCCTTGATTTTCAGAATATGGTTGAAGGCCACAAACCTTCCTAACTCCTGTGTAGCTGCCGCTGGCTGTGCATGTTATTCAGAACCGTGGACTTGGAATAACGATGCCTGCAGAGCAGAGACCTTCTCCGCCTGTGGACGTCCACTACATTTCACGGCCTCTTCCCCTTCATTTACGCAGCCTTAGGCGTCATTTGTTCCCTACCAACCTTTGTGCTGCTTGTCTAAGCTAGAACTGGACAAAAAAAGCAACTTTTTCCAAAACCAGTTGAGGACCTTCAATATGGTTTCATTTGTTCCTCAAAAGCTGGTTGGTTCTGAAGAAGCGCCACAAAATGAATACTTTTTTCTTATTTACACACGACTTGATTTATTTGCAATTCTTTCCTCTTTCATCATCTTGTCCACCGTTGCTCTGTGGCATTGCTCCTGTCATGGGCTCTTCTCTTGCTTTCCTCTTTCTGCCCGAAGGCTGAATGTTAATGAGTTGTATCACACTGAAGTCTTTACATCCCTCCCAATTAACCCCGAAACCATCGCAGCATTTCCTTAAATCCACACAAGACCTTTTTTTTTGTTCCCACTTCAAAAAGGCTAAGCAGCCAAGAAAAGGAAAAGAGAAAAGGCTAACCTGTTGGCAAACAGTAGAATGGGCTGAAAAAGGGGCTTTAATCCTTATTAGACTAAATTCAGACTAAGTGGCCCCAGAGATCCTTTCAAAGGGGACTTTATTCAGGGAGTGCAAACTCTTACTGAGTGACGTTTGGGACTGAAAGCTTTGAGCCTTTAGGCTTCATAAACTTACACTTGCCGCAAGCTGGGCTTGTTTATTTTGTTTTAATTCTCTCACAGCGCAGCTTCTTAGTTGTGTTTATTTTTTTGGACCTTGTAGTTTGTTTTACTCCCCTCAAGGCAACTAGAGCTTTATGTGTGACCTGTGAATATGCGCTGAAACTGCTACACGATGGTTGAACAATTGGACCCATCAGTCATCCATCACTCCACGAACCCCCAAACAATAGAAATTAGTAAATAATAATTCTATAATTTTTTAATTAATTAATTTATTTTAAATTATACGAGTTATGATGACAAAGATTGCAGTGCGCAGATTTGATGACGTCTTTGGGTGCATCCAACAATGTATATATAATAGATTTGGCTATTGGATTTGGCTAATGCTAGTTTTATATATATATATATATATATATATATATATATATATAAATACTTTTTTTAATAGCAATATCAACGGTATGTGAAGTTCGGAAAACATCTAATCATGTCCGGCCCATGAACTTTTTGTTTCTGTCCTAATACTTTTTTTTTTACATAGATGTTAATGACTACTGACCCTTTTCTTTTGAGGGAAATGGGAGTAAAAACACAAGTGGTGCGTTTATGTTTCTGACGCGCTCTGACAGTTGGGGAAATGCGGATATTTGCTGGCCAAGAGTTAGATGAGAGGACTGATACTAATGTCATATCAGCCTGTTGGAAATGAGGCTGTGGCCGGCAGCCGGTTGGCTTTAGCTCAACATTCAGACTGGGAACGGGGAACAGAGCTGCTTAAAAGTGACACAATACAGCAACTATCCTCTTGTTGTTCACATATCAAAGATGGTGTGTCAAAATAGGGGTTCGGGATAGAGCGCAGGGTGTTCCAGGAAAGATATAATGTCCATTTTCCTCATTAATAAGTACAGTCTGAATGGCTTATTTACACTTTATATGTCAATATTTCATTGATTTACTATTCTCACTGAGCTCAAGACCAGAAATAACTGGAATCCATCCTGCTGAGGGACAAAGGTTATAGCATAACTATTCAGCTGTGAAAGCAGAGTCATGTGGCTTTGCTGTCCTGAGGTCACATGATTCCACATTCTTCTGTCTTGGAAGCAGCATTGTTTTCATTTTTTGATGCTTCTTTACCTTTTGCTTCCAGTACTGTCCCGCTTTCTTCCTCCAACATTTTTTCCCCAGACTATCAGTCAATCTCATAACCAAAATCTGTCTTAATTGGCTCCAGAGGGCTCAGAGAGGCTTTGTGTCAATGGTGATGAGGCTCCTGATTGGTCCAGAGGCACAGGCAGCCAACAGACCCTTGTTAGCGTGTCGGGGTCTTTGCTTGCTCGTTAGTCTGATGAACTCATTTGCTGATGGGGGTTGACAAGGCCTCATTTACCAGGCAGGACCAGAAGGATGGTGGGGCAGAAGATGACTGGAGCAGGTTAAAAAAAAAAATTATAAAAGGAGAGCAAAATTCTAAGAGCTGGTTTTTTGATGAGTTCAGGTTCAAAAGTTGTGTTACCACCGGGGGTGGAGTTTGGACTAATGTTTGGAATGGTATGTGACCAGTCCACAATGCTATAGATCCGTCCCCTCTGTGCAGTAACGTCCCTCTTTTTGATATGGTATCGATTACAGTCAGGAGCATCAACACTGTCTCGGGGTATCACACCAGCCGCGTTTCACGCAAAACACCAGGCTAACATGTGGCGTGCATGGTCAAGGTAGTGCAGGCCTCCCTCATAACGCTTTTATTGGCCAGCTAAGCGGTGCCTTATCACTATGATGGCATTCTTCAGAGCTGAGGCAACTAAAGTTCCTTTTAGAGCTCCTAATATTTTAGCTAATATTTTTCTGCGCTACCTTTCTTATTTGCTTTAGCTCAAATCGGATGCTATCTTTGGCAAAATTTCTCAAAATTCCCAACAGTAACACTGGGATGAGATACATTAAGCGTCCCTTGTAGGTTAGTGTGTGAGGGGTGGGGAGGTAAACATTCGTTTTAGAAAATGAAAGACATCATATACACACTGATAAGTCCACAGGTTTTTTTTTGTTTAATGAATTCTATCAAGTTCCCCCAATGCGGCTTGTCCCTCGTCTCCGTTTTGATGTTGATGGATCACCCCTCTTCTGCCCGCTCATTAATTTCATCACCTTATCTCCCACACCACTTCATTTGACCAAAAGGTAATAATAAATCCCTCATCCATTATCCTTTAACTGAGGCAGCCATGCGGAAGTACTTAATAACAGGCAACAAATTGAACTTCAATCACCCCCATTTTCTTTCAGTAATACTACACAGAGCATTTTGCCCAAGCAAATATGCCCCTATGCAACTCTGAGCACAATTTTATGCTGTATTTTATGACAAATATCAATTTTGCTTGAGTAGAAAAGGCACAAGCTCCTGTCCTCTTCAACTCATGGGTCTCTTATCAGCCCAAACACACACACACGCACACGCTCTCTCTCTCGGGCTGTTGAGAGGCTCATCTATCTTAAACCGCGCGGGTGATAGTTGGTCTGTTGCTCCCCTTTACGCTCCTCCAATTCAGTGCAGTTTCAATTAAATTTCATCTGTGTCACCATGTTGCTCCACTCGACTTTACCAGTGTTTCTAAAGAGGCAGCGGTGGGTAAAGGAAACCAGTGGATAGGGTGATGGAGAGGGATCACTGGCGAGGAGTGTCTGCAGGGTTCTGCAGTGAAGGCGTGTGTGTGTGTGTGTGTGTGTGCGTGCGTGGTTCCACTCCACAGCCACCCAGCCCCTCTTCATCTGTCCCTCTTCATTCCATAGTCTTTTGGGCATCTGACAAAGACAAACGACAGTGCTTCAAAAATGAGCAGCCGCCTGGCGCACAAACAGGTTGAAAGAGGAGGAGGAGGGAGGGATGGAGAGAGTATTGCAATCATCTAGTTCCTTTGTTTTCTGTTTTCTCCTCTGTGGGGCTTTGAAATTGATCTCAGAATGCAGCAGACCTGAATCCTGGGATAAAACCAACGCCATAATGAACTAATCCCATGAACATCCTCATTATTATTCAGGTAGTCTCCCCAACTCCAGTCTGTTTTATTTTGGTGTTTATTTTTTTGTTTTATAACAGAATAATCGAGCACTGTGATGCTTTGGTGGGATTTAAAATGAAATCCTCCTTTGTCTATGTACCATTATCACCCCCCCCCAGTGTGACTGATTCTGTTGGGCCATTATTATTTATCACGGCGAAGGCTATGGCAGACATAATTCCAGTCTGGACAATAACCTTCACACCATCGCCATTTGTCCAGATGTGGTCAGAACGTGTGGAGCATTACTGCAGCGCATAGTTTGTCACGCTTCTTGTCACCCGCTTGGCTTTTTCATCTGCAAAGGAAAGGCTGCTGCCGACATGGACGATGATCTCAGAACTCGGAGAGCTATTTACTGTGCCTTCGTGGAGATTCATCCGTCCAGGGAAAAATGATCCCTCGCCGCCTCCTCTGGTGTCATATCTATCTGTGGAATCAGACCCTGCAACTATATCACACAGCCCTGCTCGTTTTCTTGACACCCTTTTGGAGGGTTATGACGATACTCTTGGGGATGAAACGAGTCAAGCACCACTGGTTAGAGGTGAAAGGTTACTCCCTACGCGTTCACTCGCTATCTTAAAACATGAATTTCATCTGGATCCTCTCCTGAACTATCGCTATATAACCAGACGGACAAGAAAATCATTTCCTGATCTCATTTCAGTACTCATTACCAGGGGTGCTTTTAGTAACTAAAACCCAATAAAGCTCCTAAAATGCTGCACACTTTCTACAGATTTATATTTTTCTTGTGGATAAAGGGTCTTGGGCTGTGTTGTTTATCCTCGGGGGTGCTGCACACGTGCTGTGGTTAGCTACAGGCCAGTGGCGACTGGTATAGTCATCTTGAGCCCCTGTTATGGAAGCTTCTCCAAGCCACTAATCCAAATTTAATTGAACTCCAGAGACTTTCAAGTGAGTCTGTCCGGGTCTTATTCCTCATCGTGACAGCAACGGAGAGGTTGTCCTCAGCTGGTTAGCCAGGGCCTCAGCTGCTCCCTTCTTCTGTCCTCCATCTTAATGAGCCTCTCTAACTTAAATCTGGCCAGCTAGCTAGCTCACATTTGAATTTTTTGCTGATTAATAACACAGCCTGTGAACCATGGGGTAAAAACCTAAGGTGCCTCTTTTATCTTTCTGCCATATTTCTGTATAGCAGCACAGATTTACTCTTTTAGGAAGAATAATTAAAAGCAGGTCAGAGACGTCATTGGCAAAAGAGAGCTAAGCATTTTAGCGGCGACTCTACATGCTGAACTAGCAGGAGTGCATCTCAAGACAGGAATGTCACCTCATCTACCCATTTAAAAAAAAAAAAAAAAACTGCAGTTATCCAACAATGCAACCTTGTTGGGTTGCTCCAACCCATTCATGTCACAGTGAGCTTTATATTTAACTACTATTTCATTTTCTTGTGCGGTGTCTTGTGCAGTTCTGGCATCCTAAGCCACCTGTGTGCTGTAATATGGATTGTGTTTTAGTGAAGTGAACATTACCCTCACTTCCCCCTGCTGAAGCACCCATTCTCTCGCTAAAAGAATCTCTTTTTCATCGAGGCTGATCAATATAACACATTAATCCTGCTGTACCGGTGTTGATGTCATCACAGTGAAAAATGGTCCCACCCAGCGCTGTGTCTGCTTCCCCCCTTTCCTGTCCGGAATTGTGTCCCACTGTGGCCTCGTTCTTGTCCCTTCTTGAACCAAATGTAACCGACTTTCTGTTTTTCTCTTTGCTCTCCCAGATTCTTGCTTATACAGAAGGTCTCCATGGAAAATGGCTGTTCACAGAGATCCGTGCCATCTTTTCCAGACGATACCTGCTGCAGAACACTGCTGTGGAAATCTTCATGGCCAACAGAAGTGAGAAGACACTTGATCGTAGAGATGTGCAGGATTTCTATAGTTTTGCCTGTATGTAGGTAGATCATGTGACCTTCCTCTGCGTCTCTCCACAGTGGCAGTCATGTTTAACTTCCCAGATGCAGCCACAGTCAAGAAAGTGGTCCACAGTCTTCCACGAGTTGGGGTGGGGACGAATTTTGGTCTTCCGCAGACGAGGTGAGACACAGCTGACGTGGGACAGCAGGGCTGAGGCAGAACCGTCCTCTCTCTGGCTACAAACAGAACTTGGGTCATTCCTTTATTTCCATTGGAGCAACATTGAAGTTGTTGGAGGTGGTTTTCACTGGCTAAAGAATAATCTAGATATAAATAATAAAACTTTGTACATGTACTCTAGGCTCATTAATCAAGTAAGTCAGGACATCTCGACTTTTGACCTACGGACAGCTGTGCAAGACCACACACCAGCACGCACACGCACACACACACACACACACACAGACACACACACACACAATTTGAGTCATGCTAAACCCAGTACAACAAATATTTACAATTATTACAAACCCAAACTTCCTGTTTGTTTTAATATTGACGCACATTTTTAAACGTCTCTAAATTATCCCCTTCTGTCTTTTCCAATAAATAAAATTTCCCATTTTTATAGAAACCTGGGTTCATTATGCATTTGTATTTGCAAAGTTGTATTTCACCTTTGAGAAGCCTAATGGCTATAATCTTACTCCCTGACAGTGATTAATTCCATAATTTTCTTTAGTTTTAATTGGATCGTGGGTCATTTGTTTTTGTCCTACAGCACACACTACATCAGGCACTAGCTTCTGTGCGCACACATGCATGGGAAGATGCATATTGAACCCAATTTATTGCCCATTTTTCTTTTTAATTTGCCAGACTGAAGTTCAATGGATTACTCATTCCATGGCATCTGTATTAAAGCGACATAATGAAGCTCACGGCTTCTTCTCTTTCTTTTATATTCCACGCGTGCTCTTCCTTTGATGCGCAGACTGACTTTGATTCTTATCAGAGAGAACACGGATACCTACAATTGATGTAATCTGGTTTTCCGTCTTTGTTAGACGAATCTCTCTGGCTACACCAAAGCAGCTTTTCAAGGCCGCGAACATGACCCAGCGCTGGCAGCGGAGAGAGATAACTAACTTTGAATACCTCATCTTTGTCAACACTATCGCTGGTAAGTGTGTCCTGCACATGTATGAGGTCACAAAGGTCACACTGTTGATCGCACAAACACCACTGATTTTACTTATATTGTCATTTTTTTCCCCCCCACCAGGTCGGACCTACAATGACCTGAACCAGTACCCGGTCTTCCCCTGGGTCATCACGAACTATGACTCAGAGGAACTTGACCTCACTCTACCCAGCAACTTCCGAGATCTGTCAAAGGTCAGACAGTCATTTCCTCAACAGGAGTATTTTGTATAGGGGGAGAATCAGGTTTGATGAAATTAAAAATGTGTGTGAGTGTATGTGTGTGTGTGTGTGTGTGTGTGTAAGAGACAGCAAAGTCTGTGTAATTGCCATTGATCATAACTAAATCAGTCACTGGCAGTTACGGATTATTATCAAGTTTAGAACAATGACACTTGCCCCCAAATGCACCCTTTGAAAAGATCACGCAATGATTTTCTTCCACTGACAGACGGAACAAAAAGTAATCCTTATTTTGCCAGCTCTTAAGAGGGAACCTCATTTCCATGTGATCTTGTCCAGCAGGGGGAGGACAGAAGATTACTTAAAGAGGGAAATGATTGAGCAGATGTCTAGATGCTGGAAGCAAAGTGGGTGAATAAATCAACCACGGAAAGAAAAAGGCATGCAGTAATGGACATGGGATGTGTTGGAGGACACACATTTCAGAGTAGCTGTACACTTGAACATGTTTGTTCTGGTCCTGGGAGCATCTCCTCTTCCTACGAGGTGAAGAAGAGGAGGGAGGACTTGGCGACTGAGACGGGATGGAAACTTTTACACTCATAAGCATGAAATGAGTCGTGTTGGTGGGGGCGGATCGCTGTTGATCAGTTAGTTGGAAGCTTTATTCATTGTCATTCAGTTATGGTTTTATTTTTCAAGTCGGCGTACAGATGCATAAATCACGTTTGACTATGTTTATGAAATTAAACTTGGGTTGTGTTTTTACTGGCCAGCAGTCAAGTACGCTTAAGCCCATTACCACATTTGTTGGGCTGCACTTTGGCACGTTCAGCAATTTTGATAGTGTTAGCTAAAAACGCATCAGTCTGATTTTAGGTCTAAGAAAGGCACCAACTTGTGTTTGTTCCATAGCTCAAAGAAATGGGTATTAGAAAATGTATTTCAATACAGTACCCCTGCAGAGAGCTTCAAACACTGAGGCATCCACTCTCACTCTCATTCTTTCACACCCCCTGTCACACACATTCACTCAGTCAGCACCATGTTGCTGAAGGTTCTCCCCAGTCCTTTCACTTCTGCTCCTCTGTGCCCCTGCCTTTTATCCCTCCCAGTGTAGCCGTACGAAGCCGAGTAATTCCTTTGTTTATCTGCCTTCATGTTGCCCAGTAGGCTGCAGTGTTGACAGTTGTAGTTGCTCTACAAAAGCACACAGGCTCTCACAGCCGCGCAGCCCTCAGCCTCCAGTTTATTATCGTGTGCCTGCCTCCTGCTCCTCTCCTCTGCACCGCCTTTGGAGTTTGGACAGATCAGCCTCTGTGCTCAGTGATGCCTCACAGCCCTGGGGAGCAAGCGAACGAAGGGGGCGATAGGTGGAAGGAGGAGCAGCAGAATGAGAGTCGAAGAACCAGAGAGATCATTTGCTGCCCCTGTGTGTCTTTTCTCTTTGGAGCTGAGTATCAGCGGCAAGATGGAGGTGGGGGGGGGCTGCAGCCAGCCTTGATTACATCTGTTTTATTCATGTTGTTGACTCACATGTGATATTGGTGCGTCTCCACTGGAGCATGGCAAACTGCTGTCTGGGAAAAGGGCACGCAGCGCTGCAGAGCCGCCCCCACCCTCCTCTGCATCCGCGGACGGTTCTTCTTTTCTGCGGATGTTAATATTTCCTGACCTTCACGTTTTTATACCATAGATGTGCCTCTGAATCGTTCCCCTCCTCTTTCCATCTTTTTTCGCCTTTCACTCCCTCTCACCATCCGCATCTCTTTTATGTCACGTTATGGCCGTCTCGTACAGAAACGGGTCAACCGAGAACCGTCCGGTGACATTGAGGAGCCAAATTGCCTCGAATGCGCACGTGTCTCGCACACTGTCATCATCCGCGGCACACAGCAGAGGCCACACGGAATTTATGTCCCCCACTGCCAGAGCCACTGTGACCCCAGGGACTCTCTTATCATAAACTCTAACCTCAACCTGACATCAAACGCCGACCCCCGAGATAACATTGTAGACGCGATAAGCACGCAGAAGAGCCCGCTACAAATGTCGGAGCGCTCTTGTTTTCCTTCTGCCTCTCCGCTCCCAAGCTCTCCGTCACACCTTTCCTCCATAACGGGCACCCCTGCTGCCTGTCGAACGTCATCAGTTTTTTCTTTGGAAAGAACGCCGTCTTGTCTCCAGCTTTTAATGGAGTGTGGCAAACAGTTAAAGGAATTGTTAACCCAAAGATCAGGTCTACATTTACATAGCAGCAGAACTGGTGAGGATTTATTGAGCGTTCCTTCTACCTTTGCGCTATAACCTACTACTCACAGCTACATCAGCTAATGGCATATTGATTTCACCATACGTGCCCCATATGTTTATCCCCCAGGCCCTCTACACCATTTTCACTGTTTAAATAGGACATTATACATAAACACTTCTTTCAAAAGGCTCCTTTGATTTATGATTCAAAGCCCAAGTGATGTTCAAGTTGTTGGAAAGCCATTATGCGTCATCACCAGCGAGCTATTATGCTTTTAAAAGCAAAGCAACACAGGATTATGTTTTATTTTAATAGTTCTGAGTCATCTTATTATTGTGCAATAATTTAGTAAATGTTTAGCTTGATATTTTTGAGGAGGATGGCGTTTGTGGAGGGTGATAGCCTCGGCGGTCTGTTTAATATCTCCACGTTGCTCCAGACTCGCCGTTGCTGCATAAATGACATTTCTCCTGTTCCTAGTGTGTTTCGCTCTGGTTCCTGGCATTTTAAAACAATATTCTTTGCTCTTATCTTGAGTAGCAAATGCAGATTTGTTTCAGTATTCCTTTTACCTTTAATTAAATCCTTTCTCCACTGTTGAAGAACCGATTAAAAGTAATCCAAGATTAAGTCCTCCATGTTTACCTCTACAAAGCCCCTGTGCGACCTTGTTCTGCAGCTCCATTCTTGTCTAATTAAAACTACAAGACTGGATCGTTTGTCTGAATTCTCCTCCAATTGATATTCTTTGCCACCATATATTAAGCCATTCTGGGCGGCAGCAGGCGCTCCATCAGCTTGGTGCTGTCCTCTGATGTACGGCGCCGTCATTGCCGCTCCGTTGTAGCTACTGTAAGCTGAGAGCACTCGCCCCACAGTAATTTACAGCAGTAAACAATGTCAGGCTCGTGCAAACCAACAGCCCCCACATGCACTCACACACAATTCTCCCTCTTGCTCTCTGTCACTGTGGCACTTTCAGTCTTTTTTTTTATTTTATATGCCTCCTCTCCCTTTTCTTTTTTTAATGAGCCCACTGTTATTAGGGCTATAAATCAGAACAATGGGCTTGATGTATAATTCACTGTGTGTACTCACCCACCCCCAGCGGCCCTGAGGAAGCCCTCAGTGTATCACTGTCAAAGCAGAGCAGCACAGCGTGCTAGCATGAGGAGTTTTGCTGTCTAAAATCCTGGGGTTTGCAGAACACACGCTCTCAATGAATTAAAACAGCAACAACACACAAACGCTGTGAGCATCACACCCAGTACACAGAAGTACATGTACACAAACACCCCCCATTACATCCGCATGAAACAGTAGCCACAGCACAGATCGATATCAATGCCTGGCCCTGGATGAGTCTCGCTGTGACAGCCCCCCCTTTAATATGAAAAAGATCCAATTGATCCACTCGCTACCAGCCCTTCATCCTCAAAAGGCCATCATTCCATTACCATTGATCTGCTGTATGCCTGTGTGTGTGTGGGTGTCTGTGTGTGTGTGTGGGGCGGTGTCTGTGTGTGTGTGTGTGTGTGTTTATGAGAGATTAAGGGGGGTTTGAGGGTAGGAGCCAAATAGTAATAAAAATTGAACCAGCCTGAAAGTGATTTCTATAAATGAGTATTTAAATAATAGCTGAGCAGCTCGGGGTTATTGGTTTTGGAGAGCGATGTAATATTAATGCAACTTAACCTTTTTTTTCTTGACTAGTGACCAGTATATTAGATACGTATTAATAACAGCGGGAATTAAAGGAGCCCACAGCCAGGCTATTGATATTCCTAGTTGGTCCTCTTTCATTGGAGCACATTAGTTTTCTCTGACAGACTACAGCTGCAGGGGCTCCGTATCTCAGCCTCTAAAAAGCACTCTGCGGGAAAGGATTGATTTCTGTCTGAAGGGAAACATCATCTAATATTCATGTGAGATTGCACAAAGGCTACCGGTTTAATTTGCCTTGCAACTTTTATTTTGCAAAGACAGATCTCAGATTGTAGTCGGAGCAAAATTAAATCAAGTTGCATTTATCAGCTGTGCCTGTGCATTTATGCCAAATTTCAGAAACAAATGGCATTTCTTTATACTTTATACTCATTGTATAAAAATAAAATGTCTTTCTGCATATCCCCCCCCCTTTCCCTAAACAGCCCATCGGTGCTCTGAACCCAAAGAGAGCAGCTTTCTTTTCGGACAGATTTGAGTCTTGGGAGGATGATCAGGTGCCGAAGTTCCACTATGGGACCCACTATTCCACCTCCAGCTTCACCCTCATGTGGCTGCTGCGCATGGTAAGTCTATTTAAACTAAATAATGTGCACTTTTTACTGGGACGGGTAAAATGATACAGAAAAAAAGATGATTCCATCGTGTACAGGTCATTTCAGGTCATTCTTTCACTGTTTCATGCTAAATCATGCTAACCCTTTAGCCTTTTTGCTCTTGGACACAGTAACGCTTTAGAAACAACAATAAGGCTTTTTAAAACACCCTGCATGTTTTTTGTACCTTTGAAAAGAAGCCATCAATCATTCCATATTGCACTCGAGGGAGGAAGGAAGGTTACTAAGTTTCTCCCACGTGCACTTTTTTTCTGTTATTGTCACAGTAGCTCACTGTCTCAGCGACTCCCAGTAGAGTCACTTCATTGATCCCTGCACATCATTAGTGGGCTTATTTTAAAGCCACTTTACCAGAAACCTCCCACTTAAAGATCAAACCTCCCATCACAAAGTAATCAAACACTGTTTGTGTCAATTTTGTGCATTTTCTAGCACTTAATCCTGCTGTATTGTGTTGATTGCCTTAGGAGAGAGAAGCTGTTTAAAGTCCCTTTTAACCATCCGAGGCTTACGTCATTTTAAGCTCAATTTAATTAGCTATCTACTGTATTAGTTTTAGCCGTGGCTCAGCATATTGTTTTCATGTCACTCGGGGGCTTTTATGCCAGATGAATCCGTCCTAACCAGATTATACATGATTAGAAATGCATCAGCTGCACAAGTGCATTGGCTCTTCTTGGATTACTGTTATTTTGTTTGCTCATTTTTGGACCCCAGGTTCTTAGAGAGCATGTAAAAGGGGCTAGAGTTTCTAAGCTGTTGACATGGGGCTGTATTAAGTCAGATGCTGGAACACCTCCTTGCATTATATTCATGTTGGATGGATCTATTTCATCATAGCTGCTGCCAATTACCAACAAAGACTTTTTTTCCCCCCCCTGATCTGCAGGAACCCTTTACCACATTTTTCCTGAACTTCCAAGGAGGAAAGTTTGACCACGCCGACCGCGCCTTCTCCTCGGTGTCCCGGGCCTGGAGAAACTGCCAGAGAGACACGTCTGATGTCAAGGTACTCTACGCAGGTTCAGAAAGTTAAACCCTTTGATTTTCAAGACAGTTGGAGCTTAGAAAAGAGATAAAGAGCTGCACACTATTAAGAATAAGCGCCTTTGTGCAGATGGGAGGAAAAGATTCTCTAAAGGAATGTCCAGTCATTACCAATTCATGTTCCAAAGCAATGAAAGCTTCCTGGTCCTCTGATCAAAGTGTGATTCTAATCCTCATCTGTCCCGGCTGTCTGTCTCCCATTCAGCCAGCTATAACCTGGACTTGAATCTTTGCCCACTGGGCCCCAAATTCTGCCGGGCTGTGGGAGCTGTCCTGCAACGGCACAGGTCATTCCCTGGAACCCCCTAGTATACAATTTAACTGCCCCCCTCAAACATTTACGACTACGGTCAGACATTCTGTGTGAAGGCTGGGGATTGCTCGGTCTGCTGGCACTGGGTCACTAGATGGAAGAGCAGCGGTGGTGCTGGGGGGGCGTTGACGCTTGGATGAGTTTACCGCCTCCCCCCCCAAAAAACCCTGACGATAAAACATATGGATTGTGTTACGGCGTCGCTGGCCAATGCTTGATTGCAAAAGCTCAACAAGAGCCCTCGTTTGCTCTCTCAGTCTAGACCTGTCAGTGTGGATCAAACTGTGAGAGCTCAGCCTCAGATCAAAATAAAGGGGGGATCTGGACCACGTTCCATTGTTCCAGTCTGTTCAGGGTTTTTGCATATTTCGATTGAAAGTCAGTCGACTTTATCCACTTGGACGCACATATTCTTGTTCTAGGCAAAAGAGGAATTAGCGGAGAGATGTATCAATTTAGTATGCTAAGTACGCCATTTAGCTTTTGCATTAGAAGCATTCATAGCAAACCCCTGTCCCCTGCCTGAGGGCAGAAAGTCCCAGTGTTTTCATAGACCACTAGAAAAGAATGGGTGATAATAGGTTACAACACCCAGATTCAATGTGTCTCTAGCCTGGGTGACGCTAGTGTGACCTCTGGTTCCCAATCCCTTGACCTCCAGCTTAAGCCCAAAGGCATCGGTGCAGGAGAGAGAGCAGCAGAGGGGTTAGAAGTAGCGACTGTGGAAGTGTAGCAGAGAAGCCCAGAGGCCAGAGCCCCATCCAGTGACCCATGACAGGACAGGATTGGGGATCAGAGGGGCTGGCCTCTGACCAGGCCAGAGCAAAGGGGCCATTGCACATAATAGTCCATGCAAAGAGGTTTGAGTGTTGGGTGAGCAAAGCCCTCCAGGTTTGTGTGTGTCTGTGTGTGTGTGTGTGTGTGTGTGTGTGTGTGTGTGTGTGTGTGTGTGTGTAAACCCTGCCACCTCCAGCTCAAATTTACACCAGGCTGCAGTCGTTGAACCTGGGTGAGCTGGTGGATTCGTTAAGAGTTTGACCTTTCAGTTTCAGGTCAGGTTTTGTGGGGTGAAGACATTTCAGAAGTGAGGAAGTGCTCTGTTGTTTTAAGCCCGTGTGTTTGCTTGCTTATTTGATTGGATGTGTTCCCCCCCAGAAGAGAGATGGATGTATCATATAGCTAGTTTGTAGGAAATAAAAATAGTGGTTCGTGCAATCTTTTCAGTACATTTTCCTTTGGAGAGCTCGTTTTTGATTAAGACTTTGTAAACCAGTGTTTAAGAAGGCGGTCAGGCCTGTGGTCCAGAGTATTTGCATGCTGTCGTCGTCACCTGACAGGTTGTCAGCTTGATACTGGTAGTGTTCTACTCATCTCGAATGTCAGACTGTCAACATGTTTTTATCTTTCTGTCCTTCTCAAATGGAACAGTCAGCACTTGCAGTCACACAACAGGCTGTCAGGCAGCCGGGTCACCAACCGCCTCGTTGGCTAGCTAGCTAGCATCGTTTGCGTTTATACACAGGGAACAGACACAAATGGAGCTCTGCACCATTAGAAGAAATGGAGCCATTTTGACATACACATCTGTGCATTTAAAAATGAGATGCATCCTCATGTTTTACAGTCAGCAACATAAAAGTGTAGTCCTGTAGCGTGGCCTATACGCTTTTGAGATCAGACTCTGTCTCATGTTTGTGCTTATTGTGGCAAGTTCTGCTTCGTTAAGAGTAACAAATAGCTAAACATATGAGATTACATCCCCTGTCATAACTGTACTTCTATTCCCTATCTGCCAATTTGAAAATGCTTTGTGTTGTATGGGACAGTCAAATAAAATCATCATAGTTAGGGATGAATTTGGCTGCCTGAGACTTTTTTTCCTCTGGAAGAGGAGACAGAAAACTCCCTTTCTGCTGTTTAAATACAAACAACGCAAATGAGTTCATTTGGATCGCAGCAAAACTGTAGCCAAGTCAACCCTCTGAGGGTTTTTTTTTTTTTTTTCAACATGTTTTGAAGTTACTGAACACAATTTAAAATGTGTGTGTCGTCCCCCTGCAGGAGCTGATTCCAGAGTTCTACTACCTCCCCGAGATGTTTGTCAACGCCAACAGTTACAGCCTGGGCGTGATGGAGGATGGCACAGTGGTGTCTGATGTGGAGCTGCCCCCCTGGGCCAAGAGCCCGGAGGAGTTTGTGCGCATAAATCGCCTGGTGAGAAGTTCTCATATGTAAACAAGTTTGCTCTTTGCTTCAATGTAAATCCCCTTGATTATTACTGTACTCATCAGTATTTTACACTGTGAACCTACACAGTTCTGGGTCTGCCTCCCGTGTTATTTCACCCAACAGTCATGCAAAGTCTCGCCCGGATTTCTGCCACCCCCTCTCCGCTTTGCCTGGAAATGCTAATTCAAAGAGACAGTGTTATTTCCTGACCGTCTCGTAGTCCTTCCTGTTATTTGAGCCTCCCGCTCCTTCAACATGCCCCAACTCTCGGGTTGCTGTGTTGGAAAAGTGATTCAACATCACCTCGCCTTCCGTCCTTATCCACCTCGCCATCTCTCTTTCTTCTCTCGCGCTGCACGCAAACACATGTGGCGTGCGCCAGCGCATGCATTGGTGTTTGTGTGCAGAGAAATGATGCAGTATCCTGTTTCTGATCTCTCCTTCCTGCCTGCAGAAATATATTCTGTGTATATGAATGTCGGAAATCAGAGCAGCTTTCATAGTTTTATTGTTGATGATCTCCCCTCTCTCTCTCACACACACACACACACACACACACACACACACACACACACACACACACACACACACACACACACACAGCTGGAAAATGAAGGTTACTCTTTGGATCACAGTGAATTCTGCCAAGGTCAAAAAATATCTGTGCTGCAGTGATTTATCTTAGGAACTTTTGTTCCTGTAGCTTTGAAAGTTCGTTTACTTTGATAATAGCATGATGAATTCTTCGTGGGCAGCGCTCGCCTTCAGGCAGATGTTTGGGTTAGAAGCAGATGCAGCTTCCTGCGTGATGTGTGCCCACAGTAGTAATGGGTGCTGATGGGGCTGGGTGTGCTCAGTGACCTGCGCAGTCTGGTGGTTGGGTCTGCTAACCACCCCGCTGATACGACCAGGCCCCTTTCATTAATCACACGTCCCCGTGTTTGGCTGTCAGCTCCGTCTGGGCCAGGGTGGATGCTTCAGGGGAAGCTTGTGCAGTTAAATTTGTAGGAGTGCACTTATAATTTGAAGCTGATAGCATTTTGGCAGTGTTGTTTTTGGATCTTAGAAGGCCTTAATTTATAATGAGTCGATGTTTCCTCTTGTTCTCCAGAGTATTGTTTTACATGGAGGCATAGAACATACCTTCTAAAATATTCATAATCTAGATGGCATCATTGTGGCTACAAAAAAATCAGCAAAAACAATAACATTGAAAAAGCCAACTTGTTAACATCTGTGTGCTAATGTGCTTTGTGCTCCTGCAAGCACAAAGCAGCTTTTTGTTGCCTGTTTAAGTGCCCCGCTCTCATCCACCTCCACTCCCTGAATTTACTCCTTCCCTTTGTGTCCAATTTGGTGCAGCGGGGGCCATTTGGCTTTATCCAAATGGCTCGCGCTCGTGCACAGAGCCACCTGCCCATATAACGCTCGCAGGCTAATCAAATTTCAGTTCACGGCTTCTTTATTTGCCGTGTGCAGAGTGAGGTATTGATCAAGCTCACAGCTAAGTCCTGCAGGCAGATGTGGGTCTACACAAATATAACCAGCCCTGCTGGAGGCTGGTTAAGTTCTGTAATGTCGTGTAAGAAGAAAGAACAGTCGAGGACGCGATAGACGGAGGGTTGTGTGGGTGGACAGTTCTCTGGTCATGACAGATAGCTGGCATTAGAAGGTGTCAGCTGGCAACTGTGGTTGGGCGGCGAGAGGGATGAGCACGGCGAGGACCAGAGAGGAAGCCCGAAAGAGTTAATGGGCTGTTTGGCTCTCGTTAGCTTGTCTGCTGCTAATGGGCTCGCAACACGCGGAGAGAACACGCAGACACACACAAATGCACGCTAGTTTTCAGATACACACACTCCTGCTGTCTCCACTCCGGCTATGAGTCGTAGATGATGAACAGCTAATTAGGGCTCAATCTGGAAACGCCATTAAAATCCTCTCACAGTAAAGGATTGTGTCTCTGTGCAAAAAGGGCATTAAAAAATGAATCAAGAAAATGGGCACATGGCAAACTTTAGCCTGATTTATGTGTTTTTTTTATTGCTTATAGATAAACTGCAACATGCATTATCTTATATTAAACATTTAGATGCAAGTTAGTGAAGGCACACACCCTTTTTTTTGGGTCACCCTACTCTCACACATGCATGCACATGCACAGATTTTGAGGCGACATGCCAGATAGATCAGGGGTCTCCTTGTTGTTTTTACCAGAAGGTCAAACAAGAGGTTAAGAACTTCATCCCTCCTCTGCCAGATAAATCCTCGTCTCTGGGTGATATCAACCACTGTGACATTCCGCTGTATATGGCCACAGCTCACGTCTCGGGTCTGCTTACCATTAGCGTGATAGCAGGTGATCGCGTGCGTATGCTTGTGGAAGGTTACGTGTGTTTACCTGTGCTGTCATGCGTCCAGCCTTCAGTGGATCCACTGACATGGAACAGCCTAAACCACCGCGTGTAATACTAGCTACCTCCTACTGGCCCTGATTTAGTGACCATTTGTTTAAACTTTATTAACATGCACACCAGTTGTATTTATTTATTTCACAACCAGATTTACTGTCACCACCCTCCAACTCTAAAACCACACCGCTTCAATTAAACTTTACCTGTGAAGAAAGCTCTTTGCACATCAGAATATGGAGCTCTTTGACAGATCCATGCCCTCGTGCTACAACCAGGCACATTTTTCTCATTCAAAACCGCTGCCTGATTGCAAAGCCCAAAATCTGAACGTGTTTCTCTGTTTAGACATTAAAGATTGGCCATTTCCTTCCCTTCCAATCACCCTGAATTTGCCCATTTGCTGCTCTGTAGTTCAGACGTCAGTTCCTCGCAGTCATCTCCACATTTGCGGGGTCGATGACAGACCTGTGAAGCACACATGGGAGGGACGGGCAGCTTTGGCCCGTTCTTTAGCATCTACTCAGTAAGAACATTGACAGAGGCATCTTGTGAAACCCTCTCGCACAAAGACTTTTCCAGTTAAATTGGCAGAACCAACTGAGTGATGGCTCACGTGTTTGGATGTTGTGATGTGCCTTTCTGCAGTCATGATGTGATCTGGTGGAACATCAGGTGAGAATACAAATGTTAACCAAGTGATTTATTCCAGAGTGAGGTTTGGTCACCATCGCTCTGCCAAATAGAGGATGTTGGCCTAACATGAAGGCAGGGGGTGTGTAAAGGACTAAACACTGCCTGTGACTAATCAAACACCCACAATGGAGCCCCCCCCCCACCCCCGCTCCAGGACAGATGCAGTTTCTTAGGCTATTGTTTGTCAGATTTGATTCTATTTCAGGCGTCTTGTTGAAATTCCGACCACTTGAGATGAGATGTCTCGTTGAATAAACAGTGACATTTTGAGCTGTTATCGCTACAGATCCTATTGATTAAAAGCCAACAATATCAGCCTGATTTGAATCCAAGTATTCATCAGATCACCTCTGCCCTGAAGATGTTAAATCATGCATTTGTTGGCAGCGGCTTCTCGCGAAAATAGCAACCCTGCGCGCTGCTTTCCAAATGCTTAACAATGTGAATTAAAGACGTTACTGCCATTTGAGCAAGAAGAGAAATAAGCAGTGAGTATCTCAACCCAGCATGCTCTTTGAACTCCGATGGTGATCCGTTTCATGGATCCCCCAGCTGTTCGTGTGAGGTGAACATCTACATGGCTGCTCGGCGCCAACAGACAAATGTCTTTTTAATTTGAGTCGAATCACCTTTACCCCCCTCCCAGACTCCGCAGAGGACTCTGAAAGCCTGAAGTGTGTCATTTTTATATGCTGACAGCCTTTCGCACCTTCAGAAAACCGTGCCATCATCAAGTCCATTATCCTACCAGTCAGTGATCAAATAAGGGTGCAGGGGGGGCGTTGGGTGTTGTGTTTTCTCACTATCCCAACTGAGTATTCTTAGAATACTTTAAAATACTCAAGTATGTTGAAATATGAGGAAGGCTGGGGTCGCAAAGACAAAAGCACGTCCCATTTCTTTTTTTTCCCACAAGACATGGAAGCTCCCAAGCTCGATCCCAAGTCCCACAGAGTCAAAGATCACGGCTGTTTACATTCACCTCTCATCCACACAGCACTTTCTGATCAGGCTGCTGCTGGGATGCACAAACCGCTGTTCCCACCACCCACCTCCATGTTATATCCTCACAGAACGCCGCCCGCCCCCAGGAATTCATGTGTGAGCTGAGGTAAACCACCTCGAGGACCAGTCACTAACCACTAACATACTCTTAGGCACTGATGAATGACTGATTGGGTGAAAATCTTAACATCGTCTACACAGGCTTGAGCAACAGAGCGGGTTGCCGTGATAGCTCAGCGCTAATCTATTTCCCTGGTGTCCGCCAAAAGCTGTGTTGTTGGATGGGAACTAGCACGTGGGACAGCAGTGGGGGGGTTATCTGGTTAATGTCAGGCAGCGTTCACTGTAGGGGTATTGTCATGCACGAGGGCAGACATGTTTACTGTGTGCTCGGTGTTTTACGAGCTGTCCCCCTCTTTCCCTGCTCCCCCTCGTCCTCCTCTTCAGTGATGTAATGGAGGAGGCCGATGAGAGCCTGAGAAATGGGATGATATACTGCTGCTGACAAACTCACTCACTAATGTTGTCCTTCTCCCTTTTTCCTGCACTCCTCCACACTCTTATTTTACTTCTGCCAAAGTCCACCGAGATACTCTTTTGCAGCATTTGCCTGTTTTCAGACTCCCGCTGCCCCTCAGACAGCTGTGTTGCCATCTTTGTTCCATTTGAACAGATGTCTTTGCCCTCTGTCCTCAGCAATGATCGATTATTTCAAACAGAGCGACCAGATGCCGGCATGTACAGAACTGAGAAAACTGGACGTCTGACTGATGCAGTCTCGTCAAGATTTAAGTCAATCGGGAATCGAGTGTTTAATTGTTATTCTTTGTTGTGTTATAACGAGATTGGTTGTGTTTGATAATCACTATATGACTGCATTTGTAATATGTAGCGTAAAAATATAACAATATTATAAGGATAAGACCCCCACATGAGAACCTCTTCTCTTAAGCTAATCACAGGAGTCATTGATCCTCATCACATGAGCATGAGGTTCAGGGAGCTTCAGAGATCATCTGCAGAGACAGGAGCGATCTTCTCAATTATCCAAATTGTCTCTCATTCTGCAGGCTATGCTCTTCTCTGTGGCATCACCTTAAATCAGCTCCTCTGTTGATTTAGCCTCTACGCGCCTGCTCACGCTGTGATGTATCTGCTAGCTTGTTAGCGGTCCAGCATGGAAGCAGACAGATGGGGAAGTTCTCTGCAGGTGCTTGTTAGCTGCTGTTCAGATTGTAGTATAGACAGGAAATGACCAGTTCCTTTAAATACGTGTTTTTTTTCATCTTTTAGCTGAAATTTTCGCAGGTATTTATGACAAAGCATATTTCAACTACATTTGTTCATGTTAGTTAAAAACCAAGCATCTAAATTTGACACTTCATCCTGTTCTTTTAAGCAGGATTGTTTACTTCTCTTTAACTTGCACTGCACTGCCGTCCTGAAGTACATAAATCCACCATGAAATGGTGTTTTTGGGACGATCCTTTCACAATCACAGCTCGTTCTTCTTCTTTTCTCAGCATAACTCGTTATTCCTGCACCTTTTTTAGCGGGAGCTTTAGGACGAGTAAGTCTGGGCTGGAGTTTCAGGTCTCCCTTGCCAGCATGAGCGCCTCTGTTGAACCGCGTCCAGAACTCTCACAGTTGTGACCTGTCTAATTAGGAGAGCAGGAAGGTGGAAGGGCTGAAGGAACACATACAGCCTATCTGGAGGGTTTCTTTTGGTGCGTGAATATGAGGATAAAGGAAACGCTCGTGTTTTACGTCATCCATTGCCCCCCCCTCTCTCTTCCACGTTGGTGGGGCAGCTCTCCCCCGGCTGGCAGCAGGCCTCCGACTTCAAAATGACAATCGGCTTCTCATTTACAGCAAGCTAATAAGCCCTTTAATCAGAGCGCTTGTCAACCTCAGGGCAAGGAGAAGTTGATCCAAAGGATCAGATGACTGGAAGAAAGGCAGGAGGAAGAGAGGGAGCAGCACCAACAGTGAGAGGATAAGTAGAGGGGAAAATCAAAGGGATCTGCTGAACTTGGACCAAGAAAAAACAAACTGAAGCTGTGTTTAAATGTGGCTTCTTCTAATGTGATGATGTTCAGTCAACTTGGAAACACGCGGGCTTGATTTAATAAAGCGCGAATTAGGGATTCAGTATGATTACACCAAATTTGAAGGGACTGCAGCACTAATTCCAATGTTTAGCTGTGTAATTTTTTCTCAAATGAAAATGCAATATGTTTCACCGTCACAGATGTTGAATGTGGTTTCCAGGATGTTTTGATCAGCTCATTCCGAGGCAGTCGTTTCGGAGTATACAGACCTGACAAGTGTTTGCTTTATCCATCCGTAATCGATACAAGAGAAAACAGTCTCCTGCTGACAACAATCTCCTCACAACATGTGCGTTCAATTACAGCCCGCGCCGCCCTCGTGCACGCGCAGTCGCCCGGATCACCGATGGCATGCAAATGAGGGCATTGATTTAAGTGACATTTTAACATCCTCCCACACCCTCTCAGCACGGCTTTAAAAGGTTGTTTTTAAGGGCCGATCGGGGGAAAAGAGGAGAGCATTCACGCTCACCTCGTTAAAGCTCGGTCCCGACCGTAAAGCTAACCACAAGCCGCAAAGGCCGTCAGGAAAACCTCCCGCAGGCCCCTAACAGATACTTTTACTTTTGAGCTCAGGATGATAATCACCAAAGGACGACCACAGTCGGATAAAAGCCGAGGTCGAAAAAGAGCACACCCGCTTCTAAGTAGAAAAAGCATTCCATGATGGTGCTCTGCCGACCAGCCACTGGTTTGACGTCGGGCGATTTTTCTGCTCTGGACTTCGCTGCGTAATCCTGGTCTAATGTCCACCAGCTGCTTAATCGCAATCAGTCGCTGTCTGGAATCAGAATCACATGGCTGAGTCAGGAGTAGGCCCGTCTCGCGCTAAAGAGTAACGTCTTTGATGGACACGGAGTTAAATTGTCGTTGTGTTTATGTGGATTTCCTCAGGCTACGATTTCACAGTACGATCTGCAGATGTTTCTGGAAAAGAAAAACCGAAAAAAAAAAAGGGGAAAAAAAGAGTTGTTTATTAATGCAGTTTCGGTAGAATTCCTTCGGGTATTAACGTTTCAAAAATGAATCCCGAATTGCTGCTGCCACTGGAAGCGGATCTCGGGCAACAACAAAGGAGATCCGGTGCGATTCGGAGATGAATTTTGTCAAATCCTCAACAATAGAGGAGTGGGATTCCACCGCCTTCTACCCCCTATCAGCATTTACATAACGGAATGCTAAATTATTCATTAATTATCAGAGCGTCCCCCGTGGATGAGGATGACACACACACTAGCTGCTAATTGCCACATCAATAATCCTGCCCGGTTCCTCCGTAGAAGCAGCAGATCCCACCTCAGGAATCTGCTATCGGCCTCAGCCTTCTGCCGCCGTGTGGAACAACAGAAGGAGACACCACACCTGCTCACCTGGCCGGTTGTTAATGGCTTAGGGGTACATGCCCGATTCCTGTTCCTCACAAATTACAGAGAAAAAAAGAGAAATTGCCAGGAAACGATCATTTGAATGCTTTCCGTCTGACTCAGATGTCCCGGTGGGCCATGTTGTCTGTACCCGACTGCAAAGAAACGGTCGGATCGTTTGGTTTTACTCCCAAATGTGGGGAAAATGTTCTTTGTATCTCTTGAAGGCAGCTCTGCTGAGCTCCGTGTGAGAGGAGTGGCAGAACAAACAAATGCAATAATGCAGTTATATACACACATGCTTTCTCTTCACTGCCCCCCCCCCCACCTAAAATGCTACATACAAGTGATTTCCATAAAGGCAGACCTCTGCGGAGGGAGCTGCAATAACACGGCTGCTCTTTGTTTCCCCCGTCCTGATTGACAGTAGATTGCAGTGCGCATTAGATGCCCATCAGGCCCAGCTCTAGTTTTGGAAACAGAGGAACGAGGCCCGTCAAAGGTCAATACGCAGGCATAATGAACTGATCCCTCTCGTTCCCACCCCCTCCACCCCACCCACCAGAGTGAGTGCAGCTATGCTCGGCTTACACGCTAACCTTCCTAAAAGGCATTAATGTATGACACGAGCCTTTAAACACACTTAACGCCATGAAAACAACTGCTGCCGGGGGGGGGGGGGGGGTAGACTCTTTCTGCTCCAGCGTAGGTGTTCTTTTCATCTGAGTACCAAACCGTTGTGCACTTTTGTTCTGTACTTTTCCTTAGTTCAGCTTGTGCCTGATAAATATGCCAAATGACTCACCGGAGGAGGAAAGAAAACATCCATTTTGCCAACTTTGCAAATGTACATTAATGGGTCCCGAACCAGCTCTTCCAAAAGTCCTACAACAGAAATGATCTGATGGTGTTGCTGATTTGTGCTAAATTAACAGATTATTGCTGCCGTATCACAGTTAAAGCTGTTTTTTCCCACATTTTCTGGGTGTATTTTAGGAGTTTTGGCCTCTAGAGAGGGTGGAGCGCTGTGTTTTTTGGAAAAGCTCGCAACATTAGAACAGCAACTCAACACAAGGCCTGATGAAGAATCCATGTTGTGCTGTTAAACCCATAAAACTGCAAAAAAAATAACAAACAAAAAAACAAGTCTAGATGTCTGATGTCGATTTGGGGTTATTTTCTTTAATCTCTTTGATCTGGTGACCTGTTTGTCCAGAAATGTGTGATTTTCTTATTTCCTCTGCTACATTATAACCTCTCTGGCTGATTTAGAACTGGACATAATGTGGGGAAAAAAGCAACAGTGGAACGCGTTCCTCTATAAATATTTGTGGTGAACCATCACAAGAGAAAACACATTAAGAAATATAATAATGTGGTTAAAGAAAAAATGAATGGTATAAACAAATAGGCATACAACTACATCCCTTTATATTTCCAAATACACATTCCAGTAACAAAAATATTCTGCTGTGAATTATTTAAACGACGTTGTTAAGGTGAAGCTGAAACCACTTCTAATCAGTTCAAATTATGATCCAGCAAGAATTCGGTCTATAATGAAATCACATTCATTATGGGGCAAAACATAAAAAGCAGTAGAAACATGATCATACCGTAAGCTTTTTCCATATCCTCCTCATGCCTGCGTTTGCCTCCCTGATTTAAAGTTGTAATTAAGAGAGCGGGGAGGAATTAGATGCAGAATGAGCTGTCAGAAAGTCACATTTAAATGAGGGATGCGTTCATCTCTGCAGTAAAAATTTAAATGATATAAATTGCCATTTAAGTGTAGCACCAGGCTAATGTTTTGTCACAAATTAATGTGACACAAGGCAGCAATGACAATCAAGGGCTGTCTCATTCTAATTTGGGCATGTTTAGAGGGCTTTTGTGAGCCGACAGCTTTACACAAATTAAGACAATTGCCTGTTTTTATGAGGAAACCATAAATGTGTTTTTCCCTCTTTTGCCGGCTAATGAGGAGGGAAAACGGCTTGTATCTGAGCCCCATGATGAGGCATTTGCAGAAGAGCAACACGGTGCTCTTATCCGCCCGCAACCAGCAGAGAGGACAAAGAGTTGGACTCAAACGGCTCCCTGATGAACGACAAGAGTTTTCTAATGTTCCGACGCTCCCTTATGATCAGATATGGATTCAGGAACAATTTTTGCTGCCTCCGAGGGTTCATCTTGGAGGGGAAATTAGCGATAACTGCTGTGCAGTAATGGGATGAAGGACGGTTGGTTAAAGAGCGGCGCGGGTTCGGGGAACGCTTCTGTTGACATTTACGCTGCTCTGCCTCTGCTCTGTTTTCAGGCTCTGGAGAGCGAGTTTGTGTCCTGCCAGCTGCATCAATGGATCGACCTGATATTTGGCTACAAGCAGCAGGGTCCTGAAGCCACTAGAGCCCTCAACGTTTTCTATTATCTGACATACGAAGGCGCCGTCAACCTCAGCTCCATCGGGGACACCATGCTCAGAGAGGTATGTTAAGAATCACGCAGCAGCAGTATGTGTGCACGTACTATTTACTTCATGTATATCCTGCATAGATAAGCCTAGCTGCTGAGTAAGATGAAAAAGTAGGTGCACTGGAGCACTAGCACTTTGAGATCCACACTTAATCTGAAAATAGTCTGGTGTAAAAGCGGCTGTCCATCATCATGTTTATTCCAGCGTTGTTTTGATGCCATTAACCACATGAGAAGGGTTGGAGAATAATACCGGAGTGCTAAGCTAACAATGTACTGTCGGGGTATTGCTGAGCAAAGGCTTTTCTGAAAGCACTCTGCCAGTGTTCCACTTTAGCGCCTCACAGCCTCCTCCTCGGCTTTCATTCATTATTCATCCCCCTCACTTTGAACTGCCGTGCGCACAAGCTGCAGTCGGCACTGCCTAACAGGAACCACGCAACACCCAGAGTTGAAAAGAATAGTTAGCATGCCCGCAGCTAAACACAATTCTGACAACTTCACCAATCTGTAGTACTGAAAAGTAATGTGCTATTTGACTTGCATCCAACCATTCTGATGTCCTATTTTTAGTCCAGTCTGCATCCAATAACAAAGATGTGAAGCGTTCCCCGGAGGAATAATCTCGGTTTATTGCAGTCTGTTTTGGGACATGATTTTATTTGCTATGGAAACGCTTTATTTATTCTAGTAATAATAAAAACCACAAGAGGGGTCAGAATATGATCTTAGCCACCCAAAAAAAGGAGTAACCATTGGTTTGTTTAAAAGCTTCTTATAATAAAGCCCAGCGCTGCGGCTTAACTGTACTTTTGCTGTGTTGTTATGCGGCAGTGGTGAACGCTGTTACCAGTAAGAAATGATCGATGACAGAATCCGTACAACACCCAATTTGTAATAAACCAGAATGAAGCCAAGATCGCCGTCACATTAGAGTCTAAATGGTGATGAGTGCAGACGACATCAAACGCCGAGCCTCCTCCGTTCTGCTGCCCTTCATGCTCAGTGACTGGAGCATCATGGGCACTTGGACTAGATCACTGATTTATCACCCCATTCACCCTAATTCCCGTCCAGATGTGCTTTGGCCTTTAGCCAACCGCGCACGCAATTTCACAAACACACAGAGCCACACAGTAGTGGATCACTATAAAACAAGATCAAAACTTTCCTGCCACTTTCTAGAAATCACACACATTAGTTCGCTGCATGTAAAAGATTTAAAGAAAGAAAATCTGTTTGATTCACTCCCTAAAATTAAGAAAAAATTCTGCTGCTCTTACTCCTCTGATGCTACATCTGATTTCCACTGTTCAACAACGCCCCCTGTGTGTGTGTGTGTGTGTGTTTGTGTTCAAATTAGTTAAACAAACCATGCTAGTGTTCCTGCCAGTCCCTCCTATCCTTAAACCGTGCGTGTGTGGAAGGAGACTCGCCCCGTCTGAGCTGAAGGTGACCCGGTTCCAGACCTGGGCCTCATGGCGGCTGAATCCTGAGGTTGTCTGAGGGCTGCGGGAGCTTTGGGTCTGAAAATGTCCCCAGAGTCCACCATTACTGAGTGACAACTGTTTCAGCCTGGGCTGGGGCCTGGGCCAAGCCAGGCTGCATCAGGACGGGCCCCGAGGCTGTTCATTGTCAGGGGGAGGGGCCACAGACAGAGTGCAGGATCCTGTAATTCCTGCCACGCTGTTTTGGCACTGGCTAACTCCTCAGAACCCAGATCCAAACTCTCTAACACATTCTGGGAAGATTTGGATGGATCTTAGCTCCACATGTTTGTACGTTCACATGCGTATGTATACACACGTCCATGGGGGTGCCCATACCTTTGTATATTTATGCGTGCTCATCAGGATAAATGCGTAGGGTTGTGTGTTTATATGTGTGTCTGTTCTGGGAGAGTTTGGAATAGCTCAGCACGGATTAGGGAATGCTGTGGAGACCGCTGCTGTGTTTTGCAAAACCATGATTACTTCCTGTCCTGCATCCGCTGCGAGTCCAACCCCCCCCCCCCCCCTCTCTAAGAGGGCTGTGTGTAGGTGTGCGCCTGCAGATCTGTGTTGCCTCCCTCCGCATGGGGAGAAATGCATCCTGCATTTGTTTTTTCATACTTGTAAAGGGCTTCCCCTCTTTCACTCGGGATTGTGGAAAATCCCGGAGCCCCTGACAGCAGCGACACAACACAGACACTTTGAAATTGAACAGCGTTTGCGTAATTCGGCAGAAGATGGGGGCAGGTACACATACATTTGGGGAGATTATTTGACAGTTGGTGACCGCCGCCCGCTGGTTTATTTTAGCGTGCTTCCCTGTTTTATTCACCTAAAACTATGAATATTTATCCTGGAGTCGGCTCATTTTGCATGAATCTATTGTGTTTTACACAGGGATCCATCTTGTCGAGTGGCTGAGTAAATCAAAGGGCATGCTGGGACATCTGAGGCGAGGGCGCCTCAGCCATTTAAATGTATAGAATATAGAAAACCTTCATCAGACACGGGCCACTGCTTCCAAAAGAGATTGGCTCCCTCATATAATCACCTGAGCATCGCATTGGCATCCAGGCACGGGACACGCTGACCTAGACGCCGCCACTTTCCTACATTACACAGCCTCGTAAATGTCAGGGCTCAGCTTAATGAAGATGGGTTGAGTGACTTTGAGGAGTGTCTTCCTCACATTAGTTTAAGCAAAACGCTGGGCTCCGTGGGCAGAGGAGACGCCGCGTGCTTTGACCTTGAATCACGCAGCGGCGTCCTCACGTTAGCGTCTGTGAACCAATGAGAGATGTTAACGTCGTGCTCAGTCAGTAATGAGGTCATGTGCAAGGCTGTGATCTGTGTGATCACGCTAGCAAACAGCTTTTTTTATGTTTTGGTCTGTCTGACACCGGGAAGCAGATCCCTGATGCATATTTGTCCGGAATAGCAGGCTCATGCACAAGAACTCAGTTTTGACTCAAACCACCAACACTCACGCTAACAAGGAGAGTGATTTAAACTCTCCTCTGCATGTTTCCAAACCGCACCAACAGCCGGTTCTCCCTTTGTGGTCTTCGCAACAGATCGAACAATGAAACCCAAAAATCAAGGGCAAATTTCTCTTTTATTTATTTATTTTTTTTAAAATCAGTCTCAGACCTGAGCTCTTTCAGTTTTAGCAGTTTAAAAATAATAGTCAGGGCCAAAGATTTACAGGGAGGAAAAAGTACACGCAGGAGGTGCGGCTGCAGCTTGTAAATACTGTATTTATATTCTAAAATCTTTAAGGATATATTTAGACCGGAGTTTAGATGCGTAATTCCTTAATTCCAGAGCCGTTTTAACTTTTAAAAAGGCCGCCGCTCTGGTTAATTTCAGACTATGAGTATGAGTACGAGCCGACCGGCTTCCCGGTCTTTTTCTCATGGAAATACCATATGGAGGCCTCAACCATGAGCTCATTCTTAAACGCCTCGCCAAGTCAGACTCAAACGTCTCGGCCTGCACACAAGGGCTGTCACTCCCACACACTAGTCACTGTGCACACCGACGTACTGACGGGGCTGTCATCATTCCGTGCTTTTTTTTTTTCCCCCTTGTCCCTTTTTCAAAATATCCGTCAAATGCTCGGCCGCATTAGCGCAGATCATTCAGAGCATTTCTGCTTCTTCGGCCGCACGCACGATTTCCCAGCAGAACCTGTTAAACTTAATAGTCGCACAAGCTTGTGGAGGTGTAGCATAAACCGACGGGCGCCTGTGGATCTCCACGCGTTTGCAGCGGCGTTCCGTCTCCGGCTGCAGTTGATCTGACAGTGAGCCGCGTGATGATGTCCAGAAGCTGAGTCCACATGACATTTATGGTCCATACCTCTTCATTAACACCACCTAAACAGCCTGCGAAACCCGCCTGCCCCTGCGCACGCACGTGTGTGTGTGTCTGTGTGTGCGTGTGTGTGTAAGATAAATCGAGGTGCGTGTCTGTGTGCAGCAAAGCACATATGGCGTGCATCTAGGACCACATTTTTTCCCCCTCTTCTTTTTGGTAGCTTTTGTCTTCAGCTTTCATATTGTAAAGCATTTGAGCCTTTTGATATAATGCAACTTGAGGTGAAGCTGTGCGTAATAGAATTCGATCAGTCAGATTTTTATTGTCTAGTTTCCGTGGTAACCGCAGCTTTAGCATCTCTGCAGGAGTTTTAGATCAGCGAGATTGAGGCCTCATTGTTTCAGTGTGCGCCACATTGTTGCCCTGCAGATTTTGAGCCACAACGGTAACATTTCTCTTCTTTTATCACCCCCCTCTTGTCTCATCTCAGGCGGTGGAGTCTCAAATCAGGAGCTTCGGACAGACCCCCTGCCAGCTGCTCATCGAGCCACACCCACCTCGCAGCTCCGCCATGCAAGTGGTGAGTGAGGGACGCACGGACGTGCGGACCAGACACACACACAACCCACTGTGGCAGTAATCTTTTAGTCTGCAAATATGATGACATAATGTGGGTCAGTAGCCAGCAGAGCCGTGCCATTAACCGTTCCTCTGCTGGATGAAAGCAGGCCGTGCCCAGATGTCCGCTCTCTGCTTTGCTTCACGTCTCATCTTTGGAAATTCGCTACTCGCCCTTTTTGTCTTTCATCTATCTCCCGGTTCTTCCCTCGCCCCCTGAAACTGTGGGAAAGTACAATTTGGGGGTTGAAAGCATCTCCTTTCTCATCATTAGGGAGGTGTGTGTGAAAGGGAAAGGTCACCAGCATTTGTGTACACGTGTGTCAAGCAGAAGGCGGCAGGGAAAGGAGCAGCTCTGTGCTGGAAATCTGGGCCCGGGCCAGATTTCCCTACCTGAGCTGCAGCCCTGGAGATCAGCCACGGAGAGCAATGAACAGCAGCCCTGAAGTGACAGCTTTTTAAGGGCCAGGGAGTGCCTGATGGTGATGGGCCCGGGCCCCTCGAGTCCCTATTAGTGTGGTGTCCCTGTGGCGCTGACAGCTGGCCGTAGACCACCACCCAGCACAGTCATGCACACACAGGCACAGGCCAGGAGTGGGCCTTCGGATAACTGTGGGGTGCATTCATCTCTGTGTTTTTGTTTTTTATTCCACATGCAATTCTCCTGCGTTATATTGCGACATCATTATTCAGACACTTTCCGAAGCCTCTCCACCCCTCCGGGCTGCCTCAGCACGCCCTGTTCTCTCTGCTGTTCCGTGTTCCTGCGCTTTTTTCCAATCCTCCCTCATACCAGCACGCTGTCAGTGTGTCGGAATCTGCCCGTGCTGGCGGTAATGATACTGTCAGTGCGTCTGGTTAGCTGTCAGGCGCCCCGGATTCACTCGGGTCTCCTCCTGATGTTAACACTGATGTTCCTCTACTTTACACGCAAAGAGGAAAAAACGGCGCCGCGTTAGCGCTGCTTAGCACAAACACGCCATGTGAGGCCGTGTCTCAGCAGACCCGCTTTGACGACTTTGTTCTCAACAATTTTACATATTTGAGTCTTCTAACGCAGTCGGGCAAACAGTCGGGAACCTGGGTTAAAGGCACACGAGCGCCATTGATTGATAATGGATTACTCATGTGATGTGGAGGTAGTGAGCTGTCAGATTTAAATGAGTAAATGAGCTGTGTTTATGGATGAGAAGGTTCCATATTACACCTCTTTAGGTTGACTGTCAAGCACAGGTAGTAGAGTAGCTGAGACAGGTCTGTCCTTTTCCAGACTTTATCTTTACTGCAATACGAACTTTCTTCTGTCCTACTTAAACCTTCTAACTTTCTGTCCGTCCTTCTCCCTCTTCTTCTCTTTTTGTCCCCACTAACACCGACCGCTGCTTCCCCGCTCTTCTTCTTCTTCCTCCCTCTCTGCCGCGGTTCCTCGCCTCTTCCTTCCCGCCCATTCGCCTCTGTCCTCTCCCCTCCCGGCCTGAACAGTATCTTCTCCTGCAGACGCCGCTGATGTTCACAGAGCAGATGCAGCAGGACGTCATAATGGTACTGAAGTTCCCGTCCAACTCTCCCGTGACTCATATTGCCGCCAACACCCAGCCGGGCTTAACGGTGCCCGCCATCATCACCGTTACCGCCAACCGCCTTTTCGCCGTCAACAAGTGGCACGGCTTAGCAGGTCAGTCCGTGGTCGGTTCCTGGTCCACCTTAATTCCAAAGGTCTTTGCATCTCAAAGTCGCCACATCAGGTTGATTTCAAGTAAATATTTAGCAGCTAACGTCAAAATCCTAATTAATTCCATACTCCTCTCGTCCTCGGGGTTTAATTTTCCCATGTCAACCTCAGACCCCCTCCGGTCTCCACAGGATGGACGTTGATTTGGGAGACAGTTGACTGCGTCTACTGGATAGCAGTATCAAATGTGACGCGTGCAGCAGCCGGCATTAGGTCTCACGTCCACCTCTATACATCAGACGCTCGCTTCACAACCTTATTTACCCAACATCCACATCCCGGCAGCGCGAGAAACATTAAATTTGATATCTTCAGCTTCATCAGGATGACGAGCAATTCAAAGTCATCCATGCGCACCACAGACCAAAGTGAAGCAAGTCAGGGTTTAAAATAAACAGCATGATTAATTAATACCCTTTAAAATAAGGCTTTAGCTTTGAAATCCTTGGATTTATATTTTCCTCATCTCTAACCCTTTTAAACTGTTTAATTTGTATCATTATTTGCCTTCCTGTGGAGAACACGAGACAATAATGTGGGTACGGTAACTCTCTGACCAGTGCAAGGCCACTGTCATGTTAATGTTAATTTTGAGCGCATTATAATCCAACTTCACAAGGCCACACGATTCCAGCATTAATCCAATCTGTCTTCTTCTCTGTCAGGTCATCAGAGCTCAGTGGCCCAAGACCAGCAGTACCAGCTTCCTGTTGAAATCGACCCTCTCATAGGTTTGATGTCATTTCCTTACTATAAAGGAGATCACTTGTTAAATCCAGACGGATTTTTTAGGGGTTTTCTTGTGGATCCGGCTGCCACATTGGTGGCGTGCTGCAGCGTGCAGCAGCGCGTCCCTGGACGCTAGATTAGAGTTGTTTCTCAGCCTCTGCCCCGATTCACTCTTCATGATATAGGCCCTGCTCTCGCGTGGAACCATTTGCATGCAAATTGGAATGCAATGAGCTGTGGCCTAGGCCGGCATTTCATCATCAACTGCAACCCCCACCCACCACCCCACACCGACCCTTTCCTCCCTCCCTCTCTGCATCCTCTTTGGTTTAATTTGAGCGGAGGGAAAGGACGCGTGTCAGTGGAAATGAATATGAATGTGGTAATAATGTGTGATTGAGAATGCGGCGCGGACGGCTGTCAGGACAATATGGGCGCCTCTCATCCTTCACGACTTGTTGATGAGCAGGGGAAGAGTGCCGAGGCCGGTGATGTATGGGATCCACTGGACGGAGCGGGGAGAGAAGAGCCCCCTCCGCCTCTCGCTTCCGTCGCTTCCCTGCAGCCTCTCGCAGTCTCACGCACATCTGCAAGGGGCTGTTTTTTCTCTGGCGTCGTGGTCACTCTGTCTCCCCAGACACATTTTATTCCACACGTTTTATTTTTTCATTAGACCGCTGAAGAGAACCAGGGCTCAGGGGCGTGTTTGCAGTACAGGATTGCGCTTTTATAAGCAAGTGAGGGAAGCGAGTGTGATATCAGTGACAGAAAGTACACTTTTAATGCAAATCTTACTATTAAATCTTTAATCTTTGGTCGTTTTAGTTTATGCTCCCGACTACCATTGTTGTTTTTTCCTCCATCTCCCATTTTGTCACCCTAAATCAGAACTAGTGTTCTCAGTGATATACATTTGTGGGTGTGCCCCTGTGTGTCACTGATATATTTGCACTGTTTGCATTCCCCGAGAGGTCTGCAGTAAACACAGTAAATTCAGGATGAGCGTTGAGCCAACTGGAGCTTTGGGGGAATGCTAAAAATGGGATGAAATATTGGCCGGAGTTGGTATGCTGGACCGTCTCAGGTTTCCTAGCTAAACGGTCTCCTCCGACACCTGTTTTTCCATTATTTGTCACACCAAATGTGAAATATTTCACATCGTACGCATCTCTCTGCAAAAGGAACAAAAAAAATACCACTTTTTTGCAATAGAGATCATCAGTAAATTAGCTTCCTGGCCGATCCTTGGTGGAATAGAATGTGCAGCGTGCGTAGCAGCTTGAATAGTCTGCATATTTTTTCCAAGACTGCAATTACTCAGAATAGACTCTTAGACTCTCACGAAAAATGTGAAGTACTGTAAACTTAACCTCCAGGATGTTTTATGTACTCCCTCACAAATCATCTCTGCCCTGAGCTGCGAAGGTTGAGCCGAGGTGCGAGGAAGTCTGAGCTCTTTGAGAGGAGCTGATCTATGTGAACCGCCTCTGCTCCGTCTCCGCGCGCATCTGTTGATTTCAAACCTGCTCTCTTTCCTCTGCAGCCAATAACGTGGGCAACCATCGGCGTCAGATCTCCGACCTGCTGGATCAGAGCATTCAGATCAGCTCGCAGTGTTTCGTCGTTACAGCCGATAACCGCTTCATCCTCCTGTGTGGCTTTTGGGACAAGAGCTTCCGGGTTTACTCCACCGACTCGGGTATTAGCATAGCACACACACACACACACACACACACACAGCACTTGGGTGAACGGCAAAAATCTACTATATATGGTGAACTTTAGCATTACAGGCTGTGAATTTGTTGCCTCAAATGTAACTTTCAAAATAGCGCGTCCTCTTTTTAAAAATCCATATATCACTTCCCAATTTGGGTAAATCATATTTGGCATCTCAACATGCACATTTTCTCTCGCCGTCAGATCTTCGCTTTGATGTTTTTACGACTTTCAACAACAAACAGAAAACTACCCGCGATCGTCGAACACTTGTACTTTAAATTCAGTCCGCTTTCGCACATATGGCCGGCAAATGCACACCTGTTTCTGGTTGTAACCGAATCAATTGTTATGTATTTTGTAGTCTCTGAGTCTCTGACCCACTTCCAAGTCTGTCAGATGAAACATAACGGTACCGACCCAACCAGCCACATCAGGGGGTGCTTTTGTTAGTGTACCGGTAATTAGCACTTTAATGAAGCTAGTCAACTCATTGTCATTCAGGCATTTGAATATAAGTTTTTTCTGACCTCCTAATTACTGGTTGTCTAATAAAGACGTGAGCAGATTTAGCAGAAAATGGTGTTAAAGAGCTCCTAAAGTTAATGAGTGCGTGGCCTCTCCTCTAGCACCATCCTCAGGTCACTTTCTTCATTTTAATAGAGAAACAGTTTAACCTACACATGCACACGCACGGTGGAGTTTGATCACTGCTGTTAATATTTCTGAGCTGTTCATATTTCTACCTTCCATAGTTAGTTTGGATTTTATTTTAAGTATATTTATATTTGAGTAGATCATTTATTTTTTAAACAGTTTTGTGTTCCGCATGATCTTTATATAGATGAAAAATGAGGGGAATTAAAAATCAAATTAAAGATTTTTTTAATTGAATTATTTCAAACTTTTACACCATTAAAAGAATTTTAAGAAATAATTAAAGTTAGATGAAAAAAAAAAATTCCAAGGACACCGTAGTAAAAACCATTACTTCCTCCTCGTACCTGTATGTGTACAGCACACGCACACGCACGTGCACACGCACCAGGTCAGGGGTCCTAAATGAGACTGTCTCCAGCCCCCGTCTCAGCTCCTCTCAGCAGCCTCATCAGAATCAGCAGTCCAGCGCGCTCTGATTCAATTTGTGCAGGCTGGGGCCTCCGTGTGTGTAATGTTGGAGGAAGGGAAGGAGGGCCTGGAGGACGGAGACGGCTCTATTGTGCTGCTGCCACCGGGCTGTGCGACTGGAACGCGGAGCACACTTCAATCGCATATGCTGAACAGCTGCCACCAGCGTCCCCGAAGCCCCCAGGTCGAAGAACGGCCGGGGATTTTATCAATTACAAGGCTCGATTGGTGCACCGAAGAGACGGCCTCGTACGCCTGCGTGCACACACATCCAGCGTAATTCGCCCGTTGCGCGCAAGCGTCTCCGAGCAGATGAGTGTGTATAAATATGAGCTGCATGGTAGCCATTATTGCTGCAGCCATCACAAGTTATTTTCACTGTTTATAAAGACGTCAAACATTGGACTTCTTTGATGTGTGCGCACTTTGGGAGCCCCCATCTTTCCTGCGATACAGCTCAATTATGGCCGCGACAGTGATTCTGACACGGTGGATATGTCACGAGCGCCAAACACTGTTTGACTGCAGGGGTCACACCATGAATGTAATTAATATTAGACAGCTGACGGAGGAGCTGTGGTCTGGAAATCTGACAGCAATTAGCCTCTTTTTTATATACAATCGCAGCTCACACACACACACACACGCACACACACAGGGAACTGAAACATATTTATTGTCGTCAAGGAATTATTAGACATGTGAGCTGAGGTGAAAGTAAATAAGATAAGCAGCCAAATGGACCGATGAACAACAAACACATGGCAGGACTGGAGGACTACAAATAACAACTTCTTGTTGAGTTTTCTCCACCAGCATTATGAGATTATGCATTATAACCACATGTTTTTGCCTTTTTCCGAAACAAATCTGTGTGCTGCTTGCAGGCAAACTGACCCAGATTGTGTTCGGGCACCGTGACGTGGTGTCGTGCCTGGCCCGCTCCGAGTCGTACATCGGGGGAGACTGCTACGTCCTGTCGGGCTCCAGGGACGCCACCCTCCTGCTGTGGTACTGGAACGGGAAGCACAATAGCATCGGCGAGAGTCCGGGCAGTAAGTACACCAGCCTGGCACGTGGGTGCCCTCCCAGCGTGCACTCTCCCACGCAGTTGTGTGATTTACGCCCCCCCACCCCCACCCTAGAGTAACAACAGGCTCCGTGTGACGAGCCAGATTGGATTTTGCAGCACTGTCTCACCAGAATCGCTCTCAGAAATGTGCACGGGAGAGAGAACCTGTCTTTAATGTGAGTGAAAGTTAGGACCACTTACAGACGTTAAATGTGATGTTGGGGGTCATTGGCCTGCACATGAAAGTTCACCGCCATCTGAGGGCCACGGGGTCGCCCCAGTCGATAAAAGTGAAAAATGTCACAGGCCTCCCCGGCGTGGCCATAACATATGGCTTCAGCCATGATCAAAGCTTCACACACACACACACACACACACAGACCTCTGGCCTGCTTCTCAGTGCTAATTTGGTCAGCTCACGTTGGCATACATGTTGTGAAGCGATCCGGAACAAATGGGATGAAATTTATGACAAACCGTAATTGGTTTAATAAGTCACATCAGGTTTTCACTCGAAAAATCTGAAACCAGGTTCTACAAAACGTCTTATTTCTCTAACCGGTTCGTTCTCGGCATCTACGTATCCACGAGACGCTGCTCTTTCTGATTTTACGTCATGCGCTTCAACGGTTTATTTCCATATTTAAGAAAAGGCTGTTGATTGCAAGTAGTTTGTGGTTGTAATCAATGCTGCGACGCCTGTGCTGCACACATGCGAGCACTGTAATGCAGGGTTCCGTGCTGTAGCAGACAGAGCTCCCGTCATCCCCTTTCCGCCACAGTGTGATGCTCCATTGCCTGAGACCGCAGGAGCCTTCTTGAAGCTCAGAGAAAAGGCAGACACAGTTGCCTTTATTGCTCTTCCAGAAATCAAACCCACTTTCCGTCCCTAAATGCATGCCAGTGAGTTCAGATCCATGCACATGCACATTCCTCCTGATGCCTAACACCCTGTGAACATCCTTGCCTCTCATCTCTCATGAGTACGTGCACACGCTGACCTGGGGAGTACTTGATGCCTGCTGCTAGAAAATGTAGAAATTCCTCGGGCAACACTGCCACCTCCTGGCCAGAGAGGGAAACTTTTCAAGGCAGTGTTGGTTAGTTGTACTTTGTATGTTATTTTGAGTGTGTTCACAGCTTTATTTCAGTCCTCTTTTAAGTGTGTTTGGCCTTTACCCTTTGCGCTAAATGGGAAAAATTCGAATATCACATTCAGAATATCAAAATATTCTACCATTTTAAAGCAGGTAACTACAGTTAACAACACAATCAGAATTTAGAGTCTCTTTTTCTACATGTACAAACACTGGTTTGATTATTTTTAGCTGTCAGATGTGACGCTGGTTTAAGAGTAGATCTTCAGGATATGTGACCAGACTTCAGAGGAACAGCCAGCGTAAAGGGCCAACTGGTCCAAACAAAATGAATATTTTCTGTTGTTATTATACCAGCAGTTAGGATTTGCCTCCTAAATTGTGTAGTTCGACACAAAAACTGGGCTTTCTGTATTTTATAATAAGATCTAACAGAATCAGTTAATTAGTCTTTAACTATGCTTACACAGCTTTTAATTAGGACTTCGGTTGACCTTGTTGGGGTAATAAATGGACTTTCTCCATAATGTTGCTTTTTTTTTACCCTCTAACAGCAAAGATCTGTTTAAAACAGGAACTCTGCTCTTAAAGAATTCGCCAGTTCTCTTGTGAATAAGCACACATGCTACACAATTGCTGTCATCCATCCAACACTTTTACACCGGGACAAAATGTTTAGAAACAGCGTTTGCCTGCAATCAATCTGTCGACGTTTGTTAAATCGCATTTGATAAAACAACAAGAGTCTGCACTGCAGGCGGACGTTGAGGGAGAAATGGGAGGCGATTTTTTTGTTTTGTCACTCACCCTGACAGCTGAAATCAAAACAGTCTTACAATGAGTTGGCCCGTACTTCACTGCCGTTCCTTCCCTCCGAGGGCTCCGTTGCACAAAACCATCTGGATCCAGTGAAAGCAGTCAGGGTGAAATCACAGAGATGGGGAGAGGCAGAGGGTGACAAGTGCTAGAAAGGGAGAGTGAGTGAGGATCAAAAATGTGCAAAAAGACCTAAAATAAATATTGGGTCATCTGAAACCATTAAAATCATGTTGATATGGTTGAATGAAGTTACGCTCTCGTCCCATGTATTACTCCCTCTAGTGGCCACGGCGTGTAATTGCGTTTAACAAACAAACGTGTCTTCCAGGAGAGTTCACCACACCGCGCGCCATCCTGACTGGTCACGACTGCGAGGTAACCTGTGCAAGCGTGTGTGCGGAGCTGGGCCTCGTCATCAGCGGCTGCAAAGGTGAGACGCGTCCATTGATAGCCAGTCCTAAAGCTAGTGGGTTGTTCCGCCTCACCAACCTTTTTGTTTCTTCAGAGGGTCCTTGTCTGATCCACTCCATGAACGGGGACCTGCTGCGGACCCTGGAGGCCCCCGAAGACTGCCTGCGTCCTCGTCTCATTCAGTCCTCCACTGAAGGAAACTGCATCATCTACTATGACAAGGGACACTTTTGTCTCTTCAGTGTCAACGGCAAATTGCTGGGACACTTGGAGGTGGAGGACAGCATCAAGGTGAGGGAGCCGTGCATGCGCACACACACACACACACACACACACACACACACACACCGCTGATTAAAGGCTTTCTGAGCTGGGGGTCACCGTGTCCGTGGGGAGGAAGCGGGCTGTGACTTCACGTCCGTTTTGTTCTGTCTCACGTGCAAACAACAGAGGAAACGGGACCTTTTGATCTGCAGCGCTGCCGTCGGATCCGATTGCCTTGCTCGCGTTGGCAGAGAACATTCCAGAGGGGCGGTCATCTCTGGACTCCAGCGCCATTAACCATCCGCCAGCACAGGACAACATATTCCCCATTTCCCACGTTTCCTCCCTTGTGGTCGGAGTGACACAAGATAGCAGCTACTGCCTTCACTTTCCTGACCCTTTGTTTCCGGTTTGGCCTGGGAAATGTAAGCTAGCTCTGACAGACAGCCGCAGGCCTGTTTCCTATTAAGAAACGTCTCGGCCGGGCTTCTAACCTGCCCACCGGCCCGTTTCCGCTCGGAGCCTGGAGTCCAACCCCTGCGAGACATGATGGACGAGCACGAGCGGACAACCGCTGATTGGGAAAGTGGCTGGTGTGCTTTAGACACATTCCCAGCATTCCTTCTTAGTGTTTGGAACTGGGAACGCCGTGTGCCGCCTCTTCTTCTGTTGTAAATTCAGCCGTGTGGCTGAAACCCTAACATCCCTGAGCCAGCTTGTGAGAGTCTTAACCCCCTCCTCGCCCTCGTCACCCGGGGCTCCACGCCGCGGCGCTCAGCCTCCAGCTGTATTTATACCAGAATCAATCTTCTCAGCCTTCAGTCTCAGCGCGCTACGACTCCAAGATAAATAAGTGTCCGTCCCAGCCTGCAACGTCCACGCTGAGAGAGAGAGACGGAATGTCGGCATCTTATTCTAATAGCCGGGGCTGAGCAACAGAAGCCATCCTGAATGGATTACAGTCTTTTAGTACTGGTATAACTCATGCCGAGTAACAATTCCAGCCGTTTTTTTTCACTGCCGCCTTCCCGTGTAACAGGGGGATTAACGGCACCATAAATAAACTTTTTACCTTCCCCAGTCTTGAAATCCACCCCGCGCTCCCCTGAAAGAAGTAGGAAAATCTGGGCATTAAAAGAGCACGTGTTTCTGCTGGAGTCATTTTTTAAGTCATCTGAGCTCATATAGCCATCTAGGCTCCCACAGAGCCGCCGGCCATCTTGTTTGAGTGGCCAGTGGCAGAGGGCTGATTTATAAGGTCTGTCTGCAGGCTCCTACCTGGCCCCGCTGACATGTCTGCCAGCTCCCCAGCCCCCCTGCTGGGCTCCAGTAAGGTCACGGACTCCATGAGTGAATATTCGGCTGCATTAATGCAACAAAACTGACTGGAAAATAGCTGCAAAATCCCATTTCGTGGGTGTTGTTATTAAGTCGAGTGGTGGGTTTGTACTTACGTTTGTATCTGTATTTACATTTGTGACCTTGAGCACCAGATTATGTTTCAGACCCGTCCACACGACACAAAAGGCCCAGTTTTATTTAATAGGCTTTGCCAGATTCATGGGCCGAAGTTGAGGTGACTCAATAGTTCATCGTCATGGCGACACCTACAGACAACAGCCTGACACATTTGCAGTCACACCTGTTTGTTTGTTGGACGGAGGGGGGGGGGGTCCAGCTGTGCTGTAGTTTCATCACTAGTAAACCACAGTGTTGCTATGACGACCTGCCGTCACTCAGCAGATATTACAGAAACGGCTCCGTCCTGTCAGGCAGGACTCTTCTGTCAGTGGGTTTAATGTTGTTGCCCCCTCACCCCCCCCCCCCCCCCCCCCCCCCACACACACACACACTTTGCTTTTTTTTTGGCTCGCAGCCTCACACGTTCTCTTAATCGCCGCTGTCAGATTGACGCTGAATGTTGACACACAACCCAATTAGCAAACGCACGGACCCGAACCCGCGGCACACTAATCAAACCAGCGTCACGCTCCATTCCCAGCCGTCCTGGACGGTGATCCGACCCCCCCGCTCACCCAGGATGGCGTCGGGAGGCCTCGTGCCAGCACGTCGCCCATCGCGCCTTCGCGAGAGCTGTTGCCTCCCTCCTCCTGCTGTTGGTGCTGAGAATGAGAACCAGAACTCATTTGATCCCCAGCGTGGTGGGAAATTCCCCAAAAGGCTTTTTTTTTTTTTTATATCAAAAACATTTGCCTAATTTAGGCGGCGCTGGTTGGGCGTCCGTCGGCTGTGTACTGCCAGGAAAGGCTTCTTCTTGTTTGCTTTACCAAGCGGAGTTCCATTTCTCGCCCTCACATGAGCCTGATTGAACACACATGCTGCTGGAGATGGCGGCGTCTCAGAGGCCGCGGCGTCATGAAACCGCAAACAAGCAAGGCTCCAAATTAGCGTCATTTGCCGCTTTTAGAACTCACATTCGGCCTCCTCACTTCACCGGCTACAGTTACTCGCTGATTGATGCTGCGGGCCGCTCCAGCTTCAGCCTCCACTGAGCCCCGCGTCCGTAATAGACTCCAAACACGAGCTGATTTGTGCACGTGCGCCTCCTCAGAGACTCGTCCAGATGTTACGGTTGGCTGGAAAAGCAGATGAGACCAGTAAATCACCGGGCCTCACAGTGGGGAGCCGTCTCTGTAGCCAGTCAGGGTCAGTGTCCAGAGACCCGTAAGGATTCTGGTGCCGACCCAGGATCAAACACACATCACACTGCAGGTTGACGTTGACAGAAGAGTTTACAGCTTGTTCCAGGTTGCACAACTTCCTGTGTTTTGATTTTTAGGTTTCAGTGTTTTATTTTTTCTGTCTTATTTGAGCACCTTTTTTTTTTTTGTTGCCCCTGAGACTGAGCAGCTTTTTCTCCTCGTCTCCAGGCCATGTTTCTCAGCCGTGACGGTCAGTACCTGCTCATGGGCGGAGACGGAGGCGTAGTTTCCGTCTGGCAGGTCCATGACCTCAAACAGCTCTTCACTTACCCCGGCTGCGACGCAGGGATCCGCTCCATGGCCATGTCACATGACCAAAGGTAGGCACCGCAGCAGTTCAGCCCCGGATGATCGAAATGAGCTTTATTGACAAATAGAAAAGAACTCCATCTTGTTGCTATGTCTTCTTGATTTGGATCAGAATTTCTGCACAGCTGCCTTAGTTAAGTGAGGTTTTGTGTCAAGTTTAGAAGCTCACATGGCTAAAGCGTCGTTAACCCCCTCAGGTGCATCATTACCGGCATGGCCTCTGGAAGCATCGTCCTCTTCTACAACGACTTCAACAGATGGCACCACGAGTACCAGACCAGGTACTGAGCTGGTTCTGGACCACAAGCCTGACTGACAGAACTGGATCATGAAGAGGTCCAGAAAGAGTTTGCATTTCGGACCTTTATCAAAAGCACTATTCTGTCTGTATCTTGAATGTATCTCTGATAAAAGATGAAGAGAAAAAAAAATCAAATCTGTCCAGTTAAAGTAGAAACTATTTTTTAAAAAGGGCATTGCTATATTTTGTAGATTAGATAGAAAATTTTCATATAAATCACAGGGTGGGGGTTGTGTTACTGTACCGCTAAACAGATCTATTTTTAGCTCTGGGAATCTATTTTCATCTCTGACAAGAAAGGTGGGGTCAGAGAGCTAATGGCTTTTCTCTTGACTTAAAAATCCAAATATTTGTGTACTTTAGCGTGAGTGGGTGTTTTTCTTTCTGTAGACGTGTGTGAGAGAGAACTTGTGAAAGAGTTTTTTGATATTTTGACACCAGAGGCTGGTGAATATGAAACTCTTCAATAATAAATGAAGACAGATATACAAAGAGGGAATCTCCACATATAAATATCTATATATGCTGTTTAAATGTCGTCCTCCATATTTAATTCCCCTCTGTAAATCTTTGCTTGCTGAGAAGTCAGTTCTGTCCATGGTTGAAAAGACACTTTGCTTTGAGATTAAAACAAGCTTTAAATAAGGAGGATGTTGGAAAAACCATGTCAGATTTGACCTTTACATTCTTTTTTTCCCTCTTAAATCTGACCTGGTTAATCATTTGTCTAAATGATCTGCGCTAAAAGTCCAAATGTATAACCTGACTTCTGTCTCCAAAGCAGCTAATGACATGTCGCAGTGTGTAGTTTAGTGAAGGAACTTATTTTATATCATTAAGTACTAAAATTAAATCAATTTCTTCACTAAACCAATTCTATTAGATTTTTGAAAAAAAAAAACAAAAAAAAAAACATTCCTTCAGCAATTGCGCTTTGATGTGGTTTGAATATCCAGTTATGACAACCGTTAAATATCAACCTTTTTTTTCCCCCCAATCATTTGAGTGTTTTGTGTTCAAACTTCTGACAATAAAAACTGAATTTTATAACTTGAACCGACCGGTTTTGGTTTTTAAAGGTTTAAAAGTGACTCCACAGTCCCCTCTAGTGGCCAACCTGCAGCATCACACAAATGACAGTCATTGGAAACTTGTGCATTTTTATTTTTCTTTGCCGTTTTTAAAACAGGACATTACAGGCCTCTATTTCTAATGAAAACTGGTCCATCTGAAATGATGAGAAGATTTAGATAAGCCTCTTCAGTACAGTAAGCAGCTAAATGACTGTTCCAGAAGTAGGGGGTGGGACATGCGCAGGGAAAGGCCTGAAGAGGTCAAGAGTGATGGTAAACCACTTTAAAAATCATGTGGAGTTTAACAGGTGCTAAACAAAAGAAAGTGGTTTTGGAATCACAATTTTCCAGCAAATGTGGGGTTTCTACCAGAATACAGCTTATATATTCCATTGTCTGCGTCCAGAGGGCATAAGATCAACAACTGCTCACACACATCAGGAAGGACGACACTTCAGTTTTCAGCTGAATTAGATACTAAAATGGCTCATTTGCAGTGTACAGCAGAGTTATTTATAGCAGTTGGGGCGGGTTTAACTGCAGTGTTTTCATGGGGATGAGTTAGAATTCCACACTCATCTTTGGTTTTAGTGGCTAAATCTTTTGTTTCTGCGTCCTAGCTATCATTATTGGGTGTTTACGTCCATCCCTGTGCATTCACAGTTGGGTTAGTTTAAAGACAAATGCTGAAATGCTTGTAGAGGTAAACTCAAACCAGCAGGAAACACGCAAATACGCCAAATAAAGTCTCAAAGAAGTCAGTTCAGTCCTGTCCCTTCACCACATCCATCAATAAATATAAACATCAAGACTCAAACTCACAGAAAAGCGCCCTTTGACCTGTAGGGGGCGTTAAATCACCTCCATGAGCTCTTCCATAGGTAAAGGGCTGGAACAGGGGGGTGTCTGGGATGTGGGAGGAGTGGAAGGAGGAGAGGGGAATAGGGTGGGATGGATGGGGGGAGGTTCCCGTCCGGTCGGGGGGGTTGGAGGGAAGAACACAAGTGGTTGGATGGGGGAGACTGGGGAGGGGGAGGATGGTTTTGAAGCTGGTTTACTGAGGGAATTGGGAGGAATGGGCCTCTGGTCTGGTTTGGATGGGGATGATGGAGGGGATGTTCCGTCGCTGAACACAGCGGGGAAGTCTGGGGGCGTGGGGGTCTCCAGAGACACACAGGGTGCAGCGGGGGGAGTTTTTATTCTAGGATGGGATGTTGAGCTGGCAGGAGCAGACGGCAACAAACCAACACTGTTAGGTGGCGAAGCTGAGGAGGTGGCGGCGGCGGACGCTGCGGCAGGTTTGTGTTCTTTGGTTGGAGACTTTGTTGGCGAGGCTGCGGGGGCAGGTGGAGCTGCCCGTCCAGCGGACCCCATCTGTGGCCGCTGACGGGTGGTCAGCTGGAGGGTCTCCTTATCTAGAGCTGTGCTCTGTCAGAGTGAAAAAGAAACCACAATCAGATCGTTCCGAGAACAATAATCGCTCAGATAGTTCCTCACGTCTGAAATGATCAAATGCTCATCAACTTTTAATGAACACACGATGAAGGAACATAAATGAAGAAAAAAACAAAGGATGTTTCAGACAGCGCACACCCCAAAATAAAACAAGTCAGACGATCAGCGCTACTCTATGTGCAGCAAAGGGCCAATAAGGAACAAGCAAGCTTTGTTTTATGAAACAAAAGGATATATTCTGTTCTTATTTGCCCCTGCGCTGCATAAAAGATGAATGTCAGTACATACCATCACCTTGGAGCTATGTTGGGAGGGGGGGTAATGCAGGGACAGGGGAGAAGCAAAGAGGGACAGAGACTAGTCTTACTCACAGCATCACCAAATCAAGTCAGCACAAGCAACATCGTGACAGCCAGTGAACCGTTGTTCCGGCTCACTCCTGATTCAGAATCAGTTCAGCATTTGAAATTCAGAAGAATGAACCGGAACAAAGTTAAAGAAGCAAGGCTGCAGGCTGGTGTGATTCTCTAACAAGCTTATTGGCAGTAATGCAAAATTTAAGGGCTGAAATTCAGGAACGAGATTGAAGCCAGATCAATCATTTGTATTGATTGTTTTCCTTTTTTAGTGGATACTGCAGACAATAGGAACATAGAGAATAACCCCAGCCTTGCATTTTTTAACTGAAGGGAATCTACAGGCAGTAAAGCCATTAAGGTTCTGCGTCCAGCTCTGCGGAAGCTGCGCCGTCCACATCTCCCCACCAGGTGGCAGCAGAGTACAGTAGAACCAACAATACAGCGGAGGATATATTTAATTGAATTAATTGAGCCGTTTTGAAATTATCAGTGGCAGAAATGGAGGCAAACTTGTTTGAGGAAACGTGCAAAAATATATTAATACTGAAATATCACTGAAAATTTCCCAAAGGTTTGTGGTGGATGAAAGAAACATGCAGAAACAAGAGGAGGAAACGGACAGAATGTGTTGGCGAGGACCCTGTTAGTTTGTTATTGATGGCGGTTACTGGATCTGGCGGGGGGAGAAACAGAGGAGGCCTGAGCAAAACAGGAAGGAAGGAAGGGAGCGGGGGAGGAGGGGGGTCTAGATTTGTTGTAGTTAAAAGGGAAGACAACGGAGGGAAGGGCGATGGCTGGAAAGGAAAGAAGGGAGCCGGCAGGGGTTGGTGCGGGGTGTGAAGACGTGTACCCGGCTCTCGGCTTCAGGCGTCCCCTGTGGTCCTGGGTCGGGGGTGAGGGAGGGGGTGAAGAGGAAGAATGGAGAAGGAGGATGAAGAGGAGGAGTAGGAGGAGGAGGAGGAACCGAGGTCGAGGTCCAGGCTTACACCTCAAACTGTCAAATGAGATTTACAACAAAGAAATGAAGCCGCGTGGATCAAATATCACTTGTCATGAGACAACGCCCCCCCTCCCCGGTTCAGACAGACAGACTGAAGAGTGCAATGGCGGATGGGACACGAGCAGCAGTGGAAGTCAAACTGTACAACAGGAAGTGGTGCGAGCGAAGGAAGACAGGACGACTACAGCCATGATGTCGCCCGCTCTAAATTCCCATCTGGCACGTTGACAAGGTTTCCGTGACGATGATTGAGGCCAGATATTCATATAAAGTCCTTAATGAGGAGCTCAGTCTTCAGTATTTGGGTCAAACATTCATTTCAAGCCGTAAATGTTTGGAAATCTGCCTCATATTTATGATTAAACCAGTCACAAACCTCAAAAATTGGAGGAAAATCTACAAACATTAAACCACAGTGAGGTTTACAGATGTTCAGGGTTTCTTCTGTGGACGTTCTTGGTGCTCACCATGATGACCGACACTCCGGCCGTGGTGTCACTGGGCTTGGGCTCAGTGTTAAAGTGCATCTTCAGTTTACCTGACACCTCCGTCTTCATGTTGTTCTCAAAGAGCACGTCCTCCTGAAAGGAGACCAGAAGGAGCCGATGAGCCGACGCTGAACCGCCTCTGATGCACGTGCGCGGGCAGAAGTGCAGCTGTGACGTACCGTGACCCAGGGGTGGGAGAGGACGTCTTGAGCCGTGTGTCGCGCCTCCACGTTCACCTGCAGCATCTTTCCAATCAGCTCCTGCAGGAGGATGAAGGCAGACGATGAAGACCGGTCTTTTTTGATGGGATGCTGACATTTACAAGCAGGTCCGAAATATTCTGAGAAACCAAAAGGATTGTCTGGGTGGTTGCACAAGTGTGTGTGTGTGTGTGTGTGTGTGTGTGTGTGTGTGTTCCAACCTTGGCCGAGTCAGTGACATTGTCCCAGTAAGGACTTGGAAAGTCCACCTGCCCCCGCAGAATCTGATCAAACAGGTCCTCCTGCTGGTTACTCTCGCTGCAGACCAAAGCAGACGAACACAGATCAGACAGGACTATCTGAGATCAGACCAGCCGCTCGCTCGTCTGGTTGAGAGAGGAGCTCGGCTGGATGAGGACGAAGAGACCGCACCTTCGAAATGGGGGGAACCCGCACAGGAGGATGTAGGTGATGATGCCTGCAGCCCAAATGTCCACTTTCAGACCATACCTGAGGAGCCCAGAGCAGACCGTTAAACAGATATTCTAATTCCTTCTAATTCCAAACGGTGACCGAAGGCTAGAGCTCACCCAGCCTCTGCGATGATTTCGGGAGCCACATAAGTCGGAGTTCCGCACACGGTGAACAGAGGCCCCTCCACCACAGTGGCCAGGCCAAAGTCGCCCAGTTTCAGCGACTTGGTGCCGTCCGGATACTCAAACACCTGAAAAGAAAACGAGCGCCGGGTTAAAGCCTGCAGCTGAATCCAGAGACGATGTGGCGCCGGCGTGGACGCACCAGCAGGTTCTCCGGTTTGACGTCTCTGTGGACGATGCTGATGCCGTGCAGGTACCTCAGAGCCGCCGCCAGATTGGACACCATGACCGAGGCGTCCTTCTCCGTGTATCTGGCCGAGGACGTGATGGCGTCAAACAAGTCGCCCCCCTGTGGCCACGCCCATAAAAGGACGAGTTAAATCGGGTCACACGGACAAACTCGCGCAGTTTTGGGATGGTTAAGGTACCTTGATGAGCTCCATCACCAGGTAGAGTTCAGAGGACGTGTCCACCTCCTCCATCAGCATGATGATGTTGGGGTGTTTGACCTTCCGCAGCACCGCCACCTCGTTCTCGATGAGGTGCTCCTGCACACGCACGTGCACACTCTCACAACATGTATCTCTTTAGCAGTGACGTCCCAGAACCAAGTTTACCTTTCCAGCACACTTGACCTTGTCGATGATCTTCAAGGCGAACTCTTTTCCGGTGGACCTGGAGAAAAGGTTAAAGTTCATTGGAGCCCCACAGATCCAGAACTTCAGTCAGAACGTGAGAGTTCTGTTGCATCCATCAGCGTCACCATGGATGGGGGGTGGGGGGGTCACCCTCCTTCCTGGTTAGTGTGGCATTGTGGGGATTAGAAGCTAACGAAGGCAGCTCCCCGCTGGGTTTAATCCAGGGTTATTTCTGTCCGCGTGTGCCCGCCTGTCAGCAGTACTTTACCATTAAAGCATTTACCGCCGCCGGCGTCCTGCCGTGTGGTCACGTGACCCGAGTTCACCTACCGCTCCACGCACGCTCTGACCACGGCGAAGTTGCCGTCTCCGATGACGTTTCCAACTTTGTAACGGTCCAAGATGGCGGAAGCAGGCTGGTAAATGTTACCGTTCACTGCGGGGGGAGAGGCAGAGGTCAGAGGTCAGGGGAAGCAAAGGGAATACAGGGAAAATCAAACCTGAGGTCTGAGGTTACCTTCTGGGCTCAGCTGATTAGTTGATTCTTCCTGGTGATTGTCCAGGGATCCATTTGATGAGGAGTTGTGATGCGGAGGGATCTGGACACACAAAAACACCCCCAAAAATAGAAATGCTGTACTTTGATACCTTTAAATTAAGTGAAACAGCAGATTTCCTATATGCTTTTCTGGATTATCTGACTGTCTTTTTTAAAAAATCTTTTGTTTTTGCTGCATTTTATGGACGCGAATAATAAAACTAACATTCTGTCATTAATGATTCATCTTGATTGGGATTATTAAACTGGCTGGACTGGGATATCTGACAGATAAATGGATCAATAAATCCCATCAGAACCTTAAGCATTTCCACCTGTGAACACAAATGTGTCATACGTGATGTAATCGCTTCAATTTTGAGGTAAATATGGTCCAAATGTCCAGCCAAATCTATCTAAATTTATTTATTTATGAATCTGAGCTCTCTAGACTATCGATGGGCCCTCTGGAGTTCAGCATTTACGTGCGTCTACTCATCTCCATCTGTTGTCAGTTGCCCCTCGTCCGAGACGCCGTGATCACTCCTGAATATCACAAAGAGGCGCGGTGTAGTTTTACCTTTAAACTGGCGACGGGTCGGAGGCTGTCGAGGGACTTGGCGGAGCGTGGAGCTGAGACCTGGCCGCTCGACACACCGTTAACTGAGCGGAAAAGAGAACATAGAGAACATGAGAACGTTTCATTTCACCGAAAACAGTTCTGAAAGTTAAATAGATTTATAAATCTGTATTTATAGGGCGCGTTCTTTCCACAAGAGGGCGCTCTGCGGGCCGCAAACAGTCGCTCTATTCTGCTGATGTTCTGCTGTAATAAATGCAAATCCTTCAGCTGCTGATTCTGTTTGTGCAGCTTCTGTCATTTAGTCATCATCATCTCATTCCAGAAACACCACGAACAGCTCTGGCTGCTGCTCATTTCTCAGTAATTACAGAAAGAACCAAACGATCCAATCAGGAAACGCAGCACATGCCCATTATTACACTTGATTTCTGCCGTTCTCCGTGCCCACTGTGTCATAAACATGCTTCCCGTTATAGGATTTTAAAATAAAACACGAAGGGGGAGAAAGTTTCAATTGTCTGAGTGAGTCATCCAGTCGAGGACGGATTAATTCTCCCTCCCGCCGTTCTCGTTTCTGGCACAGAAACTGACATAATGCGCCCAAGTTAAACTCTTTATCTTCTAAACTCGTCTGAGGAAAGGTGGGGAAGGGGGGGGGGGGGGTTCTTATGTCAGTGTCTGGTTCTATTCAAGTCCAACACTCAGTCATTCCTGAGTTGAGCTCAGTTCGACCTCCAGGAAGATTTTCAAGTGAATCCATCTGCTGCCTGTTGCGTAAGGACAGCGGGTTCGCTTGTGCATTGTTAGCGAGAGCCGCGTTTCCTCAGCAGGTCGAGCAGCAAAGGCTGCTGCAGCTGAGCGCTGAGGCGTCAGAGGCAGCTCGCTCGCCAATAAATACAACAAAGAAGAGAAAGGCAAGATGAAGTGGCCCCATTCTCACCTGGAGATTTGACTGGAGAGTGACTGGTGGAGTACTGGGCAGCATGTTTCGCTGCCCCGACTGAAAAAGAAGAAAACAGAGCAGTAAAGTATAACGCCACTGGTGCTCAACTGTTGAAAAGTGAAAATCAGGCTGTCAAGGTCAACTGGTTCCCTGCAGGCATCTTCTCATCACTGGGAATCTGATTTCACACATGTAATGTTGGGAAAACCTGACATGAGTGGACGAAACTTTGCGCCGCATGTGTGAATGACCACATCTTACTTGCACCGGGAGACTTGCAGCGGCGCAATGCTCCGCAGCTCTTAAAGGACCGGTTCAGACTGACGGCTCGTCCGTGAGACGACTTCAGCGCTCTGCATTCTGCAGAAAACATCATGCTAACGTCACTCCACTGTGTCTTTACTGTCATCTCCCAAGTCCAAGAATGCACAGACAGAGCATATTTGTGTGGGGCAGGTCTGCTGATTACGTTTAAGTTCACGGGTATCTGCAGAAAATTAAGGTTTGTTCAAAAAGAACATGAGAACTTTTGCAAAATGATTGTTAGCATCTTACATTTTACGACTTATTTAGTGAAAAAGAGCAGCTTTTGGAGCTTTAGCAGAGCAGAGTGTCTTTTGTGTCCCCATTTAATTCTTAAAAGTGGAGCGCAGGAGAGTTAACTGGGACAAAGCTGCAAATTCTCAGAGTATGAGCGACCCACAGTCGCCCCTCCTCAGAAATAGAGGATGTCAGGATACCCCCCCGCCCCTCCCCCCAATCCGACAGGACGTTAATAATAGACTGTTGGTAGTCCTTTGTTTTTTCATTTTTTTGCCATTTAACCTCAATCCAAATGGAATGTGAGGATTTGCAGATGCTGGTCTGACTCTTAAACTCAGCGCTTTAACATTCAAAATTAATTTAATCAAACAAAGCCAATGTAACTCAAAGGGATCCTGTAGGAACATCGCTGGGGGGGGTGGGGATTTCTGCACCCACGAGCTCCTGCCGTCCACTTCCTGGAGGAAGTGAGCACTGCATGCACATGCAGAGGGAAGAATAGCAAGGAAGGACCCAGGCACATGCGCGCGCGCGCGCACACACACACACACACACACACACACACACACACACACACACACACACACACACACACACACACACACACACACACACACACACACACACAGATGTTAAGTTAGTCTAATTCAGGCCTACCGGTCTTCACTGCTGGGGAAGTCTTACCGCTGTGATCCAAAACAAAGTCGTCCTGGGCATAACGGTGCTTCTCTGGCCCACACGCTATGAACACGTCATCGTCCCCGAAGAAATCCTGCAGGCAGGTGATCTGGGAGGACGACAGGGAACGATGCTCAGAGAATATCAGAGATTATCTCCTGCCGCAGGAGGAAAACAACAACTTTAGATCAGGAGCCAGACATTTAAGGCTCCTGGAACGATGACGCAATCACGCACGCTTGGTTTTACCTTCACTTACATTGGATTTAAACCACCTTTCTATAAACTGGAACCGAGTCACCTCTCGGCCATTAAAATGGCAAATTTGTTCTTACACTATTTATTTTTCTATCAGACCAATTTCAACTGCTATTTAAGAAATTTTGTTCAATCAAATTAGATCTACGACACTGTAAATCAAATAATGGGTTAAATATTAAAACCAGCGGGCAGCAGCGCGCCACCTCACAGAGAACCGTGTCAGCTCCACTTTCACGTCCTAGTTGTCACGGTGAATTTATTCGTCTGAGAAACACAGAGCACAACATGGTGACGGAGGTCAGGACGCCGCAAAGTCCCAGATCCTGCAGTCATGAGACGGACAATCCTGCCTCACAGCAGAAGCGTCATTTTCTCTGCTGATGCCTGTGATTTACACCCCCCCCCCCCCCCACACACACACACACACACACACACACAGACACACACACACAGAGAAAAGATCGCCTCTGCAGCTGTAGGTGGACAGGTATCGTAGGAGGACAAATCTGCTAACGATTCCCTCAGACGCCAGCACCCACACACGGGCAGACATGCAGAAATGCACCACATAGATGATTTCAGCTGAAAATCAGACCTAAATATAGATGTAGGTGATGAGCACTGACATCTGTGGGTCAAACTGTCTCTGCTCAGCGTTAAAGCGGCTCCAGCTGAGACTGAACGGCAGAACGGAAGTCAAATGTCTCCGAAACAGCAGCAGGAAGTAGATGGACATAAAAAAAATAACTGCTTGAAACCTCAAAGGTCAGAGTCACGCACATCCGAGATGGTGATGGACTGAAGGAAATGGGGGTGGGGGGAAGGTTGAAGATGCGTCAAAATGAGAGAGTTAGGAGGAGGAGAAGAAAAAAAAAAGTCAAGAAGAAAAAAAAAGACAAAAACAGGAAAAGGAAACGGAGCCAAGCTGGGAGAGGAGAGCTGGACGAAGAAAAAAGAACTGCTGGCTCTGCTTCCTCCCTCAGTATAAAAATATAGACATTTAGCATATTTTCACTGATTGAATGTTGAATATGCATCCAACTGTAAAACACCCACATCAGGTGTGTGTGCGTGTGTGACCTCTGACCTCTCCATTACAGGCTACCGTAGGTGTGACAACAGATGAGCTACCAGGGCTCCACAAACTGCTTCCCTTCCTACTTAGATTGCATAACTCACAGCTCCGTGTTTAAGTAACAGCAGAAAATAACTGTATCATCCCAAATCAGATGCTGGTCGTCTGAATTCTGCCCCACATCCACTTATGAAGTTGTCTTGGCACAGGACAGATCTGAGGCTAAAGAGAGGGGCTAGAACACATCTGTCTTTGTTAGAAAGGTTAGCAACGCTGCTGTGGCCTGTGACAAAGTGCTTTTCAGCAAACCTGTGATGCCCTGGAGAGGGCAGACAAATGGAGAGCAATGGTTCCTGCATGGGCTGAAAGAAAGAAGAGTCAAAGAGGACAAAATGGGTTCTATTCATGAACTGAAGGATAAAAAAATCTGATGTTAAACGCCTTCAATTAAGATTATTATTCAATAATATAAAAAGTAACGTGAAGGTGAAAAATGCGACACCATGAAAATGTCCCATCTAAATGACCTGGTCGCTCATAATACATGTTGGAATGCTGGAGGGGCAGGAACGGTGCCCTAATCTCACTTTAATCTCACACATTAAGTAAATTTGAACTTGACTGAGGCCGAGTCATCCCATGAGCTAATCCGGTAAGGAAAACAAAGGATCTAAATAAATCTGCAGCCTTTTAGCCTCTTAGCGTAAATCCTGCAGAAATCCTGCAGGAAAACCTAAATCACATTAAGATGCAAGTCTCAACGTTGCACCTGGAGCGGGACGCCACAACATCCTTCTGGAGCATCATCGGCAAGAATTTCCCCCTCATAAACCCATTATTGGCCTCTGAAAATGCATCGGTTCTGCATGTCTCCACCAGAGAGGACGACCTCTCTTTTTTCCAGGGTCGTGTTTCTGCCGGGCGATGCGTCTGGAGGGTGAACTGAAGTTCTCCTCTCCTATCTGACCTTGTTTTGCTCTTGTTCTCCGACTGCGTCCTTCACGCCGCCTGTGCTTTCTGCCCTGCTTTGCGTGGCAACAGAGGAAATGTGGGCCAGGAGCAGCGAGGGGTCATTTAGGTTCGAATGAATCAGTGAATTCAAAAAGTCAGAGCAGCAAATTTGAACTTCCGGGCTTCTCTTTTAGTCTCAAACTTCGTGGATCCTCCAGACGGGTGATAAGGGGGGACTCTCCAGATGCCTTGATGCCAATTAAGTCTGTCAGGGTGACAGTTAATCTAAAACCGGTCGGATTATCAACTCCGTTTGAACTCTCGCTCACACACAGAGGCTGCTTCCTGATACAGTCTAATTCCTGGATTAGAGCAGGTAAATCTCCCATGCGTGAGACAGCCAAGGTGGGGAGGAGGGGACACGCAAAGGGAGGGGAAGTGGGAGCTCCCCAAGGTCAGCGCTGCGCATCCACTGCAGCTTTACTGACAAATGTCATTTAAAACAGAAGGTGCTGCTGGGATATGATGGCTTCACTCCTGTCAGATGTGCGACTCCCCCATCAACGCCAGGGAGGTGCCAGGGATGTCAGGATGCAGAGCTCCAAATCTCCCTCTCAGGAAAATCCGTTAAGGCAACACTCATCCCGCTGGCGTGACTGAAGCCCCGCAGACAAACGCCAGCGCGTGGGCTGAAGTTTGAACCCCAGCACTCGTGTGGGCAGAATAAAGAATGGACCGAGGCCAGGCCAGCACAAAGGAAGCAAAACAACACTTGAGATCACACCGCACACAATGGACGCCCTCCTCGGGGGGGGGGGGGGGACAGCGGCCGACAGCCCCGTTCACCCCATGATGCCCCCGCCCCCCCAACCGCTCGTGGCGGCTGCGGGCTCTTTGTTTTCCTGCTGGTGGGTGCAGGGACTGAGGGCGTCACACCAGAGCGGAGCGAAGTACGGACGCGTCGCCAACCACAGGCAGCAGTCATGACGCATGTGTGCATGTGTGGGTGCGTGCACGCCATCTGCCAGGCGGGGGGGGGGGGGCTGACAGGGCTGACTGGGTCTGCGATACGCCAATTCTTCTCTCGCTCTGAGCTTTACACATGAGTGATTGCTTTACAAACCAGATCGACAAGTATTAAACTGGCATCAATAATCAAGATGGGATGAGAACCTATAGCGGAGAACATTTCGGGGGGGGGGGGGGGGGGAGGAATGTGCTCCCACTGAGGTCATTTTGTGCATGAATTGCATTGAACAATAGAGAATAAGCAAGTTTAAATTCAGTTGACCTGAATATTGACAGCAAATCCAGACTTGGCCTGAGAACAGCTCATGTCAGATGGAGCCACTGTGCGGCTTCGCTGGAGGCCGGTCTGACGATGCCAGGCTGAAAACTCCAAACCAGAGACTGCAGAGTCATCAGCTGTCTGCCAGAGACTGAAATGATGCTCCGCCATCAGCCCTGCTTTCTCTTAATGACGCAGTGCATCATTTACACGCAGGGAAAGTGTTTTGGCTAATTGCTTTCGTTATTTCTGGACCATCCGTTGCCTGTGGTGTCATAACTTTGCGCTCTGATAAGCTGCTGCAGCGGGCAGACCCGAGAGTGACCTTTGTCTGCTGTCGGGGGTGCACACCGCTGATGGCTTTAGCTACGCAGCAGAGAGTACCTGACCGCTGCGGAAACAAACATCCAAACAGGCGGCCTCTTGCTATAGCTGATTATGGAAAAGAGCTTCAGATAGGCAAACACGTCCTCCCAGCTCAACTTCAGATGATGACGGACGCAAAATGTTACCAAATCGGATCAGCTGCCTTTAAAGTTATACTGACGTTAGCAAGCGGTGAGAGTTAGCACAGCGCTAATGCCAACGCTAAACAGACAAAAACGGAACTATTGACTCTGAAATGTCCGTCTGTCCTCTCTCCTCCTGACATTTGTGAATGCCAGATCAAATGTTCCTCATCGTGTTCTATGCGGATCGATAATGATATGATCGATTAAAAGCAGTGCGCGCATGACAAACACACACAGACACTTCTGCTTCCACGGCTCTGGGATGTGAACTGACATTTTTTCCCCTTTAAAGCTGAACTTGCTGGCACAAATATCCCAAATCTAGAATTAACATTCAGGCTGAAGAAGAGCAGCTTTGAATGAAGGAAGGAGGGTGGACAGAGATGTATTGAGAAAGAAACACACACACACACACACACACACACACACACACACACACACACACACACACACACACACACACACACACACACACACACACACACACACCTGCACTTTCACCATGAAAGTCTAATTATCTGGTGGTGACAGGGCCCCAGACGAATGGGTCTGTGGGAGGAGCAGATGGCAGGATGCTTCTGGGAGGCATTTGGAGCACGTGCATGTTTGTGGGTGCGTCCTCAGTCTTTCGGATTTCAGCGTTTTACTTTTAATGAAGCAAACTGGTCTGAGATCATTTGTGTGAGCAATTTTAAATATCTTAAGGTTTTGTTTGAGATGTTCTATTCTTTTAGGGGCGAGAGGGTTTCATTGGCAGTAAAACTTCTGAACTTTTGCGTGTGACCATTCTGGGAAGACAGACGTTGGCGCCCAGAACTCAGACTTTTAGGGCCCAAACCTGGTCTACATGGAATCTGTTGCGATGACAGACGCGCCGCTGTCACTTACACTGCGCTGGATTCATCGCTCTGACAGGACCGAAGGGCAAAAACTTGACACACGCGCAAAAGAACCTGGTCAGCAGGAGCGCTGGCAGCCTTAAAGCTTCAAGCTCATCATCTTCATCATCGACGCCGTTGTCATGCCGCAGAGTCAGACGTTACGCAATGGTAACAGGTCACATGAATCCACTGACCAGTGCAGTGCGGCGCCTCCGGCAGCTCTCAGACGTGCACGTCAGCATATTTTCGTACGATTAGAAGAATAGATAGTCTGGTAAACTCGCACCGGCTGTTTTATGACTAAGCAAAACAAAAGTATTTGGTCAGACGACGACGCGGCAACACTCGCAGCACCTACACAAGCTTTACGGGCCAAGACGTTTGCGTGGAATCACTCCAATCCGCCATCCTCTCAGCAGCAACCAGGGCGTTGCAGTAATCCAGATTTTTATAATCCTGAGCAACAAACACGGCTGGCATCACCTGATGAGTCAGTAAACCTCTGATCAGACTACATGGTTCTGAATAAGACGCCACAAGAGAAATGTCCCTGGTAATTTCACTTTAGACGGGAGATTTAGGGTTAAAGCTGCCAGAGACTGCTGTAATCTGGATCTACAGAACTCTGATTTGATCAGGGGTGCTGAAATCCAGCCTGGTTTTCTGACCTGCCAGGAAGAAAATGGTTCTTCCAAGAAAAGGGGGATCCCAGGTGAAAGAGTTTCTACCTGGTAGGACAGAAATGGGACCTTCAAGGACCAGTTTGGGGGCTGGCGCCAGACATGAGGTTCAGGAAATTCTGTCCTGCAGCACCACAGGAGTGATCGTAGGGATATAAGACCCAGCTATCAACATTGATTTATGGATATCTGATAACTGACTGGTTTATTGTGAGCCCAGCACATAAATCTAACTCCTGTAAACCATGCATTCCCCGCCCCCCGCACACACATACACACACTTTGTGGGAGCATTTTTCATTTTTTATGGGCTCAGACAGAAGAACTGGGCTCCGTACAGCCTCCGAGAACTCCGACCATCTGCCCCAACACACGCGGAGCGAAGGAGCAAATACGCAGTAAGTGAGCAGATATCAAAGGAGAGGAAGGTCAGGATTGAGACGTTATGTCAAATACACTTCACATTATAATAAGTTATAGTCTGAGACCTCTTCCAGATGGGACAATGTCACATAAATCTGCCCAATTGGGGCACCATGTGCTGAAACTCACCCCCCTTACAACAATAGGGAGCAACAATAAGATGTATGTGTATGTGTGTGTGTGCACGTGTGGGCACGGGTCTGGGGGGGATATTATTTTAGTGGTCCCATGTGGCTTCTTGGAAAATAAACAGATGAATCTGGGTTTTCATTAGCGTCTTTTGGAAATAATTCTGCCGTGTAATTACTTGCTGACGGTTAAACAGGATGTAATCGCCTAAACTGCTGACTCAGCTGAAGACCACAGATCGCAGCAGTTTTCTGGAGATAAAACCTCCAGCTCAAGTGCTCAGCTCAGACCCATAATCTGGGGTTCCTCTTCAACTCCCCCGGCCTCATCCCTCCAAAAATGGTATCATTTAAGGGGCGTGTTCACACATGTTGGCGAGGCTGGGACCCACCTGCTTGCCGTCCAGAGCGTAGAGCCTCCTCACGGCTCCGGAGTCCAGCTTGATGGCCTCTGTGATGTCGGTCAGCACCTGCTCAAAGGAGTGCGCCGTCTTCTTATTGAGCAGCACTCGCACCGCTTTGCGGGGCTTGACGCCGCTGCGGATGACCGTGACCAGCTTAGGTTTAATGAAGTCTTTGGACTCGCGCTGGAGCTCGCTTTTCAGCGGGAGGAGGGAGGGGAGGGAGCGCGACGTGGCGGACCTGCTGCCCACCAACCAGTTAGGGTTGACGTTCTTGGTGTAGTCCACCCGCCGGAAGGGCTCGTTTGAGGCGCACACATAACTCTCACCTGGAGGGAGGAAAAAGGAGGCGGAAGTTGAGGAATTTAGTCAGAATATTGTGTCGTCTTTACAAACTAGCCCGACGGCCAAGAGTTAAAACTCCTCAGCTGAGACAAAAAGGCGTTTTCAGAGCCCGGGCTAACATTGTCCTCTCCCTTTCAGCTGTCTGAGCTGCTTCGCTGGCCTTCCTCCAAAGCTGAGCACATTTTCTTATCCGCCAACATTCCATTTGAAGAGTTAACGTGCAAATGTTTCCCTCCCAAGAACAAAGTGGTGAACATGCACATGGGCGTGACTGGAAAATCAAAACTATGGCAAGAATGCAGGCGCTTGCTTACAAATAAAAGAGGAAAAGCTGCCTTTTACGCCCGTGTTTATGGTTCAAGAGAAACCCCGGAAGGCTTTATGGGGGAAATTGCAGCATAATCCACTAACTTCCTGTGATGATACCGACTGAGAAATTAAAACAATCATCTGATCTGTGCCAGAAAACTGGGCTACAGAGAAAGAAGGTCAAAGACAACCACGTGGCCCACTATACCAGGGTTTATGAGGCCCGTAATTATCTAAAGGCTAATTAAAAGACTCGGCCACAGCTGATGGGACGTACCCAATGTGAAAAATAACAAAAGAGAACTGGGGCCGTCATTCACCAGGAGGCACCGTCAGAACGCTGAAACACCGTCAGATGGTGACTGGTGACTGGTTTATTCCCCGTGGGGCAGAGATCTCAGGTGTGGGGGGGGCAGATGCCCACCATCAGGCGACAGCTGAGGTCAGCCTTCACAGAGACGTTTAGGCAATTACCTGCGAGGGCCAGTGACTGAACAATAACAGCGGGTCACTTTTACCACCCAGACGGTGGAGGGACGACTCAAATGGTGATGGTGATACAAAGAAAAACAGCTACAGAGCTCTAAAATGATCTAAAACTGTGGCCATCTGAGTGGAAACATCACACAGCAAGATAAATACACTTCCTGTTCACTAGCAGAATGTGAGCTAAGCTAATTAGCACGAGACATCCAAGTGACTAGTGGAAGAAGAGAAATAACAAAAAGAACCCAATGAGTGGGTGTTTAGGGGATCCAGATCATCAGGATGCATTGTGGGAAATGCAGAGATTGTTAAGACTGACCCAGCGGAGTTCAATCCAGCATCGCCTTTCTTAAAATATTCACCAGAAAAGTCGCACAAATATGACACTCAGGTTTTACAACACATCCCGCATCGATGTTGACGTCACATCACATGTGAATTAAAAGACATATTGCTGCTGCGCTCATGCATTTGTCCTCTTAAGTCCGTCTAAAACCCGTCTTTGTATGGAAAGAAACGGCCTCGGTAAGCTGCTGTGCACACAGGACCCAGCAGGTCTGCAGAAAAAGCCTACAGTTGACAGTTTGGGTCAGTAATCCCGTCCAGCCGCGAGGGACACATGTGAACGCTGCTTATTAGGTTTGCAGACAAAAGAGGCCCCTCGGCAGCCTCAGTCTATGGAGGCAGACTGCTGATCTGTGCACTCCTGTTCTCCACCGTTCCCCTCCGCCCATGAGGGAAGGAGGATAAAACTCTGACCACAACTCAGGAGGACCCACAACAACAGCAAAACCAAAAAGGCAACGCACCTTTTCTTTAAAGGAACTCAAACTAAGCCTGTCTTCTTGTGACTGGCTGGATTTGCAACTGATTTTAAATTGGGTAATTTGGTATAAAACCTTCCCCCGAATTGTAAAGTTTCCACTTTGACCTTTGGGCAAGACCGAGTCAAAAAGAACAAAGACAGTTACAAGTCAGAGCAGCCATGATGATGGCGTGTGTGCATGTGTGTGTGTGTGTGTGTGAGGATTGCACAGGATTGCAGTCAGGTCACAGACACACGCCCGGGCGGAACATGAAGATTAGCTCGTTAGTGAGAGGCGGCTGTCGCTGCGGGGTGAGTAAATCTGCAGGAGTGCAGTGACAGTGTGGCAGTGTGGCCCATTTAGCGGCGCCGTGCTCCACTTCCACTGACACACGTTTGACATTCCAGCAAAAGCTCCAACTGCAGTAATCATCTAAACATGCTCTCTTTAAGATGGGCCCACTCTACTGGAATGGGACTTTGAGTTTGGGTTTATGATCGGGTGCTTTTAATTCCAAACTTTTAAGGTTCTGCTTAACTGCTTCCTCGGTTCTGGGAAACCCATGAGAGGTGTCAGGGTGATGGGAACGCTTCTGGGAAGGCTTTTGTCCCATCATAATGCCCCGCAGAGTTCAGAGTTTGCATAAATGGACCCTTCAGAGTGAAACTGAGCGTTTGAAGCGCTCAATGACAGCGACATTAACATGTTCTGAGAGACCTTTTGAACTTCCGTCCTGCCCGAGGCGGCGCTGCCGTTCACGCACCATTAACCTCAAACCTCCACCGCGTCCTGGTCAATAAGCATTATCTGTCTATCAATGCTGGCGTTTCCATGTTTACCTTCGACCAGCTCCTCCAGGCTGGTGATCTTCCTGCCTCCGTCCAGCGCGTACAGCGTCCGGACCCCCTGGGGAAGGTTGACGTTGTCCGAGAGGGACCGTGTGAGCTCCATGAGGAGAGCGTCCAGGGACCTGAAGCGGTCGTTGGACACGGCATACACCAAACCCTTGAAGTATTTGTCTCCATTGCGGTAAAATCGCACTTTGCGGGCTTTCTTCTCCGTTGTGAGGGACTGCAGAGTGCGTGTGCGGTAGAAACTACAATGCGCGCTGTGCGCAGGGCTGGGGACCACTCCGTTGCCTTTGGAGCCCGACTGCGACCCGGAGTTGGTCCTCGGCGTCCGGTGGGGCTTTTCCCTCTCTTCGAAATGTTCGAACTCGATACTTCTGCTCAGCGACATGTTGCGGGACTACTTTATGTCCCAGCTTAAAGCGAAATCAAGCGCAGAGACGCAACTTTTATCCAGAGTTGTGGAGCGGGTGCGTTCGGGAGGCAGGGGGACACGTGTGAGCATCCAGCCTCCTCTCCAGTCCACAGCTGATCCGCCGGCTGCTTTTCAGTCCCTGACACACACAAAAGAAAGATTCGGGAGATTCTGTGCAACTACAAAAGAGTGGGGTGAGAATTAATCCAAGCGCAGGTTCTCGGTGATCCTGACGAGCAGCTGTGGGCGAGAGACATCGCCGTGGATCTGGAGTTGGCGTCTTCGGCGTCAAACTCTTCCCAGTTCAGGTCCAGTCTGTGACTGGTCGGCCGCTCAAGCTGTCACGTTAATGAGCGAGGGAGGAGCAGCTCCCGCCCCAGGGTCCTAATGGCCCCAGCGTGTAAATGCCACTACAATAATAAATAAGGCTTTTATTTGGCCACAAATCCGCCAACTCTGAAAATGAAAGATCGGGATATTCAGAGTGCTTGAACGTGGATGGCAGTAAAGACATGCATGTGTGTAGCCCTCTGTCCTTAGCAGAGCCTCTAAATTCAAAAACACAAACACATAAATAACTATTATAACCATATTTTGTTGTGCGCGTGTAAACAAACAGTCTCTGAAGAGAGATCTGTGTAAGAGAGTAGAAGAGGACGGGCAGTCAAATATCAGCCTAAACCCGGATTAGACGCAATGCCACTTTTACCCACCCCCCCCCGGTGAGCTCCCTCCATGCGCTCCCGTTCCCTTGCTGCACCACCACCTGCTGCAGAGGAGGGTGGAGGTGAGTCCGACCGAGGTTCTGCTGCCAGCAGTGCACAATCAGATGAGTTAGCCCACATTTAGTGCTGCAGCAGCAGCCCGCATCCTGAGGCCGTTCAAAAACTAATAAAGCTGTATGTCACAATGTACAGGCACCATCTGTAGGGAACAGAGCATTTAACAATGTAATACATACAAGAAAATGTCATTTATTTTCATGTAATTTAATAAGAATAAAGTTTTACTCAATTATTGCTTTAGAAGTAAATATTAAATACTCTTTGCTCTAGAAATGAGAGGTTAATTTGTTGCTTGTTCCACATTTAGAACCACATTTACCACTAATAAGAAATAAAGAGAATGTAAAACATGGCCTTTGACCTGTGTTTTTATCGCAACCAGAACCAAGGACGTTTATTTTGGAGTGAAGAGAAATGAAAGAATGCACATGAACAGTTTAGCCCAACTCATCAATGGCTCCTAAATCTGTAAATGCCTGTTAATGATTTAAATGCCGACAGTGAGTGAGCACCAAACTTGACAGGAAAAAGCCTCAGTTGCATAAGACTGTAACCGGAGCAGCAACCTTATAGCCTGATCTGATTTAATCAACTTCAAAATAATCTTTCTGATCTCGCGTAAATCAATGAAAATAAACGACACGTCTCCCTCTAGTGGTATGATTGTGTAAGCGACATTAAATGGTCAAAGTTCTCTTCATAATTATGAAAACTACTTAATATAGATGAAGAAACAGATAATTTATGTTTGATAACTTAAAGATGCACATTATTAAAAGGAAAGAAGAAGATATTTCTATGCTCATTTATTTGCTCATCTATTTCAGACCCTAAAATGCTAAAATGATTAATCGACCTTCGCTATCTTCAAATCACTCGTGAGCTGTCCTCAAACGAAAGATTTTTTTAACTGAAAAGAAGAACCAGAAGTTTACTTCTTGGCATTAGTTTAGTTAGAATAACATCTAAAATGGGATTACATAAAAGTCAGATTTCGATTTCTACTCCAAACGAGATTAGTGATGTCACTGATCTTTGAAATTTTTCTTTTCAAGTTTATTTTTCAATAAACGCACCTTGACCTCCTCCTTGACCTAAACTGACCTTTATACTTGTGTGTTAAGACGTGAGCAAAAATAGGCATTGTTGTTTTTTAAATCCATAATTCTATTAAATACTTAAATTATTGATAAAACAGAAGACTACAGTTTACATGAGTGGCCAGCAGAGGGCGCCTCAACACCTGGTTCTCAGACCACTGACGTGTGTAAAAATAGCTGAAAGCCTTTTAGGCATTTCCCCCTACGCAAATGTATAAAAATAAGTCATAAAATTGATATTGAGTTTTTGGACCATTTGCACACCTGGACCTTTCTGATCTCTGGAGCTCAGCGTAGTGAGTGCTTGATTTTGGTGTTCTATCAAGAGCCTTTTCTCCAGATGACTTTGTTTGGTCAGACAGCCATGAAAACAGTCCTGGCGGGACTAAACTTCTTTCATTTCAGAATGATGGCGGCCACTAAGCTCTTGGGAACAAATGTTTTTGTAGTCTGGCGATGTTTCCGTTTTTCTTTTTAATCCTTTTGCAAAAAGCTAAAGAATTCTGTTTGCCTTTATCATTCGGGGGTTTTGAGTGTAGAGCGAACATCAACTGTTTTTTTAATCTCAGCCTGCAACATAATAAACTTGGGGAAAAGGTGAAAGAGAATGAAAGTTTTATAAAGTTCAATACTTTGTACTGTTGCTTGCAGGGAACATTTGATGCATCTTGACCTTCAGCTACAGCAAAGTAAAGAGGTAGTTGAGAGAAGGCGGCTATAACAGCAGAGCAAACAGGGAAATTAAATCATTCTTTCAACCCTAAAAAGAAGAGAAATGCATGAATGACTTTAAAAAACGAAATCTTTGTTTAAGTCAGTGAGAGCTCCACTGTTGCTGTTTTAAGCCACCTCAGCCAACATTAGAACGCACTTCAGATCAATGACAAATCCGCTACTCTGCAGGGAGAAAAAAAAGAGAAAAACCTGCAGACATTAACAACAGTGTTAATCCGTCAGAGCCGGTTATGGTAGATTACAGTCAGAGAGGTCACTGCGTCGAACAGTCGGAATTAATGGAGCCTGACACATGTCAGAGTAAGACATCGCCCGGGCCTGATCCCATCCAAGACGTCCTGCTTCTCCTCAGGGAAATCACTGGTCCTGCAGTCTTATCTCTGTGAGAAGCAGCAGCGCGTCCCAACATGTCACATGCTTACAGTGAGCTCTGCAGTAATCCAAGAAGACCAGACGGCATTTTTGTGCTCCAGACTAGAGCAATTACAGTTGAAATCATGCTAATAGTTTTCTTTTACTGTTGCAGCATAGTGAGCAGAAAGTAAGAAAAGAAAGGCCATTATATATACATATATGTGCGCGCACACACACACACACACACACACACACGCACACACACACACGCACACACACACACGCACACACACACACACACACACACACACACAATTTGCATCAGTTTTACATCAGTTGAGTTTTTTTTAGCAGAACTGTTGACACAGCATTTAATTTCGTTAAGCCCAAATTTCTGAAACTCTCCGAATTTTGATTGACGTTTCACGTTTGATTGAAAGCTAAAAGCGTTGGAACCTTTGAAACGCGAAAGTGGCCGCTGCGTGTTCCCACCCCGGCCAGTAGGGGGCGTCTCCGGGCCGCGAATCTTGATACTTCAGTTTGGAAGAAAGAGAGAGGCGCGGAGACAAAGCCAAATAAACTGACACTATGAAAGATTATTAAATGATTCTGATCCCCCCGCGCCTATGTGAGTTGCATCCAAATTAATTCACTGGCTTGAAATCAAAATGAAGCTGATTTATACATTTAGATTGACTTGAGATACAGACGTGTTCCAGCTTTCTTAAACCAGCCTCAGTGATGCGTTCACCGCCTGTATAACTGCGTTACACCGTCTCGGATACAACAGTTAATGTGATGTGAACTATGATGCACAATAACAGCAGCCACTGCATGTCACCACCGATCTGGCAAATAATTCACAGAAATGTGTCAGAAATTAGCATTGTGAGCAGTTGGGCATTGACGGATGTCTTTCACTGTGAATATCAACTATGGTGTCAGTGAATAAGTCCTTTCTCATCCAGTCTTTTCACAAACTCCTACCTACAGGAATTTCTGATGTCAGAGCCAGTCTGTCGGCTCAGATCTGCTGCTGACTGACTGAAAATCTCCCCGATAACTTCATCATCCAGCAACAGTTGTCGGTGACTAAATGGTCTGAGCGAAAATCTGCTTCGATCTCAAGTTTTGTTTTACGCTTCTGTTAAAGACAGCTGACATTTTACAGTCATTCTTTTATCCTCACTATATATATATACATAAAAATTATATTGCAAAATGACTCCAAATTCTTTAATTTCTCAATTAAATTACTATAACGTTTGCAAGGTTCTCAAATGCATATTAAAACATTTTAAACTTCATATTAAAACATTTTAAACTTTAGTATTTCGGAATCATGTATACTTTATATTTCCAGTAACAGAAAGTCTCGGTGTTGCAATATTATGCAGCAGACGGGCCCGTCGATAGGGGGCGCTGTTTCCCAGCTCTTTAAGCCGCTCCGTCACTTTTCTCTTCTGGGAGTTCATAGTTGTTCAGTCTACTTCAGTAAAATTCAACAGACTCTTGGCTGAAGTGATCTTGGAACCGCTTCAAGCAGAATCCTGCGGGGGAATAATGAAAAAAATAAATAAATCACTGCATTTAAGATATCAAAGTGCTGTATAAACGACAGATTATGCGAGTTCCCAAATTAGAAATGTGTTAAAGATTACCGGCATAGAACGCGTTTTCATCCTGTGCAGATTAGACAGATCTTAAATGTGGGAGTGGAGGCAGATTTGATTTACACAATCTGTAGCAGCGTGACACATTTGTTCCGAGCGTTGACATGATGAGGCCTTGAAATGTTTGTTTATCACTCAGGGAGAAATATATAGAAACGGTGATGTCTAACTGATGGTGTTTTTATCGATTTAGTATGTCATGACAAATAAAATAACCAAAAAAAAATGCAGATTTTCACACGATAAAGAAGCTTTGGGAAGTTCTCACATCTGTTGCTGGTTTTTCCAGCCAAGTTTGACATAAAAACAGCAACATGTGCGGATCCGGTTCCATCTGAGCGAGTGAACAATCCCAACTGCTGCACACCAGCTAATGTGACCTGACAGCAGGTGTTTTTTAATGTACGTGTGACTGTAGTGGATTCGACGGATGTCTGAGCAGCTCCTCCACCGATGAGTAAAAACCCCAAAAATACATTTGAAGTGTTTAAACTAGGGTGTAACCCAGTTTGAAGATGCAGAACGCTACTGAAATTTTTTTATCTCATAAAGAAGCAGAAAGAGAAAGAGCAGAAGTGTAAAGGCGACTCCACGTCTGCCTTTATGCGTACATTAAGATGTACAATCAACAGCCTGTTTTAGCTGACCCTCAGTGGAGGAACAAGCGGTAGAAAGTGAGTGAATTCTAACATACTGACCGCAGCCTGTGAAAGTGAGGGACAGTTGAGCATGATTAATGAGCCAAAGTGGGAGCAGGGAGAACCGTTGGGGCCCATAATGCCCTGCCTTAACCCAGCTCAGCAGCTGCCCCGGTGTACACAAGCCCAGCCTCAGCTATCCTTCCATACAGGAATAACAAGCTTTCAAATAGCACAGCACCCACTTGGTTCACATGGGGCTACCGTCTTTGCTGGAGTTACACCTGGAGCATGAGACAACCGCCGTGGTTGCTAGGTAACGGGTCTCCTCATGGTTTCTGCTCCAGAGCCGGTGAATCCTTCCTCCTACTTGAGGCAGGAGCATGAGTGGACTGCAGGGACGCACGTGTTGGAGGCTTCGTTGCGTCCTGCTCGCAATGATTCACTGAATCCGGGACTTTCAGAGAGGAGACGCCTTCGACTTCACGACAGGGGAAGTTCAGGGCTGCCAAGAAAAAGGTTGAATTCCATTCAGCCGCTTTCATTTCAAGGACCCTCAGTATTGTGACAGTTGGATCTCAAGGCCTTTTGGCCACATTGTCAGGTTTTTAAGGCTTTGAATTGGAAACACACTGACTTTGTGTGTCTAAATTCAGCAACTGTGACAATGTGCTGTGAACAAGCCTTTCATATTTAACCTTCTAAGGATGAAAATGGTGTAATAGCGGGCATGCAGTATATGGAATAAGTGCCATTTATGGAGGTCTTCAGGTTTTCTCATTTTAATATTTAAAAAAAACATGTTCAGCAAATGGAAAGATATAATTACGCAACAATTAATCTCTTTATATACGTGAATTACTGCCCAACGTGGTGATAAATGTGTATACATCCTCTATATAGCATCCATTATCCTCCTATCTGTGTAATAATCACGATGCATCACGTTATATTGTAGCCATTTACGTATTTTAGTGAGTGAAGTTTAACTTTAAGACAAATATCGTCTTTACTTCTCAGTTTACAGTTTTGTTTAACAGCTAAGAAACAGTGTTTAGAACTGATGCATGTAAAAACTCCGAAGACTCAAGCGGATCAGTAAATCAGACCAATCTGGCTGAAGGGAACGGCCGCATTTGCTAGTTGTCTCTTCGGGTTTGTGAAGAAACGAGACCTCTAACCTGACACGGTGTCATGCGACCCACTGTTCTCATGTGAATGTTGATGAATTCGACATTAGGCTTTGATATTCATGGCCGGGCAAAGGTTTCTGTTGGTTTCATCTTTCGGGAGGGCGAGGTCCTCAATGTCTGCGCATCAGCGTACATTAGCTCCCAGCTAATCGCGGTGTAATGAGCAGAGTTTGGCTCTGCTTCTCCACCAGAGCTCTCTTCCGACTGGAGTAATGAATGGTTTATTATGAATCCTGCTCCGCTCAGGATTGTCTCTTCTTCACTCTTCATCAATTCTCCCCATCTGTTGCTGGTTTCATATCTGTCCATCAGAGCTTGGCCCTGGAACCTTGCGAGTTCTGAGGCTTCCGATTAGCATTAGAAATATTCATTTATCCACTTTAAAGGCTGTATTTTAACATAAAACAAGCAGCGTTTTCAATTTCCATTCTGAAAAAAAAAAATTCAGATTTTTGGTTTCACTTGTCCAAGTTTGACACGTTTAAGTGCATCTTCTGCCAGCACCTCGGTACCGTGGAGGTGCTCACGGCATAAAAAATGACCAGAATACGAGAGAAGCGCCTCTCCCTGATGTTAGAGCTGATATCTGGAACACGCTGTGGACAGGTTTCAAGCATTTCTTCAGTGGAAAGTCTAATTAAAATGGTTCGCCGTCTGATCTTTGGATTTATCCGAAGTGCGTAGATTACTTCTGCTGTGCATCGTCATCCTTGGGGAGCCTCGGATTCAGCCATCGTCGCTGTCTGCTTCTTCTTCTTCCACGCCTGAACAGGTTCTCTATTGTTAATTTGCTCTATATTTAATACACATTTGCATCTAAAGATGGACCCCACTGTATAATGAAGGGGTTTAAAGCAAATTAGGCAACTATTCCAAACGATGTCAACAACTTATTTCTCCACAGTAGTGCCGCAGTTGGGCTCTAAATGAGGCGCAGAAGGTGACCCGGAGGGCTGCTGCTGATTTATTTTGCACTGGCGACACTGTTGTAGTGTTGCAGGTTAGAACAGCTGCTCTCATAAAATGTTTTGATAACCCAATAAGAGTTCAGTGTTTTACTGTGATTAAATCCAGTAAAAGCCTCTCCCTCATCAGCTCCCCGCCCCCACCCCCACCCCGCGCCGCTCACCTCTCCGCCTCATCCTCCGTCGCTCCCGCTCTCTTCTTGCAGCATTCATGGAAACACGGGTCAGCGGGTTTGAGTCGGCGTAGACGGTCAGGCTGGGTCCGTTCTCTGAAATCTGCCATTTAGTGTGTGTCAAGTGCCACGTGCACATCTCTGCTTTTCATGAGCTCTGCCGGGGAGCTCGGCGCATCCTCACAGAGACATAAGTGAACAGGTAAAAGTCATTTGGTTGCCTCCACCAAGAGAAACGTATTGATCGTGACCTTTCAGCCGGCCAACATTTCAATTTCCACCCAAGTGTATCTCCTGACCTCTCAGCCACAAACACACTTTGCTGTACACCTGTACACATGTTCCCAACAGGATACATTCAAACCCCCCCCCCCCCCACCCCCCCCCGACCTTTTGTCTGTGGGCCACGTTTTTTGCTGCTCAGCGGCTGTTAGCTTTCCTTGGAAGACTGACATTGGAAAGAGCTGCTCTTTCAGAGAGATTTAGGGTGGGAGCTCCAAACAGGTTCATATTTACTTCAGACGTGACTGCGGCTTTTACCCAGAAATAGAATTTTAATATTATTATTTGGCTCTTATTGACGCCGGTGCTCGGCGATGGTTGAGATCTAACCCAAAAGCTTTAACTGTGTGATCAGTTGGAGACCAGGGTGTGCTGTCAGCTTCCCTGTCTGGCTGGCAGGTCAAGGTGGATGGCAGAAGTTGGCCGGGGGGGGGGGGATTCGTAAGAAAGGTTAAAAGAAGCTTAAGATTAAAACAACTCTTCCGTTCCATCCACTGCTCTGGTGCCTCCGCTTTCATCTCCAATCCAAGCGCGCCAACAACAATAAAAGTCTCAGGCATCCCCAGAGCAAAGAGAACAGATTGTGCACAGACTTGTTGAAGTAAATAATCAAGAGCTGGTTTGAATTTTTCAGATCGCAGAGGCTGCGCGGTGCGCCTGTCCAGGTCCGTGTGCTGCAAACCATTACTGTTCTGCAGTCGTCCCCGGGGCTGCGGAACCGAGCCGAGAACAGTTCTGTCCTGGTATCATCAGCCGACAGGCGGAGGACTCTGGAAAATTCTGAAGCGCTTCGCAGAAAAAGCTTTGGTGTCACTGAGTGATGTTTACATCCCATTTGAGAGGAGAACACACCGTCTTTACAGGGAAAACAATGTTGCGGAAAGCCACGTTTACCTGAGAACATGCTTGAAATTTCACGCGTACGTAAAACATTTGTACACTTCATGCGCTACATCTCCCTCTTAGAAACACCTGAAAGGGTTCAATGCGGGAATGATGGGAATTCTCACAGTATTCTCACACATTTGATTTGCTGGCAACGGAAGAAGCTTCTCACTGCCATTAAAATGATGTTTCAGAACATTTGGCAATAATTCCACATTAGTCTGTTCTATATTTAAGTGGTTTCGGAAAATATGTTTTTCCATCTTAAATGCACGTAAATAACCCCAGATCCTTACCTAGCATGACTCATGCTTCAGGTTGCCGCAGTAACCTGAAAATAAGGTCATTATATATTGGACTTTTTGTATATTTATTTGCACTCCATTAGAAAAGCAAAAAAGACCAAAAGCAGCTTGTGGTTTGTTTTCTTTTCACATAAAGTTATTAGCAGTGTCACCTAACAACAAAAAGGTTCCTAGTAGGATATTATGGGATGACATTTTCAGGGTTCTTGCTTGTGGTTCTTGCATGTTCTCCCAGTGCCTGTGTGGGTTTTTACAAGGTCCTCGGTTTCCATAGGCTCCAAATCATGGCCATTGATCAGAGACCCTCGACTTCCCTGTATGTAAATAAACGCTGTGATTCCCCAAAAATGCATTCACATTTTCTTTATTCTGCAGTGTTTGAACTTTATAAATGAAACTTTGCAGCAATAATTGTTTTTCTTCAGCTGACTCCTCCAGACGAATGCCTCACACGCGACAGGAGGGACCACCCCACCTCAGTCTGGAACAGTTCGCCTTTATCGGGAGAGTAAAGAGTAGTAAATTCTCCCCTGGTATTGAAAATATGAATCGGGTTCACGGGAAGCTCATTAACACTGCAAATCCTCTTGATCTTTTCCAATTATGTGTCCCAGCCAGGATGACGTGAGACATGCAATTAACAAAGGCCAGTGACTGACTCACCCCTCATCCCCTTGTTTCATTACCAGAGCGCTGGATCCCAGTCAAATCCACCAGCTGACATATGTGCTTTAAAGATCTGAGGCCTGCCAGTTTGATGCAATGCGGGTCTCCTTTATGTGTTCGCTAATTATTTAGCCTCCTGTTATTAGGAGAGTTTGGTTCAAGGTCTCAAGAGGGAATTTATTAGAGGCGATGATGAAGCAAGACACGTGCACAAAGGTTGGAAAACATGCACTTGGATATGTTTTCATTTTAAGAGTGCACGTGTTTTAATAAGTGTCACCTCCAAATCTTACATACAAGAATCGCAAGGCCAAATAAATCAGTTTTTTCAAAAGTTGCGGGCGCTATTCTGCACGGGAATCTTGTTTTTTTCTGATAGTGACCACAAGCCATAAGGCATTTGTAACCATGGCAACATTAGCCTGTTTTCCCCTCACGGGTTCTCGTCCTTGTGTGTCTGCCTTCCCCTCTCAGCCTCTCAGTGAGTGGGCATGATTCACAGACCTGGCTCCTCCTCTTCACTCATGCAGACCCGAACTCCTGGTCCACTCGTCCGCTGTGGAACAGCCCAGCCTGTTCACCGCTCCAGATCAGTATTAAAAACAACTGATGATTCTTGTCTGAACCTTCTGCTCGCCTCCTGTGCCGACACATACCTGCCCCACTTGCTCCCCCTGTCCTAATCTGGCATTTATTTATTATCCAGCTGAAGAATTTAAATCCTTCCTGCATCGGTACTCATGCTCATATCTGCCTTCGTTTTTTTGACTTGCAGCTGGAGGAACTGATCTAAGTTGCTGCTTATGGAAGACAATCCAGTTTTGCCTTTTAATAATAAAAAACAGGGATGGGGAGCGCTGAAATCCCTTTTTCATGCATCACCTTCACTCCCCCGAACTTCCTTTACCTGCCCCTCCACTTGATGGACACTTATAACAAAAATAACAGGAAAAATAAAAGGTTTTACAGGCAGCCAGCCGCCTCTGAGTGTTATGTGCTTGAGACAAGTGCACCATCACGACGCCCCTCTCAACGGGTAGTCCCGAAGCACTGGAAATCAAATCCTGGCCAACCTGGACTTCACGTCAGCACACGGGTGTAAAATGTTGCCTGGTTTCTCATTGTTACGCTACCTGGCGTGGCAGCCGCTTGACCCTGAATTCACTAATGCAAAGTGGGCAAAGTCATAATCTGATGGAGAACACGTCAGGATTCAATATAAGAAATCACGGAGTGATGGTAATTCTACTGATAGTGTGGCAGCAGATGGGGCTGAGGTAGTTCCATTGTGATTAAGCTGCAGTTTCAGGAAGTCTTCATCCATCTTTGCTCCGCTGCTTTGCAGATATCATCATTTAAAGCCGTGAATGGTGGCTTGCCACGCTGCCTCTGCGGTGAATTGTGGGGCTTCATTCCCTCCCACGGTACTGAAGGAATGGTGTACTGGGGCTGCTGGAGCACCAGAATTCAGGATATTGCCGGCTTTTCTCAGACGGTGCACGGTGAGCGGCGATGGCGCTCCAAGGGTTAGTCACACATTCACACAGGATCCACACAGAGAAGTTTAGCATCCACACCACAGGGGCTCAAGATCGACCCAATGGCCTTTGTGTCACTAGGGCAACCGTTCTGCCACCTGAGTCACCTGACCTATAACACCAGGGACGTTGTTCAATCGTGTCAGCTGGTATTAAACTCACAAGTAACATGAGAGAAATGTGTGTAGAAATTTAGCAAATCCTTTACAAAAGCCATCCCATTCTTGTCAAAATGAATGGAAGAGAAAAGCAAAGGTAATGGAGAACCAAGCTTCATGTCTGTGAAGATGGAGTTAGAATGTCTTGTCTAGTAACTGTGTTGGTGGGCAAGCAAACTCCCTGGCTTCAAGTGTGGATTCTGCCACCCACCAGCACGGACCCATGGTACACACAGCCAGCGCACGCATGCACGCAAGAATTTTAGTCAAACCAACAATCAGATCCAAACATTTGAAAAGAAAAGATCTCTCTCCCTCTAAATGCCTTTCTCTCTGCCTCTCTCTCCCTCCCTCTCCCTCTCTCTGACTCTCTCTCGCTCCCTCCCTCTCCCTCTCTCTGCCTCTCTCTCCCTCCCTCTCCCTCTCTCTGACTCTCTCTCGCTCCCTCCCTCTCCCTCTCTCTGCCCCTCTCCCTCCCTCCCTCTCCCTCTCTCTCTCCCTCTCTCTCTCCCTCTCGCTCCCTCTCTCTCTGCCTCTCTCTCTCTCCCTCTCTCTGCCTCTCTCTCCCTCCCTCTCTCTCTCTGCCTCTCTCTCTCCCTCCCTTTCCCTTTCTCTCTGCCCCTCTCTCTCCCTCCCTCTCCCTCTCTCGCTCCCTCTCTCTCTGCCTCTCTCTCGCTCCCTCCTTCTCCCTTTCTCTCTGCCTCTCTCTCCCTCCCTCTCTCTCTGCCTCTCTCTCTCCCTCCCTTTCCCTTTCTCTCTGCCCCTCTCTCTCCCTCTCTCTCCCTCCTTCTCTCTCTTCCTCTCGCTCTCCCTCTCTCTGCCTCTCTCTCTCCCTCTCTCTGCCTCTTTCTCTCTCTCTCTGCCTCTCTCTCTCCCTCCCTCTCCCTCTCTCTCTGCCTCTCTCTCTCCCTCTCTCTGCCTTTCTCTCTCTCTCTCTCTTTCTCTCTCTGTCTTATTGTGCATCTTTGTCTTGGTCCTCTGCAGCTCTGTGTGGTGTGTGCTTGTATTTGTGTGTCTACTACTGTACTTGACTTGCTGTGTGGGCTGCTGGAGCTCAGAATGAATCCAAACTCGGTTGCCTGCTCTGTCTGGATAGCCGGGCGCAGATTTCTGGCACCAGTAGCATCTCAGCGTTTCCATTTGATTAAAACAGGCATTTATGCAACGTCCATCGCCAACTTACATCTGAAATGAACACGAAAGCGCATCAAGACCCTGGTGTCATCAGCGCGTTGCGTGCATCCCATCATCCTCCTTCCTGCCTCTACGGACACTAAAGAACCTGCGAGGCTAATACTCAGTTTTGTTGTTTTCATTGTTCAAAAATCACAGAAAAATCAATGAATTGTCTCTTTTTAATGGTCAACATATATTTTGCTTAGATAACGATGCACATATATATAACATAACATAGACTAAAAGACTTTGAATAGATTTCTTTGTTTCTTGCACCATAATTGAGCAGTATATTTAATCCTCTGTGTTTAGCTGCTTGCATCCGTCAGGAATCCCACTTCTAAATCGGTTTACAGTTCAACAAAACTTTTGCAAAAGCCAGCCGCGTTCTCATTTAAGTTTTACGCTACTGTGGGCTGCGCCGCCTGGAAAGGCTTATTAACCCAGGTGCCATTCATTAACATCACATTCTCCAGAAGCATTTCTATACTGCACTTCAATCCTACAACAATGACACAGTTATGAAGGATTAAGTGGTCCTACATTTAGGAGTGGTTACAGAGATAAGCAGCTATTTTCAGGAGTGGGAGAAAAAAATTAGAGTCGCTCATCACTAAAGCAGAGATCTGCGGTGGAATATTTGTGTCAGCGTAGTTGGACTCGACAAAAAAAACAACAAAAAAACCTTACAATATCGGTTGATGGTGCTGATGTAATATTTAATTGAAGAAAGGGGAGCAACATAAAAAATGAAACATAAAATATCAAAATTCTGCAAAATTCCTCTGGGATTTCGAAACAGTGTCACCAGCTCACAAGAATAACAGCTCTGAAAATGCATAGTTAATTGTGGCCTTCCTGAAATAGCTGGCAACGCTGTTTAAACAGGTAACCGGGAAATCTGGTGGTTTGCCAGCAGTGTGCCCAAACGCCTCATGGGATATTAATAGCAGTCCAGGCAGAGGCAGGTCTGCGATGAGGGAATAAATCCTAAAACCGCTGCTGTGCTTCTCTCTTAATTATTGCTTTAAAATCAGCTGTGGCTTCACTAATTGGCTTCATTTTAATCTCAAAATGCCCCAATTTGCTGTTAAATTATGGCAGCGATGTGTTGCAGTGAGTCATGTTGTAGGAATACGTGTCTCCTAGGTAAAAGGTTAGGTTTCCTTTAGAGGCTGAACTTTGTGCACACTGTGTGCAGACCAGACCAGACACACTGCTCAATAATAACTCTTAATATCACCGTTCACAGCGGCTCCCTTCGCTGAACTCTCAAGTTTTTGATCCTGTCTCCTCCGGTCCCGGATAGCTGAACCCCTGACAGATAAATATCGGTTCCTCTTGCAGCAGCCACTGTCTGCATTTCCCCAGTGAGCCCGTAGGCCCCTTGATGAAAGCGATCCATCACCACTGTGGGATGACCTGTCTGCGCTGACCACTGCGCACCTCTACCCTGACCAGCAGAGTGTGAAGGGGATGTCTCCATGAGTCCCCTCGCACACCACAAAATCATGATTTAATGCCTTTAATTTAGCCACTCTCCAGGGCTTATCAAAAGGTTAGCTCAGGAGCATTGAGACGAGTTCATACCAGCCTCGCCGGGACAGTGTTCCGGCCGTTCTGCCTGCGTTGTACAGTCATCCTGGAGTTTGCATCCACAACAGCAGTCGCGAGTGATGCTGGTATAATATTTAGCTTTGCAGGGGTGGTTGATTTTGGCTACTGCAACGTGTTTTTTATGTTGGGGGAACAGACAAGAGAGGGACGTTTGAAGTTAAGTGAGATTAATGCACGGGAAATGGAACATGTGGCGGGATAACAGGGTGGATGAGGAATGATGCCTTTGCAAGAGACAGACAGAGACGGGATGAACGCAGCGAGAAATACTTGTCTGCTGTCTAAAGTTGAGGCTTCAATGCCACAATCAAAGACACCCGACTTGCAGACCTGAGGTCCAAAGCTGCCTTTGGGTTTGCCTGCACATGATTAAGTGAAACCGGAGGTGTCGACTGCCACAGATTCAATGTCGCTTCTGCATGATGCACTCCTCTAACTGTGAATCCAAAGGTTGACAGTGAAGACAAGCGACGCGTTAGCGTCCCTGTAGTAGCATCACTAACGGTAGGGTTCGTTAAGGTGTGTGTCACTCACACACTAACCCTGAAGTGCCCTTGGAGACTTGTGCAACACTTGCTTTTGTAAATGCAGAACTAATCAGTCAAGAGCCGGAAAAGACTCGAGGCGTAAATGAAAGCAGTTCTTTCCGGCGTTGCACTTGATAATCCTTGGTGTTATTAGGAAAAATATGACCTGACATCTAAATGAAATAGTGAGCAGTGCTGATAATTCCACGACGGGGTTATGGTGACTATTTATCATCATTTAAATCGGTTTGATGACTTTAGTTTTGATATGAGGACATAGTTTTCTCAAACAAATTTAATGGATTTTACATCTTGTTCAAACCATCAGGATCGATTCGTATCTGTCACCATCATCATCATTATCATCATCATCATCATCATCATCATAATGTCATTGAGAGGCATATGGAACAGTAAATCCTATTCCCAAGTTCCCTGTTACAGTAAATGTCCCTCCTACACAGGCAATCACAGAGATAAATCATGTCGCCAAAGACGCCGGGTGACAGAGGACGCACAAAGTGGAGACCAGGGAAGAAAAATGCAAACGTTCGACCTATAAGCACAGCAAGGAGCCAAGGAGGTGGTGCCATCTTTAGCACGAATATACATCCCCGCTTCAGAATTCTGAGTCTGACGTTTTGGCCTTCAACACGATTGAAAAATGTCAGCAGAAGAAGAAAAATGGAGACACAAAAGCAGGAAATCCGAAGCAGCTGTTGCGAGGATATAAACTTGCTCGTCTCCCTCGGAGTTATTTGGTTATGTTTCGACTAGTGTGCCGCGGCAAATGTTGCCAGAACACAAAAATATTTGATCTAGAGAAACCGGAAAAACAAGATGATTAGCATGAGTAAATACAACAGGGACCGGACACTTTGCTCAATGCGCTTGCGTTTAATTCCTTGTTCTTGTCTTATTATGTTTTATTCTACTCACCACTGCAAATCAGGGATCTCCCTCCGAATTAAGAATCGACTTTGTCCAATTTTTCCAGAAAAATCTCTCGTTTTTCACCATCTTGCCCATTTTGGGCGCAGTGATTACGCAACAAACGGGCTTCATTCTGCTCTCCCAAGTTCGAGGGGTGACATTAATGGATGATTCCACTACTCTCACTCCACAAAACTCACTCCACAAATCACAACAAGAGGTCCCCGTTGGAAGGGCCTGTGGGGCCCACGGTGTGAGTTATGCTTGTTAATAGACACCGGCGGTTACCATTTTTCCTGATTTCTCCTTCCTTTTGGCCCAGGATTCCTGCCTGCATACAGTAACAACAAAAATGAGAGCAGACCCTCACAGCAACGACAAACGAAGGAAGAGCCGAGTCTGTGGTTTCAAAAATAAGAGCGCATAAAGGCGTTTTCTGTAGATGTTCAATAGCGGCCTTGAAGCACATGTAAAGGCCCATGTGGATTTCAGCCAGCAGTTGACACAAAAGTAAATTTAAAACACATCTGCCGCCTCTTCTTTATGAGAAATAAATGATTTCCAAAGGGGCTTTTCTGAGTTTTAACCACTGTCTAATCAAACAAAACTCCTCTGGGCCTTTAAGAAAATCCTCAATAATGAACATGAGACTTTGTCCAAGTGTGCGGTCATGTTTGCGCAGCAGAGAAGACATCGTTATGAGAGGTGCAGCCAACTGGAGTAACAGCAACCTCGGGAAGAGGGAAAGAGGGGTAAAACATGAGCGCTGGGTTTGTGGAAGGTCTGTTTAAAGTAACAGGGATGATATTAGACAGCCGATATAACCTGAGAATGATGAGGATGGCCCTGACTAATTTCACCAACCTGACCTCCATCCATCCATCCATGGAGTCCAACCCAACATCAGACTGGGTGAAGGTCTATCCACCAGCAGGAAGTCTAAATACCTTTGACTGGGGCTAAGTTTTTTTTATTGACCTGCGCCAGCAACTTTCATTGCAACTGGTACGTGAACCAGTTCCCAGGAGACAGAAACAATCATCAGCATGCAAGAAAAATGTCTTTGGTGTGCTGGAAACTTGGCAAAAAGAAAGGTTGCTGCGATGCTGTGCGCTAATGAATCATTTAATGGCCTAACTGCTTCCTTCATTTCACACCAAAACACCAATTTAACGCTTTGCTAAGTAAGTTGTTGTTTTACATGAGAGCAAAATGTGTTCAACAATTACCGATAACCCAGTTACATCCTGTCAGAACACACAAATGGCACATTGGTTGTCTAACCTCTACGTCGCCGATTCCATCGGCTTCAAAAACAAACACACATTTAATTTGACTTGTTGAGCCGGAGAATCGGCTGCTGTCGGTATTTTAATCTCAAAAATACATGAAATTCCTCAGAGATGCTGGAAGCACATCTGCAGCCCTTTGCAGAGTCAGATAATGAGGTTGCTAAAGAACAGAACAACAAAAGAAAGAAAAGTTAGTTTATAAAACGAAATTTGTCCTCCGGCACCTGAGAGTGGTGCCTGTTCGGTGCAGCAGAGCCACATTAATAGTGCAGTTGGGGGGGGCATAGATCGAAACAGAAGGTGGTGTCTGGCACTTCGGGCCATGTGCACAGACTCCTGGCTTTCCGTGCACAGTCATATCAACAACTTTGCCAGTTTGCAATTAATGTGGATCTGCTGTTTAGCTTAGCGCGCCCTGTTTTTCTGTGGCTAGCGCGCCAATGGACGTGTTGCGCATATATTTTCAGGAAGACAAAGGTGTCCTGAAGAACAAGGCTGGAAAATAAGGCATGAGTGGTACTAAATGTATCAGATACACTGATAACCTGGAGCTCATTTAAAGCTGAGGTCATGTGAAAATGCTGTTGTTCACTCCTTCCCCACCCTACTAAACACTTCTTGGTAAAACCTCTAATAGCGACCAACTTTAAATGAACTCTGGCCTTGAAGCAATAAGAAAAAGGGGAACTTGGTGGACTCGTGGCTACTCTCAGTGGAATAATTCTTTTCTTTTTTTTCCCCTTTTCCTTGACCGCTGTATCCCTTTCAGGGTCACGGGGAAGATGCTGGAGTCTATATGGGCAAAAGCAGGTAACCTGAATGAGTCATTGCAGGGCCTAATGTCAGCATTTGGGTTCAATACCTTGCTCAAGGGTACCTTGGTGGTGCCCTGGCACTTCCCCATAATACCAGAACACCTTCTAAGTTTTGCCCGCACAGGGGCTTGAACCGAGAACCTGCTTCCCAGCCCAGTACAGCCTGAGCTCCCCCCGCCCTCTGTCTGATGTCTATTCTTCTTCTTCTTTCATTCATCCTGTTTTACAATCAGTTGTTCACGCTTCACAAAGTTAACTTTCTGACCAATTTAACCCTTCCGTGCTGGCGCGGTCTTGGTTGCAAAAAAATGACCATCAAAAGCCAGACAAATTTACACCTTAGCAAAGTATCGTGATTCCTGCAATTTCACACAGGCGCAGTTTCCCTCCATAGCAACAACACCAGGAAAACAGCCAACATTGCCACTTTCCAGATGGCGGCTAGGCTTTTGAATAATGACTGACTCTGAAAGTTGCGCATGAACGTCGGCACTACCTTGTATAGAAAAGCATTATGGGATGGATTCTGAAAATGTCTCTAAGGGTGGACGGGAGAGGAAGTGCAGAGCAGAATTTAGGTTTCCCGCTAGCTTGTTTATGGAGCTCCAAGAGGAGGCCTCCTCTCCATTCTTATGAAGGCATTCCTTCACTTCCAGTCACTGCTCACACACACACACACACACACACACACACACTGCACGTCTGTGTAGCGGCTTCCTCAAATAGAAAATGTGCACTAAAACATGACAGCTCTGGCGGCTAGTCTCCGAGAGCAGCCCCACTCTCTCTGGCCTAGATTCTTTCAAATCCTCTCTGGAAGTGCCTCCGTCCTCAGCTGCTCTGCCAGCCCGCCAGAGAGCGAGCGCACAAGCCATCTGGCTGCACCGCACATCAAATCCCAATCTGTGTTAATTTCAGTGTTAAGGGCCTTTGTTTATCTTTGGGGGGGAAAGAGGGGAAAAAAAAAACACTCTCAGGATTAATAAACCACTTTTGTAGTAAAAGTTTGTACTGAAGTTTATGCAGATGGCTTCGCCAGGCGCACCGTAGGACACGGATGAAAATTACATGTCTCCAAACTGGCAAAAATAAAGATTTAATATAGCTACGAGATAAAAATTCTTTGCGAGAGAGAGATACATTAATAAATAGGACATTTTATAAATAAAACAGTCTACAATGTAGGACAGTAATCATGCTGTGAGGATGAAAGTAGCCCGGCTGCATTTGTTTCAACCACCTGGTGAAAAGATTTGGACTGCCGAGAGTTCCTGTTTTCACATCTGAGATGAGAGAGAAACGCCTGAACGACACAAAAAGCATACAGAAACGGCAACGCATTCTATTTTTTAAATCTATTTGTTTTAATGGATCAAAAAAGTCCTTCTGAGTAACTAAAAAGCCGCAGTCCTCTTACCCCCCCTTCCCTCACCTTTCCCTCTTTTCTGTCACTCACACACATTCTCACACACGCACACGCACACACAGACATGCCACCCACCCCAACACATGGTGTGTTATGCAATGGGTGATGCCTAATTACCACTGACATCGTGGAGACTGTTCACTGTGAAATTAATCATGACACAGGCGTCAGCTTTTGATATTTTTCGCCAAGTGTTCTGAGTTTGTACCAGCTAGTGCAGCCTAATTAATAAACCAAACGCACACAAATAGTGATTTAGGCGTCGACACTGATGTCTCAATAAGAACCAGGCTCCTTCAAACCAGCGGCAGGTGCAAAAGGGGGCATCGAGAACGCAACGCAACGCAAGGATTTGACTATGAGCGCATGTTGGCTGGCATTAGTAAGGTAATTAAATATGCATTTACAAATTCTCAACAGTTATGGTAGCTCACAGAGGGACGCGGTGCTATTTATAAATCATGGCCTTGTGCTGGAAAACACTTACAGTAGATCCAGTCATGCATAACATAAACAGTTTCAGCGGCAGGAGAAGCGCGCTGCTCCCATTGTGACAAATGCAGGGACTGAGACTCCAGTAACTCAGCACAGTCATATTTAGCATAATTAATGTGAGCGCGGCTCATCACAGAGCAAATCTGTACAGCCCTGTGCTCATTTCTAGAATCCTACAGTCTTAATTATTCAAAAGGCAAAAATTCACAACTGGGCTCTTCTGTGATCGCTCACAGACCTCAATATTGGAATGTAGCAGCGCTGTTTACCTTCTGGTCGTAGGCTCTTTTGTCGTCCCCCCCCTGGACTGGAAACCCGAGACAAGCGATGAAAGAAAACAGTGTATATCTACATGGGTCTGACTGATCCCTCACATCACATGACAGAAGGACAGCTGGTCCTGTTGTGTCTCAAACAAACAAACCCATGCATTAAAAAAAAAAAGCTAAATGACAGCAAAACAGTTTGTTTAAACGTCAGAATGTCTCCTGACTGGGCGTGAGGGGGGAGTTATTTTGAGGACCGTACAGTATGATTCCGCTGTATACGATGTGGAGCTGCATCCAGTCAGGCCGAGGCAGGGTCACGGGGTGCAGCTGCAGAGGGGCTCTGCAGAACAGATAAAGATGAGTCAGAAAGAGAATGGTAAATAAAAGTTCTCGCTCCCACGCCACCGTGCAGGAGGTTTTGTCTTCATGACATAAGGAATCTGTAAATAAAGGTCAAAGATGAATTGAGCCACTCAAAGCAGAAGCGCACCTCCAATAAATCTTTCCTTCAGATGATTTTTTTAGGTTATTTTGTGCGTGTGAAACAAGATCCAAACAGGATCAGCAGCTCCTGTAGTTCATGGCAACAACACACTCTTAGATCCAAAAATCCACAATAAACCCGCTCTTACCTTCTGTCTGAAATCAAATAACATTGGTGGAATGTGTCCTTAGCTTTGAATGCATGAATCAGATGATGTTTAAACATTCACTGTGACACTGGTAGCTTTAATACAGAACTATGCAGCCCAGGTATTGTGCACTGGTCAAACGACACCATAGATGACTATTTTCATACCTTGGTATCACTGGAGGGACCACCTGAGCTGCAGCCTCCAACCAACGCTGGCACTATTGAATCTATCATTCTTTAAATGCTATTCTCACACCACCCGTACTGAAATCCAGCTCTAATCTATTACAGATTGGATCTAGGGCCCATACTGAGGCTACTTCATTGAAGGGCCTACCGGCAAGCAGCCACCAGCAGAAGGGTTTCCCCTGTTGGAGCCTGGTGCTGCTCAAGGTTTCTTCCTGTTAAAAGGGGGTGTTCCTGGGTCAGAATCGGGTGATAATCTTGATTGGAACAGAAGCTTGAGAGGTGGATGAGGCACACAGCAGATATCCATGAGATCCGACCTCAGGTGGGCCCGCCGTTCACAGGAGGAGCCATCGGGGGTGGGACATGACCCAGGCCAGGATAAGTGGATGAAAGAGCTAAATAAATGAAAGGAAACAAAACGTTTTACTTTCTCTTCCCCTTGTGAAACAGCAGACTGTATACTGTAGGAGACAGACAGAGGAACAGAAGGTAACCTTTAAAAATGACACACCAACGGCTAGACAGTGTATCAGATGTGAAGGTGGCTTTTTTTAATCCTCCGTCCTCCTGTTGTCTGGATTTTTTTTTTCCAAAATCGCCATCTGAGGCAGAGTGACAGTAAAGCTCCAATGTCTCTCTGACAATTGTCCTGACTTGGTGTGTTTGTTTCAGGGCTCCGTCAGCTCAGTGCAGCAGAATTTGAAGAACACTTCCAGGAAAGCGACAGGGGTGAAATCTTTGCAGCACATTGACCCTTCCGCCACCAACGCATTAAAACGTGACTTCTAGGGCTGGATCTATAACCCCAGCCAAGGTTTATTAAATAGAAAACAGCCCGAAGGTACAACAGAAAGTGTAAATTAGTAAAAAATACAGAAACAGAATTGCACAATAGATAGTGCGGCATTTCTGTAATTTTGAGATTTACGAGGACTTTATTGTCCTGATTAACCACTGAAACAATGAATATAAAATTATCATTGTGCAATCTGATTATATCTTCATCCTTTATAGTAACATGGATTTATTAGGCCTCTAAATATTTCAGGGCCATGGTCAGGCGTGTATTTTCCAGCTTGCACAATAAAAGATCAATGAGGCAGGCGATGTAATGTATTCAACAAAACAACCTCTGTGCTCCTGCAGCCTCTGTGTGCAGCTGAGGAGGAGAGTGGAGGGAGAGCAGGTTAACAAGGAGGGTGCATATCTGCTAACAAGGAGGACCGTGCACCATTCCAACCCTGAACACGACGACGCAAATCTTCTCAAATGCAAATATTCGTGTGTTTTAAAAAAAAAAGATACACAAAATGTAGTCTTGATTGCTTTTATTTTTGTCTGTTCTGGTGCAAAGATGCAGGCAGGCAGCAGGAATATCAATTCATAATGTACTTGACACAGTTTTGTCGAACAACACATCATTTAGTGATAATTCTCTCCACGTTATTAATCTGATCTGAAGCCAGGCTGTGGTTTATACGCCGTGTTCCTTGTGAATATGCATTAGTGGCTGCACACAGGATAAACATGGTATTTAATCATCAACAGGTTTTAATAGTCATTGCTTAAGTGGAATGACCAAACCCCAGGTGGTGTACACATAGTACGAGAGACCGTCTACAGGGAGGCAGGCTGCCTGCATATCATTCACTGGTTAAGCACTACGTGCCGTCCGTGTAGTGGAGCAAGTTAAGGTGAACAGTAATCTGTGTCAAAAGAGGGATGGGAGAGGGGCATTTTTATGTTACTGGACCTCATCGAACTTGTGAAAGAGGCTTCATTAAAATGGCAATGTTCATGTTTCCATCATCCATGCATGGATTATCTTCCAGCAGTTGCAAAGGAAGAAGCAGGTCACACACACACACACACACACACACACACACACACACACACACACACACACGCATGCGCACACACCAATTTTGGTCTTTATTTACTGTACTGATTAGATTTTTATTTAATCTGAAATCACTGCCTGAATAACATCTATTTCAACCAATAGGGTTCATTCAAAATAATATCTTCTATAGGCTTTTTTATAAAAGCACTTACTATAGCCCAAGGCTCTTCTTTCACAATCTGCCTACAATGACCAGAGCTGAGATGTCCAAACATACTTGTTCCCATAGCAACTCTCGGTGTAATTCAATAGTATGACATCTCCATCTCTGACCTTCAGGGGTAAGAGTCTTATCAATCAGCTGTAGTGTGATTCAGTCTCTATGCGAGATACATCAGCGGCACTAAACAGAGATTTGTGTGAAACAGTTTTCTATCATAGATTATTTGTTAAACTGATTATCGGCGGACTCGTTCGGTGAAAACAGGCTGGCGGCGCTAGCACAGATGGGCTCAAAGTTGCCACAAATATCCATGAAATGTGCCGCATGCTGCACGAGCGTTCAGACACAAAAAGCATCATCCACGGTGATGGTGGTGGTAGTGGGGGTGGGGGGTGGTTAGTGATGATGTGTGAGCCTTGTTCTTACTCCAGCAATGTAACTGAACAGTTGGCCAACCCAGTTTAGGAGCAAAAGTAGGGATAAACAGAAAGAAGGTGGATTTATTTATTTTATTTATTTTAGTTAATCTGAAATGGCCATAGTCCAAATTTTCACTGTAGTAACTGTTCAGATAAGAGTGCCAGAATTTATGGGAATATTTCAACACATTTGCACCATTGTATTTTATTTTTGGATTCATTCATATCTCATTGTGTTATTTCAGGCCCCACGCCTTACAATGTTAAGATATAGTTCAAAGAAGAAGCTACCAAACAGCAGGTGGACGTAATTACACACTAAAAATAATTTCCTTTAATCAAGCATCCAAAATAAAGGGCCTACTGTGGTCATTTTTTATCTTTATTTTACATTTGATTTATTAAAGTTAACAATTCAAAATATAATAAATATTCTTTGCCTGAATACACTGCCCTCTAGTGGCCATTAAAGCCTGTTTAAACGTTTAAATGGCAAAAGTGCAAGACTAGATGCAAAGTGAATCATTATATATAGCAATATATAGAGATGATAATGATTTTTTTTAAAGGGTTCTTAATAATAACCGAGGTCCTGCAGAAAATGTGATAAATTGGAAGCAGCTGAGCACAGAGAGTGGTGGCAGACTTCACCCCTGATTAAAGCTACCTCTGTAATTACCACAGACCATGGGGACGGGTCTTCTGCTGAGTTGAGGAGTGTTTTGTTTCAGAGTTAACATGCTCCAATTCACCCGTCCTCATGTGGCACACCATGCACCTCTCTGCCCTCTCAGCCACTGGAGTTGCTCTGAAACTGGTGTGGGGCACAGTTCTCTAAAACGAAGCGGTCATCATCAGAAAAGGTTCACCCCCTCACCACCACCACAGGACATATAGCTAACGTTTTGAGGCCTCTGTGATTATTATTGAATTGTCAAAGTGCCAGCACCTGGGGGCTGATTGGACTACAGCGAAGCTCTCCTCACCAACGTATGAGGCTGTTCCGGACTTCACGTCAGCCCTGTTCTGCTGTCATCCCACAAATCACTGTGACAGTTATTTGATGTGTTTGACTGGCACCTTTTAAAGTGGGAAGGAAAGTGTTGGTTATATGTCCATTCTGCTGCAGGTCCCCATTCATGGGTGATTAGGAAGCAGAGCAGAAAGCTGGGAAGTCTGGCATGGATGGTTGTGGTTAATATGACTGCTGCTGCCTCGCTGGGGTGATGGCAAAAGGCTGGACTGGAAACCCGAGACAAGCGATGAAAGAAAACAGTGTATATCTACATGGGTCTGACTGATCCCTCACATCACATGACAGAAGGACAGCTGGTCCTGTTGTGTCTCAAACAAACAAACCCATGCATTAAAAAAAAAAAGCTAAATGACAGCAAAACAGTTTGTTTCCTCATATCTATCTTTATGTCTGTATTATGTCTACTATAAAGGAAGAAAATGCAGGTAATTGGAACTATCACATCTCTGTCGCATTCTGAAATTCAGGCTCTTCATTCACAATTTTAACCTGAGGATTTTAAGAATGAAGTTGTAATTCTGACTTTAATCTCAGTCTAAAGTCTGAATTTTAATGCCTTTCTCCCCTAGCGGCCCTAATCTTCTCCGTGAGCAAATCCATTCATGTGCACACCAAAGCTGCCTTCCAGAAGGAAAAAAAGAAGCACTCAAATGTGGTGAATTTTAAAAAGATAGAGTGAGTACTTCTGTAATTTATGTGGACAAAATTTATTTACGACACATCTCCCATCAGCAATAGAAATGTTGCGCCCCCTGGTGGAGGCGGCTCCGTTGGTGTCAGAGTTCATCAGCCTGATTTTTCAGTTGGCGTCCATTTACACGCTCTTCAAGAAAGAGGAGAAAACGCGAAAGAGGACTGAGATGATTTGACTCGGAAGAAGGAAACATTATTAACGAGGGGGGAGTGTGCAAGCAACACCTTAGGAGGACGGTGGCCTACTTCCAGACGGATCTGTTCTACCTGCACCGAGCTCCTCCCCTCCTCTCTCTCTCTCGCCCTCTCTCTCTGTCAGTCTCTCTCTCTCTCTCTCTCTCTCACTCAGCTGCCTCCCCCCTCCTCCCCTCCTCCTCGGAGTTTGTGTTGCACTCGTTGCAGAGCGGTCCATGTGCACAGAATGACGTCGCTCTGACTTCAACTCCGACCTACTCCTCCGTTTGTTTTCAATATCCTACTCTTTTTTCTTTTCTTTTTTTTAATTTGAAAAATCCGGGGTCCTCAATCTGTAATCTACCAAACTGCAGACATAATGTGAGGAGATCACCCGCCGCTGCCGTCCGACCCTCCGCTGTCGTTCGTCCTGCCGCTCGCTGTGGAGGATTATTGCGCGTAATACGCAGCAGACTTCTCCAGTGTGGGGCTGTCAAACTCCAAACTATGTCCTGGGAAGAGTAGCGGGAACGCATTTCTTGACTTTGCTCGGCGTGTCTGTATGTTTTCGCCCTCTGGATTATCGCTGCCCAGCAACACGACCACCTGACAACTCTGAATGTCGTAATTTAAGGTAAGGAATGATAAGGATCAGCGTTCGCCTGCGCGTTTTAATTTCGCGCTGGGTCTGGGAGGATAATGTAAGACAGTCGGAACACTGGGCATTTGCAGTGGGAGAGAAATCTAATAACTTTCAAACGGGACCCCTGGTGTGTTGGAGAACTCACCGAAAAGTTTAAGCTGGCTGGAACACTTTGAGTACTTTTAATAAAAAATAATAGTTTATGCGTTTCTGTACGCACCTGTTAAGGGTAATACAATATATAAAAATAGGCTTTTCGCCCCTGTTATAATTGGTTCGTGCTGCCTGACGTCTGCATTTATCCCACCAGCGTAAATGACTTCTCCGCAGCTTTTAATAACTTAAAAACCGCCGATTTCCCCTTAATAGCCTAGTTATTTGCGCACACACAAACTAGCCAGAGCCATCCTGCAAATGTAGGAAAATCGGGCTATATCAAGCTGGCATCGCCTATTTCTCACACTGGACCTAAAAATATACATCTAAATATATGGACATATAGGGAAATAATATGGACTATCATTTGCAATGTAACCTAAATAACTTCGGCTGTAAGCTTTGCTGCTGCGAGCCTTTGAAACGTGCGCCAAAGAAACACACTAAATAAACGTTAAAAGTCCACCGGAAGACACGTTTCTGGAGGCGTTCGGCAGGAATTTAATGTCTAATATAGCTGTGTCAAATATTTGGGCTGCTTAGGTACATGACGCGGCAGCAAGCAACATTTCAAGTTATGTCGCAGCTTTGTTGTGGCTGGAAGAGCAATAACTATTGATTGACAGCCTTCGAACCAATCTGTGAATGGATTGGGAGAGCTGGTGGCTATTTGTCCCAGCTGTCCAATAGGAGCTTAGTGAAGGCGGGGCTTAAACAAAAGCCTCCAATACGTCATGTAAATGCATTAACCCTTTCATTACAAGTTAGTATCTATCTATCTATCTATCTATCTATCTATCTATCTATCTATCTATCTATCTATCTATCTATCATAATATAATATAATATAATATAGTATAATATAATCTTTATTTAAAGGTTAATAGCAGGTACAAATAATGTCACTCATGCTAGCCAAAGGTACCAGATTATCAGACTTGCTAATAAAACAAGATTATTCCCAAACAGCAACAGTAATACATGTGAAACATTTAGAACATGGGAAAATGATGCCAAGTGCATTTATTTCAACCAGCAGTGAGCTTGTTAGCATCAGTAACCCTTTAATAGATATGCTCTCCTTGCAGTTGTCTGGAATCAGGGTATGTGTGTCACCGCTCCAGGTGTAATGCAGCTGCAGCATCAGCTTCTCTCTGCTGCATTTGTTCCATTGTTTACTCTGGCTTGAATAAATAACTGTCGGAATATCCAAGACTGCTCCTCTACTTTAAATATACTGCTGAATATGAATACTACAGCGTATATACTGAGCACCCCCCCCCCCCCCCCCCCCCCTCCTGTTTCTGTTCTTTGTAGGGAATCAATGAGCCAGCGATGGAGACCAAAAGATACCAAAGTTACTTTGATGGATGTGATACAGAGAACAGATGGTCACAGGTCTCCGGCACTATGGACAGCTGCAGCACAGAGGAGTCAAGTTTGACCGGCAGTGATATCCTGATGGATATCGCAAATGTTAGCTGCTCTGCTGAAAGCCCTGCCACTGACAGAAGTACAAAGAAGCAGGAGCAGCCAATGCTGCAGCTCAGCCAGAACCAGCCATTTCTTCTCCCACACTTTAACAACACTCTCCATGGTCATAAGCAGGAAATGGACTCCAAGGAGCTGTCCAAGACTGTTGCTGAGTCCATGGGCCTGTATATGAATGCTGCCAGGGAGGCAGACTTCGCCTTTAGCCAGCATGGCGGCAGTGCCAGCCCCGGGAAGATGTATTCAGTATGCGGCCGCTCACTTGAGGAGGCCCAGAGTGGTTTCACAAAGAGCTTCAAGTTAAAGCCATTTGGTTTCCAGCAGTGCAACACCACACCCAGAGAGTGCACCATCGGAACTACAGTCAGCTCAGCTTCAGTTCTGGTTCCATCTATTTCCTGCAGCCCCCAGACACCCAGTTCCATTTCTAGCCCTGGGGGTAGCAACAATATGGTGTCATCAACGACCAGTCCTCCTATGTGCTTTGGACCGATGTGCTCTTCTGTCAGTAGTCCCGTGAGCCAGACGTCTTGTGCTTCAACTTTACCCAACATCAAGCGCAGGAATTCAGCCACATGTAGCCCCGTTGAGTCCAGCACGGTGGGCTCGCCACCACTTACCAGCCCACTCAATATCATGAGGTCCCCCATATCCAGCCCTCAGAGCATGAGCAGCGTTAGATCGCCTCCATCTTGCAGCACTACGTCTAACATTAGGTCATCGGTCTCGAGCCCCACCGGGGCCAACTGCACGAGCACTGCAAACAACTGCAACACAGCAAGACCCTCCATCTCTAGTCCAGCCATAGGTGGTACCGTCGCATCAAGCAGCCCCCGGAATGCTTCTGTAGGCAGTTTCCCAGTGTCTAGTCCAGCTGGTGGACTAGGTCTGGTGCAGAATGACACTAACAGCCCAGAAGCTGCAGGTCTGACCAGAGACGCAGACTTCAAGAACTTTGAGTTTCCCAAAGTGGAGATGGTGGACGGGGAGTTGTTCAGCGTCGGCGTAGACCATATGGGCATGGTTAAGTACATTAAGAATGAGCCTGGTTCTGACTTTAGGAGCATGTGTTTAGAAAGCTCCAAATGCAATGCTAGTAGCACACCCTTCATCACACAGATTAAGAGTGAGCCAAACAAAAACGATGGATGTATGAACCAACAGCCCTACAGCGAGCCGTCACAATCTCTCAGCCTTTTTCCTTCGTCTGAGACCACCTACTTGTCCCTGAGGAATAACATTGATGAATACAGTCTTTCTGGTATCCTAGGAACCCCTGTATCCTCTTTGAACGGGAACTATGAGTCTGATGTGTTCTCCAACAGTGTCCTGTCTAAAGGAGTTAAACAGGAGTCCCCTGACGGCAGCTATTACCAAGAGAATAACAGCATGCCTACATCGGCCATTGTTGGAGTTAATTCCAGTGGACATTCATTCCATTACCAGATTGGAGCTCAAGGAACAATGGCTTTCACGCGGCACGATGTGAGGGACCAGTCCAACCCCTTGTTGAATCTAATTTCACCCGTTACAGCGTTAATGGAGTCGTGGAAATCTCGGCCAGGCATGTCTCAAGGGTCACTGTCAGGCAGAGGAGAGGGATACCCGGGTCAGAACTGCATCCCTGAGAGGTAGGCTCAACCAAGGCATCTCTGCTGGGTGCAATTGCATCAGATGGAATGCTTTTCACCTTTCATTTTTCACAAATTCATGTTTTTCTTGGCTCAGTCTCGGGTCAGTTTGTTATAGTGAGACTAATTTCACAAGGGGTTTAGGGCGTTTGCATGAATAGTGCAACAATAATAACAGCAGGACTTGGGAAAGGCAGTGGGATGGAGCCTGGGGGAGCTGAAATGGAACCAGTCCAGGTCAACCTCAACTCTACCTCTCACTGCTAAGAGTGGTAGAAGAACAAGCTGGCAGGTACATACAGTGTATACGTATAACTTCTTGGTCAGCTAAGACAGAGTATATCTGGTTTTATCCAAGCTCATCAACAGCCCAGTAAATAATTAATCGATTCCATCCTTTTGTTGCCAAAATGATGAAATAAACAGTTACTTTTGGGAACAACAAACAAATTGCCAAAGGAAATAAAATCCATAATAGTCTTCCATGTGGAAAGGTACAACTTTGACACAGTTATTTAAGTTCCAGTGTGGTCTGGCGTCCCAGTTGCAGGTAAAGCCAAAGGAAGAAGGTATACTGCAACACGTAAAGAGTGGGCATGGAACCCATGATCTTGTCAACCAGACCTATGGCAACTTTATTAAACATACATAAAAAGGTGTTCAGGCTTATTTATATTGAATTGTCCACGGTGGTGTTCTCAGTGTGATTTGATGGTTTTGTGTTTTCTGCTATTCTTGCAAAACATGTTGCTCTTATCTATCTATGTGTCAGATGTTATTAATGTGGTCTTCATGAGCTCGTCGTGAAGAACTTCCTGTTTACTTTCTGTGGCCTTCCAGTCTGATGAGACCTACACTATTTGAGCTACTGCTGGGATGGAGCTCCACTTCATTAAGCTGTATCTTCCTGTGACGGTTCCATGGTTGACTCTGTGCAGTGATGCTGCACAGAATCTCAAAATGGAAATTTATTTGATCAAAAAATTGCCTTGATTGAATTTGCAGGAGGAGAGGCAGCTTTGCAGATGCCGCTGATTGTTCTGGTATGCCAGTTGTCTTTTTTCATTTTTATGATTTATATTACTGGAAAGAGTTTTGACAAACGCTGCTGGGGAAAACTCTGTCAGTGTTCTGACTGTGGAAGTCATTATTTATTATGAAATGAGACCTTGGCTTCTGTCATAGAACAATGTAATATTTCACTCTAATATAAAGATATGTTGATGTCCAGACCAACCATTTCCCTAATTAATTTCCGATAAAACTGTTATTTAATTACGACATGTTCTATTGCAAATGTCTGTTCGGATTAATTTTCACTATATATAAAACACACAGTCAATCCAGACATGGGTATAGCACCCGAGTGTGTGCTCATGCGCAATAACGACCTTTACAGCACCACGGACGCTGATGCGGCCCCGTTACCCTGGGGGCAGCCCATATGGCAGCAGCCAAAGTGATGCTGATGGGATCGCTGCCACCTCAGTCCTAATGAGATCTAGCTTTGCCCTAATGTCAGACAGTAAGCGATGGGCTGCACAACAGTCTGCCAGGCAGCACACCATTGCATGTGTACATACAGTACATACGCACAATTACTGCATGTGTATTTGCGTGTCAAGAAAATTGTGCCGACACGTCGGTGCAGATTATTACATCCTGCAGAAGTCTGAGAGCGTGCTGAATTAAACCTGTGGTGTTGTTGAACTGTCTAAATGGCACCCAGGCCCAGTTATTCAGTGGCAAAAAATGTTATATAACCATTAAAAGAACAGCTAATAGGGTTAAGCCTTGGATGGATTGCAGCACAAACCTTCATCCCCAAACAAGAACACTTAAGGGGTTATTTTGTACAAAAAGGATTGAATTTAGTTTTACAAATGAAGAGAAAAAGGTCAGATAATGTGGTGGTTAGCATCCACCAATTATTGAATTTGAATATATAAACATGGGAATAAAAAGACCCACATTAGCTTACAGGATTATACTTGCTCTCTTTCCCAAGTCCGCAAATCTCTTTTTATCCTATTTGGGGCTTTTTGTGTTGATTTCTCACAATAATATTTCACCAAATTGAATTACTCTTGTCAGGCCTCTGACCTAATAATTTCTTAATCTGCTGAGCGGCGCATGCAGAAGTTGACAAAGCATTTGTTTCAGCAGACAGGAGAAATGGCACTTTTCTGACATCTTGCTCGTGTTATCTTTACCGCTGCGGACTGTCCACCGTGGTCAACTCTCAATGTTCTGCAGAGGGATGAAAAGGCGTACTCCTGAGAGCGAACTAATCAGCCTTTAATTGTATGTTCCTCCACCAAATTAATGGATGGAAATGATTTGATTAATGCAGACGCTGCTGGATACTAATATCCAATTAGATCCCCACACCAGGCATGCAGGGGGGCTCCCAGTGCATTATGGCTTCCTGGCTATAAAGTACACAGCTGTTTGTTTGGGTTGTGGAAGGGAGGCAACAGGTGGAGATGTTGGGGAATGGCAGCGGTTGTTGCCGGTGTATGTTAAACTAGCGCCGCTGCTACTGGTGATGTCGGACATGTTCAAGTGGGTGTTTGGGGACATTTTTCAACGGCAAATGGTGCCTTTTCCAATCCTCAGAGGCGAGTATCAAAGGTATCACCTTCAGATAATGATGTTCCATCATTCACACATGCGGCGAGGCATTCAGAGCTGGGATACCATATTGAGCACTTTTTTAATATAGTAATGTATTTAATAGAAATACATAATTTGGGAATTATCTGTAATGCATAATATGATCACTATGACTAACTATGAAATTTAAGTATATGTTTTGACAAGTAGCAGTCTTTTATAAGCCGTTAAGGTCTTTTTCTGTAAAAAAAAATAAAATCCCAGCTTTAGAAAGTCGACATTGGCCTTTAGATTCAGAGTCTGAGTTTTCAGAAATGCTGTAAAAGCCGTCCCTTTTTATAGATAATAGAAGGATGGTTCTATAAAAATGTGTATGAGGAATCAATTTGCCTCATTTAATTGAATGTATGTGAAGACCAGCACATAAGCTGATGAAAAAAAAATGTCTATAGCAACGAGGACAAGGATTTTCCAGTCTTAATGAATAAATTGGGTTGAAATGCGCAGGGGTTAAAGTTGTCATGTGCGCGGCTTAATGCACATATTTCAGATTTTTTTGCTGTAGCTCCAATCCTGTGTATGCCCTGAATGCATCAAAAGGCGGTTTATGATTGGAAGTACATAAGGTCAACGTGTCACATTTTTGCCTCAATTGACACCATCCTGAAGAATTCTGGATTTGAATTCTGGATTGACAATCATTTACAGTAGAGGATTATAAAGAGAGCGCTACCTTTAGCAAAACATATAAAATAATGCATGTGCATCACTTGTGACCCTCACAATTCCAGAATAATTAACATATACTGGCCAAAAAACTACATGAACGAATAATATCGATGCATAAAGTAGTCTGCCTTTTTCTTTCTGGCAGTCCAACCACTGAGTGTGGGTAGACTGGAGGTGTAGTAGAAGACAGCCACTGTGCTTACAGCTACTGTATTCCTTAAAATAAAAAGTGATACTTAAAACTAATGTTATACATTCATTTCCAGTCAACAAAGTTGTCACTCTTTTCATGGATAAATATTTTGGTCCATTACAAATGGAGTTATTAATTCAGAGTTCTAAGAGAGAGGCCTGATGCAGTGGTTGTATTGGGGCAGAGCTGCTAAATGTACTGGTGTAGTGGTGCAGAAGAACTGGGTACAGTAGACAGAGTGGCAAAATGGGCTGGTTGTAGTGTTATGGAGAGGCTAAATGGACTGGTTTAATGGAAGAGAGAGGCAAAATGAACTGGGTAGAGTAGTGAGAGAGGCTTAATTGACTGGTTTTAGTCAGTGAGGCTAAGTAGTGGTTTAATAAGTGGATAAATGTACTAGTTAGAGGGGACAGAAAGGGTTAATGGACTTTTTGTATGGTTACAGGGAGGCTAAATGACCGAGAGACTGCATTAAACTGACACAGAGAGATAAAGTTAACCTGTTTCAATGGGATTTGAATGAATATTTCTGACATATTACGTTAAAATCATGTGTCCAAAAGACAGTTTCTGCTTAATTTTGCTAAATATTATAAGAGATTATTTTAATTTTGTACCACAATGGTAAAACAACTTCACAACTAAAACATGTGTTCCGGGCTGTGGATTCACTCCTCTTAGACCATCCTGTACCAGCAAAGCCTGAACCATTGTTCTGTACCTGCTACCCACCAGCTAGTAATTACCAAGTAAACAGTCGAGTGCGTAGCAACTAAACAATTTCCCTCTGTGGAATTACGAAGATTCAAGTGAGGAAAATAAATGGTGTAAACAGACAATTTACATCACTAATGATGATAACTTGTTTCCAAAAGGAATGGTTGTGGCTCTCCAACAAGTGGCCTCCAACAGTAGTTTAAACTGCCTCCAACAGTAGTTTAAATAAAATATTTCTTCTGAGGACAGGATTTGTTTGAGAGTTATCACATCTCTAATCATGGAATAAATTCTGATCCCTTTTCAGACATTTTCCTCTTTATTACGACTCTGGTCTAAAAACCCAACAATGCTATCTTAATAGGTACACGCATGAGGGCAATGTGAGTACTACAGTAGCTTTGTTTATGAATGGATGGGTATTTACCCCACGCTGCCCCCGGTGGCAAATCGATCGGGTGGTTTTGTTGATGAAAATACGGGACGGAAACCAGGTTAGAAACCCCGACTCTTCTTCTCCCACCCACAATACACACAAAACTGTCCAATAAGGCTGCCAGTAACAACAACAACACACACACACACACACACGTACGCACGCACGCGCTTCAGGCTGGATGTGACACCCCAATAAAAGTGCAGCTACTCCCAGTCGTAGATTCTGGGATTTGGATGCTTTTCCCGTCCTCATTTGAACTTTCCCCAAAACACCAGATTTCCTTCAGCCCAGTCCTGCTCTTGAAAATCTGCTCTCCATTACCCACATCTGACACTCCCTTCAGTGATGGCTCCTATTTTATCTTTTACTTTGGTGACAAAAGAAAGCCACTTATTTACAGTCTGCTCTGGCCGAGGCAGTTATTCTGATTTGTGGGTCTTCGAATTACTTTAAAATGATAAATTGTGCAGCCTCTAACTCGTCACAGGAGTCCTGTGTCGATGTAAATAACAGTAAAAAAAAAAGGTTTGTTGACAGGAAAAGGAGGCAGGTGTCTAATTTTGGCTATTATCGCGGAGCCGCACATAAGTGTACGATCTATATTTCACTTTTTCGGCGGAGAGGATGGGGAGGGAGCTGGCGCAGGGCGAGCGTATTGTTGTCTCTTCCTCTTGTTTGCTGAGCAAACAGGCCACGTCTTTGTCGTTCATGTTTAATTAGAGTTGCCCGTGTGTTGGTGCCAGAATGATTACATTTAAACTCATTATTCCTCACTCCCCTGCATGGAAAGGATGCCATTAAGGAAAGGGGTTTGAAAAAATAAAAAGTTAATTGTTCAGTTTGAGCTTCCCAAAGTAGGTCATGCACAGTTGGCCTGAATAGCATGTGTGTGACTGTGCGCGTCTGTGCGTGTGTGTGTTTACATGACAGTGCAGCTGCCTTATAGTATTAAAATATTTCTGTAACTTTTACACAAATTTTATCACACGGATGCCCAGACGTTGATTCGTTCTGGAAATGGAAACATGATTATTTGTGGTTAAACACCCACTTTGTTCACAGAGAAGTTTAAAGATTCATTTCCTTTATTTATTTATTTCAGGTTCTTTCAGCTGTTCCAGCAACTCTTATTATAGCTTGTATTATTACTGAGGTGACATTTTAATTAACAACTCAGATGAAATGTCCTCAGCTTATAGTTTGATTAATGTTCTTACCTTCAGCAAAGATGGTTTTTAATGGCTGATTCTGTTGGTAAGCTTGGTCAGGATTCACAAAATGTCCCTTTAAAAAGGGGAATCTTATTTTGTCAGTTTAAAATTGGAATTTAAAGTCGGGGAAAACATATCGTTGTCCATTTTTCTACGAATTCTTTGCAACTCTGAAGCAAGCGCACGCGCTCGGGGAGCTCCGCACGGAGGAGGAGATGTTATGAATTAATCCTGTTATTCCTAATCCGAATAAAATGAATCCAGTCCAATTCTCCCTAATATGAAGATACAGTGCAGGGAGAAAAAACCTCTTCACTTTAATTCAGACAAATCTTTTTTCCACAAATGCGAGGAGAGGAGGAAATGAAAATGAATTTTTAGTAATTTCTCACACAAAAAAAGCTCGGTAAACGTAAGTGATACTGTTAGTTTTTTATTTTTATTGTCACATTTATATCTGAGACAAGTGTTTTTTTATCCACATCTTTATGATTTGGTGCCTTTTATTACAGAAAGATCTGCACAGAAAAAGTCCTAAACTTTTATTTTTCACATCTTTTCCTACCTCAAGTCTTGTAATTGTTCGTAATTAACTCTATTCAGATTTCTGCATAAAGGATAAAAAAGGGTCTAATGGTTTTTATAGTATTACAACCTGTTACAACATGATTCTGAGACGAGTAGGAGTTGTTGTGACTCAGGGCCATTATTTCATTCCAGTACCTACGGGCAGCGTTTGTTTATGATCTCAGTGATCTTAAATGATTTGCATGTGGTTGAGCGTTAAAATGAGAAACAATTTTGATAGGATCCTATCAAGTGGGCGCCGTCCACGGCTTCTGGAAATGGTCTGATCTGGCTGCTATCCTGGTACTGTTTACTGTACGCTGCCTGGCACAAGCTGACATTCCCCTCTTCAGCGTCTGCTTTTTATTCCCTTGACTTAGCCACAGCTGCCTGTTTCAATCTCGCTGAAACAGTCTGGGATTCTCTTCACTTGTGCCGTGCCATCTTCCCATTTTTATTAAAGTTTTTGCCCAGCTGCTGGGCCCTGAACCGCTAAAGTTTGGGCTGGGCAGAAGAAGAAACACTTAATTCACACCATGGCGGGTTAGTGGTTGCCAGTGGTTGGTTGTGACTTAGATTTACGTGTCGCCGCTCATGATCCATGACCAGGTTTAACCATGCTGCCGTCAATTAAACAGTGTTTCTAATACTAGGATCAGAGATGTGCACGGGTTTCTGTTCCTAACCCCGTTGTGACGTAGTTTTCTTGTTTAAAATAGACGAATGGCTGTGAGCATGTGTGTCTTATCACCAGATGGGAATGATTAAAAAAGAAAAAAACAATCCATTTCCTCCTCCACAAAGCAGAGCAGGAACAATTTAAATGTAATCTCCAAAATACATTTTGTGTACCTATTAAAACTGTTAAATGTCGACCGATGATTTGGAAATCACATCGATGGAAAAATAGAACTGCAGCTCCTCGAGCATTTAAAATAGTTACAGCTTTGTTTGTGTGTAGCTAATTAATAGAACTTTTCTGTTCTATGGTCAGTAAATGCAACACGCTGTCGAGCCCCTATATGACTTCTAAATTGCAGATTTTTACTGTGCACGTCATGTCCTGTGTTCCGTAAATTGCGCCCTCTCGCAATGTATTTCTATATCGAAACATCTGAAATGCCCCTCAAGAGAGTGCGAAAACCTTTTTGCAATACTTGACAGGTCTTTCCACATTCAGGTGTATCCATTATCTGTATTTTACAGCGTTAGTTGGTATTTGCTCATTTCTAAGGGTAATGAAAACTACTGAAAAAATATCAGCGGTCCTCTTTCCTCTTTTGTCATTCCTGAAGCGTTGAGTTGGTGTTTTTTTTAGATATTTTGTAGGGAAGTTATTACATTTCTGTAGCGTTGGAAGGTTTTCCTGGTTGCTTTGAATGCATCTGTCCCGATTCCAGCTTTATTCCAGCTGGATTACACCCAGTCACTCATGTTGTGGTATTTCAGGTTCACCAGTAGACGAAGCTACCTGCTCAGGTGTGACTTCTGTTACCACAACTATTGGAAACACACCTCTTTGACAGGTGTAATTGGATAAATGGATTTACACAAAGCCTGCAGATTGCTATAATTACTTGATAAAGAAGAAAACCGAGGTGGGTACGTGACTGCGGCCAAGGTTCACGCCCGCCTCGTGACATTGTTTTCGATTTCAGTTGTCCAAATTCGCAGTCACAAGACAAAGGACGCGCCGAAACGCTGAGTCAAATGCTCAATCTAGTGAATAAAGGCCGCCCCCCAACTCCCAAACCCTCCACCGTGATTAATGGTGTTGAAAATGAGGGCACGTCACATGTGAGGACTGGAATGGAAAGACTCTGGCATCGACGTTGCTCGCCTAGAGGTGCAGCTACTGCACAGACTCTGCGTGAAGGATCACCTTCACTCGCTCTCCTGCAGCCGAAGCGATTCAACGGATTCGTCATTTTCTGTTTGCAGGATCTCTAAATAGACATTAGTCACGTCGGGATGCAGTTTTTAATGTTCACGATTCAAACATATTAACACGTTTTTCATCCTGGAAGTTTTTATTTTTCTGAATCGACACTGAAATAAACATTTCTCTCCAATTGTCAGGGATTGCTAGCATGCAATTTCACTGTCATTTATCTTGAGATTAACGTCCTCCTGTTCACATCCGTGTTTGTCTAATGCGCGTTTGCTGCTAGTCACACAGAGAAGTACATGCAGCTAACAACGCAGCAGATTTGGGCCTATCTTTTTAGTCCCTCTGTGGCGTTTAGCAAACAGCTGAGCACCATGTGATTTAGTTATTCCCCCTCAGCGGGCTGCTTTTGGTTTTGGTTCCTTCTTGGCTTCCTTTGGGAGACGCAAACAGCCACACTCGTCAACAACTGCAGCTGTTTAGTGAAAATGTTGAAATTACATACAAGGAAGGGAGGGACTGTGTTTTCCCATTGGGTTCATAGTCTGTAGCTATTAGCCCGGTCGCGTTGATGCTAAAACTCAGAGCAGAGTTTAATTGGTTTCATTTTGGTGTGGTTAAAGCCCAGCCCTTTGCTGATGCCGTTCAAATTGAAGCCACAACCTACAGCACAGTCGGACAGAGGGCGCAAAGCTCCACCAGGCACAGTGGATGCATGACAACGGATTTCTTTTTTTAGATGGCTTCGATCTATTTTGAGATGGGTAATGATACAGGACAGACACTGAAGGACATTCAGAGTTGTCAACTCCTCTTTCATCACACCTCATTGGTCAGGGGGAAGACGGCATTGATGAAAGGTCACGGTGGCGACTCTGATTAATAGAAAATATATTCCCGTGATCCAGGGGCGCCTATAGACGGATTGAGTAATTGATCTAACGTGTCCACACAGGGATTCATGCACGGCCTACCCAGAGCAGCTGTTAACCCCACGGTGTATTAAAATCAGATTAGGCCCTCGCACAGAAAGGAGCGTGCTGAGCGGATGGTCACACCGTGTTCACGTGTATCAGCACACCTCTGCGCTTCACCTCCAGGAACCAGACACATGCTTTGCTTTGGCGCCTAGAATTTATCTGATTCACAAGTATTTGTGTTGAACTGCGGCAACGCTCTTCAGACCTAAAAATTCCCACAGTGGTTTCATCGATTCAGCCAGGTCAGTTGAATCTTGGGTGAAATAGTGCACGTGTTTTGGCCGGTCGCGATGGCACCGAATGTTCGCTTTCCAAATAATGTCAAACCACCATCACTTTAATCAGTTATTGCTGGAAACCTAAGTTCAGTGACTTCATAGTTGACTCCATTTGTGGTATTGAAAATAAAAGTGAATGTTTATAGTATTTCTGAGTTTATTGAATTAAAAAAAAATCCAGTATTTTGACATTACAACCTGACAGGATTTTACATACTAGCCTTTTCCTCTTAAAATGCCTTAATAAGGATTCAGATTCTGGGTAAACTGTAAGTATTTAGGAAAAATGCACATGCAAGGACTTTGAGTACTTGTGTTTTTGTTTTTACTCTTCTTTTAGCGGTATAGTTAAGCACTTTATAGGGAAATGGACAGCAGTGGAAATGAGAGCAGCAGAAACACAGCTGCAGAGACGGAAAGATGATGCTGTGAGGTAATTAGAAAGGGAGGAAAAGGGCAGAGAGAAAGGGCATGTGCGCGGTCCCCTTTTCTCCTGCACTTCATTGGAGGTCCCTGAATGCACCAAATGACCATAATTGATCCCCCAAATCAGTACCTCATTGGCATAATCACAACCTTGTTTTAATCATGTAGAAACGGGTTTTATCAATCTAATGAATTATACTCTGTGAGGATGGAGCCATTCTGAAAAGATGGAATATTTATGTGCCAGCTAAATAATTGCTCCAACAATATAAAGGTCAGCCCAGCTAGTCAGAATAAGAATATGCACCATTTCTATAAGCACTACTAATAAAAGAAAAAAATGGATCGTAGCAACGCAGCATGCATTTTATTTGTAAAGTAGCTGTGTGGTAGAAAGGAAGAATGTCGTGTCTCGTCTCTCCTGTCATTTCCTGTTGGCTGGTAGCCAGCATCCTGGGAGGCATCGCGGCCGACTGGAAGCACCAGACCGGGGGTTGTGGAGCACTTTAGCCCAGCGCTTCAGTCAATTTGAATAGTCACAAGCAGTTCTTGTTTTATATATGTCTTACCAGATAATCAATGTTCTCCGAGCTCGCCGTGTGCCATCAGAGAGGGAGAAAAAAGCTCATGAAAATCACACTGATCACATCGCAAACCAGTGTTTGCACTGAAGGCAAAGGAAGCGCGAGTAGACAGACCAGACAAACTTGGCAGGTGGACCGAGCTCTCGAGAAGGTAGATGTTTGTTCCAAAATCAATGCGGCCTACTAATATTATATAATACTGGATATAAAAACTCACTCGGCAGACATGTTGCACAAGCGGGCACTTTGTTTTCATCGCTGGTGAGGACATTACATACACTGGGATTCGTTTCCTGGAGATGTTCCCAAACCATAACCATAAATACCACTTGTGTAATCCTCAGCCTTACTCACAGTTTAACCCAGGCTTTCACCCTAAAATGTAATAAATTATGGCAAAGAGTTCCTTTTGATGTTGCCAGAATCCCACACGGCTGGTTTGCTTGTCATTTTTTGGTTCCCAAATGTAGAAAGAAACAAGAACACACTTAGTCAGTGCTTGTATAATAGATAGAGGGACGTAATTAAAAAGATATATCTAACTTAAAGTTATATCTGGAGGAAACAGCTGTACACTACGGGTCTGCCCAACATTTAGAACAGGACCTCTAACATGAATGATAGAATTACGATATAATCTTCGTAACATCAACATTTTGGCTTCAGACGAGCCAGCTCCGATACAGCTACGGCCCCATTTACCCCAAAATGTGTCTAATCCTGAAAAAAGGGCCTCAAATGGGAAACCCGGAGAGGCGAAAATGTTAAAACAATGTGATTTTGACAACCATGAAATCAGTTGCAATGGCTGTGCTTGAATTTCTTAGGTTTGAAATGCCAGGGAAACGTGCTGGGTCGCAGATGGTGAAGGTCCGATTAAAAATGTGAATGTGGGCCGAAGGGGGTAAAAACTCCTGGATTTTGCTCAGTAACGTTCCTGCAAGCTGACAAAACTCACTGGTTTTCAACTGGAGTAATCTTCAGCTCTCCATGGTAATATTTTCCCCTCCCCTCCTTCTGTTTGCTTCTGTGTTGCACTTCCCTCCCCTCTACAACCGGCACCGTTTGGCCTCTGAACCCCATTTACGGAGCGCCTGAACCCGCGTCGACTTGACATTTCGCGATGGAGAAACACAGGCTGCATCCGCAATGCTTGCACTTGCTGCCGATTGTGCAATTTTCTGGAAAGATTACCTAAAAGAACGCTAATGAATCACGCTCAGCGTGTCTGATTAGGCTCAACATGCCAGAATAGATGCTACCTGCTGGTACTGGATGGTTCTCCCTGGCTTTTACTCCTTTTCTAGTCTCACATTATAAAAATAAAACCTCCCAGATTGTATTTGAAGATGGAGAAGGCAGTACTTAACTGTCTGTCTGTTGAGAGTAATAGTCAATAAGCCTAAATGATTAGAAACGATTACTTTTGAGATTCCTTGAGACTGCCTTCATTATGGCTAATTGGATTGAACGGTGCCCACTCATTGGCCTACATTTATACGTTTACATCGTATTTAAGGCGCTTAATCTGAATGGCGCTGATATCATGGGACTAACATTAAAGCTTTTTAAATCCTGAGGATGTTACAAAGGATTCAAAGTGGTGGTGGTGGTGGTGGTGGGGGGGGGGGCGGGGGGGGGGGGGGGGGGGGGGGGGGGGGCAGCCGTGCGTGCGCTCGGGGAGACGGTAAAGCAGAATGACAGTGGAGGGCTTTTGTTTGAAAGACTGCCAGCGTGTCAATTCAGATGTAACGTTTTTTATCGACAGCCTCCCTTCCGCAACCTGACAGCCGTGCAGGGGCTCAACTTTTCTGTTCCACGGCAGAAGTTAAGGGTTTGTGAAACAGGTTCACTTGGGAAACTTGGGGAGAAAGTCCCCACCTCGTCACCAGCCCCCATGCTGCTTAAGGAACCGCGCGAGACTGGCAATGTTTATGCTCCTGACCCAGAAAAGGAATGCTTTAGGTCTTACCGTGCGCATATTCTGAATTCAGAAGTCCTGATTGATTGTGTACTGAACCGATATTCCGTCTGCGGGTTCATGATGTGCCTTAGAGCCGATTTACTGTGCACCGGAAAGGTTTTTTTTTGTTTTGTTTTCGAGGGGGGGTTTGCAGAAAAATACAAAAACAGATAGAAAATCTTAACAATCCTGTTCTTGCTGAAATTGAATACATTCAAGTACTGTATGTCGTTCGATAATATTCAGTTATTCCCTATTTTACACTAATGCATTTGAGTTGTCCGTGTTCAATCTATTCAATTTGGCCTAACAGCATCACAAATAAATAGTAAGAAGAAAATCAGGCACACAGGTGGCCGCCTAAAAGCAAAAGCATCCAGCCTTTCCAATCTGAATATTTCCTCCTTTTCAAGGTTGAGTCACAGAGTTTGGCAAAGAGCGTTTGCTCATGCAATTATTAACTACACGAATCTAATAAACCCAGTTGAACTGTTTGGTTAGTTAGGTGACCTTTTAATTACTTTCCAATTATCTTTTACAGCATCCTTTTTTATTCTCCGTACAGTTTGAATTGCCTGCCAGTGAAGATAATGTTATTTGGCCGGTTTATATGAGTACCTGGCTGTAAAAAGGAATGGCTGGAGATTACAACTGTCCATCTGGACATTAATACACAAAAGAAAGCCAAAACTGCTTGACTGGCTGCAGACAGGCTGTGCTGGGCTCAGTTTAGGACTTGCAACATAGTCTATTGATCCAAATTCAGCAGACTAAGTACTACACGAAGCGTCTTTTCCTTTAATGTCTCATCCGCAATTATTGGTTTCTCGCTGCCAATCATTTTGGATCATCTCACCAGTCTCGTTCCGTTTGCTGCTTGAGCTTCGATGGCTTTTGACCGCCCGTATTGATGCGAGCGGCCCCCATTGATCTTCATCTCTTGTGTTTGTTTGCCAATTTCTCGGCGTTCCAAATTGCCGCTGCTCACTTGGAGACCCTGATACACGTAACGAGACACTTTGAACAATGCAAAAAGAATGAAGGGAGAGAAGAAACAAGTGAAAACTGACTCTGTGATGTAAGCTATGTGGGAGAGAGAAAGAGTTGGGGAGGGAGAAGGAGAGAGTGAACAGATGAAGGAGAAAGAAACCACTAAGGGGACGCTGCGGCTGCCCGTGTGTGTGAGAGTGTGTGTGTGTGTGTGTGTTCATGTGAGACGAATCAGAGGGAAGAACAGAGGAGGAAGTTGCAGGCAAAGGCAGAGTTACCTTTATAAAAGCACTGACCTTGTGTTCTTCACATTAACCCTCCTCTCTAGGAAAATTTTTGATTATCATCCACACTCTGCTGTTCTTATCTGCCACAATTGATTTTGGTGCGCCAGAAATGGCGAAGCTGAATCTCTTGTTACTCAGAAGGAAAAACCATGCAAATGCTGCACAGACCTGAGATGATGTGACTCCCGTGGGTGCTGGACCTTTGGAATGGCTTCATAGAGCAGAGAGCGATGGTTGAACTCTTTCTTCCTCTTTTCTGTGGACCAGATTCCAAATGTAGAGAAGAATAGAGGAATAAAGACAGTTGGGGCCTTGTTAACAAATAGCTGAGACAAGCTTCATGCTGGTCTCCAGCATGAAGCTTTATGGCTCCATGAGAACACTGCATGTTCTGCTACTGTTTCATCACTGATCATGCAGTTTGTGTGTTTGTTAGTGTGAGGAGCAGAAAAGTGTCCTGCAAAGTGAGGACATTTTGTCTGGGCCTCAAAAAGAATTAAAGTGTTCTATAAGGGTTAAGCCTTATTTTTATGGTAGATAAGATAAGGGTTAGGGTTAGGGACTGAGTTATGAGGGTTAGAATAAGGGCCTTGGGAATGTATTGTCTCTACAAAGATATACACTTGCAATATAATTGGAACTGTGTGTGTGTGTTTGTGTGTGTGTGAAAGGGGGGGGAAATGTGAAGGAGCAGAGACACTGCAGAGGGTGAAGGAGCTGCTGGAAAAGGACCTTTCTGCAGTCTGCAGAAGTCAAACCTTCAAAGCAAACTACAGTTGAAGAGAAAACTTGTGCGGCGCTACGACAGAAGACGCTCAGCTTTTCTCAAAAGGATGGATGGATGCTTGGCCAACATTTCAGTCATCAGTTATAAGTGCTTCCGTTTCGCACAGGCCCCGTGACAGTTGACGTGAAACCTGTGCCGTTGCCAAAAAACATCCACGTTTGAGAGCTAAATCTCACGGAAGAGTTGAAATATTGCACAGAAATCCCATTCGATGCAAGTACGGATTTCCAGTGGAATTCTGACGTCTGTCCCGGTTGTGTCAGATCTGTCGAGAGAAGCTGGCATTCCTCCTGAAGTTACAGTAACCAGAGTTTGTATGCATTGGCCAGGGCTCCTGGTGAATAGGGCTGGCCTCAGTGTAACGTGGCTGTTATGACAGGCCCTCTCCTGTTAAGCCTCTGTGGACAGATGGACCCTGGGGGCAGAGTACATAAAGAGGAGTCAGTGGCGCAACTGAGGGGCTGTCAACATGCAACACGCAATGTGGTGTCAAAAATCTGGACGTGGCTCGACAATGAACGCGCACACTTGATGTGGGATTGACGGTCATTTTCCACACTTTTGTCTGTCTTTGTACGGCTCAGGAAGAAAAAAATGATGCTCTATTTCCTCTTAAAAAGCGACTCATTAGCGCTGGCTGGTTTCGCAACATGAAGCAGAACAGTGAAAGGATAAAATGTAGCGCTACAAGCTGCTTTTCTGCCGCACAAAAGCCAGTGTTTCAATAGGGAATCCTTTGTTCAGCGTGCAACTCCCTGTGGCCTTCTGCTCAGTTTGTCACTTGAGACTAAACTTCTGCTCACAGAAAAATGAATCAGAAATAGTTTTCAAAATAGATCAACGTTAATCCCCTTTAAAAGACACAACTGTCTTCATAAAACAGGCTAAAATACTTACATTAAAAACAGGCCGTCCCCCCTTACACGCGCTAATTTCATTTCTGATCCGCATTTCTCATGATTTCCTGCCTCTTCGGGGGTTTCTAAAACCGAGATGTGCAGGATTGTGCGAGAGACGTCGAGGAGCAGCAGCTGCTGCAGAGAGACCAGAGGACTTTAGAGGCAAAACTCTGAATCAACACTATTTTCCTCACATGGAGGATATTCTGAGACTCTGGAGTATTCAGGTGTGTGAATGCTTTATTTGAAAAGGACAGCGCCGGAGCTTTATGCCTCTAAGAACCCAAAGTGCAGCGTTCACTGGCATTTGACAGCGTTTGTCCTCAGGTGACATAAAGGTGCACGATGAGAAGGAATAAAACTAAATTCTCTCAAATTTCAATATTCTTAAATTCTATTGAAAATAAAAATAAGTGCCCTCCTTTTTTATGGGAGTTTATTGACGCTGCCCCCTGCTCTGTCCAAACCACCGACTTTAACGCCCTCGAGAAGCGCCGGTCCATCGAGCCAATGTGCTGTTGGACAGACAATGGATGTAAAATGATGAAAAAGAAAAAGAAAACTGAGAAAATGCATCAGAATCAGAATTGGAAAAGCTGGATTGCAATTTTTATTTGGCTCCGCACTCTTGAAATTGAAAAACCTCGTGATGAACAGGGCACAAACTCCGGTGTGTTATTTAAGTCACAGTTCTTTCTCCTGTGGCACAATAGAACTGAGTAAAAAAATAACTATGAGAAATAAAATCCAATTTGAATATTCCCTGTCGTCCTCGCTCTGATTCATTTATTATGGGCGAGCCCTGCGCTGTGTCACCCTGACTGACATCCCTGGAATTGGCCGGCCCGGACCACGGTGACATGGACTGAAAGGGCAGTCACATGCACCACTGCAAATCTTTCACCTTATTAAATATACATCAGTAGTCGGCCATATGTGAGGCAGCCCTCACCTGAGCCGAGGCTGCAGCAGCTGCCGTTACTCGGAACCCCTGGTTTTAAAAAGCAAATGGTGCTTCGGGCCACAGTGATGAGAGGAATTGGATTTCCTTCTCTTCCCGACTCACATTCGGGTTCTTTGCAATTCTGGGCATCGAGAGATGACCACGATAGGAATGCAGGAGAGCCCCTTCAGGATGCCTCAAAATACTCAGCTCTCTCTGCTCCTTTTGTAGTAAAGCAGTTCTCAGTGGTTCTTACGGGTTTTTTTAGGCAATTGGGTCACGTTTCAGACGTTGAAATATGCCGCTCCCCATTCCAGCTCAAATGCGTTCCCCAAATACTTCGCTGTGTGCCTCGGAGTTTTTGTTTTGTTAAAGGAGAACATAATTGTGCTGTGTCCCTCAGCAGGTGTTGCATTGTTCATCCAGTGGCCATCTGGGTCTATAATCCTTTGGAGGTGAACACTCTGAATTCGAAAAAGGTCATTGCACTGACACATTCGACCCAACGCGTCCATGTGTGTGTGTGTGTGTACGCTCCCTCCAACCTCCTGTTTTCCTTTTGCATTTGCACCTTTGTACTTTGGGGATCAGAATCATCATTTTAGCCGTTTAAGGATTTTAATGACCATATGTGTCCGCTGCACGATGACGCTCAACCCAGTGGAAAAACTGTAAAACTCGTAGCAACAAGTCCACGTGCGTCAACAGGTTGTGCAGCAATCCACGGGTGCAGTTGGGTTATGATATGATCAAAACGCCACCGCTCGCTCTCCACGAGAGGCGCTTGTTCAGGTGTTATTACGAAGTATACGAGCAAATGATCTGTTGTGTTTCATCTATTCATTTTAATCCTTTAAGTGATTGGCTCCCGAGCTGCTGTCAGGCGTGATTTGATCTTTTACTCATTACGTAGTCCTCTTGAACCTGACAGACGCTTTTGAGGAACTCTCGGAGAGTCTTTTAGAGCACGAAGGTGTTGAGCTAACAGATGTGACTCCCCCCCAAGCATTAGAATATGATATGTACAGTAGCAAAGTGTGGTCTGCCTGTGTGGAGCGGCCGCTGATGCTCCTGGACTCTCTGCCTGCTCTCCTTCCATGTTTATCCCAGCAGAATTGTAAATGACTGGTGGGTGTTGAGGATGATCGCATGTGACAGCTATTGCGTAGGGTTGTTGGCAACATGTGTCAGCGCCAGTGTACATTAACCTACATCCGGAGTGAGGCCTGTTTGAATCACATGGGAGAGGAAAAGGTCGCTTTTTGAATAAGATCTTCTGTGGCGCCTTTTAATTTCCAGACCCTTTTTTTTTTTTAAAAGCCCTTATTAAGTATGTATGTGGTGCCACTGACATTAAGAACATGGAAAGTTGTGTGAGCGTGGCTAAATAGTAGGGGCCAGAGGTAAATAGTATGCAGCATAGAGGTGGCTGAGGACAGAGTTGATCCCTTAAAGATAATCTCTCTCTCTAGGGATTTGTTTTTCTCATTTGTCCCAGAGCTTCTAAGCTGCACTGCGAGGTCACCTGCTGCACGGGCTGCGGGGCTGCGACCTGGCTACAGACACCTCTGTAAGAGGCCTCATATTGACAATGGTGCCAGGGAAAGAGGAGCGGATGGTGCAAAGATTTGCAATCCGAACGCCAGGGGAGGTCAGGTCCAGAGTTCAGCTGTGCCACTGGCATCAAAGGATCCGGGTCCAGACCAAAACCAGCTTTATCTGTGGAGCTTACAAGGGGTCCACTTGTGTTTTTGTTCGTGGCAGTGAGCTTGAGCGGGCTGGTTTTCGAACCGTGCTTTAACAAAAGTGCTGAAAACAGACATCTTTATGTATATTTAGTTAGATTGAAGCCCCCGGCATGCTTGTTTTAGTTGTGATCATGAAGGTTTATGTTCAAAAGGGAATTATGGGTCAATTCACTGAGCAATTGTTTTGGGCCTTGAATGTGTTTTATTTCTTTAATTTTAGTATTTAAGTTCACATGCACACACCTACATCTACACACAGCTACACACCCAAGCGTAATCGGGATCTTAGCGGCCTCTGAAATCAGCCGAGCAGCTCGGGAGCACGTTATAAACGGAAACTTTGGTGGCCGATCAGTGTGAGGACCACATGAGGACACAAACTTCTGCCAGGCAGCATAGACTCTTTTGTCGCAGTCGATCAGAGGAGCGGTGCGGGATTTCGGGAGATTTGTTGGGGCCAAAAACCGAGCCGCGGATGAATAGCAGGATTGTTTTCACGCGGATGACTTTTTAACAGTCGGGGCGAGATTTGTGCTTTTCTGTCTTGAAATATGTTGACGTTACACGGTCGTTCTACAGCTGCTTAATACCTCGTCCACTTCTGCTGTGCAGTGTTTCTAAAGCTTTGTTGAAATTCAGGTTTCTGGTTCCCCTGAGATGATTTGGTAGAGCCCTGGCTTTGTGTGCAAATGAACTTGAGCACCGCACACGGACAAAAATAACTCGAGGGTGTTTTGACCCCATAAACTATAAAGGAACTGTTTATACACTAGCACAGTTTTAATATAGCTGGACTATGTTTTATTGGGTATGTGTTTGCGCTACAGCAGGCAGACAGTGGTACACATAATATACAGTTTAAGTACGTCCTGCAAGACAGACAGTGGGCCGGTCTCAATTCCTCCATCAGCCCCGGGCTTCTGTTTTGTGTTTAACTGCAGAGGGTGGGAAGTCTGTTTCTGCACGGTTCGACAAACAGTCTGTTCAGATGCTGCAGATACACATCGCAAAGTTCCCTTCAACTTACTAAACGGGCGACAAGCTTTCCAATTGAGATCCCGGGCCACAATTTGTGCACACACACTCATTTGTGTGTGCACTCTACTTGCACACACAACTAGCAAGACAGTAGAGTTGCCTGTCCTAATTCATTTTGCAAATCAGCCCCCCCCCCTCCTTTTAATTGTGAGAAAAGGTCAAGGATGCGTGAGTTTGCCTTTGAAAAGCACGGTGAGGATGAACCCTCCCGCCACCCCTGCCAGCAGATTCTTGTGGAAACCAGTTCTAAATACCACAGGTGTTTAATGTCATTCATATTTGACAGTGGGGGCTCGATGTTAAAAGGGTCAAACAGGTTCGGGGAGTTAAAAGTAGGTGAGTTACACTCCTTAAGTCTCACCGCCTCGATGAGTCCTGGTGCAAAGGTGAAATTTGAACGGCTGTTTTTCCCTCTTTTCTAATGGAGGTGCGGTGCAGCTTCAGACTTGCAGAGTGTTGTAAGATCAGCCTGATACTGTAATCTGCTTCAAAATGTCGCCTTTATGAACCTGCCGCGTGTCCGTGCATGCGCGTGCACATTGTGGCAACATGTTTACGCTCAAAACAGTCGCTTTTCTTTCTTTTTTTTTTAAAGAAGAAAGACAGGCATGAAACGCTGCTGCGGGGAAGGTCACTCGAAGTTTGTAGGCATAAGCTTGGAGGGGAGACAACACAACAGCTTGGAATGCAAAGCACAGCCGGGATACCAGATTCCATCAGACAGCCAATTTGCCATCTTTGCTGTGAACTGCAGTTTCGATAGCGAAATTGCCAAACTTTTTCATATTGCAAGTCTTTCTCCTGAGCATCTTTGCTGGAAATGGAAAAAAAAAAAAAGTTTTTTGCAAAAAGGGAAAGAAAAAGGGAGAGCTGCCACTTTATTTATTTTAACACTGGTGTAACACAAGCACGAGAGAAACGAAATCTCACACTTCTGCACGCTTGGGTTCTCTGCCCAGCGCCTGGGTCACCTTCACAGGCAAAAATAAATCCCTGGTGGCTCTCCAACGCTACCTGCATGACCTCGTTCCCTTTGAGAGGCGATGAGTGGGTGTTAGCCTAATGTTTATACTGTCTGCTCATTATGTAAGCCATTTTGTCTTCTTTGTCTTCCTGTAGCGCTCTGTTGACTTGTTTAAACTAAGCCACCTTTACCTTTATACCATGCCAAGTTATGTGTTACATAAATAACCTCTCAATGGGTTTAGAAAGGTTGCCAGGGTGTGTATTATATAAACATTGTAGGCCAGACCGTAGAGAGGTACTGTACTATAGAAGGACTTTTTTTCAACCCAAGGAGTCAAGGATGCTTCTCTTTCATGAGAGGCCAGTTCAGGAAAGCAGCAATACTTGTCTGAACTAACCCTCAGATAACAGACTCTAGAAAGAGCCAGACAGCGTATCTGTCTCTCTCTCTCTCACATACACACACACACACGCACGCACACACACACACAGGCTCGGCTTTGCAGGGTTAAATGCCTGCACATAATCATAGATGCAGAGAAGAACATGCAGAAGTTTGTTATGGGCCTGCATGATGTTGTTTACTGACTCTGTCATGCTAATGTACTTAATAGGGCCAGTGAGTTCATTCAAGCCACGTGGATCCTTGTGTTGTCCCACATACCACCCTGTCATGTCTGATTTTTTTTATAGATAGCGATGCTACCTCCACAAACTCAGCCTCACTGCAGCCACTGACCTTCCCCGCATCTCCAACTTCTTCCCAGCTCACTGTGCTGGCGGTGCTCGGGTTGCTCGTGACCCATTGTGGCCCCCTTTCCCGTCCCCGTTGCGATTATTATGTGCAATATCCATATCCCAGTGAATCTTTGGCCATCCTCGCTACTCTTAGCGTTCCATCCGCAGCTGAAAGAGGGTGGAGATATTTGAACCATTTGGAGAATGCTCCCAGTGTGACATCCAAATTACTTGTAAAACAGCATGAAGCCAAATTGATCCCGAACATCTGTCCCATGGTTTCCTCCTCACACAATTTAATCGGCAAAGTGGAACCACTTCGACCTCCTGTATTTGTCTTCTTTTGACAGGTTATTAGCTTTACAACAAGGAAGGGGGCAAGAGATCTGAATTTCTGGAGGAACCAACTCTGTGCTCTCCCACTCATCTGTATCCTCACTGGAAATAAGCAGCAGTTGTTAGTTTTTTGTGTTAAGATGAAAGGATGAAAACAATGAATCCACTGCCCCCGGGGTTTCTGTAGGAAAAGGGGAAAAAACCAACAACTGGAGCAAAGAATGAGACCTTTGATCCCAGCAGTCAGCGCCATTCAGTTAGTGGAGACTGCACCAGAAATAGAAAAGACAGGGGTCAACATTAAAGTCCCATTCCCAGCGTGCACACACGACATCAGCAGGGCTATTTATCATTGTGCTTTTTGGTGGGTCACACAGCATGCTGCAGAGTTTTCAGCCCTGAAAAATCAGAGTCGGGCCATGTTTTTACTCGTTATGACGCAACGAGTTGGTCAACATCAGCAGTCGGGGTCTCTGTGTCATCTCTAAATCCCACCGGTGCCTCAGGAACCAGTTGGGCGACTTGTAGGCAGGAATCTCAACACAGTTGAAGGTAGAAGCCAAAGTGAAACTTAATATTCCAAAGCATCGGACTGCACAGTCATCAGTCAGAGACAGAGAGGCTACTTTGAAACTGCAGCCATCTCTTGACAAGGGTGGAAAAGCGCCATCTACAGGGAGACAGCAGAAATAGATCTAATGTTTAATGCATAGCATCTCGTCACCCTTAATATCTTCTGAAATATGTTACTGCAGACTGACTTCTTGTTTTCCTTCGGTCATGCAGGGTGACTGGAGCATCTGTGCACAGGTATTAGCCATTCAAACTTCCAGCCTGGACAGAATGTTGGTCACAGGGACACGTCATTATTTTAGTCTGGCACACAAATTGCAACCTCAGAATATTTTAAGCCATTGAAATGACAAGCCAAACAAAAGGGAAATTCATTTGGTGTGTCCCTGTAGACTTGCGGTCACAGGCACACACCATTAAAGTGCCACGTCCCAGTTTTGATTCTTTTTGTATTGGATGCCCCTATTTTTTTTTTTTCACATCCTCTTCAGTTATAGAGACACGTTTCTATTACTTTTCAATACCACCCTTTCATGCAGGCAAACAGTAGGCTAAAATAAGCCCAATTTGGGGCTGTCTGATAGCCTGTGTTTAGTTTTGGGCTACTGGCAGGCAACGGTGCACAGTCACTGCAGCCCGATCTGTCTGCTCTGGTTTCATAAGCAGAGAGAGTGAATGACCTATATACTTCTCTGAGGGAGGGGAAGTCACCTTGTTGCTGGACCGGCTGGCAGGCGAGCTGGCACACAGAAGCGAGGTTTTAATATGCAGCCTGATTAAAGGCCTACCACTACGCTCATATTTTTATGTTCTTCCAGGGCTGCGAGGATTTCTAATGCGAAAAGGCCAATGTATGGGGGAATATTCGCCGGTTTAATATGCCAAAAAACATGCCTCTGTGGGGATTTGTGCGTGCACACACTCAAGCTCACATTAGCTGAGACCACGGGGGCCCGGTGCCAGAATGATCCAGTCAGACAAACACCTCACCAGAGACTCCTCGAAGCGTCCCAACAAATTGAATGTGTGTGTAGATGGACAAGAGGGAATTAGATCAGCGGCGCTGATTGTATCTGAGTGTGCTGCCGCTGTACCCCTTTCCAGTTAGTCCCCTGGAGGAAATGAGCGTGCATGAGAGAGGGAGAGCGAGGCAGAGGCAGAGAGAGGGAGAGAGAGCAGGAGAGAGCTTGGCAGCTGGTTTGATGAAGGATGTAAGGAGAATGTTAACCAGACAATCACCTTGCATGCTATTGATTGAAATGGGAGAGAGAAGCTGAGGCCACTTTTAATGTTTTGATACAAGGTGTTCTGTCTCTGTACCCATCTACATGTTAGGTGCTTTGTGCGTCCAGTGGGTGTGAGTATGATTATGCAAGAAATGTTTTGTCAAAAATGATACTTTTTTAGTGAGCCTCTGTGTGTTTGTGCCCCGCGCAGCAGCATCCGTGTGCTGCGTGTCCTAATAGTATCCTTTATCATTATGTTATTACACGTTGTGCCTGATTGGAATGTCCCCAGGCAGTAATCGGCACTGTTGCCTCACAGGAAGGAGGTTCTGGGTTCAATGCCCTGGGGGCCGGGGGGGTTCTGGGGGCCAGGGAGTTTGCATGTTCTCCCCGTGTCTGTGATGTTTTCTATGGGTGCTCCTACAGTAGACATGCATCATGTGGGAGGTGAAGTGGCACATTTCAGCTGACCTTAGGTGTGAGTGACAGGATGATGGATGGATGGATGGATGATGGATGGATGGATGGATGATGGATGGATGATGGATGGATGGATGGATGATGGATGGATGGATGGATGGATGATGGATGGATGGATGATGGATGGATGGATGGATGATGGATGGGTGGGTGGATGGATGATGGATGGATGGATGATGGATGGATGGGTGGATGGATGATGGATGGATGGATGATGGATGGATGGATGATGGATAGATGGATGGATGATGGATGGATGGGTGGATGGATGATGGATGGATGGGTGGATGATGGATGGATGGGTGGATGGATGATGGATAGATGGATGGATGATGGATGGATGATGGATGGATGGATGATGGATGGATGGGTGGGTGGATTGATGGATGGATGATGGATGGATTGATGGATGATGGATGGATGATGGATGGATGATGGATGGATGATGGATGGATGATGGATGGATGATGGATGGTCCTCTGTGAATGAGGGAAAAGACTTGAAATATTAGTAGAGGTCACTGTAGAGGTCACTGCAGAGGTCACTGCAGAGGTCACTGTACTGTGTTTAATCACAGCATCCTTTTGTGTGTCTGTTGTAACCCCACCTTTATCACCAGGGTGGTCACATGACCCGTCTAGACCAGGCTGGAGATAAGTGGCCTTCTTCCACCCAAATTTCACAATCCATTAAATCCTCTGGTTATTCCATCTGTATTTATAATAAATGCAGTTATTAGTTAAAACTTTTGCTTCATAGAAGAAGTTCTTTTGATGTCTTTGGTATAATGAAGCTTATTTATGTAATTGACTGATTTATTAATGACATTTCTACAAACCTGGCTGAAATAACATGCACAGACATACAAATGATGCATCTTTATATGCTTATACCCCAACTATAGTCCTCAAAAGCCAAAATTTTATCATTTTAAAGCTGATATGAATTCAGCTATACCGTCGTTACAGGTTTTATCTCTCAGCCCAAGTTTTCTTTCACTCTTTACTTCTGTACAGGCTGTAATAAAGCGCTTGGATAATACCTCTGTGAGCCTGGACAGACCTCATCTATTGGCTGTGACACCTACTGCGTCTGATAACTGATGCCCCCATTTAGCACTACATCAGTAGGAACACGCTTTACATCCCTGCCTTTAATGGTCAGGAAATTGCAGAAATCAGTCAGCAGTGAAAGCAGCAAATGATGCCAGAGTAAACAATGCTTTGGATCAGGAAGAGCCGCAGCAGACCGCCATCAATCCTGCCGCCCGTTGGTTGGCTCAGAGTAAATAACAAAAACCTGTCACAGTCTTCTCACTTCCTGTTCTATTGACCTGGAGACATTTGCACAATCTACACTGCAAGTTTATGCTCTTATTTTCGTCCGCCCTTCTTTAATTTGACAACCTGCTCCGGGTCTTTATTGAGATCAACTCCTTGATTGTGTCATTGTTGTCTTTGTCGGCCATAAATCAGTCCACTTTAAAACCTTTGCTTTGCTGTCTTGGCGGACATCTTTACGAGTGCCCACATGGTGCCGCCGCTGTTTTTGTACCTTGTAAAAGCCGAGAATGTTTCACAATGTGGACTACGGTCGGGAAAGACACTGAACTCTTCCCCTGATTTCAATTTTTGCGTTTGTGTCTCTTTTCAGCTCGCCGCTGAGACAGCCGACCTCCACGGCCAAAGTGTGCCTGGTCTGTGGAGACGAAGCATCGGGGTGCCATTACGGCGTCGTGACGTGTGGAAGCTGCAAAGTCTTCTTCAAAAGAGCTGTGGAAGGTACGGCGTGGGCTCGGGCCACAGAACGCGACACATAAACGCAGCTACTATTGGAAATAAACACGTCAGTACACACAAAGTGAAAAAAAAAACACAATCCAATTGACTGCGAAGTTCGTGAAAACGTTACGTCTTAAGAGCAGATTAAAAGGCCACTCATAAGTAAATTTTCTTTGAAGCTATATTTAGCTTGGGTAAAATCAAAAGCTGCCATAATGCGCTTTTCATTTGGTGCCAGTTTCCTGAGGCATTGACCTAACTCATTAAGATGAGTGTTTGAAAACACACACCTCAAAGAAGCAGTTCAGGTCAGGAAAAAGGGAGCAGATGTGTGGGTGAGGCAGCCATCGGGCCCTTCAGGTGTTTACCTGACCAACCTCATGATGGGGGCGCCACATGGTTAAAGGGGCCGCGCTCTCTTTGAGCGCAATCATCCCTCAATGCGTTAATCTTTACACATTTTGTTGCAGAGATCTGAAGTTGTGTGTCTGAGGTCATCGAGCTTCAGGGGAGCGCTGACCTTTATGGGTTAAAGCCCTGTGGGCACTGGGTTGGGTTGGCGCTCTTAATTTGAAATATCTTTATGGGTCTCAAGCATTTATCACATCTTCTGAAAGGCTGGATGATACTGATATGAGTTAGCAAGACGTACTTTAAAGCATAAAGTACATATCACAGTCTGTTTTAGCCTATTTTTAGCAAGTGCCTGGCAGTTGCTATGGTAGCAAACAAAGTGGGTAATAAAATGACGACGTTAATGGTGTAGCTTTTTGCTAATGTGGCTAGCTATTTAGTCATGCTAAGGCTCTGCAGGCTGTATCACTGAGTCAGATTTAAGATCCTGGATGTGGTTACTGGGATATTTTAGTGAGGTGGTTTCCTGAAAGACTTGCATGCTTGCACTGAGATCTCACTTTTTAAATTATTACAGAATAGATTTACACCTTCAGCTCCAGAGTGTTAACGAGCTAAAAAGCCAGAGAATGCTAACCTATAACACGGAGGGATGTGATGGGGGCCGAGGGCACCCATGTGATGCGCCAATGAGCCGGTATCTCACTTGACCCCGCCATTATTCCTGCTGAGGTAGAAATAGAGGGCGGGGAAGGACGAGGAGGAGATTTTTAAAGAGCGACAGATGACAGTGAAATGGATCCATCCGATGGAGGAGGGGGGACCGAAGAAAAGCCAGACGGAGGTAAAGAGATGCGAGAGTTACGGAGGAGCGGCGAGGGAGCGAGGAAAGTGATGCGTCAGCAGTCAGCGCCCAATTTTTTTCTCCTCCGTCTCCAGGATTTCCTCCTCTTTCTCCTCCTCCTCCTCCCTCAAAGTTGACAAAAAAAACTTCGAGAGAGGAGAAGAGCGCGGGCATCTGTGGAAAGACAATAATCCAGCCTGTGCCTAATTCCTTTTGGCACTGTCAGTCTCGGGGGGCAACTTTTTTGATAAGCTGCAGCTCATTAGACCAGTAACGGCCCTTTACTCCACAGCTAGTTAACATTCTGAGGTCATTGACAAATTTGATGAGTTTGCCCTACTGTGGGCACTTTATTCACACGATGCATCTTTGTTTTCCGTCACCGGAATTACGTAAAGTTTGGGATTATTTGTGGCTCATTACTGTTCACTTACAGCACAAACTAGTTTAGCCAAATGTCTCAGGCTGAACATTCCCCAGATTCTCACATTCAGCAGACTTGCACAATGAAGGAGACTTTTTTTTTTTCACCCTCCTATAAAAGAAAAGTGAATTATGAGTGATTCTTTAGTAAAATTCAACAATAACTGAAGGACGTTTTGACATTTTAAAAAGAGGTGGATTGGAAATTTTTTCAGCATTTCCGAGTATATAAAAAGCCTGATGGTGGCTGTAATCCTCGTCCATACGCTTTCAGGGCCTGCAGAACAACTGAAGTTCGCAGCAGAATATAGAGGACTGGAAGTTTTGAGCATCAGGAATCTGTTCTAATTTTTCGTGCACGTACCCCGGTTGCATCGCTGCCGTTTATTGAGCTGTTGTGAGCGAACGTCCTTCCAGACTAGACAGTGGTGTTGAACATTTGAGGAGTCTTCAATAGAAATCCTGATCCTGCGCCGTGGGAAAGATGCCCTCTGACACCGAGCAGCACTTTGTAGAATTCATTATCAGCGCGAGTCAAATGTGGAAATAGCTGAGTGCAGTGTTATGTGTTTCTCTCCCCTACCCACTTTACTAAAGGCCAGCTTGTTGATTCGAGACAGCTGTTCTCAATAAACGGCTCCGTGTTGAGCGCGTTTGAAGAACTGAGTGCTAGCTTATTACTCGCATGTCATCAGTGGCTTGGCATGTCTGCTCTTTTTAATAATGCTTGGCCTTCTTCGCTCGCTTGCTGTTTTTGCCCTCCTCTTTCTGAACTCGCGGGCATGAATCAACCTTGTTATGGCCTCGTACTGTTCTGCAGCCCGACTGGGTTACCGCGGCGCTGGTGTCAATCCGAGAACCCTTTTTTCTTTGGTACCGCCTCTGAGAGAGAGAGGTCATCTGAGAACACGTCCCGCACCGCTTCCCCGTTGACTGACAACGTTGCGGTCCAATCAGAGCTTTGGCGGCTCCAGGCTGAGGGGACGGAGGAGTTTCTGGCCTCCTGCGCCAGTAAATGCTTTAGATTGTGCGCAGGGGGCTCATGTAACATGCTGGATCCACCAGCGCTGCGCTCTCACGTGTCTCACATTTGGGTTCCTGCGATCGGATATTTCATTTACACATCGCGAGCCCTGTTTGTTCACATAACGCTGCAAAACACTGTGTGATTTATTGGCGTGACTTTACACCAAGCGCAGGTGCTAACTTCCAGCGTGCACGTGCACTCGCTTCTATGTAAGCAGTAGGCGGTTCCAGGAGTGCTGCAGGTAGAAATGTAATCTGAAAAGCCTGCCGCGTGTGCATGACCCACATTGCTAATTGGCATTAAGGCAGGAGGGCCTGTGAAATTCGGCCTGGTTTCTTTTTCGGAGGTGTTTTTTCCTGCTCGTTTCAATCATCTTCCGCGACAGTTGATGGACGGCTTCACCGCTGCGATGCGTCATCGTCACACAGCATCGCGGTCACGTTAACGTCCTTTCAGCTCGCACATCCTGCATGTGCGCGGCGTTGTGGCGCTGCCCCCCGCCGACCTACAGGTCTGGTGACTCACTTGCGGAAATGAGAGGACCTGCTGCACAAGCTGCTCCTCCGGCCTTTGTTCTTTGGTATCAGGGCACAAAGATCCAGTTCGGTGGTCGGATTACACCCTTTGTGTTAAAGCGGTTAATCACCGTCCATTTGTGGTGCATTCACTAGTGATTGATACGTTAATGTGTGTTATCACGGGAGCGAGTTTCTCTGTTGTAACAGTAGAGCTGCAAAATTTTGGAAGCAAGTTTCCATTTTTGCTGCGGTCTGGTTTTTTTTTTCTTTCCCGACTCCATAAAAACTCTCCGCCGTTGGATGCTGAACACATTTAGATGCCATATTGAGCCCTGAACAATGGCTTAATGCATCAGCGTAGCAAACAGCAGATGGTTATTAGATATCTGTGAGAAGGAAATGCAGAGGAAAATTAAGATATATGGAAGAATATTATGGCACCAGAAACATTAGTAAACACCATAACAGCTTCTGTTCGGAGCAGAGAGGATTTACCACGACCGTTAGTAAATATTAATGACGCACCGATCATGAAATGACTTCAGGGGTTGCAGTTTGATTTTTTATTTTGTGGTGGGACGCCTCACTCCTGCAAACTTGAGGTTTCAGCCTGGTTTCTTTATGGTCTGAAGAGCAGCCGTACAGTCGCCGCGCCGGTGACGGGAACGCCGTCGGAGGGACCGGTCTGATGTAAGCGGAGTCTCCGTGAAGGAGCATTTCCCTTACTCATGAGTGCCCCCATGACTGACGTGTGCAGGAGTTGACAGACAACTCTGCTGTTCTGCGCCAGAATTTCATCATCGGTGGGGAGCAGACGCAGCTAGCTTCCATTGCACGCAGAATGCTGACAGAGCACAGGAAGAAATCTGGAATTTCATGATAATAGTTTGCTCAGATTTTTCTACAATAATGAGGCGGGCGTATAAAGAGTGAAAGTAACATTCCCCGTCTGCCCTGCTGATAAGCAGATGCAGATATTTGGAGGTAAACGTGCCGTGCTGGGCCGCGCCAGTGCGCGCACTAAATAAACAGCTTCATACACACCAGTGAGCTTGGACTTTGCCTGGCTTGTCTCGTCTATTTTTCTCACAGCCATCATTAACAAGATTCGCAGAAATGAGGGAAACAGTTGACAGTAAGGCTCCAGAGTTTTCAGAATCGCCATTTGGTCCAGCCTATCCAAGCGTAAGTGTGTGTGTGTGTGTGTGTGTGTGCTCGAGGGGGGGCAGGGAAAGGGGGATGGCTGCGTTGCATTTCCTGTGTCGCAGTTTACTGTTTTTTAGAGCAAGAAAAATGGGCTTATGTAAGAGTCATGTGATTTAGCCAGAAATAGTGGTGGGGCTACAGCTGCTGCCTCTCCTCCTGCAGCTCGGTTCCTTGGCTTTTGGCAGCAGCCAGGCAGACACACTGCGCACTACTCCCCGCTAGATCAGAACACAACTTCTGCTCAGTCCTACACACAAGCACACATTCGGTGCTGGAGAGCCAATGCACAGAATCTACACGTTCGAGGGAAACGGCGCCAGGGAAAGCACGAGCCGAGGCCGGAATCGTCAGTGAGAGCCGACTGTTGATGCGCACGCACGTGCCTGCGTGCGCACGTTGACATGTACGTGCAATTTCGACACCGAAATGATCCATGTTGGAGGTTATCAGGTCAATACTCAACGTTGTGCTGCTCCATCTGGCTTGTGTAGTCATTTCTATGTCCGCGCTTTGGTGAAAGCAGATATAACATTAGATTTTTTTTATTTTTTTTTTAATAACTGCCAACTGGAGCAGCTTTGGCCATGTGTACTGTATATGCATGTGTGTGCGCGCCTGGGAGTGAGGGAGTGAATGGCCGTACGTGTTCTTGAGCCTGAGCCTGCCTGTGTGTGGGCGTACGGAGCTCTGAAGCTGGCGGACGTGTGGAAAAAGAAAGGGGGGGGGGGGGCGCAGGCGTAGAAGCGCAGAAGAGTGTAGGAGGAGAGGAGCTGTACAGTGAAGAACTAGTGGAGCGGAAGGAAGCGCTCCGAAACGGGAGATCATTGGGTTTAGCTGAGGGCTAGGCAGTAGGCAGGAGGGATTCTCGCCATGTTAGCATCACTGTCAGGAATAGTCCGACTGCAGCCAGTGTCCTGGCCCCGCTCAATATTAATGCTCTCATGACATATACTGTAAAATACACCATTAGTCATGCTTTGCAGGAAGTAAGAGCAGAGTAATCACAATTCTAGTCGTTTTCGCAGCGATTGGGCCTCAGCGGGGTCGTAGATTTCCCAGGTTTTCCATGATGACCTACATTAGAAGTGCCGCTGCAGGACAGTCACGTGTACAGTCATCAAATGCATGCACATGTTCTTGCTTATACATGTTGGGTTTATTGTTCTTTTTGTTCGCCGCGCATGGCTGCACGTCTGATTCGCCTCCGTTGCCTCTCTGTAGGTCAGCACAACTACCTGTGCGCCGGGAGGAACGACTGCATCATCGACAAGATCCGCAGGAAAAACTGTCCGGCGTGCCGAGTACGGAAGTGTTTCCAGGCCGGGATGAACCTGGGAGGTGAGCGCCCGCCCCTGTGCCGAAATCACCACATTGCAGATTTGCCCTGCCATGTGTCTCAGATGTGACATTTGAGTCAACTTCGCTCTGCTTACAAGCCTGGATGGATGCGGGTCGGCCTGGATCTGGTCTCCGGAGGCCAAAGGATGCTGAGTCACCGGCCTGTGTGTTCGCAAAGCATCTCCGGAAGGTTTCCAATTAGCTTTATGATGCTAGCTCAAGGTCGCACACTCAGGTTACTGTAAAATTACAACATAACGTGTTGTAATTTAGCACCCTAAATCAACCTGACGTGCATGTTTCGGGGCTGTGGGAGAGACGAGCCTTTAAGCAACATAATTGCAGCTTTGCAGGAGCCCCCACAGCAACAGTTAACCTAATGTCTCCTTGAACCATCGAGTCTTCCAAGAACACACGTGATTCTTTCTAGGAACACGTGCAGTTCTCAGGGGCATTATCTATCTATCTATCCATCTATCCAACAGGCAAAAAAACGGTTTTTCTAGGCACCGTAAACACACCATCTGTTCGACTATAAAAAAGCAGTTTTTTATTGATTAAATATAATTTTTTAAAATCTCTCTCACAAGTGTGAATGGGAGAACTAACAGGTTCCAGTGGAGGCTAATGTCAGCGCCAACACGTTGTTTATAGATCATAGATTCATCGGAAAGACCTCATGATTGATGACTGTAAATTTATGAATTTATGAACTGTCAACTTTGCCACTTTGTTGCTGATGACTGTTTGTGTTTCCACCAGCACGGAAGTCCAAGAAGCTTGGGAAGCTGAAGGCGGTCAGTGACGAGCTGCCGGGCTCCAAGGATGCTCACACGTCCACGGGTGGCGTCAGTGGCGCTTACGTGCCCTCTGAAAAGGAGCTGAATGCTAGTCCTGCCAGCGCCCTGGTCCCGCACGGGCCTGGGGTGGTCACGCCTTTTCTGCCGCCGTCCATCTGCAGTGTTCTGGAGCTGATCGAGCCCGAAGAGGTGTACTCTGGTTATGACAACACGCAGCCTGACACCACCGACCACCTGCTGTCCAGTCTCAACCGCCTGGCCGGAAAGCAGATGGTACGCATGGTGAAGTGGGCCAAAGTACTTCCAGGTTAGTGACCGACGCAGCAGCGGGCCGAGGATCATCTTACTTTTAGGGCTGTTGGAAAATCCGCGATAGAGTCGATGTATTCAAAATGAAAGATAATTACTGGACACTAAGTGCATCATCATCATCATCGTCATCATCATCATCATCATCATCATCATCATCATCATCATCCTCTCCGCTTGTTAAATCTGGTATTGTGCTTGTTTGCAGATTGTCCATGCTGTCAGTTCTTTGGTCCTGAAAATAATCCAAAAATCAACTGTTAACTGTAGTTAACTAAAATACTGACAAATGCAGGAAAACAGAAAATTAGACAGGAAATGCTTAATCTAAAATGTTAGTAAAAGTACTCAGTTACTCTCGATCAATGCTCAGGCATTTCTAAATTACTTCAAGTTTTTTTTTTTTAAGTATGTGCGGCATTTTAGCTCATTTTAGTGGCGTCTGGGCACACGATGCCTTCACTGTCTATACACTGGCTCCGTATATCACACGTCACGGAAAGTCAGAGCAAAAAGAGTGAAGAGAAAGTCCACAAATGTGGTTCTTCTCAGTCTTAATCATACAAATGTTGAGACGGAGGGAAAACATGTTTGACTGGAGCTGGTTTTCAAAGTAGCCTGTAAATCTTCCCGGAGCCATAACGCGTCCCCTCTGATCATTTCCATACTACAATAAATGAGTCAGTGCTGTAATTATGGGCTGAGATTTTAAAGAAGATGATTACAGCTTTACTTTTGATCTTCACGTTTTGAAAATGCGACGCGAGTTTCGCCGGGGCGCGCAGTTTTAATTATAGGTCCTAAAATGATCCCGTAAAGCTTCGATGAGATTAGGAGGAAAATCCCATTTTACCATTTCACAGAATCGAGATTAGGAGTTGCAAACAGAACTCATTTACATCCCTGCTGTCGTGTCATTCAGTTTCGCCTGCAACACGCTCAAAGTGACATCAAAACCAAATGTTTTTAGGAAAGATAGAACGTGCCGGTCGGTGGAAGGAAGACGCCTCATCGGTAGCTCTTTGAGGAGGCCTGGTACATATTTGATCGCCGTCACTATACAAAAGAAAAAAACAAGGAATTACCTACAGATTTCTGCTACTACAGGCATTATGTTTGGATATTTAAATGCATGTCTTAATCATTTACTTCAGCTGTAGATATTAAACATACACCTGACTTTATATGATACTTAAAAGAAGAAAAATGCTCATCTATATGCTAATATGCTAATTGAGAGGACTGGGACCACATTGAAAATAGACTGGTCAGGCTTCTATTTTCTGTGGATTTTGACAGACAACCTGTTTGCTTGTGAGAATGAGGGGGGAATAATGAAATTCTGGGATTTGAGATTGAATTCTTTGTTTAATGTTGACAAAAAGAGTCTGACACTTGTATAAATATTTGCTCCTCTAACATAGCAAATGAATCAGTAACTGCAGTTCAAACACAGAAAAAGCTCCCAAATTTGCCTCCCAAAGAAGCAGAAAATATTCACACTGCTACACCAAATCTCTATATTGGTCGATGTGTTTATTCATGATTATACATTTGGCAGAGTGCATTTTCACTAAAATGATCCCTAAGCCATGATAAGTCACTGGTGTGTCCTCAGTCAGCCCGTGTTTTCCGGGACTTTCTTGCCAAAGTTTGATTGAGAGTTTGGCGGGTTTCCTATTCTCCTCTATTTTTGGAGCTCCGTGGACGACATGCCAATGACTGGAGGCCTTGTGGGATTTGTGTAAAACAAGAATGGGTGAACACTCGTCAGCGGTTATCGCAGACAAACAAATATTGGCATGAATAAATCACATGACGGGGAAACACGGAGTGTGCACAGACACAGGTACAGACGGGTTGGGATTAAATGCCTGTTAAGGTGCTCGTTAGCTCCTCATTACTGCCCGTTGATGTAAATATTCAGTGACACCTCCTCCTCACCGCCGTGTTTCTCTGTGCTTCTGTGTGTGTGTGTGTGTGTGTGTGTGTCAGGTTTCCGGGGCCTGCCCATCGAGGACCAAATCACCCTGATCCAGTACTCATGGATGTGTCTGTCCTCGTTTTGCCTCAGCTGGCGCTCCTACAAACACACCAACGGACAGATGCTCTACTTTGCCCCTGACCTAATCTTTAACGAGTAGGTGTACACGTCAATATTTGCAGACAGCCGCGCACGTCGCTCTGATCTCGTTTTAAAATGTGTCTAATGTGTAGCTGTTGGGTGCTTTTAGATATTTGACATATTTTCTTTAATGTAACACAGAGGAGCAGGAGTCAGTGAACGCATCATAAAAATAATGTATTTATTGTGGTTCCAAATATTTCATTTTTCTCTGCTGTTATTTATTTAACTAGAGTATTTGGTTGTTGCTGTTGACTTGTTCTGTTAGCCCACCCCAAGGCCTTGGACAAAAGCAGCCTTTTGTGAATTTTCCTCCTTCGATTCAGGCAAAAGCCTCGCGAGGAGACACGCTTGTGCCTTTTAATGGTCTTGTAATTACGTCAGGCACACGGAGGGAAAAGAAATGGCTGCCGCTGCCATCAGCTCGGCTTTTAGGAGCGGGTTCGTTCAAGGGTGCAGACTAACAGCCTGTGCTGTTGCTGTCAGGAGGCCAGGTTGTTAGAAGTAGGTAAATGAAGGCATAAATGCAATTGTGCAACACAGCCTCAGAGCACGCTGGAAATGTGAGAGCTGAGCGCAGAGCTGATAATACTGAAATGATATAAAAGCATTTGATTCTGTGGTGAGGTACAACAAGCTGCTGCTGCTGCATGCAGGCTGGTATTCAGCCTGACAGAGTGAAGTCTGTGGAAGTCAGCTGGAGGTGGCGTTGGCCTGGATTTTGGTCACATGATGGATGTTGCTGCCCTCCCTGCAGGCCAGGTTGTAGCGGTCGTCCGTAAACTCTTCATTAGTAACTGTCGCAAAACTTTGAGTCTTTCAGAATGGGGTGGGGGGGTGGTGGTCAGAAAGTTCAACGAGCTGGATTTTACATTAAAAGTCAACCTGCATCATATGTCCCGTTTCATTTTCCTCTCATTTGTGCCAACTGTAGTAAATTGTTATTCATTTCCAGAGCAGATTTCAGACCTATAAAGAGTGAGCGCAGAGATAGCACGCAGTAAAAGACGGGACTTTTCTCTCCCGTCAGTCACACCTTATAATAAGTCTGGGCAGCAGACCTGCTGTTTAGCATGTGCTGTAACATTTATTGCACCAAATGCTGCATTAATAACGAGACACTGATACGTTCGCGCCTTTACGTAACTCCCAGATATGAATGTGATGTGCAAACAATAAAGACTGGGAACTTGTTAAAACCTGTCAGATGCCAGATTTTGCAGATTTGCTGTCCTTTGAAAGCACAGGGAACATTAAGGTGATTTGCATTAAGTGAACCGGACCTTGTCCTGAGCAATAGACCAGGGCGTCAGTCTTTAATGCGGTTATAAAATCTCCTACATCATGTCAGCAACCCTCACATCTGGACCTAATGTGTGGAACATCACACTAATCTGAACATTTTCAGGTTTCAGGATCACGAGCTCTGCATATTTATATATATATAAATCCTTGACACGGTGTTTGACTCGTCAGCAGTGTGATTCCATTTCAGAATCTTTCATCTGGATGTTGTTGGCTTCCTCCAGCCAGCAGCAAACGCAAACTTTCCTGAAAAGGAGAACAGTGAGAGTTCAAGACAAAGAGACCGAAGGGGGAGAGTGAGAGCGCGACCCAGAGCGCGAAAGAGAGATGAAAAAGAAACAGGAAAGAAGGAGGGGTGGAGAGACGGCACTGCCAATTTTTTTTTCCTCCTCTCCCCAAAAACCAGCCGCTCATTTTGGCCAGTGATTCAGCAAAATTGATTTCAGGAAGACAGAGAGAGAAAGGGAGGAAACGTGCGGAGACTTCAGAGGCTGCAGCCTGAAGTTGGGTGAAACTGCTGCACTTGGTGAAGCCGCTCACATATGCGGTGTTGGAAGCGGCTCCGCTCGTCTCCCGGACGCCGTTCGCCGGCTATTCGGAACGACAAACGCAGCTGTGCCGTAAATACTGCAAAGCATTACGCATTCTTATGATTTCATTGGAATATTATCCGCTTGTTTCCAATCGGTCCCCGTTACTAAGTGTTTTAGTCTCATTGTATCAGAGCGAAATTCCCCCAGCCTCGCTCCTCTCAAGTCATGCCACGCCACTTGCCTTTAATTAGTGGAGTCACGACGTGACGGCGAATTTATTGCAAAAACAAGTGACACCTAAAGCCCTGACTCTGTGCCGTCTCAGGAGCGCAGCTCTGATTGGCTCGCGCTTAATCCTCCCTAATGTTTCCTTCCTGTTTTTGTGAAGCCAGTGATGTAACTGAGATCATTGTGCTGATAAAGCCTGTGCTAATGTGAGGACAGTTGGGAGGAAGGGCCACAGTCCTCATATACGTTCAGAGCTGGACGTTGACTCTCCACCAGTGTTTGATAATGTTGCTATGGCGACCGGGGTTTGCCATGAGGTCTTTTGTAAGGAAGCGCTGCGATACTGTACGCAGAGCACCGCAGTCTGAAGGGATTTGGTATTCTGCTCCGAGCCCAGACCTGCAGAACCGCTCTCCGCACTCTGAAATATGGTTCCAGCGTGCTGAACAAGTGTGCTAGGAATGTTCGCTCGGGAACGACTTAGTCATAGAGCGCATAAACAAATGAGTAATGGCTGAGTGTTGCTGATGGATCGTAAGGAAGGGAGGAATCGCACCATCGCTCCTCACCCCCATCCTTGCTCTTCTTCCCCCAGGGAGCGCATGCGTCAGTCGGCCATGTACGACCTGTGTCTGGGCATGAGGCAGGTGAGCCAGGAGTTCCTCCGACTGCAGCTGACCTACGATGAGTTCCTCTCCATGAAGGTCCTTCTGCTTCTCAGCACAGGTAGGCAGCGAGCCGCAGGCCCCCTAAGAGCCCTGATGTATTTATGTCCCCATCAGGCAACCCTCCCCCCACTCTTTTTTTTTTTGTTTGTGCTGTCACGTGTCCCTAAATTCACCTTGAGCGCAAATGACCGGCAGTATATCGAAGTGTCATTTGGAAATCATTTATTTAAGCACGCGACGTGAATTCCAACATTTTCAGGCGATCTATAACTCAAACTGATTAAATTTCAGCGATATTAATATCAGAAATGGAAATGACTGTAATAAATACCGTATCAGCCTGGATGTGCATAACGGAGGCTTTATTTCAGCCCCTCTTCCTCCCTGATGTGTTGTTTTATCCAGTGCTTAATTTGCAAAGTGGGAGGTCCTGGAGTGCGTGTGGGGGTTAACGGAAAATAAAAAATACTGTGCCTACGTAGCTCTCTGGCTAAAAAAACGAAACAATGCTGTGTGTACATCAGGGCGCTGTTTCTTTGAAATCCATGACACGGCGCTGCATGGGTACAAACTAAAAAAATACCCTGCAAAAATCATTTTCACTAGCAGCAATTATCCATCGGACTAGTAAATCAACCAAAAAAATCCCCGACTGGATGAGACAAACACTCGTCATGCGACCTTGTAAAAAAAGGCTTCCTGTGGGACCGACAAATGAAATCTACACATAGAAATGCTAACAACAGGTGTGATAGCAGCATTAGCCTCATGGCGAGCGTACTACTGCCGTGTCCACCGTGGTCTCCACGTTCTTGATTCCCACTTGTTTGGGATCTGACTGGCCGGCGTATTTGAGAGAAGTTGAGCAAACTTTTGATTATTTCACATTTTTCCCTCCCTGAGAGAACCGAGCAATCTCAACCAGCACGAGCGAATGCGTCCCTCTCCCCCTCTGTCCTACACTGGAAACTCAGCTCTAACAGCAGATTCCTGCCGACCTTGAGTGGGGAATAAAGACAGATAACAACAATGAATATCAAACACACAGTAATAAGGATTCTGACAATATAGTTACCACGTCGCCTCCGCCTGTTTGCACAGTAGCATGTACCCGGAGTTTAGCCTAGCCTGTTTAATTGCACTTTAGCTGCGTTGCTTGTGGACAAGCAGATTAAGTCTCTGAATCCCTAAAGAAGGTGTGGGCACGTTGCCAAACTACACCCACCTTTGTTGGAGCCGCTCAGAGGGGACGTCTTGGACAGCACCTCCTCCAGCATCTGTGCCAATCAGTGGCAATAGTGGCAGAGCCTTTAGATGTCAAAGGGCATAAAGTTCAATAGAGTTTCTGAAATAATGCATTTGGGATGCTGGAAAAATTGACTGGATGGCGAAGTAGCCAATACCTACAAAACTGCAACCCACATATGCAGAAATCCAGTTCTGTTGCATTTTTAATGATTCACGGGCCGCGCTCAAAGAAAACCTCCGTCGGCGAGAACTTAAACAAGCAAATAGGAGAGTTAAGCAAAACATCCCCGACCGGTCGTATCCCTCCGGCTTTGCTCTGTTGTGCGGCGACACATGTGGGAGAGGCTTCATCAAAATAAACCGACTTGTTGAGTCACCTGGGAGCAGAGAAGCTCCGGCTGGATCTCTGCTCGCAGGTGCTGGGAGAGACGGGGTGTGAGTGGATCCGGAGAGGATGAGGAACCGAGGGGGAGGGAGAGCCGATCTGAACGAACGCTGGGAGTGGAAAAACAAAGACCGGAGAGAGAGAGAGAGAGAGACAGGTGCACAGCAACAGGGAGAGAGACGGGAAAGACAAGGGAGGTCTGGGGTGTGGTTGGAAGAGCTGGTGCTCCTCTCTCCTCAGTGGCCCTCTGGAGGCTTTCCAAGGAACCCAGCGGTACTTAATAAAGGCCGGTCAAACGGCAGGCAGCGCTCCAAACCTGCTATTTTTCTTCTCTTACTCCCAACTAAAGCTGCAACTCGGAAGGAGCCGCTTACAGATTAATAGTAGCTGCGTCGCTGGACCGTGAAGGGAATATAAGGTGCACGGACGGCACCAATATGAGAGGAAGGCGAGAGAATATTATCATCTGTGTTGATCAGATTTCTCTGCTCCGGCATGAAGGAATTCAGGAGCCGGACGTGTCGAAACGAAACCTTTTGGGAATTTTAGATTTTACGTCACGTGAATATTCCAACGTCAACGTACCGCCCTGAAGGAATTTCAGTAGTTTGATTCTAGTAACATCTGGGAATTACAACTTCCTGGCTGACGCCTATATTACGTAAGCCAGGTTTGGCTCCGTAAGGCTGTCGCCACTGTCGTCGCTCCTGCGACCACGTCGTGCAGGAGACAGACGTTCACTGTGCCGCTTTAAGGTCACGGCGGGTTTCCTCGGGTGGGAGGGAAACTTTCCCCGAGATTTCAGCTCCGGCGAGTGAGTGTGTGAATGAAAAAGTGTTTTCAGGTGCTGCGTGCGTCCCCTCCTCCGACAGCTATGTTCACCCACGGCAATAACGTCCCCTCAGCTCATATTTCTACCATTTCCAGGAAGCTCGGGGAGTTTCCTCCAGGGCAGGGCAGGAATCATTGCTACTGTAGTTACAGTTATCATCCTCTGGCCTGGTGGAAGAAGAACCAGCAGCACCAGGGAATCTGTGTTTCTTTAGGGCAATTTTTAAAAGAAATTGAGGTAGAAAACGGAGGGTGTGGGATTGTTCTAAGTCCGTGTTGGGTCTGAGGTGTCTCGTGGCCCTGTTTGGATTTGACTCCGGCCTGCTCAAACCAGTTACTCCCCTCCCCTCCGCCCATGCCGGCAGGTAACGCCGCATGATTATCGCGTTCGTTCCCCGAGCAAACACACTCCACACACTCCTAAATCTGGCTGAACGTTGCAGTTACCCAGCTCAACACGCGGCTTTTTTTTGTTCCTCTCTCGGTTGTTGACCTCGGGGCTGCTCGTAAAATCCCGCTACTAATGAGTCGGCAGGTACAGTACGAGCCCGCGATGGCGCCCGGAGCGGCATCGCCTAACTTCGGGAGTGTTTGAGGCTTTCTCTGCTCCTTTCATGTACACGCGCAGCTGCGTTCAGGAGCGCTGCCTCCCTACCTGCTGGGGAAATCTGCTTGACACCAATTATGTTGGTATTACTGCCGTGTTGGGTCCTGCCATGGTAACGCCCTTCAGAGCCGGGTCAGGTTCTAATCGGGGGCATATGTAGGTCAGTGGGAGGAAAACTAAAATAAACAAACAAACAAAAAAAAGCTTAGCACATTTTCATCACATCCACCTCAATAGCGTGCAGGTCCACGGCCGTGACCTACATGGGTCCTGGGACCTGCTTTCCTGCAGCTGCAGAGTCAAATCCAGATGATTAGAAATGGAAAATGGAGTCGTGAGCCACACACGCGTGCACAGTTAACAACCCCGTGTTTTTTTAAGCGTGTGGTTTGCCTGTGGCTGCTTGTTCTGCCTTCACAGATCAAACTAATTTGCCCGCCCCTTCTTTGTTTTTTAGTTTTTCGAATGAAAGGGGTAGGGAAATGTAAGGTTTAAGGCTGAGGCTTCCTCGCAGAAGGCTTTGAAAAACAACTGGAATTTTAAAACAAGGACACCGAGAAAACTTTTGGACATGAGTAACATGCTTTTAGACGCCCCGCTCACACTTGACTCTGGTTCAGTGTCAGACTTATTTAGTTTGCAAGCTGATTGGAAGGTTCTGCAAATACTCCTGGCAGCCTTCCTTAAGTCTCAAATTCACACAGCACATTAGCCGACATGGAGACGTATGAAACTATCGTTTTATAAACGCTATGTCCTGTTATAAGCTGAATTTCCTCCGATCCAACTGCTCTAAAATCAGATCTATGAGGTCCCGGACAGCACTTTCAGAGCCAGGGCATTTCCTGGAAACGTGGGAGGCTATTCACGAATAAATAGGCAAAAATTAATATGATCGGGTTCATAATGCCGCCATTATCTCTCCGTCGCACTCAGCGATTGCAGCAGGAAGACCCAGTGATGATTTTGGGTGTAGAAGGTTTGGCTGAAGCACAGCAGAAGGCTGATCCCAGCCGCTCTCGTTCAGAGGAGAGGCCTTTGCTAATCACGTAGTCAAAAGTCTTTTAAGAGCTTTGGCCGAAGTCCACGCCTGTGACATTGTTCTCCTGCAGGGACGGCGAAAGCACAAGGCACCCTCACCCTCCGGCGTCCGTGTGGCTCTGCCGTGCACGAGCTCGCCCACTGACAGCCGAGGTCGAGCCGAAATCGGTCAAAATCGTTACCTCGCCGACAGTAAAGCCCGCTGTTGTCACGGTTACTCTGGAGAAAATGCTTTCCAGGGCAGCCATGTTTGTGGCAGCCAGAGTGGTTTTACTGAACAGGCTCACTGTAGGTCGTCGTAGAAACAAGGTTAGTGCGTAGGAGAGTGCGTAATTCCCCTTTAATTTTCCTTTACGTGGCTCCACATTAGAGGGCTGTACAGATGGGGGTGCATCTTAGCCCATCAAGGGTGAGTGGTGTTTAATGCACCTTCCAGAGCCATTTTCGGAGCTGTGCTGTTACAAACAACCCAGGCAGCTGCAGCTTTTGATGCTTTTAGTTGAATTTGACTAATACGTCACTCTATAACACCTTAAAATGAACCTATGATCCAAGTCCTTTTGTTTAATACGTCACACTCAAAGGAGAATTGCTGAAAATTAGCTGTAATTTTAACCCGATCTGGTGTTTGCTTCATTTTCTTTATAGGCATAAAATAATGTGAGATAGTCAAAGTATGTGAACTCCAATTCAAACTAATGAACAGAGCAGCCAAAAACTCAACGGGCCCATGCAGCTGTGAAACGAAACGTGATTTATGGGTCGATTTCTGCTCGTACCGAAGGCTCAAAACACAAAAAAAACCACTCGATCTTGATGGTTAGAGACCCAGTGAGTCTGACCGGGGATTTTTCTTTCTCCCAGTTCCCAAAGAGGGTCTGAAGAACCAGGCAGCATTCGAGGAGATGAGGCTTAACTACGTGAAGGAGCTCCGGCGTTCGGTGGGGAAAGCCACCAACAACTCCGGCCAGACCTGGCAGCGCTTCTTCCAGCTCACCAAGCTACTGGACGCCATGCATGATGTAAGTACCCTGTCTGCCGCTCGCCCACACGGCAGCACAGGCTTCCCTCCACCGATCCAGGAATTGCCATACCTTCACACGCAGGGCGAGGTTTCTCCGCGTCCTGAGAGGGCAACGCCGCCGCCGCGGATTTAGCCAACACGTGCTTTTAGCAGCGCTGTGAAGCGGCTAAGAATATGGGTTAATGAAAAGTGGGGACCATGATGACCCCCTCTCCATAATGGAGGGGTGCTGAAAAGGGAAAAATAAGCAGCAGCTTCTTCTGGTCAGCTGAGGCGTCGGAATTTTTCGGAATACCTGAATTAATACGCTACAGAGCGATCAGACTGAGATGCAAAAACAAAGTTAGACACCGTTGAAGGTCAGACAATATTGAAGCGACCCCTTTTCTTCCCCGATTCCCAAGATGCAGAGACTCTGTCATCTGTGCGCTCTGAGGTGGAAACGTTCAGAGGAGCATCTCACCTGCTTCTCAGCAGTCCATTAGTTACGTATACATTCCTATGCAAAGGTCGCAGGGTCGCGGGGCCTTTGAGTGGTTGTTAGAACGTGTCGGAACATCATCGTGATTAGATGAGATTGAAAGGTCGCTCTTTGGTTTTGAGGATTGGTTGAATCGTGCACGATTTCCCCACTTCGGAGGAGCAGAGTTTCAAAATAAGAGCACAGATGGAGCCGTCTGTGTGTTTTTTTGTTTTTCATGAAGTTGTTTGTGTGTCGTGCAGCTCGTGGGGAACCTGTTGGACTTCTGCTTCTACACCTTCCGTGAGTCTCAGGCGCTGAAGGTGGAGTTCCCCGAAATGCTGGTGGAGATCATCAGCGACCAGATACCAAAGGTGGAGTCGGGCCTCACTCACACAATCTACTTCCACAAGAAGTGACTCCTTTAACCGGCTCGGACAAGACGCAGTTAGAACTGGAATAGAGGCTGTTCGAAACCCACCAGAGACAGCGCGCCAGGAGGTCCCGAGCAGTCGGCCTGCACTCCGTCGCCCCGCGTACGCCAGCGTCCCTCCTCCCGGACGGGGACATTGGCTGGTGACAATAATGAAAAAGAGGAGAGCGATTATGACCCTCATCCGTGCAAGAGCGGGTCAGAGCTGTGAAAAGGCCGCCGCGCAAGGTGGCAAGAAGCACCTGTGACAAATGTGACAACAAAGCGTCCCGGTTCCCCCCCTCCCCCACAGCCAGTGCCGCCCCCGCCCCAAAGATCTTAACAGTGTTTTCTATGGAGATAAAGCCATACATTTCTTAGGGCGCGTTAGACACATTCACTAAAGACACACACGCACACACGCTCGCGCTTTCTCACGGAGACGTAGACGGAATCGAACCTACACAGAAACGCACAGATGCACTAAAAATCTGATAACCAGTAGAGGAAAAGACTTTTACAGATCTTACCTGTGGCTTATGCAGTCTTTAAAAGAAGTAAATAAATAAATAAAAGCACTATGAAAAAATAATACGCCAATACTTTTTTGTTTTTAAATGATTTTGCTTTGCAGCAGCGCGGCGTGCTGCGAGACTCCAGGGCAAAAGGACAACGAGAGGAGGCACAACAACAACAACAAAAAAGTGGGTTTCGAAGACTAAAAAAAGAGGTGTTTGAATATATTCCAAGGGCTACATGAGCATTAGCATGAGCTGGAGGATTATGGGAAATCTAACAAGTCCAAGTTTAAATTGAATTGATGTCCTGGCAGCCATTTGGCTGCTCCGCTGTCGTCTTTTCGATAGAACCACATTAAGAAACAATCAAAAGGAATATGCAAATGTGAAAAATCGGTTTTGAGACAGCGAAAATAAAGAGGAAGTCTCCCATGTCCTCACTGTTTTTAGGCTGAGGGATCGAGACGCGCAGAGAAGTTGTTGCTTTTCTAAAACATTTGTTTTATTTTATTTTTTACTACCTTGATGCAAATGCGGTCAGAACGACTGCAGGGCGGAAAACAACGAGCATTTATGGAGAAAATTTCAGGAGCCCTGGATTTGACTGAGGTGCATCCATAGTAATTGTGTTTTGTGTTATCTCCAGAGCAGCTGTTCAAATGTCTGTTTTTACTCACAATGAAGCGAAACCAGCCCTTTGTGAACCAACACTTATCTCCTCTTCCCAGAAACAATAAAAGAGCATTTTATAAAAGTGTGTCGCAGAGGTTCCGTTTGTGACGAGCCGCCCGTCCGACATCAAGGCGCTTCGCTCGCTCAGCTCGGGCAAAGCGGCGCGCAGCGCGTCGCGGTGCGGCGCGGCGCGGTGCGGTGCGGTGCGGCGCGGCGCCGCGCCTCTCCGAACAGTTTAAACACGCATAACCTGTAAAGTTCTTATAATCCAGAACGTTACTCCACAGCGCTTACAGCTAACGGCTAAATGTATCCGATCCGGACGTGTACAGGTATTAACAACTTCTTAAACACATTGTCTTGAGCTGTTGTACAGATGAGTTTGGGCGATGGATGCTTGACCCCCCCCCCCTCCCTACCTTTAGGCCGAGTTGTCCTGTTCTAGGCCCAGTCATCTGGACCATTAACTTGTCTCACACCCCACCGGTTTCTGGGAGGCTGTGGAACAACGTTACCATGCTACTGAAAAGCGAAAAGGGGGAGAAAAAGAAAAAAAACTCGGGGGGGGGGGGGGGGGGCGGTTATTAGGGGTTTTTGTGGCCCGTGGTGGTGTATTTACGTGTGTGAATGGAGCGAGCGTGGTATAAGGGCGATGCGCGTGTGCGTGGGTATGGTGCGTTTTGCGTTGCGGGATTTTTCCGGATCCTATTTCCACAGTTAGAATTTGCACAGAGGAGATCCAATGTGAAATGAGGCACCGGTGCAGCCGGAGCGAGAAAAGGCCCGTTCCCAAAACGCCCCCCCCCCACACACCCCCGCCAGACCCGCGGCGGCAGGTTGGGTCACTGGTGGTGGTGGTGGTGGGGGGGGGTGACAGCTGTCACTAGGCACTGTATTTATGTACCTGACATTAAGGTTGCTTTTAAGGGGGTTTCAACATTTTTCATTTTAGGACTGTATTTCTTTTTTGTCGTAGGCTAATTGGGGGGGGGGGGGGGGGGTTCCTTGAAGGATCCTCGATCCACGGATTCTTCTCAGAAAGGCCTCATTTTACATTCTGTCTCCCGTGGCCGATATGGCGCCCAGATCTTGAAGTAATCTGCAACTTTGCGTTATTTTGCCCCCCGGTTGTTTTATTTTCGGTCATTTTTAAGGATAACAGTCTAAAGGTTCATGGAATGAATGGGAAAGTATTTTTGAGAGAATTATATTTTGCTGGAAAACGATATTTAAGTACTTTGTCTAAAAGTGATATCCTTTTTGTAAAATAAAATGTTAATGCATGCTTTTTTTGAAGAGATGTTTACATTGTATTTAAAAAAAGGGAAACTTGTGCCTTTTTATCCTGATTTACACCTGATTTACAATTTTACAGTATATATTGTAAATAATGGAGCAAGTCCTTATGTTGAGTGAAGTATGAAGCATTTCTACTTTAACCATTTTGTTGGAAAATTGGAAAGGACAAAAAAAAAGTGTGTTTCCCACTTTTGATGTTCTGTGTGTCGGATCACAGAGAAGAATTTCCAATAAAGGTTGGCACCAGGAAGGGCCAAATAGAGAAATGAATGTATCATATGAGAGGCCAATGGAACTACCTGAATGTTAGAGTACATTTATCATCTTGTTATTGAGTAAAGCTGTTTGATTCAAACTTCAAAAATACTTTTTCCATCATTGTCCACGTCCCGCGATGTTTGCCGACGCTTGTATTGAAACGACAGGTGGATCCTTGAGTGGAACCTGTTGAAGTCATTTGCCACTGAAATCAAAGTAAACTCCCAGTTAATCAGCTCAACGTGACAGTTTGACCCTCAAACCTGTAGAGAAGCTCAAGAAAAGCTACTGAGATGGAGCGAGACAGAAAGACGACAACTAAAAATGGCTTCCTTTAAAAGAATTTATTAATATATATATATATATATATACAATAAAAGAGACAATGTTACGAACACCGTTGGTGCTGAGGGCAGAGCCATGCTACCTGTTTGTAGTATTTATGCTAAGTTAACATTCCCGAATCTTTCTTACTGCACAAAGAGCGAACTACTCAGCATAAAACAAAAATGGACATTACTTTCAACGGGCATCAGTCATCACACCTTTTGAACCGAGGTACTTTTATGCGCTCGGGTTGTGTTCGACTGCTAGTTCGCGGCCAACTTTGCGTCACAGTGTGTGGAATGACGTTGTTAGCCTTTTTCTGTGCAAGGAGGAACAAATTGAAGTGTAGAAAGACTAAGCCATATCTCCACAGCCATGGCAGCGCATTTCTAATTAATCTATACGGTGGCTTTTTGGGGGGTTTAAATCGGGAAAAAATGCTGTTTTTTTCTGTTTGTTTTAACTCAAGACACTTTGTACTATAGTTCTCAGTAACCATACAGAAAATATACAATAGAATCCCTTCAACATAAACCAATAAAACACCTTTGAATCCAGTTCCTACTGTATATCTTGACGCAGATATTGCCATAATTGTGTTTGCAAATGATTGCAAGATTCTAATAAAACTGTTAAACTGGTCATTTGCCAGAATGTCCGTCTGTGTTTGTGCGTGTGAGGAAAACAAGACCTGCGGCGGGAAAATAAAACCCGCCCCGTTTGACCCGGATGGCTTCAAAACAACTGCAAAGATGGAATAAATAAGGGGGCGAGAGCATTAGCGGGGTTAGCATTCACGGGGGGAGAGACAAACGGGAGCAAATTAAGTGAAAGTTTACAGTGAACCATAAAAAGTGAAGAGAAAACATCCCATGCTTCTCCAGGCTGAAGAGCAGACATGACGCTCTGTCACTCATTTATTTTTCTCTTTCTCAGTCTGCAGCCCTCTCCAAATCTCCCCCAGATTTCCAATTGCTTTCCCTTGTAGCCGCGCCAGATAAACAGAATCTATTGGATCAGGCTGATTTCACGGCTGCGCCCGCGCACATGGCCGCCTCCGTGGCCCGCTCTCAGAGCTGAAGGGGGCTTTATTTCCCCACTTCACAATCGCTTTCATGTTTGAAATTTGCTTTTCCTACAAATTCGACAGCGTTTTCACGCACCCGGACTACCCGCGTCTTAGATTCCGGTTGAGGAGGATTCCCGCCATTCGGATTTTTGAAGTGTCTACAGTCACTGATGGTGGTGCGGCTGTTTCCTCTCCCCGTGTTGAACCCCTGCTGGGGTATTTTCCATCCCTGCCGAGGGTGTGGGAAACTCACGGGGCTCTCCCACGGCGGTGCTTCAGGTGCGCTCCCGTGGTTCACCATCGCCCGCTGCTCTTCCTCCTCCCTTTGTCACGACTGCTGCCTCTTGAACAAGGAGGTCAGCAGTCTGCAGAAGCCCGTCCACACGCTTTTGTTCTTCTCGCGATCCTGAAAAAGGGAGCGCGTTTTTTGGGGTTTTCCTCCCGAACAGCTGAGGTCGGCCGGCACCTTTGGACGCCCACTAACCTTGAGTTTCAGGATCTTCCTCTGGAGACGGCGGATCTCCATCTTGCTGGTCAACACCAGCCACTGTCGGGACATCTCCCGCTCCTCCAGCATCTCCTCCAGCCGCTGCTTCTGCTGGAGCCACTGCTGCTCTTTAACCTCCCATTGTTGACTGAGCTCAGCCATCGTGGTCTTCAGACGCTTCTCTTTGTCGGCGAACTGCAACTTCATGGCCTCCTGGAGCTCCACGTGCTTCTGGTGGACCATGGCCAACTCATCGGACAGCTTCTTTTGAAATGTTTCTTCGTTGAAAGCGAGCTGCAGCTTCAGCTGCTCATCTTCCTCCCTGAGCTCTTCCTCAAATCTCCTCTCCTGTTCGAGGTGAGACTCTTTCAGAGTCACGAAGCTACGGCTGGACGCGTCCAGCTTAGCCCTCTGGAATCTCAGCTGTTTCACGGCCTCCATGCGGTAGAGGGTCCCCATCCGCCATCTTTCGATGGACCTGCTGAGCACCTCTTCTTTGTCAGCCAGAGCTTGTTTAAGCAGAATGACCTCATCTCTCCAGTTTTCCCCTGATCCCTGCCACTCATTGTCCACCTGGTGTAATTCCATCAGCTCCGTCTGTGACTCCATTTGCTTCGCCTGTATTTTCCGTGACTCCTTTTGTCATCTTTTAACTGCTATCAATGGCTACATTTAGTATTGTCCCTGATCAAAGCTTAAATATCTTTCATGCGTCGTCTTTGATCTTCATTTGAATTGCATTTTTTAAAGCATCACAGAAACGTCACTGGCCAATGTAACTGTGGTAACCGGACATTAGTTTTGCTGGTTATTTAAAGTTAAAACAACATAATGCACAGCACGGTAAATGCACCACTTACAACAAATTATAGGCACGATGAACATTAACGCAGACTAAAATGAGAAGTTTGAGGTTGAAGTACAAAACAAAAGAGACCTCCAGCAAGCAGCTCAGCTCCCCTCCTATTGTGAGCTACACCTGCACTACAGGTACATAGGCAGTAGTAACGAGGTTATATAACATAACATTACCAACATTTAATTGGCCCATTATCAAGATTTCCTGAAAATGACATTAAGACTTGTTTTTTTTGGGTTATTTTGGCAGAGGAAAATCTAGTGATATACCGGTAGGTTTGCTGTGATGGCTATTAAACAGAGGTAGACGAGGAATAAGACTTCAAATGATTATATTTAAATCATTTATCACATTTATTTTAGAGCAAGAATACATAATACAATAAAAACAAAACAATCTTTATTTGTTTAACATCGCGAGGATGCTGCAAGTTAGAAAAAGAAAGCAGAACAGTTACAAGCGGCATCGGTCGAGGCCGTAAATCAGGGAAACCTGACAACAGTCGGCTGAACTGAAGCTCTCGGACTAATTAAAACGTTGCTGCCTGAGGGATGATTCAACGTGGAACATGCGAAATCCTAAAAACCAAAGGGAATAAAACTTTAAAAGCCGTGCCAAAGCCTGACGGAGACGTGAAGCACACGTAGAGCTGCCTGCATCCACGCTGAACGGTAGAAAACCAGGAACACTGCATTCAGTGGAACTGAATTTTTGTTTTTTTAAAAATCACATTCCACACGGTCAAAAAAGAAAAGAAAAAGAAATACACAAAGGTAAAAATTCTGACTTTGTGGGAGTGTCTCATTTCTCTGCTCAAAGGAACCTGAGCAGCGTTCGATAAGAAGCTGAAACAACAAAACAAGAGGAGGAACTTGGTGTTTGCTCACCACCTATTAAAATCAAAACAGACCATCCGTAACGGAGGTGTTTCACTGTGTTTCTGTGGAGGTGTGCGCCCAGAACTAAACAGCACACAAGTGTTTGCCATCCTAAATACATGCAATCAATGTGCCAATTAAATAAAATAAAATTACAACAGCAATGTGCCCCATTTGCTCAAATCTATAAATGTCAGGAAAAAAAACAAACCTTTCAACGCTATAGCAGTAACACTCCAACGCATATAGGTGCAAACATACAGCTGCTCAGGTGTTCTGGGGTTTAAGGCACAACTGGAACGGAACGCTTCTTCACTTAAAAGCGGAAAATGCAGTCAAAGGTTCGGAACTTGGTGTGAAATGAGTTGGTCTTGGGCTCATGGATACCATGTATATGGGTGGGGGAGAGGGCTCCTCGTTCTCTGGCGCCGCTGGCAAAGCTACCTGGACGCCGTGTTGTGACACTTGTTTACAGCAGACGATAGGTGCAAACCACGTGTAATTAGAAGCAAGACAGCCGTGTAAATCTAAATGAAAAGGGAAAACACACATGCATACCGACAGCACCTCATACATCGGTGTAAGAATCATCCACCGGTGACTTCGTGTCACTCGCTGGGGAGAATTTGATTAGCAGGAATGAAGTCGCGGCGGCAGGCCGGCGGTTCAAAACGTCGGCCCCCGCGCTACAGAAGCTCCACATAGTTTTCAGGGATGAGGCCTCTTCTCCCGTTCAGCTCGCCCTCCAGCCAGCCCGGCTCCCTCGACTGGGTCACTGCAGGGGAACAGCACAAAACCACAAGTGGACGGAGGTCACGGCGCTTCCGTGTCAGCGTGCGCGCGGTCGGACAGTATGAGTCCGTTTAGCGGGGCCCGGGCGGCTCAAGCCTGCTCGGGAAGTTTTCATAAACAGTTTGACACAAGTGTCAGAGTGCAGAGGGTTTTTTATGGCGTGCCGTCTAAAAGGTCCTCTCAGGAGTCTTGACTCCTCAAAAAAAAAAAAAAAAAAAAGTTTTGGGAGTCGACGCGGAGGAACGTTAACGCATTCTGCCAGTGGGAAAATGTAAACCTACAGAAATAAACTAATTCAATACTTCATAATTCATTTGTTCTCTCTTCTGATCAGCCTAAGGACACTAAAGAAATGTGTGTACGAGTCTGGCAAAGCTTCTGGGTCTCACAAATGTACTATAAAGTCAGAGTGTACACAGTTACACACCATCAAACGCAGGGATTGAACCGGCTCCTACCCCACCGCTGCCCAACGGGCACCCACACACACGCCCATTTGGGGTTATTCTCCCTTCTGGTTTTTTTTACCTCATAAATATCAGTTTAAACTGATATTTGTCAGCTTGAAAAAGAATAGTTATAATTTTTGTTTTGTTTTTTAATGTTGGGCGGAGTGGCGTACTCTTTTGACCTCTTAACCTTGTGTAACGGCCAAAGCCAACACAAGATCAACTCCAGCTAATTTGTTTGAAAGCACGTTCAAGAAAAAATAAAAGCCAAGAACACAACAGAAGTTGACCAAAGTGCTGCGCAGGGCAGCTAAAGTCAAGCAAACATGAATAAGAAACATGTCAAAGGTCTTCAAGCCGCTCTGGATGTTTAATGACGATCTCATCAAGAAAGCTTCACAGCTGCGTCGGGAGCCATCGGAAAAATCCATTTATCCAGTGAAAGGTCCATTTGTGTTTGTGATCACAAGGGTCAAGGTTACCTTGGTAAATTACAGCTCTGTCCTTATTTATTAACCTGCTGCTTACTAAAGTCAGCTGGAAAGCAACTGCAGCAAAACCTGATCCTCATCAACGTGTTTCTCTGCAGACTCTTTAGCATCTCTGCTGAGTCTGAGCCGCACAAAAGATGCTAAAGGAACAATAGGACCAACCAAATCCTCATTTCCTGAGAGAGTGATTAAAGCCCAGTCGAGCCTCTTCCAGGCTCACTGAAGTGTCTCCCGCTCCCCTTCCTGCTCGCCCGCTTCTCGTCTCATCTCTCCCTTCGATTGGAGATCAGATTGGGTGTTCGGTTCTCGGCCGAATCCAATATTCTGGGCTGGTTCTGAGTGAGCGACTGGTGTAAGCGATAACACTTACCGGCGTTGAATATTGCGCCGACCTGGAAGGAGAGCTCGGAGTCGTGCTCGGCCTCACACTGGTACACCGCTTTGGCTTTCCTGCCGGTGACACTGAAAAATGAAGGCAATCAGTGAGCTGGCGAGGCTTTGGGGAGGATTACGCCGCAGTTCAATCTGGGCCCGGGGCCTGCTTGTTCATTCACTCGCTAGCCTGAGACAGCCAAAATGGGCTAAGCTGAAATATAAGCAAGAGAACCCAGAGCAGAACCAGGCCGGCTGCTGAACAGGTCGACACAGACACGCACAAACAGAACCAGTCGCTGGGTGGTGGCTGGTGTTGCAGGCGTCAGGCCCGCACAGGCAGACAACCATCTATGGTGAACTAATCAGAAAGTGGCAGAGGGAATCTGAAGTGGGTTTCTGCACGGACACAAGTGGAATAGGAATCCTCTCCACTCGGCCTCAGCGTTCAAATTCACATTCATGAGCTTTGAGGCCAACTTGAAACCAGCGCGATATAAAAGAGACCGCGCTCGGCGGCCAGCACAAAAGCCACATTTATGTCACCGCGTCGGCTGAAAATATTTTCTTTAAAAAAATATATATATCCCAATGAAAGGTTTGTTTTGCTCAAAACTGAACCGGTTATCAGGAATGCCAGCAACATTACCATGTGGGACTCCGGCATTCAAACATGATGCCTTGATAAATATTTCATTTCTTTCTGCTGAGCGCCAACAACGCAGGATCCGGACGGAGGAGAGGAAAAGCAGACCGCGCTGAAGTTTGTCGCCGCGCTTGTCAAATTCGGAGGGTTGCCAGACGGCGCAGTTAGGAAATATGAAGATTTTCTTATTCACATGAAAATTATGTCAACAGATAACGCTCAGAATGACCGAGCGGTGCGACTGTTCCTCCGCAGCGTTTAAAAGCGCTAAAAATGAATTCATCATGTATTCTCCAGGAAGCTGAGCAACAGATGAATGTAGGGGACAGATTGTATAGAGTCCCATGTGGTATCTTCAGATACGTGTGTGTGTGTGTGTGTAAGAGAGAGAGAGAGAGAGAGAGAGAGAGAGCATTCTAGCGAATGCTGGTGCTGCATAAATATTCCTCAACTCCCAAATGGAGGGAAGCCGAACGTTTAGAACTGGTTGATCAATGTGAACCATCGTGCGTGCGGCTTTATTGTCGACCATCCGATTTCCATTTTTAACAACGACTGAAGGGTCCGTATGATGTTTTTGGAAACGTTTTAAAAACAATGCGGGGCATTTTATTTTGAAAAGCGACATTCGGGGCCAACTTTGCGCGGGAAGTTCCTGCCCGTCTTAGACTGATGCAGCTGGAGTTGAAAACGGACTCGTTGCGTTGACGCTGCGGAGCGGAACCCGTATGTGGGAAGGGCCTGAGGGGCTCCGGGATGCTGCCGGTGGAAACACAAACACGTTGCTGCGGCAGGCGAGAGTGTCTGATGGAAATGTTGGGTAAGGCGGGCGGGGTGGGGGGGCTAATAATAGAGGGACTGGAAAATGACCAACCTCGCAGGGAAGAAAGATTTTAAGGAAGCAAATCTTACTTTTCAGGCGTTTCTTTCTCAGGAGCAGCGAGGGGGGCAGCAGGTTGACCCCCTCCTGAGGGTGCTGGAGCTGACCGGTGACCCCCTCCTGAGGGTGCTGGAGCTGACCGGTGACCCCCTCCTAAGGGTGCCGGAGCTGACCATGAGACGGCTGCTTGAGAGGATCTGCAGGCACAATGGAAAAAAAGAAGAAAGCTGAAGATTTAGGGCATCATGATCTTTATGCTGCACGAAAACCAGTGGCGCCGAGGTGCCTTTGTGCTGTACAACTACTATAAGTGTTGGGCGGTAGAGAAACTGAGCAACCTGTTACTATGGAGACAAGGTAGGGTACAGGCAGTTCAATGCTAGATTATGACCTTCCGCAAACTCGCCTGGCTGCCGTCTGGTTTATTGTGCGCGTATAAATGAGGAAATTAACACAGGTTAAAATAAAGTCCCCTGCTTAAACACCTTTTCTCATTCATGTGAGCTTCCTCGGGTTCTCCTCCAAGGTGACGAAGGAACGGAGCAAAAACCAAATTCATACACGCTTCACATGCTGCAGCAGATGTTTCAGTGGCTATTTCTTTATTTCTGTGATCATCCTCGTTTGACTCCAGGACTTGAAGATGCTTCTTATTATTATTATTCTACTGCAATGCGTCAAAATGATGATTATTTGGAGAACTGCTGAGACAAAAAGACACAGTTGTTTGTCTTTTTGGCACAAAGTAGCTCAGATGGGAGGTTTTGAGGGTGTGTCTTTGACTAGAAGGACTGTGGTTGCTGACTGATGTCAGGAACAACAAGTGTGTGGTGGATCTATAGAATGGAAGAAGGCGCCCTGGTAAAAGCAGAGCAGAGCGGGCGTCTGAGCCAGGCACCCCCCTGTGTTCCATGCCTGCCCCGGGGCCAGTGCTAATACAGTACATAATGAGCAAATTGCTCCTAGCTGCTGCTCCCATAGAGACGCTAATAAAGGCAATTAAAGGGAGCAGCTGGGGAGGGGCCGGAGGTGAGGAGGCTGTGAGCTGTGTTCACACTGGAGTCGCTGGAAGAGTGAGCGAGCACGGCTGCCTTAAGGGGGAACAAGGTAGGAGAGCATTTGTGGCTGTGGGCAGAGGTGAACACCTCCTATCTCCAGCCACCCCCCTCCCGCCTTGGTGAGCTTGTCCATTCCCAGCGGTGGCTGTTCCATTTGGGCCGAGCCCGACTGTGGGTGATTTATAGCTCTGCAGGAGCGTGTGGCCGACGTGGTGATCAGCTGCTTCGCATCAGCACGGGAGGGAGGGGAGACAGTGCACTGCAGTGTAGCAAACCAGATCATTAACATGGGTCTGGGAACAACAACCCCGAGCCCAGGTCACAGCCAGGGAGGACCAGAACTGGACTCACTGCCAGTGAAACCCGCCGACACAAGCAAAAGCAAATTTAAACTGAACATTCAAACCAATGTTAGACAATTGGAGCGCTAAAAACTGGACTGCTGGAGAGGGATTAAAGAAATCCGTGAAGATCTTGAGAATAAACAGATATCTAAATAACGACAGAATAAACACGGAGAAGCAGTGGAAGCTACGTAGCTGCCCTAGAAACTTGTTTAATGTACCAGAGGTAAATGGATTCATCCAAAAATTGCTTTCACAATTATAGCTAAGCCAAATTGAGGGAAATCATTTGCCATTTCTCTTCAACTAAAATAGCATCAAGCTTTGAATTGCTCATCCGTTGTTTCTACCCATCACAGACCTAGCTAAGCTTCTTCTGTAAACATGATTAAATAGAGTAAATGGGGACCGATGTGAAAGAGCACTCTATGAGGCTTTTATGAAAATCCCTCTCCAGATGTGGATGCTTATTTTAGGAGGACAGAATTTACAGTTTGCTAAAGAAAATGTATGCAATACGCAAAAATAATTCATATCACATCCAAACACGTAGCGATGTCCCACATGAACAAAATGGAAAAATGTGGTAAATTTGGGTAAAATTCGAATGAAAACACCATTCTGTGTTTGCAAATGAGGGCTGCTGTCCTGCAGGGGTGCCAGTGCTTCAGCCTCGCTGGAACATCGGCACGCCAGCAGATGTCGCTGTCAAAGTGGAGAACGGCATCTCTAGAATCAAAAGCTGAAAGTTCCGTGACGAGATTTCCTGTTCCCATTGCTAATTAGGCTTCTACTCCTTCTCCTGCCTCCGGCGTTTATCACCATAACAATCGTACGTGATCTCAACATGTTTTTGACCACCTTTCTAGCCTGCTGATCACATCACAGCGCATTAGCTATGTTTGGCATTTGCACGTGTATCTTACGAAGGCACGTGTTATCCAAATGCAAAACGGGCATTTTTGAGTGGAAAGGAGGCCATGAAGCGGAGGCTACTACACCTGGATAGAACCCACAAGGGAAAAGTACCAATGATAAGTAATATACCAGAATAAATACAGCTATACAGCGCTCATATTTTGGCATGTTGTAGAGCGTTATATTATCCCACACAAGCAAACGCGACATGATAACGATCTTAGCATCCTTAGCATCGACTGAAAAGATAGGAATTCTCCAGGGAGATACCAGAATCAGGATTCAGAGATGGTCTTAGATCATTTCACACAGCACTGGCAGACACAGGAGGATTAGCTCACCCCCACCTGGCAAACACTGGACTCAAATTTTCAAGATGGATGCACTAAAAGGATGTCGTCTCTGGCCGGTTTTATAACTAACCCTTCTCCTTCTGTTTGCACAATATCAGCTTTTACCATCAGACAGAAGATTTAGAGTTCCCGAGGCTCAACTAAACATGACATTATTTCATTCCTCACGCTCTAAAGTTGTTAGAATAGAGTTCAGGTTCCAGATAGAGTTCAGTGTTCCTGAAGTCCAATATGGAACGGCAAAGAGGGGAAAAAAGGGATTTTTGGAATGTCCCCCCTATAAACCACAGGAATGTTATAGATAAGTAACCAAAATCATTTTATTTTCACATCGATAACTGAAGAATAGCCTCTTTGTTACACACAGGATAAAGCAGCGGCACACAGCCGCTCTCCTTTATCAGTATAAATCAATAAATCCATGTCAACATTGTTTTGGTATTTAAGAAATGAGGAACACTTGTTTAAAGTAAATATTTAGCATTTCTATTTTCTCTGAATGTGCACAGTACAAACTCGACAGATTTTTCTGTGTAAATGTGGCTTCCCGTGCTAAAATAAACACATAAATCCACTCATCTGTCAACCTAATCGCTCCATTTTTTATGTACTGCACACAAAAAAAATATGTCAACTGGATATTTTGACCAGCCATCGCCACTCCGAACTCACTGAATTCTGGAAAAAGCCGGTTCACCTTCCTAACCATCTGCTATTATCACATTATCACAGGCTGCCAGGTCAGCAGCGTGGACAAATTCATCAACAGAAGCGGAGCTCTGGTTCTTATTACTGCAGGAATTTCTCCCTGCAGCATCCAGGCCTCGGCGACCTGGCGTGGAACTGATGCTGGGACGAGCCACTTTCACCCGTCAGACAGGGGGGAGAGGCGACTAAGCTAAAAGGCAGCGCTTGGATTTTACTGCGTATCAAAGAGAAAAGTGGGATAAAATCTTCAGCCAAGCCCACCCAAACTGGCAGTGGTTGGGCAGGAAATAACCTCTGATCCACCATTTTATGATTCACATCTGCCAGAAGAGGGGAGTGGCTGAAAAAAAATAAAATAACATAACATAAACTCATTGGGTAGGACTGGAGGCGAAGCGATCGGGGAGTGATAAACTGCGACTGAATCCAAAAGGAAGTGGAAAAATGAGGAAAGATCTCAAGAATGACAGAGATAATAAAACATGTCAGGCCAGAGAGTTATTGGATGATATGATCATCTGTGATACAACCGTGTTGTTTTCAGGGCGCGCTCCTGAACGCTCCGAGAGCCTCCAAAGTAATCTAACAATCTGCATCTTTATTGCTCTTCCTGGTTAGTATTGAAGCCGAATCCCTGGGTTCCAGTCCAGAGAGGTGCCGCTAACAGGGCTCTGCAACCTCGCATGCTACGATTTATGAGCGAAGCATGCCAAGGCGACACGCTGTGACATATGGCACAAGTCTTCATAAAGGGACTGGGGCCGTGGCTATAGGGGTAAACAAGATGAATATCGCTCCAATGTCAATACAATTTACATGGCCAATGGCTGGCCACCTGTCCTCCGCACAAATAAGAGCTGAGATTTATGACCTCCTAAGGTTGCTCCTTCCGTCGTCCACCATGAGGCCACATATGTGTGAAAAAATACCAACAGGAAATAAAAAATAAAATAAAAAGGGAGCTGGTTACATAAATAATAGCCGTTGTCCGTCTTCTGGGGTAAATTGAAGAAAAATGCTTAGTATAAACCCGCCTACACTCCCTGAATCTGGGAGGTCAAAATGGACTAAGCGATACCCTCGGCTGACTTTATTTCTATGCTGGCACCCTGAGGAAGAGGCTGAGGAAGAGGAGAGGGGGACAGCGTGGTTGAAGAAAGGATATTTCAAGGTGAAGCTGTAGACATGACACAGCAGCCCGTCTAACATCTGCAACATAACCCAATAACTCATCCCTCACATCAACATTCAAGACAAGTCCTGGGCTGGAAACAACAAAAAGGACCAAGGACAAGAGAATGAGAGAGTGAGAGAGAGAGAGAGAAAAAGGGGAGGAAGTGAGAGAGAGAGTGAGAGAGAGAGAGAGAGAGAGAGAGAAAGGGGAGGGAGCGAGAGAAGCCGTTTCTGTTCAGTGCCAAGAAAAGAGACAAACAGCTGACATTTGACTAATAGCATAATTATCAAGCAGGCACAAAAGAATAATTCCATAGTAGATTAATCCATCGCTTCAATTTTGATTAACTCATGAATACTTTAGTACAATAACATAAGAAAAAAGAGTACTGAACATTAGAGTTTACCATAGCAGCTTCCAGAACGAATGCTTCGAAAACCTTGATCTTATTTTAAAAAGAAGCTACAATAACAGGACACCTGATTTGTTCCTTTATCACTATAATATTGGTCCTGAGAGTCCGGTCAAAATCACAAATGTAATTCAAGAACAAGAACTAAACACAAACTATTCGGAATTTATCTAAACCTGTAAAGTTAGTTAAACATGTCTTCTTTAAACACACCAACAGAATATTTCCTTCAATAAAAACTGGATTAACATTTACCAGTTGCCGCATTTATGAGATAAAAACCAGATGGTTAATGCACCCCCGCTTCCTTCCTTCCACCCTGAAGCTAAAATCTCTGCGATGCGTCAGCTGTCCATAACAACATTTTACCCCATTTTAATGGTATCGATAGTTTCAACTGGGATTACTCTAAACCAGTGAGACAAACGCAACGTATAAAAACTGGTTAATGGGAGTGCTGTCATTGATCGAGTCATACGGAAATGTGCACTAATTATGTGTTTTTAAACTGATTATGCAAGCCACACAACAAGATTGAAATTAATATTAAGAAAAAGAGAAAGAAATTAATCCCGACCATGTTTAATCTGCGTAAATAAAGCAGGCTAAAACACTCGAGGCCTTGAGCGGCCGACGTCACTTCCTACGAATGCTGGTTTTGTTCCAGGATTTTGGACTAAAGGTCACTCTTTTACTAACTTGTTGCTGCCTGAGCTCAGGCTGGTGCACAGTGGGGTGTGTTCGCTGCCGTCGGCGGGCATTTCCGAGGCCGAGGCGGAGGATGACTGCGAGGATACCGACTCGTTGCTGCCCGTCAACGTCTCGTCTGTGGTGATGCTGGAGCTGTCCCCCACTGCTGGCACTTAAAAGAGAGGCGGCAAATATCACAACAACTTCCAAGTATCCAGTTTAAAGGGCATTTTTAAGCAGCATTTCTTGGCTTCTGTACCCATAAAAAAATAATCCATTAACCTCTGACTAAAGTTTTAAATACTCCCCAATTATTACAATATAGTCCACCAATATTCAGACATTAGAAAGTGAACAGCAGGACGACAGACACTGGACACACGCCTCTGCACAGGTTCTGTTGCTTGGGTTTCATTTGGGTGGAACTATTGTGCTGCAAACTTCCAGAGTCGAGGATGGCGAAGTTTTAGCGCGACCTCGCAGGCGCAGCGGGGAGGTGAGGGAGATGTCAATCATGCGCCGTCTGTCCATGCCCACACAGTCTGGAGAATTCGGCCCAATCAGACACAATAAGTCAGAACACCTGCGTGGGTGCCTTAAATGATCATGTAAAACCGATTTAATATGTGGTGAAACAGGCATCGACAGGCACACCCATGTCTATTTTACTCAGCTAAAAACTATGGCTTGTGTTTCTGTTGTGGACTTTTCTTGCTCTTGCTGGAAAAGTCACATTTGTTTCCACTGTGGTGACAGATTAAAAGTGAAACCTCCCTGTCACTCACTGCTAAACCTGTGCCAACACTGCTGACACCTCTGCTTTAAGGAAAGCAGCCATAATCAATATTGTTCTCATAAAAACATATATCAAATGACAACCTCGGCTCCCCTGGGTGGCTTCGTAGAGCTTCGGTTGGGTGTTTGGCCGTCTGGCTCACAACCTTTCTGCCTTGGTTCACTCTCGCCGCTCTCATGACATCGCCTTTGCTGCAGCAGACAGCTGGTTTATTGAAAAAGTTCTAATAAACTTACTGCACACTGGCTGCTCAGCACAAAACACTAGACAGTTTGTGACCAGCGGGTGAACACAGGAGTATTTCTGCAGCTGGGTCAGTGGGCACAAGACTCAATAAAGATGGCATCTGTAGCAGGAGCATGTCAGAGTTAGCAATTCTTAGCTAACGAGTCCCCCCACACTAATTTTGTCCTTGAGGATGTATCAGTACTGGTTCAGACGTATTTCTGCTGCAATTAGTACTCAATATACAACCTAGATCATCTCCTCATAAAGATGGTTTGGCATTAATACAAGATCACACCTCCAGGACGACATGACACATATGATCACTGTGCACACAGGCAAAGATAACCTCTCTTTTGCCATATTTTTCTGCATCAGTCCAAGAATTATGGACATTACTTGATTTAAAACCCATTATGTGGCACTAATATAATCGACACAAAGGTTAAATAAAGGATTATCTCTCCTGATATTAAAATACCCCAAAGTAAAAGCTCCAGCGCGGGAGTTGAATGGAGGCAAGCTGGTAAGCAGATTTGGATTTCCTTTCTATTATGGAAGGGATTGGAGCTGTTCAGAGATGACACTTTTCGGGAGTTGGATTTTTTTGGGTCACCGGGTCAGGTGGTCTGTTCACCTGAAGCAAAAGTGATCGCCATTACTCTTATTTATCCAGGCCAGAGCCTGGTGCTTTAATCCAGAGCAGCTGGACTTCTGTCTCCGATTTCTGTCTTGCATGAGAGGTGACATGTCAACCAAGACAAGTCCAGTTTCCACTGAAACCGAGCCTGATGTTATGAGATTTATCGCAATGACTGGAATTCAATTTTGCATATTAGAACAAAACACTATCTCCCCTTCCAATAATAATAAGCTAACTGGAAGATAACTTTCATATTTCTGATTTAGCATGTCTGCATTCGTTTTTGCACACTGCACAAAAAAATGCCCATTTCACCAACACAAATTACCCCTTATCCAGTAAACAAGTGACGGAGGGGGAAAAAAGGCCGACCATTAAAGGTTTGCTAGAATCTACAGAAAAATCACGCAGGTGCAGTTCTTACCAGTCTGAATGTCGAGGGCTTGTGGGTTGTAGACAGCCAGGGGCCTGTTTTGTCGACTCAGCTTCTTAGACTGTCTCGTGGGGGCAGAGAATACTGGGGCAGCAGGTGAAAGGGGGCATGACTCTGGAGCATCTGCAAAGATCTAAGTGCACAACGTGAAGCGTTAGTGCCAAACAGAGAGGAAAACAAAATGGCTGTAAATGTAGTCGGAGAGAACCGATCAGCAGCGACAGCATGTCCTTAATCGACCTCGCTAATTAAACAGGATTTGGAAAGCTTTATATAGTGGTAGATGAATGGGAAAGGCCATTGGCAACCACAGCATGCACTCCCAGGGAGAGCTGAGCAGCTTCCTGTTTGGACCCTAAAACCTCCATGTGAAAAGTTCTGGGTTGCACCAACATAAATGGGAGCAGAGCAGAGAGCCCCGGAAAGGTGGTGCATCTCTCCTCGTAAATATGACCCTTTCTGAAAGAACGAAAAGTTAAATAAAATCCCAGTGTGTGATTGACGAGGGCTGGCCAACTAGTGCAGCCTGTTTGCACCGGGCCGTGTTTACATATAAACTTCAGATGTAGACTTGAAAGAGAATAGGGCTGCAGAGGAGGAGAGAGGAGGAAGTCTCAGCAGAGCCTCAGAAAAGGATCACAGAGTGTGGAGGGAGGGAGGAGAGAGAGAGAGAGAGAGAGAGGAAGAGGAAGAGGAAGAGGAAAAGTGGCAGAAAAAGTGAGAAACAGTGTGAAGGGGGAGCGGCAGACACAGAGGAGGGGCCATGAGAGAGAAAGTTTGGATAGAAAAAGTGAGAAATCTGATATGGCTGAGAGTTTCTGCAGCCTCCTTCTCTCTCTGCAGATGGAGGTGAATGTAAAACAGGGTCTACTGTTGATATCTGGAGGTATCAACAGTCTGGAGAGGGACTGAGCTGTGAGGGAAGTTAATGCCTGTCTGTCGGCTACACTTTTCCCCTGCTCTAACACGCTGTACTTTCCAAAATGCTCTTGCTGCATTCTAACGCTACATTCCTTATGGTGTGAGTTTCAGGGAGCAGCGCCTCACTGAAGTAACTTTGCGTGCCAGGTTGGTGTGCAGCACACCTGTGTATTCCTTGAAAGACTAGTTCAAAGATTGTTAGCATCAATAGGCAAAAAAAAAAAGGAAAAAAAAGGATTTTCTGGTTTATTTTAACCCCTGGAAGGTAATGCTGCCATCTCTTTGACATGCTGATTAAGAATAAACTCTGAGAAACGACAGATTCATGCAAAAGGAAAAAAATAAAAATATGAACAGACAATATGGAATAAAATAAGTTATCACGTGTTTTATGATAATAAAACCTACAGGCAAATAAGCCACTGTTGTATGAGCTCTTAGAGCTCCCCCTGTTGGCCAAAATGAAATTATGTCTTTCATATCAAGAGAAAACATCGAAATCGTATGACACCAATATTACTGCTCATTAAATACAACAAGCAAAAATACAGACATGTAAACAGACACCAAAGGCCTAATTAGATAAGATGTTTGTTTGTAACGTACATGCCTTTATACAGTATGTTCACATGTACATTGAATATACGTACAAGGACGAGGTGACAATTACCTCCCATTTGTTGACCTTTTGTTTGCTTCTCTAATCTCTAAGTTTACCAACTGCCACTCCCAAATTATAATTAAAGAATTATGCACTTTATTAAAGCATTAAACATGTGTGTGGTTCCTTAACGAAGAGAAAAGCATCAGAACCAAACTAAATTGCTCTAATGTTCTGGTGTCGAAACATGAGAATTCAACAATCAGAAGCAGAGAAATCGCAGCAGAAGACGTTCATTTTCCTTCTGCTGATGCGAAGTGCACGTCAGTGGAAGGCCTCACCTTTTGGTGATGCTCGATGAGGATCTCCACCACAATGTTCTGGAACTTCAGGTCCATGATGGCAGCAACCGTCTCCTCCTGTGGCCTCATTAATGTGGGACCAAACACCACGCCCAAGTTGGCCACAGTCATCAGATTGTTTTTACTGTGAGCTGCCACACTGGAGAGGATAAAAAGGTCGCATTTTACTCGATTAATCTTCTCCCCTCTCTTAAAAAAGTCACATTGTTTCCAAATTCCTTTGCTGTCCAGCTCATGAGAAACTTGATAGATTAGATTTTGCTTTAGGAGGTCAAAAAAGCAAAAAAAAACCCCAATGTGGAGTTGATGAGAAACCCGTACGGACAGGTGAAGAGATTTCACACTCCTAATATGATAATGTGCACTGCATCTGCAGCGAGACAGTTCAAATAGCTTCAAAGGATGCCTTTGAAGACAAAAACATTGGTGACAACTCACATTTATAACATCTCTGAAACCATTTCAGATAGCAGTGTGAAATTCTGGCTTTGCTTCCTTCCCCTGCAGGACATGCAAACACGCCAACTTCAGAAAAATATTCAAGTCTCTCCAGTCTGGAGAATTTCACGCTGGATAATCCAAATTCAATTTCAATAGGGTTGCCTTTTTACCAGAGCCTGATTCTGCAGAGGGTTTCTATGAAATAAGATCCACCAGACTTTCACTGCCTGAGGGAAAAGGGATTATTTACTTATCTTCAATTTGCTCATATTTAGTTGCTTGCTGAGGTAAAACCTTGTAATGTTGGCTAATATTATTCCTTAAATCTTTCTTTCTTATCTAATCTTACGAATGGAACGATGCACAAAAGCACTCCAGCCAGGAGTGTAAAGAGTCGACAAGAAAAGTAATTTCTGAATCTGTTTAAGTTCCCAACAGAAACGTTGGACTACACATTTAAATAAATGCAGATGACCTTAGAAAAGGCATTAAAATGTTCATTCTAGCAGCCTCGGTTTTCCTACCCAGCAGCCACTAAGTAGACGGAAGAGATGGAGTGACAGCAGGGAAGGGGGAGTGAAAAGAGTGGGAGTGAGGGAGATGGAGAGAAAAAGCATGTGGAGTGAGAATGAGGAGACAGACATGGAAAAGTAGAGAGCTAAGAGAGTCAGAGAGGGGAGTGGAGGGGGCTGCATGAACTATGACCAAAGGAACTATGAATACACACTTGGCCAGATGCTTCATAAGCAGCCCGAGGACTTGTCGATTCCTCTCCGGTAGTTTGTGCACCAGGCAGTGGACGGCTTGGATGCGAGAGTCTGGACTTTCGCCCTCTGTTAAAGAAGCAAAACAAGGCAGGAACTCAGATTAAACCACAAAAAGCCTTCTTTGCTCCTCCAGTGGCACATGGCCAAGGTGGCGGGAACTGAAGGACGACCAAGAGTAGCAAACGTAATAAACAGTTCAACTGAATCTTTAAAATAATAATAATAATAAAAAAAACAACAACACACAAAACCAAAGCAAATGCCTAGAAGGACACACTTTCGCGTCTATAGGTTTGGAGAATCACATATTCCAGCAGCAATAGGGTGAAAAAAGACGTGATGCATCATAGCTGGTCTGAAGCCACCTAGAATTTGGCAGGTGGGGCCCCCATGCTGGTGAGAGAGATAGCTTTACGCTACTGTCACTACCGGATAAAAGGGTTGTGTTAAAACCCCCGAGATCATCTCTTAAACATTTCCTCACACATGGGCATCTGACTGCCCACGCAAAAACACAGACACACAAAATATCATTTCCATGGGAACGACAGGGATTAAAACATGGAAAAAAGCTTCTTATGGATGCTGTCATCTGTCAGAAAGGGGAAAGAAATCTGCACTAATTCCATTTTTTTCCTTATTATGGGGGCATTGCGAGCCCCTGATAAAAACATCAACCTGATCTAATTATAGCAGTTGTAATAAGATTCAAGTTTGGCCTGCTTTGAAAACATTTCATAAATAAATGATAATCAGTTGGCCAAAACGAATCATCTGGGGGCTGAAACTCTCATTGACTATCTGAGTGCATGCAGCCTTTTAATCATGTAACTCACTTTAATGGATGTACTGGCTGCTTAAACTTTCAATACCAACAAATGTGCATTTTGATAGCTTGGACCAATTCTTCTTTTAGAAAGGCCTTTTACTGGACTTCAATAACACCTTCACATGACCAGAGGGAAGCCCTGTGTCAAATCAATACCGAGCATATTGTGTCTCATTAGCATGTAATACACAAACAAGAGTGTCCTTCAGAATCAATAAATAAATAAACAGCGTTGAAACCTACTTAAAGGTCCACTGTGTTATAATCTACGGTAGGAAGCAGAAAAATACGTGCAGAAATGCACTTTAAGAAGACATTTATAATAGCTGTCAGCTTATTCTAAAGGCAATGCAAATATTTAACAAGTTCCATATATTGATACACTTCCCTCTATCCAACACACTGGACCTTTAATAGATTAGTAAAAAGTTTGCAGGAGGTTTGCAAAAAGTAATTTAACTGCTGCTCACTTGACTTTTCTTTTTTTCAATAACTCGGTGAAAAAGAACGAGCTGGACTCCGCTCGGACGGAGAGAACACGTGTAATGTGCTATTGTTTTCTTATGGTCTGGTGGTGAGTAAGCGGAGGTCGAACTTACTTGCAGGGCTAATAAACTCTTTGTAAAGTCCATAGGTCATCAGCGGCTCGGGAAGGCTCCTTTAACAAAAGATAGTGAGAGGAAAAGAGAAGGATGGGGGAGGTGGGGTGGAGAATGGAGAGCTGGAGTGAGGGAGGAGGGACAGAAATAGCTGGGGCACTGTTTTATAGGGCCTGCACACAGCCGTGATTAATGAGGCTAGGCCCGGGGATGGAATCAAATGGCCCACGCGTCGAGATAACCAAGTTCGTCTGAAGGTACTTGCACATTGCAGCTGGATAGTGGCCAAAGGTACTTAGCCTCAGAGGAAACAGGAGAGTGACCCGGCATTACTCCAACAGGCCAGACACAAAGTAAATGACAAGTCAAGACTTTTCAAGATAGCATAACATGCAACTTTAACGTTGTTAAGGTGTTAGCGGTGTGAGAGCACAGATTCTGACTTTGGCTCAGTTATGAACTCGGCAAATTTCCGCTTTGGCTCCAGATCGGCCTGTATGTTATTAATCAGTATAACTCAGGAAATTTTGGATTCGGTGCTTGATCGTCACATGTATCTGGATTTAGATGGGAATCCAGATTCAGACTCAAAATCTGGATCCAGATCAGTGTCCAAGTTAACCATTAAAAACCAGCTATTTTAAATCAAGTAACACGAAGCGATCATTTTAATGGTCCATGAAAGGTTAGCCCAGCTATTCCTCTAAAGCATATAATTACCAGCTATTAGGGTTATTTTAACAGGGGCTGTACAGAAATTAGGGAAAATCCAAATTCTTAAAAGCATAAATACTTTTCTTTCATTCAAATAAAGCAGAGGCCAAGTCAATTCGCTGCTAACAGCCCAGGTTTACAGAATCAACCTGGCATTTAAATTAATTTGTCTTAGCTTCTTGCAACGCCACCTGATCTTTAATCCTTAAATGTCACCCGCACCGTTCCTCAACCTGGACGCGGTTGGTGAAATGTGGAACAGGCAAACATGGCACGGGACCTCATAAAGAGGTTAAGTATTCCAATACACTTTGGATAATTAAAATTAGAGCAATTTAGAAAAGCTGTCAATAGACTCTAAAGTCTATTATTCTTCTCTGTGGTTTTAAAGGTGGGAAATGAAGATCTAAAAGAATTAAACATAGTAACATAAATCCACCGCAACAATTCCTCATTCTCACAATCTGCATAATTTCCGCTGACGGTTGCTGATGGTTGGACTTTATGCTTACCTCAAATACAGCTTCAGCGAGCTGGTTATTGTCTTTATGTCCCAGTCGTCACTGGCAGACAGATCCACTTCATTGGCCCTCTCATCTGAATGAATCACAACAGACAGATTTTCTCAATAGAAAACTCTTCGACTGGTCTAAACTTTAATTAACTCAAGACAACCAAATTGCAATTTGTGGTTAGACTAGAAAGCTCAAATATACAATATAAATATGTTACTTGTAATTAACCATGTGGGAATAAAAACGGTGCCACCAGCCTTGTGGGTTAGGTCTAGTCCCTGGGGAGGGAGGGGGGGGGGGGGGGTGCAAAAGTCTGCTGGTTTTTTATTCATTACCCGTTTAATTAGTTCCTCACTACTTCATCATCTCTGCAGGGATGCCAAGCTGTTGTGCTGAAAATCCTGGGGTCGCACCTTAAATAACCTCAGAAGAAATGAAGAATGTGTGAGAGTGCGACGCGTCGAGTTCAGCTTGGTGTTTGAAGGAGGGTTAATATGTCTTTATTTTGATGTCTTATGCGGTCACTAAGCACTGCGGCACTGTTGTAACATGGTGCTCGCTCAACCCTCAGAATGCTCCGTCCATTATCAATTTCTGAAAGCTGCTGCTTGTGTGTGGGGGGGTGTGTGTGTAGACAAGGCTGTGCCTTTGTGAGATTGTTTGAGTTGAGCGATTGTGATGTCTGGACAGGCTCTCTACACTCACATGAAAGACTGCAAAAAAGCAGTAAAGGAGCCAGTTAAAGTAGTTCCTCATGATTTAATACCGGGCCTGTCGAGTAAAACTGCACAATGAATATTAGCAACCAGAGGACTGATGATTATATCCTGCTGGGTGTTGATGGACAAACGCGCTGAGTAAATATGAAAATCAGTTCAAAGTAAACTTCAGTGACTTCAATTGTTTAATTTTATTCCCATCTCTTCTCCTGAACCACTTTATCCCTTTTCGGGGTCACAGAGAGGGTACACAATAGGTGAAGGCAGGGTCCACCCCTGGATGAGTCGCCAGCTCATCGCAGGGCCCTATATGAGCAATAGTGCGTATCGTACCTTGCTCAAGGGTACCTCGTCAGTGCTCTGGCACATTCCCCTACCTGAACCCCTTCCATGTTTTGCCTGCCTTGGTGCTCGAACCAAAAACCCTCCGCGTCTCAGTTCAGTTCCCAACAGACTGAGCCACCACCGCCCACATTTAATTTTTATTTTGAAATGGAAAATGAGGAGTCCATGGTTGCCTCTTCTGTGTACTGAGAGCCAATGGCCACTAAAACACTGAATGCATGCTTGCGTTTAATCCTCTTTTAACTAGCCGATTTTATTATTGGCACAGTTAATGTGAGCGGTGCAGATCCAAAGACGAGTCTTGAGTCTTCTCTCCTCATTTGCTCGTCCAAGAAATTCCACTGAGGGGTTAAGATGTGAACTGTGCCATTAAGGTGGAAGAATCCAACCTAGTAAGTGGTCAGATTTCTTAATTCCAACAAAATAAATTAGATGCTGAGCATCAAACTAAGACCACAACAGTCCCTGCCTGGTATCGTGCAAGAGAATGCAGCTCATTTTTATAAGCTCCTCTGTGTTTGTTGTTACCTGACAGTCAATAGGTGCTGCTCTCTCTGTTTGCACTGTCACATGAAGGGAGACTTAAATCCAATCGTTCAGTTCTCTCTAGCTGGACTTTTGCCATGGTAGTGGGTGACATGAAAAGGAGGAAGAGTGGGAGGATCCGAAGACTTTCTTCAGGGTTTAAAGCCGGCATCACCCACTCACTCACTCACTCTGTTGTATGCAGGAAGTATTTGTGAATGTGACGGACGGTGTAGAAGTAGTACTAATGTGGATCTGGCATAAGAACGAGTCAGTTCTGCAGAAATAAAGAAAATCTTGTTGAAAGCACTCAGGGAATTGGGTATTCAAATAATTCACCCTCACTGAGAATAGCATTTGAAATGGTAGGTCTGATGAAAAATGGTTGTGCTGCTTATTTCAATCTTGACAGAAAGATTCCGAAGGCTGCAGCACAGAGTTAATGAAGTCAACAGCAGGCGGGGAAGAAGGCTTTGCAGAGGAAGTGATGGTCGTGGCTGCCCGACTTTGTTGTCATTCTGAACACAGTGCTGAAAGTCACTGTGATTCTGCTGGGGAAGCAGGAAGCAGCATGCAGGGAGTAAAGGAAGGGACAGAGGCTGAAGGACTGAGATACACGAAGGAAATGTGGCTGATGTATGTGTTCAAACACTAAGATCCACATTACACAGACTGGATTTGTGGAAATGTAGGACAGACCATCACACTATCAACCAGACATATTAAAACAATTACTGAAGTGCAACCATAACAAATACTTAAATGTATTGCATAAATAAGTCCTACAAAAACAGATTGTTGAAGCAGAAATAATACGTAAAATGTTTTACTTACCAATCATTAAATTGAGAAGCTTCTGGACCTTGGAGCTTACTCCAACAACTCTGTACAAGCCTTGGTCATTGATACCTGGATTGAAATTAAGGATGTTTTGAATGGGAGAAATATGTATATGTGAACAAACAAAAGATGAAGGTTTGTGAATTATCGGCAATATAAGCTGCAGTTTCTGTTTGTCATCGTTAGTTTTAATATTGGAACAAGGCTGCCTCCTCGTGTTAAAATGTGGCATTGCACCCAAGTTACTGGGAAACCAATCTTGTGTTAAACTGAATGAATTGGTTTTCTTGATGTAAATTTTAAATAGTGACGTTTTATATTTACCTCTCTTTTCAATGGCAATGATGGAATTCTTCACAAAACCCAATCCCACATCATCCAGCTGAGCATCAACTGTTGGTGAAACAAAACAACAAATGTAGAGTGAAACACTGCAGCCGTTAAAGTACTTCATATTCTGTGGTGCTGGACAGCTGGAATACTCACTTCCTCTTTCTTTGGAGTAAGTCCTCCCAAGATAGTGACCAATCTATAGATCAAAGAGAGAGGAAATAAAAGTGAAATATAAATGAAACATATTCAGCCAAGAATTATATAGAACTCATAGAGCAGAACTACTCCAGAAATATATTTTATCACAATAACTTAAAAAAGGAGTGGATATTTAAGCAAGCACAGTTTAAATAGAATCCTTAATTTCTTTTCTGACTAAAAATAATACATGCAACATTTCATTGGGCAATATAAACACTTTTATAGACATTTTAAATGACGTCATATTGAACACGACCAACTTACAGGTTCCTTCCCCCCCATGGCCTGCATCCAGAACTTGTGGTCATCCTCCGACAGAGCCTGTACTGTTAGCACCGTGCCTGGCCTTAAAACAAGAATAATTAAAAAAAAAAAAACATCAGCGTAACAGACTTTCACATAACACATCGTGAGGCAAGTTAGTATCAACATAAAACAAATGCAAGAACTGTTTAAAACGCACCCAAAAGCACAAACACGTATGCACACTGGTATTTATAGTGAATACAAATACGAGCCTTATTAGTCATTCCAGCTGGTTTACTAGTCTACTACATCTTTAGTCATGGAAGAACAGATTGAATCACTTTACTCATCCTAATCCAAATGGATGTGTGGGCTGGAATTTTCACACTAAATCTGCAGAGCGCTATGCTGCGAGGTAAAATGAAATATTTATTAAAATAGTGGAGAGTTGCAGTTAAGTGAGAGCAAAAAAATAAAAGTTAAAAAAAAAAAAAAAAATCATGCTGCTCTTGTGTCTGCAGCACTGTGATGGAGAAACTGCGTCAGCGAAGATGTACCGGTCTGTTATGTCCAGGTCCAAGCAGAACCTTCTGTCCAGCACGTCGGTGGTTTTGCGCACGCAGGACTTCAGCGTGACGGACTCTGTCTCGCCCTGGAAGAAAAAGGAAAAATAACAATCGGTCATTACATTTATATTACTGTTCTGCAAAGCTGGAAAAGCGGCAATATGACATCTGAGTCTGATGCGTTCTGCAGCAACTCACAAGCTTCCCTCCAGATCGGTGGTCGAAGGTCACCATGTGCAGGATCTTCTGCTCTTTGACAAATGTAGAGTAACGTTTCACCCAGCTTGAACCAAAGGGAGGTGGCCCTACAGAGACCAAGCACACAGGTGACACACGGTCCTGGAACTATCCACAGGAGTAGGACGCTTGCAGGACGGTGTTCTTACGTTTTTCTTGCACATAGAGGTAGCCCTCGCAGCTGATGGGGCTGGTCTGTCTGTACTCCTGAGGTGCCTCCTTGATCCTCTTCATCAACTCGTGCACCTCCGACCGCGTGGCCTCAAATCGACTTCTTGTCTGGGAGGGAGAGGAAGCAAACAAACGCTTGAGAGTCACTTACTGGTACTCCTTGGTTGAGTAGAAACAGTCCTCGTGAGGAGTCGCTGCAGATCAAAAATGACGGGCTCCCCCTTTGAAATCCATTCTAATCTCTTAGAGATAAGACTGTAATGCTGCAGAACAGATCCAACCACAGCAAAAGAGCCGCGGCGATTGAACGTCTGGCATGACATGTTAAACGTGGACCCGCAGCAGCCACGGTCTCCCGTGCTGCAACGCAAAAGCTTCTATTTTAGTCTCAGTAATAAAGTCAAGCTATTTCTTACATTCTGAATATTTATCTGCAGGGCTCTTTTATAATGTTCAAAGTCCTTGGCAAGCTCAAAACCCTGGTGATAAAAGGTGAAGACTGTCTGAAAGAAGGCCAGCATCTGAAAAAAACAAACAAACAAAAAAAACAATCGGCATAAAAAACCATAAATAATATCTTAATCTGAATAGTCAGACAATGGAAAAGAATTTCACAACAATGGCGCCTCTACTTAAACACAGGCAATCATGCGACAGATACTATTTTAATGTGTCAAAGAGGATCCCGGACAGCAGTGTGACTCACAGGCTCCACACATTCAAACTTCTTTCTTTCTTGGATCTCCTGCAGTTTGCACACATAATCCAGCGACTCCTCCTGGAAGTGCATCCTCATGGTTTCCACTTGGCTGTCAGCCTTGGAAGACAAAGGACACACACATAGCGAGAGATCATCTTTCTGCTATTCTTACAAGTCTATCTGCTCGGAACCGGAGCATACTATGTACATATGACACAGGATGCACCATACATTTGGTTTGATGACAGCAAAACATGTATAAACAGAAAAAGCAGGTGTAATATTACATTAACGGGCAAGTTAGAGGCATATGTGAGTATGTGATCTTCCAAGGGAGGCAGAATCTATCACCCGGGGGTGCTTACAGATCTGCATACATTGACGTACAAATCATACAGAAGAAATGCATCATCTTTCACAAGGTAAGCATCATAATGTAAGTGGTGGTTGATGTAAAAGGGTTTGGTGCATGTACAGGACTCGCAGGTGCAGATATGTATTCACCTTTTTTTAGTTGGACTATTTTGAAAGAATCTGTTGTAATTCTTTGACTTCACAATTGAATTGGCGATGATGCTGAAACCTGCTGTGGCAGCGAATTCATCAAAATGTCTGTTGAGTTCAGAGCAGCCTGCAGTCAGAATGTCAACAGCTTCAAATATCCACTGGTAGTTTTATACAATATGGGCTGGCCTTAAATGGCTACGTGGCATTATAAAGGCAAGAAGCCGTTGTTTCCCCCGCGGCTGCTGGATTCTCTGTTATTTAAGATGCTCATCTTCTGTTGCTTTATCATAGATTTGTTCCTTGAGTTTGCAGTGAGGCAACCAGGGTTGACCTTGGTTTGAGGAGTACAAGTGAGTGCACATTTCCTTTCCAAACAAGCCAGGAAAAGTGTTGTTGCAGGCACGTCAGTGGAAACTCACACGGTCCAACAGGCTTTGCAGTAAAAAAGGATTCTCAAACTAAACAAAATGCCATTGTCTCTCAGCTTTATGGTCATTATGGGTCGCTACTCTGCATGTCGCAGCTCTGGAAAGTTCAGCATTGGATAAATACCTCCTGAAGATGTGGCTCTTTTTTCTTTGCAGACAAATTCAGAAGCTTTTCAAGGGAGCTGTAGTACTTTTCCGTTTCCTTCTCATAATGCTTTTTCTCCGCCTTAAGAAGGTCAAAAGGGAAAATATGAATACCACACTATCTGTAACGAATCAATCTATTGAAAACTGAGAATACATTACCCTTATGGTACCAAGATGCTCTTTCCTGAACTTCTCCAGGGGTTTCATCAAGGTCTCGGTGATGTTTCTCATCTAGACAGAAAGGACCCATGACAGAACCTTCATTAACGGCCCCGCTCACTGGCAAACACCATGAAGATTTCACAAGACACAGCACATTTTCCACTCTTTTGTGTTTGCTGACTCCAGAGCAGTGCGGCAGGACTTCACTTGGCTTTTGGGGATGCGGTTGGGTGATTGATGCATGGCTGAGCGAGATACACTGAAAGGCTGCTGTTACAAAAGCATAATTTTCCCCGTGTTGCTTCGTCTAATGTGTATGAATAAGGTCTTCCACATTCCACCTGCATTTCTGCTCGGCTGGCTGCAGGCATGTCTGTACCTGCATGACCGTCCTACTTTTGCTTCTCTGACTTTGCACAGTGATGTCATCCGGCTCCTGTTTACCAGTTTGGTCCCAGTCTGGCACTACACCAGCCATCACAGTCAGGTAGTGATGATAGTTACACTCCCTAACCTCAAACAGGTTTGTTCACTGCATTTAAAGCTACAAACCCATCAGGAGAAGAGGCTTGATTTAAACAAAACAGCTGAGAAGGCTACCCTAGTGTAAGATTTAATGATTCACGATCTCAGTAAGTAATTGTTTTAGCCGAGCCTTCATGTCAGGAGGTATTATTGTGCTTTATAACCGAGTGACTTCAACAACACTGCCTGAGTCAGAATCGACTTTTATGGTGGCGAGGTATAACGGACTTTCTGCGGATCTTGTTGCTGGTAGCGGCTTATGTGCCTTGCTGGTATTTAAGGCTTATGTGTAATGATGTGGACATGTCCTCTCTAGCCACTCCCAGGCCAACGCTGTGACCGTGTTCCTGAGGGACAACAGGAAACCGGTCTAAGCATTAACAACACACACATCCACCCTGAGGGACCTGGTCCGTGCTGCCTACAGGTTCCTTGAAGATAATGAGATTACAAGCGTCTGGAGCTCTGGTAAATGGCGATCAGGCATTGGGAAAGAAAAGGTGGAGGTGTAATCTGCAAGTGCACGCACTGCAGGCACCACCCCATTCACAGACATAGACAGATGGACGGTCAACAAGAGACACGCATGCACACCCAAAGGCATTTTTCAGGGCTTTGAGGCAGGTTCTAACTGGCTGTTCTCACCATCAGCTCCCTTTGATCTTCTAGGTTCCTGAGGAATGAGGAGAACTCTTGCAAAGACTCATCTAGGAGTAAAAAGACGAGGAATCTGTAATTCTCACACATGCACTTAAATCAACCTCCAGTACAGACCAGTGCAGACAAAACCCACTTTTGCTTTTCTGGTAATTGGAGACCCAGAAACAACATCTTAAAGTGGCTGTTTCCATGGTGATGAATGCCTACTAGTTGGAAACCACACTTACCAATACATTTCTCGTCATCCGTCTTTGCGTCACCGATGTACTCAAACTGAAACTCGCCGAGACACTGGGCAAACTTTCGCTGTGCCATTCCAAGCTCTGAAACAAAGCAGACAGGATGGAGACAGGATGTTCAAAATGTCAATACTGCTTGCTCCCATGTTCTAAAGAGGTCCACACATTTTTAACAGGTGAAAATTTAAAGTAAAATGTAAAGTATTTCATCACAATTCCCCACAAAAAGCCAGTCTAATGCATTTCACTTGGTTATCTGCACCACAAACATCCTGTTTCCTTCATCTAACCGCTGTGTGCAAGCCACAGGTGACTGCTTATGAAGACAAAAACCTAGTTAAATAGTCCAAGCAGGTTATATTTACAAAGAGAGAGTGTGATGCTTTGAGCAAATATTTGCTTCCCACACCAATTCCTACTCAATGATATCAAGATAAATGCTACAGCATGACACGTTATGAGCGTTCACATCCTGGTTGATACTGAAAGTGAAGGAGAATATCACCCAGTGGGAGTCTGGTGTATCATAACAATAAAATTAAGGTGCACTGGATTATTTATGCTCATTCTAGATGATTATCTTACTATGAATAATCATCAGTTTAGCCCACATAGCCCTATAAATAACAGAAAAATGTATCTAAATACACACATCTTCAGTTTATACCTTCAAACTGCAGGTTGATGATATAGTAAAAAAAAGAAATAGGCCTAAATATACTTCCTACTCCTCCACACAGAAATATTAAAACCATTCCAAATGATGTCCCATCACTCCACCCATGCACATCAATAAACACAACAAGCCAAACAGGGAAGAGATTCCCTGACCCGTGGCGCTCCCCGAGGGAAGCATGACAGAATGTGGCGAGGATATTTTAGGACCGGAGCTATGAGCTGCACACTGAGCAGTGCTGTCACTGTATCTGGCAGATGGCGTGGACCCCACAGGGAACAATTCACTGGAAAACAACACAGTTCTCACACTACAAAGCATCTGAAAACACTTCCAATGCTGTTTGGAAGGCAGGTTACAGTTTAAGAAAATATGGTCAAATTAGGTGAAAATGTGTGAGACTAAAAACAAAGTAGGGCTTCGTTATTGTTTATGCTGTCTTACTGGAAAACAAGGGTCCCTAACTGGATTTAAGGGTGGAATCTGGAAGGGAGAGCCTTTTCCCTGCAGCGATTATGACTGAATTAATGCAACCTGCAACTGATTATTGCTGCTTATAGGGTCAGTGGAGGAACTCATCATTTTGCTAATTAGTCAATGCAAAACGACCTTTAAGAGGTGCATGTGTTTAAACAAAGATGGACCCTGGAATCCACACAAGCTTTCATTTATTCTCATAAAGTGTTCTGTCTTGTTAATTTACATCCAGCTCTTCCCTAAACAGCGTGTGCAGATGTTATGGATTAAATCTGCAGTGTGGCTCCGAGCCCAAACATGTGAAAGCTGTTCGGAACCATCTCCCCGAGTCTTGCTCAAACTCCTTCAACTCCATCGCAAACCTTCACGACACCAGAAAACGTGCAAATCCAACCCTTCCTTGTGTCATTTATCAAATAGGGGAAGCAAAGGGATCCAGACCGGACAATGGGCGAGTATTGCCAATTGTTTGTTCTTTGACGAGATCTTTATATAGCATGTAAAGGGAAATGCCTTTTTTTTTTTTTTTTGAAGGTGATGTAATGTTTTTTTTTTTGTTTTTTTAAAGGGGTTCAAAAAGGATGTAATGTCAAGGAATGGTTTTTATGACACGTAAAATAGGCTAATCTCCTCCGAACACATCCAGCAAATCAAAAGGACGAGGGCTTTGTTTATGTCTCATCACAGTTCCTTTCTTGGCTCCTGAACGTCCACAAGACACAGCCCAGACCTGATCATTAATCAAGGCTGGCGCAGGTCAACGCTCGTCCTTTCCATAGATACGACATAGGCAGTGTCAACAAACAGAGGACATTGCCCAAGTGAGAAATCTACTGTAACATCTGGATGTGAGGCAACTGTTAGTGGGAAAAAATGATATTAATAATGCTTGCAGGGTTCTTCATTTGTTCATAGTTGTGACATTTTGCCCAAAATGCTTCTGTCACAGAGGTGACTTTCATAGGAACTGGTATAAACAAAACTCAGTGACCTGCCATATGGGACTATTTACAGGTAGGTCGAAGTTGAGGGTGTTATTTTCAAAATAAAGACATGCCAAATATAGGCACGTCAGGTCTTTATTTTGGAAGCAAACACTGGACAATTTTTGAAGCGTATGTAAAAGCTAAACCACAGAGGCGGCTCGAATTCCCAACCAGGATGTGCAATTCCATGCCATGCACCCTTGGTCACACTGTTGTGGGCGGCAGGCCTTCATTTGTGGCCTGTATGACCCCAGACGGCACAAACAATCCTAAAATGGCACGGCCTATAACAAACCCTCTAAACGCATTAGGCCAGTAAGCAGGAAGGGAGCAAGAACTAAAGACCAAATTGGATTTAATATTTCATATTTCAACGAGGTTTAAAGTGATTAGTGTTATCTATGCGCTGATGACAGGATGCAGGCCTATTGTGTTGACCGTACCGCCATCATCAGATTTCACCGCTGGTTGGGTTCTGCTGAATTATTGAGCAGACAGTGTAATAAGACTAGAACCCGCGGCCCTCAGCTGGAAGGCCCATCTCAATAGAATCCAACCCAAATTAAAATAAGGACATGATTTTACCAAAAAAAGACAGTCTTGGGGATTCTTGTTTTAAATAGAATTGATTAAATATTAGTAAAATCTACAGGTAATCAAGATGACTAGACTTGGAGTGACAAGCCCAATGATATCATTAGCATCTCTAGAGCTCCTTTAGCTTACAGTAACATTACCTGGGCTGTGTCCGAAACCACACACTCGTTCCCTATTCACTACTCACTACATGGGGGACATGGATTGAGTGAACTACGTAGCGCACTCAATTCAAAATTAGCTTTCGGACACTATGGCGCACGTAAAATGACGTAATGTTGTCGCATAATAATAACGAATCGTTCCCTGGGAAAAGTGGCCAGGTCCATTTAATTATTTTAACCCATCCGAAACATACCCAAACACATTCAGCGATCGTTTCTTTGAAAATGCAATATTTTACCCAATTATAATCTTTATATAATAATAATAGATTAAAATATTAATGTCAATAACAATAACATAACACTTCCTTATTATCTCAAATAATTAGTGTCCGGTGACATTTCCGGTGACGTAATCTAATAAGATGCTTATAGTCGCGTATAAATAAATAAAGGCAAAAAACATATTTAAAATGGAGGCAGCAATGTTCCACTAAAGTGAAAGAATTTTACGCTCTAGTAAGATATGTGAAACAAATAGCATACAATAATAACATAATATTACATACATTTGTACGTCATTACTGCTCGTTTACCCGCCATCGACAGATTACCACGTGATACAGTAAAGGCTGATGGGATATATTACCGAGTTCGGGTGCATCGGTTGTACACTACTTTTTGCAGTGCATTGTGGGATACATTGAGTGCACTCGCGATGCTCACTAAGAATTCGGACACTATTTCAAAATGGCGTCCACACGATTGAGTGCACTATGTAGGGTATAGGGGGTGGTTTCGGACACAGCCCAGGGTCTTTTTTCGCCCAGCCAGACTCCCTCCAAGTCTTTGAAGTGTCAATTAAAGCCTCACACACAGATTGATCGTATGCCCCCAGCTGTTTTCACTATATCCAAGGTTGGTGACGTGATTCTGAAAACGGAGCATTTTGTGTAATTCCTGAAACTTGATAGTCTTTGTTTGGTCTTCTGATGAACCCTAAATCCAGCCTTTGAACTGCTCACTTTCCACCATCTGTGCTTCCCCGCTTAGCTCGATCAGCATGGAGCAGACCTGTCAATCAAAATCTCAGCTCTAAATCAAACAAATGAGAGAATTGGTGTGCTTTTGTGCGGTTTATCAATAATAATCAGGACAACGCAGACATGTTTTATCTTAAAGCATCGCTTCCACTTAAGAGACATTTTTGGCCAGCAACAGTTCTCAGATTATCCAAAAACACGCACGATTGTAGAGTGGAAACTTCAGCCTGTTCCCTGGTAGTTAAAACATGCTTTCACAACATTACACTGAACCTTAACGTGCCTCTCCTGAATCCCAGCACGCTTTATTGTCTGATTTAAGCCCATGACAGCATCCAGGGTCACTGATGGTGCTCCCAATGGAAAATCTTCACAGATTACTCAGAGAATTAACAGGGTTTCTTTCGCATTACTGCCGTTGAATCCACATCCATCTGAGGGAGTCTTGTACCAATTCGCACATTTTTAAAAATTTGGCCAGTAGCGCCAAGAAGTGACGTCAGTGGGTAAATTTGCATTGCTTCTATTAGAGCCATATGGGAATGTAATGCACAAATTCGAGCCATCTGATCACAGACTGTAGTCATGTTGGACTGTGTCCGCATGTGAAGGGTGGACAGTTCATAGAGAATATATGAGACCAAGCTGGGTGGACTTCATTACGTAAGATGGGAAGAATGAACGTTAGCCAGTTACACGCAACTCTGGTATTAAAGTGGTGTGAGGGGACCTTCGACAAGGGAGGAATCGGCAGCTTCGTTTGTGTCTCTGTGTACCGTCAAGTCCAGGTTAACGCAGCATAGATCAACTGGATATAATCAGTGGAACAATAAACAAAGCTGTTAGATGAGAGGTCTGCATAACAGATTGAAATGATAGCCGTGGTCCTCGAGGAAAGAACCGTCACGAGATACAAATACCTTACACACTCTAGGGCACACCAGAGTTCGAGGCAAAGGCTTTTTGCCTTTTAAAGAAAGGCATTTCGGAACAAACCTGGGAACTGTCAAACTTGGACAGTTTCTCTGCAGAAAGCCAGAGACCCCATACGAGTGGACCACACGAGTCTAGCAGATCCCACCGTGTCCCTCTGTGTGACAACGATAGGGGAATCTTTTTGTGAAAACACAAAAATAAGATGTAAACAGCGGCATCCCCCCCATGTGACATGGCGGGGAGGGCAGGGACACATGGATTCGGGGTAAATATGAAGTTTTTTTTTTTTAAAACAATAATGAGACATTTCTGCAGAGACAGTCAGATATTAATCAGACCAGCTCTCCTGATGGACTCTGACAATTAGACTAAGCACATTCCTCAGGTCCAAAAGAGGAACCTTTATTTTTAAGATCAGCACATAAAGCCTCAGGCTTTGTGTTGTTATTTTAAAACACTGGTTACCATGGTAATTGTGGTATAAACTGCATGATTTCCACCTAACTGAGCTGATGTTTTTTTTTTTTTTGTGTGAAGTGAATCTCACCTACAGTATGATGTTAACACATTTCCTGTTATCACTGCAATGACCTTTCTCACCATTCGGACACAAAACCCCAGCTTGATGTGGGTATTTAAGCAGGAAATGTAACATTTTCCATAAAATGAAGCAGTGGACGTAGGTATATGTCAAAGTTCAGCAGCTGAAGATGTCCTCGGTGTATTCTCTGGCGCCCGTTGGAGTGCTGTTTGTTATCGTTCCGACAGTCTCATCAGATATGCCGCTCGGGTCGCAGCTCTCCTCATCTAGGCCCTGAAAGAGCAGCCGGTGTTTACACGGCGTGCCTTTCCACAGTCCTTCCTGTTGCACTCAACCCTCCCATCTTTTCCATGGTCTCCGCTCACCTCCCATCTTTGCCTGCCCACCCCTCCATCCCAACAAATCTATTGGATTTCTGATCCTGAGAATAACCCCATAGGGGTAAGGTAGGACCTCACAGCCACAAAAATGGCGAACAACACAGTATCATTGTGTGTCAGACCTTGTTCTTCCTTCGGATGATTAAGGGTTTCTCCCACATGACTTCACGTCTCACGCTAATGCAATTTTAATGAAAGATTGGGATGTGGGCCTTTGGCAGCATCAATAATGTGATTATGGGGAGAACAGGAGTGAGCCAAGACACACTGTGGCGGGTAGGCTAAAATCATCTGCCAAAAAAATACAAAGTCCTCCGCGTTCACACGAAGGGGGCTTCAAAGCAGAAGTGAAAATCAAGGAAACCATTTTTCTTCATAAGCCAACTGGTCAATTCAACATGAGGAAGTCCAGCTGAGGAAATGAAGCTGATTAAGCCAATTGCAACTCTGTAAAACCTCATGCTTCGTATTAGAGCCTCACAATGAAACTGATGAATCAGTTGATGGGATCTCACATCCTGCACATAGATGATTTTATCTTCTGCTCCCAGGTTTACAAAAGACAACAGAGAAGGGTGGTTTAGAGGGTACAGACAGGACACGGTTCCTGTGGAGGAAACCCTCGGAAACAGAAGCAAACATCTGTACGGCCCTCCTCTCCTGGGCACTTCCATGTCACGGCTCTTTGGCCCAGCGTTCTGCAATTAAGTTTCCTCTCACAACCAAGGTCTTTCCATGGCGACACATCCTCCCAGTTGCGCGAGTGCGAGGAGTCAACGAGGGGCCAAAAAGTCCCATGAAGCAGCCATCAAACAGCTGCAGAGGAAAAATAATCTAAACTACATCAGGCATCAGTGTGAGTAATTCTTTCTGTTCTGTCATTAATCTGACCATCACCTTTTAAAGGGATGACATCTGAGCTCAGGAAAAGATTTATCAGCTCCGTCTTTGATGAAAGGTCGAGGCAGGAAATGCTGAGTGGACCCATGACACGTTTGTCCTCCTGATTATTCAGTAAGAACTCGTGCAAGGATGTGAAAGGAAAGCACTGATAAAGCTGCCAAAGGCAAAGCTAGCCTTTCACTTTATGACACTTATTTTAAAAAGTGTGCAGGTTCTTCTCAAACAGACTCGTTTGGAGGTTGATACGGTGACACAACGATGAAAATGCGGGTTTAAATGAAGGTAAGGCTATAAACACTGCCATCAGTACTTACATCAACGATGCCATTATAGAACGTAGTCCAAACATTCGAAAAAGTACCTTTCTGAGAATGTTCACATCAGCTTGTTTCACTTCTGGATCAAGACATAGATCAGAAGGCCTACTAATGGGAAAATTCGACATCAGCAGGGAGAAGAACTGTGACTTATATCAATACTTGCTGTTAGAGATTTTTGGAAGTATTTTTGGCCACCTTAGTCCAGTTGAGCAAGATATAAATGCCAAAACATGTGGGAGAGAGAACAGGTTTTCATTCCGATACAGCCACCCAGGGCACTAAAACTTCCTTTAGCAGCACTCTGAAGCTATCAACCAATGGAAATTCTACACCTCAGTCATATCTCCACCTCAATATTCATCATTGTTGATTTAATTCTTATAGTAGCCCCATTATCAAAATAGGGATTTACCTATTCCAAGAAAAGCTTCACGTTATCTTATCAATATAACATCAACAGTGCCGAGCCACGGTATGACACACATCGAATGTGTCACAATCTACACCATCAGGAAGACACCAACTCATCTGTGCCCCACAGTGAGAAAATAACAAAGCTGTGATTGTTAGTGAACCGGGTGATTTAGCTCCTACAACTGTTATCTGTTATCACGCCTTAAGAAAGTAAAACTAAACAGATGGAAAGATTAAACAGATCACATGATAGTGCCAAAAAGCCATGAAATAGCACAGATGTGAACATTGCGGCTAAAATGCTACATGTGACCACAGTTTTCTAAAAGCCTTGAATTCCTGGGGAGATAAACTCTCACCAGGAGCGCTGTGATGTATATAACGGCATGAAAAAGAATCGCACCAATTGGGTGATTTGACTTCATCAAGACAACAAACGCATGACGAATGACTTGCATGAGTAAAATCGCTCACTTAGCGTCAGCGGTTGTGTGACCTTGAGGCAGGAGGCACTAAAATACCGCTCCTGCTTCACTTGAAAAATGTAAACGTACCTCGTGAACTCTGGAGTGCAATTCAAGTGTTTACTTTCCATTAAATTACAAAGCACCTGCTCTTTCCGCGTGCTTATTAGGAGTCGACAGTGACCTGCACTCCCTCCAGGAGCAGAAGATTCTGCAGAAATGAAACCCTGGAGTCAAGCTGATGCATCATCTTCTACAGCGGTGCTCCAGCTCATTGAAGCCAGCAATACGTTGCAACAGAACTACAAATTGGTGGAACATTCCAAATTAACATACATCAATCATCTTGAACACATCTCATTTCTTAGTTATAAAAACACCTGGATTGTCTCAGGATGTGCCTCTAATTAATTGGTGAATATTAAACAGTTTCCAAAAACATGATGTGCAAGTAGAAGCACTTTTAGACTCATAACACTGTGCAAGTTTGACTACATCTCACTGGTCTTGGACTTTGAAGAATTCAGCATGTCCTACAGGCAATATACAGGATGGAATCTGGAACTGTGAAGGTTTATGAGCAGAAACCACGTAATTAAACAGCTCAGAGCAAAAGACCCCCCCCCCCTCCACAGCTGCCATTTTGCCATCAAACAAAGGCAGGTTTATGTAGCCACATCGAAATTATGATTGATGTAGTGAATGGGAGCTTTTTCAGTACCCTGACATGCAGAGAAAGGGGTTCAATGATTATCACTGGTAACACCTGCAGTTGTCTGAACGTTTCATGTCAAAATGGCTGCTGAAAATAAATGTCTTTTTTTGTAACGTGCCTAAAGCTGCAGTGTAATACATTAGATTTGGTCTATAAATACAGTTTAGACAGGAGGGGGGACTTGATGGCAACTTAAAACACTTACATGTGGTTTTCAGACATGCAGGCCAAGGACATAGGTTCTTTTCTGATGACTATATGCGCTGCAGGCACTGAGTACCTTAAGACGAGCCCTGCCCACAGGACTAGAGTTCACACTGATAACAATAATTTCAAACCCAACAGAGGTGTGTGACTGACTGCAAATAGGGCACGGGATTATCACAAGAACTCAGGGATTAACATTTCTCAAATGTCAGCCTCAACGCAATGGCTGAGGAAGCAAAAAAGTCCTAATGCAAAGCATTGATCTCCAAAGTACGAGGGTTCGATAACACATGACGAATTGGTATGTAAAGGAACCATCATTTAAGTGGTTTCTCTCAACATTAGCATCCAAATATTCCTTTCTAATACACTTTGCAACACACCCACAATGCCCAAGAAAGAAACGCGCCTTTTTAAGGCTAAACTCGGACTTTTCTTAAAGCAAAACACACTTACGCTTCGTTGCATTGATGAGGTTTTTGCCATCTTTGTACAGTTCTTTGATAAATCTGTTGGTTTTGTCCAGCTCTGCTTCGTGTGCCTTTATTTTCTCCCTGAAGCAGGGGCTGTCCAGATAGCATTCACTGAATTCCAGCGGGTGTAGTCCCATTTCTGATAGCTTCGTTCTGCCGTACGGGAAACTGGTCGAAGTGACACTTAAGTCTACTTTCTAGCTAAAAAGTACAACGCCGTAAGAATTAAAATCGTGCGGTTTTTGCAGGTATGTTAAAACCCGGCAGAGAGATCATGGCTACGTCAAGTAGCAGAAGCTAACAGAGGTTAGCATGGTAACTTCAGACACGGACGCATGGGTGTTGTTCCACAATTGTCAAAAAACGCAACGACTGACAGGTATAAAGCTTAAAACGTGATAAGGCCTAGGACAGCGGGTGAAGTATTCAGCGGAAGCCTTTTCACGAGATTAATTATAACCTAAGAGGTGCTGAATCCATTCTTTTGCCTCCCATCAAACGTAGTCCACCTCTCAAAGTGACAGATTGAAAAACTCTGCTGACATCTGTGCGCGTAGCGAACTTCTACTAACTTCCAGCCAATGCAAGATGAATCATCTTAAATTACTTCCGCTTTCGCGTCGCGGTTAGTTGTCGTGAGATTGTATTATTTTGAGTAAGAAAAAATAGGTTTGAAGTGGTGAAAGGAATAGTCAAATTTATAGTTTATGTGGGCGGCTGGGCACAATATATTATTTCATATGCACTGAGCCATAAAAGGATACTGACAATAGAAAATAGAGAATCTGGGATGTTTTGAAGAACAATTTCATGTGAGCCACCAGCTAAGATACAGTTTAAGTTTACAACACCGCAAGTTCGAATTAAAAGAAGGGCGATTGATATACATATATAAATTTGGAGTGAAGTAACCAAACAAATGATGCGATAAATCCAGTAAAAGATAAAAGGCAGAAAGGATTAGCAAGAAATGATTTAACAGTGAGACTGAATGATCTTGACTTTGTGCACTCTTTAACTCCGCCATAAGACCTACCCGTAATTTGTTCTACCTGGTGTAAAACTAAATAGGTGTTGTTTACGGCAAAATAATTGAATGAATACTGAAAGAAATATAGAAAAAAACAAATTCTACATTTGATGCGTTTTTATGTGTTGTTTCAAAATAAGATTCTTCTTGCTAATTCCTCTGCGGAACTTTGTATCGTAAGACGTTTCCCACCGAACCCTTTAGTATGTGGAAACATTTCTTAGTTTCCGGTAGATTTAGCCTGATCCACAAGATAAATTAAATTTCGTTACAATTTTATTTGACTTCAACGTGAATAAAACTCGAAAGTCATTTTCAGACAAGCACTTGAAAATTGACAATGACTGCTAGGAGAGTGTGTAGAATAATGGGTTGTTTATGACGTTGTGTTGATTATCTGAAACGATGCTTAGATATATAGCTAGCTGGAATATTAGCGGTATACATGATAATAGGATTCCCAACGACAAAAATCTGTAATTTAACAACAAAAGGTAAGTTACATTAGTCGTATGTAGTATTTGTATAGTGAAAAACGTTCAAATGCATTGTGTGTGTTTTTAAGTACAGTAAGTTTTACATTTTATTGTTTCTAAGGGTTTGCTGCGCAAATCAAAAATCCTATTTTGCTCAGTTAATATAGTTCTCGACAGTTGTAATAATAGAAGGAATACTGGTAAAAGGTAAAAACAAGGACTTTAATTGTACCTATTTTCTACCAACATATCAATAAGGTTATAGATACGAAGTGCTAGAAATGATGTTCCATTATCAAATTATTAATAAACTCCATCGTTTCGTCAGGGATGCCTAACACAAGTGCCCGATCAAAGCATGGAAGGAGGTCTCGAAGGCGCGTCAGAGAGGACCCTGCCAAAAATGAACTGGTTTCCAGTTCACTAGAAAGTGCCAGGCAGTGCCTGTTAAACCAGGATTACGGGACTGCCTTTGTGCACTACCTTCTTGTGCTCAATCTTGCACCCTTATTTAAGGACTTAGCAAAGGTAATTCATATTAATGCTGCTGTGAAAAAGTCAGTCAGAAATCTTTTCTCACTGCTTCATAAAAAAATAGTTTGGTGTTCATTTTTTATGACGTCTTCCTTTCAGGAGTCCTTTAGGTTCACCCTCTTCAAATGGAGTGAAGAGCTGGACTCTCTGGGCCGCATTCAAGACCTTTTTGACTGTTATGAGCAAGCTCTAGAACTGTTTCCCACTGATGAGGTTATCCTAAACAGCATGGGTGAACACCTGTTCAGGTATGATGTCATGGCAACATTAAAAAAAACGTGACATTACTTGCGTTTGATAACCCGTTTCTTTCTTCTTCTTTTTTTAAAGAATGGGTTTTAGAGATGAGGCCGCAGGCCATTTCCACAAAGCCCTAAAGGTGAGACCAGACTATCCAGAAGCCAGGGAGAACTTCCACCGAGTGGCCAACTGGCTGGTTGAGCGTTGGCACTTCTTCATGCTTAACGACTATGGGAGGAATCGGAAGTACCAGCAAGCAATTCAGAAGGCTGTTCAGAGTGGCTGCAACACTGTACTTGACATAGGTACTGGTACTGGGATCCTTGGGTGAGATATTTTAGAATTTGGCATCTCTTCATTCCTCAAGTTATAAAGTGCTTTTGTGATTCAGGGTTGGTGTACTTTGTATAGCGTCAGGACAGGATGTTTTCTAATTTTTTGCTTCTCTCTGCTAAGTATGTGTGCTAAGAAGGCGGGGGCTGCTGAGGTTTATGCCTGTGAGCTCTCCAAGACTATGTATGAACTGGCCCGGGAGGTGGTGACCGCTAATGGAATGGACGGCGGCATCAAGATCCTTCATATGAAATCTCTTGAGATGGAAATCCCCAAGGACATCCCACAGAGGTAAAAGTGCCTGGCTCTTCTTTTGTTGACTCCACAACACAAAACCGAACAGATTTCACAGTGCGTGAAATCCGGTTTTCTCAGGGTGTCCTTGGTGGTCACCGAGACGGTGGATGCTGGATTGTTCGGAGAGGGCATCATAGAAAGTCTCATCCACGCCTGGCACCACCTGCTGCTGCCTCCACAGGTACCTCACACCATCAAACAGCATTAAGCACCGTGATGCTGATGCTCAGCATTGAAAATCTTCCTCTACAGTCTCCTGAAAAGATAAATACTGATGCAAATAAAGGATTTAAAAACTCTTAATAATTTTACACAAGTGCTGTTTTTAAAATGGCAAGGATAGTCCACCTGGGTGTTATAATACATGATTCTTGTCCTAAAGAGAGGCAAGAATGAATTCCAGGAACAGTCTGTAACGGGCCGGGTCATCCCAGCCGGAGCCACAGTCTTTGCTATGGCTGTTGAATGTCTGGAGATCCGCAGGCATCACAGGTAGACCCTGACATCACTCTGAATTTGGTGAAATATAGTCTGTGTGTTGAGAGCGTGGTAAATATCAATGAAATTTGTGTACACGGGCCTCAGTTCAGATCAGCTCTGTGGTGTTACAGGGTGTGTGTGTCGGAGGTGGGCGGTCTGTCCATGGTGGCGGCCGGGGAGCTCCGCAGCCCGGTGAGCTGCAGCTCGGAGCCAGATGACTCCACGGAGCCTTACACTACAGAGAGACTGAGCAGGCTGCCGGGGGGGTACAAGTCCCTCACGCAGCCCTTCACAGCACTCAACATAGATTTTAACAACGTTCAGGTATGATGAAATAACAAAAAAAATACATTTTTGTGTGGAAAGTTTTTGTAATTTTAACTGTTCTGTTCTTATTTCCATGTTTTACCTGTAGGAACTGGAAGGACTCACCTCCAGGGAGGTCCAGAGGCTCCGCCTGCCCGTCATTCAGGAGGGGGAGCTGGACGCTCTCACTGTGTGGTTCCAGCTCCACCTGGATGAGGAGAATAGTTTGTCTACCGGACCCCAGGAAGACACCTGTTGGGAACAAGCCGTCTACCCGGTCCACAACACCAAGGGTATCATTAAGCACTAATACTGTACCATAAGAGTAATCCATTACACCGGGGTTACTGCAAACGTGACAGGATCAGGCAGTAGGCGAGGCCTTCCTGTTTGTACTGCAGCTCTTCCAAACAGGCCTCCACGTCATTTCACTGTAACTCTAATTGGTGGAGGCAACATCAAGGGAGCCGCTAGCTTTCCCGCTGATCACCGCCATCCGTTTCCCGACCGCTGTGATGCGTGAGCCGACATCAGTCGCGACACTCTTTAGTGCTCATGAAATTCTTATAGGTGATAAATATGCATTTTTCTCAAATGCCTGTGATGAGGGTTGCTGTGACACGGAGACGTGAACAGATGTTATTCCTGGTGGGATCCTCTCCCTCCTCCCTCTGCACCTCCAACTCTGTCTCCTGCTTCTTTCCACCCTTTTTGGAAGTTTTCAAACAAGGTTTTGTCGAGTGCTTTTGATTGATATAACCTAAAACTACTTAAGTATCAGGTGATTAAACATATTCTCAGGATGTAGAAATTCTGCCAAGTGTTTCTGCAGCTGCTGCGTTTATAAGCTGACATTTCTGGTTTCTTCTTTTCAGGTTTTCTCCTGAAACCTGAGGACGAGCTGGTGGTGGAAGTGTCCTGTCGAGATGCTTACCTGCGACTCTGCAGCGTTGCCGTGGTCAGAAACGGACGCGAAATCCGCCTGGACCAGCGGCTGGACACGCAGGCCTGCGAGAACCACATTTCAAACCGTAACCCAGAGGCGGAACTGTGCAGCGCGCTGTCAAGCCTCCAGACCGAGCAGAACCCCCCCTCTAACGACTTCTGCTCGCTAGAAAGTTCTGAAATCGCCCTCCTGAACAATCACGCCTACCATCAGAGTTTTCGCGCCGCGCTCGCCAAACTCATCTCCCAGCTGAAGGGTAAATGGCAGAACAGAGCCGGCGCCGATCCGGGCTCCACAGACCGAAGTGACCTCCTCTATGTCCTGGATGTGTCAGAGGGCTTCTCTCTGCTTTCCCTCATCGCCGCCAGCCACGGCCACGTGAAAGCCTACAGCTCTGTGGAGAAAAAGAAGCAACAGGAGGTTTTAAAGAGGCTGGCCACTTCCAACAACATCCCGGAAGAGCGTCTAGAGTTCTGGCTCAACCACGTGGAGGACGAACAGGGGATGCTGAAAAGGCCGTCCAGGGAGAAGCTGTGGAGCGGCATCATGCTGGACTGCGTAGAGACGTGTGGGCTCATCAGACAGAAGCTGATGGAGAAAGCCTCACTGGCCAGGTGAGATAGAGGGGACGAGAGAGGCAGTATTCTGACAGATATTCTTAATAAAGCATGTTTCTATCATCTGTACAAGGTGTCTGCTGGAGGACGGAGGCCGCGTTTTCCCAGAGAAGATCGTGGTTTATGGTACTTTGGTGGAGTCGGACACGCTACTGCTGGAAAGCGCTGTTCAGGGTCGGGAGCCAACATTAGGATTCAACATCGCTCCCTTCATTAATCAGTTCACCGTGAGTTTGACTACACAAGGCACTGCCTAAAATAAAATCATTTATTAAATTTGAAGACTAATACATTTGCTCTTGTATCTCATGGCTTGGCCTTCTATCGACCAGGAAAATAGCAAATGCAGAACTTATGCAAGCTGGTCTGTTAACATCAAGTTAATATTTCTTAGGAATTTTAAGAACAAAACCAAAAGGAAAGACGTTAAATGTTCAACACGAGTTACTCATTTGCTACTAGCAGAGGTGATTAGTGGTAGGTGACCTTTGCTCATCTCTTTCTTGTTACTGCACAGGCTGAAAAGAAGGCAGGTTATGGCTATATAAGATTCAGTACATGAGGAGAAACAGAGAAATTGTTATAACATCACGCAGTCAAAGTAAAGGACCGGAAAATTCTCCAGATTCAATAGAATGTTTTATATAACTGCAATAGGAATGGCTTATTTGATAAAATATCAACCTGTTCAAATACAGAAAATATTATGGTTGCGTTCTATAAAGTGTCCACTCGGTGGCGCTGATGTCCGTTTTTATGATGATCAAATATAATTGTAGATTCTGAAATATGCATATAAAGTATTTTATTATGATTTAAGAATATATCTAAAGAACCCAGAAATGATTACATTTAAATTAATATTTTCTAATATTGTATCAATTACATTTCCAAAAAAACCTAATTAGAAATAGGACCACAATTAAAAATTACCCTGGTGAGGCTGAAACCTCTTTAGTCTCTTGTTTTATAGAGGCAAAATCTTTTAAATCTGAGGGAGTTGTCAGTGTGGGGTTCCTGACTCAAGAGTCAGCTTTGACGGCTTTTGATGTGCCTGTTGGACGGCTTTCGTTAAAGATGATTGACATACAGTCAGTATACAGTATACAGACATACAAACATAAACTGCACAGACAGATCTGAACAGGCAGACTGACGGTGCCCTGTCTGTGTTGTTTTGTTGTGTTCAACACTCAGAATACTAAAGTCCAAGACTTTTTTTTTTTTTTAAAAACTTTGATGTGTTGCATCTCAGCCACACTATCATCTTTTTTTTTCACTATTTGGAGTGAAAAAATCTCTTTCCCAGCACCACAGCGATGCTCTGATTCCAAAGGCCCCGCTCGGGGACGGCGGTTTGCTTTACCAGATGTCGTCTTTGAAGCCCTCGGCGGAGGGCATTTTTCTAGCACAACAGCCAAACAAGAGGCGACTGGGCCCAGCACATTCCTACCTGAATCCATCAGCGTCTATTACATCAGGCACATCAAACAGCCAGCTCTGAGGTCTGCACAACTGTGACAGGGCGGAGAAAGGATTCTTTTGTTGTGCACTAAGGGAAACTGTGACACTAAGTTCTCCTTCAGCTCCTCTTCCTGCTGCCCCGCAGCCATCCACTCCGCCTTAGTTCAAGTGAAAGAGTTTTGAATGGATTAACAAGTTCTTACCCACTTTTTATTATTTCAAACCTTATATGGAGTCGGGAGTCTGTTCCTGCTGCCACACACTCATTTTTTTTTTATCATTTTAACCAGGCAGACTTATTCTGTTGGTCGTGATTTTCCTTTTTAATTGTATATATATCTTAAACTGGCGTTTGTCCTTTCAGGTGCCTGTTCACGTCTTTCTTGACTTCTCCACGCTGGACTGCAAACACCTCAGTCAGTCCGTTGAGCTCTTTGTTCTTGATTTGATGGATGCCACTGCCAACTACACGCACCGAGAAGTAAAGGTGGGAGGAATTGTTTGAAATTGTATCCGACCTGACACGAGGAGAGTACGTTGACCAGTTTCATGCACACGCAGGTCCAGGCTACAGCGGCAGGCAGGATAACTGCAGTTCCCTTCTGGTACAACATCTACCTGGACCAGGAGATCAGCGTGAGCACCCTCAGTCAGAACTCTCACTGGAAGCAGGCGGCCGCCGTGCTGCAGGAGCCCCTGGAGGTAGGAGCCGGGGAATGGCTCCGTCTGTCTGTGAAGCTTCATAAGAGCACCATCTCCATATCGGTTGACAAGGACGATTCCCAGTGATCTGTGCTGCCGCGGCCAGTTTTAGTGGGACAGATTTAGGGAATAACTAAGCTGCCGTTGCTTCTTCAGTGTAAAAGGAGATGCACTTGAATGTATATAATAACCTCACACCTTGTGTTGGGGGTAGCACAAGTATTCACAGCATGCCTTGGTATTCCCAACATAGATCTTCAATCTCTGGGGTTTTGGATTAATGCCGATGAAAAAAGCCGGTTATTTACAGTTTTTTGTGCATGATGTTGTCATTGAGTGACTAAATGGTCACGTTTTAAATGGAATGTTTTATGGATGAATAAACCTTAACTGACTTTTCAGAAGTTGCTTAATGTTTCGTCATTTTCCTTTCTGGATGAGAAAATGTCATCCCTTTAGGGATTAGAATCTGTATTAAAACATTTGAAAAAGCAAACCGTAGTTAACTAGTGATTTATTTGACTAAATGATAAATTGACTTGTTCGAGCATTTGTGTCATTTGTAGAAAAATAAAAGCAAGGATCGATTGTATATTTGACCCTAGGATGGAAAGAACAGGTCCCTTAAAAGGCTTCGATGCAGCAACTGCAGGTTAGCGCCTGACAGAAAACAACTAAACAATACAGAAAAGCTGTCTGTCGTCGTGATTGAATGTCTTGATTAACACGCGGCGTGTGTGAAAGCCCCATACTGTCGAGCAAAGATCACGATGGGTGTGCTGTTTGTACAGGTTCTTAGTGGAAAGAGGCCTCAGAGGTCCACGGTAAAGATGTACTGTTCACGGCTTTCTTCAGTCTGCCAGGAGAGATCAGTCCTGACATTAATGTGCTTTACCTTACAAGTTATACCTTCTTTTTAGAGTTGCATACTTTTATGACTAAAAACTCCACCGAGACGTGACAAAATAGCACACTCCCAATTATATTCCCCCAGAACATTTGTGCACTGAGCCATAAAACCCAATGGAACTTCAACTCTGCTAAACATTCTTGAAGCTGTCAACAGTAATACCTTCAAATATACTTCTCTTTAACGGCAGCAACATGGCAGGGCTGGAATCGGGTCTTCTGTGGCTAAGTGATCACGATGAGATCAGTCTCTGCTGCTTCCTTGGTTTGATCGGTCGCTTCCTCCTCAGGCGAGACCTCCTCTCTTTGCTCCCACGTGGCTGAGCTGAGCCCAGCGGGGGCGGACAGCGAGTGTGGGGTAGGCGACCTCCCCAGGCCCTGGTACTGGCCGTTTGGCCCCACGGCTTTGGACGCTGCGTCTGAGATGGCATCCTGGGACCCAGAGGACAGCAGGCCGGACCGCTCGCCATCATTCCCAGTGTCACCGAAGTAGGCCTTCCTTGGCCGACCCATAACCGTTCTCCCTGTCGGCGAGGGGGAAAGAAATCAAACACGATGGCCTCCTTGTTGCCGGACGCCCCATCAACGCATCTGTGTGAACGAGGTAGCGCCTACCGACGTTGCGGACTTGTTCAGAAATGTCGGCCCTGACGTCGGAGATGTCCCACATCGCCATGAAGGAGTCGAAGCAGGAAACCTCCTCGGCCTCCTGAATGTAAGGCTTGTACGTGAAGCTGAAGTGGTGGGCGATGGCCGCCAGAAACATCTCCACGCAGATGACGAAGTCCTGCGCGGAAACAGGCCGTTTGAACGCGCTGGAGGACGGAAACTATTCCGAAGAGGCGCGTCGGATTTACCTGCAGCCCGGTAGCAACAGCCTCCACGCTCTTCCAGTCCCACGTGTGGCTCTCGGAAATAATTCCCACCTTCACCAGCAAAGCAATGAACACAGCTTGCCTGCAAAAGTTCACCACGTTTGAAGAAGCACACAAATGAGGGGGACGGTGCGTCGCAGGATTCACACGGGCGCGCGCTGAAATTACCAGAAAGAGACGAAGACCACCATTTTGACGCAAAGGAATTTGCCCACTGGTTTGATTGGACCCAGTTCCTCCCTCAGAGTCCTGTAGAACAGCACCAGGCAGTACATGGCAAACTAGGTCGAAAAAGAAAGTTCAGCGTTATTCCATTATTAAGATGATAGACACCTCATAAAACAAAAAAAACTGTTTTGGTTTTTACCAGCTGTGACATGTTGTTGACGATGACCAGGTACGTCCACGCGTTGGTTGAATTAAAATTGCCCTCATCGTACACGCCGCACAGCTGACAGATCCTAGAGAGGAAGACGGGCCCTCACATATAAAGTGGTAATAGCTGTGTAATACATATGAAGAGCGCTTACTTACAGGGCGATCACGGTTGTTACAGGTCTTACGACGGTGTACTGCAACACTCCTAATTTGCATCTCCACAGTAAAACCCTGCAGAGGAAGTTAATGATTTGGTTAAAATACATCTGAAAATGCTGACAGGCTGGTAATGACTGTCCCAGTTCCTAGCGAGGCCTCTGAGGACGCTCGCCAAAGCTGTAAACGGGACAACAGATCACGCTGGAGCCACTGACACACACGTGGATGGCTGATGCGACAGCCACGAGAGTGTTTTAACGCCAAACAAAATTGCTCAATGGCGATACACGAGGTTTGTGCGAGGGAAACCGATAAAACCGATTTTCCACTTAGTCCTGCGAAGGGCTGGCGACCTGTCCAGGATGTACCCCGCCCCTCCCCCATAGACAGGCTCCACAATCGTCAGGTTATGAAGAGGAAATGGAGTCATTCAGACGGGAGATTTGTGATGCCGCCAGGGTACAGCGGTCACATAACTTCCTTGGAGGGGGAAATAATGTCCTTAACAATGTTTAGGGCTTGTGTGATGGTGACCGAGGTGACTTACTCTCCCATCGGCCAGGGTGGGCAGCAGCACAAAGGAGGCAGGTGTTTCTGCTGCTCCTGGACCTCCAGCATCAACACCAGGCTGGGATACTGATTTTCCAGGTAGTTCAGCAAGAAGGTCATGAAGTTGTAGATGACGTAGGCCTCATAGCACTCTCTACATGTGTCCACATAAATGGCAATACTGGGGTATTTTAATGCAATCCACTGTGGAACAAAGCACAGGTACAACAGTTCCTATGGTGTTTACTATGATAAAGTTGCTTTGATTAGAGAAGGCACAACTCACGCTGTCAAGACTGTAAATTGGAACCATCCAAAGTATCCTAATAAAAGACACAAAGGAAAGAAAAGGAGATTCAAGAGATTCTTCCAGAGCACTGTTTGTAAATGGCAGACTGGTTTTATCTTGACCTGATGATTGGTTTCTGGAGCTCCGGCTGAGTGTAGTGAACCAGATGCTGAAGGATGCCCCATAATGATATGGGTATAGTCATGAAAACAAATATCCCAGCAATGAACCAGGCTTTCTTATGGGGACTGACCTGCCAACGAGTGAAAAGAAACCACATTTTCACACTGGAAAATTCTAATTTCGGAAATTTGAAATCAAAATAGTGCAACATATGAACCAGCTCCATCAGGTGATCCCACTGACCGCTGACTTCTGCAGCTCCCAGATACAAATGGGCAGGACGACTAAAAGCAACAGTATATACAGCACCACCACCAGCGGTCGAATCCATCTTCTCCAGTTCCCGCAGGAACAAGGCATCTTATCAAGACGCGGTGGGGCCTTCGCCACTGGCCGCAGATAAAGCCACAAGTCGTCGGACAAATACAATGTTAGATAAATTAAACGTTAGCTTCGCATTGTCACACTGTCAGCAGCTCAATGTGAGCTCAGACAACTCTCCTGCGCTGGCGTTGCTGCGATCACCGATATGTCTTCATGAAGCAAGTTTCGGATAATTAGCAGCTCATGTGACTCACATTTATACAGCTAAGATTGCTAAAGTTAGCTTATCAGCCGATTCACCATGTAAACAATCAGGGAGGATGACCTTTAAATCATCTGTAAGAAAAGTCTAAATGTCCAACGCGATTACGTAACCCTCACGACCGATACACCGATAAATTCTCCCCATAAATCAACGCTTAAAGGTATTTACAGTAGGTCTCCGTTCGAGAAACTTTTCTCAAGTAACCTAATTGTTGTGGAGCGCGTACTTCCTGTTTTTGCCCATAACGTCAAATATGATTGGTGGACACGGGATTTTGTAGCCAATCAACGATCAGAGTACAATCCACAATGGTGGTAGCTGTTTGGTTGCGCCGTATTCTGGGTGTGATCTGTGTTTTCACCAATAGGGGGCAATGGGACTTTACTCAATAGAAAACGGTGAGCAGTGGGTTGGAACGAGAAGCATTTCTTTAGTTCAAAATCCATTTCCGTCATTTTATTTGATCTCATTTATAATATAGTATAATATATAATAAAGTGCCATTTGTGATACACATATCAGACACTTCAGCTCTAAGGATGTTAGAACAGCCACCATCTATTATTTTATATCGTTTTCCACACTTCATTTAGCATTTATCATAATCACTGAAGAAAATGTGCTCCCATATACGTGTGCATGTGTTTGTGTGTCTTCCTGTGAAAATGAGGGGAGGCAGAACTTTCCTTTCGGTTGCAGCATGTCTCCACTGGCCCACAGTCACAGAAATCACTGGTTGACGCAGGACAGATTGTTCATGAATTTTGAATTGATCCTTTTGGCTTTTATGAATTAAAAATGGCCTTTGCCACAAGTCGCGAGAGCGAACGCCATGGAGGATATAGCTTGGAGGGATCGCCATGCAAAGTGGCATTCTGGGTACAGCAGCGCGAGGGCAGGGTAGATAAACACGTGCTGTGTTTGATCAGGCCCTAAACACATTTCAGCATAAAGAATATGGCGTCCATGATGTCTCGCTGCCTTAAAACATGCGTGTCAGGGAAGTTAAGCAGTCAGACAGATAAGTGGAATGGAAAGGGCTGAGGAGCAACGCTAATCAATGCAACAACAAAGGAGGAGACTCTCTGTCTGATTACTGAGATATATTGTATCAGCCAGAGTGTGCCTCCTTTGTCAGAGGAATACACACGTCTGCAACTGTTGGACAATTATTTATCTCAGATAAGGTCTCGCAGACATTTGTGGCCGGAAATTTTCCGAGTTACTGAGGCCATACGCGCAACAAGTCAAACAGCGCTAAAACCAAAGAGCTCAGTCCTCTTTATATTAACACCTAAGTTTGAAATGAACTAGATTTTCCTGCAGAAATGGTTCCATGTATCCTGACATCTACAATCGGTCCCAAATGTAGGCTCACCGTTGTTGTTTGCATTAGGAATCAAGGCCTTAGTCATTTTTCACATTGAGATCTTTGCTTTTTTAAGTTAAATGTGGTTCCTGGACGACCGGAGTGAGTCTGTGAGGTGGTGATGAGTTAACATTTGAAAGAATAAAAGTAAATGAAATCCCATAAAATCCAGATTTGTTTTATTAACAAGAATGAGAGAATGAGTCTTCTCTCGCTGTCTGTTCCATAAAAGAAGGGGGAAAAGTCTGAATAAGCCTCACGTGGACATTGGCTTTTGACCTCTGAGGGGTTTTTGTTCGCTTTGAGCTTCATTTAATTCAGATCTGGCAACAAACAGGGTTCCCACCAGATTCCTGAGAGCGCCACTAATGCTCCCGCACACTCTCCGATTTCTCTTCGTCACTTCCCTGAAAGTCACAGAAACATCTCTACATGTCCCATCCTGCATTCATTTATCTATTTATTTGTTTGTCCTGCTTCATTATTCTTCTTTGCTTCAAGTGATTGATTGCACATGGATTTTGTTTGTTCAGGATTGCTGGAGCCTGATTCTGCTGTGATTTCATTGGGGGAATATGGAACAGCTTCATAAAGTTTATGACCCTGCTGAGGCTTATCTTGCAGGCTGGTGTCCGATAAATTCAACTGGCGATGCTCAGTTGGTCTTGGCTGATTGTCAGCGTTGCGTTGGCTCTGTGAGTGCGCAGTTCTGGTAATCGTCTCATTATAAAAGTAGCAGACAAGCTAATGCTGACTTGAGTGCACCGGATTGCAAAGAGTTGCCACAGACATTTTAAGGACTGGCAAACATGTCCGTATTCGAAATGCAACTGAAAATTCTTCCAGTTCGTGAGCGTTCCCCCCGCTTATGAGCAAAAGACTAATCCCAAAATAAGAAACAAAAAGACGAAGTCAGGAAGAAACTTTGCTTTGCTCGATCCCGTTTTTGGCATTCAGAATGAGAAATGGGTTTTATGTATCAAATTCCCACCATCAGAGCGGTTCATATCCTCTTTGCTGACACCAAAAACCCTCAGGGCCCAGTTGCCAAGCAGGTCACAATGTGCTTTAAATCACTCCCAGACGGCTCTTTCTCAAAGTCGCAGATGAAAAACAGAGGGGTTGGGGGTGCAGGACTTCCTCGAGAAAGCCAATATAGATATGACGCTGAGACAAAGCGGGTCTCTTACAGTAGAGACGGACGGTGATTTATTGATAGAAGCAGCAGCACTTACATTGTGGGGGGAACCTGTCAAACCCCCGACAACAAACACGAACTCCTCTTTAGCAGAGCGCTTCAAAGGGTAGTGGTAAAATAATACTGTGCAGACGCCGCAAAAGTGTGCGACACACTCCAGTTAAGGAGTTGCGCGTAATGAGACACACGTGGTTCACGCATATGCTAACACACAGGCAAACACATGGGTTTATCAGGCTTCACAAGAACACGTTTATGGCCGTTTGGTAGTTGATGAGTGCGTCCCCAACCTGATGAGGATCACTTGGAAACTATCATTTGATTTCTATCATCTACTAGCTTAGCTTAGCTTGGATGTGTCTGAGAGTAGGGTGTGGAGAAAAGGCTGGCACTGTGGTGTCTAAATTTAAGACATTCCACTTGTCCTTGCTGAACCAGGTCTCTGAAAAATGGACATTTTACAATTACCAGAGCTTTTTGTCTCATCTATCGGGAATTTTTCACTGTTCGTGTCCATTTTATTAGCCATCGTTCTGCTGATCACCTTAAGATGGACCTGCCGATCCTGGGTCTTACCATTTGCCTTATTACCATATTAACACACTGTCGCCATTACACAGGTAATGTAGTCTGAGTAAAATACACTGTTACACTGCATTATAACACTTTATAAAAGTGGAAACTATCTATATGGCATGTATAGAGGTTATACTGTACTACTGGGTTATGCAAGCCTAAACGATATAATCATTCTTGGCTATATCTGAAAAAAATTCACAGTGTTTATGAGAAAGACGCTCTTCCTGTCATAAGTGGGACACATTTATCTTATTTTTTCGAATCCATCTTGCAAGCAAAGCTGACTTGGCTTCCCCTCACCGCAGCCTTTCATTCTCAGACTCATTGTCTGAGAATGTGTCATCCTCTGAATCACCATCGGAAACGATCCCTTGCCGATCGACCTCCGTGGTCAGATGCAGGACCTTCAAACGGATCTGCCATAAAGTTGTTAATAAGTCTGACGAGGGCGAGCAAAACCTGCGCGGGCCCCAGTGGGAAATGAATCATTACTCAAATCAGCTTTCTTGTTTTCCATCAAGCTCCTGAGGACAGCACATGCAAGTCTCCCATCATTCCCTCTGATAGCAGACGGTCCGCTGATTCCTTCCTGTAGCTTTAGGTATCCGCCCCAGTCTCGGTGCCATTTACAGGAATGCACGCACGGCTACCGACTGAGCACATCCTGTTGACAGGCTCCGCCTCCATCATCCCTTTCTTCTCTCCGCTCCGAGGGAGTGTGGGAATATAAGAAGTTTGTTTTGAGAGGTCTCTGCTGGCGGACACAGTCACACCAGCAGCCCCTCTTGACTCCAGTTCTGAATCCGTCTCTGCCGGGATCACGTCAGTGGTCAAGCATTTACTGTCTATAAAATATATATTTGTGTGAATATGTGTGCAATAGTTAGATAGAATAGCTGCTGGGTATATGACACGCAGATCTTCCTTTCGTGGCAGATTAGTCGCTGTCCTTTCTCCCGCTGCGATCAGCGTGGTGGTTGTTGGGCTCGGGGCTTTTGCACTGAATGCTGGTACCGTTCATGGGTCCGATGCTGCTGAGCTGGTTGTCGGAGTAACACCAACAGCACAAGCACGACTAAAAGGGACGAAGATAAAAACGCATTAAATACCTCCTCTGAGGTGTGAGTGATCATGTACTTTTCCAGTAGGTCCACTTTATTGCTTTTCTGGCCCGCCTCTCTCCTGACTCTCTGCTAATGTGCAGACTTGAGGCATGGTTTATCTCCAGCTCAGCACCCCCCAGTGACAGCAGCGTGACCTCTGACGTATGGAGTGAATTCATAAATCAAATAACGTGCGCTTACGCACTGCGCAGGTTTACCATCATAGCCTCTGCGTCATGGACAAACTCATTAAAATCACTGCATGCAATACTGAGCAGATTACTCATCTGTGTGAGTGTGTTAATGCGTGTTCTGCAACCTAGTGAGTAGCTAAATACTCATTCTACTAGCAAGGTGAGAGCACTGTTGCAAATTGGCGCCCTTCTGGCTGGTCCTCACAACTTCAAAGGCTTTGGTTTGGGTTTAGATTAAGGGTTGTGGCTGATGGTGCAGTTGAGACACTTATGGTTAGGTTAACGAGCTGGGTAATGTATTATTGTTATGAAAGTCTCCACAAAGATAGAAATACGAGGATGTGTGTGTTTGAGCGTGAACGAGTGTTGAATGGAGAAATACCTTAAAGCAGTTTTTAAACTTCTTGCTGACAAAGTAGAGGATGATTGGGTTTATGCAGGAGTTGATCGTTGCGAGGTTCATGCCAAGATAATCCAGGACCAGCAGGAAACTGCAAACAGGCAAAGTTTTATCGACACTGAACATCGGAAGCCCGTCGCACTACACCGGGGCTTTAAGGTTTCGACTCGTCTCGTCCGGGTCACTCACCTGAGCAGCTCGCAGCGCTTGGTGTCATTCGGGGCGTAACCCATCTTTCTGAGAATCCTGCTGAGGTGCAGCGGGAACCAGCAGAGCGCAAAGATAAGGACCAGGCAGAAGACGGCTTTAGCCACCTCCCTCCTCTACAGAGAAACACCAGTTCAGACGATGTGAGAGAAGGATTAATGGAGAGTCGAGGGAATGATGATATCGGATTTTCAGCTCGCCACATGTTGAGCTAGTTGGTGCAATAACGGCGTGAGCTGTCAACAGACCTGTTTCAGGTGCTCGCTGAGGGCGATCCGAAGGCTGCCTTTCCTGTGGTTGAGCATCTCGCATGTCATCAGCGTGTAGAACACGGCCGTGCACGCCAGCGGTACGCAAAAGTAGAAGCCGAACAGCCACCAGTCCTTCGCATCACTGTAGAACTACAGAAGAATAAACACGTTGGCGTCGGCACCCTCTTAAAAACCATTTATACTCATGACTTTATGATTTATGCCTCCGGCGTGACCGTAACCTTTGCCTCGCTTAAGAGTTCTCCCAAGAATAATCTATATTTTTGCAACTGATCCTGATCCAGGCCCTAAATCCCTCCCCCCCGCAGGACCACCCCGGTGCTGTGAACGGAACAACCACACTTGCACTGGGTAGTGAAGTAAGTGCAAAAAAACAAAAAAAAAACGCTTCCCCTTCCATCTTGTTCTCTAAAAAAAAGGAACATTCTCCAAAACCACCACAACTCAAGTGTCCCGAACAACATTATGTAATTTCTTTTTGAGGCAAAGCTTCCAACGTCTAGCTTTAATGCCTCAAATGCGATTGTTTTACTCGAACATATGGAAGAGTTGAGCACATTTGGTTGAGTTCCATGTAATTGCTCTTCGCCTGCCATCAATTATGTGCACATAGGTGGGTAGACATCATCAGGAGAAGTTTCGTTCCTTAAAAGCTGGTAATCTGCTTAAAATTGTTTGAGTATCAAGTCCCCGTGATGTGGTTTCGAGGTATCCTGAAGTGGATATGTTGGAAATGTTTTCAGTTATTTACCGCCCTGGGTGGAAACGTGGCAGATGATTCGTGTTATTGTTCTATTCTAAGCATCCATTAACTCCAAACAAACAGGATCGACTTTTAAAAACAGTGGAAATGTGAACCTGGAGTTGAACTTTCGCTTTAAGTAGTCCTCCGGCATGTTGGGTTCCTATCTCTGCGGTCCATTGATGTTTTGTCTCTTTAATGCACAGAGCGAACTCCTCTCTGCTCAGATATGCTGACGCAGGGTTCTAAAATCCTCAAAGCACCCGCGCAACAAGGTGCACAACGCCAGAACAGGCAGCGGCGTACCAGCATGAATTTACTCTTGGGGTTCAGCATGCAGGTGCGCATGGTCCGGTTGTTGTAGTGGAAGGTGATGATGTCAAATCCGATGGCCTCCGGCACGGCGAGGGTGATCGACAGGACCCAAATGGAGGCGATCTCCACCACAGTCAACAGCGGGATGCCCACCCCCTGAACTCTGCTCCAGGACGCCACGGCTCTGTACCTGGGATGCAGAAACACTCAGTTATGGTGACACAATCGACGCCAGTGACACTTTTTTCTCTGCATGGCGACACCCCAAAGCCAACAAACGGCTCCGTCAGCAAAGTGGATCAAAATGTTAAGAATTAACGAGCAGAGATGATCAATTGTTTATTTTAAATATCCAATATTTATATTTTTGCGACGCCTCCAAACAGACCGGCCCATTGTTGGCAGGAGGGGGGCCTGTCTGTTGGCGGCTTGTGTTTCCCACGCAACCAACACTTGTTGACTTGTTTGTTTCATTAATGGAAAACCGCTTGTCGAAATGTTTTAGTAAAATCCTGCATCAAGATTTTATGGCAAAAACAATATATTTTTCATGACACATTTGAATTTCTCTGTTGAACAACATAGCGGCATTTATATTTCACTAAGTGGTAATGTATCCACCTTTTTCTCTTCCTCCAACATTGGGAGGATTCAAAAAGTCACAACACACACATACACCCACGGGAATGCTACATATTTCCTGGAAACCCACGAGGGATCCTGCACTTGATCACAACTGTAAAACATGTTTACTATCATTCATTTATTTTTTTAAGCAAAGAGAGGGTCATAAATATGTCTGATCTCGGTCACAACAAGCGTATCTTTGTGGATTTTACTGTTATGTCGTGTTTATTTCACGCAGTTAAAGGTTCATTTGAAAATAAACAGACATAAACAGTTTCGCTAGATAAATGAAAAAGGGAATCTTATAGCAAAATTGGAACGATACTGAGGCAACAACATAAACAATTACACTCACTAACATTAGGAACTTTTATTGGCAGGAATTTAATAACCTGGTTGGAAAACTCCTGCTAATGTGTGAGGTTTTGTGTTTCCATTCATTCAAAGCAAGCAAAGTCCACTCAGAAGAGCCTGGACCTCCATCTACTTCTTCTAGCTTCTCTTCTGTTGCTTCACTTTCGAAATGATCAAAATGAACTCAAGGCTGCGGTTGTGTTCCCCCAATCAGTGTTCTGCTGTACGTAGCCCCGCCCCTTCCAGGAAACCTAATCTCAGGAAAAGTGTGGGGTTGAGGGAAATTTTCTCAGATTTTTTTGGGTGGACACGCACTAAGGTTTTTCAAAATCATTTGGTAAATGATAAAAGTTCTTCTGTTTCTACGGCGCCAATAGCATATTCACCCAGCTCCTCAAACATCTGCCTTTGCGGCCATTAAAAATACCTCCAAGCTATTTATTATAGGAATGAGAAGATTTTTTAAGCCTGGGAAAGCACTGACCTGTCCACGCTGAGGGCGCAAAGGTTGAGGACGGTGATGCCCACTGAGGCTTTCTGCAGAAAAGGCACCAGCTTACACAAACACAGCCCGAAAGTGGTGTCGTCAAAGGGCCAGTGCTGTGCCAGGAGCTGGCGGGAGAGAAGCACATAACAACTGTCACCCATGGGAACGCTGGAAGAGCTCCATCTTATAATCGTAAACAGTCATCGCGTACACATTATTAGTCATTCAACTTGTTTGGGTGTAGTAACGGTTCAGAGTGGATATGAAGTCTTATGGGATATTAAAGCTGAGTGAGTTTACTCTCACACGGACTCTTTAAATGCTGCCGAAAAGAGGTGAAATGTCTCCTTCAGGAAAGAAAAAAAAGATTTTAATATCATATCCTCTACAAATGTTTTCCTCTGGAAGTTATTAGTCTTTTTTTAATCATGGAGGTCATGACACCTTCCCTTCAGAGCAATCTGACCTCCATTAAACACATTTTTTTTGTTTGTTTGTTTTTAAAGCTGGAGCTAAAGGAAGAGGTCCCCGGTGCTTCCTGGTCCTATTGTTTCCCTGTGTTAGTTTCCCAGGAGCAGCTGAGAGGAAAATTGCCCACATCACTGTTTTTAGCGTAGAAGTGGGGGATTATTTTTGGAAACACTCACAGGCTTGCAGGTGCAAGCAGGGGTGGGGATGGGTGGGGTGCTGTAGCTACAGCATTTTCATTCCTTGTGTTCCAACTATAAACGTTCTCTTTCCTTCTGATGCTACATATGGGTTGCCACATGATCACTTCATTTTTAACTCTACTAACTACTACTTCTAACTTTAACTCTCACTTTTGTTTATTTAAACCATCACAAAGGAGCTTTTCTATGAGCCCAAATCTCAAGAACTTAATTCATCACTTGTGCAGTAGCGGTGAGAAGTTTGTTTCTTTTTAAAGGGGAAAAATAAAAGCTGAAGATAAGGGCGAGTGACTAATGCCTCGGGTCAATACACGGTCACATGCATTTGCAACTAGAGCCTTAATATCATGTTTATTTTAGCCGGCCGTATTCCTGAACCTCTCATCACTAATCTGCCCGCAAGAGGACGATAACGACACTCGACTGATTACACTTTCCTGTCTATTTACGAACTCCCTAACCCCCCACCCCCCACCAGCCTTTTCCCGTATGCAATATTCCACTTTATCTCCGCGCGCCACCTCCATTGTTGTTACATTTCATCATATCAGCTCGGAGACCTGTCACTCAGGGGCACCGGCTTTGAAAATACAATTAAATATGCACCAACGGAATGCTAAATGTACCTTGTATACATTGATGGGTATATCAATGATTATGTAGATGAGATCACCAAGAGCCAGGCTGGCAATGAGGGCGTTGGGGCCATTCCTCATGCACTTGTGCTGGTATATAATCCTCAGAAGGGTGGCGTTGCCCACCAGACCGACCACGAACACCAGCACCGAGATGATGGTGTTGATGTATTTAAAATAGGTGCTAATAGAGGTCTTTACGAGGCACATCGGAGGTGGGAGCGGCTTTTTCATGACTGACGTCTGATTTCCAGATCCCATTGCTTGTTCTTCAGCCTCGGGGTGGTGGAGGCCTTTTCCAGTGATGGAGCTGGTGGTGGTGTAGAAGATGGGAGACTGAAGGGTGGAGTGGACCGGCACAACTGGGAGAGGGTCGACCTCCACTTCGGCTCGGTTCACCTGGCCCATTCCTCTGGCTGCCACACAGATCATCAGCACCAACACATGCATTCCCGGGGCGGCCATTACTGAAAACATTCGGTGCCTTTGACAAGATGACTCAGGATATCACTGATGAGAAAGCAGAAACCAAATGGAAGGTTATTACTTAGAAAAAAAAGGCCCAAATGTTTCCGCCTGGACCCTAAATCTGACCATAACACACTTTTGCTTGTGACTTACAAGAAAGTTAAGCAGCATTATTGTCCTTTCAAATGCTTGTGAGGGAGCTAAACAACTTCTTCAAGACTTCAAAAAGACTCTGCCAAAAGGGGGCACAGATGGTGTATGTCGAAATCAGTTCCAGTCAGAAGGTTATGGATGAGGTGCCAGCATCAGAGAGCATCGGGCATCTCGTTTGCTCTCAGTCGCTCCTGGAAGACCGAGCTGTCACTTAAAGTCTTTGTGTCAGAAACGTGCAGCTACGAAGGTTCACACAGCGAGGCTCCGGCGTGAGTATTTAAGTGTTACCCTCAATTTTGTATCTTGCAAATTAAGGGTTAAACATGTGGTTACAGAGCAGACAGCTTTTATTTTTGGAGGGTGGATTTCCTGTAAAAACTTTTTTTTCTCCATGTGTTTATTTTTGGTTCTCTCTCTCGGTCCCATAGTTCCTTATTTAATTTACTATACAGCGTCCTCACTACATAAAAATAAAAGTAGATCAACAGCTAAACTCCCGGTAAAGAGCAGATCAAGTCTGAAACTGTCACATGGATGGTGAAATCCTTTTCATCAAGTCACAACACAGGCAATCTCTTATAGCCCAGAGTTCTTCCTGTTCAAAGTCCCAGCTGTCACCAAGTACACAAAGAACTATTTAGCAGCCAGCCCTTCAAGTAGCATCACAGTTTAGCATCAGCATGACACTGCTGGGATCTGTGACAGCACGCAAACTGATCTAAACATAAATAATAAATACGTTTGGTTTTCACCTACCTCTTCTAAAATGTCTGCCTAGCCCCCTTGGAAACCGTCAGGCAAACTTTCGGCTGAAGCCCCCAGACATCTGTATCACATCACATGAGTAATTAACGCGCTATCAAAGCTGCACCGTATCCCACTTGGTTTGAGCAACGCGCCCGTCTGCTCCGAGGTGCCTTCACATTATGGCTCAGAGTTTCCTGTGGAGAGTTTGCAGTATGCCTGAGCGTGTGTCTGCATGAGTGTAGGTGTGTGTGTGTTTGTGTGTGTCTCTCTCTCTTTCTGCATGTGTGTAACAGAGCACCAGTGAGACACTTTGACTGGGTGGGATATAAATCTCCACCTCCCAATGGGAACTTACTCGGCCCCTGTTTGGAACACCCCCCCACCTCCCTCTGAGGCACCGCCTGCTGACAGTCATCTCCAAGGCACAGCATACACACTCATATTGGTGTTGGTATACTTTGTGAAGACAAGCAGCCACAATGGCCTCATTTCCACCAAGAGTCCTCACTTTACAAAAGAACTTCATAGTCTGGTCCTCACTAAGCACATAAACAAGAACACAGACACACCCACACACATCTGGAGAAAAAAACCCTCCTTCCCTCCCATCCTCACCTTGACTGCACACATTATATTTTGGATACATTACATGCAACTGTGTCTTTGCACACAAAGCAACAGAGATTAGGCAGGAGTCACTGGAGGTTTGGGGAACACAGTGTCCATGTTGTAATTTTGGATTTCCTATTTAAGTGAGGGCAATTGAGACAGGAAGTTGGAGATAACTGTCAGGCAGGCTTTATTTGTCAGACTAACTACTGTCTGGGTGGTCAGACCACATTTTTACTTTAACCGTACTTCAGATGTTAGCAGAGGTGCGAAAGAAAATGTAAATGTTAATAAAAATAACGAATAGAGAGGACAAGAACACATGTTAATTTCACCCTGGAACAATTAAAAAGAAAGCAAACGTGATGAAAGTAGACAGGCACATAAGAAGAAGTATTAACAAACCCAGAGAATAACTTTCCAATGTCAGTAGACGAGTGCTTTTACATTAGCATCCATTACAGATTCCAAAATGGACCGTTTATCAGGATGCATGCTGAAAGCAGGAAGAGAGCTATCAGAGCCACCACAGTCTTTCTTCCTCGTGGCCAAAAAGCTGACGCAGCAGCTGCATAAAGGAGAAAAAAGCTCAATTAACGACATCGCCGGCATTATTTTCCAGCTGGTACAAGCAATTCAGTGTGGATTTGTTAAACTGCTGCCCATTTTCCACTGAAAAACTTCCACTACATAATCCTTTTTACTGCTCTTTCACCGCAAACAAGCCAACCAAGCAAAATTCTTTATCAGTTTCTACATTTCTCCGTTGTATCAGCGCAATAAATCTCACTGAAAATAGCCGTAAAGCGATGTATCACAGCGTAACTTTCTGTGTCCCATCACTTTTCCGGGACGATTGTGCACTGATCTGGTTACACTGCCTGTGTTTCTGCTTTCTGTTGAGTGCATGAGCGCGATCTGTGTGTAACAGAGAGTAAAAAGATGTTGCAAAAGTTGCAGCTACACCTTCAACTTGGGCTCTGGCTGATGAAAGAAAAGAGAAATCTGGAGGAAGGTAGGAACATCGACCGCACACGCACACACACACACAAACACAAACAGTCGGTTGTTGAGGTTTGTGCACATTATTTTGTAATGTGATCTGAAAACAGTGAAATATACTGTGTATATAGGGAAAAAGCATTGTGTACACTGCAATATTGTACATGAAACTTTAAATGTAAATTCATTTTATCGTCATTAATCATCAAAGTTGTAAATTGCTGTTTGTTTCTCGACCCATCGTGGAGCTCCGGCATCATCAGCAACATATTGGAAAAACCCCACATTTCTAATTTTTCCACATTATTTCTCAATGATTTAGACTGAATCACTTGATTTACAGGGGAAAAATGTCAAAAATGTATTCCAAACTTCCATAACCTTCAGACATGAGCTGTCCCTTAAAAAAAACTTAATAAAAAAAGTTTAGGACCCCCCCACCCCCCATTTGCAGGTGCTTTTCCTACAGTTAAACGTGACTTAATTGGGCAAAGCCAATATTTACAGCCATTTAAAATTAAAGGAATCGTGTTTTCTTTAATTGTAGTGGTGAATTTTTCATGGCTTCTGAATTAGTTATGGTCAGCAGTGGCGAATATTTTATTTATTGGAACGTGATTTGCTGACGGCATCTGATTTCTAACCAACCCCCCCCCCCCCCCCCCTTCCTTTTTTAAGTCCCCTGATTGCTGGCAGCTTCTGTGACATTTTAACTTTTGAAGGGGTTTTCCAGCCTTTGTTAGTAAATCCATTAATATATAAATGATGAAACCTTTACCTGCTCCCAGTTGCTTTGACTTTCATGTTGTTGTTGTGTTGTTGTTTGGATGGTAATCAGGTATTAATGGCATTCTGTGTGAACTCAAAGATGGCAGGCTGCCTGGTAATTCATATGCTTGTTCTCTGATGGCATCTGTCGAAGTGTGCTCTCTGCATATTGGTACATACCCTGTGGGAAATTTCAATCCAGCCCCAGAATGAGCGGGATGTAAGCAATTTCTTAACTGGGACACTTGTGTGAAAGCAGAGAGAACACCGAGCGAAAGAGTGGAGAAGGTTCAGTGTGCCGCCTGGCATTATTAATTTGGGACATTTGGTTCTCAAGTAGCAAAAGATTCAGCTCGGGAGGGAGGCAAAAGTCAACCTGGAGGAATTTTCATAATAGGCTGATTAGTGCCAGCGTTTAACTTCATCTGAAATTAATCAATACGGTTGTGTAATTAACAGGAGGGAAGTTCAGAATGGAGCTGAACAAAAAGACCTGTGGAAGGCTGTGTTCTTAGGTGGGTCTTTTTTTCCACTAAACGAATTTCATGCACAACTTAATGGAAAGTTAGAGTCACTCACAACAGCTAACATTAGCATTACCCGCTTCCCTTGCTTGCTGATGATTTCATAGTAGTTGGTGCTGCTCATGGACACACCTGCAAACAATTAGATGATCGTTCAACCCCTGCGTGTTAGAGAGGTTAAACCCCGGAGGCAGATTCATCAGTCCTGATGAGCAGGTGGCACCTTACGTGGTCGTCGCAGCAACCATGAATAAAGGGTACTGAGAATTAGAATTACCATTTGGGTGCAACAAAGCGTGCATTTTTTTGTTAATCTGGACGCACATGCCAGTCACTGATAGTGCCGTCGGTGACGTACTTACAGCTCCAACACATTCCTGCGTACAGCCTGGCTCTTGTCCACCGTAACCTAAAAGTGCTGATAAATGCAGGAGTGAGCCCGTCGCCTTTGCTTTCTCCTATCAGAAAGCTCACGAGTACACACCCAGGATGTCTGGAAAAGAGCCGTCGTATCTGTTTTAAGTTTTTGCACTGTGGCGTTGTTTGAATGATATTTTCTGCCTGTTTGGAGTGTCAGAGTAGCGTGAAACAGGTCGTACATCTGCTCAGAAGGAAGCCGCCGTCAACAGTCTGTGCCGGTCGGCTTCCGGTGTTGCACACTTGACGAACATCTGCGGACTGTTTGAGAAGGCTGCGCGTAAACACAGATGTGGAGAACGGGGGGAATAACAAAGCTCTCACAGACAAGACTGATGACGCTTGCCATGACGAACCTTCTCAGGGTGAGTGACCTGGATGAGGTTCTGGAAGACCGACTGGAGAAAAAAAACACTTCTAAAGCAGCAGAACATCAGTGGAAAATAAACTTTGGTGTATGAGACTGTGTTCTTCTGCATGTCTGTCTATATGTTGACACGTGTCTAACATGTGACGGCGGTCTATCAAGAGGCGGGCTCCTCTCCTCTCTCAACGATGCTCTGTGTGCTGGTTCTGCTCCCCACTGACCCTGGTATCCAGTTGCTATTCAGTTTAGACCCACCTCCAGCTGTATCCCCCCTCCTGCCTCCAGAACACTTAATCCCTGGACTTATTTCCCTTGATTGCTTGCAGTGTTTGGTTGTGCTCTGATGAAGAGGCCCATGGCCCTTCTGTATTCATTTCTCAGGCAACTTCGTGATGTTATTGACCGAGAAGAGTTTACCTTGTGGCCAGAATTTTTATTTAGATAAACTGGTAAACTTGGATGTAGAGTCCAAATACTGAATAACCTTAACTGAATGGTCAACGATGCTCATGTGTAGCTAGCGAGGCCACATCAAAGCAATGTCTATTTCTGACTTTAAGTCAAAGACCACATGTTTAGGACATTCCTTGTTCCGATGAGCTGTCTCTTCCAGAGGTTATTACATAAGCTGGAGAGACTTAATAACAAAAGTGAAGCCTATTTTTAAAGCATGCCCAGACAGGTTTCCTTTTTGTAGGCTTTCCACCTGTCAGACACACAAACAATAGGTTTGCTGTTCTCGTCAAAGTTGCCCAGACACATCACTCAACACAAATAACTCCTTTGTTTTCACAACAATCCACCAGCAGAGCAGATCGTGGTGGTTTATTTGGTAATTAAGATGTTGAGCTGCAGTGGACCACAAAAGACAACCTGAAATAAACAAAGCAGTTATGAAATACTTTCATCTAAACTTTTCTATCTTCTTCTGCATTTTCTCTGATGGGAGCTGCCCTGCTGCGCTGCTGCAGGGGGGTGAAATCGGTGCTGTCGGGGGCACATCGATGTCTCGTGTCATCACCTCGCTGTACTGCAGACTGAGGTTATCTGAAGAGTCCTTCTTGTCTGACACTCTTACCATTCATGGTTACATTTTGTTTCCAAACCAGAGGGGTTTCCTGCCTCATTTAGCCACTCATACTGTATAACCCCCCCCAGCAGACTGGGCTGTGACACCCCAGACTTTATCGTTCTCCCCTGTGTATATGAGCGGGAGACAAAGGGAGGCGCTTCGAAAAGGTTAGAGGGGAGAAGAACCATCTGGCAGTGATTATTCCTCTGATGACAGATATCAAATGTGATGGAGATTTTATTTTTGGCCTGTTTGTGTAGAAAAAACATGCGTTTTTGTAAATAAGAATCACCCATAATTAATAAAATAAATAAATAAAATAACCACGAATGAAGAAAAAATAGGATTTTATTTTGGGTTAATTAGGTTGCATTTAAAGTGTTAAAATGAGACTTGGAACCAAAAGCAAATCTCTAGAGATTTAATAATAATACTAATATTTTAAACTGATTAAACGGGGATACACTCTGACTGCTGGTATTCATAGGATAAGCATACTCTAAGCACCACTTAAGTCACCTAGCCTCAAGCACTAAACTGACCTTTAACCTTTGGGCCCCTCACACGGCCCCAAGGGTCAAAGGATACTAAGAGGCCCACCTGTGTAGACAATTAAAAGAGAAGAGTCCATAAAAAGAGAGATGAAGTAGAAACAGTACCTTCCTGCCCACCCCCCCAAATGCTTCACACAGAAGATAAAAGGGTTATAAATGTCTTTCAGGGAGGTTCAATAGTCTTTGTTGGTGAAGATTTATCGTCAGTATTCCCGTCGTTAGCGAGTTAACCCAAATGCAAACTTTCATGGCCATGCAGCAGGGGGCGGAGCTTAGTGGAATCATGGCGGTTTCTTGGAGCCTGAAAACAAGATCAGCGATGCAAGATCAGCGTTCCCAGGACCCCCGTTGCATTCCGGATTATCTTAAACCTTTTAAACTAAATGATACTATACAATTTAACTGCTGTTTTGCAAAAATTGTCCTGAAGTGTTATGAGACCCCCCCCCACCCAAAAAAAACAGTTTTATAATGTGCCAGGAAAACCAGAAAAAGTCCCGAGAAGCCTTCCAATATTTCAGCGTTCCTCAGATGTTCCTCAGATGTGCACATCCCCTCTCAAACTGCATTGTCATATTTTCCGCTGTATATTGTTTACACAGCTCAACACTACTAAAACGTGCAGCCAAGCTACGCAGACAACAACGCTAACGATACGCTAACCCGCTCACATTACCGAAGCCTTTTGCGTCCCCTCCAGAAGAGGGTTTTTCTTCTTATCACTGGTGCAATCGGTCAGAGCAATGCGCTCACGTCTGACTGCTGTTTCCCATGTTGGCTGATCAAAGCTTAGGAAATGGGCACTGCCAGAGCAGGGCGGCCATGTTGCCATGGTGAGTTCGGGGACACGGGTCATTACCAGCAGACATTCTTGTGCTCTACATTTCAGAGGAGCCTTGACAAGAGGAATTTATTGATCATTTGTTCAGAACTATCCCCGCTTTAATGCTCTCCTCTGGCGATTGTGGTGTGCTTTTCAGTGAATTGTTGCGCAACGCGTTAGGCCAAGCAATTTCCCAAAAACTGCGCACGGCGAGGATTGAGAAATGCTTTTTTAAACATGAAGACCATAAGCGTTTAATGACATCATCCGCGTTATCAGTTCCCACAGTGTTTTGCAGTGAATGTCCTCCCGTACAAATGCCTGAACCGGGATAAGAAAATAAATGTAGGTGTTTTTTATCTGCACATTTTGGATTCTCTAAAGGAGTAAAAAACTTAAACCAGTATGTATGAATGTGTGTTTATTGAGGAAAACCTGGACATGGTTAGATGTTAAGTGCTGGTTCATCCGTTGAGATCATACTTTAGGAAAGATGGCCTTGTCCTCATAAAAGTCTCACGTTACACATTTTCTCTGGAGACAATCTGATTATATCTATTCCTGTTGAAATAACCCCATCAAAAAATCCATACGCTGACTGGAGTCTTTGAACAAAACATCTCAGACATCAAGAACAACAAGCAGCCAAACCGGATCAATACTTGGAGGCCATTTGGCTGGTTGTTTAGGCTGTACCTTTTCGAGGCTGATGCCATATATTTATTTGTTTTCTGTTGAAACCGGGAGAAATTTGCTAAGTTGGGCGAGGCCACGGGGCAGAGATCAGTGGAGCCGCATGCGAGGCTTCCTGTGGTCAGGGAGCCGCACAGGAGAATGGATTAGGTGTCTAGAAGTCTTGGATCACAGTACAGCCTACAGCCATGCCTCCATTTCCAACTGGTGTAGCACGGCAGCAGGGTAATAACCCTGACCTGCTGCTGTCCGGCCAAATGGGCATCAATACATCCAGCATGGGGGTGAACTTGAGGGTCCAAAGCAGCAAGCGGTCCGTCGAACTTGACTTTACACATGAGATAACAACATTTCAACTTCTTCGAGGTTCCCCCAAGATTGTTTTGTCTTTTAATATGATTGGGACAAAAACTTGGATTCATCGCACTTATAATTAATCTTGTTTCCTGCCAAAAAGAGTTAGATTTATTTTCTAAGGCGCTCCTCAGGGGTCGACTCCACGTCCAATTTTATTTTATATTTAGTTTTGGAGGAAGCATTAGTTTGAAAATACAAATTAGTCAATCAGTTAATTAAAAACTCTATTTTTTTAAATCTGATTCACTTTTTTTCTTTACTGGACACTATATGACAAAGTTAATGACACGCAACTGAGTCCAGGCATGAAAGAACATGTAATTAACACACATAAAAACAATAACAATCCAAAAAAATGGGTTTGGTCTATGTTGTATTGTTTAACATATTTCCTATATTATCTTAAAACCCACAAGTTTATCTTAGACTATGATAAACAGGAACATCCTCTTTGCCCCACCCCTTTTATGGGCCTGTAACAGTGCTGGGAGTTCAGGGGTAAACAAACTCCTCCGAAACAAAGCCCTTTCCTCCGAAAAGCCCTCATGTGTCGGCTGATCATTTAAATGATTCATGTTTTTAAAGAAATAAACAACCAAGTGAAGTGATGGCATATTCTGAAACGTGGTCAAGGGCCCGAGCTGGACCTGAAACTACTCCGATGTCCAGCATCTGCAACTCTTGTCCAAAGGAGCTGATTCCCAGAGAGAACACATGCAGTCTCGTCAAACACTCCAAGGGAAACAACCACCCCTCTGACCTGTGGCGACTGTTGACGTGGGCCTCTTCACCCTCCAGGGAAGCCCACGAGGTCGAGCATGTCCTGATTTAATTACACTAGGAAAACAATGTGTTTGCACGTGCAGCCCTGACTCGCTCTCTCACATGGCCCCACTCGTCACATCATTTATTATTTTATAAGCATGCATTGTTTTTCTGTGGCCCCTGGTGTCAAATAAAATAATGAGTAACTTGAGAATGAGAGGGTTTGGAGTCAGATAAGGAGAAGCGGGAGAAGGAGAGAAATAAAACGACTGGGTGTTGGAGTGTGGGAGCTCAGCAGCGGGAAACTCAAAATGGATGTTTCCTCCAATGAAAACATCAGAGAAATATACTAAAAGGGCAACAAAACAGGGCCCATATTGGAGGGTGGTTAGAAACGAAAATTAGAAACAAAGTTGCCCACACAAGCATGGTTGAAAGAATGTACACTGAGTAATCAGACAAGAGCCAGAGTGATTCCAGTGACTCATGATTTATTTACATGAAGCGAGTCCCAGAGTTTATAAAAATGAGAACAGGCCACTGCAGGAGGACCGAAAAGTGCAGACATTGATAAACTGGCGTTTTGTCCGAGAAAAGTCAGCGAAAAGATCGCTCGTCGCCACTCACTCCTTATTTCACTCTGAAAATCTGAGGAGGAAAATTCTAAATTCATTTCCCAGGAAGACTCTCAGAGCAAGATTATTCCCCGTAAACAAGTCAAATAATAAAGTTAAGATGTTAATGCTTTGATGCCATTGGTAACAGCTTCTTTTGTGCCTGATTGCTAACATGTGTCAGCTTCACCTCCATATGGAAAGGATTAATTGATAAAGGCTGAAGGGCTCCTCAGCAGTTGTTTAGAGTTCTGGGCTGGGAATCAAAGAACGGAATGGGAAAAATACGCGTTTTCTCCTTTAAGACGTTACCTCCTTTAGTTTAGAATTACAGTAAGAAGAATATTCGGATCCAGCTGAATTTGTAATGTATTTAAGATAGCATAAAAATAACTAGAATGCTAATACCTAAAAATATCCATATGATCTCTGAAGTAACTCATGTTAATCACATCATGAGAGCTGGTATGGAATAACACGGGGTGACAGACATGAGCCAGTTGTCTGGTGTTAAAAGACAAACACGTGCAAAGTGTGTTTTCATCAGGGCCGTCGTTGAGATCACGACAGCCATCATTAATCAGCTAATCCTATAGTTCAGGGACACACAGTTATAAGCCTTCCCTTGTTATGGGTAGACTGTGGTTATGTGCAGCTAAAAATAAGGCACGGAGAGCCGCCCGAGACGTGCTTGAGAATTATACAACCTCTGTCAGGGTTCAGCCTGGTTTGGCCATCAGCCTACAGGCACCAACATTTGGAGTAAGTCCAGGGCATTTTGATTAATTAAAACAACTGTAACAACAGAAATACACTATTTCCCCTCCTAAATTACAACAACAACGTAAACTCCAAACAAAGTAAATGGGGGCATTTCTGAAATAAATCCAGCCATGACACTGGAAATTTTGTGACCTTTGACTGTTGAAAGCAGCGAGTTTAGACTGAACCGAGGTCTGTGTGGGAATCAAATTATACAAAGACAAATAACAAGCGGAACTAATTTGTGCTCCAATTCCTCGTTTTCAGTGTGTTGTGCTTTACACAGATTTCCACTAGGTGCCACTGTTGCTTAGTTTTCTGGAATCGCCCGACTTGAGGCTTCTCTGATCACAGAGAGAGATTGGCCTCATGGCCTTTTCGTGCTTTTGTTCGTAAGTTTGCAGAGAAAAAAAAAAGATCCCAGATATTAACCCTGATAAAAGTGTTTAACATGCAGAAATATGCACACAAACATGTTTTGTAATGCATTAAAACAGATGCTTTTAAGGAGGATGTATTTGATCCCAATAATAATAAAAACAATAAATCATCAATTCAATGATTTTTTTTTAAATCCTGCAAAATCCTGCTCATCAATTTCATAAAAATAACAATCAGATTCAGCTGAAATAGACCCCACATTAATGAGCCGCCTTTCAAAGCCCAAGTTAACTCTGGGAAAAGAAATTCTACCTTTAACGCTTTCCTTCTGCACAGTCGGAACAAAAGCACTGTCCCCCCCCCCCACACACACACACAAATGATGTGCTCTTCACCCCCGCCCGCCCCTGCCTCTTCAATTTCTCCACTGTCTAAATTTTCTCTCGCTGTGCATCTCTCCATCTTTCCAATTCAAGTCAGACAGATGCCTCTCCGGAACTTCAGAGCTGTGGAGTGGAAGTGATGAAAGCCACAAGCCGGGTCCCACTGCAAGACCCCAGCTCCTCGTCTGCGAGCGCAAACTCCCTCATTTAGAAGCACATCCTGGAACTGGGGCTGCTTTTTAATTAAAGCCTTGGTGGATTGGGCGAGATTTAGCGGAGGTTGCGAGGGAAACTTTAAAGTTGCACTTGACAGGTATATTTAAGTTCACCAAGTTTGACCAGATGGAGCATGTATATTGTATAAGTCTTTGAATGCAGCAGCGAGCGGGGTGAAAGAAATATATCAAACAAGCCAAGGAAAAAAAAAAAGTCATGGGCGGAAAAAGGAAAGAAAGAGCGGAATGGTGGGTGCTGGTTGCAGACACTGGGAGGGGTGCGAAGGGAGCCTGCAGAGTAACACAAGGAGAGCCAAAAGAGCGCAGCCTTTTGGGTGAATCTTAGATGTTTCAGCGTCTCAGGCTTTCACCCAACATGAGCAGTTTCATCTGGCACCACATAAAACAGGACTTTTGAAAGACTTAATTGTTAATATTTATCAATATGTCTAATTATGCAAAGAGAAGTGAAAAATGCAGCGAGCGGCGCCTCTGCAGGCGTCCCTCAGAGAAGACACTTCTGAGGTGCCTTTTTATCATTCATTCATCCGGCCGGCCGAGCTCATCAGTGGCGTCGCGGCGTCGGACAAACAAACCCGGGGAAGTAAACTGATCAAAAATGGAGAAGTGAACTCTGCCCCCTCTGAGGAAATGGAGTTTTCACAGATGGGGGCTTTGCTTTGAAAACATCCCACCTCCCCCCACCCAGCTGAATGATCTCCAAAATGTAATTTTCAAAGTGTCACAGCCCCACACAAACCGTCTATATTGTGATTATTATTCTTGTTATCTGTCTCATGAAGGTTTTGAAATCATTTTTATTCAATTTCGTTTAAGGCACCTACAGTTTTAGCTGTGTGTGTGTGTGTGTGTGTGTGTATGTGTGTGTTTGTGTGAAAAGCCTGAAGCTCTTAGTGTTTACTCCCTCTAGTGAATAATTGTAGGAATGACAAACTGGACATGTCATGGCTGCAGGAGAGCAACAGGAGGCGCCGTCCTATTTTTAAAGCTCTTATCTTATTTCTATAATTTATAAAAATACCAATAATTGGCCAATATTCCAGCCGTTACTCTTGAGGTCAAAGGTTACAGATGCGCCCTATAGACACTGAAGTTTGTTGGATTTAGTGGCGTCACATTTGGACTAATTAGTTATTCCGCCACCAGAAAAGGCCGCTACTCACATGCACACTACCAGGCCCACCGCGGGGGCAGAAGCACTGGACACTTCTCTTTAGCTTCTGTGAATTAATAATCAAAGAAAAAGAAGAAGAAGACAAAGAAGAAGAAGGAGCAAGGCCTCCAAAAATCATTGAATCCATCAATAAGACCTGTGCGTGTCTTTTTTCTGTGACTGGCTGTGCGTCTGACTGTGCTCGGCGGCGGCGGCGGCGGTGCGTTCAGGGCTGTGAAGCTCCCCCACAAAGAAATGAGCTGGTGATGGTCTGCATGGGCAGAGAGCGGCTCTAACTCGTGCACAGAGACGGAGCGCTCTTTTGGGTTTGCTCCTCCTAAACACCAGTTGTCTCCTCCAATCAGTTTGGTCGTGTCTGCATTATTGATACAGCGGGGGGCCTGGGGGGCCCTGGCTCAGATGGTGCACAAGCTCACAGCGCTCTCCCGCGTGTCTGGAGAGAGTCTGCTCGTTGTGGGAGCTCAGAGGTGTGCGCGAGGACAAAACAGAAATTAGGCCCGAAGCTGAGAACCTGAGCCAACTTACTGTAGTTTAACCGAGAATATAATCGGCGGCGCGGCCTCGCGTGGGAGAGCTGGTGCTCAGGAACCTCACCAGAGGCTTCTAAATGACCACATGGGAGTGATGGAGAGAACATTCTAGAGAGGAAGGGAGGGTCTGTTACTGAGTCTGAGGCTTGAATAAATGTATTCCTACGTTTACCTGCTTCATTTGTTGAAATGAGGTAAAACATGCCGTGTAGTCGTATCATGACATTAATTATATCGCGTTTTAATCTTCTTTAAATCATCTTTTCACTTTCTACTTTATGTTCGATTTAATCTTGCTTTGTTTAAATTCATTTTGGTCTTTTGATACAGTCCTGTATAGTTTATATGATATCAACTGGCACCAGTGTAACTGAATAAACACATCTTGGTAATCAATAAACATACGAAGGAATTCGACATTCTGGTCATCCAAATCCTCTGATTTAAAAATGCCAACTGGTTCTGAGTGTTGCTGAGCCTTAAACTGAAAAAATCCCTGACTTATAATTACTATAACGTCCATATAAATACAGGATTTAGATCACAAATCCTTACCATTTGACTGACTCACTGGTTTTTGACTGTTTGGTTACTTTCGTAGGCCTTAAATTAAATTTTATTTCATTTAAATCTCATCTTTAACTTTTCAGGAACTTAGTTTTTTATTCCAGTATGGAGCAATATATATTTTTTTTTCTTAGGATGGTAGATATTATAACTGTAACTTGTTCGTTGAACTGTCGTTTCTTAATGTGAACTAAAATAAATATCCTGAAAAGAAAGTGTCATATTTCCTTAGGAATCCTGCCTGAGGGTGGAAAAATAAAATATGGAACTTTAAAAGATGAACAGAAAGCAAGTATGAGCAAACTGCTTCTTTCAGGGAGTAAAACAGATAATTCTGCATGAGAAGTACTGATCCACGAGCAAAACCTGATTAAACTCAAGGCAGATTTCCACAGAATAAGAATGGTGGATATTCATTATTCACAACTTCATCCGTCTCACATGAGCTCAAACAAAACTTGGACAATAATAAATAACATTAAACAGACCAACTTTAGGATTTCACTGTTTTTCCAGTATTGGTGGGGTGAGCGCAAAGGCCTGATAAAAAAAACAAAACGGCGAGGTTTCATGACGACCCGAGCACAAGCTCATGCAAGCTAAGTATAGGTTTTAATATTTTAAGTTACGAACTGTTTTTTATTCGCATCTGTCATAAAGGAATTGGGAATGTAGTTTACCTTGATGTGTTTTGATTTATTCTGCAGGCCCTGAGGTTATACCCGTGAATTAGAGAGCATCAATAAGGAAAGACCATCTCCCCAAAGTGATAATTACCAACATCACTATTGATCTGACTATTGATGCATTGCTAATTGTTTCTCGCAGATATTTATTCAATTCCATATCTGGCCGCGTGCATGCATTGACCTTGCGTGGCAGCGGATGTAAGGGTTGCTCGGAAGAGGAAAAACACGCATTAAAATTCTACTAAATGCCCTAAACCAGCAAGGACCTTTTCTCTTCTCCATCAACAGGCGAAACCTCGGTGTTGACGTGTGACTTCAAGGAAGCACCAGCAGAATATCAACTTAAGTTAAACAACATTAGCGGGCGCTTGATTTTCTTCCTTATTGCAGCCTTGAACAGCAATGTTCGTCAAGCTCTCTGCAGACGCCAGTGAAGGTCCGACCATATTGATCTAATTACAAACCTATTTGATCTAACATACACCATGAAGATTATTCATCATTAAGGGTTTATTGGATTTAGCGCATCAAAAATGGATTTCCTGAATTGGCTTCTACGCATTGCAACAAAAACTCAAGGTCTGACTCATGGAAACCTTAATTGCTTTTTGGCAATAAATAGTTAAAGACTGGAGTTTTATAATTTATTATTTGCCCATACCAATGTCTTTTAGAATCTATAGGTTACTGGTAATTTGCCAGGTTTAAAGCTCACCAGTATAAAATCACCCACTGGATTCACTGGTTTGGTAAAACCAGAAAAGAGATGTTTTGCCCACATCATGGGAACACAGGGACAGCATGGAATTCATAGCACGCCCGCGTCTGTGCGCACGTGTCCGGCGAGGACCCGGTTTGGCGTCTGACTGGGCGAGCCCGTCTGGTTCCTGTCCACCTCTACAGACAGATCCTGCCTCACACATCTAGGGTTTCTGGTTTTCTCCCCACTTCTCCTGGATGATGTGAGTGGATGTGACATCATCAGCGTGAGGATGACTCCCTCTGCCTGGTGACCCGAGTAGCTTCACACGTAACTCTCACTGGTACCTTTTACTGGAATGTGCATTCACTCACACACACTCACTCACACACACACACTCACGCACACACACACACACACACACACACACACACACACGGTGTGTATTTGCAATGGATGTCAAGGGTGATGATTTGAGGATGATTGCAGCTTATTTATTTTCTCCCGCTCTTCCCACTGTCTTCCCGTCCAACTCCTGCCCCACCAGATTGTGAAGCCAACCCTCTAGCAGTGTAGTGCTGAAGGTGTGTTTGTGCTGTTATGCCCTCTGGCTTGGCTGCCAGCTTACTCCCACTGATCTGAGCCAGAAGGCAGACTGCCGAGGAATACCGATCACCTTGCCCAGACCGAATCCTTTGAGCTCGCTCTGGCATCTTTCTCCCTTCTGCCAGTTTCCTCCTCTGCTCCTCTCTTCCCCCTTCTGAAGTTGACAACAAAGACATCCTCAGGGTCCTCCTTGATGTGAGACCCACTCTTGATCTTTTTTCCCCATGTTTTTGTACCTTATAGTTGCGCTACTTTCATATTCCACTAGCACAATATTTACACACCAGAAGACAAAGAAACAGTGGTCTTTTCATGTAGGAACCCCTGCCGACATGTTAATCACCACAAGACCTGCGGTGGTCATGTTGGCCCAACAGAGCCAGGACATTAGCCAGACACCCCCTCGCCTTACTGCCCCATATTTGACCCTCTATCTATCTATCTATCTATCCATCTATCCATCTAACCATCTATCTAACCATCTATCTAACCATCCATCCATCTATCTATCTATCTATCTATCTATCTATCTATCTATCTATCTATCTATCTATCTATCTATCTATCTATCTATCTATCTATCTATCTATCTATCTATCTATCTATCTATCTATCTATCTATCTATCTATCTATCTATCTATCTATCTGTGCTCTGTCACTGTCATGAGCCATGATATCCATTAAGACTCTCTCCTCCAGTTACATCCCCCTGCCTCCGCTCTCCTTGCCCCGCCCCACCCCTCAAGCCCCCACCGCCAGCCCCCGTGATCTTGCGAAGACAAATCTCTGAAGAGCTAATTAGTGGTGGAATGGAGTCCAGGAACAGCCAACGGAGCTGAAGAAGGGGAGATTGGCGCCGGCACTAGCTTTATCGGTCAGGGCCTGACAGGAGGGTGACAGCGAGTGGAGGCAAAAACCACCGGCTCACATCTGACAGAGACAATAAAGCGAGCCTCTGAGCCGGGGAGAAAGAGAGTGACAGACAGGCAGGCCAGCCATAAAAATAAATAAATAAATGCGTTTTTCAAAAAAGACTTTGAGCGGCTTTCTCGTGGCCTGTAGGCGAGCTGCACGCTCCCGCTCGTTCGGGCAATTTTCTGTTGGCCCCTGTGAAAAGTGTTGTGTTGCACCATTATTGATCATCTCATCTGAGAGTTGCTATGGAGACGTGGCGCAACAACCCCCGAAGAGCAGATAATCTTGATCTAATTCATCTGTAAGACACCTGTTTCACACTAACAGGGCCGTTAACTGTTATATAATAGAAGTCAAAGCAAATTAGGAGTGTTGTTTGGAATAGGACATAATTAAGAGTCAATCTTCACCTTTTTTCCTCCTATTTTTCTCATGGATGCTGTAATTATGTAATGCAGGTCCATACCCATTAAAAAAGGAAGAAACTTTTATTTTTACGTTTTTTTACCGTTAGAAATACTATTGACTTCTAAAACTGCATCTGATGTAATTTTATATACGTGTCAGGCCGCGACAGCCTGGCATAGAGGTTATAAAAGAGGTTTTTCTGTTAAACTATTGAGCTGTATTCTTCTCACCTGGCAGTAGGGCTACGGAGAATGCTGGCAAAAGCAGCAGCCATCAGAACAAACGACTTTAACAACAGTTGCTCCACTATACCTTCACCGGCGTGGCCCGAGTACCAGGAGGGGTCAACAAGGTGGCATTACAATTTTATGACGATCATTTATTTAGTTTGTCAAGCAAATCCAATCAGAATGCCTGGAAGCTACCCAGATAGCAAACAGGGATAATTAGCATCACTGGGATAGGTGGCGTCTCCTCGTGCTCTGGCCTCTGCCTGCTTTTATCTGCTGAAGAGCCGAGGTGGTGCTGCAGCTAAATATTGATGGAGCTGTCCGCGCACCGTGAAAGCCAAACACCGTCCAGTTTGGGCCAGGGCCGTGATTTAAGAGCCGGCTCTCTTCCCACGTACACGAGACGACAAGCTTCAATTGTCTCTCTTTGACAACTTTTAGCCGAATCTCAGACTCATGAATGCAGCGCGTCATTTTTGGAAATCAAGAGCGTCTTTTGACTGATTTCAACATCCTTGTTGTTAAATGAAGTTATGGACCGCAGCCTTACTGCGGACCTGCTGTACACTACATCTTTTATTGGGTACTGTCTGTCTGTCTGTCTGTCTGTCTGTCTGTCTGTCTGTCTGTCTGTCTGTCTGTCTGTCTGTCTGTCTGTCTGTCTGTCTGTCTGTCTGTATTCCAGTGATCAAAGCCAAGGGGCTTTTAATCATAAAGTAATCTACCATGTTATGTAACCTTGTATTGGGGTATGTGGGGAACAGAACTGCTTGGCAGAGGCCTTTGCTCTCTGAGTGTTTTGTGTCTATTTATATCTATATATCTTATATCTATTTTTGTGTCATTAGCTATAACTATAAAAATAGTTATAGCTAATGAGTACATCCAGTATCCTCGCGAACCAGAAGGCCATTGTTCCGAACTCTTCACGATGCTGGACAAGGACCCAAAAGATCACACTACTAATAATATCTAGTGTGAACATCTCCCATCAACACTGGATGTGTGTGTGTGTGAGGGGGGGGGGGTCCGTATATCTTGACAAGAGGCTGATTTGCTGCTGGAAGCACTCGTGTGCAGCCTCGTCTCTACTCGTTAGCAAGCACTGAGCTGCTAACGATTCTAAGATGATCAATAACCACAAGCAAATTTGCGGTGTTGACACGACTTAGCCCAGATCCTCAAGCGTGAGCACAGACAAAAGCAAGGATGGTCGTTATCCGGTTCCAGTAGCGGTTTGTGGAAGGTTACCCCAAACCTCCCAAAGGCTCTAACAATGCATGTTCCTGTGGCCCAAATGGACCATTTATGCTGAAGATGAATGTAAGATAACTGCAGCTTTGACTCTTTGGGAGTTTTTCCAGAAGCTCTAACCCATGAATTGAAGTAGTGCCTCCATCTACATGAGGTCCGAGCAGCACCGCAGAGGCCCGGTGTGCTCCGGGAGCCGTACCAGTGATGATGTACTGTATGTCCTTTATCCTTGGGTGGCTGCATTCTCTTGGTTGCTAATCATAATGCCTATTAGACCTTCAGGGTAGTTATCAAGGCACCCGGAGTGCTAATATTGATCAGAAGTCGTCTCCTGAGTAATACAGGTCAATTTGAATTGTGAAAAACTGTTGACCTCCATTTGGGTCACCAATGAACAGATCAAAATAAGAAACAGACGGCGAAGATGCACGTGGAAACGCCGAGCAACTGCTTCATTTTCCATCACAATGACTGATGGTTATTTAAATTAGAGCAATTGGCAAGTAAAAGTCCTTCATTCCAACCACCGAGGGACTCTGATTGTCCTGTTTCTGCGCTTTCGTTTTGTTCGGAAGCTTTTGTGTATACCTTGGGGCATGTTGAATATTTAATGGTTTCCTAATGACAACTGCAGTCCTAGAAATAAGAAGAATGACCTTAAAAACATTGATCTTCCTTCATGATCACTTTAAACCCTACACTTGCCTCTGGCAGACTGATCTACAGCCAGGGCTTAAGTCAGAATGCCAGCCCGGTAACACACTCATGCTGACTTTAAGCTTCTCTTTTTTTCTTTTGGCTTTGTTTTATTCAGTGCTACTAAAGTCAGTATTTCCGACAGATGTTGCTCCATTTATTTGCATGCCTGATTACTATATTTTAAAGACGAGGGGGGATCCTGTCATGTGGCACTTGTCCAAGGTGGCGAGCAAGGACTCAAATTCTGCATCAAAACTGAGGTCATCTAGGGTCAAAGGTGTGTGTCTTCAGCTCCACTTCCTGGGGAGCCAAGTTGTCTCATTTTGGACACAGATGATAAAATGTTGCAATCGCTGTGAGCTACACTGTTAGCTCTGACGCCATCGGTCTTTCGTCAGCCTCATGAAACAGTTTTTGATATTGTGATCAACTAATAATGTGAGAAAACGAGCAGGAGCCGCTACATTTCCGGCTCGGCTTCAGAAGCTCCGCCATCCGACGAGCGGGGATGGATTCAGCTTTATTCTGCCGTCACCTCCAGACTTTCGTCACGAGCGAAAAATAAACCCCCGATGTGATTCGCCACATCACGTTAATATTACAGCTCTATTGTGAGTTTGCAGTACGCAGAGTGTCAGAGAGGCTGTGGGGAGACGTCTGTGGCTCCTCTCGTCTCTAAATGGAGTTGACAGCGTTCAGACACTGTGACCTTGCGAGGGGGACCGGTGACGAGCTTCCATGAGAGCTAAGGAACATTTCTGGAGGCACCCTGCAAGGCTTTTTGGTTTGCACCCTGCAAGGCTTATCATCAAGGGACCTCACATGTCAACAATAAGAGTGATGTTTTATATATTTTACGCGCTGCCAGCGGCACAAAATAAAGCAAAAAAAACCCCACCTGGCTTTGACTGCGCGAGTAGCTTCTCTCAGCTCTGTCACACAAAAGTGGCCGGAGAAAGACAAGATGATGGGATGAATATACACCAGAAAAATAACAAAATGGACTGGTTTAAGAACCTTGCTTGCTCTAAGATTCATCATTCGCCCCCATCAGTGAACATTCACATGATTATAGAACATCGAAGCTCCACAAATGACTTCAAATTCATAAGATGCTAAATATATACAGGTCGGGGAAGGCTGCCAAGGTTTTTATAGTTTTTACTTAGCAAATGTAATTGATGAGATATGTCAGTTTCACAGTTTATGAGCCCTGCGTGCTCCCAGCGGACTGCTGAAGCCTCTGGCTATTCTCCTCTTACCTAAGGCATCACCTGGAAAAAAAAAAAGATGCTTCTAGTCATTCTGCATCCCTGCATCTTTGTGAAAATAATTGGTCAGGAACCTTTTCTCCAAGTAGAGGCCATAAAAGAGTAATGGCTAGCAGCAAAAACATGCATGTCTGGCAAATTACATTTGAAACTGTATAGATCGACGCTCCGCACCTGATGGCTGGTTGAAGTGAAGTTTCCTGAACTTGGTCAACAATGGTGGAATCCACCACGTCTACTGTGTTGGTTGTCTAGGAGTAAAGCTCTGCTAAATCAGTTAATTCTATGAATAAACGGTGATTTCATGAAAGCAAAGGGTCTTAACTGGTAGTGGATACGTGGAAAATATATATTTTCACTGATTTTGATGTGTTGGATAATAATTCTTGAGAGGTAAACGTAAAATTGCTAGAAATGCAAGGAAAAGCCCATCCATCCATCCATCCATCCATCCATCCATCCATCCATCCATCCATCCATCCATCCATCCATCCATCCATCCATCCATCCATCCATCCATCCATCCATCCAATCAGTCCATTACAGCCCAAAACACTTTCTGTCTGCAAGGGGCTTTAAAAGTGCTTACAGTTATTTTTTAAAATATTTTATGGCAAAATGATCAACAGATCAATGCTCCAAAAACCTGGCAAATCAAAGCAGATCACAGAAATGGAAAAGTGCCTTTGTTTTACATGCAAAAATTATTTTAAAAAAGATGTTTTCAATTTTTTCATCTTTTCAGTCCTCTGAAGCTTTTTTTATCAGTGACTTGCTCTGGGTTATATTTCCAAAGGTGTCAGGTAAGTTAATTATAAGACAAATGGAGGGGAAAAACAGGCTTATTTAAAGTGTGAGCTCGGTTGTTTAAAGGGTGCATGATTTGCTTTTGATTGCATGTGTTTGGTTCAGTGGCAGCGTTGTCACTTTGAGGGGTTTTATTTCCTCGCACCATCGTCGTGCACACTTCCTGCCAACAACAATCCATATTAAACATTCAATCATAAACGCGCGCGCCACAATCTTCAGAAACAAAAGTGTTTCTCCTTCATATCAATGAGAAATGTCTACGGTTTTAGCCACCGAGCGTGGGTGTAATTTGGGTCAGAACCTTAGCTCTGCAGCAAACCATTAATCTTGTGGCGTATCCGCATTTGCCATTCTTTTTGGCCGTGCCTAATCCAGCAGAAGAAAGGCTCCGATACGGGAGCACTGGAGGGAAAACAATACCACTGGGCTTTGCTCTACCTGTACGCTCACCGAAGAGACAGAAACAGAGAAAATTAAGGGGGAAAAAAATCATTATTCTCTGAATGAGATGTCTTGGGCTTGATCAGAGTGCGAATCAAAGACCATCTCTTAGACTACTTAAACATTCACTTTTAAAATTCCAACCTGATTGTACTTTTATGGAAATTTCTTGCCATCAGTGGCTGCATTCTCTCCTGTCTCCAGGTCTTCCCGTATCCCTGTAGAAATCCCACTCTGCCCTTCATTAGAATTCTCTTGGTAAGTGAGCTGGAGAAATGAGCAGAAGATGTAAATTCAGTCAAAAAGAAAAGGTTTAGATCTCTCCCTTTTTTGTCCGGGGAATAGATGGAAAGAAGGGGGAAAAAATTATGGATATGCTACATTATCAAGTCGAGGCTGACACCGGGACCGAATACTTTGGAATTTCATTAAGAGGCATCACATCAAAATCATTTTCATCTTCATAATAGAGTCGTTGAAGAGTTTTATTCAGAATTCTTACGCTACAAGACGCTTTTGCAAAACAATAGAGGTCTAAAATGGGAACACATCAGTAGTACATAAAACTTTATCAATGCAGGTTAATATGTATATATATATATATATTACATTTACTTTATCACAAATTTATTAACTACTGATGTTATCAGGGTTTTATCTCATGCAGAATCTGCCCTCTATTTTAAAAGAAGCCCCAAACAAATACAATGTAAGAATATCTTTACCTTCTCTCTTTCTTAGCTTCTGTGTATCTGTTGGGTTTTTGGTACTAAAATATATATAAAATATAAACAATTTTTGGTGGCAGAATAACTGGGGACAGTATGACAAAGGGAGGCGACCCACCTTTGTGAAGTGCTGTTTGTGAAGTGAGGAGTTAGCTTACAGGACATTCACCATCTTGAGTTTTTGGAGCCAGAAGAGACCATATTTGGATAAGAGGGCGGAGCCAGAGGAGGAGTTAAAGGCGGGTGTAACTTTTGACCTCAGTCTATGCAGGACACCCACAGACTGGGACCAGTGCACGTATCATCTATTCCTACATTCAGGTGAGCGGCAGCTGTAGTTTTTCAACCTTAAAATAATGTTTCTAAACTCAGTAATGTGGTCAGAAAATGAGGGGGTCGGGTAGGAACACTGGTCCTGGTATGCACCACAGCTATGCTACGCTAAGTTCCATAGCCCGAGCCCTGTCTCCTCGCGCCTTTCAACCACACATGAGTGTTTTATTATTATGACCCTTTTTGCCTTTAGCTGACATATTTAATGTATCTTATCAGTCAAACCTGCTGGACGAAAGTGAGAAATCCATCTGTTTTATTTGGACAGTGTCCGTTTCGGGACAACAAAGTTATTGTTAATTGAGATTTGCTTCGTGACATCAGTCTGTGAGTCCGTCAGGGGACAAAGTCACTCTCCCCTGTGGTGACAGGATTGTTAGAAACTAACAAATCTTTCAAGTTTGAAATTCTTCCAGTGGCTGTCTGCCATTTGGCCGGATCCAAAATAGGCTGTTCTACCAGGGAAAAACCCTGGGCCGAGCCGGGAGACGGCATCAAGGCCGAGTCGAGTCACATGGCAGCCAACCAGCATTTCCTCTCATTATTAAGGCTCCCAGATGCTAATCAGTCTCCCAGAGACTTCTGCGCCGTGTGGTTAGTACAGATTTACGGCTCCTCTAAGCCCCTCACTTTTATTAAAGATGATCTCTCACGCAGAAGGAAAAAGGGGATGCTCTCTAGACAAATGTTAAAATGCAAAGTTTCAGGCATGAAAGGGGAAAACTGCGGGATTATTCCGCAGCCAGTCCAGAGGGGATGTGAGAGGGAGAAGGAGTGTGGAACAAAAACATCAAAGGTCCAGAGAAGAAGGGCTAAAAAGGCAGAAAAACTGTAAAATATTTAGCTGAAGATCCCAACAGGTGGTCAGCAGAGTAATGCAGGCTTTCATTTCCACAATTGATTATGTTGGTATTTGCGACATTTGGTTCATATTTTCCAGACGCGTGAAAACTTGTGCTGTTCCTAAATAACAGAAGGTGTAATAGAACTGCATGCAAAACATATGCAATTATATATGACAATAAGTTGGACAAAAATAACAATTTGGATTCTTGGTGCTACAGCAGAAGAAAAAAATAAATGTTTCAACCAAATAGAAACATTAAGGCTTTATATTTGATTTTTTATTCAAATAAATGAGAACATCAGATCCATTTTCTTGATTTACTCATTTAAATTGTACAGGTAACCCCAAAATTCTGGATCTGATGTATTTTTGTTATGCATTCCAGCTGGGTACTTAAAAAAAAAAAAAAAAATCAAACATAATCTAAACATTTACTCATCAAAGTTAAGTTGAGCCTCGGTAGAACTCAGTTTTAATTAACTAATTGAGTCATTTGGATATTTCCCACTGCAGAAAAGTGGGACGAACACTCGAATTCTGTCCAGTCTGTGGAAGCATCAGTGAGGAGGACAGTGTTTATACTGCGAAGACAGAACCTCTTTTAACATCTAATCCGCTCGGAACCGACAGTAAATTATAGAAGACAAGTAAGAGCTGCTCATCAGTGATCCTTTACGACAAGCCTTTAAAGTTTTGTCGGCCTCTTATGGGGGCAGATACACCCAGGATTATTAATACAACCCTTGGGGAGAACAAACTGCAAGTCTAGCAACTGCTTTATTAATCTCTCCTTAATTTAAGGAGCAGCGCTGGGCATCCTTTTCCTGTGGATTCCCTTCTGCAGGTTTTACACACAGTCGAGGCCTGCTCAGGCTCAGAAACCCAAATGTCCTGTGGCCATTATTAGAAGCATTAGCTACAATGCAATTAAGACCCCCGCTGAAACCCAAAAAAAATAAAAAAATAAAAACCCCAAAAACCACTGAGTTTGCAAAAACAAAAGGAAACCGTGGAGGAGTGTTTTCATTTGGCTCCATTGGTCGACAGGTCCTGGATTTGCCTCACAGGTAAGTTTGAATTTCATTTGGCCCCCTCTCTGGCTCAACAACCCAGATGAAGGGAAGGGGTTAATTAACATATATTTACAAATGACACTATTCAAACTAATTTAGTCTCTGCAAAGGGAGCCGAAATGGAAATTTGGGGGCATTAAAATGGATGAGTGTTGTTTTAGGAGTCTTTAGCGGGGCTGATCTTTTATTAAAGTTCTTCGCCGGCCGTTTGCAGGATCTGAGCGAGCCGCGCTTGCAGAGGATCACACGACACGGCGTTTCCCGAATTATGCATGAATTCACGCGCATCATCAAGCATTCATGACGCAAATCGCTGCTGGGAATTTCGGGAAGAGGTCAGCTCATATCTCCTTTAGGGTCTCTGCGATTGAGAGTGATAAATTATCATCAGGATCGTAATTAATTTGTTTATCTGTCAGAAGATCTGTGGGGTGTAAGGGTTAATATTAAGTGCAGGATTCCGAAAGGTTTTTCAGGATTCCCTCCCTTTTTTTGCGGGATTCAGGAGATTATTTAACTTTCACCGTTATTTTAAAAGCATATTGCTCCTGACAAAGCCCCGGAGCCCTGCCGAAATATATATTTTCAGAAGATCCATCTGCACAATTGTGAACGCTCTGTTGCTGGAAAGCCCTTGTCTGATTTCTCAGGTTGACATTCTGATGCTTCCTGACATTAATCTGTTAATTTCTCACATCTCTGCTGGGCTCGTTGACATGTTCTGCATTTTGACAGCCAGAAGTCTCGGAGCGGCCACATCACCGTGACAGCCCGATGCTTGTGTTCCACATATTTCTCCCACATTACGCTTATTATTATTCATTTCAGCCGTGAATATACATATCATGATTTGATAATGCAGCCATAAAGAAGGATTTTCTTTCCCGACCATAAAGCAAACCATTTGTTGGGGCGCTCCACTTTTTCCTATTTTTTATTTTTTTTGTTTCTTTGACTCTGTCATACACAATTTATTATTTATTCCAGTCTTCTGTCTTACAAATGGTCTCAGGATTAAGGACAAATCAGGGTTCTGCAAACTATCAGGAGGGAAATGGATTCCTGAACAATGTGTCGACGGAGAAATTGGTGGAGGAGCGCGGGGCGGCCCAGGAGAGGGGGCCAAACGATGCCGGCGTGTCGCGGGAGGAAATCTCACTGTTCCACTTGAGACAAACACAATTTCATATTAATGAATAATTGAGAAAGTTTGGAACTAGGTTGGGATAAATGTGCGCGTATGTGTGTCACGGTGATGCTTGGATCCTTTCCAGCTGCACGGAGCTGGTGCCTTCAGCGGGATCAGGCAGGTTTATCACGGGGTCACGGCGAGACACGCACAGATATTTCTCAATTAGTCTCAGCCACTTTACCTAAGCGCAGATTTCCAGCCCAGTAAAACCAGTCATTAAGGAAATGTCATAAACTGGCTCCTCATCCATGCGCCGCGCTTGTTAACCTGCGCCTCGGTAACAAGGCCTGAGCTCGTTTGTTGCCTGAGATGAGATGAGAAAGGAGGGGAGGGTCGGCTCGGAGCACAGCGCCTCGACTGGAGAGACGAGGCCGCTCCTCGCAGCCTCCCCCCCCCCCCCCCCCCCCATCCATGCTAATGATCTGTGCTCTGCGCGTAATTAAAGCCCTGCTACCCCTCTCCTGCGAAGCGCAAGAGGGGACGCTTGCGCGTCTCCCAACGTAGCTAGAGGAGGTTTTGGAGCACTTCTGAACATCTACGGTCCATTATGTATAATTTCAAAACACATCCCAAGTACGAGGAAAAGAAACTTTTCATTTTTAATGACAAAATCATGAATTATTCCATTTATTGTATACAGTGACTTGTTCAAAGGTAAGCCGGCCTATGAAAGGTGAAGCGGAATCAAAAGGAAAAGTCTTTTTTGCTGTTAGGGACCACTTCCAAACGACACCTGTTGAACAGCGGAAATAAGCAGCAGCTGCAGTGCAGCATGAACGTGCCAGCATTTGCTCCTTCTTCTCTTCTCTTTCTTCAAAATTCCTGGGTGATATTTAGAGGCGAGATCAACCTACCAAACCAAAATCCCCAACAGTTTTAGCGTGTCTCCCCTGCTCACACTCTTACAAGGCTGATTGCTGCTAAATGTCTTGTTTTGAAGATGTTTCTCTTTGACTTTTACAGTAAACTGAAGGGAAGAAATCGCTAATTTTTCAATACAGAGTTGTTGGTGACATTCTCTTAAGCTGGAAAATTTTATGTTTCTACTATTAATTACACAATTACCAGTTGTTGCATATCTTGGGACATCACAGTGTACTTGTGGCTGCTGATACGCAAACATTTATAAACCAATAATGATTATCTTTTATACATGATTCATTAGTATGTCCTTAGGAAGGGCTGTTTTCCTTTTTTTAAACTGACTGACTTCTTTCTATATATTTTTTGTTTTAATTGATATTAAGAATAGGTAATGTTTTTTAAATTTACACGATGCGTGCATGGCTGTTCCTGTTACCTGGACTCAGAAGGTCAGAGTTGGGGTGGTTAAGTGATTGTAACTCAGCGTGTAGTACCCGACATGGCCATTAGGTGTCTCTGTAAACCACATAAATCCCTGTGCGCGCTGGTCTCGCCTGCAGCGCGCCACCGTTCTAACAGCAAACACAATCATCTTCATCTCTTACTCCTCTATTACAGAACCAGAGGCCAGAAAGAAGATGATTTCACTTTTTATGCGCGTTGCTCGACATTCTGTTCTATTTGTTCACCTGAATAAGGCCCTTGATAAATCATGTTTAGATCCTTCCAAATGTTATTGGATGTATAGATTATGCAGATCTGTATTCATTAATTAAACATGCAGGATAATTTTAAGCTTCTGAATATTTTTGCACTTTTTATGAAGAGGGGGGTGCTAAGAAATAGCAGGTTTCTTAAACAGATTAAATTTGCAAACGTCACAGACGGGCTGAGAAATGCTAAAGCGGGTTAGAGTGTACATCCATAACACAAATATCCCTCCATCATTTCATCTGATGACAGCAGAGATTATACTGTAAACCTAACCGTGCCACAAATCTCATGTGTCAGCAATAACACCCGATTTGCCTGTCAGTTAATGGCCCCCAGAGTTAAAGCCTCCATCAGGCCCACCTCATTACAATTTACTGTTCCCAGCAATGAGCGGCAAAGCAATAGCCAAGTGGACATTTTTATGTCAACAGCTTCATGCTTTTACTGATGTTCTGGCCGATAATTGCTTTTAGCCTCTAAAGGCGGCGAAACCCAACAATAACTGCAACCTGATGGCTCTTCCCCTCGCTGTCTCTTGGCTCGTTTGATGGATTTTTTAATTTCTTCGGTCAGTTATTGTCCGATGGGCGTGTTCATTACGTCCAGGTTTGCATAACGGCTCTTTCTTTCATCTCCTGCTATGTGTTGTGATTTCTCCACTCCCACTCTTCACTCCACAAAGAGCCATGTTTTACTAAGACGCGTCAATGCATCTTGCTACTCCCACAGGCAACCGGGACGCACGGCCTATAAATAAACATGCACAAATTAGATAACAAGGTAGCCACAACAAGGCCTTTGTATGTCTTTGATTGCAAACCGGTATACTACAGAGGATTGTAATAGGTTGTCCTTTCTGCCTGTTGTTGATATACCATCTGGCCCGTGGAGTAGCTACATCCCTTTAGGCCTGCAAATAATGACTTTCCTTATCCTTGCGTCTAACCTGTGCGCGGCGCGTTGCGCTTTAGGGGGATATGTGACACTTTGCGTCCCTCCCCTTTGCTTTCCTCATCTTAACTACACTTCTGCAGTTGATGTTTTTGACTGTGCAGAGAGGGAGGCAGACCTCTACTGGCAGGATAAAAGGATGGGGTAGGACCCCTCCGTCGATCTGCCCTCCAGGAGGTGGGAGGAATGAGGGATGAGAAGGATGGAGGGCCTGGCAGGGTGCTGAGATGTAAGATGCGTTTAGGTACGGCTTTGGTTGGTGTGAAATCTGTTGACTTTCTCCCTCTCTATCTCTTTTCTATCCTCTTTTGCTCCCACTGGGAACCAAAGACATGCAAATATTGGCCCGGGACCATCGGAACCACCAGTGAATGTATATTTAAAATGTCAGCAGCAAGAGAGATAAGACTGGTGGTGCTGTCAGATGTCTTGATTTCATGTTTCTTTCACAAATCCGTTCCTTCGGATGGTGCCAGCACCCTGGTTTTGTTTGCATTGCGCGGCCGCGACTCACGTTTTGAGGAATTTGCTGAAACATCTGCGCAGTCATCAGAATGAAAAGGCGGGGTGGCGTGGCGAGCGTTGTACTCAGATGCGTTACTCTGATCCAGGCGCCCCTGGGGGGGGGCTGCAGGGCCTGGGTCAGCCATATGGTGGCAGAATCCCCCGGAGGAACTGGATCGGCTTCAGAATGTCCTCGCCGAGGCGCGGGCTACACCACTTAGCAGGTAAATAAGAGGGACGGTGGCAGGAACCGCAGCAGCACTTTTCTTAACCCGGGGACAGAGAGATGGAAATGGTTTATTCCATTCGATCTGCAGCGCTGAGGGGGAATTCCATTCACGGCCTCAGAACCTCAAACTTCAAATAATCAAGTTTATGTCTGGCAGCAGTTCGGCGTTGGCTTCTAAAAATGGTTTTAGGAGCTTTCTTTGCATAATAACTCAGCAGGCCTCTCTGGAAGGTTCCAGAAGAAAGAAGATGGCATCTGGCATCACTGGACCCAAAATATCTACTGTCAGGGCAAATCCCAGTTCTAAACTGCGGGCTTGAAACTGGTTTATGTGTCCAGGGCAACGGTAGACCCTCAGGACCTGTACGTGCAGGAGAAATGCTCCATTTGTCTGCTGGCAGCCTCCCCGCTCAGAGAAGACCGTTGCAGCTTCAAACCGACCCGGGCTTCCTTTCCGCCTGCCGCCGTTCCCGAAATGTATTCGTTCAGCAGCCGGACTGAACAGACAGGTCAATAAAGTGGAGTTTTGTTCTGTTTGGGGGAAATAACAGCCTTTTCTCAGGGGCTCCATATGAAATAGATGTAAATTGATTTGTACGTGCTGTAATCTGCGGGGCGAAATGTGTTGCATTGGGGCTCAAAATGTGCTGAGTGGCCGTTTTTCCCCCACAAATCTGCTTTCCTGACCCGACTCCGAGGCTCGGTGGGATTCTGAGCGCAAAGGAAAAGCACAAACCGACAAGGAAACCTACGAAACAATGAACATCAAAGAAATGAACGATTTTATTAAACACTTCTGGTTTTAAGTGGCCATTAAATAAACAATTTTCATTCTTTCTTATGTGTCATTCAAGACAATATCATACATGAAGAAGAGAAAAAAATCCTCATCTTTAACGTGTTTTATAACGTAGCAGAATTTTACCCCCAGCCTCCAAAAGGAGACAATCCTGTCCTCTAGGAGAGCCATTGTCTTAAAGTTCTTGCTCCAGCTTGCGAGCTGAAGCGTGCCAGTTTTCATTTCCTTTGGCATGCGTGATGTGCGAGGGAGCCCACACCGCTGATCAGAGATGCTAACACCATTTTTGTCTTAGCGCCTGTTGGTCTTCATCTCTAATAGAGCCCGTCTTCCCTTTTGTATTTATAATGCGCAATCTCCTCGCCGTGGTTACAGGTGCCACAGAGCGACTCCCCATCAGTCTCTCCTTGTTGATGCTCGCACCAACATAATTGTTTTGCCTTTCTAAGTGTATATTCTGAAGAGTCCGTGATCCACATCAGCTAATTATAGATTCTCTCAGGAGCCTGGCCTCACCCTGCCTTACCTGCTCCCTAATTAATTAGCTATGTTTATCCTAGTCATTATAACCTTGACAGCTCGTTACCTTCATCCCAGGAAGGGGTTCTTTCATGGCATATTACCAGGCTGGCGGTGTGACATGTCTCTGACTTGCCTGTGGTCTCTCGTGCCGGGGACAAAAGCCCAGATGACTGCGGCTGAGATGTGTCTTGAAGATATGAAATATTTAAATGAGATGCTAAGAGAGTGGGACTCTGTGACGCCGGGCGTCTGATGTTAATGTTCTCATTAGAATATAAAAGAATTGTTGCCATTTTATCTGGATCAGAAGGGAAAAAAATGGAGAACAAGAGATGTAAGTTCTGCCGGCGTGAGTGACAAGACAATAGCAAAGTTTTAGAGTCAGCGCCTTTGTCAAACGGGCGGTTAACAGTGTCTCTGGAAGAAGGGATTACGGGTTAAATTCAGGGCCTGTAGCAATAAATGAATGATATTTATGCATTTCAGTGTTAAAGGATGACTCAGTTCCTGTTCTGATCATTTTTATCAACCCTGCCATTTATTAAAGATTTCTTTACATTTTGGGGCATAAAATGCCAAAAAATCGTCGATATAATGAGAATTTCTGTCCCCTGACAGACTCAGTAGAGCCTCTAAGACTACTGAAAAGGCTGGCTTGGGTATTTAGATACAGGTGCAATTCTTGTGATCTGCAATCCCAACACTGGTTAGCAACAGATCTTCTACACCGACCCTTCAGGAGAGCAAAAATCGCTGATGTTGACGGAGAGTTTTCCCTAATTGGGACCACTGCCTTGAAACTTCAATAAACACACGTGTGAATGTAAATTCTCCATCGCAGTCACATTTTATGGTTCAGGTGTCACGGGCAGCGCCGACTTTCCCTTCAGAAGTTTGTTCCAACCTTCACGTGCCTAAAAGAAATTAAAAAAACAACATTACGCTTAAAATATTAAACCACTCGAGCCGTCCAGAGAAAGCAATTATAGATTACTCAGACAAATAGGTCTATCCAGGTGGGGTTTCTGATTTCTTTGAGCCCATCGGAACGTCCTTCAGTGAGTCGGAGAAAATAATTCATGCTCGGAGACTTCTGGTGCGCCAACAGGTCTTTGTTAGCGCTGCTTAGGCACCATCGCTGCTTCTCGTCAACCTGTATTGGGAAAGGCTAATTGAGGATGTATAATTCAAAAACGAATGCGCTACAGAATTAATATATTCAGGTTAATTATGCCAATCTGATGTACGTCTCGTTGCCAAAATTATTTTTATTTTTGACCTTGATCTCTGTGGATCAGTCTCATTATCAGGTTTAAGTTATAGCTTAACATCTCACAACCACTGGCGCAAAACCACTAATTTGTGTTCCAAGGATTGATGCCTTTTGGTTTAATAAAATATATCTGAGAGGTGGGAGAGAGAATGAATCTTTTTAAACCGGCAATTAGAGGGGAAATTTATTTATTCATGTTTATGTTGGGGGGGTTTAGCACTCTTAAAACAGCCACTCCACAGAGGTGAGGAATCAGAGGGCGTTGACGGAAGAGTTAATGTTATCTCTAATGAGAGGGCCCCCCGCCCCCCAACCTTCAAGTTGCAGAACCGGCCCGCAGGTCCCGCTCAGAGCCCAACAACTTGTTCGGGGGAAGCAGAGTGGCTTTATTGTATATCCTCCCCACCTTCCCCGTTTTGGCAGCTGGGAGATGCCTAAGGCTCATCCTGCAGCTAGCATCTCAGTTGTTTTGAGAGCAGAGCTGCTGGAGAAATCGTGGCTCGGATTTTTGCAATTTTCACCCAATTGCGATGCCGGCGACGCGGTTTACACAACCAAACGTGTCTTTGTGCTCCTGACGGACAGCAGGAACGATAAACTGAAGAACCCGCCCTGGAAAACGAAGAACTATCGCTTCTTCTCCACTGGCCCGCAGCAGCTAATGATGATTAACGCCAGCGACGTCTAGCCGTTGCCTTCAGAGGCCCACAGTAACTTCTGTAAATTACATTAACATTTCACAACATAGGTTAGTTTTTGTGTCTGGTGCCCTCGTCTCATTAGAAGGGCCCAATTATTATTCCTTTTTCGCTCTGTTACTACTGGGCACAAATTCTCACCCCTGACACGGTGAAAATAATTAGCTACTCCCAATAATGCAGCAGTATGTCTGAAGCAAAGTCAGGTCTCGGGGTTGTGTGTGTGTGTGTATGTGTTGCTCTTTTTTATGCACGATGGTGAATTACCTGAAGAGCACCTGGAGCAATCTATGAACCTAATTAACTTCCCGCGAAAATCAAATCATCGCGTCAGGCAAATCTGCGAGAAATAAAACCGAACGTTCACCTTCTTTGTCCCGTTCTTGCGGTGATGGTTTTGTCCAAACGCCTCCTTTCCGAGGCGTGTTGTGAGACAGGAAATAATGGACGAAAATGGGAGGAACTATTTGCTCCGTCGAGTAATCAATGTCCAATTTGGGCTGATTTGAATGTGCTCAATCACGCCGCTAATGTCGACAGCTTGCGTTAGCATCGCTTTCATGGGGGCGGGGGGGTGTTACTGTAAATAGCCGTGGTTTGGACCCATTTTCATCAAATATTTACGCTGCAGGAATAAAGAGATCACATCAAAAAAGGACTGAACAGAATTACTCCTAACGTGCCGGGACTTCACTGCCAGTTCTTTTCGCCCAAGTTGCTTTTGTCTTGGGGCGTCCGCGAGGGGCGCAGGAGGAATCGGGCACGGCGCAAAACTTTTCCCCAACCCCTTCGCTTTTTGGGGTTATTTGCTTGGATGAACTCATCAATCCTTCACTCTCATGCCGTAAAAGGGCCCTTGTCTGAATGGACGTAGTACAAAAGCAAGTGATGCAAAAAGGTGAAATCGGGGTACGTCTCCCCGGCTCGATTGCTGCCTGCCTTTCCTCCTCACTCTTCATCAGTGCTGCCCGCCTCGCCTCGCCTCTGTCTGCCTGCGTGTTTGCCTTTTTAGATGTGATGTGAGCGTGGTATTCTCTCAGACCCAGGCAGCTACTTTGTGCTCGCGCGCTGATGGTATTCCGTTGCCGCATCCCCCAAGTTATATTAAATTTGCAGCCGGCCCTCTTTAAGTCCTTTTCATGGGATGTATGTTTTAAAGAGCATGTCAATTCTTAAAGATGCCCCTGGCTTTTATCAGTCATTTTTGAGAGAGCTTTCAATGAGGAGCGAGGCGAGGGCTCAATGTGGCGGTGGCCCATTTTGCTTGCATAAACTGCATATGAAATCTTAAACTCAGATCTTAAAGGCTGATAAGATCTGACTTGGAGCCGTTTCAACCGTGCCGGCGTTTCAATATTAATGAATTTAACTTAACATCGTTTTAACAATGATTCAATGTTTGCTCTTTCTGGTTTAAAGCGCTTTTTCTTGTTTTTTCAAGCTGTAACTATGCATTCCTTTTCACGCCTAGCTTCAGCTGCCGGCTCTTCCCGCAGTTCTGATACTGGAAGTCGTGACTTTTTCCCATGAAGGCCCGCTCTCTCAGTCAGATCAGCTATGCTTTTTATTCCATTTTGCTGCGGATTCGCTAATAAAACCCCTTGCGAGTGTTTGTTTTTAGCGTTCCCTAACTTCTAGCGGTTCCCTTGACCTGGTCCCCAGCTGGGATCTGTAGGAAAAATGAACAAAGCAGTTATTTCTTATCAGGCCTTTGACCCCCTCCGCTAAGAAGGGTGAGTTTTCCACATGCTAAACGGGCGAGTTCATGGTCATGATAGGGGCGCGTGTGGTGGTGGTCCTGCTGAGGTGCTTCACAGATCACTGACCCACTCTGGAGAATCTGGTCTTCTGCAGCATTTAGCCCCTGCAGAAGCTCTTCATCCCAGAAACACACACACACACGTACGTGCACACGCACCTGACAAAAATGACAGCATGTCTTCATCAAATCCGATAAGCCTGTGACAAATTACGTCTTTTGATAGAAATGACTGAATAGTGACTTACCTGTGTGAGTTAATCGCACTTGATTTGAGCATTTTTGATGGACCTTAACTTTAACTTGCCCTACTTTTTCTGATTTAGCTTTCACGTGGTTTACCACATATTTTATAGGGAGCTGTGTGTTTCTGACCCCTTAAATGAGATTTTAAATATTTAAAAAATATACATATGCTGTTGCTCAGCACCACGTAGCACAAAAGATATTGATCTCCTTTCATTTAATGATGGCCGTCCTGAATTTTTCACATGAGATTGACCCACACTTGACTTATCACATTGATCCTCACGCATCCTGTAGTGAGCGGGCACACACAGGCCCAGGACGTCAATACAAAACAGGCTCCCCGTTGACTTTGCTGAGAACTGATCAGGCCTAAACTCTCCTATAGACCAATTAGCGGACTGAAAGCTGACACAGATCAATCTGATAAAAACCCGACAGAATCTGGCGATTCGATTTCAGCCTGAAAAAACAGGTACGAATAGCTGACTAAATAATAACTGAAGTTCTTTTGCAGAGGTGAGGAGCCCGACGTGTTTTCCTAAATAGTGCACGTTACTCCAAAAAAGAAACAAATGTTGAATTTGCGAATTAGGGGGCTGTCCGTGGGCATCATTGGAGATAATACACAACTTTTATCAACATAAGTTGCAAACACGCATATTAAAACAATAAAAATAGCACATTCACATTTAAACCCATATGAGTTACCTACTTGCACATTTTCAGATCTATACCAGTATATGGTGGCTGATTTAAGGTTCAGGGATCGGATCGCCTCAGGCAAGTTATTCTAAGAGCCCCCTGATGTCAGTGGGACTGTCTGGCAGAATAAAAGGCAAGGCAATAAACTGGGGGAAAAAGTAGCACACGAGCATTGAAATCGGGGCCTCCCCGAGGCGATGGCCCAACTGGCCCGTGGTTAAATCCTCTACTGAAAGTGTAATAATCACACCAGAGCGCCACAGAGGGAAGGCAGGAGAAAGAGAGAGGGAGTGGGGGAAGACGTAGGGGCACCAAAACAAAAGCCACCCCTGTCTGTCCTCTTCTCTTTGTGCCTTCTAGCTGAAAGAAGAAAGGGGGGAAAAAGATCTTGGCGCTAAAAAGGGAATTACTGTGGCTGTGATGACAAATGATGGGGAAATGGAACAAGATCTGATACAGATCAGACGGGTTTGTTGTAGCCGTGGAAGTCATTCTGATGTGTTTGCAGATAGAGGACTTGTCCTTTAATCTTATCCACAGGCTATCATAAGCTGCCGATAAATGGTTAATAAGACCGCGAGCCCGCAGCTGCGTGGCGACTTAGCGCGGATTTGCCCCAATCTACTGTCGCGTCATCCCTTCTTTTAAACGGAAGACAAAGAGGAAATAAAACATTTGTTTTTCGGGAGTAAAATGAAGCCGTTACACCCATTGGAGCGCCTCCTCGCAGCGGGAACTCGCGCTGTAAATCACATTTAGCACCGCTAACATGTTAGACGTGATATAGCTGCCAGAGCTGTAATTGCCTTCGCCGCTCGCGACGTCCACATGTGCTCCCATCTTGCATTTCGCCGGCCCACGTCGGCGGTGGGCGTGGGTTCGCCCAGAGCTGCGTCGGTCTGAGGAGCCGTGTGAACGAAGGGCACGTGGAGCAAATCCCGGGCGTCGGGTATTCTTCGAACGCAGCATTCGGGGGGAAAGCGTTCGGCGGCGCCCCCTTTTTGTTCTCGGCGGCGGTTCGCGGGAGGCCGCCAGTCGCGACAGGAAAGGTCAAACTAATTAGCGCTGCGTTTGAACTCGTCTTTGAAAAGTTCCTCATCCAGCGGAACCTTAACAGGGTTCGAATGAGGAAGCTGCGGCAGGAATACGCACGACCAGAGGAGGCTTTTATTTGCGAGGATTCACGTGCACAAAGGGCCTCTTTAACCACTAGAAAGGGAACATTTTGCGCGCCATTAAACCTGCACAATGCTGCAATTTTCTTTGTTTAGATATGGTAAATAAAGCATATCATTACGCTCCTCTGGCTGCTAAGTGGTATTTAAAAGTCCATAAATTCAATTAGACATTGTTTAATGCCGGCTCTAGATTATGTCGGCAAAGTGATGCACGTGATCCGGGGGAGGGCCCCGTCAGCCATTTTTAAGAATTATTACTCAGGATTTACATTTATATTGTCATTTTAATAGCGCGGCCCTCTTCAGCCACTCGGGTCCTCAGATGTTTTCCGGGGCCTGAGCTCATATTCCCTCCCTCAGGATCGCATCGCCGTTATGCGCAGGGAGGAGGAAACCGCCGCTCGCTCTCCGTCCGTCATTAGAGCGGCTCTGCTAGCTCCGCTGCTAATGTGCAGTTTAGCAGTCGCTGTGGAAAATGTTAAAGAGGTCCTGACAACTCCTGGGGGTTGGCTAAGTGTGGGCCAAGGGTTCTCTGTGCGCGCCTCCGCATTAGCGCTCGGAAGGGGTGGTGGTGGGGGGGGTTGACGGGGGGGTAGTCCCAGCGGTTGTTTGCCTGTTTTCCATCAAGAGCCCTCATCTCCTTTATCCCCTTTGTGGCGGAGGCCCTCCTCGGGCAGTTCCCTCTGAGGGGGATCTAAAAAGAGCAGCTGCTGGGGAACGAGTGCCATTTCCTCCTGCTGTCACCAGCACACTGGCAACCCTTAGTCCTGCTGCCCCCCACCCACAACAACCCTCCTATTAATATGCATATGAACTTGTTTCTCTTAGTTCTGAACTCCAGTGACAAAGTGGGAAAGCATATGCCTGAAATATTCATGATGGCGCGCGGTAATTAAGCGGCGGAGAAGGGAGAGTCAGTAACCCTCTGCTGAAGCTTAAAATGCCCCCCCCCCCCACCCCAGCACTGAAAAGCAGACTGCTCGCTTCATTCTGAGCAGTTCTTGGAAGGCTCTCCTCACCGTGTCACGCGTGTTGTTTTGCAGAGTTAATGAGGCTTAAAAGGAGTGTAGTTTTTGTTTAGGGTGTTTAATCGGGTTAAATTCTGAGAGAGCGACACACAACTCCCAGTTTTTTTTTTTAAATGATCAGTAGTTTTAATCAGACGTTTGTTCATTAATGAATTAAGACCAATACTCACATTAGTCTCATTATATTGTCACTTATATTCGAAGCAAGTTACATAAGGAAATAGATTTAAGAAGCCCTTCCGTAACAAGAATACCACAACTTCTTTTGATGTGTGTGTGCAACAGTTGAGTTTTGGAGGAGATGTTACACACAGAAATAGTTGATATTTTGTCCCTCGTATCCTGCTGGACTCCTTCTCCTTCTTCTAGAGGCCTGGCAGAATGCAAAGCCCCAGCAGAAGAGTCAGAGGACAGAGCGTCTGTACAGTCACCAGAGGGATGGTGGATATGGGGGGGGGGTTGGTAGCAGTTAGGACCCACGAGGGTGGATGAGGGGAGAGCGAGGGCTGCGGGACGGCTGCTGCGGTTTGACAGCCAGGTAGATTGTATCTGACACAGAGCGCGGAGATGAAAGGGGAGCAGACAGCTGGCCCACTGCACTCAGCTCACTCCACACAGTTGCTCTCACCTCCCCACGCCACGTCCCCCCTACCACCCCCGCCCCCGCCCATCCGCTCACCTCGCCCTCCCCTCCTCTGCTTTCTGACAGGGGGGGATCGCCTCCACCCCAAAGGAGCGGCGGCCCGCTCCTCTGCCTCCCGCCCTCCGTCCTGATTGGCTCCTGCCGCTCCTGCTCGGCCCACTTGGTGCCACGCCGGCTTGTTTTGTCAATAACCATTTATTTGTTGCTGGAATGGCAGCAGCCATTACATCTGACCTCCCTGTTTCATCAATTATGGATAGATTATTGGATGTGAACATCTGCAAGAGCTTGCTGTTGGACTCACCTCCTGGCAGGGATTAGATAAAGTATTAAACTGTTGTTTATTGTCAGGCCAAAACTCTACTGGGAAGCCAGAGAATTTCTACAAGCCCAGAGCAAGAAAGAAAAAAAAGGGCTGCATCATCATTGAGGCACCTTAAATGCTCGCGGTCGGATGTGGACCGTCCATTATTCACTCACTGCTGGAGCCTCGTCACTGCTCGTCACCTTTGCGAACGCGCCAGCCAGAGGCCACGCGCACGTTAAACCCACGTACGCAAGAGGGCTGAACGGGATCACTGGCGGGAGCAATGTTGGCAGGGAAACGGATTTAAGTTTATAAACTGTGGTTTGGGTTATTCCAACACAATATGCTGTCATAGCTAAATTTCAATATTGAAACATCAGTCCTAATTTAATATTTAACCCCCTGTTGATATCCTGCAGCCTGTGAGCGTGACGGTGCTTTATGGATTATTTATGGTCATATTGTAGTTCACACAGTTAAAGACACTTTAAATAAAAGTGATGAGAGCAGCACCTACGCTGCGCTGAATGAACAAGTCTGTTGGTAATCATTAGCCCATTTAATCATTAATGGAAATGGTTGTATTTGGAAAACGCATGCAAAAATGTAATGGGGGGGGGACCTGGTCACCTGAAGAAAGTAAAGGTAGAGATTAGCCCCCATCAACCGGCTGATATACACAGAAATTAAGTATCATTGCATGCTACATGCTAACTCAAGGTCCCTTAAGCTACATGGGTTGGTGGTGATAACGATCCTCATAATTAGCATAGCCTGCACCCCCCCAACTATTAAAAGCAGGCAAAGTCCAAATGATCTGCCTGTACCACAGTTGCTTCCTTAGCAACGGAGGGAAGTTGGTGGCGTCGTTTCTATGAATGCTCCCAAAGTGCCGCTGCACATTTTCCCTTCTTTGGAATTGCATCGCTACGTTGGCAGCCCAGCTCTCCCTCACTTCTCTATTTAGAAGCAATAGATTAGTCGGCTAACTAGCTCAGATGATAGGTCAGGATGGCTGATACCTCACCAAGAGGGGCCGGACAGGCTGCGATGTTCTCGTGTCAGCGATACGTCATAATCAAAGCTTTCAACGGCGTGAATTATGTTTGCAGATTCGGATGCGTTCATTTGGCGCTGCCTTCGCTCGACTGCAGCAACTTAAAGGTGCATTAATTTCGCTCTTCACAAATCATCTACAGCAGATATTTTCTCCCAGAAGCCAAATGTGCTGTCAGACATTTGTGTAAGAGATGACCCGGGCTGTCAGCCTGTTATCATCCCCGCAGCGGCGTGAAGGAGAGGTTGTTGCGCTGCCTTTCCCCCAATCCCCTGTCAAAGCCTCTCGCAGCTCACCTCCAACACATCCACTCAGCTGTCAGCCCCAGTTGTCAAGCAGACACTTTGCATTTACTGCGTTCGTCAGAATGAAAATATGCATTTCTGCAGAGTCCCCTCCCCGCGCGCCCAAACCCACCGACTCCGTTTTCACTAATGTCGTTCGGGTGGCGGTGATGTAACCTCTGTCAAACACCAAGTGTCTCCTTTTTCCAGGCTTTGAACAAAGAGTGTGAAAGCCTCCTATGTGCCAGAGAGTAGCAGGGACACTGTGCATCAAAATATCAGCGCAGGTTGAAAGGCACAAAATAAGGTCAGTGTCACCGCGCTGCATTATTAATACGCCGCTGTTTATCTCCCTGCCCATTGAATCTGCGCACAACAAAACGCTGCCTTGTATAAAATATTCATGCAATTTCCCAGCTTTACATGTCGAAAAAGCAATTGAAAAACTTACTCACGAGCGGCTGGTGACGGAGTGGCACGTTGCCTGGTAACGTCGGCTGTCAAACGCGGCAAAATGCTGGCGAAAGCGGCGGCGATACAGGCCGTCAGTGTGAGCGGTGGGTCAGGTGAGCGAGCTGATGCTACGCGACAGTCTGCTGGAAACAATAATCTACCACAATACCACAAATATTATAGTGAAAAACATGGTGGATGTGTGTTAGATGAGACACAAAAGCTTTGTTAATTATTTTAACCTTCCTGACACATTTTATTTGTACACTGTGAATAGAGGTCTTTGCTAATATGCTAGAGTAGCGACTATTAGCATACCGTATACACAGGAAGTGCTAAACGCTAACGAAACAGAAATGGTCCCTTTTGTCTTTCTCACGTGATATCGCTTACAAATTAAGCCAAAATGCCACTACATCCACAGCGCATGCTTACACACGCCTGCACACACACACACACACACACACACACACACACACACACACACACACACACACAGGGAGAGACAGAGAGAGAGCTCTCTAATGATCAACAAGAGCCAGCGTCTTTATTATCCCAGCCTGTGTCTCTGCAGCCGGCTCATGTGCTGTTGAAGTGATTGTAAATCATCCCACAGTAATGGCCGGGATTAGCATACTATCAAAAAGCTTTCTTCACGCGTGATGTGCTAACATCTCAGGGCCCTAAGTGTTTTACGGCGCGCGATACGCGTCTCGCGTTCTGTCGTCAACAATCTTGCAGCATCCGGGCAGGCGGCTGCGAGTGTTAGCAGGTGCGTGAGGAAGATTCAGGCCTGGACGGTGGCCCCATTACGGGCAAAGCCTGTCAGGGGCCATTAGGCACCCTGGTTTTGATTAATGCTCTAAGTGATGGCGCGAGTACCGCTCGGAGACCGGAGCAGGAGAAGAGAGGGGAAAGGAAAGGTTACAGATAACCATGAATATGCGCCTCAGTGAAGGTAATCACCTTTAAACAGGTCTTTTTTTCCCCACATTGAGGCTCAGACTTCCCCCTTCTGTTTTTGAGGTGTCCCCACCCTCCCCCAGACTCGCACCACCTACTATGAGGGCCCATGAATTATTGATTAACCTCGGTGATAGAAAATATATAATGGTGCTGTGCTGTGCTTTGACCTGCCTCTTCTGTGAAGGGCCGGTGTTATTACCAGAGGGATCAGCATTTGCATGCAGATCAGTAAATATTATTTTAAATGTAAAGATTGAGGGGGATTCTGAGGACCACTTTCCATCTAGCCATCAATGATTGGTGGATTCCAGCCTGTCAACAGCTGCCAGTCGTCACATTTTGGACGCCTTCTGCCACAGACAGTGAATATCTTACAAAGATGTGGATCTGTCTTATTCCTGCTGTCAGTAAAACGTCCTCAGGTCCACCACGCGAGTGTAACAGGTCGTCCTCCAGAGCAACAAGACCCACGTGTCCCGGCGCCACGTTCAGATGGATCCATCTGCTCCGGTCTTGCTCCTGTGATGATCTCACCTTCCGCGGCGGATCAATAAAGGAAACGCTATGTTTAAACTGAATCAAATTTTCCAGTGGCCTCTCATCTGCGACAGGCCCCCGCAGTCTCCTCTCTTAGCTTTACCGTATATACAATTAAACGCCCCAGTAACTTGCGTGTTTTCATTAGATCGGACCGGCGGGGAGGTGGGGGCACCTCCACCCAAAAGAGATGACCAGCAGCGGTAATTACACGCTGTCGTGTTTACATTTATTCATGAAACGCTGTTTCATCTTCGGTTCCATCTGAACAACCCCCCCACCACCACCTCCAGACCCCATCAAACTTGGACCTACAATCACTAATCAGCCCCCCCCCCATGAAGAACCTCTGCCTACTTGCTTCATTCCCCAGCAGCCTGCGCCAATGATTACGTTTTCATGCATTCGCTCTCGCCAAAGCGCTTGCTCACTCAGCCACATCCGGCATTGATTACTTCTCCGGCAAACAGTAGGCAGAACGCGACATACATAATTGGACAGTTGTCACGGGAGACCTAGCAGTGATAACCATCCTCCTGCCCCCCCCCCTTCCCTGCTGATGGAAATCCGACAAACCTTGAAAGTGATCATGTTATGTAAGGGAAGCCCGGCCGCGGCTAACAGGGATGCTAACCAACACTTAACACCATTAGGGTAATATGGAGTTATTTAGTTAGTCCAGGTGGAACTGAGAGGTGGCAAAAGTCATGTTGGACTCGTGACTGGTCGGAATTTAAAATGTTTATGAGATTATGTGTAAATTTTCAGTGTTGGCATCTAGACAGAGGGAGGAAGACACCCTCTGCAATGATTATCAAGGAAACTTCACTAACTTTATTTTATCAACATTTAATTAAGGGTTTATAATATAAATGATTTGTATTTTATCATATGTTGTGCACGTGTTAGCGACCTCTTTCAGGCCTGTCAGAGAACTAAGAAACCATTGTTTTCAAGTGTAGCTAGAAGAAATTTAGCACAATTTAGCACACTAAAATTCTTCGCACTAAAACACACATTTTCTAATGGTAGTGAAGAGGTAACGTGCACTTGGTTAATTATCTCTTTGAACGCCTCAAACCACGGTAAACTGGCTGAACCCAGTTGGAATGAAAATCTCTGCTTCTGGAGACGATATTTTCGGGGTCACGGCAGAAATAATAAGACTCTAATCATTGGCCAGAGTAAACACTGTTCCGTAAAGAACAGAAAAAGACACCTTAAAGTTTGCATTTTAGTAATGAAAAGCAAACAGGGGCCGCTGCAATTGGCTGGCCGGTGGCACAGAGGGCACGGGGGGGTCCCGGCAGATCCCCCGCCTCCCCTTTGATAACAGATTCAGCCGCACAAATGGCGGAACCGCAGCCGTGTAATAACTCCATCAAACTCACGTTTCCTGTGTTTTCACAAGGTTAGACACACACCGGGACACCCTCTGGAATTTCTCATCCGTTCCGGAAAAGCAAATATTGAGGTCAAGGTTAGAGCCGCAGCTTATGTTTGTTGGGTAATCAGCGGGCGCTTCCAGGGCAGGGCTCCCTCCTCTCTGGAGTTTTTCCATTACAAAATCATTCACTTACATTGATTCATACGCACAGACGCCGGCCGCGGTGGAAGGATCGGCGGGAGTGAGGAGGCAACTGGCGCAGGACCCAAACATGATCCATATTTAATCCGTTCCCACCAGGACACGTGCGCTTTAAAGTCAGCACGAAAGACGATGCTTGGACCGGCGCGCACGCGGCATCCGCCGGCGCCTTTGGTGAGTGATTGTAAAACTAGAGGAACACACACATCACACAAAACAGTTCCTGCATCTCACACCTGCAGACATGTAGGTGAACATGTTCAGCGACTCACATCCTTTAAATCAGGGAACGCCTGGACGCCTCCCTTCTCCGAGCACGCGGTTCACTCCTGCTCTTCATCACATACAATTCATGGAATTAGTGAACCAGGCTGCACCATTAACCAGTTGTGTGTGGATGAGAGTGTTTTCTTGGTTATAAACCACTGAAACATGCTAAAGTAATGAAATATCGCAGCTGGGCGAGGCGTTAGCATCTGTGACTGGTGAACGGGTGTGTGTCACAGTACTGACACCTTTATTTTGATGGGATTTCACAACAAAAATTAAATTTCATTGAGTGCGACTGAATCTCCATTTGGGTCGCAGTTAAGGATGAAGCGATATCAAATTTTTGGATTATTCGAGTGATCAGTAAGCAGCAGAGTTCGATATTCTTCATCAGATGACATCAGTTATCTTATGATGGGAAATCAGATTAACAGATCCCAGCACTATACTATTAACCTAATTTATATTAGTCTTTTACATGCATGCATTTATTAGAAAAGATGTAGATGCAACTGAAGAGAAAGAAAAACACCCAACAGACATGGAATATAAACAGCAATTAATTAGCAGGACTATTAGCTAAGGTAAGGACAGCTAATGCTAACACTGTGGGCGTCGTTCCACAAGACAAGATCGGATGTTCTCAGTCCAGCTCATGGCACTGCGAATTGGATTCTAGCTCCCCTCAATCTGTAATACATTCATCAAATCCATTTATTAATGTGCGCCACATGTCCTCATCCCAGCGCTTGTTCCTTCTACCCGCGTCGCCACGCTAACATGACCTGCCCCGTGTCATCCAGGCAACGTTTAATTATCCCGCCATCAAAGCCGAGCTGGCGTGCCAATCAGCCCGTGGAGGGTTAAAGGGGCGCGCTTGTCTGCGGCGGTGCCCCGCGCGCATCACAGGCCCCGGTGCATCTCGGCAGCCGTTGCTAATGACTTGTAGCCAACAAATTCCTGCGACTCTCAGGTGGCTTCCTCCAACCAGGCTGCGTGCGATGATGAAAAGGCTGAGATAAAATAAACTGACAGTTGCAACTCATTGCGAGGAGCAGGCAGCACCCTGGCAGCAGCTGAGACCCCAGGAGCCCCGCGCTCCCTCTCCTTTTTCCCCTCCTTTCTTCCCTCACCCCCTCCATTCTCCTCTGCCCTCCTCCTGTGTGTGTGAGAGAGTGTGTACGCAGGGGTGATAGACTGCAAGTGTGGACATTTGTTGGTCTATGTGTGAATGCACTGTGTATGTGTGTGTGTGTGTGTGTGTGTGTGTGCAAGTGGAAGTAGATGAGTGGATTTGCTCTGCAGGGGGAGGGCAGGGGAGCCGCTGGGAGGGGAAACTGGCCGCCCCCACCACTGTTGCCTAATTAAAGCCCATTCCCACCTCTTTTATTTCAGTCCATTAAGCAAAAAACTGCGGCCACCCCTCTCTCGCCTGCACACATGACACGGTCCAATCAATACACTCCCACTGGCTGCCTCGCTGGGCGCCTCAAATGAATAGATCGCAGGGCAACATTAGGTCTAATTGAATTTTACAGGGGATGCCACGCAGAGCTGGTGCAGCATTACAGGTTTGAGGAAAAGGTGTGAGTTTTTTGTTTTAAAAATTCACCAAAAATATCATTTTTAAACTACCTCTCTTGATTTCTTTTTTTTTCCAAGACTCCTTTCGTGAATCGCAGCGAAGGACGCATGCTTGGGTCTCCCGGCAGCTCTCTGTTTGGCCGCAGAGGCGGTTCAAGCGGCTACCCACTTAGCTCGGCACCACAAAGGTTCACATTAGCACATCAGGCCCCAGGAGAGAGCCTCCTCCTGGCTGGTGGCTGCGGGGGATCAGCCGGGGGTGGGGGGAGGCTGGCAGATGGTTCAGTGGTATGTCTGACGGCCTGACTGATGGATGGATGCTCACTGCTGACTCTGTCATTCTTTGATTGTGTGCAGGGTGACCATTGCCATGGCAACCTCTGTAGACGGAGTCTTAAGAACATTTCTGCACACGCGCACAAAAAAATGCAAAGACCGGTGACCTGGAAATTGAATTAAACGGAAGTCGCTTGACGTTTTCCAACTGATAAATCTCTCTGCAGTGGGTGCCGATGAGGCTCGGGCCAGCTGAGGTCAGATCCGCTGGAAAGGAGGCAGAGAGTGGACGCAGCCTCTGGGACGTGCACAGAGCAGCAGCGATTTACAGCCACTCCAAGAGGGAAGGGTGGTGGGGGGGGGGGGGGGGGGGGGGGACTCAGTGCACGTTTGAGGAAACACAAACCACAGCGGGTGGGAGAAAAAGACATTAACACCTCTGTAAGTTTGTAGCATTAAGGCTGCTGAGGTGTATTGATTTTTATTGTCAGCTCCAAAATTCACTTTCCTGCAAATTCATTATATTACTGCTTTGACCAGAATAAAGTCACGAAATAAAATAAACGGGTTAAAGAGACGGAGCCACAGAGGAAAAGAGGTTTTTTTTCTTCAGTTTACTGGTGTTTCAGTAAAACAAAAAAAAAGGGCGTTCCATAATTGGTTCTTCTAGTGCATGTTGCTAAGTGAGATTACTTTGGTTTTTCTGTTAATGTTGATGTTCTATGGAGCCGTCTAAAGTGGCACAAGCTAGCATGCTAACTATTGAATTTCTACCCACAAGTACAGTCTTTATTTCATATGATCACCTATTTATTTTGACTCTCATCATTGTTAGCTGCTCTACATATGGGGTGAGGAAGGAAAAGTGTGAATGAATATCAGTTTTAATCTCCAGCCCCAGTGATCCTGTTCTTCATTGTTATTTTTGAATTATCTACAAATTTATAATGATGAATTTTTATTCTAAATGTGGCTACATTTCCGTGGCCTCATGTGATGTCGTAGAGGTCAGAATTTTCCTTCAATGATCAATCTCAGCGCAAAACTGCCTGATTTGTAGTCTCATGTGTACATTTGGCCTGTAAAAGCCAAAACAAATACACCGAACTATTTTCTCTGTATACTGCTGAGGAACTGAGCTCTGCCGGCTCTCAGGTAGCTTCAGTGGTGCTGGAAACAGAGGATCACACCACCATTTATACACACAAGTGTAGAACTGCTTGGAAAAGTTTCATTGAATGATCCAAACGTCTTAAAAATATATATTCAAAACTCTTAAAACTTTACTGAGTATAACGATAATAAGATCCGAAGAGCCACCAGTCGGACCTCCTGGGTACCACTCTCATCTTCTCTAATTGATTTGTTTGACTCTGCCAGCCAGTTATCATGTGACACGCGCGTCCGTGCATCCTCGGTGACCACCGCAGCTGCTCCCATGCCAATTACCGCTGCGGCTCCAAGCAGGTGCCAAGGCAAATATTTAGTCGATGATCAATATTTAATAGCATTTCTGTAGCGATTCCTTTCCTGAGGTCCGGCAGATGCTATTAAATCCCAGCCCGTAGATACAGTTATGACATGCAATAACGACTTGAATATAAAAGAGATTAATAATTTAAAGTGAGCCAACAAATTAGGAACATCATTTAAAAAAATAGGCTTGGAAGCATTTTGCATAAAAGGTAATGCCCAGGCTCCTCTGATAAAGAATTATAGCATTAATTCTGCAAAGTGAACTTATGACTGCAGCTCCTTCCCTGAGCTCCCTGGAGCTCTCAGGGTACAGCGGGAAAATGACAGCATTCACAGACACGGGGTACTTATTTCCATTTTTCCAACAAATTTAGTCTGTGTGTGTGTCTTCAAGTTCTCGTTCTACCAGCAAAGTGGGACCTCGTTTGTGAAATAGTGCCATTTTGTTTTTCACTGGACTTTCTGAGGGTTAAGACGTGTTTTCAAAGTTGAGTTTAGAACTGCATTTAGGTTAGGGTTAACTTTGGGGTCAGTTGGGATCGTTAGGGTCAGGGGTACTTGTGGGTAATGTTGTATGTCTATGAAAATCCCCACAGATGTAGGAATGTGAGGATGTGTGTGTATGTATGTGTGAGAGAGCAAACGTAATGGTCATTTTCTCCCTTTAGTACAATTGCTAAAGTCCTTGTGAAAACCATGTTTTTATATTGGGGGCCATCACTCCGAAGGTGTGAAGGTTTCCTGTACATCAGAGGTGCACGCTTTTGCCTCTTCGGGTCCATTCAGGTATTCCATCAACCCACCAGATCAGATGATCTCAGCGCTCCAACAGAAGGTGTGTTGTCTTTTTGTTTACCGTCGCCTGATCTCCTTAATACAAAAAGACTCACAGAGCCGAGTTTACACATGTACCATGCTGGAATATCCACGCGCTGGGAGTCTGTTGCGAGGTTCTCGACATTAAAGAACATTTTCAGAGTTCTTGTTCAATTCCCACGGAGCAAACGCTCCAGTTTGGGAGCCGCGGCGCCTCGCGGTGTGCGTTGCTGGAGGCGGCGTTGCCTGCTTGTGTGATATCACCATTTACCTGCTGTTTTGAATTTTATTTGAATTGAGATGAAAAAGGAAAGGTGTTCTCCGGCAGACTTATCTTAACCCGGCGTCTTTTCTGTTCTCTCAGACACGGCGGCGCCGTTTCATAGTACCGTATCATCGTGGGCCTTGTGGGATTTAACCTGCTTAGGAAAAGGGAGAAGTTTCCCAGAGGGTTCGCACACAAAGACCAAAAAACATCAGTCAGTGCATTTACAGTCTTTATTGATATGACAGTCTCATCAAAGTACGGTTGTGTCACTTTTCTCATTAAGGACTGAAAGCTCAGGTTGGCATCGTTGACGAGCATCCTGGATCCTCAAAACTAGCTGGTTTGACCTTTTTTATGCCTTGAGGTGTTTTTCCTCTTTTTTCCTCCCATTTCTTTCCTCTCTGACTCTGGCAGAACTGATTGTGATTATAGCACAACTGCAGAATGTTCAACACACGACTGGTGTGTGTAGAATGTGACATTGATCCAAACTGGGAGCTGCTGTGAAAAGATAACTAATCAGAAACTCTGGTTTCACTGGTTCAGACATGTTTATTGGGTCAACGAGAGTCAAATGTTCCAGAAGAATGTCTCCATGCTGATTTGCAGAAGGATCTACAAACAGTTTGCTTGGAAAAAACCTGCAAAAAGGTCTGATTATAATGATTTATACTAATTATCATCTGTTGATGATGTGTATGGTTTATGTATATGGATGATTAGATCAATAAGAGTGCTCATTAAATTTTATTATTAATGATTAATGTTCCTTTTCTGCTTTGTTTTAGAAGAATTGGATATGTTTCGGTAAAAATCTGGCAGATTAGCTTCAAGTCCTCGAATCCCTTAAATTGAGCCCCTGAAATCTCTCATATTAAACTTCATCTTTTCTTCCTGTCTTCAGGTTCACATCAAGAAATATAGGTTTATTTTAATTCATTAAGTCCTAATGTAGTAAAAAGTGAATATTAACTGTCAATTCCAATTTTTTTTACTGTAAATAAAGTTGCAATATCAGATATTAAGCAATGTTAAGCAAATATATTTGAAACACAGGGACACTCTCCGGAGCACCCCCCCGACACACACACACACACACACCAACCCCACAAGGTAAAGAAGAGGTCTACAAAGGTGTTAAAATGAACTGTGCATGAGAACCTAATGAGACAGAGTGAAGAAAGAACACACAAGGTCGTCTGTCGCTGAGCAGGAAGTCCGTCCCTGTGGGGCAGAAAAGGCAGAACTTTTTGTTTTAGCAAACTGCCCATCAAATAAGCATAATTACCATCAGAATTCATGTGGCGTTCCCGGACTCCTGAAGGCAAGCGGCCCCACTCAGATTAGCAGCTCTGATAAATCACCATTAATTAGCTAATAAAAGCCAGCAGGTGGTTCGGAGCCCAAAGACATCCCCCCGTTGTCTGAATTATGTATATCACAGCCGTGAACTGATAAAGTAAATGAGTGGGGGGAACAACAGATAGCGGCACGGTGAAACCCTCGTGGAGGGATAACGCTCCAATCAAGTTTGCTGCAATTCCACAATCCCACCCACAGGAATACAGGTGTCTCTGACCCCCACTCAAATCACATAACACGCAGGGTTGTGGTGTGGGGCATATTTAGACATGGATTATGCATACAGAATGCAAAGTTGAATAAAGAGCTGCTAAAGATGTTATACTTTCATTCCAGAGGCGTGAGGCAATTCTTGGGAGAGCAGGGAAACGCAGATTGACGGAGACACGCTGACCCATGTGCATCAAACTGACAAGGCCAGCGTGTATCATCACACATTCATCACAGAATATGCATATTAACACATGACACACATCATAACCTGTGGCTGTATGAGCGGCCGCAGGTAATTAAATACGTTGGCTTCATCTGGGTTTGCGATGCATTCAATTTTAAAGGCTGCATTTCTCAGAACGGCTCTTTGGAACGGTGGACGTGAAGACGCAGCTTGAACCGATGGAGAAGGACGGGGCGTGGAGGAAGGTCGCGTTGTCCTCGTCTCTGTCGAGCAATGTACAAAAACCGGTCAACTGTGCACAAACAGGAAGCCAACGTGTCGATGTTAACCCGTAAGGAACTGGCCCCCTTCCTTCTTCCTGGAAAATTATGGGGGATATTCCATAAACCACAATAAATAAAAGCGACAAATAACCCCCCTCGTATTAAATATGTGTGTTGTTACATTATTACATTGGGCCAGGTGCTGAAATTCTTACATAAAAATAAGCAAATTTGACTAGTTTTTCTTCCCACTTTGCACCAAATTCCCTTTTATGTTACATGTTTCGTATTAAATTTGTTAATACAAATAGTCACAACACGTTAACTCCAGTCCAAGTCACGTGATTGTCACCTGTCCACCACGCCAGGATGTGTTACATTATATCTCTGAGGGACTTGATGGGTTGAACTCATCAATCAGGGCTTTTAAGGTGTTGAGACACTCTTGTAACAATGGATCCTAAAGAGTTAAATTACTAATAGGAGTACTTCTCCACATCAGTCCTCCACGTCTGTCAGAGCTGAGGAAGCTGGAGGAGCTAAGGTGAGACCCAACACAGACGCATCCATAACTTTTCATTTATGTCGCCTACAAATCAGACAGCAAATGAAATCATAAACTCGGCTACAGGTGAAGGTGTTAAAAATCTGAAACCTTTAGCTAAGATCTATTTCAATTCTTCAAAGTGGCATATGTAATATAATAATATAGCTGTTGTACATCTAGAACCTCTTTAGCTCCCCAGACAGCGTCCTGGAATCTCCTGTTTGGTTATTAGTATCCTTCCTCTTCCCTCGCACTGCTACATTTCTGTGAATTTCCCACATCTCCAATATCCTTGACTCCATTTGTGCGAATATTTCCCCACATTAACCTGTACGACAGCACTCATAAACGACAGCAGTCGTGAAAAACAGCCTGTAATAGTGCGCGTTTGAATGCGCCGCGCGTGCTTTTTGTCACACACACACGACGTCGGTACCACTCACCTGTGGAAGTAGCTCAAGCAGCCACTTCATGTAATCCCTGTGAAGCATCATTAGCCTGAACAGGGGTCAACGGAGGTTACATCATCATAGAAAAGCTGCTTTCATTGCTGACTTCTCAAGCGTCCTCCATCCTTTTCATATTCATCACACACATGTGACATTTGGTACTTTAATGGTCTGTTTTGGTTTAAAAAAAGGGTATTTTAAGTGCGATAACCCATCTTTTACTGTAATTCGTTCCTCCGCCGACCTCATGTTAACGAAGACGCTCCGAAATCTAGTTTGCTTCTTTCCTTCTTGGGTAAATGAGCTCTTTTCTCTGGGTTAGATGTCCTGAGGCAGCCACTTGGCAGCGAGTGAAAGAAATGGCAAAAAGGCATCCGCACAAGTGGGACATGGAAGCAGATGGGACACCGATTGCAGTGTTGTTTACAGCTGTTGAGGTCCTTCCACGCTGCTATATAGAGGTCAGAGACGCCTTTCGCGGTAAAGCCACAGAGACAAACAGACATCTCCTGAAGAAATCATGTGGTCAATATTTGTGCCCAGAGAAAATATTTGGGGGGAGGATTCCAGGACGGGGTCGCGTTTTTGATGCAAGCTGAGCACGTTCGGGTGATTTGGGTGATTTCAGGAAGACATCCACGGGGGAAAAGGCATCCTGGAAGGAAAGCCATCCAACAAAAAGGTCTGCGACAACCATTAACATTTCTTTATGCCGGCACTGAATCACCTGATATGGTTTTACCAGAGACGTTGACCATTTGGGATCGTTCCATCAGGAAAATGCAGACCCCCGTCAGCCAGAGACTGTATGTGGAGCAAAAATAGCCCGGAGCGGCGTGTGAAATATACCCGGAGTAATCAACCTTTTACGGAGCGACCTATGAGGAACACATTCAACAGCACAAGGTGATCTCACACAGGTGGCATCAGGCTGCAGCGCTGAGAAATAACCTCAGGTATCACATGTGTCACAGACGATACAATGAGGCGCGTTCAGCACCATAAAAGCACGGGAATAATTTATTTCAGTATTCCAGTGTTCAGTGTTTTCCCATTTCTTTGACGAGGGACTCTTCATAACACGTGACCTTTTCCTTTTGGGTGAACTGTGCCTTTAAAAATGCTTCATTGTTGTGAACCCATCAAATCTGACTGGCTCTTGATGCTTAATATCAAATACAAGATTTTGACATTATTTTTTAATCCTATTGATCACATTTCTCATTTATATTAACTATTATTTATTATAAAAACTAAAATATCACATAGGAAAATACAAAAACCGAGACCATGAATCAGTCAATTCACACAGCGCAGCAAATTTAAACAGCTAAGTATAGGAGTCGTTTTAGGTTCCAACACCAGAGCATTGTGGGTAAGAAAATGAGTCCATGGCAGCAGAGGTTGAAGCAATTGCAGCCATCTGTTATTAGCAAAGCATGTCATAAATCCATAAGTCGGGTATTCCAGGCCAGCTCGCTTCCATGCACAGCCTGTGTGTTTTAGCATTAATGTGAGGACAGCGGTGATTTGTGGCTGCAAACGAGCAACATAAAAGAGAGATGAACAGACGTAAAGCACCGTGTGCGGGAATGACCGTGAAACTTACAGAGGGGCTCGTTAATGGGCCCGATCCAAAGAGTGTGAGGCAGTTTAATGGCTCGTTGAATGTGGATGCGAGTTTTGTCCTCCAACCACACACCGGTCTAAAATTAACGCTCCGCATCTGCACTCATTGAATCTTATTTTTCATCTTGAATGGCAACATACAAACATACAAATATAGCTTGATTGGTTTTAATCAACCTTATTGTCGCTAAATGCTAATTATTAGCATGTTTGGTGCATTTGCGGACTCAATTTGCTTCACTCACAGGAATTCCCTCCCCAAAACCCAGGGTATAGACATTAATTTCATCACTAAAAGTTAATTTATTAATGTCTTCTGTTGTTTGATACGACGGTATTCTAGTAGCTAATGTATTTTTAATAATGCAAATATTTTAATTAGCCCAACCCCCTCTGCGTGTACTCTCTAGTGTATAGTGTGTGTGATGTTGGCTAAGGTCTGCCTCCACACAGTCTGACGCATCTTATTCAAGTCTCAGATCCGTCTCGTCCTCCGCGTGCAGGATGGCGCCCTCACGCAGCTTTAATGCCGATTTCTGCATCCTCACGGTTTCCATCGCTTTCATCCGACTGCTGAGATGATCTGAGTTTGGGTTGTATCTTTGTCAGTGTGTGTGTCTGTGCGTGTGTGTGTGTGTGTGTGTGCGTGTGTTTTTCCTGGCGAGATGCATAGCCATCGAGGCGATAATTTAGTCCATTATGTCCTCTGGTTTGCAGCCGTAGCCTCGGGCCTCTGGCACCGAATGTTGTGTCATTTGCTACCAACTGGGTTTTTTGATGAGAGTGTGTGACCTCGACGCCTCATCCCTCACCACTGTCTCATTCCCTTTATTTACATCTGTCTTTAGCATTCTAATTACTCTCTTTATTGCATTAGCCTGGAGGAATCTGTTAGAGCAGAGGAAAGCCACCCTCCCCTCCGTATGTTTGGAGACGAAGGACATTGGAGGTTTTAACCAATGATATAGCAGCGCAGGGGTGGGCCTGGGTCTGTGGGATCTTCAGGGTGCATTGTTTCCATGCAGAGGTTCATTTGGGATTTTTAAAACAATTTGCTTTCATTTTAGGGTCTTCGCCGATGAAAAGGCAGTCGTTTCGGACCCTTATAGTTTAGCCTAGATCGGGAGTTTTCCGCCCAAACTGTGCATCTTTTATGGTGTCAGCAGTGTTCAGGTCAAAGTGTCAGTCCAAAAACTTGTTCTTTCCCTTCACGTGGAATTTTATGAAATGGCATCAGCAGCGGGCACAGCAGTCTTTAATGAGCTCCCAACTTTAAAGACTTGAAGGATATTAACAAGCTGCTTGACAAATGGTGCTTAGAAGCACATTAAAGACGCAGCTAATGGCGCGCATAATGACGGCTAATTTTCGATCAGATATAAATTAGAGCCCCCAACAGTTATTTGCCTTAAGGACTTTATGTAAATGATTCTGTTCTGTATAAACTGAAAAACTGAGAGAGAGAGAGAGCGAGAGAGAGAGAGAGACTAGCGCTCCTTGTGGGTATGATTAATAGATCTGCAACAGCGCCCGGCTGTCAGAGCCCAATGAACACACGTCCAGCAGACAGCTCTACCACCTTCTCATTAAGGTCCAATCTCTACAAGGTCTACAACTCACTCCCTCAGAACACCGAGACAGCCGCGCAGAACCAGCCAGTCCAACCAGATGTCCGCCAAGTCCGGTGACAGCTGAAGGATCTGACCTCCCATCGGTTTACACAACAGGTCATGATGTTGTGGACCTGAGGTCACATGATGTGGACGATTGAGTGATGGGTTTTTACAAAATATTTGAACAGTGAAAATGTGACTTTGCCTTGAAAATTTTAAATTCACTGTAATATCAGTAGAACAGAAACAGAGAACAATATCTAGAAATTTAAATGTGACTGTAAATTTGATTTTCCTGTATTAATTTTATAGTGGAAATTTACAATGACACTAAAATCGTAAACCGAATAGATTTTTGAACACCCCAAAAAGCAGATGATGTCAATAAACCTTGATATTACGGTGCAGGCACTGATTTTAAATCATTCCAGGTTAAACTTCAAGTTACAGCAAAGATGGAAAAATGAGCGCTCCAGTTAGTTACTGGTTGGCCAGTTAAACTGAAAAAGCTGTGGGTGGTTGATTTAATCAAGCTCAGTTTATTGTAGATTTTAATCCTCGCTCAAGTTGATGCAAATGTCACCTACAAATATGGAAAATAATTGAAAATATAATTAGACCATCAACATGGATGAAGCTACATATAAATATTTACATTATCTGACATTTAAAACAAGTTGAGGGTGACAGAAATAAATACCATCAAACTATTTACAACCAATTTATTATGTTTTTATCCTGGGGGGCCACGGCCTTTCAGCCCTTACCCCACCCCCAACCACGCCCCTGGCTTTACTTCCAAAGGTTGTGATTTTTCTGCTTTTTTTCCCTTTGGATTTTTTTTCATTCGAATTTTCAATTTTTTTAGATGCTTTAACTGTTTTAATTTTTTAATATTCGTCTGGAAATGTGATTAATATCATTTTGAAAGATGCTTTATAAGAAATTCACAAATCTCTCATGAATACTTAATAAAGGAATCAAATGGCGTCACCTGGCAGTCATCTTTACAGGCTGCGGGACACAGACTTTAAATAATATTGACTTTAAACTTGCTGTTTATTTGTTTGTAAATCCGGATGTATTTTTACGGTTTATTCTTCCGAGATTCCGGATTTTCAGCCTTCACAGTGAGCGGGTGATCTGACCGACGATTCAGGCTTTAATCAGCATGAAACGTGGATTTAAAATGTTGGATGTGGAGGGAAAATGCATCAGGTTTGTTTACAGGCTGAGAGAGAGAGAGAGATATGGAGGGAGAGAGAGGTGGGAGGGAGCTCTTTCATTGGAAGACGCTGTGGCTACACGGTCTCTGCATGTCAGGCTTTTCCATCCCAAACTATCCCAGCAAACCAGCGCTGCTCCATCGATCAGCCGTGGAAACGCTTAACAAACCGGCGGCCATTGATGCCTGATTAATATTGCAGCGACAGCTGATTGGTATCAAATGGCGCCTGCGCCGCCTTCACACCCCAGCAGCCATCAGACGGCTGTTGCACAATATTTTGGTGGCGCAAAAAAAAAAAAAAAAAAAAACCAACCCCAAAAACAACAGAGAGCCAGCAGATGATAAATAAAGGCTTTGCGCAGTGTGCGAGCGGGAGGCTTTGCGCCTTCAGTTTACGGCTCGCAGTTCGTCTAATTCGAGAGCAGTCGCGTCTTTTGAAGGCAGACACTTGGCGTAAAATGTACAGTTAAAATATTCCACAGCCGGGTCCCCCGGCGGAGCTCCGACAGTCCCCGGCCTCATTAAAATTTCATCAGTATCCCTGTGAAAGGAGGGAAATGTTCTGGGGAGAGTGAAAAATAAAACAGAGGGCGTAATTATAACAAAAGGAAACATTGCTGCCCTTTTGCAGAAATCTCCCACAGTGTCGCCGCTGCGGCGCACGGAGGGACGCGCACGGGGGCCAGGGCCTGTCTGCGGGTTTAAAGCAAAACGTTTGGCTCGTTCTTTTTCAAAAAAATAAATAAATAAAAGAGGGATTCCATCTTTGTGCTGCCTGCGTGCGCGCCTTCGACATGAGGCCATTTTATTGGCTGTCAAAGAATCCAGATCGATTTCCCTGCTCTCTCTTTCTCTCCGTGTGTACGTGCGTGTACGTGTGTGGGTGCGTGTGCGAGGCCTGTCGAGCAGCAGACAGCCTCGCTGCATAAAGTTAATTTCAATTCCCGATGAGCCACTCACGGCGGCCCTCCCTGACCAGCGCTAATTAACAGGGATGGCTAATGACTCCTTAACTCACTCTTCATAATTATCTGCTTTTCATAATTTGATGTGTAATTTAATAATTCGCTCTTATTAACGCGTTAAGTGAGCGGCTCGTTTAGGGGGAAATGAGAAGCACTCACCAGGAGCATCTTTTAATTGATGAACCATCACGGCTGTCACATTAATCAGGCTGGTTTTGATTCTCTTAATTTGTCACCAGCGACGCGGATGAACATGTTTGCAGATCAATCTTGGAGACGTTTTTATTAAAACGTGCTGGATAAACGTGGAGGAGGGCTCCATGTGCCTTTGGTAATGGTGTCAAATACATAAAGTAAAATATTTTTTTTTTAAACTGCAGTTAATGTTGGAAACTAATGACGTCAAAATGGTTTATTTTCCTCTTCTGAAATCAGATTTTTATGTTAGATATTAAGGTGCGTAGAAAATAGTCCCATTTAAAAGCAAAAATCGGTCTCGGGATGCAGAACCCATGCTCCCAGCAGCCATAATACACATTTCGTATCCTCTCACCATAACTTGGTGAGCTTTTACACTGAAGCCCGCATGCGTGCGCGGAGGACGCGCGTCTGAGTGTGTGTTTAAATAGACGGCCACGTTGGCAGGCGGGCTGTTTTTCTGGCGGGCTGACATCTGGCAAGTCTGCGCTCCAGGGACCCATCCAGCTCTCCGCAGACCCCCTGATTAGCCTCTAATAGAATATTAGCATTTGCTCTCAGGTGAAGGCAGCAGTGAGCCGCGTAAATCTGGCAGGAGAGTCGGTTCAAGCGCGCCTTTAACGCGGAGCGAGATCCGTTAAGGGCCCCGCTTCAACGACGGGCCCCGCACAGCAGAGTCAAAAAGGTCTGGTCTAAAATCCAGCTCACATTTCAGGTCTGAAAAAGTGGCCACGCGTGCAAGCGGGGGGGCGTTTGAGTTTAGCTGGAGTGCCTCGCTCATGGGCACTACGGCAGGGCCGTGTTGAAACTGAAGCCTGATACATGTGCTAATCTGTAGTAAAATAAGCTTCAGAGGAGCCGCGCAGCTCTCAGCTAAAGCGTTCCCCTCCTCCTCATCAATAAATAAACAGATGCATAAATAAAAGAATATTAATATGTCTGCGTGAGCCACACAACACAGCGCAGTCATGGGAGATTAAATGTTAAACTTTTTTTTCTTTAATGAAACACATATTCAATAATTAAATAAATTAAATTTACATGAAGGTAATAAATTAATGGGGTTATTTAACCAGCAACCCAAAAAAAGCAACATACATTACAGAAATAAGTTACCTCAGCTAAAACAGTAATACAGCAAAAACCTGTACGCATATATTTATGTGCATCGACTGGTTCCAATGAAATATTTACATTGTACACGTATACTTCTATGAAGCGGCTTCTTTTCTCTTCAAGAAGAAAACATTACCTAAACAAGGTGATTTTTTAACAAGCAAAGACTTCATAACGATGCGCGTATATTTATACAAATAAATAGCAGAAAACATACACAAAATAATTTAGAAAAGAGAATACTATAGCATATATATCTCGATTGTACCATCTCGGATGTTGGGGAGCGTAAATGAAAAACCGGGAGTCCAAATTTCCCCTTTAAATGAAGGGGAGAACACGCTTAACGAGCTGTCAGGATTTGATTTTCTCAAGCAAAACCAGGAGGGTGGGGGGAATCCCAATAAATATATAATGAAGTAAACATGACCTCACTTAATAAATAGTTCATAAGATGCCGGCCCACGCTGGATTGTAAACTTATTGCGGCCGGCAGCAAATCAAATCTATATATTTAAAGTGTAAAATTCAGTCAAACCATCAAAAGTGAGTCACTGTTATGATACCTGCACAAAGTGGGGCCTATTGATGGACTAAACCTACTTTATTTTAACCTTATTAAAATAGCTCCCTGCCTCTGATTACACGTGGCAACAAAATAAGTGGACTCGATCACATTTTTGGACACAAAATGACGTGCGTGACGGGCAAAAGACTCATTTACAGAGGGCGGTTTGGGGCGTAATCTGATAGTATCTTTGCGGATTAAGTGGTGTGTTGTCCCTCTGGTCCCCCCCTACGGGCCCTGAATAAGTCAGACCGCGTTGGTCGTGAAATGTAGCAAAAAATAAAAATATAGGAACACTAATAGTCACAAACCCAAGTGCTTTGGAGGGGAAACGAGCCCGGCAGCGCGTCAACAACGATGCGGTTTTCACTGAGTGGCTAACGCAAACTATAGTCCTCATTTCAAATTAATCACATCAGTAAAAATGAAAGCAGAGTCCCCACTGCGTTGACATGATAAAGGTGAAGCCTAGTAAGTGTGGAAACAGTGTTCTTACTTGCTTTGTCAAACGATGCGTTACTCGCCTCCAGATCTTCTCTCTCTGCGTAAAAGACGTGACTGTGGCTTTTTTTTCTCGATTTTCTTTTGGGGTTTTTTTTTTCTTGTCAGTCCTTGCTGGATTTTTAGGAATATTTCAGCACAAAGTCATCGATGATTGAAGAAAAAAGGTGTGTGATAGGAAATATGATACAAATAGTCTGTGAGCAGTTCCAAGTCTTTACGCGGGAGGCGTTCAGACGCATGCTGAGTATTTCATTCGTTTCTGTTTCTGCCGCTGGTTGCAAAACCAGACCCGCACCACGTTCTTTTTCAGATCCAGCTTCTCCGCGATTGCAGCGATTTTCTCCGAGGAAGGACGCGGCTGAATGGCAAAGTAGGCCTCCAGTGATCTCTTCTCCGGCGCTGCTATGGACGTGCGCTTCCGCTTTTTCTCGGCGCCGTTGAACAACTCGGGTTTATTAAGTTTCTCCCTGTGCGATTTCTCGGCTTCCTCCAGCCACGCTTGCAGGATGGGCTTCAAAGCGATCATGTTGTTGTGAGACAGCGTGAGGGACTCGAATCGGCAGATGGTGCTTTGGCTGAGGGAGCCCACCCCAGGAATCTTCAGGCTGGCTAAAGCTGCCCCTACATCCGCCTGGGTAACCCCGAGTTTGATCCGTCTCTGCTTAAACCTCTCCGCGAAGGCTTCCAAGTCCCTCGGATCGGCGTCCACGTCGGTCATCCCCATGTGCGGTGGTAGCCCGTGGGCATGAGCCATGTTGATGGCTGCCTGGTGCATGTGGTTCATGCCCGCCATGTGGGCAGGGTGCGCAGGCGTGGAAACCACCGAGCCGTCCGGCCCTGCCATGGCTCCCAGTGCCAGTCCCGGAGTGATGTGGTCCAGCAGGTCGCCTTCCAGCGCCTGGTGAGGCTGGTGGTGGTGGTGATGGTGGTGGTGGTGGTGGTGGCCAGCCAAGGCGGACGGATGAGAAATAGGCACCGAGGAGGAGGAGGAGGACGGCGAGGTGCAGGGGAGAGTGTTCATGGTGTGGTAGGTTGCGTCCGGCTTGAAGGGGCTGTGATGTGGAGGGTGGTGGTGGCTCTTGGTCTGCGAGACTATATCCACCGCCGCTAGAGCTTCAGCCCGGGCCAGCAAACTCTCATCCAAGCCTCCGAATATATTGCTCTGCAATTGCAAATAGAATGCACACATAACTGTCAGCAGGGAATTCTCCCTCCACTCCTCGTTTTAAAACATTTCCAGAATGTGAAAAAAAGAAATCCTAAAAAGGGGAGCACACAAAACAAGACACATGCAGCATCCCAGGTCATAAAAATTAATACGGAAGGCAAAGCCGACTGAATACATAAGTTGAGCAGAGGGGAGAAAAAAAATATGGAGGTGTTGGGTGATTTGCTGTGCAGACATGAAAAAAACATCAAGCAAAAAAAAAAAAAGTGGGCTGTCAAAATGTGCCTTTAAGCAGTGATTATGCAGAATACGTACCGGTGGGGTTGGGAGACAGGCTCTGCGCATCGCCTCCGAGCTGCTGCCGCCGCTGCTGCTGATGATGGTGCTGCTGTGTCGGGAGGACGAGCAGGACGAGGGCGCGTTGGAAGTCAGGGTGGAGGACGACGAGGAGTGTAACGAGTACTTGGGTTCTGGCAAGCTGGTGTGGGCCATGGCGAACGCCTGCTTGCTGTTCAGAGACATCATCATCATATTTGCGGGCTTCCAAGCCTCGGCAAGTTCCTTTTAATAAGTTAAGACTCCGCCTCCTCGTCGGGAGTTGAAGTCCAATTGCCTTCGGAGGAATCTCAGGTCACTGTCGAATAAAATGTAGACTGAAGTCGGTCTTCCAAACACTGAAGTTATGGCATCTATTTGTGGAGACTGGCGGAGGAGGCGCGTCGGTGTCTGCAGGTCTTTCTGCCGGGGCGCGGAGCAGCCATGCACCTGCGCGCAGTCGAATTTCCTTTTTCTCTTAAAAAAAAAAGAAGAAGAGTTTTTCTTCTTTCACGATCTCCACCTAACTGCGTGAAAAATACATATATTTTTAGGTCGGGATTTTTTTTTTTTTTGGTTTTGTTTTTGTTTTTGCAGAACTCCACGCGGCGCCCCAAAAAAATGGAGGAAAAAGAAGTAATTTTCCCGTCTCTGGAGATTCCCAAAATATGTCTAAAAGTCGATGAGTATTTTTTTTTTGCGGATTTTTTTTTTTCAGGTAAAAAGTTCCCGTCTGGAAATGACCGTAAAAGGAGAAGTTATGGCGGTGACACTCTGGTGCCTCTTCGACTACGGTGAATGCTGCGGGGACCCAAACTGCCTCTGCTCTGAGGCGAAGGGCAGACTGACTCTCTCTCTCTCTCTTTCTCTCTCTCTCTCCCTCCCTCTCTTGCTCGCCTGCACCCTCTCCCTCCCTCTCTCCCTCCTTTTCTCCCTCCCTCCCTCTCTCTCTCAGTCACACACGTTTCAGCTCTACCTGAAAAACCTTTTCATGATTTATTATTCTTCATTAGCCACACCACCACCACCACCACCACCACCTCCTCCTCCTCCACCTCCACCACCGCCGCTGGGGACTCTGCGCATGGGCAGTCCGCGACAGCGCATCTATTTCCGATCACCTCTCCTTCCAGCCGCTCCTCGTTCCCAACACCAAGTCTTTGCAAGTTCAGGGACGTTTTCTGTCGCGATGTATCGCACCGAAAAATATGTTTTTCGTCATTAAAAAAAAAAGTAAGTTGATTCTCTGGGACCTGGAACCTTTTGCGACTAGAATTCATCTTGTAAAATAATACTATTTATTACATCGTTTGATATTTTTTTAGATGTCCTGTATTAAGGTTTTTATTATGTTATATGTAACTGTTTTTTTAAGTTGCCGTTTTATTAAAATATTTATGAAAAATACCAAAATGAACACGTGCATATTTTTGCGCACAGCTCTTTTCTCGATTATCAGGCGGGAAATAACTAAAATACAAAAACTGAGGTTAAAATAATATGATTAGCGTAGAATGAAATTTAAATGACTTTTAGAAAATGATTTTTTTAATCAAACATCAGTAATTGGGATTAAAACACGCTGTAATTAAGAGAAAATCTAAATGACTGCTATGAATCACGTCCATTCGCATGGAAAAGACTTGAATTTAATTTTGTAATTGTCCATAACTCTCTCTCTCTCTCTGTGTGTGTCTCTCTCTCACACACGCGCGCGCGCGTACATGTTGGATGACAGTTTTGATGGAGTGACTTGCGTTTATAACGGGCTGATCAGAGAAATTAATTCCTTTTCGAATTGAAATCTCTTTGCTAATTTCACAAGAATGCAGGTCACACAAGGCGCCTGTGCGCGTGCACGATGCACAACTTATTAATATTAAACGCCTATTTAATGTATGTACCATACTGTAACGTTGGGTTGTTCATGGCGACGAGACGTCCCTTTTCTTTACTGTCATGATGGAGATGGACACTTAATACGTCCCCGTGTACGTGCGTGAGATTGAGAGGGGGGAGAGAGGGGGGAGACAGAGAGAGAGAGACACGGAGGGAGGTGTTTCCCAGCAGGACAGCGGGCTCTGCTGGAAACACCTCCAGACTCCAGGATACAGGAGATCAGGCTCAGGAGACATCAAGGGGCAATCAGTGTCTGCTCACATATACCAACAGACTGATTTACGATGAAAGTTTAAAGCAATCATTTATATTTCACCACCTCTAAACTGGCCTATGAAATTTTCATCTACAACGAAACACACGCGCACGCACACACACGCAAAAAGTGGATCTTAAGTCAAATAAATCAGTCGGGGTTGTTCCAGAGCAATTGACTGTGAAGCAAAGTGGGTTTCCAACGCCTGCTGGTGTTTCTGTGTGTCAGCGGCACCAGTGGACTCTGTGCCGTTCCTTTCAGGGCCTTGAACAGGATTCCGCTGATTTCCATCAAATATTCCGGAAAATTTGAGCTGCAGTCTCAGAGTAATTGGAGGGAATGCTGCTACCATAAAAACAATCTTACCTTCCCTTTAAAAAAAACAACCCCCCCCCCCCCCTTCCCCCGCCTCCAACCCTGCAGAATTGTGCGAGCAAAGAATATCCTCACTTCAAGAAGCTGTAAAACATCAGCGTGGAAATAAAAGTAAAAGGCGGGTAAAGCAGAGGAAAGCACACTCAGCGAGGCTTGATCCAACTCAGGTGACTTGTTTGCTCCTCCACCCCCCCCCCTCCCCCTCCTACAGAGGTGTCTGTGTACTTTACACAAAGACGCACTCCTCTCAGTCTCCCCCAGGAGCTCTCCACGTTAACAATCCCAATTACAGCAGGACCACCAGAGACAGCTGTTTTTATTACAGATCTGCTCCTTTGTGCCGCCGACAAGGCATCTCTGCACCGGGCCCGACGCAGAGATGAGGACTGGATGAAGTCTGGCGATTCCTTTATTCACAAGCCTCCCCCGCCCTCCCCCACCCCCTCTGATCTTGAGGAGCTCTTTACATGTCGGAGCAGGAGGTCAATGCTTGTTGGGAGCGGGTCTACAAAGGGATCTAACTCAAGGCAGCGGCGTATTTATTCATCTGCTTTACCTGGGAGCGGCGGCAGATTCCGCGAGGAGGCTCTAATGTGTTGTTTAAATGCATGCAACAAAAAGGTAGCAGCCTCCAGGATTTAGTAAATGTCACACACTCTGCTGCGGGGAGGCGGGGGAGAGGGTGGCGCACAGTTTGAGTGAATAAGGCTGCAAAATGTGCAACTGCAGCTCAAGTGGTGTAAAACACTCGGAGATGCTTTTGTTTTTGATCCATTTGTGAGCTAAACTGAAGCATCAAGTGCTTCAGTAGCTTATATCTATAGAGTGTTTACCCTTTTATGAGCACTGAGGAGCCCTAAAATATAATATACTTTAATTACAATAGTACAAATCACATAGATTATTGAACATAGCATAATGATTCATCAAATAATAACACATTAATTGTACACAATAATACATAAATGGAAATACCAGTGAGGCAGCACTGAATGGTTGGCTGCTAACGCTAGCATTACACATTTGAAGGGGTTCTCTCTTCAAAATGTAGCTTTTAAATTTGTTTTTGTGTTTTTCTGAGAAAATCTGGATCATTTTTCTAAATTGATATTTTACTGTTGAGATGATATGAATATCAAACCCAATTTAGGTTAAATTCTGCTGTATTTTGATCCACAAATGTAGCATCTGGTCCTGCAGGAGACGTGAATGATTTGATTGTTTTGCTCACATGTTGTCTTTGGCTGTATGACTATAAATGAACATGGATAAATGCCAAAGCTGCTTCGAGATAAATGATCACTTTAGAAAAAGGCCTAAATCAACATGTGTTTGCGCTGCTTCATGTGAGTAACAAATAATAAACCACAAACAATGTTGGGATTTCTGCATACAGATGCAATATTAGGTAGTATTATTCTGGTCCGGCAGAGGCGCCCACCTCAGGCCAGGGTTGATTTCAAGCCTTGAGCGTCTGCCATGAGGTCAGGAAAACAAATAACACGGTGACCAAGCTCCCCGTTACACATCAGGCACCAACCTTTGGGGCGGGAGGCATTAGATTCTGGCCCGGTCCTGCCCGCACGCTGCAGGGCTGCAGATGATAAGGTCAGGCTTCATAATGATGTCACATACCTTTAGGTACTGCAGATCAATATTGAGAGAGCTGCGTTATACCTGACAGCCAGTCAAATAAAGCCTCCCGTCTCTTCTGATAAAATGAGATCCCCTCCCTCGCAAAGACCACATTGGCGGAAATGTTTGTGTCCTGTGGGACAATAAAGCCGCTCGCACACCCGATACAACGCCAGAGTTTTGTGCGATCCAGCCTCGGTTGGTAAAACTATTTCAATACATGCGTTGAAGAGGGAACCGGATTAAACCACACAGCTGGAACTATGTTCCAAGCGCTCGGTTGCACATGCTAACGTTTGACACAACTAATCCTGATCTCACACGACCACAGATGAGATGAGGAAGGAGGCCCGGGCCACACCTCACAGCGCTACTATGTGCACGTGTCAAGCGCCATATACGTGTTTAATGTAGCAGGATGATTGCAGAATTCGGTCCGACTGGAACATTTCTTCTGCCTCTCATTAGCTTGACTGCCCTGCGCGGTGATACATCGCTTGTCACGGAGTTGTCTGACGGTTGATGCTAATTGACCCCCGTTCCCCCTTTCTTCTGCTCAAATGAAAAGATTCCCCGCGTCCCGAGATGGAACATGTCACAATGTGATCTGACAAATTAAAAAGCTCACTGCTGTCACGCTGCCGTCATCGGCAGCCCGTTGCCTCATCAGTGATAATGATGATTTCTCCTCACCGCAGCTCACCGCCAAGCGTGAGCGTTTCACATCTTTACGTTCATAATCTGCATAATCCTTTACAGTTTGGTACATCACCGATCTATCAGAGGTTTCATTATTGCCAAAAGGTCAAAATTCAGCAATGAAACCCTTAAAATGGCTATTTTTAATACTTGACCATGCACACAGAATCAATGTTATTAGTTTGTTTGGGTTTTTTCTTCAATCTGTTCATTAATACTTAGCATAGATAAGATTAGACGCCTTTGTCGTCATTTCCATACCATGATATTCCATCAGGCAGCATATACCCACTCTGTTGGGCTCCTTCTCCACACCCAGCTGGTTCTGTCATAAAGCTGGACCTCACCTGCTTGGTCACCATCACGCGTGGACTTGATGTTAGCTAGCCTCATTAAAGAAAACAAATAGCTGGTGACACAATCCCAATATTAGCAGCAGTGTGTGTCACGATATGTGTTGTTCCTGGTTTGAATCACATGACCGCTGTTCTGCGGAGCCATTGGTCGAGGCGTAAGCCACCACACTCTCCTGGCTGCAGAGCTGCACAGCAGCCACATCTGTGGCCAGACAGCAATCGAGCGTGGCACTTTACCTGCTGACTTTGTGTGTCTAACTTTATAATTTATGCGCTGTGCCCGTACAATTGACAAAAAATGCGGCGTGGTGATCAAAGCCCGCTGTTCAGCGGGTTGGACGGGGCCACGAAGACAGGGCCTGTAACACTAATGATCTTCAAACGTTCGCCTATTTCACTGGGAGCTGTGCACAACTCCCCAGCAAGTCCCCCGTCCTCCCCCTGGAGGTAATTGTGCCTGGCTGGTTGGGTGACAGGTGTCAAGTGGCCCCTCCTCAACCGATTCATCATGCTAAGCAAAGAAGAAAAGCTGATCTCCGTCTCTCTCTTTCACTCTTTCTCTCTCTCTGCTTTTCTTTGTAGTTTTCTTCTCGTCTGTCTCTTCCTTGTAACCTTAAATAACTACATTGTCATCACCTCTGTGTGCCCTGAGCGCATGTTCCCTCTGATTTGTGACAAAGTTTGTGGCACAGTACACCATCAGAGCTCGTGCAACAGCCTGACACACGCTGTCAAAGCGCGTCAGGCTGCGTCACGTGCACGCCGTTGGAAATAGTTTCTGCATCACCACTTAAACGTTCAATTAGCAATTTTAAAAAACGGAAACACAAAAGCTGAATTTCCCAACTCAAACTGATCATTGACCAATACTGAGAGTGGAGAGGATGCCAGACAGGACCAATCAATGACCGATGCGTCTGATCCATTGATATTCTAATAGTTTTTAGAATGAATTGGGGTTTTTTTTAAGAGATTTTCAAACTTAATATTAATAAGTGAATATTGAGCGACAGAAACAAATAGAAAGCAATCAATTTTACTTTAAGTGAGAAAAAATCAATATTTTATTGTCCATGACTGTTAATTAACATTTTTAATCAGTAATATAAACAGATCTTCTAATTGGTAGGTTGGCATCGACACCAAAAAGATTGCTCAATAGTGGAGTGGAGAAAGGAAACAGAGTGAGGGTGCATGTGTGTGTGTATGAGTGTGTGTGAGTGTGTGAGAGCCAAGAGAGAGAGAGAGCGATAGAGAGACCACGCCCTCACCGTGCCCGCCTGTCTAAGCACAATCCCACAGGGAGCTGCCATACACGCTCTCTCTCTCACACACACCCCAGTCATTAATTCCTGCTTTGCATCTCCACACCATGTAATATTTATGGGTCACTGCAGCTTTGTATTCACAAATGGAAACGCCAGGAGAAAAAAAGAGAGGAGACACGATACCTCAATCAATCCTGTGAATAAGGTTCAGTCTGTCACTTCATGGATGTTTTCTTCTCCTCCTCCTCCGCACTGAGCCGCTGCTTATGCAGCAGTCTTTTCTTTGACCTCCAAACAAGTGTTTCCAGTGATGGATTATCAAACACAACCTTTGAGATTAAGTCATATTTAACTCCTTTATGGCCTGGAGGGCCCACGGCGAAGGTATTGCGCCGCTGAAGAACAACAAAACCGCATCAGTCAGAGCGAAAAGAGACGAGGGTGAAACGCATTTTCACCCCACGATTTGACACCCGAGTCTAAACTCCAGGCTAATCAGGGGAAATCCTTGCTGCTTTTTCTGTCTTTCTGCAGCTGACAGATCATAATTAGGCACCTTTTTATCGCTTCCGATGTCGCCTGAAACCCTGACGCAACAGCCAGTGCCGTAGACTCACCGGCTTTCAAATCAACAGTGTTGTCAAAACAGAGCCCTGAGGAACCCCCAATAGACTGCGGCTCACCAGACCCCTGTAGAGATTTGAGGACCACTTTGGAACTCTAATCCACTCAAAATGTGCTGATAATTTTCCTTGCCAGGACACTCTCTGCCTGGTGTCACAAGAGTGGCCTCCCGGGAGCAGATCAGCCAATGATAACAAAGTAGCCAGATGTCTGGTGCTGGCAGAGTCCCAGAAGCCAGACAGCAGCGCGCGGCAGCATCCGCTGTGGGCCACAGATCAAAGATACCTGAGAATTACTTATGGGCACAAAATATGTGTTGCTTACTCCACAGTTCCCATTAATAACAATCTGGGAGAATTTGTATTTCTAATTAACTCTTTTCTTTCGGCGTACGAAGTGCTGTAGGACGTCTGAGCTGCAGCAGCAGCTTTTCTGGAGTAAGCGCGAGTCGACAACAGGAAGTCGGATGCGGCCCTGTCTGAAGGAGCCGCATCAGCTTTAAATGTAGTTCTGAGGCTGCGAACACCCCCTGACTCGCCTCAATAAACAAATAACCAGCGCAGGAGTCAGCGGATTTAGATTTAATCAGGCCGCATCGGGCCCCAGAAGATGGCCGCGCGAACCTCGAAAGCTAACAGTGTAGCCGCCGAAGCGTTAGCATCCCTGATCGAACACTTTGTGCGTCAGTAGTAACTAAGCAGTAACGACCGGCCCAGGTCCACCAGCAGTTGTTCAATTTACATCCGCCAGCCGTCTGAATTTCACCTCTCAAACGCGCGGGGCGTTCTTGGATCGCTCTCTTGCTTCCTCCTTGTGCGTTTGCGTTATTCAGGCTGACATCAGGAAGCATCGCCGCCGTTGGTTGTTCCCTCCTGCAAGCCCCCGTTCTTGCTCTCTAGTCCTACATTTATAGTATCTTACGTGTTACTTTCGATACACAAATATTTAGAGTAGACCCCTGACTTTGAAGTGAGAGGAGTAGTTAAGCTATTTTTGCCTGGGGAGGGCTGCTGTGGTGTATTTTTAATCTTCATGGGGGGAAGAGGAGCACTTTATCTCTGACACATTTGTGCAGATTTAGATGGGCTGGCTGTGTTCTCTGCTCCTAAAAGTCGCCGCTCATCAAATGGATGAAACGCATCCTTAGTTTTGTGCATCCTCACTCTATTCTTTTATTAACGGCAGAAAGTGTTGCTTTATATCTGCATTTGATGAAGAATACCCCCCTCGTCCGGGCCTGCCCCCTTCCCCCAATTATGTATATCACCTTTCCGGCGCATGCAAATTCTCATTTGCATCACTCTATTGGACGTGAGATCTGCTGGCTGAGAGCCTTTAAAGTCCTCAGAGTGCAGTGCCCTTCATTAGATCATGATTGTGACCTTTCCTCTTTTTTATCTGTCATTCCTTCTTGACTCCCACCAAACGCACAGATGATCGGCAGCAGCCCTCGTTCCATTCAGCGCCTGTATCATAAACAACAGTGAAACGCTCCAAAAATGATGTCAAAACCGCGAACCGCGCGTGTCCCGAACGAGAACTTTTCTCGGGTTATTCTGGGTCATTTATCCCAACGTCATTTACTTGAAAATACAGCTTTAAAATGCGCCTTAAAACCGCTCTTGTCTCGACGCTCCGGCAGCTCATCACTCCTAAAACAGCCACTCTCATCCACAGCGGCCCGACCGTTATTAATGTGCCCTGAATAATTTAACGGGGTAAAAATTACCATGTTCTTTTGAAAAGATTTTTGCCTACACAATTAAAGAGCATTATAGTGATTTTTAGCAGAGCGAGAGTTATGACTGTTTTCCCTCCTCCCCGCTACATTCGCTGCTTCCCTTGTTAGGAGCTGCTGCTCTTCCTGCTCTGTTCTTGGTGTGTCTGGCAGAGGTTGTGCTGCAGGTCAGACCTGTGCCGTGACGATGGGCTAATGGATAATGGATGAAGTAGTAAGGAGCAGGTACGGGTTGTTTTCAAGTACAAGAACATTTAGCACACCTAGCAAACAACAAACAACTTTTGGGTTCAAAAGCTGCAGAATTGATTGAAACCACTGGAATAATGTTTGTTTGATGAAATCTGTAAGCCCAGAATGATATTATGCGTGTGCATGACATCAGCAGGAGCGCTCTCTGGCCCTTCAGTCCTATTCCACGCGGAGGACTGTCCACATCTCAACCGCACGCCGACAATTGGCAGTAATTGGCACGTTGCCTCTGCTGTCCTGGGAGAGATCTGAGGGTGCACTCGGCCACAGACAGGCCGCCCTTTCCACCAATTAGAGTGCGGGCTCCTCGTGGGGGCGGGGGCAGAGGGAGGTCTACCTCGCTGCTACCTTGTCTGCTGATCAAAATGATGTGTGGAGATCCCCTTTTTCTCCCTACTCGCCTCTCTCTTCTCCCTCTTTCGCCTGCCTCGCTCTCACCGCCGAGATATTACGGCTTGTGAGAGTCTTCAGTCAAGGACCCCAACCAGCGGCTGACAGCTTTGCAGTAGCAGTCAGTGGGACATTCACATTAGAGGTGCTCTGACAGGCCTCCCAGTGAAAAGGCTCCATGCTGCTAGTTTCCTACTACATAACTGGCTGGCTCTCCTCTCTATGTGAACTTTGTTTTTCTATCAGCGGATGTGATGCTGAATTGGGTTTGGCAGAAGCTGAAGTTTCTCTGAATCGCTGAACTTGAGTTGTGTTTTTTTTCTTCTCCTTCTCCTTCTTCTCCTTGCTGCTGGTTGGTGTATTGGCTTTCTTTTTGCTGCATCTCCAGGCGTAAGCTGGGTGTTATTGCCGCGCTGCTTCATTATGATGCCTTTGACGCGGTGATAGCGGCTGTCTCATGTGGTTAGCATTGTGCAGGACACAGAAGGTACCAGGGGACCTCAGTCCAGAGGATCACAGGCCTCAGTGCACGCTGCCAACGCTCCCCCGGTTTATGCCACAGGGAAGGCTGCGGAACCAACACCCAACCCCCTTATTCTCTGTTGTCCTCAAAGCTTGCATCTCGCCGCGCGTCGCTTCAGTAAGTACGAGGAGGCGAGGAGATGCTTCCTGTGTTCAGAAATATGTGTCAGGCTCCTGGGTTATGTTGTGTTCCAATGTGATGCAGAGGGCAACAAAGAAAAGAAGACGAAGAAACAGGCTTACTTATTCTCTTTAATCCAGCCTGAGACGTTCAGAACTAGGTTAAGTTAAATCTCATATTACCCAGACAGTTTTAGCACATTACAGACTCACTTATGGGATTTAAATATACTGCGTTTTCTCCCCCTAAGTTAGCGATTAGCACAGGTAGAGCCTCGGCCTCACCACAGGTTGACAGACTCACCCTAAACCCACTTTATTTCCTCACGAGGACCCCCATCATGGGGGGGCCTGCCTAATATGCTGTCTGGCCGCGGGGCCTATGGGAGTGTGGCTGGATTATTATGTTAATGCATGTGCCTCCTGCCCTCTGCTCAGTCCCAGCTGGCCTCCCTGTCGTTAGGAAGTGCTTTGCTCTGACAGAGGAGTAATATGCTCCGTGATTGAGGGGCCAAAAGATCGAGCTCTCTAAGAGAGGGGCCACTGCTGATAAGCATATGATAAAAGTGCCATTGTATGTGAATGCCTGAGAGACATGGGACTGAGCCATTCCTATGGATTTCAGGGCGGAGTGAATATGCATAAGGTCTTCTGTATATGGCCCTTCCTGTGTTGCAGTGTTTGATTGCTCATAACATTCTATTTAATTCCATAACTATTTTTAAATGCCTTTATTGAACGGGCCCCTTTGATTATAGATTAGTGAGACGCAGAAACACATTTGCAGACCAGAGTCTAACCGAATTCTGCAGGGTTGCAGATTACTGAAGCCTTTGTTTGTTGTTCGGAGGTGGAAATTAATGGGGGTTTTCCACCAGCACCTCTCGGCTCAACTCTACTGGGCTTTCCCCAGTCCACTAGATGAGGTGCAGACCCCACCTGCGCTGGGGTGGTCATCAATTGTAATGAAGAATGGCCAAAACCAAGCAACTAGAGCTAAAACTAGAAACAGAAGTGCTGCATAATTTACTAGGATGATGTAAAGAAGTTCCCTGATGTTCTCCAAAGGGGACCGTGGGAGAGAGAATGCAAGTGAAGGAAGCCGAGCACTAGTGATTGTTTATATTCCCTCCCCCCTCCCCGTGCAGGTGGAGGAGGGAGGCCAGCTGAGCCGGACTCCTGTGATGAGGCACACCTGGACTTGAGCCGCTGATCGCTGTAGCTTAAATAGCTGTGGCTGACGCCACTCCTCACCCAGATCTGTATAGATCAGTGGCTAAACAAGCAAATTGCTTTATTTCACATTGAAGATAAAGGCCTTTAGAAGTATCTGTGTCTGCTAATGCTGCATTCTGGGGTCTAGGCCTGATCTGGGCCACTAACAGCCCAGATCAGCCCTGAACACATGCTCCAACCTCATGATGATCAGGAGTTTCAACCAGGGTCAGGCGGGAAAGGAAAGTAGCCCATTTCACAGAAGTGATCCAAATCCCGGTTGATTCTTTGATATGATTGATGGAGAGTTGGTTTAGTCAGAGTAACGTGAACCAACAGCTCCGTCTCCCGCGCTCATTTACTCACCTTGACACCAAAGTAAAAAAGGAAGACGAGAGGAGGAAACCTGAAACTTCACATAAATCGCAGAGGAAGCTGAACTGCTTTGGATCCTGCACATAATGGTGTAAATATGTCAGCCGTGCAGAGCCGGGTTCCTGACTTTAAACACTTTTCTTCTGTTTTTTTATCTCTTTCTCCTCGGGAGCAGGAGTTAAGCTGCACATTAGCTCGCGGAGTGACTTTTGTTTGGGGTTTGTTTGTTTGCTTTTTAATCAACTTCAATTTCATCTCCATCAACGGCAGCTCTCTGCGCTTCCCCCCTTTGCTCTCGTCTGCCTGGGTTCCAGAGCGTCTACCTCTGTTTGTTCCTTTTTTCATGCAGCTCCGGCTGTAGCAGGCAGAGAGAGTGTCTGTGGGTAATTGGTAGATAAATACTTTGCTGAGACTAAACGTCACCGCTGGAGAGGTTGTAAGACAAGCCGCTTGTTTTGCTTCGTGTGAGGAGGGGAGAAAATGGAAGAAGAGAATTTGATTTGATTGCAGGTGATATTATTGATCATCTTGATTGAGCTGAGTCTTTGAGGTAATTGGCAAAATGATGCAAATTGAGGCCCTAATGAGCCAGACAGCAACGTTTCTGAAGAGTTCCTTTATGAGTTTAAGGGGTAAATAATATCCTAACATCTAGGATTTTTGCTTGATATCACTGAAGGCACCGAACAGGAAGCTTCAAAGTAAAAATGTACTGACAAACTTTTAAAGACATTCCATCATAAAAAAAACTATTGGAGTGGTCAAATACAGCACATGAATGGAGCTCTTCCTGTTTGTAGTGAAGAAATGATCTTTTACACACACGTTTACATTTCAGAAATGTGATAACCCAAAAACTGGTTTACCTGTTTCAGTGCGTTTATTGGATTTCTTTCGGAGTCGTCAGCTTTCTTCTGCTGCACGCCATGGATGTTGTCCGCTGTCTTCCCCTCATTTCCTCTGCACTTGCTCAGATACAAAAGGAACAAAATAAATCAGATTATTGGGTGCACGGGAAGGAAGACATCAGAGAATCGGGGGGGAATCCATGTGTGTTAATCCAATTTCACAAAGTGGATCCCATTATGATGTTTACACGGACACCAAAAAAATGTGTGTTTAAACAATAAAGAATTTCTTTTAAATGAACTTAGATCACGCATTCATTTGGACCCACTCACCATTCGTTGTTGCTTCTAAACAATGGAGACTTCTCACTCAGCGAGTTGGGGTTAGCGTTACCCTCGGCTTTGCTGCTTGTTAAAGGCCTTGAGATCTGGCAGCCATTGTCTTTATAAACTCAAAGCTGTGTTAAACGCAGTCCCAGCCCAGCTAATGAGGGGGAGCCTTCAAACCCTCCCCCAGATGATGCTGTCAAACGGGTGACATAAAGCGCTGCATGTAATCCCTCTGTTGCAGACCCTGGGTGTAAATATGCCAGCTCCGCCATTTTCCAAGCGTTTACTCGCAGTTCAAACAGCCCGCTCTCCCCCCCCCACCACCACCACACCACACACACACACACACACACGCACAGTGACAGCTCGGCGATATTCTCCAGAATCCTCGGCTGCCTGCGACCAATAAAACAACCAGGAACATCTCTGATAATCTCCTTCATCCGCGCTGTGGCTACAACACTTCTCTCTCTGTCTCGTCTTCTTTGTTTCTGTGGACCCAAACTTGTTCCGCTCACACATTTTTGTTCCACCAGGGATGTCAGGTGTGATGCTTTCACTGATTTTTGAGCAGGGGGATCGGTGCTGTTTGTTTACATACACAGGTGTGCACACAGGAGAAATACTCCTCCAAAGGGGGGTAAGCACCTAAAAATAGACATTAAATTGCTTTAATAAAGCAACAAAAGACAAACACGCTCAGTATTTTTTTTTTCTGAATTTTGCAAGAATGTAATAAAGTGTGATGAAACTGTGATGGAGACCCGAATATTCAGAATTTACTCCAACACAAATAACAAACTGCTGTTGTCTGGAGCAATTTCCAGAAATAGTAGCAGTATATTTACAGTGGTGCTCTTTGTGTCTCTTTAGTTATCTGCTCGTGCAGACGTGACCCACGTACATGCGTCACCCGTCGCTCGTCTCCGTCTGGTTTGGCGGCTCATGGCGCAGCAGCCCGCGCTGTTGCTTCTCATTTTGGAGGCTCTGTTTTGTGTGGTCCCTCTTTTACTTCCCATGGATCCCTCCGCAGGGAGCCGAGCTGACAGCCTCGTCCGATTGATGCGTCTCGTCCTCTGTTGTTTTCTCCACCAGCCTGGCTTCAATCGGCAGCCTCATCCGTCCCCCTCATGTGGAAAACGCGGAAATGTGTTGCGCGGCAATCTAAGAATCCAGGTAACCTCTGCGAAGCTAAAGCTTGAGGTTTACTTTGCTTTTATTTTCAGTGGCTATTTTTAACTTCTGCTGGGTGCTGGTGTGGCGATGGGGAAATGAGGGGTCGTTTTAAGGGTTTAATCAACAACGCAAGTTGTTTTGAATTTTTACAAAGATGATGTACTTTTTTTGACCCTGGAAACTTTTGTTCGTAGGAATAGTGATGACTCCATATAGGTGCAGAACTCAGCTCAACACCATGAATTCTATGCGCCCGAAAACATTCCCACACGAGTTCTCTGCGTGTCAGAGTTAGCTCCCCTGGCTGCCCCCCATACACGTGCACCCTTTGATAGTTCTGCCCAAAACTCCTTAAACCTGCTGGAGAATTATTAAGAATTCCTGGAAAACTCCTGTCTGGCAGTAGATGTGTTGCTGCCAATGCTTTTACCCACCTGATGAAGTGGGCAAGGCTGGAAGGATGGAGAGGCTGGATGTCCGATCACAGCTCAGACCATTAAAGATGAAGGATGGAGTGTGTGGTTCGGGGTAGAGGGGGAAACCATGCCCGGCATACAGACTGTGGGCACTCGCACCTCCTCTCACATCATCACAAACCAGGCCAGCACTTCCTCCAGTAATGAGCTGGGGCCTGGACTATAGGCTTAATTATTCATATACAGTCAACTGGGAGAGGGGCAGAGAGGGATGGAGCTGAAGCCTCCTCAGATCCAACTATTCCTCACACTGCAATGATTCTTTTTTCTTTTTTTTTGTAACAGAACTGCCTCTGTCCACACCAATAACCCCGAGTCCAGGTCCTCACGAGCTGCTGGTTGCTCACTCTGTGGGTGAGGGTTCTGCTGAACGTAACACAAAAGGAAAAGGCCGTGGTTCCAAGAGGTGCCGCTTTGAAATGGTACCTGGTCACACGACTTGCATTCCCACGGTTAAATTCCATCCCAACTCCGTTGTGATCCATATAATATGCCGCTCCTGTGACGACCAATCACAAGACTTGTGAAGCTCCGCCCATAACCTGCCCGTACAAGCGGTACAACAATGGGACAATAACTGCCCCTGACGATGGCACATTCTCGTTTTTTGCCCAAATCAAATGAACACGCAGAGAATCCCTTTCACATCTATTTATAATAAGGTCAAACACACTGATGGGACAGCCCATGGGACTATGAATGACACATCCTTTCAGGGCCGACATTTCCATGTGTTAATATCTGAGTACTTAACTGTGGATGACAAAAAAATTCCATATTTGTTCGTGATGAGTCGCTTTCAATTGGACCTAAGTGTGGGTCACTTCCAATAATGTCATTAAAATGGACAGTAGAGGGTCTCCTTGCAACTTAATAGCCTCCAGTGGGGGGGTTTACTGCGTACGTTGTGCTGTGATACGTATGGAGTGACATCCATTAAAATCCCATCACGGCCACGACGCAGCGTAACATAAGAGTAAGGCCGGTGGAAGATTCCCCTTTTTATTAGCCATCATCATTTCCTTGAGTGAATGCGCAGAAATGACTGGTTCACGCTGGGAGCAAATGTGTCCCTGATGAGGGGGGGGGGGGCGCAACGGATGAAAAATCATCGCCGCTCCAAATGCAGATATTGTGGCGGCTCCGCGCTCTCGCCAGTGTCAGACTCCATTCGTCACTGTCCCCGAGCCGGCCTCTCATTAAGTGGCCCCCGCCCCGGCGACAACTTAATTTCCTTAAGAGGAGCAGACACCTGATTCAATTGTGCAGCCATTACAGATTTGTTTTGGCCGCCTCGGTCCTTGCTGAGCCTCCGCGGCTGTGAACAGAAATACTCCGGCTAGATTAAATGTTGTGGACATCATTTCAAGAGGGATGATTCATGTCTGCCCCCCAGTATCAATCCCTCATGGTGCCCTTAGCTCCAAATGTGGCTCCAGACAGCTGTTTCATCCCCTGTTGTAATGTTCATTGGCTCATATCCTGGGGGGGGGATATATATATATACTCTCCTTCTTTGTTTGTATTTTATTTTTATTTCTAAAAGTTATGAAAATTTAACTGCTGTTTTTTTTTTCATGATTAGGCTGATTGGTTTGTTACCACATCATGATCAGGCCAGGAGCTCTTCAATAATTCACAACCACTTTTGAACCGTTTCAACACGACTGCTCCTCAGTCCTCCACCTTTGAAGATCAGACGGCGTAAGATGTTTTCATCAGTGTGGGCGAGACGTCCATTGTCCATTTGACTGTTGGTCTCCAAAGCTTAGCCTCGCCCACACCTGCCAGTCAAACCGCCGCCATTGGAGACCGAGCTTACACAGGCTTTCACGGACTGTTACCGTAATTTCTCTGCCGTAGCGTTTGATACCAGATGTGCTCCATAAAACACACAAAGCACAAAAGGTGTCAGGTATCCCCGGAATCTGCAGTTTCAGGGGGGGAATTGTATCCCAGGGTTACAGTAGGATCGCCTGTTTGTAGCAATGGAGATGCTCTCAGTTGTGAGTCGAGCTGCCCGGAATGCTTCCACACAAACGCAGTCAGCGTGCAGCTTTTTGCCCCAAACCTCACCAGGGGACATAAAACTGGCGAGTGTGAGTCTGTCCTCAGCAGCCAATCAGAGTCGGAGAAGCAACTCGCTTCCTGTTACTGCTGCCTTCCTGAGACGCTTCCCCTCTGATCTCGCTCTCGTGTGTGTGTGTGTGTGCGTGTGTGTGTGTGTGTGTGTGTGTCCTTTTACTCTTAACAATAATATCAAGACTGCACCCGCACAAATCACAAAACCTGATTTTTTAAATTTTATTCTCGTGACCATTGATATTATATTTACATCTACTGTATATTGTCTATTGCAGAATCTGCCATGTTTAAAAATCCCTATTTTATCTATATTTTATTGTTATTTTACTCTTATAAGGTGAATTGTTGACTTACACTCCTGCACTTATACATCTTAAGTGTGTGTACTTGTGTATTTGCATAACTATATGCGGGTTAATTCTGTTCCTTCCTCTTTTTTATGCAGAGAGGTATCGAGATGAATCTATATGAATGTAAATGCTACAGCGAAGAGTCACACATATGGAGCTCTTTATGGAATTCTTCATAGTTTTCTTCTTAGGAATACACGTATATTTACTTGGACTACAAGACAGAATTAGTAAGCAACTAAGAGTAATGTGTTTACATGTTTTTGGACTTTGGAAGCCTTGGCGAGAACCTTTGAATGGTTCTTTCAGCGTCATTTTGCTGTATTTCCTCTTAGCTTGTTAAACACACCGTTAATTCTGCAGGTGAGTAGGTCGTTTCCGTTTCCTCTGGATTTTATGCTCCTCGGGTTTCCTTTCCCTTTTTACCCCCCCTTCCCAGTCAGGCCCAGCTGAGCGGCGTATGTGGAGGAGTGTCTCCAGTTCCGCCCGTCCTCTCCCTCTCCAGGAGCATCAAAAGGAGGAGGACCCACGCAGGGCGTTTGAAGAGCCCACCGACACTCCCCTATGGGTGGTGAGCTGGCAGATGCTCAAACCGCACAGCTCCATCTAGGCAGGAGGAGCATCCTTCTCATCTGCTTTTGTACCCCCGCCACTGGTCTCCATCACAGCCGCGAGGATCAGTTTCAACAGTTTGGTCCTTTATTTGTGGCGTCGCGTGAATCATTTTGCAAACAATCGTCCTTCACCTTCGGGTGTTTTTGTTGCCGCTGTTTCAACATAGTCTGGATTACAGATTGATGCGACTCGCTTTAGCCTCCGTCCATGTTTTTCTCTGAATGGACTGTAAAACTGATGCGACTACAGGGGGAAAGAATAATTCCAATAGATGATGAGAGCTAAAATCCTGGAATGGCCTTGTTTTGTTTAGCCTCAGTGACGCAGCTCGCACATCTGCCACCGACCTGTAGACACCAGCTGCATGTCTCTGACTTTTCAGCCCGTCAGTATTCGTATGTACTGACTACACCATTTGTCATCAACAGGCACATGCATTTCCAGTTTAGCAGCATGCAGCTGCTGCAGCCACCATGCTGGCTGTCTGGCCTTTCTAGGTGGGAGTGTGGAAGCTTTGACCCGCTCTGTCTGGCTGTGTTCAGCCGTGCGCTCGACAGCCCTCTCCCAGCTCCTCAAAGACCAGCCTCGCTCTTCAGTTCTCTGTCTTTATTCTCCTTCTCCCAATTTCTCCATCGCCTGCCTGTATCTGTTCCACTCTGTCTGCCCATCTATCAAAGAGAACTCCTCTCCCGGCTCCTCCGTGCTGGTGTCAGGAAGAGGTGAAAGGGGTGTCTCATAGCGAGGAAGAACCCGGAGCTTTGTTTTATACTGTACCGCACAGGGTGCTGTAGCTGTCGGTGTCGATCAGCCTCTGCTGCTGCCTCCCACCAAATCTTCTCTCCACCTCACAAAAAGACCTGTCTGTTACCTATACTACAAATAGATCCGCTCAGATGACACAAAATGAGGGGAATACAGCATCAATGCGATTGCTATACGGGTTTCTTGTCGGACATTCCACCTGGTTTGGTCCTTTGTTGAATTTGTATAAATTTTCAAGCATATCGGCATTCCAGTCCATCATAATATGCAATTCGTCCAACGGCCACTAGGCGGTGGCTACAATTGTGAAATACCAGTTTTCTTCATGTTTTTTTTTTCTTTAAATCGTTTAAATGGAATTCTCAGAAGAACAAAAAATAAAGTTGGAGCTTCCTTGACTGCAGTTCATCCAATGACCACCAGGTTCCAGCTACACCTTCTTTTCACTTATATTTTTAATGATGTTATCATAAATGTCTTAATGGAACTCATGACACATTTGGAACCTGCAAACGCTTCGCAGTTTCTCCTCAAAAGCTTATTTCTGTGCAAATATGACCAGTTCTGATTAATTTGCAGTGATCCTCAATCTCCCTTTTACAACTCTGCAGTCATATTTCTTTAAAGACAAATTTTAAATGCAGCATTCTTAATGGGCTCATTGCTGCTGAGTCAGCACGCACGCCCAGCCTGCTTGTGCGCGCCATTCCTGTATTTGTTCAATCCTCTTTATCTGGTGATCAAGAGGGGACCATGAAGGGGGTTGGCCCAATGAAGGAAGGGAGAGGGTCTCTACACATGTAATCCTTGTCAATGAATTTAGGGGATTTTTTTTAAATTATTTTTAATGAATATTTCAGTAGTTATTGCAGCGCGCTCGTGTGTCTCTTTTCACAGCTCCCTCTGCTCATAAGTGAGTCACTGATCTAATGATTTAATTAATAGCATTGTGTCCACAGATGAAAAGCTTATATTTAATCAGCAAAATGGCGTGAACCGAGATCAGGGACCTTGACTGTCATCAAAATGTGCTTGGGGTCCCGCTCGCACGCTAAGCCACTTTAAGCCCTGGGACGCTCATACTTAATTGAGAATTAATAAATAAATGTGGCGAGAGTAATCCCTGGATTCAGCTTCTTCACACTGCTAAGCTAGCCCCTCAAATGTGTGTGGGTGTGTATGTGTGATCACACCAGTGCCAAGGCAGACTCCACTGCAGGATACTGGTTTATTTACCTGGGATGCCCCCTGTATCAAATGCCATATGTTGGTTCCCAGGACAGTTGGTCCTGGAATACACCACTCTTCCCTTTCTCTCTTTTTTAAAGACAGCAGCCCACAAACGTGTGAAATAAACAACTATTGAATTTGAGGATAAGCTCCGATTAGGATCAGAAAGCCTGAAAATCCAAATAATTGGGGAAAATACATCACAAATCCAGGTTAGGGAGGCACTGTGTGTTATAAAGACGTTTAAATTACTATAAAAACAACTTGAATCATTCTGATGATTCTGTTTGGTGGCGCTCTGCCACTGCTCACTAATACACACGTTCTGATCAGTAAAAGAGGAAGAATGTGGAAAAATGGTGTAAAAAAAAGTGTGTGTTTAGCTAAGCAGGGGCAGCCCCTGGTCCATTGCCCATCATTTATTGATAAAGGCCCCAGAATATGTGTGTCTGTGTATGTGTGTGTGTGTGTGTGTGTGTGTGCGTGTGTGGGGAGGGAAACTAATGAAATTATCAACGTTGTTGAATTAATGATGAATGGGAATAAGAAAAGGCTGGGCTCTCTGTGGAGCCAGAGAGAACCGCTGCTTCATTAGCCATGCAGTCTCATCACATCCTCTTTTGGAGCTGCAGACTGAGGCTCTCCACGCGCTCCCCTGCTCGCCGTCAGGACCTGCCGCTGGACGCCATTCAGACAAAAAACCTCATCCCCCTCCACCGCTCTGCCCATGACTCCATCGCCGAGAAGACGACAGGAGCCCCTTCTTCCATTTATCATCCCCCTCGCTTTTCCTGGAGATGAAGACGGAGCTTCTGGAGGTTCTTGTCATCACCCTGCCTCCTTTTTTTTATCCAATCTCTCCCTCCTGACGGCCTCTGTGGATATCGCTTCTGCACATGCAAATGATGAAGAAAGAGGGGTGGGGGGAGCATTTGGATTCAGCCCTCCCGCCTCCTCCTCCTCCTCGTCCTCTTCCTCCTTCTCCTCACTTATCATCTTCTTTTTCCCTGGGTGCAGAAGGAGTGGTCTGTCCAGCCGAAACACAGTGAGAAACCCCAGGCATGGGGTCTCATTAGGTAAGCAGAGGCCAGGGCAGCAGGGCTTCGCTGATTATTCTGAGATATCTGGAGGTTCCTCCACCTTATTAGACCTTCTGATTCTCACAGTTTACTCCTTTTTGACTCAATTAATTTTGTCTGTGCTGAAATCTCTCATTTGAACACCCTTCCTGTCACTCCTCCCATCTGCTGAGCCCGTGCTCCTTATTTGCACAACTGTCAGTGCTATGATGGCGTGAATGACTTTATTTTGCTGCCCTAACTGTGGTTTCAAAGCCTCAAAATACCCCCAAAATCCCATAGATGCACTGAGCTCACTCATAAAAATGGATGGCAGGCGGCGCCGCCCGTGACCGACAGCAGCCGTCACACATAATGCAACGCGCCGGCTTTTACGGGTTAATCTGATCTGAGAGGGATTCAATTATTTAATAACAACACGACAGACTATCATTAAACCAAATTGTGTATGTCAACATGAGCTCGGAGCCGGAGCCGCGAGGTCACAGGTGTAATGTTGTGTTTTGAAGTCCTGATCCTCTTACACACGCTCACACACACACACACACACACACACACACACACACACACACACACACACACACACACACACACACACACACAGGCCGCCAGCCTGGATCTTTTCTTATGAATCGGCTGAATTGATCCTCATACAAATTAGGTCTGTCCTCAAAGGGCTCCATCAATACATTGACTCCTTTTATGAGGGTCATCAAACAGCCATTACTGGGCATCAGGGGGTCCCGTTTGGGGAGAGACTGCCCAGGGTGACTGATGAGCCGGCTGGGGATGGGACCTCGTCTGCGGGCCTGTGGCTGAGACGAGAAAGGAGGCGCACGTTTATCAAGTGTGATGCTCATTAGCTAAACGCAGCAGATACAGTTGTTGTGCTCCTGATTTTTCTTTTGTCTGCACAAAAATCCCAAATATTTGACTTTAGTGTGCTCTGAAAATATTTTAGGACAGTTTAATACGCCATCTTTTCACACATTTTATCATTTAAATCCAAAATCTTGTGGACAATGTCCTAATTGTCATGTGTCAAGAATTAGGAAGGGATCTGGATGACGCAGCATTAAAAATGCTTCATGTTTCACTACTAGGATGAAATAATCAGGCAGGCAGATTTACCAACAATAGGTAAAGAACCCTTGAGTGTGTTTCTCTGGGGTATTAACGTGTAATTCACCATGTAAACAAACCATAATCACTGTCAGACACTAGTCTCAGAAAGTGTCAGAAGTTGAGACTTTGCAATCACGGCAGTTTTAATATGCACGCCAGCCTCCCCTGACTGATTAAAATGCACCATTTTAGGTCTAATTGTTCTCAGAAAACGCTGTTTTATGTTGCTGCAATGGTAATAACTAATGATAGACGCATAAAATTAGCATATATTTCCCAGACCAAGAGAATATCTGATCATTGTGCCATGGAGAATTGCTCAAAGTTAAGAAGTTAATTTCATTATCTCCTCCTCCTCGTTTAAAGCCCGCCACTTTACAATAATTGGAAAACAGAATAAAAGATTAGCTTTTGACTGGGTGACGGCTGTTAATAACATGTGATGGAATGTGAGTGGATCCCAATTACACCAGCCATTCTCACATGCTGGTAACCAGTGATGGTGGTGCTTGAATCTCTTCATCTGCCTTCCAGGACCATGAGGGACCTGCTGCAGGAGACCTCTGCTCCAGCTCGCAGGCTAATTGTCAATTCTGCTTAAGTCATAAGGACGGCGCTTTTACCGGCTTCAGAGAGGAGGGAAAAAGTAGTAAAAGAGTGCTGAGAAATGAAGTTCAAGAGCAGCTCGGGGAAATTTAATGGTGCAATTTGGCACTGCAGTGAGACTTAAAAAAAAGGCTTTTGGAGATATTATTGGATTAAGAACAACATCAATCATCTTTATGACAATCTGGTGTGCTGTAATTGTCCGATCACATAATTATTTAAAAAATAAAAATAAAGTAGCTGATTTCTGCGCGATAAAACTCGGGTATTCCCCACATTCGGAGGGAAATTTCATGACGCGGTTTCTTCCCAATTCTCTGGAGTGGCCCTCATCCCTCATGGTGTCACTGCTTTAGTCACATTAGCCACACTGGTCCCAGCGGGTCATCGCTCATCCCTTTTTTCAGCTGCCCCAAACAAACCGGCGAGTGATTCCTGTTTTCGAAGCCCCCCCCCCCTCCTGGCCGAGTCAAGGTGACCGTTTCCGCTAAAGGTTGCTACAATCGTCTTTACTTTGCAGTCATTTATAGTGTTTTTGCCACACTAAAATCAGCTGATTTTGACTTTTTTCCCCCTCTAAGTAGGACAAAAAAATTGGTAGACACGCGTGCAGATACAGGCGCTCCGGCGTCATCAAAAATGATGCGGTGGGCCCTTTGTTGTCAGACACTTCACACAGAATTCGCATATTCATGGCGCTGTATTTAAGCCCTTTCTGCTGGCATAAGCACGCGGCACAGCGGCGGGCCTCCCCCACGTGACGTTTTTCTGCCGATCTTTGCCACTTAACCTGCCTTCCTGTTTGAGAACGTGGCACTTTTTTTTTTTGATGCTCCACACTGCTTTGTGGCCCCGTTACAGTAAAGTCTTGGTGTTTAATGGTGGCTCGGAGGTCTGCGGGAACACGGGGGCTCTTCTCGGCGACGCAGAAACAGCCGCGTATGCACATATTCCATTGACACTGTTTTTTTGGAATGGCAGTGGACAAACAGAGCCGCTTTGAATTAGCACACATTCCCAGCGGGGAGGTGAAGCTTGCCGCTCGCTGCCGTGCGGTAAAGATGTTGAGTGCAGCTTCTTCCCACCTTAACGATAAAGAGCAAACTTCACACGGCAAACCGCCAACTCACCTCAACACAGACATCCATATTTCATCGTGACCCCAGACCGCCACGTTAGCCGGAAACATGCTAATTTAATGCTGAATTCTTAACCAAAAGCCACCAAAAGTGACACAGAGGCATAAATCCCAGTTGGTTGGAGAGTTGTGCGTTAAATACTGGGAAGAGAGTTCATCCTTTTTAATACCCCATGCAGATGAACTCCGCTAAACCCCCAAAATCTACTTGTAACACAATAACCTTCTCTCCTTTGCCTCTCTGGACGAGATGGGGGAGCGAGGTTTTTGTTTCTCTGGCGGTAAAATCACCTACAAGCCTCTTTGATCCTCAGTAGTTTCAACATTTGCCGTTTCCATTAAATCCCATCTTTGGGAGAGCTGCCAATAAAAGGACGGGCTTTGCAGGAGTGATGTCCCCGACCTGTGAGACTGAGCCCTTAACACCCAAACACGTGCACGTCGTCTCAGTCTGCAGCGCAACGACCCGACTCGCGCCTCAACCATTGCTCTCCTGCTGTGCTTTGTTTCAGGTTGGGAAAAATGTCGATCCAATCTGTTGAATGAGCCTTTTGGTCTTTGTTTGTTTGTTTGTTTGTTTGTTTGTTTGTTTGTTTGTTTGTTTGTTTGTTTGTTTGTTTGTTTGTTTGTTTGTTTGTTTGTTTGCATGTGAAATTAGCACTGGTGGGAGGAGGGTTGCTTCACAGCACCCTGACCTGAAGGGAAAAGTAAGTTTCCTGGATTCATTTCAATCCAAATTTCCTTTTAAACTCACTACCCGAGTGTGAGGTGCTCACCACCATCACCGGGTTACCCGAGGAAATCAGTGAATTAAAAGATTCTATGAAAAAACAAACAAACCGATGAGCCCCGATGTTTAGGTCTTCCTTCTGTGATGACCTGCACAGACGACGCTGATTTGGTTCCTGATCGAAAGCAGCTGAAGGAAGTATAAAACAAGCACAACTAACGAGGTTGGAACATAATGTGAGTCTACATGTGTGAAGCGCTCAGTCCGTACGAGGGCGACCATGAATTACCTTAATTAGAAATATCCCCCCGAGCTGCCTCTATTGATCGTCCGAATCAAAGGTAGTGCTGGGCGGTTTAGTCACGGCTCTTCGCTCTTTCCTGTCGTTTTACCGCGTCTTCTTCTTCACCCCTGTCCTTGTATTTTTAATCGTCTTTTCCTTATTTGATGTTTTGTAACTTTTCATGTGCTGCCAGCGGTTCGCCGCCTCTTAAAGGCAAACGCTTCCCTTCTCGGGCGTCGAGGGTGTGTACGCGTATGAATATTTTCCATTGATGAATACGCAAATGCCGACGTGGCGTCTTTGATGGCCTCCTGCTCGGGGTCCTGAGTGATGTCATAATGGCGGGACGGCGGGCAAAACATCCCAACCCGCAGCAGAGAGGCACAAACATTAGAGGCCTCCGCCGCCCTCTGTGTTCAATATTACAGGAGTGTTTACCGAGCAGGGACCCGGCTCGGGGGGTCCACCGGGGAGCCCACATATGTTTAAGGTCAAGCCATCCGAGCTGGTCCTCAGTCGGCTTCAGGATCTTTGATCGCTCGTTGTTTTTGACTGCGCTGTTTTCAATCACGCCAGGCCTCCATAATACATGAGGATGTTACATAGTTATGAACAACTTGGCAGCAGAGTCAAAGCTGGGGTGGAACTCGTCTGACACTTTTAGAGAGAACTTTAAGTTGTTGGAGAGATGGCGGCGAGTTAAATGAGGAACAATCAGAGGTGAGGGCGCCTCTTCTTGTCTCATTTTTGGTCAGTCGAAGAGAAGACTTTTACTAATTTAGCATCTGAGCCTATTAGAAGTTATGATGAAGGACATTCAGGCTCCTTCATCCATCATGTTCTCACCTGACAATCTGTGAAGATGTTTATATTTTTACATTTTTTTTCTTCAAACTGCTTTTTAAAATGGAAAACTTCGCTTTTCCTTGCAACACCTTCACCTGTCGCTCCTGAATCAGGTCCTCTTGGTTGGTTCCCGTTCGGTTCAGAGTCAGCAGGGAACCTGCACCCTTGTCCAAATAAAGTTTGTAAGTTTGGTTAAAGATAGAAACGCTTCTTTTTTCCCCGATACAGAAACAGTCCCATTCCAAATGAGTGGTAGAAGATGAATAAAAAGCAAAGCCGATGCTCCAGTTGTCACATCTCATAGCAAAACTACACGAAGATGTTAGAGCGAGTTTGATCAATCCAGCAGAAAAATTGCGTCTTTCACCAAAACGCTGAAAAATTTGAAAGATTAAAGGGGGAAAAAAGATATTTAATGAGCTACAAATAAAAATGCCTGTTCGTCCTTTGTGGATTCAGTTTGGAGGCAACAAGAGAAAAAGGTCAACTCCACCAGATGGCCTGTGAACATTTAATCCCTCAGGCTGTTATTTATCATGCACATTGATTTATATGTTGCCGCATTCCTATCAGACAGATTCTTTGGTGTGTTTATTGAAAAATTTTAGCAGAATTAAACAAAATATCAGTAAGCGAACTAAACAAAAGGCCTTTCCAGGATAAGAATGAACTGGTTGCAGCGTCATGTTGCCTGTGCTGCTATTTCTGATAACATTTAGGACACATTAGACTCCATTATGCTTCCTTCCCTCCTTCCTTTAACAGTTCAGCTGTTCCCCTTTGTGGGTGTGAGAGCTCTGCTCTGTTCTGGGATGAAGGTTGCAGGTGCTGAAGTGATCTAACAAAGGTTGCTGCCGGTGGAGGCGGGAGGAAGCGTGAGCAAAACTATGGAATTTGTGTCCCGGATTCCCTGCAAGATAATGATCTCTTGGAAGTGTGTGTTTTTTCCCCTCTTCTCCCACTAACAGCGTGTGTGTGTGTGTGTACGTGCGTGCGTGCGAGATGAAAGGTAGTTCCGGGGCTAGTGCACAGGCGCGCGTCTGACTGAGGCAGGTGTTAGAAATGTAGATGGCTGGCGGAGACTAAAGACAATACAAATTTGAAGTGAAAACGCTACTGGCACGCCTCCTCTGTTCTTAACACGTGGAGCCCCGGGCCGATCAATTATTCATCCCATTGTGCGCGCGCGTGGTACAGTGTTAGTTCTGTAGTTGGAGAGGAGGTGTCTGTTGCACTTAAAGAGTGAGCGCCACCTCACTTGGCAGGCCCAGGTCTCTCTCTCACACACACACACACACACACACACACACACACACACACACGTAAACAGCCCTTGTTCTGACTGAGCCTTTTTAATGATGGGATCAGGGGCCAGAATTGGTGGCTAAAGTGCAGCTTCAGTTATTTTAAAAGGAGAAAAGAAAGAGAAACAGAGCAAGAAGAGCGCAAATAAGAGACGGGGAGGAGGCAGCGGTTGGTGTGGAGTGTGTGGTTGTGGTGGTGGTGGTGGGGGGGAGGCGCTTTGTACACTGGGGGTATTTTTCAAAGCGGTGCAGACTTGGAGCCATTGGGAGGCTCCTTTGACTTTAATCTCGGCTGCTTCTTTGAAAATTATGACCGAGGACCTCGGCTGCTTCATTAAAAGACATGTTCGGCTTCTTGTGTAGTTCCAGCCAGATTTTCTTTTTGTGCTTGTGATGCTGATTTCAGCTTTCCGCCCTCTCTGTGTTCCCCAGCAGCCTCCTGAGCACCTCGGCCCTCTCAGGGCGCCGCTCGCTCTGGCTGTGTTTATGCAAATCGACTGGCGGATGTTAATTGAGGAGACACGCTCGATTAGGGCGCCCTCGCCTAAGTACCCACTTCACTCCTCATCTGTGTGTAGATTATTGTCACCAGTTGCTCAGCAATCAGGCGTCTTTTTGGCTTTGCTGTGTTAAGAGAGGAGACGGAAAATTGGGAGACGTGCACGTAACAAGTGCAGGATATCCTGTGGCTGTTTGGATTTAATAATAATGTGACTCAAAAGATTGCAACAGGAAGATAGGATAGCAGATTAGCAACCATCCATCCCTCCATCTATCCATCCATCCATGCATGCATCAATGCATCCATCCATCCATCCATCCCTCCATCTATCCATCCATCCATCCATCCATGCATGCATCAATGCATGCATCCATACATCCATCCATCCATCCATCCATCCATCCATCCATCCATCCATCCATCCATCCATCCATCCCAGTCTGAGTTACTGGAGGCTGTTTTTGCAACATTTAATGTTCTAAAAGTGCTCTAATACAATTAAGTACACTTTTAAAAATGGTTGCTCAAAGGTGTTAGAGCTTAATTTAAAACCAGATTACGCATTAAAGTTTAAAATTAGCTCTGAAGTTTATTTCTTAGAAGTCATTTTGTCCTTATTTGTAGTAAATATAGCCCCCTTAAAATTAACTTTCTAGGTGCCACAGTTTAACCGGGACTGATAGCTATATGGCTAATGTTTAGCTTATTTCTAGTGCTGCTTGTTTTACAGTGATGATGAAAAGGATTAAATCTAGCTGGATGGTTGGTTTTATCCTCAAGGTTAACTTTCTTACAACAGCAACACAGCTGAAATTAAAGGCATCATCGACAAACAAACTGGGCCGTATATTTTGTTAAGTTGTTTACAGCATTTTTCCACATGTTTCCAGCAGTGTTCAAACAATTAACTGTGTGGTTAATAGTGGAAAAAGCTACCACCCCCCCCACCCCACCCCCACCCCACCCCACCCCCCCACTTGCCTCATTAATGGCTCACAAGAATATTCTTGTTTTTCAAAAGAAGAAATGATAAGTCTTTGTGTTCTGTACGGAATTAAAATTAATGTAATCACAATAATGTAGGAAGTAATTGAACCAATTACAGCTGTTTGAGTTGATTACTGGGTTTCTATGTGAATGGCATTCTGACAGGAACCTTTAAACTTTTATGGGTACACAAGAACAACTGTTTTAGCTGTTTTTTACAGCCTAATGCTTCAATAACAGCTATTTATATTGTCTGTTAGGGTAAATAAATGTATAGTAAAGAGGTTTAAAGGTGCGTTCTTACTCTTACGGTGTGGCGGGGACGGTGTCGAGCTACTGTCGCATTTAACTGATCAAAAAAATCTGACGGGGAATACATCTGCACACAAGATCAATCCAGGCCCACACGGCTGTGAGCTGCATCTCGACCGCAAAACGCACAAAGGTCACTGATTATCTTCGCTGTGCACACACACACACACACACACACACACAGTGTATATAGTGTAGGTCTGACGGAAATGCAGGAAGAGTGGAGGGACCTGTGTGAAATGCCACACAAAGTACTAATCGATGCCATGCTGTGTTCACATACTGTGAGTGCGCAAATCAGGGCACAGCAAGCTACCTCTAATGACCTGGGCCGAGGCACACATATGGCTCCAGCTGCAACCTGCGATAATATAACTCATATGTAGGTATAGGCGTGCGCTCGTTTAACCAGCTGGTGCACCAACGCTGCTGTGGCAGTTGCCGGCGCCTCTGCTGGGCCGATCTGGCCTTCGCCCCGTCGCGCTGCCCTCGCCCTCGTCCCCTCCTGTCTGGTGCTGGCTGTCTGTGGATGTACGGCTCGCCCAAACGCTGAGTGGTAAATGCTTTATGAAGCGGCGCTCGTACAAATGGAATCACTACGGTTCCCCAAAGCTCCGCCAGCAGGAGGCGTCTGTATGTTGTGATCCTCCGTGAAGTGTTACATGTTTAAAATGGGCAGAACATGCAGTATTCATGGATGCCAGTCAGCGAATCTCTGCACACGAGTGTGTACCCGTTTACGTGGCAGACAAGTATCGACTGAGGTCGTCCCGCTCCTGTTTGTGCAGCGCCACCGTGCAGGGTCACGTGTACTTTTACTGAACCGTGACTGCAAACAACAACTCCTGTGTGTGCTTCAAACTGGTCAAGAGCTCTAATAGCAGCTCTTTACTGGCAGGGAAACCCAGAACTGTCCTCAGTAAAGGGTGGCTTCCAAACCTACTGACATGGTGTGAAAACACACGGAGGTCTTGGATGACTTTCTACATTTGCTAAGTCGAGGTCAGGCGTTTCAATTCGTCGCTTCAGACTTTAGCAAATGGACTTTAAAAGAAAGAAATCCCAATTTTTGCGCCACAGTAATAAAAGCCAAACTATCCCTCTGTGTACATGAAAGAAACAAAGAGACACGCGGGGCCCCTTTGATCAGCCCATCCGTAAACAAACACAGATGCAGAAGCCCCACGATTGGGTGCGCGCAGATCAAACCGTGTCATATCGTAACGGGTAAATAATAAGCTCTTGTTCTCTGAAGGGCAGCAGTCACAGCAGCACTATCAATTAGCCTCCCGAGTTGGTGTCGTTTTCCGTTAGCGGCGCTAGTCAGGCGGCTTTGTGAGGCGCCGCACCTTCAAACTTTAGATATCCGTGACGATGATGGAGATTTTTTATTGTATTATTATTATTCTGAGAGCTGGTTAAATCACACCTACCCCCCCGAATTCACTGGCAGTCGTGACACCTCCGCATCACCCAAGTCCGTCCTGACGCATAGGTGGCGGCCTTGGAACTATAGATGAAGTTTGCGATATTTTTCTCTGAGGCAACGCCTTCTTGTTAGCGTGCGCCTCATACTGTGCGCAAGAGTATTACCCTCAAACAAGTCTGTCCTCTTTGTTTTCAGCTCTACGGGGACCCCCCTTGCAAAAAAATAATGTTTTGGAAGGCAAGCCAAACCAATGTAGAGGAGAGGGAAAGCATGGAATCAATAGTGTCTTCTTTTCTTACTTGATTTAAATGAGGGCTACCAGCTCTGAAGTTCCTTCTTGCCATGTTCGTCTTGAAAGAATGTGCGCCGGTTGCACCGACTCCAAAGCCCGGCGCAGTCACCATCGGCATATTAATAATTTAATGCAAATAATCATTGAGTATGCGGTTTGTGCGTGAATTTGAGCTGAAAGACAAAAGTAGAAAGCGGGGCCTCACATGGCGTTGAGGAAAATAAAGTGAGATGTTACGCAGGCCCCTTTCGAGCGTCTCCGCGGGTGAATGCTGGAACGAATCCCCTTAAGAGTTGTGCCATCTCATCCAGCTCCCTCTGATTTAGATCCTATCAGCTTGTCTCATTTCACACCGCTGTAATACAAGTTGTCAATCTGTGGCACGACAACGCTCCTGGTAAACAGGGCGGCGCTCCACGTGGTGGATTCTGTGAGCTAATGGGCCCTTGAGCTCCACTTGGGGCGGCCCATGTTCACCTCGGGGTCGGGGTTGAGTTTTTTCACGCGCCACAAAGGCAGAGAAATCGATGCGCACTGAGGCTCGCGCTCTCCCTGGTTTGTGGCTCAGGCTGCCACTCCGGCACCGCTCCCCCAGTCCCATCAGACTGTCAATAATTCATTTCAGGGATTTCGCGGGATTCGGCAGATGGATTTGCCCGTATTGATGGCAAATTTCTTTTATTTACACTGGGTCTATAATGAAATAAAAAGCCTCGCGCTCGTCCGTAGGAACATTTCTGAGTGAGAAAACAGGGGAATTGTGGGCGTGGGGGGGGGGGGGGTTGCAGAAGACACCTTTCAGAGTGACTTTTTAATGGCTCTTTCTTGACCTTTGACCTCTTTCATCAGCGCTAATACACAGAAATGCTTCTATCAGCAGACATGCTTTTTAAAAATCTCCTCACAAGTCAGAAAAAAAAGGCGCTGGTAGAAACGAGAGCATAATCCACGCGGCGCGTTGTTAGGGTTGGGATTTCTGCTCAAAGAAACTCTCTAGAAGTGATCTGGTGGGTTAATCGCACAGGCTGAAGAACGTGTCAGTGCTTCGTCTCCATTGAAGGCTGCGCCACAAGTCAATCCCACGTCCTGTTGTGAGTGAACGTAACAAAGAAAGTTTGTTCGAAAACTCTTAAATACCAATTAGGTTGAAATTGTTTGAGCCCGATTATGCTAGCATGTTGAGCTTAAAGGTATGTGCTGGTTCATCCGACCGTGGCGCCTAACGAGTGTCTTATGTGTGAAAATGACCTTTCCATTGAGTCTCTCTGGAAGGGTTAAGTGCCCCGTGTTTTGTACCATCGTAACAGTTGAAGAGATCCAAATGCTAACGTATATGCACGCGCAAGTCCGATTGGTTGAGAGGTAACATAACCACGTGTGACAACAGTCACAAAGTGATTCCATCACCTGCCATAACGATCAATTAAAATACAATATGCAAAGAAAGAAAGAGAGAGAGAGTCAGTCGAGCCATGCTGATGTGGAATGGATCAGCGAGTGCCTGTGGACATTGTCATGTGAACATATTAGCAGTACGGCTGGATTCCTTAGTGTTTTATGTGTATAATTTCCCCCTGATAGTGGCGGTGGATACAAGGTTTGTGTGTATGTGTGTGTGTGTGTGTGTGTGTGTGTGTGTGTGTGTGTGTGTATGAGAGAGAGAGAAGGAGAGAGAGAGAGAGAGGTGATGTGGAAGGATGAGGGAGGCTGAGACAGGAGAGCTGCCCCCAGTAATGAGGCCCTTTTATGGGCTTTAATTTGTCCCACTCCCCTGGGAGACTGATGGATGGCTCTCTTTATGCTCACTCTTTCTTTCCCCCATCTGTGATACGGAGGATTTATTTATACCCTGATATTACTTCCCTAACAAGTGCTGCCTTACCATTACAGCCTCTCCTAGATAGATAGATAGATAGATAGATAGATAGATAGATAGATAGATAGATAGATAGATAGATAGATAGATAGATAGATAGATAGATAGATAGATAGATGGATAGATGGATAGATAGATGGATGGGTTGCTGTATGAATTCTCCCTTTTATTTGTTTCTGGTGGTGGATGTGAGGGGGAAATACCAAACATTATTGCCCCTGGGCAATTCATTGAAATTTCTGGCTGACTCTAGCCCAGTTCAACTCTGGGGAAATGAAATTTTTTTTTAAAAAAACAGAAGAATGGACTTAAAAGTTTATCACCAGTTGGCGTTTTTGGCAAGTGATGAAAATGGCCGTCCGGAGAGGCAGATTTGGGTTGACAGCCACGGAGGGATGAAAATAGCGCCCCGCATACGTTTACCTGGGCCCTTTCAAAGGCGCGGACGCCACGCTGTTCACCCGAGCGTGCGCGGGCTTGTCACCGTAGAAACTTCAAGGGGCGTTTCAAGTGACGGACACCCTGTACCTACACAGATGTGTGAATCATTGATGTTACCAGCATTAATATATAACCCGTTATGTTGATTCAGCTGCAGTGTTTATATTAGCGCCGCGCGACGTCCTGAATTAGTCGTAACATCGGAGACGCTGTCAGGGTTCGGAGCCAGATCGCAGGTTTTTCCTCGCTGATCCGTCTCCAGCTGTGCTCCAGCCACCCTCACCCTGGTTCTCGCGGTCTTCTCGTTGTCTTCACTCATTAATACATTTTCCATCCATCCCTTCAGCAGAAACCATCTAGGTGCTCTTTTTTTTGCAGCTCAACCTTCCAACCTGTAAAATCTTCCATTTCCACCCCCACCCGGCCTCCACTCATTTGGCTGCTGAGGTGGGAAGCCCTCTCGCAGTGCCCCCTTTGGCAGTTCTTTTCAACTCCGCAGCGTCCCGTGGTTGAGCTTGGATCCACTACAGAAAGCCATCTGCCCACTGTGATCACTCGCTAAAGTGTCTTAATTAAGCCTCTTTGCCTTTTGTGCTGGATGAGGCTTTTTTTTTTTTAAAAACGGACCTGAGGAAACACCCAGAGTCACCGAAAGGCTGCGAGAGAGGAACCAGGGATATTTACACATGAGGCTCAGGCTTATTTCAGACAGCCTGACAGATATTATCTGGCAGCACGACGGAGTTTCTGTGTTTTTAGCAGGACGGAGCAGGAAGAGCCTCCCTCATCCGCTGTTATTTGCATGTTGAAAACGCTCGCAGCTCGTTGACGGGAAGCAATGACTCGGCGATGTGCCACAGCTGTGGCCTCAAGACTGCCAAAGTTACATCACAAACACACACAGAGTCGCGCGGTAACACACTAACTTATAGTGTAGGAGCGTCTCTCAGGCTGTGTCCCGCTCCGTGTTTTTGGAGATTAGTTTCATGCTACATGGTGGCTACACCATAAATCTGGCTTCAAATGATGTCATCAGCAGACAAAGGCAGCATCCAGGAGGTGCTGTTGGTCAGGAAAAACAGGAAGTGCCTTTTTGAAGATGTATTTAAGCCCCGTTGAATGTTTAATGCAACTTAAACTGGCGGGAGAGGATTACTTCCTGTTTCTGTGGAAACTTTTAGCTTTACTGTTAGCAAACTCAATATTTACACACTGTTTACAGACTTGGTAGCAAACAGCTCATTCCAGATTAAAGCCAATTAGATCAGAGTCTCTCATTTTCTTTAAGATCTCCATAGCAACATATAAGGAGGTGCATTGGAAATGTGAATGAAAGAACTCAACACTGCTGATATCAGGCGCTGATGGGGGAGAAGACGAAGACCAGGACCGGTCAGGTGTGAGACTTTTGGACACCAGAGTCTGGGAAAAAAGGAAAATTGATGCCAAAAAAAGGCAATTTGCAAGTAAAATGATGCTGAATTTTTGGATGCCCCAATTGGATGGATTGTTGGATGCGTTTTAGGTCTGATTGATTCCTCATCTGTCACAGTCACAGCAAAAAAAAACAGAAAACAACTAACCGTTCTTTTCTTTTCTCCACTGCCCCCCCCCCCCTTTCCTCCACAGCCTTTGTTTCACCATCTATTACGACTGTGTGACAGGTTACAGACGGGTTGAGAGGGGAGAACAATGCGCTGTGACCCTGCGCTCTGCCCTCCAGCGCGGCGCCTGGCTCCAGCTCCCCTGTCCCAGTAGGCCGTGGGGGGCCTGGCCACCACCCCGCCGCCCGCCTCCCTCCCTCCCTCCCTCTCCGCCCCCACTCCGTCAGCACCACAATCAATCGCTTGTACGGCGCCATACAAACGAGCGGCTGCGGCCCATGCATCACCGTGCAACTGTGTGGTTCAGGGCTGGAAGAGAGGGGCTATTTTTGGAAAATCGGAATCAAGAACGAAATAGCGCAAAGGAGACAAATATTACACAAGGAAATCAATGTGCGCGTGAAACTGTTTCGGGACAATTGACTCCTTTTTTTGAGGCCTTGACTCCTGGGGATAGAATACGCGGCACAATTTTCCCTATTTTAATATTTATGCTAAGAAATACAACAAAACTTGTTGTATTAGCTGCTATAGCAGAAAGCAGAAACATTTAAATAGCATTTTAGTCCAATGTGACGCCCTTCTTCTCCTGTAGCGGAAATTAGCCGCGCTTCTGACGGGGGTACGGTCCTGCTCGAGGTTTCTCCCTGTTGAAGGCAGTATTTTCCTGTCCCTCTGAGGCTCTGGGTTTCTTTCAAATTGATGAGATGAACTGAATTGCTACTTTATGATTTCCAGCAGTTAGCAAGTAGTTTGTCAGTTCAGAGGCACTCAACTAAGCTAACTAAGCTGTATCACCTAGCGTGTTTGCACGTGCGATAGCATGATTCCCTGTTTGGTCAGATGGCGCTGCTGTTTCCCTCAAGTGCTACTGTGACTCCCAGTGGTCCCCGGGGAGCCCAGTGCCCCCTGCCTCCCCCACTTTCTCTCCTTCACACACACACCCAGGCGCACACGCGGTAACTGTGGCAAAATTGTGTTAATTTACCCAGCCAGTGGTATTAACCGTATTATATCAAATAACTGCCACAGACAATTGGGCAGCCAGCACGCTGACTTCGTTTTAATTGATTTTCGTACAAGCTCTCAGCTGCGGATGATTTGGTTTCCCTCTGACACTATGTTTATTAAAGGCATATTGCATAAAGGAATAAATAGATATTGTTGGTCGGATTTATATGAGCTTTGAGGGAACAAGGGGAGGAGACCCTCGTTTTAATATAAGGCCGGCTCTGAGTGTGTAGTTTGATTAAAGTCAATATGTTTCTTTAACCTCGGGGCCAAAGGGAACCCTCTGGTGCGTCTGTGAGGGCGGAGCCAGCCGCTGTGACATCGCCGCCGCGGCGCCGCGTACCTGGGCGAGCCGACGACGTCGGGACACGGGCAGCGCCCCCGCTGACTGGGCCAGGACCATTGTTTTTTATCACCCGTCTTCACTTGGAGTGGGATGGCTGCGAGGAGACCCCGGGATCATTTCATCTCCAACATCCTTTACCAGCTGTCGCCGTCTTAAAGGCATGCTGTTCAGCCCGCAGAAAATCCCACTAATCATCTTTTTGTGTTTGAGGGCACAATATGCTGAAACAGGCAGGGTGTACACACACACACACGTGCACGCCCGCGCACACGCGTTTATATACACGTAAACACACATTCAGGCGCTGCCAGCCTGCTGCTCTCTTGTCCCTGTACCCTGAGGGGCAGAATAGGAGGGAGGAGAGGAGGTGGGGGGGCGAATGGGGGGTTTCAGTATAATCACTTGTTAGAGGTTTGCCTCAGTCGCCCCTCCAACCCTCCTCCTCTCTCAGGAACCTTGCGGTCCACCTCCTCCTCCCTCCGTCGTTTCTTTCACTGGTCCTCCAACTTTCTCTCATCTCGCTCACTGCGTTCCTGCCTCTCTCGACCGCCAGCTTGGGGTAAACGACCAGCTGATACCCTCAATCGCGTCCTCCTCCGAGGTCGTCATTTGGTTTGGGGGGAGTTTGGATGAGGTGAGCACAGTGCATAATGTACAGAATTCTGGATTTTTACTGTTTAGAGAGGTCAAAGGTCACGTCACAAAGAAATAATTGATTTAAAGTTGCTAATGCAAAGAATCGATGTTGCATTCCGTACAGGGTGGTTTCACCTGGAAAATAAAGAAAAACACACCTTTTATTGTCATTTTTGCCTGTTATTTGATGGCATTTGTGCGAGTTTCTTCTGAATTTGAATCTGTAACAGAGCCAGAGAAAACTCAGCGTCTTCTTTTTCAGTTTCAAAGAGTCCCGCTCAATAATTGGAAGAAGATGCGAGATTGTTTTGACTCTTCCCCATCTCGCTGTAGTTCGACGGAGAGCTCAGCCTCGCTCTAATTTCCCCACTCAATGACTTTAGGAGCGAGCAGCTAATGCATCATTCTTCCCTTTGACTAATGCGCCGGTTCATTTCGTCCTCTCCGCTCCGCCGTCGCCCGCCGCGCAACACTGATTAATGCCATCACGGCAAATTAGATAGCCGAGGAACAACATGTTTATCATTTTGGAGCATTAAGAAAAGTGCTCGGTTGCTTCATTTCCTTCAGAGCTGCAGACGCTTCAAGGTGATGCATGAGAGCGGGAGAGTGAAGCAGAAGATCAGCAGCCATGAGACCTTAGAGGACGCTGGACCACGAGGCCTCACACACAGAGGCCTCACACGCGTTACAGTATAACACAGGTGGATATTTTTAGTCGCCATTGGGGTTTATTCAGCGGGGACAGACAGCAGAGGTGATGCTAACTGACTAGGCTAGCTCGCTACGTGACGCCTGTGACGCACAACTGACAATTTCATCACAAAAAAAGCTCACAGACATTGACAGGGGGAAAAAAAGGACCTTTAGATGAACTCAGAACACCGATTAATGTCGATTTCTGAAGTTAAATACAGCAAAAGTTGGTCAAAAGTTGCATAGAATCTCTTTGAAAAGGTGCATTTAAACATTTGCTGAAATATGTTCGCGCTGTAGTCGGGCTGAGAATATTTAAAGTCAATCCCGGTCCAAATGTGGCGTCTTTACACTGTTGCAGCATTGTGATCTCATCTGAGCTATTTATTTATTCAGTTAGCCGGTTAATTATCAAATATGAAGCCAAAACGATACCAGAGCTGGGGGAGGCACGTGTAGCCTCTTGGCACATTGTAATTTTAATGTAGAACACAGGACTTCTCGAGGTCCCCCCAAAAGGTTTTGTCATTTCTGCTTTAACTATTGACACCGACATTAATATTATCGTTAATAAAGGAGTAGGAAATTAGGCAGAAGTGGCGTGAGGGTCTCAGTAGCCCTGTGAGCTGCAACCGGGGCCTCAGGTGTTGGGCAGGGGGCTCAGATATTCTCATGTCATTTTCATCCTCGCATCATGCTGAGAACGCAGCCTGGCGCTGGTATGTTCTTACCCAGCGTTCCCTCTCCCAGGCTGTATATCACATCATAAAGAATACATAAGCTCGCTCTCTGTAAAAAACCAGCAGTCTCCAAGGCATCAGTGCCGATCCCTGTTCTCCCAGCCTGAACAGAGCGAGCTGAAACAAAGAACTTTCCTTAGAAAGGCACAGAAAAACAACACAGCTGAAACAAAACAAAACCAAAAAAAAGGGGGGGGGGGCAAAAATGGAGAGACAATGCTAATAACTCTAAAATATAAATGGTGACTTGACATATTTGCAAATGCGCTGAGAGGCGTCCTACTAAATGTGATGAAATGGGAAACCAATGGCATGGAAGGAGGCGGTTGTGTGCCCCCATCTCTTGCCATTAGATGTTCAGTGGAAGCTGTCAACAGACGGCACATTTGCCTGCCAAGCTCCCTCTCTGCCTGAGCTCTGCGCCTGCAGCACGCCTCCAGCTCCTCTTTGACTCAAAGGGTTCATTTCACTTCTTTTAGCATCATTCGCATGTGGGGCTACACAAAACCCAGCTTGCTCGCACCCCGCCTCCTCCGTGCACGTGTGTGTGTGTGCGTGTGTGTGTGTGTGTGTGTGTGTGTGTGTGTGTGTGTGTGTACATTTGCACGTGCGTGCCTGTGAGTACCTGTGTTGCAAAGCAGCTCATTACTGAACCACAAGTGAGAGCAGAAGAGCGTGTCCGTTTAAAGTGCTAGTAGCATTAAGCTAGCTCGGCCTTCAGCTGGGATTATTGCTGTGCTCGTAAGTGCGCTGATAGTGTTAAAACGCTCCAGGAATTTGACCCTAACTGTTTTTAATACAAGCAAATCCACCTGTTGTCAGGTGAAAGATGGGGAAACGCAGCAGTATGTCTTATTTCTGCTTTTAATTTGGTCAAAAGGGGGAAATATACGATTACCCCATGTCCTTAGAGAGCTAACAGCCTTTTCTTGTCACTGTAGAAACAATTAGAATGAGCGGAAACATGTCATTGTGGATGTAGAAAAGAAATTATTGTGCCAGGTGGATCAAAATTGTTCGTTCAGAGATGTAAAAAAAAAAAAAAACCGAATTTGCATTGACAGTAGAATTCTGGAACCACTTCCTGTTTAATTTCAATTTTCAAGATGTCTTTCTGAGTTTTGGTCAGCTCTTATTGTGGTCGGTCCTTTTGGATGTAGTAGCCCAGGGGTTGGACCATTGGAGTGGAAGTTGAAGAGGGCTGTTTGAACGTAATAGGTTTTGACTGGCCTGTGTTACGTGCTTCACTGCACCATTGATTGAGCGCTTGTTTGCTAAATCACTGCTGGTTTCCACCCGTCTGGTAGGCCGGTGGCACAGGGGGTGTGTGTGGGCACGGGGGCTCGGGCAAACCCTCATTCTGAGCAGGAGAGGGCAAAAATATTCAAATAAAAGGCAAAAAAAGAGGAAGCGGATATCTGATCAGTCTCAGCCAATCAGGTTTCTTTTTCTGCCGCCCTGCGTAACACCCCCCCCCCCCCCCCCCCCCCCCCCCCCCCCCCCCCATCCTTTTCGCTCCCCCCACACACCTTCATCTCTTCAGACATGCTTTTTACAGCTTGAGGGACGTGGCAGAGGAGGAAGGTTGGTGTCATAGGTCAATGTCACCCTGTCAGCCACTCACTTCTGCGTGGTCGAGACCCCCCTACTGGCCCAATCTGCTCGCAGCAACGTCGATAAGCACGACAATAGAGCCAGGTGAGGGCGAAAACCTGCATTTTCATTTGCGGGCAGTGACTCGATAATACTTGTCTCGGAAGATTTTATAGTTGGACCCTGATTTTTAGCAGAGGCTAGTAGCGTTAGCTTGGTAGATTCAGACTCACAGGCAGCTTTTTAAATCCAGAATTAACCACGGGCAGAAAGCGGCGTGTTCTTACATCCCAGACATGCGCTCTGATGAGCAACAGCTCGCCGAGAATCCTTCAGACCGCCTTGGGAACGCTCGGTGAGTAAACAGTGTCTTTGCTGATTACAATAGCGCTCTATTTCTTCAGCCCGAGGTGAGCTGAAGCACTTTGATCTGCTATTGATCCCCTCCCTCCCTATCCAGCACGCACGCTCTTTTCTCACAGTTAAAACACAGGTGAGGCGGCCCGAGACCCGGGGGGACCGGCGCCGAAACCAGCGGCGTGCTGCCTCGCGTCTCAGAGTGACTGCAGAGGTTAATTGGTGGGGGTGGGGGCGAGGCGTGAAAATGGGGGTTTGTTGTGGCTGTTTGGAGCGTCTGAAGCCTAAACAGAAACATTTCTATTCAGAAACGTTGGTTTAGATGGTTCCACATCACCAGCAAATGTTATTAAATGTGTATTTCCCTCAACAGGTTGTCTTCAGCATTGTTTTTTTCAGCCCGATTCATCATTTTTTCATGTAGCTTTGCTGAAAAAAACACTTCTTTCATTCCGGTTAATGGAGGCTTGTTGTGCACCGCCAGCGGAATAGCAACCGTTTAAAGTTCCATTTAGGGTCCCGTATCGATGTTAAATCATTTTCTCGTTTCATTTATGATAAAAATGTATTGAAAAGCTTGTAGCGACACCTGACGCAACCCTTCAGCTAACGAATCCGGTTTCTCTCTTTATCTGGCTATCGCAATTTTAGCCATCGGGTTCTTGTTTCCTGTCATATTTCTCTAACATTTGTCGGGGTTCAGTTGAAACACAGAGCTGGACCCCCAGAGACTGATGCAGGATGAAGGAATTAAGGAATCAATGACAGCTGAAGCTTGGACCTGTCCGATATTTGGGTCCTACTTGACGTCGAGGAGGGATTTGGCAGCTCCACGGCGTCACGTTCCCACACTCCCCCACCTGTACTCTGAAAAAGAAGTCTCATCTGCTTAATCTGTTTTCTTTCCTGCTTCCTCTTGTCCAGCATGTCTGTTCCAGTAGTTTCTGTCCCAGTTCCCTTTATTTTGCAGGTGGGGGGGGGGCTCAACCGCAAGATGATGAAGTTTCAGGGAAAGGTGGAAGTGCCATCCATTACGGGAGGTGGAAAGGTGCAGATAAATCACCTTATCAGCCCTGCCTTCTCCCCACTGAGCCCAGGGAGCAGAGCCAAAGGGAAATCCATCACCCCCCACAAATGGGACCTGACGGGGGGATCACGCCGCCTCTGTAGCGGGCTCTGAGCGTCTCCGCCCGGCTTTGCTGCTGGATACTCACACCATCTCCCACTGTGTAAACATGGAACGAGGGGCCGAGACATCCCAAACCCTGAGTGATGCTGACACTGAAACCATGGCGACCACTATACCCCCCCCCCCCCGAAACAGGAAATGATGTGAATCATGACGGATTATGGGCACCATTCAAATATCCAGACTAGTGTTTGTACATCATGATGATGATAATTAGAGTGGTGTTTTTCTATCTCTTCACCATCTCAACCACAAAATAAAACTTTTAATTTTAAGCCTCCACAAAACAGACGGCACATAACTACAGATAAACTGGCTGGAGATCAGCGATTGGTCTGATTTATCAGACATTCACTCATCCGCATCCCCACGCTCGCACCCACCCATGCCGTACAGCCCACCCCTATGTCTGCACATACAAGGTTGCTAAGCAACAATAATGACAGTGACCTTTTGGAAATCAGTGGGATATATACCACCGGTGGAAAGGAATCCTGCACACAGTCTGGCTGACGCGCTCGCGCAAAATACCCCCTCGTACAACATCACACTGAGGCATTAAGCGTGTTTTTGCCCTTGAGGAAATCAGAGGAGTTAGCATTTCCCCCGCTAGCTCGCGGCGTAGCACCTTGTCACCGTAGCGCCTTAAATAGGAGACGAGTGTATTGGTATTCAGCTGCACAGGTATCTGAGAACGCCGAGCCTTTTAAACATCTTAACTGCTGTTTGTTCTGTCTCTAGAGGGCCCCCCCCGTTCACCAGGGCTTCGTGAATAGACAAGGAGAATTGCAAATTTGTTTTGCCAGCTACACGTGCTCTGTAACGCCGTTCCCGCGGCACGGCGAGCGGAGGCTGCCGGGTTTCCGCATAAACGCGCACAAAGGCGGCGTGTTGTGTTAAATCTGGAAAAGATGATTAAGGACAAAAGCACGTTGCTGACAGTAGATGTGATGTTTCCCTCCTAAACGGCTGCGGAGCTCCTGCGCGACGCCGCGCCGGGCCCCTTTTTATCTGTCTCTTTGACATTTTCGGCCATTTTCAGCCAACTGAGAGGTTCAGAAAGTCGGTCCAAATGTGGATGTTACCACTCCTTCCTATAGATGTGTCGGGTTTTTATGCACGTTCCCGAAGCCTCGGTTAAGTTTGGCCCAACAGGGATCGTCCCCCCCCCCCCCAGGAAGTGTGAGAGAGCAGGAAAGCACCTCGCTGTGTGTCTCCTAAGTCCCGGCATGCATCTGAATGACAAACCTGTGTGTCAGTCCCCCCTTTTAAGAAATCCTTTACAAGTAGAGAGACACCAGGGCCGGGCTGTGGAGGCTGTATATTTCTATTCATAATTGATGACCCGGACCCAGACAGACAGCACACTACACATGTAATATGGATTCACTTTGGTTTCAGATGCATGCCCTCGTCTGGACCTGACTCTGAGCCATCATTGTGTGCGGAGGGGGGGGCACCAGAGAGGTGCTCCTGCATGTGCGAGCGTGCACCTGCGTAAGCGTGTGATATATACAATGGACCGACCTCGTGTTTTCCAGCTCCAGCCTGGCTGATGCCTACTGGCTGCCGATTCCTAACCTGGTTTTTTTCGGATTTTCTTCCTTTTGATTATTATTTCTCTTTAACCTAAAGAAGACAAACTTTGTTGTCTGCGTCAGAACCTTGAAAATGTTCATCGGCCGGTGGGATTGTAGCTAAATCTGTGGATTCCTGCGGGCTAATTGATTGTTATTGGGATATATGTTTGATATATTGAACTTCCCGCTCCAGATTTTGGAAGTTCTGTGTTTCCTTGGGTGTAGCAGGTGATGTGAGGGACAGTCTCCACCCCCACCCCCACCCCCACCCCTTCCTGTACAAATAGAGAACCTAAATTAGCTCTTACAGGAATCTTTTTCAGTTTTGTCCAGATCTTGAAGCGTGTGTTTGCGTGCGTCTGTCGTCCTGCCATCCGGATTGATCGGAAGCTTTAATGGACTTGTGAGCTTCTCCCCTTAGCCGAGGTTCACAGAGTTCATAGTTCATACCCTGCGTTGCCATGGCAACATATGACACATCCCCCTCAAAAAGAAACTCCTTCACAATCCTGCGTAATGGATTTGACCTCTGAACTCTGTCCCCTGCTGCCTGTCCGACTGACGCGTGGTCGAGCGCGAGGCGTCGCCGCGGTAGCCTGCAGCGGCGCCTCCGTGGGAAGTGTAATGACCAGCTCTGCGGAGGCATATGTCATGTAAGCTAACCGGTTAATGTCACCGCCACCTCATCTCCACGGTGACACCAAGCTAACGGTGACTTCTCCAACAGCTGTTTGCGTCGGCTGGATTCCTGAGCTTCGCCATCTGATCGGCTCCGACTCGCTGCGACCTCACGCCGGCTCCCTGTCATCACGATGCAGCTTCAACTGGCTGCAGCCAATCCTGTTCCCCATCCAGCCGCGTGTGCTGCATTATTTATGAGCGCTAATCAGGATCCCAGCTCTGGTGTATTAGCCACCCTACCGGTAACATCACTTCTCTGACCCGACCCCGCCTGTTTCCCCACAGCATTAGTCTGTGTTTACGTTAACGTTGCTCATTAGGCCGCGCTATGCTAGGCCAGAGACCACTGCCTGAGCCAGAGCTGCCTTTTTAACGTGAACAAACCAGCTCAGGCATCCCCCTAATGGGGTCCAGAAACCAGCTACGTGCTAATCACGAACAACAGGAACGAGCAACATCGGCTGCATGTGCGCACAAAGGTGGTTTACTGGGAGACGTGGCCTGTGAGGACCTGCGATCAGGCTCCATTATTGTTGTAATTAGCGCACCTCGGTGCAAGCCCGGGCTCCCCGGCAGAGTGCTCCGACCTCCCTGCTTCACAGTCTGTTTGCAGCCAGCCAAGGCAACAGGGAAAGGGCACGGGGCCGACCGCACGGCTCGGCGCCCGCGTTGGGCTCCGGCAGCAACACAGCTGTTTATTCATTTGAAGCGTGGACACGAGGATGTTCGACCCGCAGTATGGATAAAAGGAAGTTAAATACCCAAGAGAGGGCTCTCTCTAACCAGCTTTTCATGTAATCATCTGGCGTCGATCAGTCCGTATCAAACCCTGAATAAATCTTACCCAGTGTCATTTCCCTCCTCTTTAGGTCCAGTCGTTCACAGCCAGCCTCAGCCTTTCAGCAAATACCTTACGACCCCCCCACCAATACCACCACCAGCGCCGCGGACATCCCCTGATCACCAATTAGCTAAGCTGGTTCCTCTCCCCGCACCACTGCAGAGGTGGAGGCTCCGAGGGGCAGAAATGCAGCGAGGCGCCATCGGGGCAGTTGGAGGTGGAGGTCCCATGAAGGACACGGCTCCCTGGGTGGCTGAGCGATGAGCAGGGGAGCGTGAAGGGCTGAGGCCGGTCTTTCCCCGAGACCGTTGAGCGCTCCTTCAGCGTGACAGCCTCTGCTGCAGATGATGACGCTCCGACTGCAGCTGCACAGGAACAGTTTGCTTCTTTTGAAGACTATTGGGATGACCTGTGTGTGGGTGTGTGTTTATCATCCCACTCATGTCAACTGGAGAATCCTGGTCGTTGTCCTCCCCCGCGTGTTTCCTCCTGTTGTCTCACTTTATTCCCCCTGTTTGCTGCCTGTGATGAGGGACCCCGCGTTGCAGCGTGTTAATGAAGAGCAGCGACACCTCGGAGGGGCACAGGGGTGCGCGCGTATCGATTCGATATCGTTTCCTTGAGCTCTGCATCACACCTCGCTGCTGTCACCAAAACACAGCTATATTAGGATTAATCCAGTCATTTCATTTCAAAGCAGCTATGGAATATTTGTAATTATGGAACAGGTTTACAATTTAGCTGTCGCTGCTGCGGTTGCCTCAAACGTGGAATTGCTTTGAATGCGGCGAGTTCAACCCCAAACCTAATAAATAAAGGATTAATGCTTAATATTTGACAGAATACTAATAATGACATTGTGCATTCATTAGCAGCTGCAGGCATCTATATAAATAAATGGATGGAAGGTCCAGTAGCATCACGCCAGAGATGCTCATATCAATCTGATGTTAGTTTACATTCTGCCTGTTTACGTTGGGTTTAATCTACTCACCCACACGTGTGTGTGTGTGTGTGTGTGTGTGTTGCATTAATAGCTACATCTACAGGACTAAGGCGCCATCTGCTGGTGACGCAAGGAAGCGCTTGCTGGGTCGTCTGAGGGGTTGATGAGAAGTTCCGTCTGACCCGAAAGACGAAGCCACTGTGAGAGGCTTTTACATTGTCTTGAAGTGCTGTTGCTGGTTGACATGTTGCCAAAAATACAAGCGCGTCCCTGACGCGCGGCGCGTCGCAAATCACGTCATGTTCTGCTGCCAGCGCCGCAGCTGAAGCTCGTTTGTTTGCAAAGTAGCCAGTGAAGCTTGTCCACTCTTTTGCACCTCAATTTTTCATAGAGCAGAAGCTAATTTGAGCTAATGCATGTGAAGAGGATCCTCCGCTCTGTCCTCTCTAATTGGCGTTGTCAGGCGCCCCTTTGCTGGCGTGTTCCACAGTCTGATCGGATAAACCGGTCCGCACGAAGACAGGAGTGAAAGACAGCCACGGGAAAGAATCAAAACCAGGTGGAGGGGGGTCGGATGGTGTGGTACCTTGAAAACGATCAGCTGCCAAACAGACGACAGGCTGCGCTGCCTTTCATACATAAATAGTTGTCTTTCAGCCGGGATCTCTGCAAACAATCGCTGATCAGAGATGTGCGAGCAGCTAAAAGGGAAGGGAATCTAATGCAACATGACAAAAGTCTCACTTTGATATTGCTGATAGCATAACCTCGTTAGAAGGTAAACCACCCTGATAAGATGGAATGGAAAAGTAGACGTACAGTATCCGCACTGCCTTTTAACGCAGGGAGGAGCGCCATGTTTTTTAAACCCTCTTTTATTCCCTTTCTTCTTAATCTCCCAGTCTCCTTTAATCCAATTTACGCACTTGATACGGCCTGTTTTCTTCTTTTTTTTCCTCTCTCCCCCAGCTGCTTTTAATATCAAATAATCGTGAGTGGATTTAAACTGCTCCTCACCAAAGCCGCAGACGCACATTTGTGCGCGCCGGTGATACCTGTGTCCCAGTCAAAAGTAAGTCACTTCAGAAGTCAAGTGAATCATGTCGCCGGGATCTTCTCGGTGGTGACAACACTGATTAATAATGGAGGGCAGATGTTGTCATCCTGAGCTGAAATTTTCATGAAACTTCGCTAACGTGATTAAAGTGTACGTCTTCCTCAGTCGCCGTGAGTCTTTTAACTGCGCTCTCCGGGGAGAGGCAGCAAATCAAGGTTGAGACAACATGTCAAATCACAGAGAATGGCATGCACGTCAGGAGCAAGCCCTCTTTCTTTGCTTCCTTTCTTTGCTTTCCTCTCTAAATGTGGCGCTCCCGTCTTTGTTAGTGGAGAATCAAACAAAGTTTGATTAATTTGCCGCAAGTTTCACCCTGAAAATGTCTTCATTTTAATCGATTTTTTTTTCATTATTATTTTTATTCAGCCAGTCTGAGGGTTTGCTGAAGATACAAAGGAATCCCTTTGAACAGAAATCACTTTTGCCTGTAATATTTAACCTCAGTTGTGACAAACATTAAGATCATTTGAGGGTTTTTTGGGTTTTTTTAAATTTGAAATCATGCAGAGATTTGTGGAAATGATTTGAGTGCAGGGTTGAGATGAATGGACCTGACTTCCAGCGTGCCAAATGTCTTTTCCTGTGAAAAGTGATCTATATTTCAGAGGAATTTAATGACATTTCTCTCCCTTTCCCCTCTCAGAAAAGACTCTACTGTTCCTCTTTTTTCACAGGGGTGGATAAATGCATTTGCGGCTCCCGCTCAGCGAAGTTTATTTATATCTGAGGGGATGCGTTTAAAAGGGCTGCTGTCACCGGGAGATGGCTCCGCTTGCATCGGACCGCGAGGTGCAAATGTAAGAAAAAAGGCTCGGCCTGGAGAGTGTCGTGGTGGAAAGATCAGGCCGCTTAAATGCTTTTCTCAGACATTTCTTCTCCCTCTGCCTCCTCCTCGTCCTCAAAAGGAAAGCCTCTTTCTCACATCAGCGCGCTCAGATGAAGCCGTGTTTTTCCGGCCTTAAAGAGCCATTTGTGTTCTTCTCCCCCTTTTCTGTTGACATTTATTAGCAGCCCGGCTGACAACAGTCCTTTTCCATTATTGGTTCATCATTTTTAAACTTAGCAGGTCAACTTTAAGGCCAAGTTCCTCATTTAATGGCTGCGTACTCTGACTGCAGCGTTCCTCCCATTCCTTATTAAATGCCTGTGCCCCAAAAATGGCAGCATTGTTCTCTTTTCAGGATTTTTTGACTACCTGACCGGCTACTGCAGGTATCCTGATCCCCATCCATCCCTCCACCCCCAGGTCTCCGACAGCTCGGTGGCCTCTGGTAACAATGACACCAATAACACATCTGGAGCCACAGCCTGACGCACTCAGTCCGATTTGTCCTAATTTGAGTACTTTCAAACAGGGCGTGTGCATGTGCGTGTGTGTGTGTGTGTGTGTGTGTCTAAATGAGCGCGAGGAGCAAATGTTTCAGCGAGGCAATGATAGCTGTTTTCACATTCCAACTCATTTTTGCTGTTTTCTCTCCTACCTACCTCCTCCCCGAGGCCATAAAACAGTACTTTTACATATATTACCTTTTGATTAATGGAGCTGTATTCATTATTCTGCCCCGTTGCTAATTAGAAAGTGCACCCTGTTAATGATATACAGTTGGAATAATACTTGCCCACGAGGCACGCGATCACATCAGGTTTCATGCTCGCGTGCTCCTGGTGTGAGCTCCTGCTCATAGATCCAGGTCTGCCCCCCCACCCCCCACCACCACCACCACCCGCTCAGCTCAGTCCATTAGCAAAAGAGTCACGGCCAGCGCTGGGTGTCATTGTTTTTTTTTTCCCCCTCCTCAGCATAATGAGGCCTGTTCTCTCCTGGGAGTTGTCGCCGAGGGTTGATGAGGTGTGCAAGCACTGAGTCAGTCTTAATCAGAGATCAGCCAGAGTGTGTGTGTGCGTGCGCGTGTGTTTGTGCTCCCCGCACATTTCCGTGGATATCTTCATTTTGATACCAGTCCCATCCCGTGCTGCAGCTAACGTGCCAGCAGATTAGCAGGTGATTCTGCCGCTCTGAGGTTGTTTTCCGTCTCGCTCCGCAGCGACAACCATCAGTGCTACATGTCTGGACTAATGCAGGTTATTCCCATCGGCCGGGGCTGCGTTAATGGCTGCAGGGCTGTGATGGAGGTGCAGACAGGAGGGAGTGGGTCGCGACATACGGTGACGAGGTACACTAACTTTCTGTCAAACCCCTTCCTGTCCTGTGTTTCCTTATCATCTGTCTTCAAGCCATTTAAAAATAAACCTTTCTTTCCTTCTCCCTTCTGTTATATTCTTCACGCTAAGGTGCACTTTAGCTGAACCGTCCGGTGTGTAAGAACTAGCAGCACCTAGTGGTGAGAATGCAGACAGCAAGAAATTGAGCAACTGTCGTCAAACCCCTCCGGAGATCCCCGAGATGTACTTTTTTTATGCTTTTGATTGATTATACATAATCAGTGATATTTAAAAGTCTTATTTAAAGCCTTTTTGTCCTTTTTGGGCTCCTGTACAAAAGTTCCAGTGTCCAAGAATCAGATGATATCTGTGCAAATATCTTATTTCTAAATGCCACAATGCAAATTAATACAAATGAATTAGCATGCTAAGCGTATGAGACATGACTTAAATGGAATGCCCAATTTTGTTTTTCAAAGCGTAAAGTTGCTCTGTGTCGGTCAGGAAATGACTCTTGACTCCACAGATAAAGTATTTACATAGATTTTAAACACATTTCAACTTCAACAGAATCATCACTTGGGAAGTTATTCAAATGTCGCATTATTATTAGTTATTATTATTATTAGTTATTCAAATGACATGAGAAATAGTAAAAATGAGCGTATCAAACGTTTGCTTTGCCTTTTTTCTGTTGCATTCTGTGAAATATTCTTCGATCGACAACTGTTCTCTGGGTCTAAAGTTCTCCGTAATGGTGAGTTTTTCCCCAAACTTTCTCCCAGCTCTGAAAAACAGCGCTGCTAAAGGATATTTCTGCCAGTTTAATTTGACCCTGGCAGGATACAGGCCAGAATAACTGCCGCTGGGGGGGGTAAGCGCTGCTGTGCTCAGTGTGCTCGGCTGTACTGGAGGGAGAGTTCAAAGGTTACGGTGAAAACCATTGAGTTGTGCCAACGAGCCGTTAACACTTCTCGCCGACTGAGAGGTCAGCATTTTCAGAGATTACCTGCTCTTATTTTCTGTTTTTCCACTCTCTCCCGGCGCCATTACGGCCCAGCACACAGCCATTAGAGATCAACAGCCCATCCAGTTGTAATAGCACCTTCATATAGCTCTGGGGCCCGCTGACCTACCTCTCTGTGCTGTATGATCCTGCTCACCAGGTTCTCGCTGAGGTCAAGTAGGTTAAAATCGAGACCGGGTTCCTGGATGAAGCCTTGTTCACAAGCTGTCCACGTTTCAGAGTGAGGATTGACAACGTGACGCTTGACTGTGGGGGACTGTTTGTTCTTCCAATGGGGTTTTAAAGTGTAGCGTCAGCTGTAGTCGCGTGTGGTTTGAAGTCATCCTTTCTCCCTTCATGTGCCACTGATTTGAACGCTGGAACCCTCTAATCAGTCATTTTAAAAATAAGTTGGTAGTCCTGAGGCAGGTCTCAAAACGGGCCGATCAATCGTATCATCCAGGAGGTGCTGACATGCAGAACTCACCAGCGTATGAGGGTCTCACCTCAGTACCAGCCTAGGTAGCATATGCAAGTTATGCCTCCTCAGACCCCAAACCTGAAGGATGCTCCAGGAAGCAGAACCTTCTCCACCGCTTCTCCAGACTCCCTCAGGTCTGTCGTCTGTCTGGAGCCATTGTCACCTTGAGGGAGGATTTTTGTCCGGTTCCAGCAGCGACGGGGGTTAAAGCAACACCGCAGACGAGGCTCAGATCCTGGCGGCCTGAGGGTGTGAAGAAGACCTTCATCATCTCCTGCTTGACACATTTTTGCAATTGACATGAGAAAGGAGGGAACACTCTTGACGTGTGAGGAGGGGCAGAGCTAAAACACCAAGCAAACGGCCACCCATTAGGTTTTTACTTTAGATTTATACACAGAAAATACCTTAGAAACGGAGTTTAATTTTTCAGGCTTTGAGTCGGGTTATTCCCGGGTCTCTCCCAGACTCCTGCATGTGTGTCTTTATTTCCCACTGCGGCAGAAGCAGCAGTGGCGGCAGCAGCAGGGGGTCCCTCAGAGGCAGTGACGAGGAGAGGCTGCAGGGATGGAAACACAAACACTTCCTGCTTCACCAAAATGGTTCCCGACTCCTTCATGATGACCTGGGGGACCTTTTAAAGATGTCCTGCAACTCAATCTGCAACATTCTCCATTCTGCTTCCCTCAAACAATGTGAATGCCTTAAATGTTCATACCTGCATATGTAATATTCACTTTATTCATTATTGTGCTGCATCCTCGCAGTGAGCAGTAGTTTGTGTTTTTGCTGTCGTTATTATCACTCAATAAAGTTTTGTTTCAGAGGCAATAGAAATATGAGTGGTCATTTAGATTCAAATATAGATGCATTTCTGTAGACACTAACAATCTCTCTGTGTCTTGAAGAACTTTTGGAAAACTTGAACCCAACAAGCATAAACATTGAGGGGGAAACGGGAACGCAGCTGCAGGATCGGCCCCGTCGCCTCATCCTTGGTGTCTGAGGGAAAACCCAAGGTCTCCCTCTCTCGCACGTTTGCAGTCCTTCCTCGCACGGGAACTTTTACCTTCCCACTGAGTCCTAATGTGGATCGTTCCGGTCGCTCCTCCGCCAGCCTCCACGCCAGAACCGACTCCTTTCAACCAGTGAGAGCGAAGGTGTAGGCGAGACTATTGGCGTGCGTCCCCGGGACAGCAGGCCAATTATAAAATTATGAGTGAAGAGTTCCTCCAGATCCCCCGTCGCCTCCACCAGCCCCATTACCCAGAAGCCTCGGCTTTGAACACCTCTCCCACTCCAAAAGATGACACAACCTCCAGTGTTGGCTCCTGTCAAGCAAAGGTTTTCTGCAACAGAAGCCCCTTATTTTCTTCTTTTCCTCCCTCCACAGCTCCCCGAGTGTTTTAAAGCAGCGCCGCGGAGTCGCGCTTCCGAACAGTGTCGACTCAAAGGCGGCGGCGGCGGCGACATGACAGCCAGAAGAAACAGCGAGTGTCACAGCTGACATATTCCCCATCCTTTTGGCGTGTCATCTCCCTTTTTCTGGACACCTGATTGATTCTGACAGCCTATATTGGGTATTTCATATGAAAGAGAATTTTGTGATTAAATGTTAATGAGTTGGAATTTCTCTCAGTGCTTTTATTACAGGCCGCCAGTTTTGAACATTTTTCAAAGTAACACACCCAAATTCCACTGTTTGCAATGAATTAATAATACAGTCTTGTCACTGAAGTATCATGCATTCTTTAATCAGGCTCCGGGTTTGGAACAGAAGCTTCTTGAAAGGTATTTCTTTTATGATCAGAACAATTACAAACTTAGCCGCCATCACGCCGGGCCGCTCTCAAATCCGCACGCGCATGTATGGAATATGCAGCAGAGCCACGCAGACACCCCTCGGGTGGACTCCCCGGCTTTCTTGTAGCTGCGATTTGAATTTTTAAGCGGCGTCTCGCTCATGACGGGGGACTTGAGAGGAGGCCAGAGGCTGTGCGAAATGCCAGCGCAAAAGAGCCGCGTCTTTGTTCGGCGCTCTCAAAGAGCTCGCCAAAAGTTGTAGGATAAATATCCCCGAGTTTGGCTCTCTCGCCACCTCCCGGCCCCGCTCCTGGTTCACGCAGCCTGGTCTGGAATCGCGGCGTTGGGTCTTGGTATGGTCAAAAGGGGAACGGGAAGAGGTCAAGAGAGGTGACTTTTTTCCCACCTGTCCTGGAATCCCGTGAAAATGTCTGGGAAGTGAACCGCTTCCTTTATCACGCGAGGCCCTTGAGGACGGATCGACTTCCTGTCTCTTCGGAGTTACTTTTTGACAGTCTGTGTTCCACGCCGCGCTCTTCCAGACGCCGGAACAGTTGGTTCCCTCTCAATAAGTCATACTGCCATTGTTCCGGGTCGGAAACACGCAACAGTCTGGAAGGATTTCAGGTAAAAGGCCCGCCTAATTAGTTCCTATCAAAAATGTAATCCCTTTTCTGAAATTACGCCGCCAGGGCCGAGCAGCCGAAAGCCAAGTTACCTGGGAAAAAAAAGGAGAAGAGGTGTTCTAACCCGGAGCTATAAGTACATTTATATGCCTGACACGACCCTGCCATCAATGTTGGGTCGAATTCTAATTTAATTTCTGAGATGTATGTGTAATTTTGCCATTAATATAGATGTTAGCGGCCTAAATATTTCAGACTCTTCATGGATATTGTGAGCGTCTCATATATCCTTCAAGAGTTAATTAATTAATAAACTCTTTTCTGATACTTCTTTTCCTTTTTTTAGCTGGAAACTTGTAAAAAGGAGCAATCAGGTGTAATGAAAGGGAGTGGAGCCAGAACATCGTCATCCGGTGCCTCATTAAGATCCCAGGTTCATTAGGAAGAGACCCCCCCCACCAAACCTCATCTTTTGTGCCAATGTTGTGTGGCCTTTAAGCTGATTAATAATGAATTAATTAATCAAATTAATTCCTGGGTTAGAGACGTTGTTCAGTAGTGAGGCCAGTCAGTTTGGATCGGGGCCCTGATGGGTGAGGCCCCCTTACAAGCTGATGTTGTTCGTGTTTCTGACAGTGCCAGCCCCCTGTCTAAAAGCCCTGGCAAGTGCCATTTGTCTCCGGGTTAACAGAAAGACGAGATATAGGGCGGGCTGAATTATTTAGGCTCCCACAACACATGCACTTTTGCTTTTCAAGCATGAGTTATAATTTAATTAGAAACTTCTGGTGCGTTGCTGGCTATTTAAATATTAAAATCTTCCGCTGATCACATTGGATTAGCCATCCCTGTGAAATTCCCTGAGATGTCAGTTGTTGTCTTTCCATCCCTCCCCCCACCACCACCACCACCACCAACCCTCCACCTCCACCTCCTTTCTCACTCTTGCTGCTTTCTTGCATTTCCATGACTGTTTCTCTCCGAACTCTGCCGTTCCCAGATTGTTTGTCGACTCTTCCATCAGCACAAAAGGGGTGGGGGGGGGGGCTTTGGGAATTTTAATGGGTGGAACTGACCTGGTACGAGGAATTGAGAAGAGGTTAGGCTCATTATCGCTACAGCAACTGGGAGACGATTGCATTAGGCTGTGGTAAAACGGGGTCACGGAGGTTCACTGTGATGTCCGGGCGTCATGTTGAGGCCAGTCTTCCCACTCCACCTGTTGACTGGGGCGCTAGTAAAAAGAGCAATTTCCTGTCCGTTTCATCAGCCACACCCTCAGAGTTTGGGAACACATGCGGTGCCGGAACCTGCAGCGACAAACGGTCAAGTCAAGCAACAGCATAGAAACAAATGTTTCAATGGTCCAGACAAAGACATGCTAATATGCAGGGATCCTTTTTCTGATGGGATCTGTGGTGAGCAAGTGCCACCAGAGAGGAGCTGTATGTCCAAACTGTGGAGGAAATCTGTAAATTTCTCCCAAATTTGTGCGACTCAGATGTCCAGGATGGATTAAAACCGGTGGTTCGACTGTGTGTTTGATCCTAAAACTGCTTCATTCATTCACATCCCTGCAGGCAACGACCGCCATGCTCAGTCCGACATGGATGGCGTGTTTAGGACGTCACGTGACATAAAACGGCATCTTCAAACTGTGACACAAAAATGAGACACTTGTAAGACTTTACTCATGAAGCTGCATATACGTTCATTATCCTCTCACTTATTTCCATTCGAAGTTAAGGGTTGGCGTTAGCTTCCCTCTCCGGCCCCAACGATCGCGGCTCCTCACCTGTCGCCGCCGCGGCGTCTCGCTGTCACTTTGCGTGTCTGAACAGGTGTATGTGTCCTCCCACCATGGCTGCACATCCAGCTCAGCTCCAACTCCGGGAGGGGCCCCCAGCAGTGGAGCAGCAAGCGGGTGTCAATCAGGCGGCGGCGCAGACGGCCTCCCGTGCCCCCCTCCCCTCCGTGTGGGGTCCTGTTCTTCTCTCTTGTCTCGTCCTGTCATTCCAAATTCTTTTCATCTCTACCTCTGTTCCTCTGGAAAAGCCTCGCTCATCTCCGGCAGTTATTCTCTGAGAACCATTTCTTATTTAAATGTCTTTCATTAGAGGCAGGGTGGGGGGTAGGAGATATCCGTTTCTGGCATATTTTGGGATAAAAACAGGATTGACCTTAAAGTTCGTGGCCAGGCGCAGTTGTCAAATGAAAAGACCTTAAGTAAACACGGAAATCCATCCGTTAACATGAGGATGTTACATCCACCATTTCTATGGAAAGGTCAGGGCTGCTGGAGCCTGAACTCTGTCTGCAGATTCCGATTTTCCACTCAAGAATTCCTCTCCCGACGAGGGCAACAGCAGATAAATGTTGGTTAAAGCGCCCCTCTGAGTTTGACCCTTTATTTCGGTAAGTGAGTAGACGTCAAGATGGCTCCGACAATTAATATTATGGCAAATGGGGCGCGTTAATTATTAACCCCGCATTACATTTGAGGAATGCTCACCAGGCGTGAGACTTAAAAGAAGCTAATGTTTCACCATCCGACCGTTCCATCCGTTCTTCCAAACAGATGGGAGTCGGTGGGAGGGCATCCGTTTCCGCCAAAAAACATGCCCGTCTTCCCGTCACCACGGGAGAAGTCACGGACTGTCTTCGGGGGCCAAATGTCTCCTTGTGACTGGCCATTGGTTTTAAGTGGCTTGTGCATTTTTCATGGGACAGTGGTCGCCGGGAATGTCCTGTCACTCTATTAAAGCCCGTTCAAATGGTTGCGGCCTCCAAATGAAACAGGCGCTGAAATATTTATCACATATTGCAACATCACGGCGCTGGTGTGTGTTAATTAAGGGAAGAGCTATATGTTTTAGACGAGACAGAGCTTTTAAACGCGCTGTTACGCTGAAAGACGATGTTAAATAGATGTGGCAGTTCGGTTTTCCCGCTCCCAGGAGCACATCAAGGTATGGATCTTTACTTAAAAGCCTCGTCTCTTAATAAAGTTAGACGGAAATTCAACTGTTGGGCTGTTAGACTTTTAATATTATGATGCAACTACAAGTACTAAAATATTTCTAACTGTGGCAACTTCAAATCAAATTAAATAGTGGAATACATTTTCATAATGTTTCAGGTGTAAAAGCATGTAAATAATATTCAAAATCAGACAGATCTGTGTTATTCAAGGGCATTGTAATTTATTACCTTTGTGCTAATATTGCAGGTGAGAACTGGGGAAATTAAAATCTTTTTTGCCTATTTTTTAATTGTGGCTACTGTTGTTTTTGAATGCTAAAATCCTCCGCATAAAATTCAGCTCTGTGAAATGAAAAAAAAAAACCTACATGACCAATGAACCCTGAATAATTCCTCCCCCATCTCACTTTCTTGCTTCAGCTTCTTTATTATGGCTTCACTATTCTGCAGCTCTCTCTGTAGGACAGCCCAGCGATTATATACCCTATCCTCCATCTTGGAGCTTATTAACCTTTTTGTTGGAATATCTGGAGCATAAAGACCTCATTAAATATTTACATATGCACTAACCACTATGAAAAATTAAGAAACCCAAAGTTTTATTAACCTGTAGTAATATAATGTCTACTCTTCGGTCTTTTTTGCACATTAAAGCATTCTGTAGCGCATGATAATGTATGGTAAGAAGGCCTCCCCCTTGCATTGATTAACTCCGCTTTAATATAACATTAGGTTTCCCTAAACTAGCTTTATCATAGAATTATGTTTTTAATACAAGGTGTGGAGATAAGGGTGGAGGAGAAATGTATTGCCTGCAGAAATAAAGCAATGCGACAGTCCTTAATTGCTAGCTAGCTGTGTGTTGTGACAAATGTGCAGAACCGCCCCCCCTCCCTTCATGAATATATCAGAGGTCGTATCATGAGCGCCTGGTAGCCGCGCTGACCCCATTCCTCCATAGGTGTAGTTGATCCACAACATTCAGCCATTCAAATGGGGATAAGTGGCTTTCAATTATTCAGGTGTGCATCCAGGAAAGGCAGGTGATTCGCGTGTAATTCCCGCTATCACCCTTTCCTGGCGGTTCAATCCTCTGCAGGTTGGGACGCCACAGCGCGACTGACTGAGCCGGCTCAAATGTGTTAGTGCCTGCTATTAGCCAGAGAGCAGCGTGAGGATAAGGCGGTAATATATCTGTCAGCAGACTCCTCACTTTAGCCCTCTAAAGTTGTTCCTCTTTACTCTGATAGGTACTCACAAGCTCCGGATCCCAAAGAGCCGCTGCTTTGATTCTGTCGGACGTGCACTCACAGCAGGCTGTGCTCTGGGCCCACATACCTGCGGGCGCTAACACCGGCGCGTCACCGGTGAAGTTCAGCAGAGGAATGCTGATTATAATTCTAAACCGGGGTTCCGAGCTCACAACATGTACCGTAGATGGAAGGATGCAAATGTGCGATATTAAAATGGATAAAGATGGATAAAGTAGAATAAGATAGTTTACTGGAAAATGATGATCTATTTATTAACTGTTTAAGGTTCTGTGACCTGAAGAATTACTAAAAGGGTGAGTCGTGTGTCATCTCACACTGATTTCATGTAAAATACTGTTACTACATATTAGCCTCATTAGCAAAGCAGCACGCAAATGCATTTTAATTGCAATTTTTGGCTCAATTTCTGAAAGAAATGAGCAGTCTTTAACTCTGAGATGCTCGTCTCTTCACTTTCTTAACACGCTATCATACAGAACGTGATGATCCCTGGCAATAAGACACACGGAGACAGAAAAAAATCCACAGAATCATCTGCACGTTTCCCTCCATTGTCGTATTGTTCTCGAGGTCGTGTCATGGCCGCGATACTGAAGTGGCTCCAAATGCAGAGGAGAAAGAGCGCGGGGTCAGCGAAAGGCAGACAAAAGGGAAAAAAGTTCAAAAATGGAAGAAAAATAAACCTTGAAGAAACAATCGGAGAGAGAAAATGTGGAGGAGCAGAAAGTTGGAGATGAGGAGTGACTGGCAGCTGTAAGTTGCGCCTGTTAAACTTTGATGCGTCGGCGAGCGAAGCAGCAAATTACATTGTGGACTCTGAGTAGCAGCAGGGCCGATCCTGGCAGACGGAGAGAGAGAATACGGTCCGCGCGAGTTAACGTGCGCGGGTAGTTAGATAGCTGGAGAAACAAGAAGGTTATCCATGATTTAACGCCTGTGGGGCCATGAGATGCGCCTCGCCAGCTCCGGCTGCTGTGATCGCTGGATGATGCTCGTCGAGGCTCGGGCCTTTCAGCTCATTTCATCATGGAGCTCCTAATGAGGCCCGGGCCGACTCCCCTAGCACGGGGGCTCCAGACGCACCTCTGACGGAGGCTACCGAGCAACCCCGGCCTCCACCGGCAGCACCGTCCTGTCCTGGGTATCTGGTGGGGCAAGGAGGAGAGAGGGGGATGGAAGGAGGGTTTGGCGGGGGCGCACGTGAAAGGGAAAGTGGTGGTGGTGATTGTTGCTCCGGGGTGAACGAGCAGGCCCACTTTGTCCCGAGGCTGTGTGAAAAGGTCACGGCCCAGGAGGAGCGCCCACAGGCCACTGCTGCAGGGCGTCTGGAGGGAGACTTGTTTTTGTTCAAACAGGAAGTGGCAGGTTAAGAGGAGCGTGTCTGTCAGAATATGTCCGCCGTTTGCATGCCAAAGGAAAAGCCTTTGTTTTTCCACCGAGTTTATTCCCGGGCGCACTGGAATCATCGTCTGCTGCGTCTTTCTTTGTCGAAGTTAAACACAGAAATGTCGTTTGTTTAATTTCGCACGTAGGAGCCGTGTGAAATGACTCCCGGAGACGGAGAATTCGCAGCCTCGCTAATGAGACACAGTTGGAGGGGAAGCGAGAGGCTGAGGGCGGGTGTGGGTGGCAGGGGGCGGGGCAACGGGGCTGGTGGAGCGGCCAGTCTGTTCACCCCAGTCCTGGCCTTTGTGCAGAGTTAATGACGCCACTAATATGTTCTTTAAAGACCACACCGTGATTCATGGCTTTCATTAGCTCCGCGTGTCAGGGTCCCTCTTCCTCCCTCTCTTTCTCTCTCTCTTTTCTGTCGTCCTTTTAATGATGGCCTGGAGACGAGGTGGCACACTTGACCCTTAATCATAAGAGCGAGAGGAGGCCGGGGTGGTAAGCGAGGGGCGGTGATGAAACGGGAGGTTTTGGAGAAAAGGCGTGGGGTCGGAGGAGGAAGAAATCAGACGGTTGTTCTTCATAATCCTGCTCCCTGGGGCCGGACGAGCTCAGCTCAGCTCTCTCTTCAGTTTCACAAAGAGCACACAGAGATGAGCGAGAGCTTCTTCTTTTTATTTAAAATGAAAAACACCTGACTTTGTTAATATATGTCATAAATAATTTTACCAACACATTATTTCATTTATAAATACTAAATTCTTGTCACGCTGGCTAATTTTCATCCCGCCATCCTCATAATTGTGTCTTTTTCTTCAAAACATTTTTTTTTTTTAAATTGTACTTGAGAGGCTAAAACTGGGGTTTCTTTAAGCAGAAACATCCCGTGCTGCGATACTCACTAACCGTCATCAGGATCCCAGGTGATATTTTACAAAAAGCACGCCAGTCGCTTTAACTGCAGCAGCTACTCGTGTGTTCGGTCCAATGATGCACCTTCATTACGCCGCAGACGGCGTCGCTTGACTCCGGCTTTCTGTTGTGGAAAATAAATCATGTATAGATTAAACATGGAAATCTTGTCGCGGCACTTGCTTTACTGTGAATTACAGTTGTTTACAAGTAACTGGTGGGGGAAGGTGGTGGCGTTATACTCCTGTGCGTCCTGGACCACCGACACTGGGGATGATTTCAATAATTTACACTCTGTGATTGTTGGAGATGCTTTTAAAAAATGTAAAGCAGGCCGTGTTCCAGTCACAGCCTGCCAAACACACACACACACACACACATCCTCATATTTCTGACTCTGTGAAGACCTGATACACTACCCAGACCATCCTAACCAACCCCTCACCCCAACCTAAACCCGACTGTAACCTCAGTCTTACAACCATGTTTTAACCCTCAAACAGTCATGTGACGTTTAGGGGAAGATTATTTTGACAGAACAATGATGAATTTGGTGCTCGATATGTAGTAAATGTGATCCACCCACACACGTAGACAACATGGTTTCAGACGTATATGGACTGATAAAGAACAGATGTTGGGGGATACTCATAATGTTTTTATAACAGCCACCCCCCTCCAATCTCCTCCTTCTCCTTATCCAAGCCATCCATTTTTCTACAGAGTAAAGACGGATTAGGGCCCAAATCCCCTGCAATTTGGGTCGCAGCCTTTTGTGCTCCCCACGCGCACAGAGGAGCGGAACACGGCCGAGCCCCCCATTTGCCCGAGATCAGCAGGTTAGGCCGGTTAAATGATTGGTGGGAGCTGCGCGGTGGGGCCGTGTTTGGAAAATAATGAGATTGAATTAAGAGAGAGTTTATGGTGCAGCCCCAGGAGGGAGGCGAGGAGGGGGTGAATTAAAGGGAAGGACGGACGGACGGACGGAAACAGCAATGTTGTGGATCTCCTGCGATGCACGCATCAGATCAGAAGTTATTCTGGAAGCGGAGGTGTTAAGTTAACGTGCTGGTTTGAATAAGCAAGCGGACCTCAACTCAAATGTGTTCTTGTGCAGGTTCATTTCAATGATAAACAACTTCCTCAGTGGGATTTTATGGTTTTATCATTGACTCAACAACAACATCAGGGAGCCTCAAAGTTGTAAGCTGCTGATTTTAGGGAAAGTTCGTCGTTTCAATCATATTTCTAGAAACGCTTCTCTGATGATGTGCTGAGATTGCCCAGCAGCCCTTCGCTCAATTTTCCTGAAATATTGTGGGAAAACAGGAAACACCATCAAAAGAAAATAGCGCCCAGCTGCAACAATCCGACAGAGCGCCGCTCTTCCTTAACTCCTGTTTCGTGCGTATTACCATCTCATCCCGAGTTCAAAGCTGCGTGGTGTTAATGAATGTTCCCATGTACAAAGAGAAGCTTATGTAAATGTTACCTCTCCAGATGTTCCACGGCTCTCAGAGCCAGAATTCCGACTCGCCTTGAGCCACATTCTAGCAGTTAGCACTTAGACAAACCTTTGTACCTTCACTTGCCTATAGGGCCTATCAGACCGTCACTGCCTAAAAATCAATATCTGCTGCTAATGAAGTTTAGCCACACATTTTAATGAAGGAGCCAATTTGCATTTGAAAGTAACAAAAGGGGAAATGGGTTCATTTTCCTCCATATCTTATTTAGTATGAACATTTTAGCAGAAAGCAAGGCGCTGGTTTGTTGTCTATTCTACCATTTGGCTGTTCTTCAGGAGTTTTATTTTAATTTGCCAGTGTGCACATGTTGTAATTACAATTATGGGGAACGTATAACATAGTTAGCACATTTGTGGTCAATTAATAATCCATTTTTGCAGCATTCTGTGGCCACATAAAGTCCAAAAGAAACATACAGATATTTTAAATGGTTATATTGATATTTTGAATGGTTATACATGGTGAAGTTATACAGGAACTTCATGCAGAATTGTAATAACATGTGATGCAGCTTTAATAGTAGTTTAAATGCTATATAATGCATGAAACTTTCTCTAAGAATCAAAAATAAAAGACATGCGATAATGCACAATGAGTGCACGCCATGTTGGGACCTCCTCTCGGACATCGTCGTCCATTAAAGATTTTATGACCATTTTATTATGCATGCCTCAAATGTAACGAGAGCTCCTCTGCCAATTAAAAATGACCCCATAGGTCATTTGTACAGCAGCTAATTACAACCTACAGTATTAAAACTAGGCCTTATCTGGTGCTCATGCACATGATGACAAGCTGGGCCTTTAATAGTCACTAACTTATGGGATATTAGTACTTGATGTATGTTATTCTATGCTGCCATTAGTGCCACTAATGTAAGAATTAGATTAGTTAAAACTAATTACTAGTTTAAATAGTAACACATGCTGTAACAACTGGTAGTGGCTGCTGCTAGTTAGTACACTTTATCGCTACATAGAGATCATTTCTTCCGTAACTGAATTAAACTTGGTGGAAAATAGGGAAACTTTTTTTTGTTAAACGCCACTGATCGCTACATCGGTAGGAGATCTTTGTCTTGGTCCCGGTGCGCACAAGAGCCGACCTGTTCATTTCACGTAAATAACAACACCGAGTCTCCACGCGTGCCACACTTTGCCAACTTTGCAGCAATTTTCGCGCCCTCCCCTGCTGGCAAAGTGTGTCACGACAGCAGCTGCGGCAGGATGGCAACTTAGCCCCCAGCAAGACTAAAGTGTGCGTCAGAGTAAAACAGTTGTTTACTCTGTTTGAACTGCGGTATCTCACCCGCGGGAGACGGCACGCCTCAAGTTTCGCATCTTTCAGTCTCAACTTGCGACAAAGAGCCGGATGAATAACAATGTCATTTTCTTCGTCTGTCTTCTTTTCCACGTTCCATCTCTTTCTTCCATCGCCCATCCCCACCTCCGTCACAGGCACTGCCACCCATCTCTCCCCTTTGCACTCCTCTCGAATAATTCATTGCCCCCTTTAAAGTTTCAGCGTGCGCCAAATTGATGGTGACACACAAACTACATTATGTTTTTTCACTCCTTTTTTTATAAACTAACAGCACTGCTCATCTCTCTTTAATTGCGCGGCAGTTGGGGACGCAGATGCGCACAGATGCGACTGCTGTGGGGGGGGAGCGGAGTGGAGGACTGTGTAACTTAGTTAAAGTGATGAGACAGAGGTCCTGTGTGACCCAGCTCGGAAGTGAGTGTTGTCTGTGCACTCAAGTGGATACAAGAGAAGAGAAAGAGAGATTAAAAGCCAACACTCGTTCTTTGGTGGGCCTCCATTTTAAATTTAGCTCCAGTTACTACTGCTTATGAATAAGGCACACGGATCCTCTCAAAGTTCCTGCAAAATAAACTTGTGGGAAAGGTTTAAATGATGCCATGTACCTGTGTTGCTACCAGGATTATACGTAAAATCAAGTCATCAAATACTGTAATTCATGTTTTGGAGTCCAGGGTTAGGATAGGATAGGATAGGATAGGATAGGATAGGATAGGATAGGATAGGTAAGGGTAGGACAGGACAGGACAGGACAGGACAGGACAGGGGTTACAAGTCCAGGGTTAGGATAGGATAGGGAGACACCCTGGACAGGTTAAAGGTCACACACCTTCTTGTCACACACTCATACCTGGGAGCAGGTTAGAGTCTGCAAACTAGGTACAAGAAAACTATACAAACAACTGCTTCACTTTTATATGCTTCATCATTTATCATTAGAGAATTATTAATGCTATAAGTTTAAGGCTTATTGAGTTTCAATCCTGTTACTTAACTTGGGTTACAAGGCTTGAATTGCGGCTAAGCTGTATTCATAAATCTACATTAATTCTCTCATCTGTTTCTAAAAAGTGTTGCATTGCATTTTTGATTTTAATAGCTGATGATCTGCATGGAGCTTTGAGTCAGTGAGTGGTTTTTCCTTCATGGAGCAGTATGAGTTGCTAACAGAAATGATATAAACACATTAAATGATATGTCTACGGAGATGCTCAGTGAATCCTGAATAGAACGTTTCGAGTTTAATAATATTTAAGTGACTTTATATGCCTGATAAATGTTTAGGTGTTATGATTCTGGTGTGTGGCAGTACTGATGTCATCATTTTTGTCTTATTTATTGATAACATTGTAGAGTCTTTTTGCAAGTGAGAGGACAGCAAAACCCAAGCACAAGAAAGACAATATCAAAAGTTGTGTTTGACCTGTCTACACTGAGTGTATCATTTGAATAATCACAAAATGATCCTAAACCCTTTTTTCATAATACACTTAAAATTTATAGCATGTGACAGGCAAATCAGGAAATGGAGTTTAACCTCAGAAAAATAAAATGTACTTTAATCTTTAACATGTGTGTATCACAAATGTACCATGTGTGTTTTCCTCAGTATGTCATTAATTAGAAAAAAAAAGGAAAATTGTGGTAAATGTTTTTTTAAAAGTCCTTTAAAACAATTATCTAATAGTCCTTTAATTGGTTCAAGGGTTAGACAATTTGGGGGAAAAATTCAGTTGAGTTAGATTTTTATGCTGGTTGAAACTAAAATTGGGATGCTGATTCCAAAATTCAGTCAGTATTTTTTCTAGCACATCCAGCTTTTTCTGTTGGGGTCCAGGGTCCCGGGTTGTGTGTTGTTTGGGGGGCTTGGAGGAGCTGATGATTTGCTGCAGCTGGTGCTGCAGGCGGGCGCACCTACATCAGGCCACCTATTTAAGGACAGAGCACCTGTCTACCAGCGCCAGAGAGTTTTGGTGTTTTCTCTGGTCTTGACATCACCCTGTGGGAGTGCAGAGCGCGTGGGACTTGGCTCCTGTGTTGGCTCCACTCTGGAGCTCTTTGTGTGCCCTGGACGAATGCTTCCCTGCCAGTTTGATTAGTTAAATAAAGAGTTGGTCTTGAACTTTTACCACTGTGTTTTGCCTGCTTTCGGGTCCTGTAAAAACCCAAAACCTTAACACTTTCTCCACAGCTTACCCTCCAGATAAGCAAAATCCCACTGATTAGCTGTGGACTTGCCAGCTGATTATGAGGGGACTCATCTACAGCTATGAGGCAACTTGTTCATACAGTTACAATTGAGAGGTGTGTGCAGCTCCCAATAGGTCAGTACTATCAATATCCTATACTTTAGGGGATGCTATAGTTCAAAAACTTGACCTGATAGAGAAAAACTGAGATTAGTATTGGATTTTGCACCCAAAAATCGGTTAAAAACAGCTGTCAGATCTCCAAAAGCTGGGCTAAAACTCCATTTTACATTACATTTTAATCATTTAGCAGACAGTGAGAGTCAGTGTGAGACACAATCAAGCCACAATGATTCCTAAACTACCTGGTACAAGGGCAACTAGCAACTAACAGTGCAGAGCAACAGAAGAGGTGAGACTAGATAAGAGGAGAAAGACAAGTGCTGTTAGGAGAGCAGGTGAGCGCTCTGTCTTCAAGAGCTTTTTAAGGGAAGAGAGGGTCACCCCTGCTCAGAGCTCGGGAGGTCGTTCCACCAAAAAGGTATGAGAAGATTGTTCAAGTAAGAGGGAGCAGATCCAGTCGATACTCTGTAGGTCACCATAAGTCGCTTGAATTTAATGCAGAAGATTACAGGTCGCTAGTAGAGCTTGATCAGCAGTGGGGTGACCAGTGGGCCAAGCAAAAACATAAGATATACCTCCACCAAAAACACTTTAGGAGAACCTTGCTGTCATAGTTAGATCCAATCATTAAGTTGAGTTGAACAAATGAAATACTAACCTCTGTATAATGCGCTGTGTGTGTGTGTGTGCGCGTGTATACCGGTACACTACATAATGAGGACCAGTATATTTTACCTGTAAAGTGAGGACATTTTGTAGAGAGAGGACAATTTCTGACAAGGGCTGACGAAGTTTAAACTTGGTTTCAGGGTTAAGGTGAGAACTGGTCTAGGGTTAAGGTTTAGGGTCAGACTCAGTGGTGATTACGTGTTCATGCGTGAACGATGTGATGCCGGGTCTTCCTTCCCGTGGGCTCCTCCCTTTTTGCAACCGCTGCACCTCTCACAAAATAAATAAGTAATACCTAATATCATCACATGTGATTGAGGCAGCTCTGTAATGGAGGAGCGAAGAGCTTCGCCAGATGAAGTGAAGTGTTGAAACGAGTTATTATTTTTGCTTCACTGAGGTCTTATTTTTCAAAGTGCCACTAAAAGCACGAGAGACTCGTGTCGCTCGGCGCTGGAAGGATGAAGCAGATGGGGGTGGTTTGATAAGAGGTGGAAAAAAGGGTAGCGACACCCCACTCCCCTACTTTTTTCAGACCTTTGTTCAAAAAGTTGATATCTCGAGCGTCCTCCAATCATATCTTCTGAGAGGGTTCTGATATTTATGGCTGAGCGCCCACAGCCAGAGCTAATATTATGAGCTTCCGCACTACCATCCATATTATTTTACCTCCCGCTGCCTGCGGTGAGGAATAAATAAAGCGACTGCCGCTGTGGAGTGGCACCGGCGAGCTTGGCTTCCAAAGATCTCTCTTAGCATGTTGGACAGGCTGCAGAGATGGGATGGGGGGGGGGGGGGCAGGGGGGTGGAGAGACGGCTGTCACTTTAGGTTGGGTAATTTCTGACGTGCACGTCAAGGCCTTGACAGGAGGAATGTGGCCGGCTCGTACATTAGAGCGGGGGCTCACAGGCAGAGCGGCACTGGGGACGGGTAGTAATGCAGTCCCAGAGAGCGCCGCTCATCTGCTCGCACTATGTTCTTGTCTGGTGCCACACAAGGATGCCCCCTGTCGCCCCGGCTTCACTCCCCCGTCCCTGTGCTGGCAGGACTTAAGTCAGTGCAGGAAGAATCCATTTACAATGTGTGCCTTATAACATCTCCCTGACAATGCAGTAGTGGATTAGAGACATTTGTGATGAATCATTTATGTCGACTTTCACCCCCCCACACACACACACACACATGTACGTACTCACACACGCGCGCGCCCCCACTTCCACCATTTTTCTCTTCCAGATTCTCCCGCGCTCCACGTGCACGCGCGTCTGCTCGGATGTCATCGCAGCGAGATTGGTCGAGGGGAAACGGCAACGGGTAATCTGGCGGGGAGGAGAAGAAAAAAGGGGGGGGGGGGGGGGGAGAGTGAAGAGTGGCACAGAATCGTCAGAGTGGGGCATTAAAATTAATCTCGGAGTCACAATAGCTGCCATGATAACGGCGCGAAACTTCCATTTGAAAGCAAACGTCCTCCCAGAACCGCGGCGAGCGCCGTCTGTCCTCATCAATACTTCACCGCCATTTTGACATTTTCTTCCTACGTTGGAGTAACCGCCCGTCCCGGTTTCCGCGTCGCCTTTACTTCCCCAAACTTTAAAAAATGGCGGAGAAATCGATAAATATAGGCCGACGTTATGTTGTTGCACATTATTCCCTTTGAACGGCATTTTCTGTTCTTACTTAAAGCCGCTCAGACGCGGCAGGCGTGGAGGAGCCACGTCGGGTCTCTTAGCCCCTGTGCTAATCCACGTCGTAGCTGCTTCCTGAGAACTTTTCACAAATGGAACCAGAGTTTCTGTCTGAATTTCAGGGTATTTGCGAACACGCGAGCAGCTTTTGGAAGTGGCCTAACTGCATTTGTTAATACAGCAAAGACATTTCTGGGGGAATAACTTGTCATTATGATGGTGAATTTATAGAATATTTGTAAGTGGTCGCTGTTGAGGTCCAGTTTCCAGACTCCCACCCGTCAGCCTTTGCTGTTGCAGAGCGGCGGCAAAACCTGAGGAAGCCTCGATGCAAATGCCGCACGAACGAAATATTAAAAATTGATCGTCTTTCCATTTGAATTCAAGGAAGCCATCATTCTCCGTAAGAGGGCCTGTCTCTTTATATCAGAGGAACTGTCGCTTCTCTGGCTGCCTGTTTACAAAATATGAGGCTGAAAATGAGACCTGCTCCCTGCGGACAAGCTCCTTGTATAAATATAAATAATGAATAGCAGATAAATAATTTCTGCCCTTTTAATAATGCACAAACTTGACGAAATTCACTTATGCCGTGAAACTGGAGAAATTTGCTAAAAGTAGATAATGCAGTGGCACAATGGGCTTCCAGTGTCGTGCGTGTGGGGAGAGGAGCGGGACAGATGCCCCGCTGACCCCGTGGTCACTTCAAAAATTCATTTTGAACATGTGGCCGCATCTGGGCCCACCTGCTGCCAGTGTGTATCCAATATTGTGGTAATATTGACTCCAAAGAGGTCAAATGAGTGTGTATTTAAAGCCCGAGCAGGGTAACGAGGGGAGGAATGCACATTAGAGCCTCGATCCCGTGGGGGGATGAGGGGGTGGACTGGCGGAGCTTCTCTTTCTCTGCTGCCTGGGTGTCTTCTGAAAAAAAAGAAAGGGTGGAGATTTGATAAATGGCTAATTATGAAAACCCTCGTGCCAACGCTAAAACTGTAATTAGCCTTAATTGGCTAATTGGATCAAATTGGTCCGTGGCATGAAGCTTAATCTCCACCTTTTTTTTTTTCTTCCAAAGCGTTTAGCGCTAAAATCAGCGCAGAGCGTTCGCAGCTACAGTGATAACGTTGTCTTTTATTAAACTGGGCGCAAGACGAAAGGTGTTGTCCTCTGGGCTCCGTCTTCAGCGCCACGCTGCTTTGTCTTGTTGTTGTGTCTCCTCCCTGAAGGCCTCTGAGACCCTACACGTTTTACCTCAACCTGCCGAGGGATCGTGCAAAGACCAGCCGAGACAGTCAGCTAAAGCAGGAAATGTTCTGTCCTCTCTCTCTAGGCCCACCTTTGGAACAGCCCAGCCCGAGATGTTCAGCCTCTCTTCTAATAACACCATCTAGAATTCACGCCCTCCAAATAGGTTAATGTGTTTTTGCCCAGAGGGGCCGATCTACCTCTGCAGCACAACTCCTGCTGCAACTCCATTAAGCAAGAACACCGCCACCTATTAGGAGCTTGGCTGTGTATGGGGCTGGAAGTGAGAGTGTGTGTGTGTGTGTGTGTGTGTGTGCGCGCAGAAGGCTAAAGTGTGGTACACAGAGGGTGTCACTACCTGGAGCTGCCTGCTGCTCTGTGCTAACTGCTGCAGGAGAACAATGTTATGGCCCCTGACAGCTTGTTAAAGGCTCATCACGCTGGAGCTGCTCCCACCATGTTGCATGTTGGGGCAACATATATCTGAACACACTCCAGATTCACCCGACTGATGAGCTGTAAGTGAGGCATGCGGGAGAATCGTGTTGACTGGAACTTTCTCAGCAACTGGAACAAACTCAGCTGACGGGACTTTTTGTTCTGGCTTTATCTTTCTTTGATTTGCACGTCTGCATTTAAATGTAGCACAAAGTCGCATTAAATGAACCGTTCAAACATTCGATTCCCACATTCGCCTCCTCCTCAGGCTCCTGATTATCCTCTGAATCCCATTTTTGATGATGTCTGGTGTGATGTCTGCAACAACAAAGGGCCACAATCTTCTGGTCTCTGCAGCACTTTCACTTTTCTTTTTTCTTTCATTCACATAGAGAAAAGCATTTTGCCTGACAGCTAAAAATATTCCCCCCAGCACTACCTGCCCAAAGATTTGACGTGTGTTATGAAGCCGGTTTAAACCAAATAGTAACATTGTTGAATTATTTCACAATCACAGTTGTGGTTTGAAAACTAATTATTTGCTTGAATTGATGTTTGAATAGTAAATAATGTTATGCATTTGATTGCAGAGACACATTTATTATTGTCATCATCGCCATCATCATTATTGTTGTTGTTGTTGTTATTTCTGTAATAATATTGGAATGATAGCTGGAATAAATAGCAGTTGTATTAACAATTATTAGAATTCTTGTGAATACAAGATACATAACTCTATAAACTATTTTCTGTGTAACTTCTCGGACACCGGGGCTAAATATTTGGTGTTAGCCTGACCTCTAGTGGTCATTTACCGCTACTCCAGTACAGAAACATAATAGTAAAACAGAAAAATGAACTTCGTGATTATAACTTCATGGACATTATGCTAACATTTAAGCATTATGTTAAAAGTTATCCAGTTTCCTTAGAATTGGTCTGCATGTCCTGTTGGGAAAATATTTAAGTTTAAAGTACGCCAGGCTTCCCAGTTCCCAGTTTGCCTGGGAACATTTATTTGTATTTTAACAGAAAAGCTATTAATCGGTCATTAATAAAGCTTTGCAGAGCTTTGGGTTACATTTATCTTGGATATCTGAAGAGTGATCAGCACGTCTGCCTCTGATGACAATAACTTATTGAACATAGAATATGTATTAAAGACTAAATAGTCCTCAGAGATGCAGCGCACATGTTTAATCAATCAAAAGACTGACTGAACCAGCTTATTTCACTGGGCGGAAAATAGATCCAACAAAGTTAGAGGAGGCAGAAATAATTAAAGCTATATATGGCCGAAGAATGTGCAAAATTAATACCAGACCAGCGGACATGCCTCCAAGCTACGGAGGTTTAATGTCAGACTGGAGGGTAACAAGAGCTTGTAGCTGCTCATGCACAAAAATGTGCTTTTGAACACTAACTGTGACGTGATAATGACCTTGCCCATTATATTTTATACTTAAAGTCATTTAAAGTTATGTCGATTTTTCTATTGCCAGATCTGGATATTACGGTATTGAAATTTTTACCCCTTTTTTACTTAAGTGGTTCTTTTCTTGGATTCTTCCTGATAACAAATAAATATGTGGAATAAGTGAACGTGACTTATATAAATACAAAAATATATATTCTTTATATTTCCCCCAGTTTAATTGTTTATCTCCATCTGGACGTGTCCAGATGTAGTTCTTAAATTCTTCCAGCAGAGGTCGCCGCTGCATCTCTCAGGCGAGACCCGGTCCTGCAGACACCCGCAGCCTTGACCGGGCAACTCTGAAGACATCATTTATTTTATTTGGGGCCTGGGGGCGCATGGTAGCAATAAGCATGACAGAGTGTGAGGAGGTGGGAGGGTAAGAAGAAAGATGGAGTGCGGGGGGGGGGGGGGCGGAGATGGTGGAGGAGGGGCGACTTTTAGCAGTGACACAAAAAGCATTGTCCTAATTTAATGGCTGTGAAGTCTCTCCTCCTCTTGGTCCAAGAAGCAGATGATGCTAAATTAGGTCGAATAATCAGTCACAAAACAAATATCATCACACGCGCGCGCGCGCATTCGCCAGGCTTTTTGCAGCCAGGCTGGAGCGAACATGATTCAATGCGGCTCTGCCATCACAGAAGATGACTTATGAAGACAAAGAGGCTTCGGCTGCATCCCAGGACATCTTCTTCCGCACGGAGGCCATAAAATTGTCAGCAGGCTTCGACCACTGATGAGTCACCAAGTGTAAAACTCAGACGGGCCCGCAGTGTTTGATTCATAACCGATGTCTGATGTGACAGTGAGGGGGGGAGGGGGCATCATCAGATATTCTTGCACTCGGGTCTAACTGCACCTGCAGATGTTGACGGGTATAATTGGCTAAATTCAAATGATTCGTGCATTTCAAAACATCCCCGTTTCAGCAGATTTGAGCGAGTTTTTACTCGATGCACACGCGCCTATTCAATTATGATCTAATCTATTAAATACAAACTTTGATTTTCCCCGTTTCAATGTTTAATCCGGTATATTTTGACTGAATGACCTTGTTGGGAATGCAGACTATTGATTGTCTCATATTGACGATATGAGCCTGTCAGCAGCCCTTTGATTGATGGCTGATACCCAGAAGAACGATGAATATGTATCAGACTGCCGAGAGCGGACCCAGATCGTGTCCCATTTGTACAGGTTTCTGCTTTTTAAAAAGTGATGGCGCTCGGTCTCTATGTTCAACATTAATCCGGACTCAGGGTGCGAAACACCGGATGAATATTTTACCATCTCTTTACTCATAGAAATAAGGATACAAGACAAAGTCGTGTACGGGCGCCGCACAAATATATGCCAAAGTGTTTTCGTCTGTGAATTTACATCCAATTGTATTAAAATTCCCTTCTCCATTATCTGGAATTGCACATTTCTTAATTATTCATCGCAAGGCATTGAAGCACCCAGGTCTTTTAAATTTTTTATTTCTGCTCAGCTTCAAACAGTAGATCTTGTAACGGGGACCCAGTTTTGGGGTGTGGGAATTGCTGCGGGGCGAAGCTGACAGGATTCTTCCGTCTCGAGGCACAGCTCACTTTTTCATTACAGCAAAGCAAAGGAACAAATCCAGGTCAATTAAAATAAGGAACAAGAAGAGCCGGGTTCGGCCGGGAATTGGGTCATTGCGACCGGCTGCCACCAGATGGCGCAAAGGGCGTGAGTTCCTGTGCCAAGGCTGCAGGAAACGCGGCTAAAAGGGTCATAATACGGCCCAGATATCATGCACATATCCAAAATATCACCCTGAACATTAAAGTGAAGGTCTCAGTGGGCGAGCATCTGTTGTATAATATGTATAAAGTAACAATAAAACGCGGCGACCTTTGACCTTTGACACTCAATAAAAAGCATACGTGTTTGTGTGTCCTCTCCTCTCCCTTTTCCGTCGTTAAAAACTCTGACACGCCCGTGTAAAAGCCACCGGAGGCCAGCCCGGTGGGGGTGTCACATTGAATTTAATGGCATCTTGGTCACTGCGGCCGGGGAAGGGGGGGGGGGATCATATCTTGATGTGAAAGGTGCTCTCGCTGGTCCGCCTCGTAATATGTTGTGACGCAAATGTCCACATACGTTCTCCCTCTGTGGCGTTCTCTCGTTTACGCACAGATGGAAGAGAGACTGAGCCGAGGTCAAAGACTAAAAGGCTGTAATTGTGTTTATGACAGTAGCCTGTATCTGGGCCTGGCACCAGTCCAGCATCCGAGTGTGTGCGCCACCGTTCCTGTGCGTGTTTGTGATAGATTAGGTTGTGTGCGTGTTAGTAGATGCGTGTGTGTGTGTGCGTGTGTGTGTGTGTGTGGCTGCGGCCTTCTCGTGACCTCCCTGATGGCTGCAGACTTGGCTGAAGTCGTAACTCCTCTCGCTGGCTTTAACCTTGAGCAATATCACAGACGCTCCGAGTCAAACCCTTGAGCCGTAACTTGGGACGCACAAACACAAAGTGAAACGCATCAGACATTCATACGGCCGGGACATTGAAAGCATCCTGATGATCTCCAACTGACACGAACGGGGAGAGTCAAGAGCTCTGAAAGAGGCTTAGCATACTGTGAGCAGCATAGAGGAGTTACAGCATCAAAAGGTGTTTTATGGGGTTGGAGTTTTGAAAAAACATTTTCCAAGTGGTCAAGGTACAAATCAGTAGTTCTTACTCCAACCAATTCATGTGTTGATATGAGCTTCCCTTCATATTAACTCAGAAATTGTTATTAGCATATCCAAACTGGGCGGCTAGTATTAGCGATGCTAAAATGAGTTAGTAACTTTTTTAAAAGGCAGTCCATAAAAAGGGACTTAAAAACATATTCATTGACCTGTCTGTAAGCACGCTGTCCCAAAGCTGAGCGCCCCCCCCCACCCACCCACCACCACCACGACCCTGACTCTGGAACCTCCCAGAAGGTCTTTGGCTGCAGGAGGACGCGTCTGGTCTCAGCAACTCCCTGAAACATCTAAATATGCTTAAAGTGGATCAGTATTATTAGTAATAGGCTTGCAAATGTTCTATTTTATGTCCCAAACACAGAGCACGCGTGAAAAAATGGGGATTTGGAGGGCTGAGAAAGGAGCGGATGCTCTGCAGCCTTTGAAATGAGACAAATACGTGAACTCTGGATAACAGTAAATCTTAATTTGGAGCTTTTACCGCTGGAGGGCAAAGGTCATCGTCTTGATTCCTGCCTGCCGTGCAAACATTTCCACTTCCTGGACATTTCATGCGGTGACAACAGCGGCCGCCTTGTGGCCCTTCAGTCTGAAAGGAAGCAACAACAAAGGACTCTCGCAATACCATTGTTTCCGCTCTGGGTGCTTGCCAGGAACGCTACAGATTACCTTGTGCGGCGGACAAATTGCCAATTGGAAAGCCAGCTAATTGCCTGAGTGAGGGGTTAATTTGCGTTTGGTGCAAATCTCGTGTACAGTCGCTCGACTTAGCCCACGAAAAACGGCGGTTCTGAAGCTAAAAAAAAGGGGGGGGAGGGGCGATTGAAAACAGCTCCTGTTTACTTCAGATTAATTAATTATTGCTCAAAAGCAGCGATGACCTCATCCGTCTTAAATACACCTCATGAGGTAAAGCCCCCCGGGACGACCCTTAAATCAGCCGCTGCGGCTTTATGCCCCCGCAGGTTTCGTAGCTGCAGCAGGAATCGGTGCACAGCATCGGGCTGAACTTCGTGTCTCTCAAACAGGCGACGGCGTGAACGCACCTTTTATAAGACGTCCTTGTTAAGGTTTCCAGCGGATATCAAAGTTAATCGAATGTCTCTCACATCTCAGATACGCTGCTTTATTTCGGATAGCTATGCCACGGGTGTTCTCATAAAGGTTGTGGCGGGGTCATAACATGGTAGGAGGAAAAGAAATGTATGTATCAGCGCTGTTGACTTCACAAAGTCGGTTTGATTCAGCAGAAGTATCGTCTGACTGGGGCTTTTGTAGGCCTCCGCAGTGATCGTGATTAATCTTCCCCGCCAGCGCTCGGCTATTCTCTCCTCAGTCCCACGCCTTCAACCATCCAATTTTCCGAACAATTTCTCATCAAGTCGAAACGGGAGAGAGAAACAAAAGCACATTTTGAATTTCACTGCTAACCTTCAAACCCCCTCAGCCAGATCGGCGGCTCAAGGCCGCGTTGTTGGCGACCCCCGTTTGGTGCCCAAAGTTCCTTCCTGGTCTCACCTGAGGATGGGTTGGCCGGTGTTGCCAAGTCAGAATTCTCTGACGTGAGTTCATAAGTGCCCGTCTTGCCCGGACCGGTCCAGAAAAGGCATCGTTTTGTCCTGAAACCCGAACGCATCGCCGCTGTTTTACATCAACGCCGCTGTTGTTCACCGATGCATAACTGACCACTCATCCTCCCTGCGGTGCAGCACAAAGCCGGCTTTTAAATCAAAATTCCAGGCGAACTGCTTCAAAAATAGACGGTGGACGGATGACCTTTTAGGGGTCAGGGGTCACCCACATTCCAGATTCTACCTGTTTGTGTTTTGCAAGGCTCAGTGTGGATCTCCTGCATGTAGGAGGATACCTACCACTGCTCCCATAACCTGTCTGTCTGCTGCTTGGAAGCAGGATATATTGCAGAGGCCCCGCCCGCACCCCCACCCCCTCATTCATGCTGGGAATAGCTTTTTCCAGACAAGAAGGCCAGGGGTCACATTACTGGCCAAGGTTGACTGTCCTCGGGGCTAAATAAAGAGCCTAGGGGTTGCCGAGCAGCAGAGGCCAGCAGCGGGGCCCTCATACTCAATTAGGATCAAAACAAGCGTCAGACCTGGGCTCCTATTTTCAGAGGGGTGGGGGTGGGGGCGGAGAAGTTTCTGGATTCAAACAATAAGGCAGAATGATGGACTCCAAAATCGGTCGTGTTCCTCCCGCGACGGCAGCTGTTTTCACCATTATCCGCCATTATCTGCTCAGAGTCTTTGTTTGTTAAGAGCTAACCCGGCGCGACCTCTGACCCCGCCTGTGCAACGTGATAGCCGCGTCACAGAGGGCGCGAGGCCGCCGCCACCCTTTACGTCCTAATCACGTGACAGGCTGCCAGGCTGGGGTTAAATCTGGTCAAGTTCACCAAGGACACGCTGCGAGGGGGGGGGGGGGTGGATGGGTGGCGGGTGCGTCTCCACGAGCCAGGCAGCAAACTGTTGCATGCGCCGGTGCCATACAACTGCCCCTTCCTTCAGACCCCTGAGCTCGGCCACAGGGGGGCAAACAAGAGTTTCCACACGTTTGCGTCCATCGCTCCGCCGTTCACCTCGGCGACGCCGGAACACGTGCAGAACAAGAGAAAGGGAAGAAAGAGAAGTCCCTTGAATGTGCGGCCGACTCTGTCAACAGGCGGAGAGGGGGTGAAGGGGGGAAGGGGGGGGTGGTATCATAAAAGCGCCACGCTGAATAGATTTGCATAGCACACAGAAACATGTCCTTGTATAAACTAAGAACATGGCAGAGCCAAACATGGACGAGGGCGAAAAAACAGATTTTCAGGCCGACCTTGTCATCTTTTGATCCCTCGTAGACAGTCATGCTGCAGTGATCAGTCAGGGTCAAAGTCATTCCGCGCCTCCTCCCGCACCCCCTCCCTCCTTCACGTGACCGTACTGTAGTTTCTTGGCCCGGGCAGCTGGTGGTGCTGTAAGACCTGGCTCCTCTCCTGCTTTCTTCTCTACCCACCCCCCCTCCTCCTACAAGGCTGTCACCTCTTCTCTCCTCCTTTGTCCTCTCCCCTCTATCACTCACCTCCACACGACAGTGCTGAGCCACTGCAGCATCCTCCTCCGGTACCAGAGCCGGTCTGCTTTGATGGGGCTGAGGCCGGTGCTGCTGGGCTACCAGCCACGGGGGAGAGAGGGACAGGGGAACTACAAGAACTTGATTGATCGAGCCCTGTTGAAACGATCTGGCGGGTTGTGACTGAGCACCGCGATGCAGAATGTAACCGCCCGGCTGCATCTGTTCAGCTTATTTGATTTGAAGTGCTGGGTTCAGTGGCGTGATGTCTGCCACGGGGTCATCTGTGTGAACGATATTAATTGGGTTCCCAGCGAGGCCACACAGCCAGCAGCTCAGTTATGATTCCTGTAGGTAAATATTTGCCTCCACTCACCCTCGCTAGGTGCCATAATGATTCTTTGTGTGCTGCGCTGTGTTCCTGTGTACACATCAGCCGGTGCGCCTGTGTCCGCCTCTGCGTGTGTGTTGCCGCTCAAACTCCCACCTCCCCTCACCTCCCCTCCCCTCCGCCCAACATTCCCTCTCTGCAGCTGCAGCTCACCAGTTTGATCAATAACGCGTCCTTCATTCTTGAGTCGGGCTTGACCTTGGCTGCCTTTTGTCTCCTTCCAGGGGCCAGAGTGCGCATGTACAGGTTGAAAAACAAGGCTATCTCTCTCTCGAACAAAAAAAAGGGAGAGAAAAAAAGCACCCTTGGAAAGAAATAAAGAATTCCCCCTTAATGGAAGCTGCCCTCCCCCCACTACATTCCAATTAATAGCATAATGGATCTTATACCGTATTTATAATGTTCTTATCTTAGCATAATGAGGTGATAGCACAACTCATTTGTTAAATTACCACAGGCTAATTGGAAATGGAATACAGTTGAAATTACTTTCATTTTCATGCTGCCTGCACATTCACAGGACAACTGTCAACAGCAGAGGAACGAAGCTCACCGACGACATGTTCAGTCACTCATCATCTGCCATCGCACACGTGCAAAAACACTTTTACGCGTCAGCGCAATCAGATTAATTATCTTGAACTCAGTTTTTATACTCTGACGCTCTGCGGCACGCGGCTCATGTCTTATTAGTTCCCAATTGATCCAAGATACCATGGATATTGTATAAGGACAGGCTATATGAAGGTCTACGTGGAGGTCAAGTGCACTGGACTTTGCTTGTCAAACAATTGCACAAATTCAGTTGAGACCAAGTGCCCTGATCACTCCAGCAAATAAGATACTAATTAAAATGAAACAGTAACTAGTGAGCTTTGCAACAAGACAACGGTGGACTTCTGCATGCCGATAGCTCAGTAAAGTGTAGTCAGATCAGTGGACATACGCCTGGTTCTACTGTCCAATTAAAGCTAAATATACCGTATATATTTTTAGCAGTAACTTTGTTAGAGAAAGGCATTTTCAGCGGTGGCATAGCCCCTAAGATGCACAGACCACCCTACCAGGACAGCTTACTTCCTCTTACTGATTGCACCTTATCATATATGTTGCGCTCTGTGTGGATAATCAGAGTGTAAGCAGCCTTTCCTCCTCTGTGAGACTAATACAGGATTCTTTTTGCCCCGAGGTGTGGGTAAATATGTCCAGGTTGGTTTCTTGCTTCTTATCCATTGACTGACATTTCATGTGGTGCATCCAGCAACAAATGAATTTCTTATTTTTCTAACAGAATAACAAGTGGAAAACTGCATTAACCGTGCAAACAGACAAATCCAGTCATTTCTTTTAATGCTGTAAAATGTTAAAGAAACAGACATTGACTCAGACATGAATCAAAAACAGCCATTTATTTTATCCTGCTTTTACAAAAACAAATACTTAAGCTTTTTTTTTTTTTTTACAGAAATAATAAAGTGGGGTAGAAGAGCCCCCACTGGATCCAACACTGGAAAACAATGGAATAACAAAAAGCTTCACTACACTTTCCTCTTTTGTGTGCTGATGTACAGAACTGTGGGGAAAAGGGAGAAAACCAATAAGTGACAGCGAAGGTTTGATTTATGAATCATGAAAATGTTGTTGGTGTTTTAAGCCACTTGAGAAGCAACTGTTTGTGTTAAATCTGACTCTTAGTAACATAAAACTGGGTCAGAGATGCACTGAAATTCAAGTAATCACCAAAAATAATCAAGCTGGTCTGTTTCTGTTAGAAACGCAGCTAATTTTACCCAGATATTTTTCACGCTTGCTATTCAGAATAATCATATGGGCTCATTATATTTTATGTTTACTTGTAGCATAAATAATGCTTCCAACTGGTTTCTTACCATTGTTTCCTCTTAGAAAAGCATCTCCATACTTGTTCTTGAGCTGGCCATTTACATATTCTTCAGTTTGTTCGATAGCAATGTTCATGTAGCCATCCAAACAAGCCAGGACTCCTGTGGGAAAATGACAGGAGTCAATTTATGGTGACAAAAACCTCCACAAATATGTTCATGCAACCACATTACCTCTGTAATCGACGCCAGAGTTCAGCTTGACGACCACCGGTCTCCCAATGATCTGTTTCAAAAAGTCACTCGGGGTCTGCTTTCTTAAACTCATCGTGAGTAACTGTTTGGTATCTGAAGATTTAAGAAAAAGAATAAGTGAGAAACTCGCATGGTTGTGCCTAGCATTAGCCACATTAGCATCACCGGCGTGCTTGTCGCTAGGCGAGTTTTCTAAGCGTAGACATCAGCGAAAGCTCCTTTATAATACATCATGAATGAAAATGCATGAACCAATGATGAAATAACGATGTGCTAAAAATAACAGCATAATTACAAATGAAATAGATTCAACAACAAACGAGCTAAAGAGCTAACTAGTTGCTAACTATTGCGTGAATACGCTTCCACTGGCGCTTTCCTTAAAATATTGGCACCATTGTATACTTGGATTTAAATAAAAAACAGACATATGAGCTGAAGAATGCTTCTGGAAATCTGCGTGAAAACAAGCAGATTAATCTATATATACACGAATTATTGAATTTTCTCACCGGTTTTCAATGAGCCAAACAATTATCTGTGAGTTCCGCATAGACAGAGCTCTGACCAATCAGAGTATTGTATTCTACGGCGCCTGTGTGGGGACAAAAATGTCACCGCGCAATTCAGCAATACGTATAAATACAATCTATTAATACATTATATAAATGCTATATATACTATATATACCTCAAGCATCAGCCTCTTTGCTGCACGTGCACATTCATTACGTCCACATTAATGTGCAACAACAGCTTTAATGTGTTGTGTAATTTATTTCACATATCTTTCCAAGATCACATGTAGATAATGTCTGAGCATATTTCAGATCATTAGCTGGGTGATTTCAAATGATTGATGATATGATTTTTAAGCTTATTAAAAACTTAGTACATTCAGTATAAAGTACAAAAAAGACCTAAAGCAGCTGTTAACGCATAGATAGATAGATAGATAGATAGATAGATAGATAGATAGATAGATAGATAGATAGATAGATAGATGTTATTTTTATGATAAATAGAAATATATATATATATATTATATAGTATATATTCTGCTAATTACATTACCTTACATCACCTGGATTGAAGGCGAAACGTCTTTAAAAGAGAAGAAAAATAGTCCAGTTGATGCAGAAAACTACCTTGGATACATCACCTTAGTTTTTTCCCTATTCTTACTATTACCAGGTATTGTTGTGAAGAATAAGGCACGTCCACCGTCTGATAAAACTGTGGTTGGAGGGTGCATGACCCAAAAAGCTCAGCTTGGGAGGGACCGTATGAAAAAGGGAAAGATGGGATGAATTGGTGAGGTGAAAGATAGACAGGAGGCTAGAGGAAGTAAAGATGTGGCTGTTCGTGTTAAGAGAGAGGTTAAAAGAAAGAGTGAGCAGAGGAGAGAGCATGAGAGAGTGAGAGGTGGAATCATAAAGCACTTCTTGTGTGTCTAGACAGGTTGCTTGTTAGCAGGGCATGGCTAGCCCTGTGGAGGCTAGAGGTTAATTTGATATCTGCTGCTGTGTTAAACTAAGGTCAATACTACAAGTCCTTAAGTCATAAACAAGAGTAGTTAAGAGCCGTGTACACACCTAGGCACTGGTTAATGAATATTCAATGATTTTTCCCCCACCTCATCCCCTGTTCTCTTTGTTTGCTATGGGTGATTTTTTTTTTTTGGACAGAGGAAATAAGACAGCTAATTTTTTGTCCCTCAAAAACTGACCTGCGTGCTCTCATACTTATGTGTCCTTTGTTGTCACAGTAAAAGTCCTCTGTCCCTGAGAAAAACATGCCCATAATTAAATTTGCTGATACAACGAAGCCAATAATGTCATAATAATGTGATTTTATTCTTAGGTGTGTGGCCGTACAACCAAGAGGATGCCTTGGCTGGTATTTAATGAGGATTTTTAGAAAACTCGACATAAACAAAGTAGATATAACACTGGTTAAATTTGCAAATAATTGTGGCTATATTTATCGCAAGTTATTATGTGTCTTTTTTTGTAGAGAACTCATATATAAGGATGATTTAATATTATGTTCTTCTGCCCAAATCCATTAACTATTTGTTAGGCTTTAAACAAAGACCACAATAATAATTTACTGGTCACTCTGCACGAACGGACAGGCAGAATGCACAGCAATTCTGTCAATTTAGACACAAATCCTGTCTCCATCTCCAGACTCCTTGACCTCAAGGGGTGGGCTAGTGAAATAGAAAGATTATGGTGACGGGAGATGCTATTGTAGGTGGAAGATAGGGGAGTGCACCAGAAGAGACGGGGGCTTGAGGTGAGTGGGGCTGGGGAGGAGGGGAGCATCCCTCTTGTATACTAAAGCAATATGCAGGATAGAGGTGAAGGTAGGGGTCACATAGAGGATGAGGAGGTAGTCTAGACTGCATTGACCCTTCTGCAGCCAGGTTTTCTTTTCAGGTCATCCTTGATATGGAGAGAATAATGGAAAACTTTTTTCTTTTTAAAATGAAAAAAACTGGTCGTGCCAGTCCCCGCTTCCATGTAATCCCCTATCTGTGTGAAGGTAACAGCTCGAGAATGATGGGAAGTCTTTCTCCTGTCAAAAAAAAAGGAAGCATTGGTTGCCTGGCTTGAAGCCTGGATCTGGTGAATTTATCACAAACGCAGCTGCTTTAATGACTGACTTGTTTCCCTTTGTGATGTATTGAATGGCTTGCCAACAGAATCTGTTTAAACAACGTTATGTATTTGTCCATATTTCACAAAAATGAAACGATCTTTAAAATGTATTTTCTGGCCACATTTAAAAAAAAAATTGAATGCAGATGCTGATGAATAAAAATCAAACCTCATTATAGATACAGACTTGAATCTTAAAATGACGTACAATCATCCAAAATTAGGATTGTGTTGATCAAATTACTTTAAAAAGAAATATAAATGTTTACATCGTTCCTAAGTTCATAGATCGCCCATAAAAGTCTATCCTTCTCTGGTTTTTCTAGTTTTAGTGATACTTTTTGGGAAAGTATTGATTGGGACACATGTTAGCATACGAGCACATCAAACCAGTCATCCACAACCTCCCCATAAGAGTTCATAATATGTTTTAATGAGTGTGTAGAAGAACGAATGAAACGTATAACCAGTGCTTGGCGTTGTGCTCATTATTTCCTCGCCGTTGACACATCGCTCAACTTCCACCTAATGACTCAGCTGTGAGCGCCGACAGTTGACAGTGGTCGGCTGCCTGGGGACCCCATGCTGGGCGAAAGGGGTGGTAGGAGGCAGATGAGGTGGGATGTAATCACTCCCTGTAATTTACAGGAAATTCAGGCGGCTGCTCGTAGTGGAGATGAAAGCGCTTGTCTCCTTCTGCTCTCTGAGCTCAGCTACTCTCAAAACCCTTAAAAAAGGCTCAGGGAAGCTATTCCGCTCGCTCGGCGTCCCCCTGGGGTTAGTCCTGGGACCATCTCAAACCAGCTACCGCCCTGGAGCCATGTTCTTTCCCCAAGGAGTGGTAGAACAGACAGACAGTCAGACTGCCCATTCGAGGGTCCAGGCACAGCTAGCCAACGCACAAGTCTCCTGAGACTTGTTTTAGTGGGAAAGGAGCCTCGCGACGCTTATAGGGCTCTGTGCACTGTATATCTGACTGTATTCTGGTCTGTCTGTGTGACACCTTCCTTCCCCGGTCATTTCTTTCTTTTTTTCCCTCCATCTGAGGCAAGGAGAGGGCGTATTTTTAAAGCTCCGCATTTTGCAGCCCCTGTCACATTTACGAAGAACAAAGAGCATTGTGCAGCACCCTTAAAATAAACAGCTTTCAGCAAAATGACAGGCTCGTGTGGACAATGGCGCCTCAAAGCGCAACGTTAATTTTTTTTTTTTCCCTTACAAAATGGTACGCGCGCTAAGTAATAATTACAGTTTGTTAACCTCAACTCGCGTTATTGTATCAGCTGTCAAAATGACAGTCAATTTCGCAGGAAAACGTGGCTGCAGCCATGGGCAGATCACCCAGTTTGATCGCTTTGTCACACCGCACTATCCTCGCAAGTTGTCACAGAGGCACAGTAGTGGTTTTGCTTGATGGATGGCGAATGGTGCTTATACAAGGAGCCACTCCAGTGTGCCCATAAATATGCATCGTGACATTTGGAACAAAGCCGCTCGTCCTCTCCTTCCTGATGAGCTCTGCCTGCATAGTATAACATATTTCAATACTGTCACACCTTGTGTTTCATAGCCAATCTCTCTGTTCATCAACTTGGCAGATAACCTCTAGATGTTGACAGATGATATAGGGGGTGGCATTAAAGCTTTATTGTATGCAAAACCCGAGAGATGAGTTTTCCAGCAGGGATGCTTGTTCTGGTAGTTCATAATTAATACTTAAGGGCTCATGATGTGCACGCCACATGCTTTGGTTTTGACTGTTTTTGCTCTCCGTGTGGTGAAAATAGTCGATGGTATTTCTCTTTTCTGCGCATCAACAGGTCAGAGGTGAGGAGTTGTTCTCACATTCACAGACCACAGACTGCAGTCTGTTGGGGAAAAGTGTAAAAGAATGCTGCCTGTTTTCACTGTAGCATAACTGCCTGCTTTCACCAAACACCTCATTGCTTTAGAAAAGAATAAATACCTAAGACAGCCAGGAGCAGTTCCTTTCAAATCCCACACATGCATCTCTCTCTCTCTCTCTCTCTCTCCCTCTCTGTCATTTGACCAGCGCTGCTTCCTGCCACTGAGGACCTGTGACTCAACAGACAGAACACAGCACCGTTCTCTCTCCCACCCTCTTGAATATTCATAGAAAGAAGAGGACTGGAGCTCAGACCAATCCATCTTGTGCTCATCCGCGTTTATATAAAATATGGAAGCGTCTGGGCGCGTGCGCTGGGGAGCGAGGTTACAAGCGGTAGTAGATATTTAAAAGGGTGCTGTGAGCGAGGGGGTGCGGGGGCTGTTTTACACTAATTTCTTTATCCCTTTCACAGGAGTGCTATGTTACAAGAGAATTCCTGAGGCGAGCCAATGGCCCGATAAATCTGCCGGAGCCTCTCTCTCAATTTGTCTCCACGGAATGTCAGCTGGCAAGCGCCCAGACACTGAGAACCTCTTTTCACAATGCGCCAATCTAACAGACGAGATCCCGTGTTGGAGTTACCGTACTGGGACTGGCATGGATAAATCGCCACGTGCCTTATCCACGTCCCTTCCCGTCCCTCCAGCGGCCTCCCAAGGCCGCCCTCCCCACTGCCCCGGTGGTTAACCTGTGCGGCTAAGTGGGTGACATTGGCGAAATGCAGGTGTCACCGTGGAGGAACCCGCGATATGACACACGCCGCGTCTGCCAATCTCACTCCATAAGAGCAACGGCATGAACAGGAATGGTCTTGTTTGGTGTTGTTCGTCACTGTGTGGCGCAGTCTCCCACATAGCTCGGTCCAGGTGGTGGAATGGCAGAGTGGGAGAACAGACCATGTTTGTGTGAAGACGCAACAACTCTCTCTCCTCCTGTCTTCTCTTCCTCCCTTTGCAGCTCCTCTGTTTTCATGCTAGCCGCTATAGCACTTGAGGACTAAAGGTTAGGGGTTAGCAAACAAAGATGTCTTCCCAACCTGCACGATGAATGAGTCACGCTTGTGTTCGAGGTAGTATATGTAGAAAAGTTGCAATATTGTCGATGGACGAAGGGTAAGTGAGCACAGCTGATGAACCCAACTTGAAAACCTTTGGGTTGTAGGATGATGTAGCGCACAGTGCTGCTGCCACAGAGCCATCCATCCATTTAACTCAAGCATATTACATTTTATAGCAGGGTATTTTCTGACAGTGCGTACACAACGGTTTTAACCTGGAATTAGGTTTATGTTTACCATCCATCTTCTGCTAACCACCGCCTCTGGTAATTTCTTAAACAAAGAATCATTTTAATGTGGCTTTCCACACAAAACTGCCCGCAACAAGGCTTGAAAAAATGTTGAAGGATGAGGGTGACAAAACAACAAATGGAGCCCGCCCTCCTATTCGAAGTGAAATTTCAACACAGCCAAACATGTGAGCGCATTGAAGGGGCTCATGTTACTGCTTGACAGTTGGCATGGCTGTAAAAAAATGCATGTGCCAAGAGGCGCTTGCCAATGCTCAGCATGGCCGGTTTTAATATTTTAATGTGTTTCATTGCAACAGCGTGCGCCAGATAGCCTTTCTGACGTCCAGACAATAGTCTGCAAATGAACAAGATTACATGACAAGCCCTGAACGACAGAGCTACCCACTGCTGCTTACCCCAGCCACTTATCTGATGGTAGCCTAGCAACAGATCCCTGACCTGGCTCTGACCTCCACCCGATAAGGTCAGCACCTGAAGGCTCTCCCATTGGAGCGCTGGCGGAGGGAGAGGCGGAGCTTGGGGATGGAGGGAGACAAAGGACTCTGCAGTGCAAGGGCAGACTCCTCTGCATAGAGTTCCCTGCTCCCTGCTGACAAAACATGTTCCTACAAAAGCATGCCAGACCTCTTTACTGGTTACAGTATACCTGTGTGCATGTGTGTGTGTGAGACAGAGAAAGAGAAAGAGAGAGAGAAAAAATCAGGGGCAAGCCAATCAAAAAAAAGAAACCTTTGCCGGGAGTGTATTCCCCATAGCAACTTGTCAGAGCTGTACCTTATTTTACAGTGGGTCACTTATGTATCATCATCAATTAAAAAGCGTCATTGCTCATTGAAAGATTAAAAGATTCTGGTAACAAACAGAAGGTAGACGTTTGCTAGGATGCACAGCATATGATATTAATACAGCCAAGCAGCCCACCCTCTTGGATGCACCGACATCTCTGCCATTTATGTGCACGCACGCGTTCCTCATTTTTGTTTATAGATGCTAATTTTGTGATTTGGAAGCTAATCCAAACTCTGACAGGCCATTATCCTATTAGACCGTGGCAATAAAAATCAAGCTGCAGGCCAGAAGGACGACACAGTCATCAGGACACCCCATTACAATGAGAGGTGATGGGATCTACCGACGCACACTCACGCGTGCAGCAGTGCAAAAACAAACGTGCAAATCGTGCACAGATATACGCGAAACTGATGTAGTAATCTGGCTGAACACATAATGTTAAACTGCTCCTGCATTTGTTATCACTGGCCTTTTGTAAAATAAATTCAGAGATACTGTAAAGAGAAATGATAGTCAAGCAGCCAAGGTCAGAGGGGTGGATAGATGAAGAGCTAACACTTTTTGTAATTATTTTCGCCTCGCTCGGCCTCCGGTATTAAGGGAAAAAAATGATTTAGAAGCAGGCGGCTGACAGCACTCCTGTTCTAATGTTTTGTGACTTTCTGTAATAAATATAGTGGATGCCTGAAATGATGAAAGAACACACTGTTACAACCGCTCTTGCGAGAGGTGTGTCACTGCTCAGCTCGCTGATTCCTTTTAGCACTGAGAGAAGACTCTGTTTTTATCCCCTGTTTTTCATGTGAAGATGTGAAGGAGCTGGCAAAACCGGCCCGATCATTCAGCCCGTCCGCCTTGGCACTGCTAAAATAACTCATTCAAAAGACTTTCACTTCCCACCAGTGCCTTTTTGCAAGACCTCTGGCCCAGTTCACCCAGGGCAACCTAGGCTCCTCCTCTCGTGTGTGCGTCCTCCTACTGCAGGGAAACTGTTGAAGGTTAAAGGGCAGGAAGTTGGCCACCTGCCTCTGTTGCGCTAGTAAAAGTATAGAACAGAGAGGGGAAATGTGGTAGCGCGGCAGTGAAGCAGGGCAGAGAGGGAGAAATAGCAGCAGGGAAATGCACCATGTGCCGACAGGCTCGTTCGCTAATGGGTGGCATCCTCTGTAAATAAATAACAAAAAAAACACCATTTATTTGGTGTTTTAGTGCTCTTTGCTTTCTGCAATTAATAGAGCAGACTTTGGAATTCCAGCACACCCCTGAATAACTATCATACCCTGAACTTTCCAGCGGTATTTACTAGGTGACAACCCTTCCTGCTCTCTTCATAAACGTGCCATCGGAGGGCAAGAGCATAGAAGGCCAGAGGGCAAAAAGGGAGTGAACCACCTGCTTCTGTCACACTGTCAGGATGAAGGAGGACGAGTGCAAACAGGGTGAAGACCGCAGACGCGCAGGGGTTGGGTTAGCGTTACCGTGTAGGATGGGGACAGGTGGCATGCCGGACAGCACTGGCACCAGCCACGCTAGGATTTATCACTCAGCGGCAGTCACGGCTGGGCAGGGGACAGATGTTTCTGTTTACCTCAGGGCAACATCTGACTGGCCAAGCCTAGCGTTAGCCCCAACAGCCTTGCCCACGTGGCCTCTGAGGCTACATGAGAGGGAGGGACTGGGAGAAGTTGGATTTGCCTCCAGGAGATACAAGTTTGAGCTGATTTCTCTCCATTCTGCTTCAAGAAACACCTGAAAGTCGTTTAGCTGTTGCAGCGCTGCAGGGAACCGTTTTAATTATTAGCAATAATGCCCACTGACAATAAGTGTAATGAGCAGAAAACCTGCAATAGACTGTATTGCAAAATAAGTCTAAATCTTCCCTTGATTTAATTTATTTTTAAGAAAACAATGTTTAAATCCACAGTGAGAAATCTTGGCCTTTAAGGCTCTCTTCAATAGCAGAGGCAGTATTATTGGTTACTGTTTGTTTTAAGTAATACTGGCTGAAATAATTATGCATTTTAATTCTTAAAAAATCCTGTAAATGATGCCTTCAGGGCCTAACGCGGCAGCGCATGTTTACATTGTGTGTTCCAGCTGGGAAATTTGAGAGCGTCACTGGTAACAGAACTGCTGTGACACTCGTCCCTGGAGTGACGATAAGGTGACCTTTAGGTTCAACCCTGAGTGAGGTCATGTCACGGTTGCCATGGCTACTATCTGTAGGCTGCCGCTGTTGCCAGCATTACCTCAGCTGCCTGGCATTGTTGGGGTCAGAGAACAGGCTGTGACCTCCCCGCGGTGATACGCTCAACTGGGAACAAAAACACCGTCAGGACAGCTCAAAAACACGTATTTCCTTCAGAATTAAACCGCTTACGCGACGAGATTGGAACCAAACGATGAATTCCTTTTGGATTTTGCACGACTTTGTCTGCCGAGTGAAAGTGTTTGCATCAATAATTCGGACAGACGCTAATTATAGAAACCGCAAAAAGTTAAAATGTTAGAAGTTTGAGCTTAAAATTGCACACAAAACTTTGTATACTGTATAGAATCTGAAAGCTTGAAGAGGTTTTTACCCCCGAGGTAGTTTGAGAAATCGTCTAGAGGTCCTGCCATATGCAGATTTTGTGCTGTCTGCAAAAATATCCACAATGTGAGAAAAATGCAGGAACTAGAAAGATTTTTTCCCTGTATCAGCTCTTTGGCCATTCACCTGCAGATGGACGTGGACGCAGTCTGTCCACTTGAGAAACGGCTGCCAAACCCGGTAAGCTTATTAAAAAAATACACTGTAATCTATCATATTCAGCATTGCGACACAACACTGTGCTCTCCACAATTGGAAAACATAATGGGATGTCTTAATCATTTCATGCAGCAGATACAACAATATATAACTATCATCTATTTGTGGACCATGTTTGTCCACTCTCCTCCTGATAGGCCACATTTAATCATGTTGTTCTGTTTCCTAATTAGCAGAAATGCAAAGTGTCTTTGTCACCTGTGGACAGCCAAGAGGGCTAATTTGGGCTTTTCACTAATTGCCACGGTAACGAGCCTCCTGCGCCTCCACCGGGGGGGTGGGTGGGTGGGAATGCATGGCAGGAGGAGAACTGGAGGAAGGAGGGATGGAAGGATGAAGACACAGCTCTCCTCACACACGGCTGAGGTGTGAAAGAACGCGGCAGGCCAACAGAACGCAGCCTGGAGGAGTCCAACAGCGGGGAGTGGGGGGACAGCCTGCGCTGTGAAAGAGCCCCAACACCCAGCTGAGAGGGGGGAGGATTCAGCTCCGGCCAGCTCAACTTTGATGGGGAGATGACTGTATTAAGTTAGGTAATTGCTGGACCTTTTCCTGACACTGACACCTGTTATCCCCCCCAACCTGGCTGAAAGGCTCCCGCGCACCAGACCCCCTTGTTTCGGCTATTCTTTTAATAGACAGTTTTTGTTTGAAATGAAACATGTTCACATGTATGGGGGACATTTGATGGCCGGTGATCCCAAAATACATTTGACTGTGCAGCGAAACCTGTCAATTTTATGAGTTTTTAATTACTTATTGGGTTATTGTTATAATACTGATAACAAATCAATCTTTTTGCAACGCAGGACATGTAATAAAAACGTCCAAATCGTCACCAGCTAGCAGGCAGAGTCAATTTAATTCGGAAATTGGCATCATTTTGTGACCACAAACACGTGACCACTCCATGCCAGGTGAGCGTCTCGAGGTGCGTCTGCTCTGGAATCATGGGCGTCTCGCGGCCGAGCCCTCCTCACAAATGTTCGCCGTCTTTCACTTTTTATTGCTTTCGGAGGAAATTAAACAGATTCCCTAATCGTAATCCGAGTCCATCAGCGCGATCTCTCTGCTAAATTAAACCTCCCCTGCCCCCCCCCCTCCACCACCAACCCCCTCCCTCCACCTCCGCGCACATTTTCTTTTCAGTAATACACCCTGAAAGCTTTGGGGGCACCTTGTCCGTACGCTGCTCTCGGGGGCGAGCTCCTCGGATGCGAGCGCGTGTCGGTAGTGTGCGCGTGAGAGCTCGCGCGCGCGCGCGTGAGAGAGAGAGAGCGTGTGAATGTGTGTGTGAGAGCGAGCGAGCGAGCGTGTGTGTGTGCGTGCGTGTGTGCGCGCGCGCCTGCTCTGCTGTTGCTGCCCTTTGATCCCTGCATTAGTGTTAGTTAGGGGCTCGGAGACACACTTGCACCGAGAGCAGCCATAGTCAAGACGCGGCAACAACAACAGCGGCGCCTCCTCCGCCTGTGTTCCCTTTCCCCGACAATACACTTTAAAAACCGAGCAAAGCCAGGTGCACGACCGAGTCCCTGCCATCACTGGCGCCTCCGGTCTCAATGGGAAAAACCTTTTTTCTTCTTATCCCCAAACAAGGACGAGAATGTGATTAAAAACGGGGGAAAATGCCAAGGAGGAAGCAGGAGCAACCCAAGCGCCTGCCTTCACGTAAGTCCTTCGCTCGATTTGCTCGATTTTAACGGCTCCCCGTGTGTTTTGCGCAGTAGTTTAGGGTTAAAGAGGTGAAAGAGACAAAAGACTCGGCGTAGGTTATTTCTCCCTTTTTAGGTCCGAGCGAGGCAGCCATGTTGTAGGCGATGGGTAACGTTAGCCAGGCATTGAGTGGATAAATGATACGTGGCTTTATTAAGAGTAGAATCGATAGAGGTCCGTTGCCGCTAAAGGTTGCGGTCAGTCGGCATATGTGTCGGTTGTGTGTCACGGACGGACGGCGGAGCGTTTTTCGGTACTGTGCTCGCCGCTGCTAGGTGGTTTTTCGGGTAGAAAAGGGGAGGAACTGAGAGTCTGGTCGCAATAAAATGAAGGGTCAGTCGGATCAGACGAGCCAGGGTCTGGCTACCCCCACACTCCGGCGTTCCTAGTTAGCAATCGCGCTATCCAAGCAACGCTCGGTAAACTTCATTTCCTCCGCAATAAACGTCCAACTTTAGCCTCATAGTTTGGCTTCCGATTTGCGGAACTGAATAGCTTTGGCGCCCTGCAAGCCTCGACTTCAGAAAGTGAGAAAAGGTTTAATCCCCCCCACCTAAAACCATTCTGTGTTTAAAAAAAACAACAACCAAAACCCCCCCCAAAAACCAACATCCTTTTCTACCCCTCCCAGTCTGCATGAAGGCGATGTCAGAGCCATGGTCGGTCACCTGAAGTTCAGGGTTTTCCCCCCCTTCGCTTTGCAGCCATTCATTGCAGACAGACTACGATCAATAAACGTGGTCGGAAGAGGGAAACGACCGTTGTGCTCCGCCACGGTGGCTGAAACGGAGGCGACACGGAGACAGAAGCCCGTCGTGCCCCCCGTGGGTGTGATGGAAGCGGGGGCCCGGTTTACTTTTGCACATATGACCCACGGTATCTTGGATGTTGGTATTGTGCCTTTATCGGGCCAAATAATGAAAAAGGCTGCAGTGGCGCCCCCCGGCCACTAGAGGATGGCTCAGATGGCAGCGAAGCGGTGACAACCATCATTAAAGGAGTCGTCCGAGGGTGACATCTTTTGCACTTGAAGCTCACTGCGTAAGCAGACGGCCCCATTTAGGCATTGGAATGCAAACACTGTGCACACCCGAAAGGCTCATGACACTGTCTTCATCATTTATTAAATGTCAGACTGTTCCAGCTGTTGTGTGCAACCAGCCACGACCCAAAGTTGTCTTTTTTTTTAACGTTCACCAGTGGATCAGGTTAGAGTCCGTTGTGTAGATCAGTGATTCCTTTAACATGATGCTATAGTTTTACCAGCGGTCTGCACAATTGAACTGCTCAGTTATTTGACCTATGGTTGAACTTGGGGAAATTGCAGTTGTTTGTCTGAGTGAGCGTGTGAGAGATAGTGCATGTTGTACAAAGAGCGTGTCACGCACATGCTGGACTGCGCACTGAACCAGGGTTCTGATTGATAGCTGAAGGTGAGAGCCTTTAGGCTTTTACCCATTTTGTTGCATAGCAGGCGCTGATTTTAGGTGCACGAGACACAAGCATCTACTTTTTGTGAGGTCTAAAATCGTGCAGACAAAGGAACCATAAAAGAAATTAGGCGGCTGTTTTGCCTGCTTTTTCTGATTTTTAAGGACGCGCTCCTGTGTTTGCGCGCTCGTCCGTGATGAGATTAAGAGTATGCGGTGTGGGAGCGTCTTGGCTGGTTGGAATGACTCATTGTGTATGGCTTTGAAATGCCAGTCACCTTATTAGCAGGGACATGTGCATATTATTAGGTTATGTGTGCTCTTTTTGCCCAATAAGTAGTCAAAAAACATAACCAGTTGCAATCGATTTTATGACCTGTGATTTGATTTTATGGCTTATCAGCTTTTCAGACAAGAGAAATATTCCACCACATAATGCCGGATAGATTTTTAAAGCGCTGCGTTGATGGAAAACAAGTGGAGGTTGCAGGTGAAATGAAATATATTCATAACACTGTTTGCAGATTTAATTTCATTATCATCAAATGCAAATAACACCATGTAGTTTGTCTTTTAAAGTTTTCTTTAAAAAAAAAAAGCACTATTGTGGCAAACGAATGCTCCATATGGCCCAATTTACTGTAAACAACCTTTTGTTGTGATGCTTTGCGTGCTTATAATCGCGATCAGCTAAGCTACCCGACCAACACGCGTCCGGCTTCTTGTAATCCCGCGTAGGCACAGTATGGAAACGCTGTTGTGTTACAGGAGAGTCTTTTTTTTTTTTCTTCTCTGATTCAGGAGTTGTTTCCCTTTTCAGTCAACAAACTGTCACAGAAAAGTATGAATTTGTCAGGAGCTTTTTTGTGCTTTGTTTTGGATCTTCCCACTCCAGAATTGAAGTGTCACCCCCGTGCCATCCGCTGTCAGTCTGTGTGTTTTCATTATTCAGGCAACAACACCCTAGTGGTGTGCCAGCCAACCCACAGAATAAAAAGCCCCAAATCTCTTCATCGGTGGCGGAGAAGGCCAGGCTAATACGGCGGCTTCACAAGCTTGAGGTGCTTTATTTAAGCTCGAGCCCAAATGTATGTTTTGCGTGCGCTCTCCTACCTTCCGCGGCGCCGGTTGTGAAAGGAAACTATTCTTTAAGCGTGCATGCTCGACACACACGCATGCAAAAGTGAACAATTGGCATGTGTTTAGATCTGTGTGTCTCTGTGGGTACGTAAGCCTGTAATAGAGGTCACTGTACAGTATGGCTCCTTCACTTTGACAAGTAAACACGACCTTTGGCGTCACAATGAAAACTGCCACTCTTCCTGACCTCCTGCCATTGTTGCTTGTGTAATTTGGCAACCTTGTTAGACACTCCTAGGTTATACTCTCTGGAGGTCGCATTTTGTGTAGGCTACCATTTAAAATTTCATGTATTTGGCTTGGCGAAAAGACTGAAGTGGAAGCGGTCACCCAAACTATTTCCAATCGCCTTTTAAGTCAGGATGACAGTAAAATACTGACACCTAATAGGATTATACAGCCGTGGGTTTATTGGGAGGAATGTTTGTCATCTCCTTCTGTGGTCATTTACATAGAAAAAAGCAAGATTTTAAACATTTCTGTCCAGGTTTGTGTTTCTTTTAATATCAACCAATAGCTGGGAGGCTGGGAGGCTCTCTACCTTACAGTAATGGTGGGTCACTGGCTCCCTTCCACTGGCTATGATTATAATGACCTTGGTGGGGCCGGGGCTTAAAAACATTGGTTTAAGAGGAAATAAAGGGAAAAGAAAATGAGAGGTTTCCATTTCGCAGCATCACATTTGGGGGTGGGTTGTGCCAAGACTCCCCCCCCACACACACACGCACACACACGCTCTACCTGGGCAATTGGGTTTATTCGTTTATAAGTGGATATTCATTAACAGGTTTGAACTTTCAGATGAAAGGTAGCAAAAGATTTGAGAGACTCCATCATTGGGTGATCAATCTGTTGATTATGGACAGTCAAAGTCTTGACAAAAGCTAACAGTTGGCCAAATATCAGCTTTTTGGAAGGTTCTCTTCCTCAACCATCTTCTCACTAACTCCAGAGACAGTAGAGATCAATACTTTATTCAGAAAGGAAAATTTGCTGTCGATTTGAGTACTTCTGGTAGTACAATAATATCAGGTGTTGCCCATTTTAAAACCAAGTACTTGCAGAGAGATTAAAAAAAAAAGATCAAGGCTTCATTTTTTTTCAGGCAGCGTCTCCGGTTGACGGAGCCCTCATTTGCTTCTTTTGCAGAAAGAGTGTGGAATAAAAACAGAAAACACCGGGAGAGGGAAACGACTGCTTTTCTCAATCAAACAAACCCCTACAAAGTTTAGATTAATGCCACCTTTTTCTGCCTCGTTGCGTCCTGCTCTCCACCTGATGGACTCCAATCCTACCGTGACCCCATGGAGGACAGAGAAATGAATTTCAGCGAGTGTGTCCTGATACCTCTGTCACTAATCCCTTCCACACGCCACCGGTGCAGCCTTAAATGCTGGATGGAGTGTGTCGCACGTGCACGTGATTGTTTATGTGCCGCCCCTTGCAGCTTCAGAAGTCATCAAAAAAGGTTGACCACCTCCTGACTGCTGATGCTTGTTCTCCAGCAGTCTGTGGGGTCTTTGCTCATAAGGAAATCAACTCCATTCTTCTGTTTTCTGTTAACTGCTCTTTGCTTCAGGTCACGGTCATGACGGTGCTGGAGTCTCTCCCAGCAATGACTGGGAGGGAGGCAGGAATACACCCTGCCGTGGTCCCCAGTCCATCACAGGACACACACACACGCCGTTCTGTCACACACTGAGGGTCTCTGAAAAACCCTGATGTCGATGAAACCCAGAGCCTTCTTAAATTAGGGAAGTGACCAAAGGAAATTTGTTTGATTCGGGAAGTTTCTCGAGTGGAATGGGGTTTTTTTCCCCTCAAATTTCAATGTTGAATTCAGGGCTTTTAACATGTAGATTGAACAGTTTTCCCCCCCTAATTTTACTCAACAAACTAAAGGTTATGCAGAATTAATAGAGGAGTGCATGTGCTGACTATTGATGGTTGGTCTGAGCCTCACTGAGAGTGGATTTGACCTTTTGTTTTAGTTCATAACGGTAACAAAGATCATTGATGGGCTGATTCTGTATTTAATTATCTCAAATTCAGTTGTGTATCTTCTTGTGATGCTTCTGGGCCACTTTTGTGGGTCGTGTTAACTGGTGGTTAATGGTGGGGTTAATAGTGTTGTTAGCTTAAAAAGCAGTTTGTTGTGGAAATATATTTGATTCATCTTTCAATTTAGAAGTGGGAGAATTCTCTCAGCCCAAAATCAGCTAACAGACTTGATCCTAATCTTGGTGGTAATACCTTTTAGTACAGTACCTGGCTGTCTGGCCTGTCTCAATCAGACCCCCTCTGTGTCGAGTGGAAGTGCCTCAGCCTCAGTAACGATTTTTCCCGTGTTGACAAGTCACAACATGGAGATCTACAGCTCGGAGAGCAGCCCTTTGGCTACACACAGCCCTGCTTGCACTGAGTAATAGCAATCTCACAGGAGTAGCAGGCTTTCAGCTGGCAGCAGTTCATACGGAACAGCTCGCCGGTGCAGCTGGGAAAGACAGAGCAGAGAGGGAGAGAGGAGCTGGTGGTGGTGGTGGTGGTGGAGGTGGCAGCAGAGATGGAGGGAGGGAGGAAGTGAAGAGGAAGAGCTGTTAAGAGCTTTGGGCGGTTTCTCTGTTGTTGTACCACACAAGTGTATCCAGGCCCTGCAGGACAAGCCTTTAACAGGCATGAGGGATGGAGAGCATGAGAGGAGAGGAGGCGGCAGTGGAGGAGGAGGAGGAGGAGGTGGTGGTCTGTGGAGCTGAAGTCGGCCGGTCGTGCCAGACGTCCTCTCTAAACAGGGATGTGATTTATTGTTGGACTCTCATTTCGCGGCAGACACTAAAAGACACTAAAAATTACATTGCTTGGATGTAACAAACACATGAGTGGTCTTAGCCGTGCATTTACCTTTGGGCTGTGAAGACAAAGACGTGCTAAATCCTAAACAAGCATGAATTGCAAAAAGTTTCCAGCATGGCACATGATGCACTTTAGCTTTAGGGTTAGCCATTTGGCTTTCTCCTTTCTCGCTTATCCTTCAAACAATGATTCAACGCACAATTTATTGAGGATGAAGATATGGGGTTCTTTTTTTTTTTTTAAGTGGCAGTTGGGTCTATGTCATTGTTTAGCTCCGTATTTGCCAGGGGACTCAGAATGGCTTTTGGCCAACACGATCTTTGTCACCCTCAATGAATGCACTCTGCACACTGCAGTGCTATGAGATGACCTCACTTCCTGTGTGGGTAGAGGAGGGCAGGAGGCCTCTTGCACACACACATGCAAACAGATATTCCTTTAGGAGCACAGCCTGGCTCTAGTTAGCCTTTAGTGCACTAACCAGTGCACTTCTCCTCTTGGTGTGGAAGAGTTTTCACATTGCACCTTCAGACAGTAAAGAGCATGCCACAGGCTAATGTCTCTGACTGGCCAGCTCGACAGCTGTTTGTCTGCATGTTTTTTTGTTTGTAGGATCTGTTTTATTGGAGATTAGAAGTAGAGGGAAGGAGGGGGCTATTACAACTATAGAACAGTATGACCATAAGGCCATGACAGCTCCCTGGAGAGACGATATATCATTTCTAAAAGGAGAGTGGAAGGCTTTGGCTGTGGGACAAAAGCCTGAAGAAGTTTCTCTTATGATGTCACCTCAGAGAAAGCCGTTGTCAGTGCCGACATTGCAGGTAATCTCTACTTATTTCATTGCGAGTGAAAAATGATTAGGATTACAATCATGAATAGAAACAAACAAGGTTGGGTAAATCTGAATTTGATCATGAATGAATAGATTTGGGTCGCGGCCTGTGCTAAAAACGGCTCAATCGCACGTCTGAGCCCGTGATTGCCCGTATGCTCCCACTGCCCATGAGTGTTTTGAGTGCGGGCCATGTTAGTTCAGATTGCCGTGTCATTAATCCCCTGTTCTCTACAGGGGAGTGGTCAACGGCAGATGTATTTGCACTTCCTCCAGAAGGTTTTCTAGATTAGCACAAATCCTCCCAGAAAAACCGTTTAAAAACCTCATTTGGCACGCACAGCCAGACTTTGTGCTCATAGCCGGCCAAAGACCGCCATCCCTCCCTCTATGTCTCATTTTCCCTTGCTCCCCAGATTTTTATTTCTTTTGTTTCATCCCCCCACCTTGTTCTCAGTACCTCAGCCTGGGTGGGTTCAGACAGGCCAGTGTAATTGTTTGGAAACGGGGTTTTTGTCATTTGCATGTAGCCGGCAACCACTTTGCCAGTTTGGGTGCTTTGACCTTGTTGTACCTGCCAGCCAGAAATGAGATCATCAGAGGAGTAGACGAGAAGCTGACATCTCTCCTCCACCTACCCGTGGCTTTAAGTGATGGTTGTCATAGCAATCATTATGCCATGGAACAGACTCAGTGGGTGAAGGATGGCTTTGAATGCGGCAGCCTCGGGTCACAACCTGGTTATGACAGAGCGGAGGGCTGCAGTATACACTCCACACAATGAAAACAGCCACATTCATCTGGTGTCACATACAGTACGTATAAATTCCGCATTGAGGTTGAAATCACTGAGATAATGTCTGTTTTTATACCTTTAAAGCGAGCGAGACAGGTATTGTAGCAGGGTGGGAACGAACAGCATGGGGTGAACAATGCCTCTCATTCCCATCAGCTGCCCTGGCCAGCATTTAACATGGAGATTGGAAACGGAATAAGCTCCCCCCTCCATTCTCCCTGGACCTGCATGTAAATGAGGTTAGCGGTTAGCATTTCCTGCTGTGCCATAGCAATTCTTCTGCCTCTCTTGCTCAGTCTATTTCCTTTTTTTTTTTTTTTTTTTCTCAATAATTGCCTGAAAGTGCTCCCCCTTTCCTGGGGTAGGAACCGGGACCAATGCTGATTAGTGTCCCTGTCCTAAGTGACAGGCTAAAATTCAAGCAGACACTGCCTTGGGCGCCTCTGCCAAACAGCTGTCAAAGCAATACCACCATAAATAAAGGCATCTTCCCCACCTCCCTCAGCCCTGGAGATTCTCTCCCTCTTTCTTCCTCCTCTCTTATTCTCCCTGACCATCCATTCAGCTCATCTCTAATAGGCGCTGCCTAAAACTCCCTATACCCAGATTCCATACATACGTGTGCTTATAGAATTACCTCTCACTCTACCAACACTTCCCACTGGATCTTACATTGGACCCTTAAAACCAAGTGTCCTATTCGCCAGCAGGTTGATCTCCAAACAATCCATGTACGCTGCACACACTCCCACCTTGCACCCTCCTACTCTCTCACTTCTTTTCCTCAGAGACACAGTCACCTTTGTGAGGAGTGTCACCGCGCCAGAAAAACTGTACAAACTCCGCTTGTTTAAAGAATACCCTCTCTGCTTGAGAATGAAAGTGCGACATTCACGTCTTGGTTAAGTTATGTTATTTCTTTGCCTGGGGGGGGGGACCATTACAGCATCCTGCTTGCATGTCAGGAGGTGTGTAGATATAAAAAAGCAATGTACACATTTATTGCATTCAGCGATGTGCATGAATATTCATGTTTTTGGTTAATTAAAGTGAAGATGGCTGGTTAAAAGAGCACAGCGTGCACAGAGGTGTTTTAATTTTAGACAGTTGTTGAAAGGTTAAATTAATGTGGTGACACAGAATGAGTTTTTTGGGTCAATGTATTTGCTTTTTTGTGCAATTTATGTACGTGCTGACTAAATTTACACTTCATGAATGCTGTGCCATTTGCCAATCAGTTCTGTAGCAACACCAAATTTGCCTGTGTAGCTTTGTTTTTCATTGCCACAACTGTGAATAGAGAAAATTCGAATTCGCCGGGCACATTTTTGATATTTGATTAATTGCTGTTAATCCACAGCTACTTTGTGATTCATCTGATTAAAACCTTAAATCAGTTGACGTCCTTATTTTAAGAAATTTAGCGCTTTTGGAACCGATGTGACCCCGTTAATTGAACACGAGCAGATCAGGTCATGCACATTATGTGATTTAGCCTTGTAAATAATTGACACTTTGCTGTTAATGACATCAATTTTTCATGACTTGAAATATTTTTTTTTATCAAATAACACTGGATGTAACCTCAAAAATTCATTTGCTATAGTTATCTGAAAAATTGAAATGACCCAAAAAAAGAGAAACTTTGAGGACACTACATGTTGCATTTAAAACCATGAAAATATACTTATTCTTTTTTATTTGATATATATATGTGAATGGCGGCGATGAGGTTCACAATGGCTGACATCGTGCAGAAGTGGCCGTACGGAGCTCGGCAACAACCCTTTGTTAACACGGCAAGGCTTTTTTTTTTTTAACCTTTTAACAACTTGGCTCATATCATTAATGCTCTGTAGGTGAGGCCCACGTTAACATTTCTTAGCACATTTCATCGTATGGACCTCTCGTTGTCTCTCTGTTTTCAGGGCTCTTAAATGCAGCATCACGTCAGAGCACCTCAGTAAAGAACAGTACCTGTTCCTGGTTCCCACCAACCTGTTTACACGGTCTTCAGTGAGCACCCTGTTGAATTTGTCATTTACATTTTGGCACACTTCCATTACTCTGTGCTGATACGCTAAAGCTGAACATTCAGTCCTATTGATCCCTCGTTTCATCGGGGCCCAATGCTGATTCAACATGTTTAATCAGGGTAGCATAACGCTATAATGAAATCCTTCCCCTACAGAGAACCTCATGAACCGCCCACCATAACTAGAGGCTTCTACAGGAGATGGGATGCATTTCCTCCTGGTCGGTCAGTCCTGTAAAATGCATTTATCCTGATCTTCAGCATAAACTCCTGCAGAGCAGGTTAGCAGTGCAGCATATGTTACCATGGCGATGTACCTCAGTTAAGTGATTAGCACAGAAAAGGAGAAAACCCAAAGTACAGACGCTATACATACAGTATGTTGTGAAAGCAACTGTTTTGACACAAGCACTATTTTTATCAGGGCTGCTGGTATGATACATGAGCGGTGACTTTAACAGACATGACTAACCCTAACCCTACATCTGAGGGTGCACATAATTCTCTATAAAGCCAAAATTAAGCGCACAGGAAACTTGTTTTCCTTCCATATTGCCGTGATGGTCGGTGATGATGCGTCTTGTTGCTGTTTTAGCCACCATCAAACAACTGATATATTAGACAGACCATTAACTCAGGTGGCCTTTACTTCATGCTTTGTTTTTCTGAGGATGCATTATTTGTAGTCTCCTTCATTTATCAACAGCGTGCTTATTTGCTTTGGTGAAGGAGGTAGAGTGACAAAGTGCCGCTTTGGTTTTTGAGTTCTGACGAAGATAAAAATGACTCGAGCGTGGCATTAAAAAATCCTTTTGATTGTCAGATTCAGTAATTAGACAGCCGCAGTCCTCTGTCACTCGGTTAAAATGAGGATTCATACGGTGAGATCTGAGTTTTGCTCATCTGGTCTGAAATAGATATTTCAAGCATTTTTTACTCTGTATTTGGGACTGTGACCAGACAGATTGCTCCATTTTCATTGCCAATTAGTGTAATTAGCTGGGTCATGCAGTTTGCTTGAAGCATGGGATGTAGATTATTGCTGGAATCATACCGCTAATCATTTGGTGAGATACCCTAATGTGGAACTATGCTACTACCAGAAAAACTGTTTTAGTCGGCGATTAGTTACTCAGTCTTTTTTCACAATGCCCTCACAGCATAATCACATTTTTCAGCAAGTTGTTGCAGGTGCGGTATAAAATTGACAGAAATTCCCTGCAAACATTTCATCACAGTAGCCCGTTCAACTTACTTACTTACTTACACATCCCTGCTAAACATTAGTTTTAATGCGAACACTGTATTTATTTCAGTGGTGCTTTCAGTGTCCATAAAGCAGTCGCCAGTATGGAGTCACAATAGTTGCGTAGCCGATGCAGTTGGAATCACAATCCTCATGAAAGAGCGCCAGCCCAAAACATACTGCGGCATAATTAACTGCTGCTTAGTGGAAGCGTATCAGAGACCGTTGCTTTGTCATCGCAGTCATTCTTATGTCGATACAATGGCTATACCGGCTCCGTCTGCACAGCTACCGCTTTTAGCTCCACGGGCCTCAATGACACATTTGAGGTTATAAACAAGTTGCTGTTTTTTTAAAAAAATGCAAGATACTAAAGATGTCAGGGAAAAATAAACTGGGGGCAAAGTGCACTTCATCTGCGATGAGGTATTTCAGAGGTCTGGGGCTATAGGTTGTCTCACTCTTTTCAAGGAACACTTCTCCTTCCTGTTTCACCTCTGGCATGCTGCCCAAAGTGCCCACAAACCACGGAGGCCATGGCCGAAAATACACAGATGGTAATTTGCACTACATTTCAATACGACTCAACCACCATTATGTATATATAGCCACGCAGCCTGAACTCTGATCCCCTGTGAGAATATCATCTCACCTCAGAATCCAGCTAAAGGATGAGCTCCTTTTGTCTTTGTGACATGTTATCAGCTGAAGGGAGGGGGGCGTGAAAGATGTAGGTTCCTGTTTGAAAGCGCCATCAAGACGATACAAATAATGACGAGGGCAATGTTTGACGGTTGGCCTCCTCAGCTACCACATAATTGAAGACACATGTGCACTTTTTTGTATGGTATGAAAAAGTACAGTACGTCTGAAAGAGTCTTTATTTTGTGTAGGCTTTTAAAGCACCGTGACCTCCCAACGCTGGACACACATCAAGTTCAAACACCCAGAAAGAAGTTTACAAAATTTGTGACCACCCGCAATTGATGACTTGCTTCATCGGCTTCCAAAAATGAAAATAACGTACATACTTTGGTAAAACTGTGTCGATATTACAAAGGAATAAATACTAGCAGTTTAACAGACTGATGCGTATATATTTGTCTTCTTTGAAGGGTAATGTGTACTCGATCCAGACGTTTGTCATATTTATTTTAAGATTTATTCCGGGAAGGCAGAGGTAATGGGGGGGAAAAGGAGGATGGGAGCCATGATATGACGAAAGAGATGTGTGAAAGAGATCAAGGAAGTGAGAGATAATGAAAAAGTGAATAGAAGTGATCTGGATCCAGCGTGTCCATATTAATGGAATCACATTCCTCCCCAGGAGAACTGTCAGACATTTGCAGAGACACGAGTCTGTCAGTAGAGTGTCTCTCTGACCATATTGTCCAGCAGACACTAATAAGGCAGCCCTGTCCACCACCGTGCGCGCTCATTAGCATTGCCCGTGGCTGTGGCAACCCCCGTCAGGGTCCAGCCAAAACTTAATTACCACCATTGCTCCTTCCTTGCTAAATCTATACTGCTGCCTTCCTCCCTAAATCCTGATACCCTGGCCTGCCTGTGACACATGGACACTACGCAGCAGGGGAGGTCTAAGTCTAATCATTTTAGCGCTATGCTATATATGTCCCGTTATGTTGGGGCTGTTTTTATTACAGCTGTGTGGTCAGCGTAGATCTGCCGACCTACATTACTTCTCTCAAGCTTGTGCTCCCTCTTTCATGGCCTCTCTTACTCTCTTTGCTATATTGGCTCATGGGCATGACTCTCATTTTGACATCAGCACAGTATCGATGCACCCCGGCCGGCCTTAATCGGCTAATGGCCTTTTCTTCTTTCCAGCCCAGTCAAATCAACCCCTCCCTTAACTATCCGTCCATCTATCCCTTCCTCGCTCAGCCTTCTCATCCTCCTCCCCACTCCCCCATACGTTTTCAGGCTTGGGGTCATTGAGGCCAATTTTCATGCCTGGCTAAGTCACAGAATAGCCTTCTGTCTGTGCGTGCATGAGCGTGCTTGCATGTGTGCGGGTAAGAGTGAGACATTAGTCAGCAGCCTTATACAAGTCATGTGGTGGCTGACCCCCTGACCTACCTTCACCGAAGTGCCCTTGCTCTTCACCAGCGACCGTTTTGTGTGACGGTAAAATCTGGCTGACTCTTGCACCACACTCGCATGTACTGAATGCACGCACCAACTCTGACCTAGAAAAGCCCCGTCCAAAATAATCCTGCCAAGTTCACAAATGGAGATTGTTGACGGCACCGCGTGTTGAAACAATGAACAAGTACGCTACCTGTAATGTCCACTGGTTCTCAGCCGGAGCTGCAAACTGTGAGCTCCGTGTCTCTTTCTGTGTGAGGTTAACGCGACGCAGCTTTTCAAACACAGTAAGTCACAGAGGTACAACATCAGAATATTTTTAGCTGCTGACTCCATCTCTGTTCAATCTCAAGGCAGTTTATGCTTGATAGCTTCCCAGCATCATGATCTGCTCTTTATGTAGCCTCTGCTTGCACTCTGACTTGTCGCAGCCTGTTATTCTGATTGTTTGTAATACGGCGGTGTTATACTTTATTGTGGCCCACGGAGGCAGACTTGTGCACCATTGAATCACCCATGTGTGAGTGATAACAGATCCAGACTGCTGAGCACCCCGCAGCTGTTTGTCTCAACATGCAAGTCATCCCCGCCATTACACTGCTAAATGGTTCCCTCGCAGAGGCAGACGCTTGCCGCCTCAGCCCGTATCTCTGTGCCTCCATCACTCCGAGGAAAGGGGGGTATGGGCGGTGCTGGGAGGGTGTCACGGTTACTGTCGCTGAGCCAGCCGATGTATAGAAGGCAAAAGTAGTTGAATGCATTCAGGGGCTTGACTCCAGCATTAAATCACATCCTTGGCAGCGTACTTAAAAAAAGAAAAAAAGAAAGTGCACATGTATATACCATACATATGGTGACATGCTGCAGTGAGCTCAGATGTAGGCCCCGTAGAGCCTGGGCTGAAGAGCACGACCTTGTAAAATGTCATTCCGCCTCTGGGTTTGTTCGCCTGTGACACACAAACCCACGGTAGTGGAGTGCATCAGTGCGCTGTAGCACTCTTGCAAAAGCCCCGTGGTGTAGTGTTGCGTCCGGTTGCACCTAACCCCGAGGTTTAAGAGCGAACCTTGGATACAAGAGAGTTCAGCCTCAAAGCCCAGACCTTGGGTCAGCAATCTAGTGATTTCCCTCTAACTACATTACAGCCATTAGTGGCTCTTGCTGCTTTTTGCATGTCACATGGAAATGGGTCAAGCCCTGCCCTGCATGACTCACTGGCTCTTTCTCTGTCTTATGCGCTCTCTTTCCTGTTAACCCCCCTCAGGTGGCAAAATGGCTTCAAGGAGCATGTGAAATTGGTTTCTCATAATCAATGCATTATGGCATTTTCATTCACCTTCCCAACAGAATGAAAAGGGTCGTTCTTTTTTTGTGTGTGTCCTCAGTATTTTCCATAATCTATTGTGTTTTTAATTAAGTTTCACAAGAGTGCGAGAGTTCACGGACCTCTTGCACAGGACACAGGGGCATATAACAATAGAAGTCCTTGTGCCGATTTTTGACATGTGAAACTTGTTTGTTAAAAAAGGAGTTTGAGGAACATAGAAGACACTGGATCGTGTGTGAACCCTGTTTGATATCTGTTCCAACAAGAGGGCAGCAGTCGGAGAGTAAGATCTGCTTGTGGTCACCGTTGTGAACTAGGGCTTACCAGATGTCGGCCAACTCTAATGATGCCAATAGGTTGGCGAGTTCGGTTGCCACGGCAACCATTTTGCCTTTGCCTGTAAACAGAACGGGCCCAAAAGGCTTGGGTCATATGGGTGAAGACAAGCTTTGGTACGTGTGATGTATGTCGTGTGTGAGAGATTTTGCAAAAATTTCTATGAGGAATGCAAAATCTGCTTTTTCCACCTTTTGATACCGATGATTTGATTTTAGCCAGTCTGATAAAAACACGATAGATGCTGCAATACCTAACAAATGGTAGCCTATGTCTCATTGCTCGCAAACAAAAGACCACGATCATTCTTTTGTACAAGTCAACAACAGACCTGACCTGACCGTATTTTTCCGGACTACAAGTCGCACTTTTTTTCATAGTTTGTCAGGGGGTGCGACTTGTCCTCCGGAGCGACTTATGTTAAATAAATACATTATTACAGGATTTTACATGTTCGTTATTTTCACATGGGCAACCACAAGAGGGCGCTCTAGGCGTGTGTACCTGAGGAACGAGTTCCTTTAGCGACGCAGAAGAAGAGGCGGTGCTTCGTCTATGGAGTTAGACTTGATTGTTTGGTAAACTTGCTCGGATGTTCTTTATGCTATAGTCATCTGAATAACTGTTAATATGTTACGTTAACAAAGCAGACATGTACTCAGTTCGTTTTGGGTCATGTAGCTAAAATATTTACGTTAGCATACCTCAACCCTATAGCTAATCCATCATTATTTTAAATTGCCTTTCAAGATGAAATGTATGTTCTTGGTCTCGGATTTTATCAAATAAATTTCCCCCAAAATGCGACTTATAGTCCAGCGCGACTTGTATATCTATTTTTCTGCTTTATTATGCATTTTTTGGCTAGTGCGACTTAAACTCCGGAGCGACATATAGTCCAGAAAATATGGTAATCCGTTTTTCAACGATTTTAAATAAAAGGATGTAAATGTGTTGAATTACTTATTTGATAATAACAATCAAAATAAACACAAGCTTGATAGCCATGTAATGTAATCATGCTTCACAACCTCGCTAAAGTTGGTTTTAGAATATTAAATCAAGTCAGGTGTTCGCTCCCATTAACTTCCATGTTGAATTCGGCTTGGGAAATTCTTTGAAAACTGAAAGAAAGCTTTGATTTAATGTGCTGTTTCTCCTCACGATCTCACAACAATTCACAGGCATATATTTGAAAATTTTAAACAAGCCCACCCACAACAATATTGGTCATTTTTAACTGGTCAAAATAAGCTTTTGAACGCAGGTGGGTTCTGTGCAATATAATGATCACTAAAAATTGACCCACTGTGTCGTACACAGAAGCTGCTGATGAAAAGCACAGAACCACCCTGGTATAAACGCAGATTTGAGCCACTTTGCAGGGACGGATATTGTGGGCTTTTTAGAACTGGAAACCTTTATGTATGACTGTTTGTTGCCGTTATATTACGTTAAATGGAGGGATGTATTTTTCTAGGTGTGTAAGACGTGTTGTCGTGGCAATTTATTCAGCAAAGGTTTAAAGCATTTTGTAGGAAGTAAAGACGTACGCTGCACACGGGAGGGCGCAGAAATAGAGTCTTACCAAGCGAAGTAGATTGAACAGATCGGGCACATTGTCATTAACACCGGTTCAAAATGTTTGGAAAAAATGCCGATGCCAACAATGGACCTGTGCATCCCTAATTCTGGAATTGCACTGTGTCCTTTTTGTAAAATATCTTTTATCCTGGATATTTCACAAGGTTGTGTTGAATAAAGTATAGAGGAGGGGGTCAGTTTTGACATTTTGCTTTGCCCAGGCTTGGTGCTTTTGACATATTCCTATGGAGGTTTGTTAATATGTATTAGGAATATTCACTTTTCTTTGTTCGCCCTTGTCTGGCAAGCTGTAATGTTTTGCTTATGAATATTGATACATGAAGTGTATATTAATGACCCTTGGTGACCTTAACCCTATCCTTATTGGCTCTCCGGTGGTATCTGCAGGCTCATGAATATTAATCTAGTTCTGTAACCTCCATTACCCTAATCTTTGCTGTCTAGCCTCCCAGAAGGACCCGTTGTCATGGTAACCCCTTTACTAGGCTCTTCCAGAGCAATTGTGGGAAAAATATGGTTAAAAAAGGACAGGAAAATCTAAATTACTCAAACGTCTTGGGTGCACCCCGAGGAAAGCCGGCATTGTATTGCAAAAACATTTGGGTTCTATGTGATTTTTGGAGGCCATGCCGCTGTGTTAAGGGCTGAAAGTGACAATCTCATCATGGACTCACTAAATACATGGGTCACTAAATACACTGCAGTATCATAGAAGCAAGAATGGACATTTAAGAAATGTACTAATAATCCTGCAGTGGTAAACGATATCTAATGTTCACACGGGGGCCCTCTGCTCGTCTCTTAATAAGAAATATTTATCATTTGTGATTTCTGATGCTTAAATTGAAAAAAGCCTGCTCAACGTTTGCATCGTACATCATCTCAGAGCAATGTTGGACTGTGTTTGTTTCTATGTTCTGAAGCGTTTTTCATCTCTTCCAGATCTAGACAGCAATGAAGAAGGAGGGCCTGATGACGGTCCCGTGGAGGAGGAAGGCTGGTTTGGGAATGCTTCTGACACGCGTTCGGAGTCATCCTCATATGGCGACACCCAGGATGAGCTCCTCCTGCCCAGGGGCTCCTCTCCTGAAGAACGGCCTGGAGGCTCTGCAGACACAGATACCTGTGGAGGGGAGAGCTCCTTGGGTTGCCCCACACCCGTCCATCATGCCTCTTTGGAACTTCTCGGACTTGATGGAGGAGCAGTTACAGCCCAGGACACGCTTTCTTCTGTAGTGTCATCACTGTATGGCGAAGCAGCGTCTCGTGCTCTGGGAAAACCCCTCAGCAGCAATCTGCGGCGCCTCCTAGAGGCTGGGTCGCTAAAACTTGACACTGGGGATCCTTTGAGTAGATCATCCAGGGGAAGTGCAGGAGTAGAATCTCCTCCAATAGGTTTAGCCCCGCCTTTGACCCTCTCTCCATCTTCCCACCATGCTCAGCAGTTAAGTGCTCTTGCTCGAAAACTGGCCAATAACAACAGTGGCTCAGCATCACCGGCCTCCTTGGCACCCTCAATCACCAATATTAAGCAAGAGCCCCTTGACCCCTTTAACTCTGTCACTCCCAGCAATGGCAGTGGTTTTGTATGGGCAGGTGTTGCAGATAAGTGGCCACCGGTCAGTTGCTCCACCCCCTGCGGCTCCAGCCTGTCCCCGGATTCTGCAATCCAGAAATTAAAAGCGGCGGCAAATGCTGTGCTTCAAGACAAGAACGCCGTGGTCTCCTCGACAACGTCCTCGTCCTCGTCAAACTCTGCCTCATCTGCAGTGTCTGCCCTCGGAGGAGGTGGTCGGGGAGATGATGTGGTGCGCTTCGATGCCTTCAACTCTCCATTCAGCCCGCAATCGGCGAGCTCTACCCTCGCTGCACTCTCCAAGAAAGTCAGCGAGAGGAGCCAAGCGTCATCAACAGCCAGCGCTGCTACCGACCACCAAGCCTCTGCCAGTTCGTTTCTCTCACTTGTGTCAATGACCTCCTCTGCTGCCTTGCTCAAAGAGGTGGCGGCCAGGGCAGCTGGTAACCTCTTGGCAGAGAAAAAGGATGGTCCCTCCCTGGCAAGTGCCGCTGTCCTCCAAGAGGATGTAAAGCCCTTACTGGACAAAAACCAGAAGGCCCCCAAACCGTCAACACCCACCCAGAGCCTAGAACTGCTCCTGCCGTCTACTCCTAAGGGCAGAGGCAAACCCAACAGCCAGACAGGTAAACCTTAATAATAACACATTCATTTCCTCGCTGTATTAATAGTTGTAATGCTGAAAACCTGTAAAGCAATGCTTCTGTTTGCCCCAGTGACACAGTATGTACTAGCAGAGCCACAGATTTTGCCCTTAGTTCCATTAAAACAATGCTGAAGAGTCTTTTTTTTTCATTTTAGTAACAGCAGCCCTTTATTTTCATAAAAGTTTTAAGACTACTGAAACAGAGTTTCTATTAAAGCTCAGTTTTCGAAACTGAAATTAAATGAGGGCAATCATTAATTGCATGTAAATTCAAACTACTGATAAAAACAATGTGAAATTTTGCAATGGAAGGGCAACGGCAAAAAACCCCCAAAACAATGGTCTCTTTGTCGGGGTTGAGTGGTGGTATATCAGGTTTTAGCAGTTGCCAAAATCCTGTCAGAAAAAGCGCAGTTCTGCACTTCGCTGACATGTTTTCTCTAGTTTTGTAATGGTTTTCTTCTCACTTCACTGGCGCTGAAGTAGCATGGAGCATAGCCATAGCTTAACTGTCAACCGAGCAGAGAACGTGGCCGAGAGGAAACAGCCCTGGCTGGCCTTCCAGTCTGGGAAAAGGTCTGTGGGCTCAATGGGGGGTTTAGGCTGAGACCTCGCTGCCTTCCCAAACCAGCTCGTTTGTGCTCGGATGTGCACGCTGCCAAAAGGGGGCTGTCAGTGTGCGCTCTGCACAGTGGGGAGCCCTGGAGTCCATATCCATCTTTGCAGCCTCCTCCTGGCTTCAACCCCCACTAACCAGAGCCCTCTGCACTGATCAGCACAGCAGAGTTGAGGCCAAACACATCATACTTTCCACTGAGTGGATACAGATGCACACACATTCACACACACACACTAACAGCTTGGACTCACTCTCATGCACCACCTCTCAGTAACTCACAAAGGGCCATGCAGTATTTCTGTAAGTGTGTACTCCTGCACAGACATGTAACCCAAACAAGGGTCCACACAAAAATATCACTCTTTCACAGGACGGTCGAAAGAGTGCACACTCTTTCTAAGTAGGCATTTGCAGGAACAGAATGTTTTCAAGGAGATGGATGGGCACTTTTCAGGGTTTCTGTCCCAACCCCGCCAAATCTAAAATGGCTGGATCCAATTGACTTCAGACAGATGAGGCAGTCGATGTAATATTGTGTGATCTGCATGTTAAAAAGGGGTTCCGCTCTAACCCTCGAAGCGCCAAGGTCGAACCGTGATGTAAAAACGCAGGTAGTTGTTTGGTCGCAGGACTGGGGAAAAAAAATGACCTTGATTATTGACTGTCATGTCTTGTTTTATTGTCCCCTTTTCCACCATAAAAGTGCACCGTATTGTTGTGCATAGTGAATGTAAAAGAGGTGCTTATTCTGTTTTTATTAAACAGGGTGGTCGTTACGGGGAAAACATGCTTAAAGTATTAAAATCACGGTCCTATCCTATGCAGTTCCTGTCCCCTGTTCTGTTTCTGCTTTACTGAGCTCAACTCGGAATCGGCCGAAGTCATTTTTGCATTGTGATCCCGTGCAGTGCTCGGAGAGGTTGGGCCGCAGATGGCAGTTTATTGTTGCAAATAGGCAGTCTCGAGGTTTTACACCTCAGGTCAATGAATGGCTGAGCACAGTAATTTCACCAAACACTGATTACCAGATGTTTTTCATGGAACGGCACTGGAATACTTATGAAGCCATCCTGACAGCCTCTTGTAGAATTTGTAATGCAATCATGCCTCTTTCTAATAAGACCAATTAAACGGTAATAGATGCTGGATATAAAGCCAAAAACAATAATCAGGTGTGTGAGTTTTAACAACCATTGTTCTACTGATTCTGTATTGTACGCCTCTTGATATTTTTAACCATTAGTTGTAGAGTAGTTGTTTCCAGATCAATGAAATAGTCTATATTTAGAAAGGCATATATAGTAAGTATATTTTGGGAAACGGTGTACTTAAATACCTGCTTTTAAAGCTCCCTGATTGCTTCCTCTAAGTAATAACAATGTTCTCTGCACCACCCAGGCTCCCCCGAGGATGGTGGAAAACCGTTCCAGTGTCCTGTGTGCGGACTGGTCATCAAACGCAAGAGCTACTGGAAGAGACACATGGTCATCCACACAGGCTTGAAAAGCCACCAGTGTCCCTTGTGTCCTTTTCGCTGTGCTCGCAAAGACAATCTCAAGTCCCATATGAAGGTGAGGCAATACTTCTCATCCCCAGATACATCATTTTTATTTCACGCTTATTGTAACTGCCAATGTAATTGCAAAATTAAAGGGGGGGTGGGGGGTTAAAAAACACCAACATCTCAAAGATGGGGGAGGGTCCACACAAGCGAATGTGGAACTAGACCTTTCCTTTTTCTCCAGGTACATCAGCACCAGGACCGGGGCGAGACCTTTCAGTGTGAACTTTGCCCCTTTACCTCATCCCGACATTTCAGCCTGAAGCTCCACATGCGCTGCCACCAGCACTTCCCCCGCTCAGAAGTCAAGGTGAAAGAGGAGCTGACCACCGACACGGAGGGCGAAGGCTCCCTGATGGGTGACAGCGGCCTGGCAGACCTGAGGGGGACAGAAATGTCCCCGCTGCAGTCAGACACTCGGCAGCAGACGTCGCCTCCGGTCGAGGCCTCCTCCAATCACATCCACATCAAGGAGGAGCCGCAGGAAAGGGATCTCTCCGTGCTCTCGCCCTTCAGCATGTGCAGGGACCGTCCCAACAGCAGCGCAAATTCCTTGGATCTACCAGGCGTGGGGATAGGAGTCAGATCCAGTCCCAGTGGTCCTACCGCAGCCTCCCTGTTCAGCCCCGACATCAGTACCAAGACTGCCACTGACCTGCTTATGAAACTTTCAGGTCAGTTGAGTTATTGTTTAGAATGGAAGTTGTATGTATATCGGCAGTGTGGTTAATGTCAAACTTAACAAACTGAGTTAACTCCTCCAAATGTTTCAATATTATTTTTTTTTTACCCAAATCCTCTCTGTAATTTGAAACCAGAAAATCTTTATATTTAAAACCCATCATGACATTCACAGCGGTCGGTGCGGCCGTTTTTATTGTTACATTGTGTCAGAGGATTACATTAAGTTATTTAAACACTGGGCTTTAGAGTTCTTTTTTAAAAATGTCCATATGCAGTAACGTCAGACTTTGTGTCTTTAACAAATACAAAGACAAACGGTTTGCACCAGCTTGACTTTTCTGATGCATAATTGTTGTCTTTGCTTTATTGTGCCGTTTTCTCTACTTGACTTTGGAACTCCAGTGAGTGAAGTTGCACTTTTTTCCCCTCAGCGTTTCACTGCTTTTGCACTTGAACGTGAAGACAGGCGTTCTGATCTTAAGCTCAATTTCATCTCCCCTTTTGCCTTAAGTTTTGTTTTGATTCTCCGCTGTCACCAAAAATAACATTTGTAAGAAGTGTAAACAGTTTCATGTTTATCTTTCCAGGTCAAGGCTGCAGTGTCTGTCTGCAAACTGTTTTTTTCAAGGATTTTAAGACAATGGGAGAAGACGTGAATAGACGGTTGTAACGTTTGACAGTTGCTAACGCATAATTGCTTTTAAAGGTTTTTGAGTTTGTGAAGATGTTTGAGTGGGGAAAAAAGTTTGCACATGTGCCAAAACATGCTGCATGGGTCATACAGACATCTCCAGACACTTATATTTGAGTTGTTGTTTTTCAGGCTTTCAACATGATGCATATTGAGAATATCAGACATGCCATCACTCCCGCACAAGGATAGTGAGGACCCATGAGCATGTTAGGGAAGTGGGACATAACCTTTTAGCCTTTTCACAACTATCCAAGTCCATGCTTGTTTGTTATTACGAGCTTTGACAGTGGTATTTTGTAGAAGTAAATGTGTTGCGGATGGTTAGTTAGTGGAGTATTTGACACTTTTTGTCATTTCTTTGAAAATAAGAAGCCAAAAAGTGTAGATTATTCCACGAACTAACCATCCCAGTCACTGGATGCATTAACTGGTATAAACTACCAGAACTCTGATCAGTTTATAGGCAGTTCTCAGGAGTAAATGTAGGAGATCTAACTGATTTTGTGGCACCTACCCCGTGGTCATCACAAAAGCGCACAATGAACAACTGCTGCAACAATAGAGGTTCTTCATGTAACATAAGGACATTTAAAAAAAAAATATGGCTTAGAGGCGCTTCGATTTTAAACTGATCCATGAGGATTCTGCACGTGAATGCCAGCCTGTAACTGTGCATATTATTCGAAAACATGACTGCATCTGTGCCATGACATGAGCAGCATATAGGCTTATTTTCACTGTCAGGAAATATGACTCTGTCTTCTTCGATTATTTATCAATTCTACGAAGAAGATCTCCATCTGTTGGCAAAGCCCAATTCTTTAGTTCTCTTGTGCAAAGTTAAAGACCCTCGACAGCTGCCCGGTAGCTAACCCTAATGCCCCCTGCTGTTGGCTACTGATTTCGATCCACTGAAACAATCAGAGCCTAAGTGCTCTTCTCAAGGCACCTCAATGGTACAATGGTTTTTTTTTAGTGATTCCTATTTTCCTCCCACACCTCATCTCTTGTTACAGGATTCAAATGTGTGAACAATAACGTCCGACATTATGCAAAGGCAGGAAGACGATGCATTCGCTGTAAACCAAAAGCAGGGTCAAGATGGCGTCACCAACTCGGCTGGTTTTAAGAGGAATGCTATTTGCAAAACGTGCTGCACAAATTCCAAGTGGGGGAGAAACTTTTAATGCCCTTCAGGAGTGATACTTGTTTTATTTTATGTTTTAGGATAGTTATGTATTTGTCTTGAATTCCTTTCCCCCATTTGGGCCTTTATGGAATTAATGCGGTGTAGCTGGTCACCACCTGTGTGTGATTGTTGGTCATTAAGACACTAATATTTTCCATAAACTGTGGAAAAAGTATTGTGTAATTTACTTTCTGCCTTTGATTATGGGCAGAATCTTCTTAACCTTTATAAAGTAATGATGCAGCATTATTCGACCCAACTTTGGAAACGTGCTGCTCTAAGGTGCACAAAGCCCGTGTTTAGATGCATTTCACCATGTTGCAAAATATCAAAGGCAGTGTTTGGAGGCAATGGCGAGATTGATAGAAAAAGGTGGACTGAAGGTTCAGCATCAGGGTCGAGGCTATGCCTGCCACTCTCCTGCTTAATACAGCGTAATTAGATTGAGATCTTGACTGACGATGGGAGGGAAAAAACCCTGGGAACATTAGATTAATTAAAAATTTATGCATAATTCATAATTAAAAAGGAATTTATAATTTGAAATGATTATCGCCCTCAGCACCATCCTGTGACCCTGCCAGGATGCACAGGGAATGGGCAGACTTAGTTAACTCCCCCTCAATCTCACATGCCCCGACTCCACATGGATGCCCCCTGGGTGCCAGCCGCACTTCACTCCCAGACTGCACAATCAAGCCAACGGAAGTCCCAGGGGAGCCAAAATGGCTCCTCGCAAAGTCATCCAGTGTCAAGTGGCGGACATCTTAGTCAGTGCATCGTTCAAGGAGTATGGTCAGATATTTTAAGAAAATCAGGATGAGGATGTTGAATTTGAGGAAATGTCGATGAGTTTTAATGAATGTAGTTTCTTTGATCATAGAGTTCTGCTTTTTTTATGGGTGTAGTTAAATATAGAAACTAGGAAGAACTGGTCTCAGATCTTGCTACGCAGCAGCCTGAGGTGAAGTTCCTCTTGGGACCTTTAGACTCCATTTCTTTTGACCTCCAAGCACACTCCGATTGAATGCACACAGGAGCGGCTCATCCCCCTGCATTTACGCTGCTGTGTCAGTGTCTCAATCCCACAAGGGCCAGGAAGAGGGAGCCTTGGAGGAGCTGGGGCCGTACATGAACTTGGGAGATGGAAAGATCGAGAAAAAAAAGGAGACAGATAAAATGACAGCAAGCGGGGCAGAAAGAGGTAAAGAGGGAGTTGCATCGAGTTCCCCGGGCATTAAAAGCCAGTGAACTCCTCCCAACCTCTGATATAATAAGCATATCCTTTTTGGGGGGTTGCCCTGCTTTCCATTGAGCGTTATACTGATATCCTTTGATTTCAATCCTTGCATGCTGCCACAACCGGTAGCGATCCAGTGTGATCCACATTTTGATTCAGAGATGAAAGCCACCGGGGCACTTTGAAATTCACAGCTCCTTCCCCGTGCCCAGTGGACCCAGAGTTAATAATGACAGTGGGCACTGCACACCCTCCAAACATCAACCCCCTTCACTCCCCTGCTGCGGTGACACAGGCGCGACGAGCTTGACCCCGGATGGGTGTGAATAATTGGCATGCAGGGGGTTGTGGGAGGTGTTGCATCTGTCAAGATGCATCTGCAGTTGTCTTATTTATCTGATCCTGGGAGAGCATTTTGCATGCAGCGCCCCCTGCTGCGGCAAAATGGATCTCAGGCATTGTTTATCAAAACTCTGGAGTATTTTTAAGGGTATTTATTCCATGTTATTAGACATTTTCATATCAAGAGCTCAAGAAACACAGAAGCACACCCTTAGAAGCAAAGAGTAATTTGAAATTTTGGCCCCAAGTCATGAGATGTATTTAAAAACTTTTAGTTTTCTGTTTGTCTTTATTTAGTTCTGATTATTAGTGATGCGTGCCAAGACAAGGGCAGGCCTTTTTGTGAATAACCTTTGGTTGCTACATCCCACTGCAGCCATCAGTATTACTGCTCGGTGTCTAGCACACTGTCAGCTATTGTTGGGTTCTCAACCTGCCCTGCCGATCTCTGTGCCTTTTTTTTTTCTCCACCGTGATAAAACAGCAGCCAATTGTCAGAGGGGGAGCATGCCGGCGTGACAGAGGTGGAAAGCTAATGAAGTTATTTGACGGCAGTTCTAGCCACGGAGCTAAAGGTGAGGCGGAGTGGACAAGCGCCTGGCAGCGAGACGGATGAGGCACGCGAGTAAAGCGTGGCGAAGGGGAGAAAATGGGCAAGGAAACGGCAACAGTGGCAGGTGTCAGATGGGTGTGATGATACGGAGACGAACTGATGGCGGCGTTAATGCTGAGCTGGAACCAGCCATACAGTACCATGCATAGGAAGCTGACATTGGCCTTGATACGTCCTCACGCGGGCAGGAAACTCAGAAGAGACGCCCAGTCAAAGCTATCCCATTAGCTCCCCAAATCTCTGCTCACTTAACATGACGCCTGGCTGGAGACCAGGTGCCTTTGCTGCCACTGCTAACGTGAAATTTGGAAAGGGAATGTAAGCTGTGTCGTCAGTGAGCCATCGGTTTAATGGAACAAAAATATGCCGATTATACTACTAAATAATTCATCGGCTTCTGTAATATGGATTCTAGGTGGAAATGCATCCTATTTATAGCAGCAATCCAAAAGGTCAGTGAAGTCACGTGGTTGTGTGAATGTGACTCCCAGGGTTGAGTTTGTCCTTGTTAGGCCAGAGGGGAAAAGTTTGAGAACGTGCTAAGAGCTGGGTTGCGTCTGTATCACTAGCGTGTGTGTGCAGCCTAGACTTGTTGTAATACAGTCTGGCATTTCTGTCTGATGTATTTACAGAGAAATGCCAGTGTGGTCAAATAGGATAGTGTATTTTTATGTGTGTTTGCATGGTGGTGACCAAGTGTGCTGTCCCTGTCTGATCCAACATGGCCCAACACGCTTCTAATTAGAGGACGTCCTTCCAGGTGCTGACCAGGTTATACTTAGCCTGCCTGCTGACATCAGATGGTGTGACATTTCCAGCTGGTGCTGTGAGCGACCCCGTGCCACTGCCCCTGAACTTGAAGGTCACCGGCAGCCTCCACCCCCTCCTCTCCCTGACTTCCCCCTAACTCCCCCTACTCCCCGCTTCATACTGTACTACAGAAGCAGCCCACTACAATGTTGCCTTGTGGCACCGCATGGGTGGCCAAAACGCCAACACCTGTCCCCCCCTTTCAACCCCGTATCCAGTGTCCCCCCCAGCCCTCTGTCCCTTCAGCAGAGATCATCATTAATCAGAGAGACTGTAGCCGTCACAGATTGATGATGCGGGCAGGGGGCAGCAGGCCTCTGGTCGTTTGAGATGTTAGGTGAGGCGGTAGGGTGAGGAGTGGAACGGATCTCTGCTGGGGCCAGAGGACACTGGACAGCGGACTATCCAAGAGTGATAGCCTTTGTGTGTTTGTTTTCTGATTTCTGGTTTTTAGTCTAGCAGAGGAAATGTTATATTTTTTTTCTTCAATTTTAAGCACTTGTTAGGTTTCAATATGAAAAATCTCTTTTTTTGGGATGTCCCAGGAGACACAGGCATTTGCCCGGTCTTCTTTTCTTGGCTGCTATCGGAAGTTTCTCCATGTCTAATTATTAATTATTCATCATAGGCAGATAGGATGTGGCCTAGTTTCTCTTGAAGATGACTTGAGCGGAGGGATCCGTGTGACGCTTCGCTCCTCAACCTAGGCTCCATCCAGCAGAGCTGGCTGATAAGGATCTGCTGATTGCTATCGTGCTCGGCAGAAGTACAGAAATAATTGTATGTCCTTACGCCCGAAGAGGGTTCAGACAAGGTCCAGGCTGAGATGGGATGAGGAAATAAGGATTAATGCGGAACAGAGCAATAAATTCAGTGCAAAGACATCAGTGGGATGGGGAGGCGGAGGGAGCAGCGTGAAGTCAAAAAAGAGGAGAGAAATGACTTGTGAATTTGTTGCTGATGCCCTGAAGACCGAAGGAAGAGGACAGTCATGAGGTTGCACCCACTGTGTTGGCCCACACCTCACCAACTGTGGTGTCAGCTGCAGTGACAGCACTGTTAAAAATCACTGTTGGCCACTTAGTCGTTCCATATTCATTTGCAATTTGGTCACAAAAATCTGACAAAACTGTCACTGACGTTTTAGTATATTGCTGTAAAAAAAAAATAATAAAAAAAAGGATATATGGAATAGTGTTGCTGAGATATGGGTAATCAGCGTTCTTATTTTTGGCGCTAGCAAAGATTTTAAAATGTCCCTTATGTTTAATTTAAATCATTGTACTCTAATTTATTAATTCATTCCTTCTTCTTTCTGGCTGCAGCGGCTAACCAGAGGGAAGCGCTTAAGTCTCCATTCCACCTTAAAGAAGAGCCCAAAGTGGAGGAAACGCTGAGCCCCAGACCGTCGTCTCACTCCCACAGCCAAGTCCAACCAAGTTTCCCTGCGACTTTCTGCCAAGATGGGTCAGCAGGAACTGCAGCAACCTCAGAGCGACCAGGCTCGCTGAAGCCAAGGGAAGGAAGCCCTAAGAACAGCCTGTTGAGCCAGGATATTAACATGAAGGTTGCCTCTGAGCTGCTGATGAAGCTTTCAGGTACTTCTTTTATGCGTTCACATCACTCTTGGTTTTAAATGCATGTGATGCTGTATATTTCTCAGCTTTGTGTTAGAAAAACACATACAAATGTTATAAATTTTCCCCCCTCACCTTCTAAATGCATTTTTTAAAGGTTGCAGATCAGCACATTTCAATCCAGATAGGTGCTGTAAGCAAAACTGTTCAGTTTTAACTTGAAATGTGCGTTTTGCACACCTTCAGGGTGGTTTTGTTCCTCTGAGACTTCTGGTCCAGATGGTGTCTGTGGATCCTTGATGATGAGATGTGGGGAAAATGCCTTTACGCCTGTTTTTTTGGGTTTTTTTTCGTCCTACTTCTCCCCATCTTTGCGCACATGGTTCCATGTGATTATTTTTCTCAAACACATCTATCTAACGTGGCTGCTTTTGACATCGTTTAACTGTTCTCATGACCTTCAGAACAAACTCAAAGGCAGATCTGATTCTCCTTGTTCTATTTAGGCTTTTCAGCTATGCTGAGTATAAACATCAGCAGCCACCGCTGCAACTGCTTCTCCTTCACTGTCTTGAATTAACCGAACTACTTCAGTTACTTTATTTACTTCGATGATACAGGAGAATGTGGATTAATGTGCTGTCATTAATCCACATTAATGACAGCACCCGTTTTGCTTATTTGCATAAATATAGTTTGTTGTATTGAGATTCCAGAGAATGGGGTCCAGTTCAGGTGTTGTTCCATTGTGAGTCGCTGGATTGCAACTCTGACAGCCAAGAGTGGGATTACCTGTAGGTATTAGTTTGGTCCAGTAGGGCTGCTTCCCCCATTAACATCAGAAAAATACAGGCCATTTTCAGCGAGAACTGAACGTCCTTAAAGTTTCCACAACGAAACACCAGAGGATAATATTTTTCTGGTGTTTAATTACCATGCAAATCACAGTCTGATGGCGGCGCAGTGGGGTGTAGAGCCGTCCTCGGCTCTCCATCCCGTGCCAGTTTGTGCATGTCTGATAGACACCTCACACACCAGTTATCATTGTTCTCTCTGGGCTGACGGTTGCTCACAGTGATTCATGCTGGCTGCGAGCTCAATGGTACTACACGTGTGCTGCTCCACTGCCTGCCCCCAGGTCACTCTTCCCCGAGCCCGTGTGTGCTTTTGTGCGAGTATTTTGGGAAGACAAAAACGATATGATTACTACAGTAACAAAGCGGGGGGGGGCGCTATTGGAAATACAATTCTGGAGAATCTGAAAAGAATCCAAGTGACTAACTGATTCTTACTACTCTTATTTTCTGCCTTTATTATCCCTCCAGCACCATCGTTTATGCAGTTTTTAAATTTGATCCTGCCTGCGTTTGTCCTCAAGTTGCATGGCCAGCATGCATCCACTCCCATCACTTACACTAGCTCCGCAAGGTTGACCTAGGTTAGGGAAAGATGCCGCAGCGTTCATCCATCCGCTGGCTCCCTCTGCCCCCTCACACAGTCCTCGGAGCGCAAGTGCCGTCCATTGCCATGGCAACAGTGGGGGCGGTAGATGGAGAGGGCTGTCTAGAGTGACAGCCTTGACAAGAGCCCGGACCCTCAAATGACCCTGGGGGGAAGGGAAGGAGACGGAGATGGCGAAGAGGAAAGGAGAGAGCCAGGAAAAGGTCAATGCCAATCCAGTCACGTGTGATTATGGTCGTGAGGTTCAAGGGCGTCTGCACTCCAACCTCTCCCTGTCCCCCCGTAAAGGGCAACACAGGAGCACAGAGACACCGTAAAGCTTCTTAATAGAGGACAGACGTAGAGGACACGAGAGTTTTAATCAGTCATTTGTTTAAAGGTGCCTGTTTTCTTAGTAGAAGTAGAGAGAGCTCTCTGCGGCTCATTCCTGGACTGGACAAGACATGCGGGGTGTCATTATTCTTGCATTTTGTGCTGTAGCATGAATTACATCATCTCTTTAACTGGGTCACCCCCCCCCCCCCCCACCCCCTTTTCTTTCCCGTCCTTATCAAACATTGGTTGGTCGCCTTGCAGGGGGCTACCTCCCCCACATCTGCTTAAAACCAGGCTGCTGGTGTCTGGGGGCTAATTACACCAGGCTAAATAGTCCCTGGCGCCAGAGGCTAACGTGTCATAACAGATGGGCAGTGGTGTTGCAGGACAAGGAGAACATGACGTCAAAGGAAGGGAGCGGACTCGTCCGGCGGGGTGGGGGTTGGTAGCTGTGGGGGTACAGGGCCCAAGGTGCAGCCCTAGCAGACTGGCATCATGTGGGTAACAGCCGTGCCACCCACTCACCATCCAGCCACCCTCAGAATAGGTGTGAAATCACACGTTGTACTTGCTTAAACCATATCTCATTCCTAAGGAACAGGCCTCCCATGCCTCTGAGGACTCGTTGCAGCCTCTCTGTCATCTACTGTGCTTGTTAGATTTCTATTAAATGCTTTTTCTTTCTGGGCCCTTTTTCTAATATGCACATTTTGATTGATTGAGCGCTTTATCTCCACCAGATCTGGTGATTGTTGCTGTCCATTACAGTGTAGCAGTGGCCAGAGCAGTTTGAGTGATAATTAATGCCATTTATAATGACAGGAAGTCAACTCCAACCAGCATCCCTGCAAAAGAATGCCTCCGTTGACTGACATGCCATGTTTTGTCAGTCCATAACATTAACAGCTTTTTCAAGAGTTTTCTTGATTTTTTTTTTTTTTTTTTTTTTTTTCTCTTTTTTTCAATCCCTCCCCATCATTTTACTAGTGCTTCATTTTTCTTTCCTTCAACACACAGATTCAATGTTGTGTTGTGTATTTTTTGCTTGAGGTGCTCACAATGAATCACGGTGCATAATGGTCCTGCGCTGGTGAAACGCTTATTGTGCATGCCCACCTGCCTCGCAGGTAGCTGCAGAGGTTGGTCAACGGCAGTGAAAACATTTCCTAAACACTAACACCGCATATTGTAATGGATTCAAATGGGCTTTGTGACATTTTTGCATAAATGCATTTTCATATATAACGCTATTGCTGCACGTCGTAATGATGATGTTCTGAAAGAAAACACAACCTTTTTATTCCTTTTTAATGGCCAGTTAACACAAACAACTCGCTCTGGCTCACTCGTCTTAGTTTAGGACAAAAACACAGTGGAAGGTGTAAAAAATCTATCATAACAACTGGGTGCTGGTCGACACCTGTGAAGTGACAAAGGGAGAAATATATTATTAAATAAGACACTTCTTTAAAGAAGACACCAAGCAAAGGGAGTGTTGGAAATGTATATAATATAGCAACCCTTATATTTGTATTGAACATTATTTATTCTGGGAAAATGAACTGAGTTCCTCCAAAATAGCACATCCCAGCAGACTTTATAAGCAGGTATTGAGTCTGGCACAACTGTACAGTATTACTCTATGTTAAGCTCTACACGACTCTGACAGTTTCCTCATCGTGCCCCCTCACTGTGGCCGCTCGCTGACCTCTCTTACTCCCACCCTCCCTACTCCACTTTTTTTCATCTCTTCTCATCACTGCCGATGGTTCTCCGTACAGAGATGCGGGGCTTATCCCTTTCTATCCTTGATTTTTACCTTCGCTTCCTGCGTGTATTCCTGTAATCACACATTATTTTCGAGTAATTTCCTCTCTTTTTCCCTTGACCTTGCGTGATAAGAAAGCAGCCAGTTTTCAGGCCAAACGCTTTTGCGCAGAGGCCACTTTCAAAGGCACGCATCTAGTTTTCAAGGAGCTGTTTATCAAGCACGCGGCTCTGGATGATTCAGATGTAGCCACGGCCGGAAGAGAGCTGGTTGTGGATCAATTCTACCAGCAGCTGCCTGTGAAGTCTGCAGGCAAGGCTGCTGTGGCTCCCACATGACATGCAGTCTCCACACTGCTGCCTTTGAAGCGCCTGAACTCTTCACCCCTCTGTCTGAGCAGGTCGGCAAGAGAGCAGGAGAATAGAGAGATTGAGATAGCCAAAGAGAGGGATGGGGGGGTAGGGAATGAGAGATGTGGAAAAACAGAGCAGGGAGAAGGGTAGGCCGGGATCACGGGAAGAGGGGGGATGGAGGTGGAGACGTTGTCATTTAGGCTTTAGCCATTCCTCATCTGTCTTTTCCTCCCACAGCTCTTTTCTCTCATCCCGTCCCCCCCCCCAACCCCCGGGTCTTCTTTTCCTGGCACTGTTTGACAATTTCCTCCCTGTCTTTGCCTCTCCCTCCGTCTGACTCACCGTCTCTATGTCAAAGTTCCCGTTTTTGTGTTGCATGACAGCAGTGCAATAAATTGACTCTGTGTGCATTAAATCACTAATGGTATGTGACTTTTTGTCTCAAGTGAAGTTGCAAATCTCTCCTGGCTCTGTACCCTCTGACGGCATATCTTCAGCAGAACAGGCTGTCACGTCCCTACAGATTGAAGCAGACACCTGAGGTCAAAGTTGATCACTAAAAACATCGCAAAATGCTCAGTCACTTCCATTTGGAGTCCAAAGCTGAACAGAAGTGCATATGTGTAGTGCTTTAAGTGCATTCAAATTACCACCCTCCCTCATTATAAGATTCAAACTCTTTGTAAACCTGCAAAGTACCCGTTTTTTTTTTTTAATCAGATCTTGTCTTTCAAAGGTTTTCCATTAGCTTCTGTGGAACCATGCGACACATAACCACTATCTATTAGCAATTGTTTAAAAACCATGAATCATAAGTACGGAGCGTAGAGCAGTTATATTGTATGTCAACAGCCAGAAGGGCAAGGACACTTGTATGTGCTTTAATATTCTTACCAAACAAAAAGCAAATTTTGGTTGAAACTGTCAATGAACGCCGTGGAAACGGAACCTTTAAACCTTGGAGGCAAGTAAATTTAAAGCCGCCTCTTCAGGATAGTGTGATATTGTTCAGGTGTTTTGTCATATTTGTGTCAGTGCTGCTCTACTGGGATTAGAAGGAGCCGATGAGATCAGTGTTTTATGCAAAACGTGATGAACATTACAGAGCCAGTTCAGGCCCTCCTTTTTCACATCAAAGCCACGATTGACACTATTTGAATTCATGCACTTGTGTTCTTGTGTCCATATCTTTTGGGTGTTCCTTCAAAACCTTGAAAATACATTCTTCATTATCATAGATGATGGTGCCTCTACTTTCTCTGTATTCCTTTTATAGGTGTTCGTTCCGTGTAGTTTGCGATGAAATTCCAGCTTTCTTAGCATATGCCTTCTCACAATGACTTACATTTTTTAATGACAACAAGGATCTCATGGTATATCACAGAGAGGCATGGGCAATATACAAATCTAACACTTGTGTGGCATCAAAGCGTTCACAATCGCATGTTTTATTTCATGTCATGTGATCCCTCCTAAATCCATATTAGGCCCTGTGTACTCCATTTGTCCACTCTGTGTCTGACATTAGGTTTGCGATCCAGTGACGGAAGCTGGCGTGTCCCCTGGTTGACCCTGACCGAGCGGTGCCCCCTACCCCTCTGCTCTGCCCCTCCATCCGCCTCTCCTAGGTTACTCTTGGCCAGTTCTGGCCACCTGATTAAGGGATTAGTAGGACTGATGGTTGTCAGTGTCTCCCCACACGCTGGCTACTACCATTAAACCAGACACCTGGACCTTAAGACGGAGGCACGGGGGGGTTAGTGTGTTAACAATAAACAGTAGCACATGTACAGGCAAACACTGATTCTGTAGATTACCCCCCCACCCATGGATGCACGCATGCACAATACAGTAGACTGTAGGTTCAATCTCAGTGTCTCACAGGGGCCTCGTTCAAAAGAGATGTGGGGAGGGGTGGCAGGGTTATCACAGGGTTACTGCCTTGTATCTCTCTCCCTCTCCTACTGCTCTACTAACCATTCCAACCCAACCCCCCCCGACATTTCCCAGTGCCCTGCCGAATTCATATATGCCATAATCATGCTGAGTTGCCATGTCAGCTGCGCCGTGTCAACCCTGCTGCTTTGTCTTGCTCTTGTTTGTCAGCACGCTGAAGAGCTGCCTCCTGCCATCGCTGCAGTCAACAGATAAGATGTCTTTGTATCCACGCAGATTTATCATTTCTTTTGTTTGAGTTTAAAACCTCCCAACAGTTGTAATTACAGTTTGTTTCTTAGTTGGCATTTAATGCACTTTAGCGGCTTTCCTGTTTGCACCGTTGAGCTCCGACAGCTCATGACCTCCCAGTGCCCTCGTGCCCTAATAATTACATGACAAGATGCTAACTGGCTCAGCTTGGCTTTAAAACTAACGCTCGAGTTCTGCCTGATGTTTGGATTTCGCTGTTTTGGCCTCCAGTTTGTTCTTATAATTTGGAATATATATAAAATGGAATTGTATCCAGTGTGTTAAATAGCTTCATTTCCATCAACTGTAGCCATTCATTCCACAGTACTGGTGACGATCAATAATCTCATTTATGTTTATTTAATAACTAAAGGCTGGTAATGGCCCCTTGGGATGGTTGTAAGTAAGTGTTGCATGTGCCTTGGGACCTGTCCTGGGTGTGTTCCCACATCTCACCAGGTGACTGCTGGGAAAGATCCCAGTTCTCCTGTGATCCCAATAGGTAATTAGCAAAAGAAACTTTTCCACAGAAAAAGTGGAAAAATAATGTGAACAGTGCACTGTGTTGATTCACAGGATAAATGGTGGTGGGTTTTTTTTTTTATTTTCCAGTCATACTGCTGCGCCCCACAACCGTCAGGAGAACTCTAAGGCTTCTAAGAGGCCGAGGGGCAGTGAATCAATGTAAAGATTATGAGATCTCACTCTGTCAGCCTGGTGGATTGTGCATATTTCACACTTGTGGTTGGTGTGAACAGCGCGAAGTATACATGTTGATGCACCAATGTGACATAATCTTTGTCTTTTTTTGTAATCATGTCCTGCAGAGAACAACAAAGACACCCATTACCAGAAGGTGAAAGTGAAGGCAGAGCCGATGGAGGTGGACCCACCCTCTGCAGAACTCCCCCCACCTGCCTCTCACCTGCTGGCTTTCAGCACTTTAGGGGCAAGTGAGAAGAGTGAGCCAATGAGTAACCTCCCAGAGACGCTGGCTCGTCCCCAGAAAGACCTCTTCTCCCAGGACATATCTGTCAAAATGGCCTCCGAACTCCTGTTCAAACTGTCAGGTATGTCGGTTCGAGGCATCGCCCGTGTCCTCCCCCCTCCCGGCAGTGGTGCGGCGCGAACCTTGGGAAGTTTATAATGCTCCCCCGTAAAAGCCACATGTTTTCATTTGCGCTCTCTGGCGTCTGCGGAGTCGAGCCAAGGATGCACGAGATGAAACGAAATTGTGCTTTTTACCTGCGTGGCTGTTAAAGTGACATTGAGGCGGCCGATAGCTGTTCATTTCGGTAGATTAAGAAGACTGTCACCCACCCCCCACCCTCCGGTTTTATCCGGTCTGCGGTCGCTTCAGATAAATTCCATATAGAACAAGATCTGTTAAAAAACAAAATGTGTCTCTTGTTCTTACACATATTCACACATTGACAGTCTTTCCCACAATCTCTCCCACTCAGTCTTGCTGGAACATGGTTCTACACTGACACGGGTCCCCATGGGGAGTGGTGTCTGCACAAATTCCCCCCCCTCTTGCCTCCCTTCTCTCATTCTCTCCCTCCCTCCCTCGACTCGTTTTCAGACATGCCGGCTCAAGCACACTTGGCTGCACACGTACTCCCCCCTGCTCCTCCCTTCCCTCCCTTTACATTTCTCCCGTGCGACATCTCCATGGCAACTTGGAAAGAGACCTCTGTCCTTGGCGAGCAGTGTGATGGAGTGGGGTGTTCAGGGCGGGGTGGCGGTTGTAGTGGCGAGGCGGGGGGATAAGGAGGGTAGAGAGGGCAACAGGGGTACATGGCGTGCCCACCCAGGGAGACCAGGGCATTGCTGGCAACAACATCCCCCCCCCTCGGAGCTCGGTTTAGATGGGGAGGGGGCTGAGCAGTGGACTGCTGTCACACAATGAGCAATCAATATGAATTACCCAGAGCGGTAGGACCTCAGAGGCGCATCAGTAGCAGTGAGATAGTTGCAGCTTTGAAATTCACTTCAACGCATCGCCTTGAATCTCACACATATGACTCCATTCTCGTGTTTTGCATATGGTTTTCACCGCATTACTCTAAGAGAACCGGTCCACGCTCGCAGCAGCCGCCGTTAGGAAGTCAGCTTCTTTCTCAGCACGTTTAATCACCACTCGATTGCCTCCAAAAATCCTTTGCATTCAGGGAAGGATTTTAGTTCACAAACCGCCCTGCGGGACCAGAGATGACTCCCTTAGAGGCGACACTTGAGATGTATGTATACAGAGGTGAACTGAGGTGGTGGCTTTTTCTCCCGGCAGCCTCGTGACTAACGCAAGTGGTTCTTCTTTTGAACGTGCATAGATGAAAGAATGAGTGTATGAATCAGTGGCATCACATCCAGCATTTATTAAATGCAGTTTTTAATTCATGCTTCCTTACTCGTCCCGAGAGGAGGCGGCGTCGGTATCCAGATGGAGCGTCAATGATTTACATGCACCGTCAACATAAAAAGATGGTTCGTGTAGTTTCTGTCGGCAGATAAGGAATCTTTAACAAAACACGCACATAAAACTATCAGTGTCGTTTTTCACAGCTTTTCAGCTGCGGGGCTGCGAGAACGACCTGGAACACGCGAGCGCAGAGAGGTTCTTATTTTATCCGATGTTGGACCTAAATCCCAGAACCAATGATGTCAGTCTCAACGGCTCCGACTGAGGCAGCGAAAGCTTTATCCGGATGTCCTCAACAGCTCACAATCAACCAAAACAAACCCGAAACCCCAGCAGCACTTTTCAGCAGTCGAGACGAGAATTATCTAAATATGCTAGTGCAGATTTATCAAATCTGTACTTTAATGCGGTCCAGTCCCAAAGAGATGGATTTTAATGCCAGGTGTAAAGGGGAGCAGACACACATGCCATCTGGGTAGTCTAACACCAAACCCTACACATTATTTTTATATTTGTTTGTGCATTTCATCATGCTGTTCGTGTTGGGCTTATTTTCGGCCAACAGGTCGGCGGGCCCACCACAGAGACTCCCTCTCCTCCAGATGGCCGGTACACTCCTGCTGGCATGTTGAACCTGTGATTTACTAGAACAAGTTAAACTTCAAGGATTCAGCATCATATAGTGCTTGTGTCTCTGCTGTGCGGGAAGTTTATGGACCTGCTTCCTAACTTTTTTCCCCTCGGGTGAGACACAAACTCAGGGCTTGGCAGCGCTGTTGCCTGCAGCAGATTCAAAATCTGAACGTCGAGTGAAAAGTCTTTCACACTTGACCTCTAAACTGCCGTTGTCATGCACACACATCAGCGGTTTCCACGTCATCACACAAGCACACATAACTGATCCTGTCCTCTTTTTTTTTGTTTGTTTTTTAGAAAAGGTCAGCAAATCCAACAACCACAAAGACAGTAACATGGTAGGAATAAACAGGTAAATATGTAACATAAGTCTATGATGACTAATATTTTAATGTTTGGCTGACTGGACACGTAACTGTGTGTTGTGTGTCGTGTTTTAGTCCCTTCCTGGACGAGTGCTTCAGACAATCACCCTTTAACTCGCGCTCCAAGAGTTCTTCCCCGGCAGAGGCTGGCTCGTCAGCCAAGGCAGAGTTTCATGGTAAGAGCTATGCACAACAAAGCCACACTGACTTTGTTTTTGGTTCATCTAGTAATTTTTATCCCAGACTTGTCACCAGAAGAGCTTTCCTTAATATTTTACAGCGCATAAAGACACTTTCTGAAGACTATACGACCGAGTTAACCATCTTTGCACAAGCTCCCTCCCCTTCCTCTCCAGTAAATCCCCCTCTCCTTTAGTTTTTCCAGCTCCGTCTGTCCTCTCTGCAAAATTTCCCAACCTCTGCCCAGGGCATCCCCATCTCCCTCTCCAGGCTTCTTCCCTGGCATCCGAGAACTTCCCTCTGTGTTCCTGTGGCAGTGAGAGATCCAGAGGTTAATTAGCTTGTGCCAGCTTCACCTGTCCCTCTGCCAGTTAATGAAAATCTGATTGGCTTCTAGATGTCAAGAGTGTCCTGGAAGTTAATTCGCCCGGCCCACCTCCCCTTTCCCCTGTGTGTTTAAGCTTAAGAGCCAACCTCTGCTGCCAGCAATTTTATTGTTGTGCAGTTTCACTCTTTTCTCTGATTCACGTCTGTCAAATTTTAATTTTAAAATTGTTTAAATTGCAGCAAATTGGAAATAGTTTGCCTACACGTGTCACTGTTTCCACACGTTGTCGTCTCTTCCTCCTTTAGATTAGGCCCAATCTTACATTTCTGGTTTTTCTTTCGGCTCTAAAGTCAACACTTGATCTCTTAACCACTTCAGGAGCCAGGCCACCGCCTGGCTGGCTCAATCATTAGCGCCTTTCCCGGGTCGGCGCCTTGCGTGGCTCTCCCGACCGAGCCGTCCTCTCATCCCACGTGCAAGTCAGGATAAGTTAAGAATAAGAATAAGCCACGCACGGACAGCGACCGCAGAGAAAAGAAGCGGGGATGGCCCGTTGTAGTCGGATATCGTCCATCACGGGAAGATGCCGGCTAATGTAAGAGGTCAGAATGTCTATGAGCTGCAGGCTGGCTGAGGTCGCTCTAACTGATGTCTGCTGTTGTGACACCTTCACCACCAGGGCGCCTTTGCTCTGAATGAAATGTCACAAATGTGAGATGTTGCTTCTCGCTGGTGTTTCACGCTTCTCCTCCATTTCTGAGAGAAGCCAAGCGGCGAAACGGGGCAGATCTTTTCGCTGCCACGTGTTGCTTTTATAGTTTAGTGCTCAACTAAAAATGCAGCTTGAGCTTGTTGTTTCATCAATCTGCCACAAGACTGGGAACACCTAGTGTTCATTTTCAGTTCTTCTTGAGATGAAACATCAAATTTACTGGTTTAAGTCACCTAAGAACAATTTAGCCAATGGTCATATCAGCAAAACTGGATACGTTTGATCCATCTTTTGCAGTATTGCTGATCTGTGACACACATTGTTTAGGATTTTAATGTCACATTTTGTGTATATAAAACCAGTCAAGCGGCTTTTGCAGTTTCTAAAAAGTCTAAAATTGTTTCCGCTGCTGCTCTCTGCTCTCCTCACCTTTGACTGACACTAGGAAACTTTTCTCTGGAGGCTGCACGACACCAGTTCCACTTCTGGGGTCCTTTACAGACAAACATGTAGCAGAGTGGACACACACACGCTGTAACCCGTCAGCTGTTGTCCTGTATTCTACTGTGTCAAGGAGTGTTGTTGTTGTTTGATCGGGCATATAAATGGGCATTTTGTGATTGTTCAGATGAATTTTGCCACCAGCTTCTGGCTCTAAGAGGAAGAAATTGAGCAAAAGACTTTGAACGCCTGAACTCAGGAATGAATTCCTGTTTTTTTCTAGTGTTTTGCAAATCCAAATGCTTTGACCAAGGTCATTTTCTGTGGTGTCTAATATGTAGTACTTGTCCTAAATTACATTACCGGGACTGTTAAATAGTACCCCGTGAATTACTCTGCCCTCTCTGTGCTGTGGTGCTTAATCCAAAGGAGAAACCTTCGATTCTTAAGATTCTATCGAAGCACGTCTTTATTTCTTTGATTAATGGGGGAAACAGTGGCACAGATGCACTGAGGAGAGCAGCAATAATATGTGTCAACTGTAGGTGTGGGATTGTGGAGGCCTCTGTGCCGCCAGCTAACGGAGGCAACACGGGTCCCGCGGATGAACAAATTAGCCCCACAGTTTCCTTAAGGGAATGGGATTTTTTTGATTACATGTCAGGAAATGTAATTAAGTAAAATGAACAATTGATTTATACCTTTTTTCCCAGATCATTTAAATCTAGTTTTGCTATGCGGCACTTTTTATTGTGCCGTTTTGCAATGTCTTAAAGCAGTGTGGTAATAAAATGCTTGATCCTCCCAGTTTCTAAAGCCTAGAAGGAAGTCTTATTTTGTTTGTCTGTGTTCTCTTGTTGTCTTTTCTTTCTGCTCTGGTTTTTGTTCCATCACCTTACAGCCTCTCCTGCCTGTCGGTGTAGCAGGGTGGAGGCCAGGAGCAGAGTAGGTGGTTTGCAGCCTGATTAGCATGGAAATCTGCGCCGTCTCCAGTAATTGGATCTGATTGGTGGTGGGAGGGCATGCGAGCACCTTCTCAGAATACTGCACAAGCGTCGCAAAGCTCAGCTGAAAAGAACTTAAGCATGTGATCGTTTTAGTCCACTTTTTGGCAACATTTGTCTCGTGTTGGGGCCGAAATAAAACAGCTCACAGGGCAGTGTGAGAATGAGACCTGATTGCTTCAGGACATCCTCACGGCCAGGTCCAAACAGGAAAGGTGCACTCGTGTCCTCGTCTCCTCGACAAACGCTACGCCCTAATCGTGTACGTTCCCGTCCCTTCCTAAGTGTCTAAAGCTCAGAACAGAGCAGGATGCTACGCTTTTGGTGTTACGCCTTCCTCATTCATTCACACTTAGGTCAAAGGAGCTCAGTGTGAGGGCTCTTTCCATCAAAATGAAACTGACGTTTAGCTATTTGTGCGGTACAGACTTGGAAAAGGACGACGGAGAGCCCGGCAACGGGATCGCCCAGTGGAGACTGAACGAACAGCTCTTCCCGTGCCCCGTCTGCGGAAAAGTGTTTGGCAGACAGCAGACTCTCTCCAGGCACCTGTCCCTGCACACAGGTGAGGGCCCCAGGACAAGTATTGGCCTCAGTTTGGTCACATGTAGGCATTAGCTGCTGTGATCGCACTGCCCAAACTCAGTAAATAAGCCTTTCTAGACTAGATTACCCTCCCTTTAAAGAGATTACTACTGTGATTAGACTCACTGGGAAAACTGCCCGGCTAATTAGCCAGATAGAGAGATGTCTCACATAGTTTTTACACACACATACACATGATTGGTTTCCCTCTTTCCGATACACCCTCACACTCCTATAGGGGAATTCCTGCAAACAGGGCTAAACTTTGACCCGATTAAGGCCTTTTCGGTCCAGGCCCCTGTTTTTGTCTGAATAATCTGCTAACATTGTTAATCTGCTAACAATGCTAACTTAATAGAAAGTGGGATATGAAAAAATGGGAGAAAATGGATTTATAAATGATATATTCCTGTAATTATTTGGTTTTTCAGGGGAATTTTAATAGTGGCCTGAGTGAATAATCAAACAATCAAACAGGACTTTATTGAGATTTCAAACTAAATTACTGCTCGCACAAACGGACGCTCTCTCGTGTACCAAATGCCCCCACACAATTGGACAGCCTCTCACATTTTGCATACACACACACCATCTGATGGCATTGGCTGTGAACAGCTTGGCCACACCACAGAGAGCAGAAGCAGGGGCATATGTCAGTGTGATGGTCTTTTTGGTTTCCCCGGCGACATAAAGGTTGCCTGGCTTCATGTCCTTAGGGCAAGTGGTGTGTATGCACATGTGCGCGCGCTTCTGGGAGCTGGAGGGAGGAGATGTGTTAATATTGATTTGGTTTGAGATTTTAGAGACTTTTAAAACAAGTTTCTTCTCAGAAAAATGTCCAAATCTAATAAAACAGCCTTTTTTTGGATTCGCGTCACATCTGCAAGAATAGGAAGGCACTTTGCTGGAAAGGTTAACTTTGTCAGCCATCCCAAATATTTTTTTTGTTCCTTTTTTCCCAGGATCAGAGTTATATTTGGGGTCAGCTGATGGTGAAGCACAGTTAGGCTTTAAGTAATTACATTTAAGCCTGCTTTCAGAGCTCAGAAGCTGCTCCCACCTTCATATAATATCAGCTGAGGTCATGTTTACAGTAACCTGAGTTCCTGTGTCTTGTTGCAGAAGAGAGGAAGTACAAGTGTCACCTGTGTCCTTACGCAGCCAAGTGTAGGGCTAACCTCAATCAGCACCTGACCATCCACTCTGTCAAGCTGGTCAACACGGACGCTGAGCAGATCGTCAGCGCCGTTACAGCCGACTCCACTGAGCGCAAGAACTCCCCCTACTACTACAGGTACAGAGGAGGGATCTGAACACAACCCCTTTGTCCCACATCCACTCTGGATGCCGACTGCTCCGGTTTGACTTTTTTTAATCATTACTGTATTGCACACTGGCATCCATAATTCCATTTGGCTGTTGCATCTAATTTTAATATTGTCACCGTAACTGAGATCTTGAGGATAAACTCATCACCTCCTCCAGATGGGTTTATTTAAGTCTGGAATACAGAATTCATGCACATAAATGGAATACAATATTCCTAATTATGTTTTAATTAATGCTCCATTGATAAACCCACCCTGGTAGTTTCCTATATTTTGATATTTGCCAGGAAGGAACAGGGCAAAGATTCCAACTAGAGAGGACGACGCTGTTTTAATAAAAATGATCTAGCCTGTTTGACAGCATTTGAGAGGTGCTCATGTAATTTCACCTAAAGAACGCAGCCTAAGCATATTCGTTTTTACCCCAAACCTGAAGAAAAACCAGCCAGTCATTTGGTGTTGCAGCAGGGGAATTAAAACCTTTTAAAATAAATGCTTTTACAGTGGTATCACTCACAGTTTCTGCAGCCTGAATGTATCATTGAAGCCGACTGCCCTACCCCCCCTTCTGTTATTTTCGCCGTCTTCATTCCACTTCCTCTCTCTTCTCTGTCCAGCTGCCATGTGTGCGATTTCCAGACGGAACTGAATGCTCAGTTTGTCAGCCACATGTCGCTCCATGTGGACAAGGAGCAGTGGATGTTCTCGCTGTGCTGCAGCGTCTGTGACTACGCCTGCATGGAGGAGGCCGACATGAAGAACCACATTAGCACTGGACATGCAGGTACGGCGTCCCCACCGAGCGGCATTGCTAGGACGGCATTTACAGGGATTTTAGCTGATAAAATGTGGACAAATTCTACTTTTGCCTCTTTAAAAACTGTCTCACTGATTAAAACACGGCTGGTTTCCAATCAGTTTTCGTCAGAAATCGGTGCAGCACAGAGAAATCCACAAAATGTCTGTGTCCTTGCCCAGAACCACATTGACACACACACCCGCGCGCATAAATAAGCTGCACAAACTGTTACTATTAGGGAAATTAATACATAAACAATTTATAAATAAAGTACATACCTCTGTAGAGAGTTAGTTGGCACAGGTTTTAATCCATTAGCTGCAGCTGTATCCTCCACTGTTTCTGGGAAAGTCGCTGAACTTCCCTTTAAAAGCGTCCAAGCTGTGGCTGCACAGGTCTGGGGGCAGGTTAAAGCTGCTCACACAGCTTCTCGCTTATTTCCCCTCACACTTTTTGGGATGTGACATTTAGCGTTCCTGTCAGAATGCATTAATTATCAACAGGTTTAGCTTCTCCACAAAAATCTATCTGGATATTTCAAGATTTCATTTGAGTCAACATTAACTGCTTCAGCTCAAGGCTTTTTGTAAGGCAGTTGTGGGTCTGCTGAGCTGACGGGTTGAAAAGGGAAAGAATTTTGGTTCACACGCGAGCCTCCTGCAGTCGACCTTCTCTGGTCGCCGGTGTGAACCCCTGTTGGTCGATATGAGGTTTATTGTTTAAAACAGCTTTGTCCAGTTTATTGCTGACGTTTTGTTCCTCGAGAGTTTTCTCCGTGTGTCTGGCTGCACATTTATGTGTGTGTGTGTGTGTGTGTGTGTGCTAAGACGGTCTGGCTTGGACCGTTGAGGGGTCTTGTTTATCTGAGAAGGTGGGCTCTTATCGTGCATGAGGGAGAGAAATCAATAGGCCTTGGATCCTTTGGAGACAAGCTGGGTTTACGGTGCCACTGTGGCCATCTTTTAAGTCCCTCGGCCCAGCTCGGCATTTATCACAGCGTCGCAATAGATGATGGAAGCCTCAGCCCAACACGTAGTGGCGTTACACGTTCTGACGTTAAACGTGAAGAGTTCCCGTAGCGCTGTCCAGCGGCTGCCTGGAGAGCGTCGGAACAAGAGTCTTCAATTAAATCCTAGAAGCAGACGTGATTTAAACTTGTTGCCGGGTTCGCTTCGCCATCTCTGTTCCTGTATCACGAAAGGGTGTCAGGCAGTCGTTAAAGACGCGTTTCAGCAAAAGAGAAAATATGACACTTGTGCGTTAAGGCGCCTTCAGTGTCATCGTCGTTCCTTTTCGCTAATATCCTGTAGCATTGGCCTTTTTGTGTGTTCTAACAGGACCTAAGGGCGTGTTAAATGCCGTGGAGATGACAGACCTGCGCCTGCGCTAGCATGACCCTCCTATAGCGCGATACGATTGAAAGCAATTCATCATTTCGTCCGTGGTGAAAGCGCTCCAGCGTGTTTTCTGCTCTGCATTAAAAAGACGGGTCAGCCGTTTCAGGACGCGTGCAGCCTTTCCTGCCTCTCTTTCTCTCCCCCCTGAGCGAGTGCCCTTTGTTGAGCTCTGCCCTGAGATGCTCCCACCATCTTAGCTCCCTCAGCCATGACCTGCGCTCCGCACTCCTCCCTCCGTCTCGCCCCCTCCTCCTCTAATTCTCTCTCTCGTCCCAGTGAATTGCACACTCAGAGAGCGGAATCGATAAAAGCACACTGTGTCTGGATTTGACTGGCAGCATGGCCTCAGCCGGAGCACAGGGCTGTCAGGGCTGCCTGCTCGTATTATACGTCAGTTTGCACGTGAATGTACAGAACAGAGGGAGTTGGTGCATTTTAAGCCTTGAAACGTCTTCCGTCTTACCTTTAAAAGACTCTCCTGCCTCCTGCCTCATGTCCTGTTTAGGTCTGAACTCGAGGAGTCCCCTCAGCGAGACCAAGAGCACCTCCTCGTCCCTCTCGGCTCTCAGCGACTCACTCAACAGCTCAGAGGGTGGAGACCTCACTCATGGTAACGAAGAACTCAGGGGCCTTCTGGCCCTGCCCTCATCTGCAGGCAGCCAGTCCAGCTCTGGAAGCCACTCGGGATCAGGAACTGAGGACAAGCCCGACAAAGGCAAGGAACCGTGGCCACTACATACACTTTCTTAACAGAGTAACAGATTTCTGAAGGAAATGAACCCGAAATATGAACAATCAAATGTTCCCAAATGGATTTTGACTAAGAAATGATCACAGCCGTTTTTGTCCTCCGAGCTGGAAGAGCAGCCCAACAAAAGCCGTTAAAAGCGGAACTCTTCCTCTGCAGGATTCGAGTGCGTCTTCTGCAACTTCGTGTGCAAGACGCACAGCATGTACGAGCGCCACCTCCAGATCCACCTCATCACCCGGATGTTCGAGTGCGACGTCTGCCACAAGTTCCTCAAGACACCCGAGCAGCTGCTGGAGCACAAGAAGTGCCACACCGTCCCGTCTGGAGGGCTGAAGTAAGGAAAGCAAGTACAGACAGAGGTTCCTAACTCCGCCGGCCCTCCCCCTCCCCCAACCCCTCAAGCTGTTAATTCATTTGGTGCAAAACACACACGAGTATGTGCAGGATCAGAGATTCGCGGCGTACCAGGGGTGTGCTAGTCGCTACTTATCTAGACCTGTTTCTTATCTAACCCTTCAGCAAACAAACGGATCCGTCGTCTGTTTGAAGAGTGGTCCAACAACACGTCTTTATTCATTTAACCTCACTTTAATGCTCATTATCTGCAGGCGGCAAATTAAATGATGCAAGCGTTAGCGCAGCTCCACGGCCTCTCTTGGCAAGTGTGGCGCATTAGGCTGCGGTCCCCGGGTCTGCAGTGGCTGCCGCGAACAGGAAGGAGAGAGGGGGGCGGGAGTGGGCCCGGCCTCGGGGCGCGGTGCTCTCCTGACCACTGCTAACAGCGGCGCCAGCGAGGACCTGATCATGTCCGCCTTCCAGAACACCGCTTTTTCCCCCCAGGTGGGGGAAACTCGGTAAAAGCCGCACGTTTAAATCATTGGCTCAAGTGATACGACTGAAATTGGGTCAAGAGCGGCATCGCTAGGACCTGGAAGGATCGTGATGAACGGTGGTCTCCGACAGACAGTCGCCCGGCATGAACACAGGACGTGAAGCATAAAGGGCTTCGATACGCGCGGTCCAAACTGGACTCGGGGGTAGAAAAGGTCAGTAGCCTTCAGGGAAACGCGGCGAGGAAGCGTCATAGGTCACGTGACCAGACGAGTCCAGATCCACCCTGTTCCAGACTGACGGGTGGATGAGGAAGAAGGGGGGGCGGAGCTAGTGATGCAGCCCCCGTCCCACAGCCGGTCTATCAACCGTACCGTTTCCTGCTAGTTGCACTTGAACGCACCGTCGTCACACTGGCACACCCCTGGATAGCGATGAAGGTGTGTGACTCGGCTGGTACTTCTGCACATACACACACGCCTATTTCTGCCTCACGACGAAGACGGTTTTATTTTGCCGACACGCAGCACCTCACGCGCCTCCCCCTCCATCCCCATCTCCCCATCGTCCCACAGGAGCCTTTGTTGTACTCTGACATTGTTTGTGTCATTTCAGACGAGAACGCGGCGCTCATCCGTTGTTCCCACCGGTCACGGTGGCACCGTTTCTGACGAATCAGAATTTCAGATGCGTCCGATTTGGCGATTCATTTTTAAGACCCCATCTTTGTTTTCATGAGTCCAGCCCGTGCATGTGCAGAGTCATCGAGCCGCCTCATCCTGTCATAAACAGAGATCTGTGTGTTCATCTTTTTACCTGTGCCGTCTTTAGATGACCTCAACTTTCCCAGATTACCGGAAATGCTAAAATTTCCACGCTCGGCATTTAGGAAGCTGCCAAAGCTCCCGTAGGCTTTAATCTTAGACCAAACCCGAGGACCCAAACACACAGTAACCTTTGCAGGGTGTGTAAGTTAAACATGTGAAGGGATTTTAAATGTTTTTTTGTCCTGTCTGGTGTTGTTCCTGAAGCCAGATTGCCTTTTATTTAATCTAAATTAGCATTTAAAAGGGAAAGTAACAGTAGAGGGAGGAAGATCAGCGTTCTCGCTCGTCTTCCCTGATGATATCTGCACACATGGGTGAAGGTTCACAAAGTGTATAAAGCAAATTTCTATTTACTGAAGACCAGACGGGGTTTGAGTAACCATGTGAAGTGTTTATAGGAGTGTGTAGAGAGGGAGAGGAGGGCCTTGATCATTTGGAGGATTTTTCTGAGGTGATTCTGTTCTGCAGGGTTTGTGAAGCGCTTTGGGGCCCAGAGCAGATGAAAGGTGCTATTTAAATGTAAGTGCCACTCCATTCCTTCATTTCCCTTCATGTCCTACTGCTCCAGTCTTTTCTTCAGCCTGTTCACCACACAAACACGCACACACACACACACACACACGCATACCTGTTCACCTCAGCCCAGCCACCACTGAACCACACGCATCACCATGACTACACACAACTGCTCACACACTTTTTCCTCCCCCCCCCGTCCTCCTTTTCATCGTTTTGTGTGATCAAATTTCAAGGTGTGTTACGTGCAGCCGAGCGTGCGCCGCCGCTTTAACCGTCTCTCCCCCCTCGCTTCTTCTGCCTCTTGTTTCCCGTTACCCAGATGCCCTTTCTGCATCTACTCCACCAATCGTCCAGCGGCCATGGAGTGCCACCTCAAGACGCACTGTAAGATGGAGTACCGCTGCCGCATCTGCCAGGGACTGTGGCCAGACCAGGCCTCATTGGAGGCCCACATGCGCGGACACCGCCTGGGCAACCACTATAAGTGCGAGCAGTGCGGCTACTTGTCCAAGACGGCCAACAAGCTGATCGAGCACGTGCGCGTGCACACGGGCGAGCGGCCCTTCCACTGCGACCGCTGCTCTTACAGCTGCAAGCGCAAGGACAACCTCAACCTGCACAAGAAGCTGAAGCACGCGCCGCGCCAGACTTTTGGCTGCCGAGAGTGCCCTTTCACCACCACACACCCGTTCGTATTCAGCCGCCACCTCAAGAAACACCAGAGCTGCGGAGCGGGAGGGACGGGGGGAGGAGAAGAGGAGGAGGAGGGCGACGAGGAGGCCGGCCACGAAGAGCCGCTGCTCCGGAGGATGTCGCCGGGGGGATCTGCGCCAGCGAAGGGCCCAGAGACCTGCCAGCTGGGCAGGGGGGGTGACGGCGACGGCCCCCTCGCCAGTCTAACGGCGTCCCAGGCGCTCCAGTCCGTCGCCTTGTCCATCACGCTGGGCAAACGGCGTCAGCTGGACGTCACCAGCCCCCAGCCCCGCCTGCTCAGAGATCCCAGCAGCCTGGGCGGCGGCGGCGGCGAGCGCCCATCCCTCGTCGCCCCCTCCTCGCGCCGCCCGACCGAGCAGTACAGGAATTGCGACCGCCTGATCCCCCTCACCGCCCTGTTCTCCCCCAACAACCGCTTCACATTCCACTCGCACCTCCTCTCGGGATGGAGGCCCGAGGCGCCTCCTCTCCTCTTCTCGTCCCCCACCTCCCCCTCCCGCTCTCCGCCCTCCCCCACGTCCCACAAACACTCCTTCCTGGCCTACCTGGGACTGATGGAGAGGGCCAAAACTGTGTGACCTCGCCCGCCTCCTCCACCCTCTCCCCTCACTCCTCGCATGGTGACCTGAATGACACTCGACCACCGTGGGGGGAGCTTTTCCAATCAGACCAGCAGAATAAGCTGGACCAGACAAATTAAAGGAAAAAAAAAAACATTTATAAGAGAAAAAGGCTGTACATGCTTACAAATGCATTTATATCAAAAAGCTGCTTTTCTTATCAGTTCTATCAATCGAATTATTACAGCTACTACTCTCTATTACCTTTTTTTTCTGTTTTTAAATGTCTGAATGACCTGGACCCAGTTGCATTATCTGAGGAACCTAATGTATCTCAATTTTATAGATTTTTTTTTTCTTTTCCGATCAAAAGACGAAACAAAACTTGCAAGTGCTCTATTTTAGTGCATTTTTGTCTCTTGCTATTATGCATCAGAATAGCATGCCTGTTTCTGTGTTTCGACTAGCTTTTGACGTCACGAGGAAGCTAAACCCGACATATCCCGAAGTGTTAGCAACGTGGACAGAACCGACGGAACGGAATGCTTTTCGCGGGGGGAGGAAAAAAAGGCACGTTTCCAAAGCAAGGCCTCAAACCACACTTATTTATCAGTCTTGTACATAGTTTTGTAGCCCCCCCCCCTTGTCATCTGTTTTTTTTTTTATTGTTGGTATTATTTTTGTTGGCTTTTTTTGTATAGCGGTGAAACCATGTTTTGCGTAGCTGCTGCCTGAAACCACCTCTGTCTCAGAAGAAATTCGGGCGGGTGACGTTAGCTAGTTCTCCCTTCGACGCTCGCGCAACAGAGGATAAGCTGTGATGACAAAACCATCGGATTTGAATGTCACGCGCGGGTTTGAAAACAGCAAAATGACATCGAGCGAAAGACCTTTTTTTTTTCTTCTTTTTTTCTGAGACCGGTTGGGTCGGGGCAGCTTCATATGCCGAGCTGTGTATCATGCACCTGTACTTAGAGGAGCTATACGAGAGTTTCGTGGAGGTTGACCAGCGGCGGGTTAGCGAGCTAACCGCAGCCAGGGTCATCACAGGCCGATTCAATGGTGCTTTTTGTAATTTTTTGTGTACAAAAAAAAAAATGTTCCAAAATGACTTGAATGAATGTATTTTTGTTTATGTACATGGAGACGAAGCGATACAGAAGCGTGAGCAGGGACGTGCTGGATAAGATGGGAACGTTGTTGTGTTTGGCGGCCTTCTGTGTCTTTTTTTGTCTGTAGTTATTTTTACTTTTTTACTGAGCCTTTTACATCATAATGAAACATTTTCTACTAACATTCATACGGACCCCTGTTGTGGTGCAATGAAGAAGCGAAGCCATTAGCTTGTACAGCGTTGCGTTCAATGGCTTCCGTCACGCCGGCAGACACGGTACTGTTTCGTTTTTTGTTTCATTTTTCCGACCCCCATCCTGCAGCTTTTGAGTTTTAATTGCACTTAATATAGTTACACTTCAAGCCAAAAGCACTTAAACTTTTTTTTTTTTTTTTTTTAATGTTCATTTCCTTTAAAGTGCAAACTTCGATCTACCAAGTTACTGTAATTTTGGAGCGGGCGACAGTTGCTGGGAACAAAAACTCCTTGGTTTTCACGAGCGGACATTTCTAGCGAACTAAGGTCTGAATCTGGAGAAAGTAAATGAAGAAAAATTAAATAAATTAGACAGAAGTCAAGCTCTCTGGGAGCTAAAGGTCCCAGGCTAAATTGTAACGAGCCAATTTTGCACAGCGCTGCACTTTTTGATTAAGAGATGTATTTATCCGTTAAAACAAGAGGAAATGCTCGGAAAGAAGTATGCTTGCGAGATTAAGCAGCATTTTATTTTGGAAAAAAAAGCTTTACCCATTAGTGATAGCGCTTGTGTTTTGGTTGTTTTAAAGCCAAAATCCCTTATTTGTAAAGGGATCTTTTCTTTTTGTTTTTAATCATTTCTGTTTATGAATTGCATTTTCCAAATGATTGTCGCTTTTCCCGGGCTTATTTTCTTCCTACCTGAATCATATCAAACCTCTGGACAGGGATCACGCACTGTCGAGACCAAACTGTTCCCCGTGGCGGGATCTGATGTTAGGATTGAATCCGTCACATCCCGCCCCGGTGCGATGCCTGGACTGCCCCCTTCCCGCCCTGCCTGGCGCTCCGGAGCGTTATCTCTGTTATCTTTTATACTCTAGTGCCACTTGGTGGAAGGAAACTACCCGAGACTCCTGGGAATGAGTCAAACTAATCGTCAGGGTCCATTAGAGGAAGAAAACCATGCAAAAAGTGTGGAATGAAAGATGTCTGCCTTTAAATAACACAGAATCGTGCTGCGCTTCTCTGCCCCCCCCACCCCACCCCACTGAGTGTGAACATTTAAAACCACAACAGAGCTCACATTTAACCTTTTAAAGCACTTAAGTTTCCTCTTTGGCCCTGTTGTGAGCAGCACACCTTTGCAGCACCCGACTATATGCATGATTTTCTCCAGTTTAAAACTAACTCTCGGTTCTGTTTAGTTGCATCCCTCTGCACTGTCTACAATCAGTTAGCTTTACCTGTTTTATCATCACAAGAGGCTCAACTATCTTATCTTTTCGGCACTCTGGGCAAACTTTGGTATGTGCTGTACAAAGCTTTTCTCTTTTTTTTATTACTCCATTGTTGAGGCTGTACAGGGTTGTGACGATAACTGGTAAATAGATCATTTGTACCTTTTGTTTTGTATTTGTTTTCCTTCATTTGGCATTATTTTATGTTCAACTTGCCAGATCTAAATGTAACAGGATTTGAAAGTAAAGCTTACATCAGATATTACGCCGCTGGTTTGTGTGTTTTTCATCACATCTGAATCACAAAGATCAGTCGTAAAAGTGGTTTTTCGCCATCTAAATCCCGAGTGATGTCACAGATGCTCTGATGTCATATTTTAAATGTATAGAAATACTAAAATGGAGAAAACAACATTTAAGGTTTTAAAGAGCAGCCAGAGTTTACATGTTCTCAACCTATATGTTCATGGTGTTACTGAACCTATGGTGGCCATCGGGGGACAAAATAGATATTAAATTCTCCATCACGGTCCAGAGAATTCGGAAAGCCACAGTGGGGATTTTAAATTGCAAATGGGTCACTGCTGACCTTTTTTTCCCACTCCGGCTCCAGCAGAAATACGGCGCAACATTCCACCACCCCCGTCTCAATATTTACACAAATATCTTAAACTTGGGGAATAAACAGGGAGCAGTTTCATCTAAAAAGCTCATATATGCTGACAATTTTATTAAAACCCGTGTTACTCCTTAATTAAAGAGCATAATTCCTTTTCTGTTGTAAATTGCAAAAAAAAAACCAAGTGGATGAGTTTAAATAGAGCCCCGACCACCTTTATGGAGCGCAGCATCGTCTAATTTATAACGGCGGCGGCGCGCCGTCATCATAAGGCGTAGAATCAGTCAGGGCGTCTAAGCGGGTGTTTTTATTAGACCGATGGGAGGTCCCTCTCCCTCTCCTCGACGTGTCGCGGTAATGAAAGTTCCAGCACGTTCCCGTCCAGCCAAAGGTTGGCCCTTCCTAATGAAAACAGATGAAGCAGAGATAAAGTGTTTGCCGACATTAAGGGACTCATTTATCACCGTTAGCCCCCCGAGCTACAGAACACCTTGGTCTGGAGCTCCTGGAACGGGCCCCGCGGCCTCCGTCGCTCCCGCTCCTCTCAGATAGCATCAGTGTTTACAGCCGCGGCCGGTTGAGGATTTTGCTGCCGAAAAGCACTTTTTAGTGGAACTTTCATCGAATCGTGAGGATTCCAGGAGGCTCGCGGGACCCGCGACCCCTGCGTCGACCCCCGCGTGTTCCGCTGCCATCTGGGGAAGTATTGCTGCATCCTGAAGGGGGGTGGGGGGGCTGTCCTCATCTTCCTGCTCATCTTCATCGGTGTAATAATGGAACTTTTCGTCCGCGTTTAAAGTTGATTAATTAAGTAGAAAGTGGCGCCCGGGGCAGGCCGCCTGCCCGCCTGACCTCCCCGTGAGTGTTGATTAGGAAGCGGGGAGCCGTGCAGCCAGTGGGGGGGTATTGATTGGAGGGATAGAAAAGCTCATTTGGATTTTGAGATCGAGCTATCGCTGGCTTTAATGGGGAAGGATTTCTGGATAGAAACGGATTTGTCTGGTCTGGGAGGTGGGCGGCAGTAGCTCAGTGTGTTGGGAACTGGGCTGAGAAACAGAAGGTTGTCAGTTCAAGACCCAGCATGGACAAAACATGGAAGGTGCCCTGGCAGCAGAGGGACCAGGACACCAAGAGCAGATGCCAAAGAACCAAACCCAGTTGCTCATATCAGGCCCCACAGACCCTCACTCATGGTGCCCCCCACATAGCTGGGACAGGCACCAGCCCTCCACCCCCAAAAGGGGAAACATACACAACTAAACCCTGGGAGGTGTCTCCAACCAAGACTTTTACAGTAAATGAAATCATGAGAAGAGAAGTCTGGGCTTCTCTTCTTAGGCTGCTGCCCCCACAACTGGATGTTAGGAGAAAATGAACCAAGTCAAACATGTTTGTTTCTGACTGCCAATAATAAAAAATGACCAGTGTGTGGACAGAAAACAATAAAATCTATCACAATAAGTGTCAATTTGCTGATTGTCTTATTAATCAAAAGGTTTAACATTAAAAAAGATTTTTTTGGGGGGAAGCAACAATTTCTGGGGTGTCTCACTAAAGAACAGGATGAAAGGAGCCTCCACCATGATGGCCGCGAGGAAAGAGAAGCATAAAGAAACGTCACCATTTTAAGTGTCAGGCCCTATTTGTGAAATCAAACCACTTCATCCTGTGGTCAAACGTCACTATTTCACATTCTGTTTGACATTTTGGCTCTAAAATATCAGCCTTGCTGCTAATTACCATCTTAAGTGAGGAGTTGTGTGATTTCCGGGTCCTCCTCCGTCCCAATAACGGCCCTTCACCTCGGCCCGAGCCGCCCGCGCTTCGCCGACCTCCTGACACCACCTCGCCAAAGTTGGCCGCGGTCGATCGATAGCGTGTTAGCTTTTGTTGTTTGAAGGTTCACGCCGCCCTGGCGTTATTACAGCCGCCGAGTCGCGCGGGAGCCGCGCGCGGCTTTGCGAGCGAGCAGCTCCCTCTTGTTTGCCAAAAGTGTAATCCCGCCGTGACCCGCCGTGACCCCACCCTGGGAGGAAAGCTGCTTAGACAGAAGTGCGTGTCTGTGGGAGCTCCCAGCTGCCCGCCCCCCCCCCCCTTCCCGATCATGCTTTTCTCTTCATTTTCCTCACATCTCCACCCCTCTTTACTGTCAGACGGTCTTTTACGGTCACCTCCGTCTCTACGGTGGAGGGGCCGGCCTTCGCTAAGTGGAATCAGATCTCCCCCAACAGAGAAAATAAACAGACAAAGTCTTGGTGCCACACAGCGAGCAGGACCGCTGGCACACAGGAAGAGGATGAAGGAAGAAAATGACCTCTGGAATCGATTTGGCATGGGTTTAGGCTAAAACGGCTCCTCTGCAATTCATAGCTGTGTTTATCTGGGGGGGGGGGGGGACGTGCACAAACGGCATGTTTATTCAGTCCCTTAATGGCGCGTGGACGTCGCAGACGGGGGGCAGGAAGTGCATGTTTCAAAAAGGACGTCGGATTAAAAACGCACACCGAGGAGAGATGATCTGAACGTGTGTTTACAGGACTGTGTGGTGCCCTGCGGCGGGGCAGGGGGGGGGCAGCGCTGCCTGCCCACACCCCCCACTGCTTCCCCCCCCCCCCCCGGGTGAGACGTCACCCTCTAGGGGTCAGCGGTGATTTTTTTTTTGTTTGGGTTTTTTTTAGCCGCAAGTCCCCGAGCCTGGCACATCCAGACATATGGTAGCCCAAATCAGCGGGGGGTGGGAGGGGGATCAGACCACCCCCACTGGGGGCTGCCTCAAATCTGAGCAACTGTTCAGCCAGTCCAAGAGGATGACAAGGATGGGGAGGACACTAATGAGAGTGAGCTGAAACAGAACGGCCTGTTACCATAGCATTCTATACGACAACCCTTGGTTTCTATGGGTAACCGTCGCTGGCATCCCTCTCACCACCTATTAGACTGACTGAATGACACCATCCTGACCGCTGGGAACTTCTCCGTAACGTCTGAAGTTACAGGGACACAACAAACAAGCTTCCAAAAATCCCAAGAACACCCCTGAGCCGCCTCCCCCTCCCTCGGCGCAGCACGAGCGCCCACGATCCATCAGCATGGAGGACAATGACTGGGAAATTGCTATGCTAACATTGACACTTACGTGCACGGATTAGGAGCCATATCCAGGCCGGTCCTTGCTCTGACGAATGTTCCCATCACTCCAGACTGGCTGATAAACAGGAATCTTCTCCGGAAGCTACACGAATTATACCTAAAAGCACAAAGGTTATTCAAAATGCACAAAAACCCGCAAACCCCCCCCAGATTTCTTGACAGATTTTAATGTGAATTTATTACTTTGCGCGTGCTGAAACCTGAAGGAAGGAGTTTGCACCAAGAGGGCTTAACAGAAAAGCCCAAGGTCGAGCCCAAACTAATCAGGCTCCTCATTTCCCTGGATGGAGTAATGAAGTAGAACCCTGACCTCCGGCTGACCCCTGCAGCAGGGTCGGCCGGTTTGGAGGCTAATTAGCCAAAAGTGAGAGGCAATATTAAAAGAGAGCCTCTATTGATTGATACAGTGGTAATAAATGTTTGCGGCCCCTCCCGAATGTCAGGAAACCTTAAATATCTCAGGCTGCCTCCACTCTGCTTGCGTCACAGAGAGTTGATCACAACCTGGTTAGCTCTCCTAATTGTCTCGTGCACTTGAGCTTTTAATGATTTCCATGATTCAATTATCTCTAACCGAATTCCTGTCTTCAATCAATTAAAGCCGCAGCTGCGCCCTCATCCATCTTCCAATCGGGACGTCGGGAATCCCTCCATCCATTCTCATTTGGGAAGAGAGTAGGTCACACAAATTAACAGCAATTGCATCCATCCTTGTCTCCGCATCGATGTTTTCTCTTACTTTTACGTAAACGTAACATGAACACGACCCGCACCCTCTGCTGGAACCCTACAACCCGTTTCCCTGGACTATTAGGTGATAAAGTAAACACTCAGCTCATGTGAGTCTGCCGACGAGCTCAGGCAGCAAAACAAGCAGAGAAATGTAGCCAAGGTTGCCAGTTAGCCGTTTAGCGCCCATTGGTTGATGCAGAGTTGGGGGCCGACCAGCCGTTCCCATTCCCATCAGTCTCATCCCCACTAAAGCAGCGTGGTTCTCCTCGGAAAGGTCGGATCCTCCTTTAGAATGCAAACGCATCCATGCGCGAGGAAGGCAGATTTGACGTTTCATCACCGTGGCGGGCGGCGACATCGGGGGTGTTGTGCTCACATATACTGGGAGATCAAAGACGGACGGGCCAATTACGCGGTGGCGGGCTGGTCTGAGCTTCCTCTGCGCTGAGATTCCGAGGGAAGGCGTCTTTTCCCGTGCGTTTCTGCGGGTTTTTGCAACAGCGCCGCGGCTAACGTGCGTTCTCTGGCACGGGTTTCAACAGAGCTCCCCTGGAGTAGCCGGGGAGCGGCTATCGCAACAATTACACTGACAGCTCTTTTCTAAAGTGCACTTGATTTATTTGATTTAGCCAAGATTAATGGCCCTCCCATGCAGGCGCGGCTGCCAGGGCCGCGCAGTAAAACCGGAGCTCCTGCACAAGCGGACATATGCTAACGGAGATAATGGGATTGCATCAGATGTATGCATAAAATCCAAATATATACGGACATAAACTCAGACATCGACAGAGAAGCCCGTTATTATTCTAATTAATCCAAACCAGACAGATTTGCTCCTCACGTTCCCCCTTTCCCCCCCTCTTGGTTACCGTAGCGATGTGGACGCTCATGGACGTTTCTCGAGAGATACTGGATCATTTTATCGTCACCTGTCTCGTTTCCTTAAGCGGGTTCAGTTTATAACGCCAGTAGTTTGCATTTTGGTTCTGTTCTCAGTCTAAATCACACAACCGGATCGGGACACCTGCCCCGTCCGCTTGGTGCCAACGCGTCTGTCTGGCTGGTTGGCTGGCCAACAGTCACAGGCCAGCGGTCCAGGACGGTCCAGGACGGTCCAGTGCAGTTGGCGCCAACGCTTGTCCATCTGCCCGTGTTGACACCTTTGCTCCCGTACCGTCCAGGAGGACGAAATGTGCCACGGTGTCCTGGCAACGGCCCCCGACACGTCAGCCTGCTGTGACAGAGCCATGCTGGCCCTCGCAGCTCTGGACGTGTCAGGCGCTGCCCCGGCTGGTCCGGACAGCCAGGAACACGCCGCAGCCGCGACAGCCACCGCTGGACTACCGGGGAGCCACCATCTTGTCCGGGGTGGACGGAGCTTGTTGGGTCAGGTGGGGGATGACCGCCTTCATTAGCGGAGATGAACCTTCCAAAACCTGACGATCACCGGCCGACGGAGGGCAGCTGGACAGGAACGAGACATCATGACCAGAAAATGCTTTCCGGGAACGAGCCTGGACCCTCGTCCAAGAATCTGATTCCATTAAGAGCTTCTTATATATTCATAAATTCCATCTCTTTGAAGGCCAAATAAAATGGATTGTGGAGATGAAAGGGAAAAAGATTCTTTTCCAGTTGTTTGAAGGAAAGACCTTCGGAGGGGCCCCGTGTTGGCTACATTGTGTCCTGTGGTCCCCTGAAGACCCCCCCCCCCCCCCAAGGTGGAGAGAGGGAGTTAGAAAGGGTGAATTTTAACTGGAACGTTCAACTGAGCCACCGTGGCTAGAAGAGTGAAACCCAACACAAAGACCATAAAAATCAAATCTTAGACGAAAAATTTGCTTAGATGTAGATTTTTGCTTTGATCATTTGCTGAATCTTCGCTTTGAAGTTCTTTTTAAAGAGAAAAGCACGTGGCGGACAGGCTCAATCTCCAGCTGGAGGCGGCTCTGCAGCCGTGATGGAGGCCGACCCATAAATCCCAGGCTGAGCCGAGCTGCCAGTTATTATGTTTCACCCCTCACCGCTAAACTGCTGGCTGAAACAAACACCAGCACGACAAGAACAGCTTAGCGTGACGCTTCCTGTGATGGAAAGTTTGGCCCGATCGGTACCGAGGAGGAGGAGGAGGAGCTTATCAGATCCATTTATTACTACAGATGCTAAGGAATCCAATTCTTTCCCACCACTTTTGAACATTTCTGGACTCCAGATGAAGCGTTTCCTGTAAACAGGCGGATGGCTTCGTAAACACAAAGGAGGAAAGGTGGATTACTGCTGCGCAGGAGCTCATCGCTCACGTTTGCTGACTTGAAGGTTAGGGCCTGGCAGTTATCCATACACACTAGATCGTGCGTGTGTGTGAGTGTGTGTGTGTAGCGAAGCTGTGGACAGGTATGACAGGCTGACCTCCACATGTTAGTAGAAAGAGTGTGCAGCCCAGTGTTACCTGTCACAACACGAGGCGCCCGCGGCCCCGGAGCGACGGTCTGACCAGGCCACTGGGCAGCTAGAAATAATAGGGACTGGCAAGAGGGCAACGAGGGGTCACGCCGAGGGAGGGGGGGAGGGGCGGGGGGTCGCTGGGACACATGACAGGGGGAGACTGAAGAGAGAGAAGAAAAGAAATTTTACAGTGGCGAGGAGAGCAGTGGGGATAATGATGTGGGAGCGCGCAGGTCAACTCCGGAGCAAAGAAAGAGAGATAAAAGAGGGGGGGGGGTTAGAGAAGGCGGCCGCCACTTCTCCCCGCATGTCACCGCCGCGATCTTCTGAAGGGAGCTGACAAATTATGCGTAAAGGCAGCCGGAGAGGAGGGAAGTCTGACTGCTGCTCGCGAAAACCGGGAGTCGGACTGCCAACCTGGCGCCGCCTCAAACTCGCTTCCAAGTTTACGTTCGCCGGGCCGACGCCGCCGCGTTCCCGGCCTGCCTGCAGAGGCGGAACAGCTGAATTCACTTAGGCGGACTTGGCGAGCAATTAAAGTCCCGGATTAAGACTGATTGCGTTTCGGTGTCCTGAGGGGGCGCTGCCTGCCATCTTCGGGACGTCTCATTAGCATGGCCGCCGCGAGGCCGCGCCGATCGCCGCCGCTGGCACCGCGGCAATAATGGCGGCGTTGTCGGCCTCAATGCCCCCTACCTCCAGCAGAGAGGAATTCGGGGCTATTGTGATTGGCCGCAGTCTGCCGGCGGTGTGAAAGGGAAGGGTTGGGTGCAGATAACCCTCCTTCTGACCAGACCCCCGCGTGTGTTTTTGATCAGCATCAGCGCGAGCAGCTGGATTTCATTAATTGAGCGCTGCCAGCGTTGCTCTGGCAGCGCGGCTGAGTCACACTGGTGGGATTGGTCGCTCTCTGCCCGATATCATCTCCCAACCATAACTACAAATAATTATTCACTCAAATCCATTACCGGGGGTCAATCAAGTTCCCCAATCAGTTCTAAAGTCCAATTACTGGCGCCGAGGCTCCGTCCGTGCCTTCCTGCAGATGAAGGCCGGGCCCACGGGCTGCCCGGTAAATCACGCATAGCAAACAGAGGAGTGTGTGGGAGAGTGCGCGCCTCCTCGGGTTGGTAATAAGGCAGGGGTACACACTGGTCTCCCTGGGGCATTCTGACCATGCCATGCAGCAGAAATCGCCGGGTTAAATAGAATTAGCCCGTGCGAGGAGATGCGCTCGGAATAACAACCGCGTTTCATCGCTCTACAGGCTAGAGAGCACGCCGCGTGCACGCCGCAGCCTGGTATTAACATCCATCTCAGCGGCTGATATAATAAGACATGTCGCCATGAGGGTCTCCTCACACACAGGCTGCACGGTGACCCATCAGAGCGGCATAATGACCGGCGTGCTACGTGCACGCTCATTGCCTGGCCTCTGCGTAACCCATTAGAGCGGGCCTACTTGTACCGGTCGCAGCCGTCTTTAAAAAGTGTCCCTGAGCACAGAGGGGACGCTTCTCACACACTCAGTGAGTCAGACCAGCCAGCTGGACATCAGGACAGGCACTGCGAGCGCATCTGACGTCCTACGGACCGACCGTTTCCACGTGTGGGATCTGTCGGGAGGAGAGCGGCGCCCCGGCGCTCGTGGTCAGGTGGGAGGAGGATGAGCACCAGCGTAGAGGGGGTGCAGCGTGAGGCTCTAATAACCAGCCGCCCGTGACCGGTCGTCTCTCAAAGCTCCTAAATCAGTCTGGTAGGAGGGCCGGTGTGACATTTCCCTCAGCACCAGGCATCCCTCACACTCCCTGGAAACGGGCCCGACCAGGACATTAACACGACCAACCGGAAGAAAAATGCCTCCACGTCGATGCCAGGAAACGCTCGCTTTGTTTAGTGACATTTGTGGGCTCCCCGTTTTTCACCGCTCATCTGAGACGTCGAAGTTTCGGTCGTTTGTTGGGGGTGGGGGGGGGGAGGCTGAGCGGTTGAGAGAGCGATGGCGACGGCGCGAGGGCGTCGCTTTGTTTCGTCCCGAGCCAGGAAACAGTTCTGACTTCATTCTGCTGACGGGGAGAAAGGCTGCCGATGCGAGCTCGTCCGCCTAACACAAAGAAACCTCATCAAAGAGCCGGCGCCGGCGCTCTGCTTACACGCGCTGGATCCGGTGAAATGCTGAACACATGTGCGCCGCTGCCCGTGTTTAGGCTAAAATGGCCGAACGCGATCCGGCAGCATTGGAGATAATCCACCACATGGTGGTGTTTACACAGGAGACGACTGCGTGTGTGTGCGCGTGTGTGTGTGTGTGTGTGAGCTGCAGAACTCGCTGCCTTCCCTCTGAAAAGCATGAGCGGTTCTGGTGTTTGTGTCAGCATGATGGAGGAGAAGGGTGTTACTCAGACCTAATGAATCCATCTGCATTCAGGAGGTATTCTTGCTCTCGTATGCAGGGAGGAGCAAATGAGCGGTGACCTGGGAGCACGTCCAGAGGTGGGGGGTGGGGGGGAGGCTCACTGTTTCCTAAACAGACCACCATGGGCAAACATGGATTACTGCAGACATTTCCTCCCCCCTCCTTTCTTCTCAAAGCGCGGGCTGAGGACGACAGCCCTACAGTCGCACACTCGTCTTCCTCGCTCTTTCCCCTGCTCAGCACTGCAAGGATTGAGAGTTGCTGAGGAAGGGCCGGCGCCCAGGCTCGGTCCCGGAGCTGCAGCTTTTGCTCAAAGTGAGTGACAGCCGCTGATGCCCTCACCTCTGGGTGACCTGGAGCCTGACGCAAGCGTGTTGAGAATGGATGGAGGGCGGAAGGTGGGGCCGTGAGGAGGAGGGTGGTTGGCACTGAGGGCCCAGTCATTAGGATAATGCATCCGGAGCTGCAGTGGGGTTGGGGGGCCCCCTAGTGGCCAGCGGCTGCAGCTTGCCTAGAAAAAGCTAAACTATATATTCTTTTAATTATGAATAACTATAGAAATGCTAAAAGCTCTTTCAAAATACAGCTGCTCTGATTTAAAACAGAACATGCAAATTACTCATATTTGTATAGTGTAGTTATGGAATTCCTGGCGAGAATAATGAAAGTTTTGAGGTCTTTCCTGAGTTACTGACAGAATTAGTTGATTACATTTTGTTGAAAATTGGCCACTCTTGATGGCTGAACTGACTGCACTACCAACACTAAGATGAAATCACGATGAAAAAGATTTATCTTTAGGATTACCGTAAATCCTTTTAATCAGTCTCTTCAACCTTTTATATTGTTGGTTATTAATGAGGAGCCAAACTCTGCCAACACCATCTGAGCACCAGGTGTAAAAGTACAAAATCAAGCTGATATTATAAAATCAATTGAACATTTTAGGACAAAAATGTGGCAAATTTTGTTTCTAGTGTTGTCTCAATGTTTTCTGCAACAGATTATAAGTCTTAAAACCTGGTTAGTCACAGTGCTATATTAATCAGGACACTGCAATACGCCGGTTAAAAATAGATTTTAGGTTCTACGTTTTCATCACAACTAGTTGTTTAGATTGTTCATGCAGATCAAAAAATTCTGCTGAAGCACTGGAGTCACAGCAGCTGTGATTTAATATCGCCCAGTTCTCATGTGTTACCAGACAGTATCACAAAATCACACTTTGGAGATCCACTTGCCGTTTCCAGAAGTCTCGATTGACATTTGGGCCGACTGAGCGAGAAGAAATGTGCAACTTTAAGAAATCCTGAGTTTGCTCTGTAGGACCAGTTCAGGTGGTTGAGGCCAGCATGTAAAGGGCTAGTTTAAACATTTCAGCACAGATCCCAGGTCAGTCTCAAAGCCCTGGACCCTGTTATCATGAAGGCTTGTAGTGATGTCAGTCTAGATGAATGTTCCTTCGATAACGTCCAAGGTCCAGCTACTGTCCACTTTTAAAAATACGGATGTGGATCATCAGCTGATTAACCTTAAACCTGGAGAAAGTTTCTGTTGAAGGACTTTCCTCCGTTCATTTTGTCCAAACTTCATCTGATGCTGAAGTGGCCCCCTTCCTGGCTCCATCGGGCCCCAGGCAGCAGTTCTTTACGAGTACCTATGATGACAAGAATGTCTTGAGCAGCAGGTCTGCAGCCAGGCCAGGAGATATGGCCCCCTTGGTGACCTTCTCCTCCAGCTGAGGTAGAGCACCTCTCACACCCGGATGGTTACTGAAATGAAGGAGGACGTTCTCCTGGATCAAGCTCCACATCCAGACTTTGTGCTGGGCCTGTCGTCGCCTCTGTAACGCGCCGCTGGCCAGCATGGCGTCCTGATACGACTGCATCACGGCCCAGGCCTCCGGGATGCCCTCGTTGGTCTGTGAGGAGGCTCGCATCACCTGAAAGGAGGTGGGGGTGAACACCAGATGTTTGGGACCATTCACACAGACCGGTCTTTATCTTAAATTTAAGATAAAGATGGGGGGCTTTGCAGTTATCCTGTGATCCCCTGTGGTCCTGTCACATGACTTCACAACACGCAACCTCTTTGACACATGCACTGCGGTTCCGACAGGATCAGAATTCTGTAAATACGATTTTACCGGGTACTTCTTGTCAGAGTGAGTCTTGTGTTTGAGTACCCTGGAACCTCCGGAGCAGCACAGAAGGAAGCAAGTGGGCACGCTGACAGTTAGCGGGTAGGTGGACAGACGCCCGAGGGGGGAGGAATTGAGCAGTTTACACAAAGGAGCCATAGAAATCTCTTCCAACTGCAGAACCGAAGCTGTCCGAGAACATCTGGCACCGACAGGCTGACAGCAAAACAGCCTGTCAGGTCCCGTGGATGCTAAAGAGTTTGGTCCTGTATGAATATATTAAGATAAACATGTGTAAACACGTCTCGCGTTGATGTTTTCCTGCCGTCTTTCTGCACGCGAGAACAGACGGATCCTCGGGAGATCTTAGCGTTACAGAGTTTGGCTAAAGTGTTGACGTCAGTCGTGATCCACCAATACTCTGCAATCTCCAGCCCAGCTGACGGGAAATGGAATTATCTGCATCATCTGGAGAAAATTTGACATCAGCTGGCAAAACGGTGAGGTTGAATTTGACGAGCTCGATGGGTCCAGGGGGCCTGTGACTATCAGCCGGTTATGAGTCCTCTCGTTACATCATGACGTTAATCGCTTTACAAAGACCTGATACGAGTCCGATGCAAATGCAGGAAATCACCATAATGGAGACTGAATGCTACGCCAGATGTTTTGGATGTTCTCACTGCCTATACTCATCATCAGTTCCTCGCAGAGGCTGATGGATGTAAAATAAGCATCTGCGCAGAGGAGAGATTGATGTTGAGGGTTTTATGTTGTGCATGCAGGCTTCCAATCAGTGAAATGCATGACAAAGCAGAGGGGCGGAAGGGTTAATGGTTTCTGGCACCCTGACCACTGGGCAGATGTATTGCACTATGCTGGGAAAACAAAAGGACAAGGCCAAGAATTCAGGTGGATGAGTGAGTCACCGCGGTGCTTAAAACGAGGTGCCATTATCATCATCATCCTTCTACATTCTGCCCCCTCTGAGGTCACCTGACTCTTCAGACAAAAGTTAAATGGCCCCATATTGCAGATGTTCCACTACACTACTTTTTTTTATGTAACTGAACCCGCCAGAGTTTTCTGCTGTTGCAAACAAACACACACCTTCGGGTTCCAGGACTTGGACTGTCTCCTGAGCAGCTTGAGCGCGCTGGTGTATTCAGCCTGGATCCTCCTGGCCGGCACCACCAGATCCCCGTCGGACTTTGTCACCACCACCAAGTCGGCCCTCTCGATAATGCCCCTCTTGATGCCCTGGATACAAAATATAGTGATAAAGGGGGCTGTTGCCTGTCAAAGTGAATAAGTTAGCTTATAAATGAATTACTTTGTATGTAATATATGTATCTTTACATTAATGCTGCTATTTTTTACAATGATCTACATTATTCGATGCCACCAAATTCCTCTAAAATGTTGTGAATCCAGGATTAACAGGATCAAGTCCTCCTCTTGATGGAAATAAATGACATTTAATGGCTGGTCACAGGTCAAACAGACAAATTCATGACAAGCCTGAAGCTGCTTTTCACAAACCTGCAGTTCGTCGCCCCCTGCTGGTGGAATTAGCAGCACAAACATGTCAACCATGTCTGCAACTGCAAACTCTGACTGCCCCACACCTGAGGGCAAAAAGAAAAGTTTGAATCTCGTTAAGCGCTCGCGCACTGTGCATTCACCACGTCTTACCTACGGTCTCCACGAGCACAATGTCGTATCCGGCGCCCTCGCAAAGAACAATGGCCTCATTAGTTGTTCTGGTGACTCCGCCAAGTGTTCCAGAGGCTGGAGATGGTCTGATAAAGGCGTTCATGTCCCTGGAGAGCTCAGTCATACGGGTCTTATCACCCAACAAAGAGCCTGCAGCGACACAGAGGAGGTGCGTGAACCTTAGATTTACGTAGCATCAGCACAGATGACCCAGGAATAGCCTCGGGCTCACTTTATTTGCATCAGTGCACTTTTTCTGTCAATTTCCTACCAATAAATTAATAAAGTAATACTATCACTGTGACCCTGTAACCTCCCCACAACACTCTCCAGTCAGAGATTAAATGCAATAACTGTCAGTTCTGAAAAGCTTCTGAGCCAACAGAAATGTTGTATATGACGTTAGGGCCCAGAAGCTTCATTTATTACATTGTTTACATCATCTGAATGGCAAAAGCAACCAAATATATAAATATATATATTTAATCTCACACATACACTGTAAAACCCCCAAAAGGCCATTTAACCACCACTTTTTCATACAAAACAAACTATTATACTTCAAATGGCTTTGCTCAAGCCTACCTCCTGTAGTGCAGGACGAAGGGTCAACCGCCAGCACGGAAACTTTATGTCCCCTCGCTGTCAACATCTTCCCCACCACCTCGATGAAGGACGACTTCCCTGCTCCTGGGGGCCCCGAAAGACCTGAAAATTGACAACGCTACCAAAATCAGTGGAAAAAAAACAACAAAAGGGGCACGGAATTTCCAGAAGATGCCAAGAAAAACAGAGGGTTGTAATAAATTAACCACACACCTACTCTGAAGGCCACTGGCTTCCCTCCATTTTGACTTTCCTGCTCTTTTCTATAGGCCAGAACCCTCTGCAGCAACACCTGAGCCAGCTCTTTCTTCCTCGGATGCTGAGTTTCAACCAAAGTGATGCACTCGGCCAGAGACGCCCTCTGCCCCCCGACCAGCCCATCGTAGAGTTTGTTCAACAGCCTCAGCTCCGGTCCGCACAAGTCCTGGACCTGATGTTCTGAAAACCCCGTGCTCACACCCCTGGACGGCGCACATCTGCTGTGGCCAGGAGGGGGGCTCTGGATGGAGTTGGAGGAGGCAGCAAAGATCCCTCGATGGAGGCAGCGTGTCTTCGTCACCAAGGGGGCGGTGAGGGTGTGGGGGGCTGTGATGTGGCGGAGAAGGGAGACGCTAAATGGCCGCATTCTGCGGTGATTGCGGGCCACCTAGAGGAGAAACCAAAGTCACAGTTACGAATTCCAGCTGTGCGAGGCTAATCAACACCCGAGTAGCTAGACAAGTCGCAGAATTAACACTACGTATTAACGCGCGGCTCGTTGCGTCAACAACATTTATACCATTGGTGAACTTTAATACAAACATGGCAGGAAAGTGCTTACAATTCACGATATGAAAACAGTCAAACCATGTAAAATGCATGCTGACCTCAGTTACAGTGTTGTGTTATTCATCCTCTTCCTGTTTCCGGTGACGTAGCAAACTAGCTCACCGCTGTTCCGTCGACTTTTTTTTTTTTTTAACTTCAAATAGGTTTAAATTTTCCAAAAATGTGCAAATGATAAATAGTTTCGAAATATGTGTAGCAATAACAAATATATTGCGTTAAAAAAGTAGGTTGAAGTAAAAAGGTTTTAAAACGTTTACATATTTTGGCCACAAGATGGCAGCAGAGGAAAGGTCTCGGACCAAGAACCTCGACCACTTTTTGCCCGAATCTGGTGCAAAAAATAACACAATACAACATGCGGGAGCATAACAACAACTGATGATTTTGGTTCATTTTCTAAGTATTTGTTATGATAATAAAATCCATCCAATTTCCAATATAGGACTTATTACAGTCTTAAGTGAGATCTATTTCAAACTATTTAGGTTTGATTATTGTTCTGCAATTTTTTGTTTTCCTATTTTGCAAACCACTAAAAGTAACAATGATAAATAATACTCGGCTTGTATTTCAAATGAGTTGAGTCTTGTCTTCTTTTTAGAAAGCTGACAATGTTGTTTGCTTGGGTGTAGCTCAGCCTTGCCAATAAACAACTTTGGTCTGTCAGCCTCCACCTGCTTGTCTGAGGAATTCCTAAAAACAAAAAGGTTTTGGGGTGCGACAGCGCTAACCACCATGCGACCACACCACCCACGTTACAGTCAGATGAAGCTGCGGTGTGCACAAATACACACTCACACGCACAAGTAGGTCAGTGAGCTCCAGACAAGCTTCCTGGAAGATTGCTGTAACTGTTCCAGCACCGTCACAATTTGCTGCTGTAAAACAAAAGGGACACACATGATTTCATGCACTTTTCCAGCTTAGTGGAAAAACACAATCATGCTTCACATTTGTTGCCGTTGGGCTTCAGAATGCACTTGTAATCGTTGAGCCTCCTCAATTTAAGGCGTTAGCTGATACACAACCATACCGAGTGAGTGATGCTTCTGGAAGTCTTCAACAATACCACGATGCGTTTTCTTAGCATGGGTAATAAAAAGATGCACACGCAAACATGCACGCTCTGACACAGTGATCATAAAAAAAACAGACAGATGCTGCAAGTAATGAAACAAATTTATTGGATCTTCCAGTCGAGGCTTGATATTCATGGAATAAAACTGCTTTTCTGGGAGGTTTTTTTTTTTCTGTTTGTTTTTCAACGGAGCATAAAACATAATGGAAAAGAAAAAAAAAACAGGCAATGTGTGAAAGTGCAGACAAAAAAAGAAAAGAAAATGACACGCTCCAAAAAAAATACAAAAAGAATGTAAAGAGTAATACAGTTCCAGAGCGAAAGGACAGCTCGAGAATCGAATGGCAGAATCTTCTATAAAAAACATAACAAATCGGGACATCAGTAACGGATTCCTCGGTCGCAGATTAAAAAACCAGATGCTGAACGTATTTTTTCCCCAAAACAGTCGTTTTCCAGGATGCCGTAGTTTTGAGTTGATGAGAGGAAGTGATCGACGCGGTTTTGCCTCGGCGGTGACGTGGAACGCTACACTGACCAAACTCTGCTTTGCAAAATCAGACTGCACAGCACAAATTCTAATAGTGTAATACATCTAAAGGCTATTCTCTCTTAAAATTAATTTGAAACACTAGCGTCACACGAGATGAGCAACATTTAAACGTTAGTCTTCTTGATGAATAGTGTGAAATGCCCCTTTAGTGTCACGCCCACCCCACACTAATCCCGGACCCTAAACTCTCCAACTCCCCCCTGTCATCATGATTATTCTCTCATTTTTAAGGGATTTCATAGTCATATTTTACTGTATTAATTCATTAGCTGTTAAAAACAGTTGTTTTTCCAGAGATGATTAAAACAAACTCCAAATCTGATGAGTACAGACAGCCCAAAGTCACTGCCGACCGCCATTATGGTGACCTGGAATGTCCCATAATCTCTTTAATCTATACACCTATATCTGGACTTTCGAATTTAGATTCAAAGTAGTAACGAGTCACATGAAAAAGAGACCTATGGGAGCAAGCACGGGGAGGATACTTGTATCACGGTGAGTGTGATGGTCGAATTATTACAGTTGGTCACAAAAATCAAGTATCTTCCAGTTGCATCATGCTCACTTCTTTGACTCCTCTCCCAAACGGTAAATGTGCCCTAATCCCATATCCTTCAAGTAGACGTCAAACCATCCTGCCCAGCCCCACTGGTCCCAGATCAGCGTGAGTTTCAGTCTCTATCAGTTATTGGGAAAAAAAAACAAAAACAAAAACAGACTGGCTGAAACGCAGGCTGACCTCTGACCTGTAGTCGCTATTTTGACCACGATGCTGGGGTGCGGGAAGCCGCGGGGCTGAGCACGGTGGGGCCTAGGAGACAGAGGATATGGGGTTGTGAGGGGAGCCCATCTGGGTGAGAACCTTATCCAACCACTGTAGGGGGCCGTGCAGGTGGATCTCAATCCAGCAGGGGGTGCTGGTCACGTCCTGACGGTGGTACTCTGCACCCCAGCCCTAAAATGCAAGAAATATCACAAAAATTAGATTTATGTAGCTACTAGCAATGTAAATCCGCTAAACTTGCGATAGCGATAAACTCACCTTAACAAAACTCATGCGGATGGTGCACATCTTGGTGAGTTCGTAAACGGCCTCGAAGCCGTGGTTGACGGACTGCGCCAGCAGCTCGGCGAACTCCTGGTTGTTGAAGATCTTCAGGCTGCAGCCGCTGGGGATCTTACACACGGTCGTGGGGTGGAAGCCGTGGTGGAAGTTACAGTTACGGCTCTGGACGAAGATGCTGCTGTCGCTCAGACACTCGGCGTACACCTCCCCGCCGACATAGTAGAGGTGGACACCTGAGGGGGCAGAGAAGAACGCTCGGTCACCCCAAATCGCCGGTGCGGTCGCCTCAAGATCGATGCGCCTAAAGTGTCTGCTCGATTTGTTGTTCCTGCTCGTCTCCAGCGTCTATCGACGACATTAATTGATTCGGTCGCGCTTCAATCGTTAGCGGCGTCTCTCCGCCCCGCACCTTTGCCGATGTGCCGCCGGGTATTCTCAATGGTGGAGTTGCGGTTGACGTTGGAGAGCAGGCCGAGGCAGAACCGGTTGCGGTTGTTGGAGGGATCCGTGAAGCCGTCGACGAGCACGCTGGTGGAGGACGCGTGGAAGGCCTCCCCGACGCGGTTGTTCAGCTCGTAGTAAACAATGGAGCACCAGTGCTTGGGTTCCTCGTAGGCCACCGGCTGCACATCTGCACAGGAAGCACATTAACGGGTCACGGGGGTGAGGTTAGCGCCGCACAGACGCAGACATATTTAACGCATGTTTAAGATTCTTCGGAGCAGACACATGTGCAGACGAGCTGCCGGGAGCCTGATGAAAGAGTCGTCTCAGCCATACGTCTCACTCATCAACACAAGCATTTCTTCTATCCCCTGCAGCCCATAATGGTGATCTGGATGAACACATGGGACCCGCCACCTACGTTTATGTACACTTATCCTGACTAAAATCAATCCGGGAGCATCTTAGGGCGTATCTGCAGTCTGTGGTCGGCCTGCGAGCTGCGATCGAGCAGAAAAAGAGCGGATGGATGTTGCCTGGCCGTGGTTTTGTGCCTCGTGTGTCTGGGGCAGAGCCAGTGCCAGCTGGCCCAGCTCGCCCTCGCCCGCCGAGGCATCAGCCTTGTTTATCTAAGCGCATACTTCTCCCAAACTTCCTCTGTTGTGTGGCACAGGCTAGCAGGTGTGTTTTGTCTGTCCTTTTCCCAAAGCTGGCCTACAATAGAACCGTTGCTGCCCCCCCACCCCCACCCTTTACAGGATGCAGCTTGTGGAGAAGAAAGAGCTCCCCAAACTCCAACTTCCAGTGCACGCATCTACGGCCCTTCCCAGTACGGCTGTGGGGGAGATTTCTTGCGTGCTAAAATCAGCCCAAACCCAATCAAAATAACCTCGTATTAATATTGTTACTGTTAATATAACGTCACGTTGGCAGCAGGAAGAATAAATCCCCGATGAATGGACTAGGACGCTCCCTCTGGCTCCAGTAGTTCCAGTCCAGACAGTGGTCATTGTTGCAGCCAATGGTGCAAAGCACCAGCACCATAAAGCCAAAACCACAAAGTACAGATAGCAGCAATTACTGCACCGCATTTTAGATCTCAAAGTTGAGGGTAATTAGCGCAGCTAATCGCTAACGAGCCCCGAGTCATTACCACCAGCAGAGATGACATGAGGCCCGGCTTTTATAGACCTCATAAAGCTGCTCTGAGGTCTGGCTTCATTTGCGGAGGCTTTGGGCTCGCACCCACAGACAAAGGCCCGACTGTAAAGCGACTGGCAGGCCCTTTTCACACGCTGCGCGGGATTTATCTGACAGGATATGGTATCATCCCGGAGCTTTCGGAGCCTTTTGTGGATCCTGACTTTGATAAAGAAAAAAGGAAAAGAGTCTCGATACGAGCATGCTTCCCAGAAATCACTGCACCTGCAGTTCAAGGTCAGCGGGTGCAGACAGTTTTATGTGGATGAAATCATTTGAACACAAAGATGAGAGAGAGTGTGTGTGTGTGTGTGTGTGTGTAAGAGAGGCAATCTCTGTCATGGTTACCTGGCCGATTGTTAGTCTCTAGAGGCAAGGGTGGAGCCAAGAGGTTGGTGTCCATTGGCTGGGGACAATCCTGAGTCATCTGCTCCTCGGGGGGCATGTAGGCAGGAGGGGGGGTCTCTTGTTTTCCGGAGGGAGGAATATCAAAGAGAAAGACGCTGGTGTAAGATTGTGAGCTCCTTCTGTAGAAAAACCTACGGTCGAGACTCACCTGGCATCTGGAACGGGCTGCCGGGATCGGAGCTGGATGGCGAATGTGGGAAGGTTGTGTTGCTGCCGCTGCCCGGTGAGTTCGGGAAGCTGTTCCCCGGCGAGTGCGGGAAAGCGGGGGGCATTGTGTTGGCTTGAGGGAAGGACTCCGGGAAGGTGGCGTTCTGCGGCATGTGCGGGTCGTTCTGCTGTAGAGGGTTGCGGAAACGGGGCAACATCGTGTGCTTGGCGTTGAACTCGCTGTTTCTCGGTACCAACACAGGGGGCAGCACTGAGGGAGGAGACGCGCCACCTTCGTTATTAACGGAATCTCTTATTATTATGCAAGCATCTTGCACATCACACGCATGCAAATCACGGCTCAAAAAGCCCAACAAATCCCAGTTATCCGACTCCAGTCGAACGTCAAACGCTTCCTGGAACTCTGTGTTTTTACATTCTGAACACAGATGTCCCTGCATTTTTCAAATATCAGCTTCCAGCTTGTTAGTCTTAGCCAGCAGGATTTGGCCCAGACTCTCAGGTTTCTGCTCTGAGAAGACATTTTGAGTTGGGCCGCGCCTCAGGAATTCATCATCTCGGGTAAATATCCAAGCTGATGGGGGTGAGCGGGGGGGGGGGGGGGGGGGGGGGGGGGCTGTTACAGTGTAATACACACACAAACCCCACAGATCTGCCCCACTTGTGCCTATAAATACTTGCGCAGATAGATAAATAAAGCGAGTGTTGAAATAGTAGCTGGGGCTGGCGGGGGCCCGTCTGTGCTGCTGCAGGTAGGACCGGTGGTCCAGAGCAGCAGCTTGTTTCAAAGACCAACGTAGAACAGGTGCTTTGAAGAACCGTGACAGGAGATTGACAGGAAGTGTTTGTACCGGGGGAGGGGGTGAAGAGGAAGGAGGAGGGGAGCGTGGACAGACAGGTGCTGCGGGGTTTAATCACCTCATCCTCGTCTTCCACCCGCTGCTAAAACAAAAAGTGTGCAAGGCAGGCAGCGGCTCTTTCCTCCCATTGTACGTGGGTGAGCGGCTTCCTGTTCCAGCCGTCGTCAAAGAAACTGTGCGTGCAGCTGTGTGAGGGTGTGTGTGTGTGTGTTTTCCTTTATAAAAGATAAGTGCAAGTGTGAGTGTGTGCTCCTGCTTGTGTGAATATAATTTTGCAAAAGAAGCGGCCGATAGGAGCTCAGAGCATGTCCAAATCAGAGCCCCCGCTCTCCCCCTGATGGAATTTCCTGCTGCACACACACACACACACACTTGGCCCTTTACACACTGAGCGCCCTCCACACAGCTGTGTCTGTCTTGTCAGCTGACCCTTTTTTTTTGTTTAGTAGGGGCTCGAGCAGAGTTTGCAGAAACGGCAACGTTTATTCTGCATTTAGGTTCGGTTCTGATTTGGTCTTCAATAATCAGATAAAGGAACACTGGTTGCTGGTTTTTCCCCAGTTGGCACATTGCTAAACCAGTACTGCTGCATGATTGACAAATAAAAACATGGTCATCATTTTAGGACGCCTGTGTTGTGTCTTTTCCTGCTCACACAACTGCGGAGAGGAGAAAGCAAGAAGTCGGAATGGGCTGAAATCACCACTGGAAAGAAATATGGGCACTTTCCAAACTAGTGCAAAAGTCCTGAAATAAAATTTGCACCAGTTTATTGAGTGTTTCCTGAACATGGGTTCCGTTCCATTTGTAAGCCGTGTAATAAAGGACATGTAGCTTCTATAAAAGTCCCGTCCCGTCCCGTCGTGTCCATCCGTACTCACCTGGACTGTCCACTCGTTTGTAGTGGTAGGGGTTGATGCACACGTCCTTCTGCTTGGAGCCAAACGGGTACTCGCAGCACTCCAGGGCCTTGAGCTCATGGTGGGACTGCAGGTCGGGCCAGCGCCACACTCGGCAGTAAATGACGTGCGGGAGGCCTTTCCTGTGAGACACCTGCAGCCGTCCGTCCAGGGAGCGGGGGATCGTCACGCAGTTGCTGGGCTGGCCCGGGCAGCTGAGAGCCCTCTCCAGCTCCTCCATGGCCCCCTTCTTCTTTTTCAGCTTCTTGACCAGAGCGTCCACCGCTTTCTCGGCCCACTTCTCCTCCTCGTCTCCCTGCTTCCATCCCAGCAGACGTTTGACCGCCGGGCTGGTAAAGGAGAACAGCGAGGTGACGTTCATGCTGGACAGCCTGCCTGCCTCCCTTCTCCTCTCTGTCTCAAGGAAGTGTGAGAGTTCAGTCTCAGGGAAGGAAAGGGTAAATGCTGGATTTGTCCTCTGGAGGTCTCAGATTATCCCCAGCTTCCCCGCCGTCAAAACAGATCCTCTTGACAGTCGTTCACTAGAAGAAAGGACATTGGGGTTAGCATCTGTGAGCTACAGGAACGCACAGAGAACGCTCTACTGAGCAGCTACAGAACACCGTTCCCACTTTTATCTTCTAACTGGCAACACTCGTATCTCGCCAGAAGATTGTGGGAACAGCGCTTGATGAGGCGATGATGTCACCATCGCCGGCGGTGTCACTCACGGCTTCTGGGAAACCGGCAGGGGAGTTGAAACAGACACCCTCCCGTGAACATGCACCCTCACCGCGCATTCTCCGGATAGCTTCCTGTTCGTATGGCTCGTCACATTACCCGCACTGGCTGATGTCATTTACAGCCAGACGTTACATACAGTCGGAAGTCTCTACAACCTATGGGAATTTGTTCCGGGGGTCAAACGTCTGACTCTGCACAACTGAAACAGTTAAGTTCTTGACTTCTCAGCTTGTTGCCTCTTTGAGGGAAGGAGACCTCCGGTGCCCCACCTGCTGAGGCAAACGCTCTGCAAACCATCAACACGAAGCGACAAACGCTTATTTTGTGCAGGAACGAGCGGGACAAAAAAAGAGGAAGTGAACGCCGTCCTCGGGATAAATTCACCCATTCACTTAGGTCCCAAAGGAACAATTCAGTAGCCAGGAGTGCACACATTCTAGGTTCTAACAGGGAAAACAAGAGGACTTTGGTTCTTTTGTGAGTGTAATTACACAGGTATAAACAGGCCATTAGTGACGTCTGTCTTTGGGTTAAAGTTCTGAAGCCATTCCGGAATCCAATAAACAGCTTGGTGGCGATGCAGCACCTCTGTGCTGTGCAGATGCAGTAAATCCTGGGGTATATTGGATTTCCAACACGCAGGAACGCATACATAATTAAGACCGCTCTGCAGTTATTCTTGGCAGCACGAATTATGGGATGAATGACAATTTCTATCTTTGTCAGCTACATCCTACAAAAAGGGGCGGAGGAGTTGGAGGAGAACAGGTGCTGTTTACAACAAGGCTGTGTCTGAGCGTGTTGTTAAGTGGGGGGGTGAGGGGTTCAGAGTGCTTACTCCCGCCCACCGGGCTGACCGGAAAGCTACGAGCTGCATCTAAAGTTAGCTTATCTTCCTAAATTACACTAGCTGATCAAAACTGATACAGAGCTACTGCACTGCTAGGGACGGGGGGCGGACCTTTTTAAGGGGGGTGGGGGTGGGGGTGGGCGGGCGTAGGGAAGAACTACAATACAACACCCTGTTCGTGGAAAAGATTTCTGCCACGAACAGGAAACGCGACGTGCGGCTACATCATCGAATCTGTCATCGGCGGCGCTGCAGCAACATCACTTCCTCTTGCTGAGGCGTGCAGCTTTTTCCACACAGGCAGAGCGGGAAAACAGAACAGGCTCCTAAATTCACCATATGGGGATTAAATCAATCAGAATTAAGAATTCAGAGTACTTTCAACTACAAAAGCTAAGCTAAGACCTCGTGTGTGGGGCACAAGGCTACAGTTTCCGTGTTTCATAAAGGTTTGGGACAGAAGTGTGAAACGGGAAAATGTTTCACAATTCTTGATATAAAGATAAGATAAATTTGTCTGTTTAATAAATGGCCGAAAGTTTGCACTGCCCAACCATCGACCTATAGATAAAATATGAAAAAAAGGGTTTTATATCCACGCTAATACTTCAAAAGTATCTTTATTACCACTCAATGCAAACTCTGGTTCCTGTCCAGCTTAAAAACCTGTCTTGGTCCATCTCAGGAACATTCTCTCCATCCAGGCCCAGGATTTGCTCCAGGAAGACAACGTTAATACATCTCAGATGCAAGACAAGAGACTCTAGATTATAACATCTGTAGTTGGCTGCAGCTGGAGACCTTGTCTCCCACCCCTGACATTCCCAAATATCTGACTGCTTATTTAAAGGGTCTTGATTATTTTGTGTTGCTTCTCCAGACAATGCAAGTTTAGAAAGGTCCGCGAGGCAGTCAAAATATGAAGGCGCCGCAGCGCCTCCCTTATTCTATATTTGCAATACATATGCAGCGCAGAGAACAGGATGTTTGCGTTGTAAGACATGAAAAGGAATTCCGAGAAATCCACTGAAAATTCGTCCTCTGAAAGTTGTTTACATTTGATTGCTGCATTTAATTTCCACTGTCATCGCAGGTTCCCGACGCGCGGCGGCAAATATCGCTCTCTAAAAATACATCAGCGAATCAAATAACCTCCACGGCTGCTTTTGCAACACTTATTGACATTGTTGCCACTATCTCGCACCGATGTTCGGCCCGATTCAGTCGCGTAAACACAGCTGAGCACTAAAAATACGAAATCCCTTTTTTACGATCCATTTTGTGTTAATCAATCACTTCTGCACTGCCCGCTTCATGACTCAGCGAGCTCAATATAAACAAATCCCTAGTATTAATAGCATCATGATCAGTCTTAAAGCCTCCTCATTTATGTCTCTCTTAGTCACTGAAGACTACCGCGGATGCCAGCGGTGGCCTTGGCCGCTGCTCCCCCCCCCATAAAAATCTGAAGGGCGCATCATCATTTACGAAACGGCTCCATAAACGTTCCCTGCATCTGAGCCGCGGCTATTGCGTTAGCGATGGCTTGTTACGACCATCAGTTAGCCGGATGGACAGAAACCCGGGGCTAATGGGAACGCTGAGTGAAATCGCGCGACGCAGACGGGCGGAGACTCCGACCCACCTGGTGCGAGCTGTTAGCCGCTACAGTAGCCCCATGGATCATTTTGCACCGCTCCAGTGTCTGTTAATCAATTTAGGCCTGAGCTGTGTAGGATGAGGAGGCAGTAATGATGCTCTCTGGACCCTCCCTGGGGACAGAGCGTTATAAAGAAGCTAAATTATTTATCAGCAGGGTCCTGGATGGGGCCTCCATTAGCCCCCGCTCAATGGAGTCACTGGCTATAAAGAGGAGAGCAGGAAGAGAGTGAAGAACAGAGAGGAGGATGCAGAACGACAGGCAGAAAATGGCATCACCAAAATGACTGTAAGCTGGACACTATAGTGCTCTTTATCATATTTCATGTAGGTTGTACACAATTAGGAAACTGAGATGGGGGGCTCTATACTTCACTGACACACACACAGGGACCCTGTTGAGATTCCTCCTGATGCTGGTGGTTGGAGGAAAGAGCGAGCGATTGTAGATCGTAGACGTAAAAGAGAAAGAAAGCACCGGGCGGGCCACACCCATCAGCTCCGCTTCCAAAGATAATGGAGAAACACTGAAAATTGCAAATATAAATACTTAAACTCAATTGAAGGCCAAAGTCCTCGGTGTCATAAGGAGAAGGAGGAGGAGGAGGAGGAGGAGGAGTTTCTGACCGGCGCTGCAGACCACCAGACGTGATCAGCATCCTCTGGCTTTACATCTGCAGGCCTCTACATCCACCCTGCCTCACAGACCAGGACCCCAGACGGTTCATTCTGGGCTCCTGCCACCACAGTAGGAGCCCAGAATGAACCAGGAGCCCATCGCTGAAGGTCAGAAGCAGAGACAGGTGACACACACGTGCACAGTAGGAGCACTCTGATCAGATTAACCGTTGACTCAGATCTCCATCTGAACGTCCACCAGCATGAACCACCCAAGAAACCTCTTTCCAAACAGCCCACTCGGATCAACATTAATTCCTGTTTAATTGCGATTATTTGTGTCCCTGCACTGACAGCGATGCCGATTATTGTGCATTAATTATTCGGCTAGCATGAAAGGAAAAATGGACGTGATGTAATCAACCATCATAATCAATCATCAGTCCAGCATATAGACGAGTAAACATCTCCTTAAATATGCAACTGAGAGCCCGTTTACCTCTTCTTGACAGTGGAATCCAGACTACATCTACATCTTGTGGGCTTTAAGTGTAAATATGCATCTAAACAACCTTTAATTTACTTCAACCTTTACTTTTAACAACCTTTAGTTTACTTCAGGTCCTGACAGTAGTCAAAGGTGCCGTTTATTGATCCCTGGCTAATTGCAATAACCACAATGCTGCTGATGTCTGTCCCAACTGTCATCGTCTGAGCCGCTAGAATCCGCTTTGACGCATCTCACAGTCAACTTATCAGCTCCAACCCGAGCTTCTACTTTCACCCGGTGACTCCGAGGTGAAGGTATTTAAGAACGCGTCTCTGATGAGCAACCTCTCGGTTGCACAACCCGCAAGACGCCACGGTTTCGCTGTCGCAATTCAACGTCGGTGATTCGCCGTCGTGCAATCCGGATCTGTTTGCCAGGTCTGGCCGATCTATCGCCGTTTTAGCTGCTTCTAAAAATGACAAATAAACAGCGAGTTTCTAAAAGCGGCCTCGGAAGCCAGCAATTTGCAGCAGCCACTCGTGTCTTATGAAATCCTCCGACAGCGACGCTGGAAATAAACCACAGTCAGACATGACGCGCTGCCTCCATTGACTGGATGTAAGAATCGACTGGGAGGGGGGGGGGGGGGTTGATTCTCCGAGGCCTCGTGGTCGCTCCCTCCAAAGCATCAATGTACCTGCGAGCCAAAACCACCTGCACGTGAACACAGCCTCCCCTCACACACAGGAGCGAGGCGGGACCAGGACACGAGGCTGCAGACACAACACGGGGCAAACAAACAGTTTCCTGCCGATATGTCAACCACGCTCGGCACGCGGCGTGGCGTTAGCGTCGTGTCAGGGTGAACACCTCTCCCCGACACATGGCAGACCGTGTCGTCCCGGCTGTGCAGAAACAGAGCGGGATTTTGACGCTGTTCACGGCTGTTGTGACGGACTCTGTGGATACAGGAATGTTGCAAACCTATATTTACACCCAGCACATGTGACTTTTCTTTTTGCCTTGGCTCTGATAATAGATGGATGGACAGATGCTTGTCTGGGGCAGATTAAATGTTTATCTGGCGCGTTGCGGGTGCTCGGGGTGACACAACGCTGATAAACGCGGACGAGCATCATCGCGCCCTCCTGCAGTAACGACAGTCCTGCAATTTCGACGGAATTATCAGCCGCATCCTCCCAGAAGGCAAGATGATATTTGAAAAATCACAGACAAGGACAAATTCCTGTCCTTTGGGTAATCTGATATGTCATCTTCAATAATGTCAGGAGGGCCGACCTATCTGCTGCAGGTCCCGCCCTCTTGTCTCAACAAACACAATAAATATCTAATAAATACTCGGGTCAGACAATTGGCAAATATATGGAGATGACATTTGGGAACTGGAACCAGCACCATGTTATATGCTGTCAAGGCACATTTCTTTAGTCATCAGGCAGCAGATATCAGATATTGCTCTGAATAAAATCAGTTATTCATTTCTCCATTTGGTGCCTTTATAAACACAATATAACATTTCTGCCCAACTACCTCTGTTTATATAAACTGACTACTGCTACACACACACACACACACACACACACACACACACACACTAGCGTAATTACACATGTACATCGTTTCAACACCATATTTCAGCCCTATTAATAATGTCCAAAATAAAACATGCGCAAGCGCGTCTCTGTAACACCCGGAAAGTGATCTAAATAATTACACTTTTGCAGAGAGCAATGTTGCTGCTTTAAATACTCCATTTGCTCCAACAATGTGGCCCAATTTTCAACTCCGGTGTGAGATAGAAAGTAGAAAAGTTCGAGGCTCCCAACTCTGAACTTGATGAGCGCTGAGATCCACCTCCGGACTAACGCGGCCGTGTACGAAATAAGAGAGAAAGGACGAGTGGAGCATTTTAATTTCAAAATAGGGAAAGGAAAAGGAAAGTTTACTGTACCTTAGACTGTTATCTCCCACTCGCGCTCTCTCTCCGTGTGCCGTGCTCTCTCTGCCTGTCTTGGATTTGCTCGGCCTGGCGTCAGGGAGTCGCGGAGCCACTTCACCCTCCGCCGAGCGCCAGTATCACGCCGCGGGACGCGGGCCTGACAATAACAAGACCTACTTTTCACACATCCAACATCTTCATTCACTGCGTGAAAGCTCATTATGTAACGCCGGAACAAAGACGCATTCTCATTTAACACCAAGAGTCTGTTTTAAGGTGTTTTTGTGTCCCAAAACTGCACTTGAAAGGGGTTTAGTTGTCTGTTTTCAAGTAATTGCATTTTAGAAAGAAGGAAGCAGACGGTTCCCATGCATTTGCTGGACCAGTGCCAATTTTAACTTCTATTGTAGCAGATCAGTGCATTTGAAAGTCTATCTATTTCTTGTAGCTTTTATTGACAGCACCATAACCATAAGCACACATTTTTAAAGAAGCCTAAACCAGGAATCATTTCTTCTGTAAATCTGCATGAAGAGTCTAATCAGGTCCAGTAGTTTAAAGTGACAGACAGCCATCTTTATCTTTAGTGAACTCCTGAACTGCACCGTGTTAAGCCTGCCTCCGAGTTCCCCTATTGCTGTGATTGTGATATGATAAGCACTATTTATATTCTCTGGTGAACAAGAGCAGGAACAAGCAGGGGAGCATGCTTACATATGCCATTATCCCAATGTCTCACCTTAAAACAATGATGCACACATAAGTCAGACCACAGAGAAACTGGTTGTTTTTGGGGGTTTTTTTCTTTTTAAATTAAAGGTGAAGCAGTTTTTCCACACCATCTGATCAATACTTGTCTATAAATCCAGGAAGGGGAGCATCAATGTGTCATTTCTAACAAAAGATATGAAACTGTGTACTATATGCAGAAAAGGCTCCTATTCTATTTCCCAATGACAATTGATGTTTATTGTTTAGTTTTATTTGATCTCGAACTATGCAGGGGTAATTAAAATATTAAACTGCTTTGGAAACTTTGTGCTAAAGTTGCAAAGCGAAAGGTATTAGTAGCTATTAAGATCATCAAAATGCTAAAAATGTATAATAATAACAATGATGGTGTGATACAAACGACAAGCAGGTTCGTTCGGGAGATTTACGAGTTCATCAATGAAGTTCAGGATCACCGCCGTGAGAGGGACTAGATTCTGTGGCGGACTGGCGGAGGGGAACGTTCAGAGCGGAGGAGGTTTCTGGCACGGGTGACGTCACGGCGCTGGCGACAGAATGTCTGAGCGAGGCGGGAGCGAGCTGCACGTGCATAAATCTGGGAAAACAGTACGGGGGGGTTCGATGATGAGGATGAGGAGGATGAAGAACAGAGAGAGGACCCCCCCCCCCCCCCCCATCAAAAAATAAGACAACAGTGAAATGATTCCTCGCACTGCAACATCAACTGAGGTCGAGTTTCACCAGGAGACGTTTACGGGCTTCTTGCTTCCGAGCTAAAAGGACTTTACGCAACCTTTATCGGGTTTATGGCATCTTATCTCATTATAACAGTTTGGGTACTCATAAAGATAGTTTACTGATGCTGTATCAACGCATATTGGAGTTTTTATTAGGAGGATGATAACTAATCAGCATTTACTTAAGCACGCTATTGATGTGGTATCACTTTAATTCCTGAGGAAATTGAACGCAGCATTGGGGGAAAACATCACTCAAAATATGATGAAATTTACGGTGTTCCACGTTCATTAAATGCACCCTCAGCTTGCAATGCATTCTGGGATAACAAACCACATTTAGATAGTCAAAAGAGTTTGAGAACCTTTTTTAAGTGGTTAAATAATTTAATAAATAAGGTCAATAATAGGCCTGGCATTAAGTATTTAGGTCTTGACGGAATCACCAGTCCTCATAACGCCGCATGCACGCTATTTCTAATTAGATCTTGTGTTTGCAGTGGGGGCAGTAGGTTGACTTCAGCCATATCTTACCCCCATTAAAGTGCTCCTGCGTTTGACAGTCTCGTTCACAATGTCAGGAATTACAGTCGGGACTAAAAGATTAGTGGGAAAATGTGATTACTCAACAGAAGAGTGTCATCTCTTTGTGCCGCGCTGGGCAAATATTAGCATTTCTAAAGTGGTTTAAATGAGTCAAATCATATTTGATACCATACAAACTCACTAATGCAGTTGCGGGAAAAGAGAATGAAAAATCAATATGTGGATCTCTTAGTGACTGTATCACCGGAGGAAAAATATCTGCGTGATTACAGTGACTGTTAACGTCACGGGCGTTTCTCTCACTTTTAGATTACCGGTATTTACACAAGCGTAATCCAGATAAACTGGTTAGCAAATGTCACACAAACAACGCTTGAGACACTGTGGACCCTGGTGCTGAGCCGTCACCGACCCAGGAGGGACTCTGTGGTCCTCCTGGGTCACCTCTGACACGCTCACCTGGGCACGGCTCGTCCACGTCGACGCTAGCTCTGATTAACCTTTTGCAGGGTCATGTTCTGAGCACCTGTACCGGGGTCACGCAAAGTCAAAGTCTACGTGCAACTTTATTATGTTCACAGCAACTAAACCAACACATCACACATTGAAACTGCCTGACCTTTAATTCAAACGACCTTTGACCTTTGGATACGCACATACCGGGTTTTGCTCCTCCAGGACTTTGGCCGCAAAGCCAACGTGTTGCGTGCGAAAGGTGGAGACGGGGCCCACTTAGCCGCAGATCAGGGTTCAGGCAGATCCGGAGCCGTTCAGAAGGATTGGAGCGCTGCCTGTCTCTGAGCGGGCGCGGGAAGAGTGGGCCCACCCGGCCCGGATAGATTACAACATTAACGCCACCGGCTTCCGTGAATTAGCGCGGGGTGGAAATGCTTTACGGTGACTGACACGTGTTTAGACGGCACTCTTTCACACATGCAATCCATCCCGCTCATCCGAGTCCTCTTGGCGGGCCCATCAAAATTTCTGCAGCGACGGGGGGCCCGGGAGCGGCGCACCGGCCCGGCTCGCGTTTCAAACGCCCGGCCCGTCTGGCATGGCTTTTAGCGGGTCCTCCTGGAAATAATGCCCAGGGTGGTAATATTTGCACGCTGTCTCCGGGGGGGCTCTCGGCCTTTTCCCTTCTGCTGCACGGAGACAGAGGATGCACCAATCAGAGGGCGGCTCTCGCGCCTCGGCGCTTTAAAGGGCGAGATTTGTCCCTTTACGTGCGGCGAGGCTCGTCGATGAGTCGCCCGCGGGACGGATAGAGGTGAGGATCATGTGACATGGAGTCCTCTGACTTTCAGACGCTCTCGATTGATTGTTCTCACGTGTCTTTCAGGGGTTTGATCCCCTCAGAAGACAATGCAACGTATTTCTAATCTAAACCCGCTGTGTAAGATGAGCCTCCCCGAGGACCCTGCACACACACACACTCACACTCACACACACACACACACACACTGCTACGTCCCCGGAGAGTTTCCCCGGGCTCGGTGCAGAGGGTGGTCTCGGGGAGGGGAAGCCTGCAGCAGCAGCTGCTACAGTCACTTGCTGGGGGAGACAGTTAACCCTTGGCGGCGCAGCTGTCAGTCAAAGCGAGGCGGCTTATTCTGCACAAGAGGGTGGTGACACGACGAACTTCCAGCAACTGCGGCCGCTCGTCGAGGGCCGACACATGACGGCGCACCTGTAGCCCGGCCAGCTGGCGCTCAGGTGCGCTCAAAGCCTTTTTGTTTGAGTCTTTTGAAGGCCTGACCAGCCTTTTTCTAAAGACGCGTACAGCCAGTCAAGTGGGTTTTGAGAGTAAATTGCCCCCGGGGGTATGTTCGCCAGCTTGATGTCCGATCCGGGGTGTTTCCCTTGGCTTCGCACGTTTGTGCTCGTCATTTTATACCTTTGAAGATCCTTCTGAGCTCAACTTCTGAGCAAACGCTGGCTTGTACCTGCTGGGCAAACTCCGGTCTGTCTTTAGACTTATTCAATTCGAACCTTGAGATGATGAATGAGAAACAGACCGAAGGATTATAGATTAGATTAAGGTTTAGTTCTAAAAAATCAAAGCAGCGGTACAAAATCTAAACCCAAACGTAGTGCTAAAAGTGCTAAACTAGCGCTTTCCCATCGCGCTGAGTCTAAGGTTTCAAGAGCCCGGGGTGATTTACGCAGCAGTTTTCAAGCTGTGCCACAAATGACTCAGCAGCAGACAACAAATGCCTTTTATTAGAAGTTTGAAGCCCTCGTTTCATTTTAAAGCCCCGCGTTTGACAATCATCTGCTTTGTTGCAGCGACGCACCGGCAGCTGCCCGGACGAGTGTCTCACAAGGGCTGGAAACGGGGAGAGGCAGCTGTCTCTGAAGCTCAGCATTATAGCACATCTCCTACATCTCCTATTATGATTATTATGGTCTGTGACAAGCCATGCACCTTTCAGAGGACGGCTCGTTGCGTTTCCCCTAAGATTGGCGCGAGGAAGCGTCCCCAGCGCGGCGCCCCGCACCAGACCAAACCTGCTTCCTGCTAACTAGATCATGGGGCAGATGTTCCCCCCCCCGCGCTCCCCCCCGAGGCTGAGGTCATACCTCGGGAGAGAATGGGCTCCGTACATCTGCAGCTGGCTGCAGCATTGTAAGCGATAGCCATCATGACATCATCTCTTCCTGGTTTGGCAGAAATAGAGCGCACCTCAAACAAAGCTGGTGACTGATTGTTTGCTGCAGGAGGGGGGGGGGGGTTACGCTGGCAGAGGAATGGCAGGGACATCTGAGGTCAAAGGTCACCCCAGGAAGGAGAAGAGGCAAATGAGAGTCTCTGTAACTCCATTACAGTGATTCCACGCCGATGATCTGAACATCTATATTAGATGTGTAATGGCACTTTATCCAATTGTCTTTATGAGGCCGAGCGAGCACGAGGGGACATTTGGACAGAAGCTTTGAAGACGTTACTTTGCATTTACACACATCCGACTCAGCAGGAGCCGTTGTCCTCTCGCTGATCCTCTTAAAGCTTTCTAAGATAGATTCTTGATTTTGTTATTTAACTCTTTTAATCCAACCTGCATGTGCAGATCAGCAGTGTGGACTGAGCTGAAGCGGCGGCTCATGTCCATCTGAAGACGCTGCCGGTTTCATTTCCTGGCCGCGTGCTCGTGATCAGGTGAGAAAGTTGTGTGCGACTTTGAATGTCTACGACTCCTGTTCCCAACATGTATTTGTCTGCACACGTTGGGGGTCGATGAGTGACACCAGTGGCTCATAAATCTGAGTGTCTGAGTGAGGGGTTCCGCTCTGCTGTGGCGCCCCCACGTGACGTGAGCGCCACAAATGCCTTTGCTAAAACATGATTTTGAGGCACGTTTTTGAGGATCTTCTCTTCTTTTTTGTGTGTGTCAGGCACGATCGAGCCGAGTTCCCCGATCAGGGATGTATTAGTTTGGTCTGGCTCTTTAATTACGCACCTCTTTATTTTGTCCACAAGGGGTCAGTGTCGCGCCGCGAACAATTTGGCCCCCGAAAAAAATAAAGTCAAAGGAGCTTTTGAAAGGCCTCTGGCAGCTGAACACTGGTCCATTGGATGGAAAACCAGACTCTCACTCAAGCCTGAAGAAACATTCCACGTCAAATTATTTACACTTTTCCATCAAAATAGACCAACCTTTTAATTTTTTTTCGGGGGGGGGGGATCTTTTTACAGGGTTGCCAGTAATTCATGGAGCGGACGCGGAGGCCAGTGATGATTTCCACGAGGCCAACGCAGACAGGATCTGGACCAGTGGTCCCTCGCAGTCACGGGGGCGACTGCCAGCAGCGGTCGCGCTGCGGTCAGTTTGAGGTGAGGTTTTGGGGTTGTCGGCTGTTCCTCAAGTTTAGCTTAAGTGGAAATTGAGGTTCGGTTTTGGCCCCGGCTTGTGTGGGTTTGTGAAATGGAGCGGGAAATGGGAAAGCTTGTGGAGCAACACACTGTTCCTTCACAACTGCACAGACATCCAAACGGGTTTGCATCTCAATAATGCGGACATTTTCAGAGAATTGTGGCCCAATTCCATTATTTCATGGAGGAATAATATAAAAAAGTAGAACTTTTGGGGACTTTTCGTCGGTCCAGGTGAGTCAAGCATCGCAGCAATGAAAACGAGTTCCATCCTTTGAAGGAGACCCATGAAAGTGAAATGTGGTCCCCTGGGTGAGCCGGGCTGTGGATGGGAAGGTCTTACACATGGTGACTACAGTCGGGCTCTGTCTGCGTCGCTCCGCTCCTCTGAGCTCATCGGCCTCTGACAGGCTGTTGGCGGCAGCCTGCGCTCACGGAGCGATTCCCCGCTGGGACAACCTGCCGGCCGGCAACACCCTCATACATTCCTCAGCATTTAAGTGGCCGCTGCCAGCACCAGCCAGTCTGGGTGGGAGCCACCCAGCGCTTCCTTCTGCCCCGAACACCTGAACCAGCACGGAACAAGAGGGGGCAGAGGGGGCAGAGGGGGCAGGGGGGGCAGAGGGGGCAGGGGGGGCGGAGGGGGCAGAGGGGGCAGGGGGGGCAGGGGGGGCAGAGGGGGCAGGGGGGGCAGAGGGGGCAGGAAGGCTGCGTCCGTTGAAAGCTGCGTTCAAGAGCCAGCGACTGCAGCTGTTGTGGACGTTTCCACAAGGATTCCTCTGTTTTTCAGCTTTGACTGATTCCCTGAACAGCCATCGCTGACACCAGTACCAGTACCAGTACCAGCACCAGTACCAGCAGCACCAGTACCAGCACTGCCAGTACCAGCACCAGCAGCACCAGTACCAGTACCAGCACTGCCAGTACCAGTACCAGCAGCACCAGTACCAGTACCAGCACCAGCACCAGTACCAGCACCACCAGTACCAGCACCAGTACCACCAGTACCAGTACCAGTACCACCAGTACCAGTACCAGCACCACCAGTACCAGTACCAGCACCAATACCAGCACCGCCAGTACCAGTACCAGTACCACCAGTACCAGCACCAGTACCAGCAGTACCAGTACCAGCACCAGTACCAGTACCAGCACCACCAGTACCAGTACCAGCACCAGCACCAGCACCAGTACCAGTACCAGCACCAGCACCAGTACCACCAGTACCAGCACCACCAGTACCGGCTGCAACACCACCAGGTCCAGTACCACTACCAGCAGTCCTGCCAGAAATGTCCTGTTTTATCCATCCATCCATCCATCCATCCATCCATCCATCCATCCATCCATCCATCCATCCATCCATCCATCCATCATCCATCCATCCATCATCCATCCACCCACCCACCCATCCATCCATCATCCACCCACCCACCCACCCACCCATCCATCATCCATCCACCCATCCATCCATCCATCCATCCATCCATCCATCCATCCATCCATCCACCCACCCACCCACCCACCCATCCATCATCCATCCACCCATCCATCCATCCATCCATCCACCCACCCATCCATCCATCCATCATCCATCCATCCATCCATCCATCCATCCATCCATCCATCCATCCATCCATCCAACCATCATACATCCATCCATCCATCCATCCAAGTTACAGATAGGTTATCCAAGGCTTACATTGGACCGTTTCCATGGTAACCGCAGTAAAGCGACGCAGGTGTTGTCCCGACGGTCCCGTTATCAGCCAGCTGTAACAGATCGAAGCCTCGGACGTTTTGGCGACAATTTCAATTTGACTTAATGCAACTTTCTAACCTCGGAAGAATCCGTGGGAAGCGGATTCAGACGGAGAGCTGCAGGAATCCTTGGGATCAGAGCAAAGTTTCCCTCAAATTTAACCTTGGTCCTCGCCGGCTGCCAGGTTTTGGTTTCTCGGGGACGTGCAGGTGAAGCCTGACCTCAGGAGCGGCTCCAGAGCCAGGGAACGGCGCGTTCCCCGCTTCATGATGGATGCTCAAACCATTACAGGAAGAACCGATCCGGGTCCAAAAACAGCAGAGATCCTGCCGCGCTCCATAAATTTGGACGCGTTGAGATTAGAAACGTGATCCGGGCCGTGAGACCTGCCCCGACGGTCAAACTCTTCCAGAAAGGGTCAAAGAGTGGGCATTCCTGTATAGATTAGCTGGAAATCTTTCCTGTTATGGAGGATAATCCCCTGGACAAGGCGGCCCGGCCCTCATATTAAGAGTGATTTTGGCACAGTAAAATCCTCTGGGGGGGGGGTCTCGTCTCCTCTTTCATGTTGTGATGTGGCTGTTCCACTTGTTCTGTGTCACTTGGGCAGAGAACGAGGGTCGAAAGGGAAGCGGAGGAACCTTTCATTCTTCTTTTCGTCGCATTTGAAACATGAATTAAGGTCACCGGTGGATCCCGTTTGGGATATTTCAGGTTTTCCTGCAGCCACTCACTTAGCATGAATGAGAATCAAAGCCCCCCCCCCCCCCAGATTCACGTGTATTTACTCCAGATAATGTGATTTAAAAGTGACTGAGAGGACAGTGCTGCCTTCAAGATAGCGGGACGCTTTAATTATCCCGTAACAAAGCCGTGCGAAGGCGAAGCGCTTCTATTTTCATTTCTCCACCACATAAACCCAATTCAGTCCTTTTTCTCCCCTTTGGCACCGGCTCACGAGTCTCTGGCAGCTTTATTTGCTTCAGCTCATTTTTTTTTTTTTTGTGTTGTTTTCAATAGCGTTTAAAGGGGAGTCGCTGCAGGCGGCGAGCGGTCACGCTGCCGTTTTATTTATTTTTTAGGGGGCAGGAGCAGAAGCAGGGGAAAATGGCCGCCTAACAAGATTTATCTTCTTATGACGAGGGATCAAGATTTGGCTCGTCCTCCCCCAGCATCCGGGGTTTTCATTCATTCATGGAAACGCCGCCGCGCCCGGCGCGAGGAGCCGCGGGTCCGACGTGAGCGTAATTCCAGAATTAGCCTCCTTCGACGGAGCGCGGGGAGAAAAGGGCTGGCTTATTTCAGGCTGAAGTGAATGGGACAGTACGGGCAGGACAGGGGTTTTAGTGGTTTTACAGTTCAGCGGCGGTGTCTGAAAGGGCGGCCTTTCAGCGACGTGGGTGGCGCCCTCGTTCCTAGCATCGCCGCCATTGTATTGTCATTGGCTCGGCGCACTTGTCAGCATGGCCGCTCACTTTCTCAGGGTAAATGTTGATTTTGCTTCGCCTCGGGACGGCCGTGGCAGCAGCGCTTTGATTCGCCAAATCGCCACGGTCTGGCCCGCCAGGGCTCGCGCGTCGCCGCACACGTCCAAATTCCTCTGACGTGTTTATTGTTTCCTTTTCTTTGGCCTTTCAGAGCCGCCGTAGCCGCTCCTCCACGTGAAGAACCTGGCGTGTGGGGTAAACAGAGAAACGGAAAATAATCCAAATGGGGGAAAATTTCCACCTGGCCCGCCCCCGCCGCCCCCCTCGCCGCCGTGCCCACCTCTTGTTGTCCTTTATTTGTGGCCTAAGTGCCTTGGCATTAAATCCTATTCTCTTTTTTTCGGTAAATAAACCAGTTTCTGGTAGGAATTACACACAACGTGGTGTGAGGTCCTTTTCAGCGAGGGGCCTGGATCCTTTTATCTAAAATGTTTTCTATTTCTGCCTTTGTAAGACACTTTTGACTGCCCTGAAAGAGAGAAACAAGGTTTTTCTTGTGTTTCTGGGGTGAGGTTGGGGATTTTTCTCAGCATTGTGGTGAGATTTATTCGAAGAGGCATTTTTTTTCCTCCTGATTTTACTCTTTGTTCTCTGTAAGTAGTTCCAGGTCCCCCCTTTCTCTGAGACACACACTCATCTGTGCGTGCGTGAGTGTGTGTGTGTGGTTCCGTGGTTTTGTGTGCGCGTCTGTGGAGCACATGTGTGAATATGCGTGTGCGAGGGTGAGGCGGGACTCGGGGTGACACCTGCTGTTGGGTTGAATAGGGTCAGTGGCAGGGCCCTTCAACAGGCAGCAGCTGCTTGTTCTCACTGCGAGCGCAACCCTCGCGTTGCTCCCCAACCTCCAGGACGGCAACCCGGAGGCCCTGACGTGTGCCCCCGTGGTGCCCCCTACCGCCGCCCCCTATCACTGCAGCCGCCTCTCCTCTAATATCTGGAAGGAAGCGTGAAATTGGCCCGATACGAACATCAAAAAAAACAAACTTCAATTTCCATCCTTGGGCTCTCTGGATGCAGGAAGAGGCTTCCAGACAGCTGCTGACAGCCAGAGATTCCTGGTATTTGGCTGATCTGACCTGTCTACGCTCTCTCGCTGTGTGGTAGTCTGTCCCGGGCGCGACTTAGTGGGTCTGAAAACATTCTCTGTGGCACAACAGGAAGGCCGGCCTCCGCGGCTCTTCAAACACCGCGACCGGCGGCTCTTTTCGACGGGTGGCATTTGAAGTCTCATAACAATAACCTTTCCAGACATCCTTTAACTGACAAGCTTTTATTGCAAAAGCGGCAGGGCGAAGCGACCTTCCTCGTCTGTCCACCAGGGGTCGCCCTTTCACAAACAAGTTCTACAGAACGACTTGGAAAAAAATATGTGTACATGAAACATTATACTGCATATTAAATCATCGGGGGTGTTGATAAGGATTCAACTCATGTCTGTGCAGTAGTTGCTGCTGCAAATTAAATCTCCGGGTGACGCCGGGGGTGCCAGCTCGAGGAAAACCTCCTGTCATCGTGCTCCATTTGGCCTGAAGCGCTGAAGCCCAGAGCGAAGTCCTGTTGTTAAATGAAGAGTTCCATCAAGGGATGTCAAAGGAACCTAACGTCACCAGGGCGAGCTAGTTTGTGTGCGTGTTTTTTAAAAGCAGCTGGCTCGGAAAGGAAAACAACAACAGTCTGCGTGAAAAAGGCAGGAGGTTTTCCAGATGTGGCCAAACAGAACCAGAGTCCTCTAACGCCGCCGGTCTCCTTTTGACTGAGCTGTTTTGGTCCTTTTGGAGAGTTTGTAGTTGAAGTACATGGCAGCCTTGGACTGCGGGGCTCTCCTGGGCAGGCAGGTGTGTCCGTTGCCAAAGAAGTCCTCCGAACACTGACAGGTGTAGGAACCATCTGTGTTGACACACCGAGCGTGGCGACTGCACCGGTGCGACCCGGTTAAGCATTCGTCCTTATCTGCGCAGAGGAGAGGAGGTGAGCGGAATGACCGGAGTCTATTTCATAGCTAGGCCAGATCGGGAATGTTCAGAGAGCAGCCTGGGAGAGAATTCAGCATCTCCTTCGAAACAGAACCATGAGCCCACAGCTGAGTGGGCGTCGTCAGATAAACAGGACCCATCCTGATCCCTCGAGCTGCCAGTTAGCGGTGCCCCTCGTGGTCTGCACTGCATACGTCACAATTGCCTTAAATGCAGCGGGAACGGACCTCACCTCGACACTGCAGTGCACGATGGAGCGTCCCCAGCACGAAGCCGTCCCGACACACGCAGACGAAGCTGCCGAAGGTGTTCCTGCAGGTCTGCCGCGGTGGGCACAGAGCGGCGTCCAGCTGACACTCATTTACATCTGAAACATATGAAGCCAACCTTTGAGTCCAACTCCACATCAGGCCAAACATCTGGCCCGACCGCCATCGCCTCACCAGCAAAACAACGCTGAGCCCAAACAAGCTAAACCTGCTTCGTCTCCAATCTAAACAGCAATTACCTTTTAAAAACGGGCACAAATTAGTAGCTTGACCCAAACAGACAAATTTTTCCCACGAAAAACATTGGGAAAATTAAAGGTTGTCCTCATTACAGGACAGCTATTGAGGGAGACTTTTAAACAATGAGCTGTCTCACACTGTGGGCACGAGCTTCTCAAGCTAATTGAAGGCTTTTTTTTTTATCATTGGGTGGACAACCTGAGACTAGCGTCAGCAAGTTAACGGGGCGTGCATGAGAACCACCGTGCCTGATAAAATAACAACTGGGAACCCTTTTACGGCTGCTTGTTCTGATAAATTAGCCTAGCATGTTTTTCTGTCATGGCGGGTAACAGTTCAAGGTTAAGCCACAGAGATTATCATAGTTATTGTTGTACATCTTTTTAGCTCTTTTGGCAGATTCACCATTGTAGGTGCCCAGCGAATATGCAGCAATATTAGCTAGATGCTAACCTCGCCCAAAATGTCGGGAGACAAGATGTTCAATGAATGTAACATATCGGATGCCTGATCTCTCAGTGGGCTCGTCCCTCCAAGCTGAAAATAATATCAACAAATCCCTCATCCCTGATTGGGTATGGATCAAATAACCCCCTTCCCCCATTAGGAACATGATGTCAGACTGAATAATGGGAGGAACAAATGGTTGTTCTGGATCACTGTGATTGGTCGTGATTTATGTCACCACAGCAACAAACCAGAGGGTGTGTTTCACCTTCGCAGGTCTTGTTGTCAGCAGCCAGGTGGAGGCCGGGGGGACACGTGCAGCCGACTGAGCCCCCTCTCTCTACTCGGCAGCCAAACTGGCATCGCATGGAGAAACAGGCAGCTTCTCCTGGAAGATCAAGCCAAAAAAACAACCACCGCCTTCAACCGCAGAGCTTAAGAGATGCTAACGGAAACAGCCTGCTTAACGACAAATCCTCCGATCCCAAAGATGGCAGAGGCTCTGCTGCTTCCCTCCATCTGACCTTTAGATCCTGGCGTTTTGGTTTTCGACCAGCCTGTTTAAACAGGAAATGACTCACTGCTGCAGGTGTATCCATCCGCACCGAGCGCGTATCCAGCCTCGCAGTAACAGCGATAGCTACCGTGTGTGTTCACGCAGCGCTGGGAACACGGTCTCCCAGGGAAACCGCACTCGTTCACATCTGGAGTCAATACGAAGCGTTATTGGAGAGTCAGACAGGAACTCTGGCGCTAAGTGACGCGGGCCAACACAGGTAAGAAATTAGCAAGGTGGAACCGACAATCGAACGGCGCGCTGTACTTCACCTTCATCGCACTGACGTCCTTTATAGCCGGCGGAGCATAAACACTTGTCTGGTCCCACACATTTTCCATTCGCACACGGATTCTTGCACACAGCTGTGGAGCACCATAGGGAGAATATAAACACAAACCAGATACTAGCCCCTCAGCAGCGGCGTAGCTTAGCAAGGTGAGCGCCGTGTCATTTCAACAATGAAGAAAAGCTTTAATATAGTGGAACCCATCGGGTTGTACCGGACTGCAGACCTACGCTGGCAGACGCCGCTGACGTTCCTCCATCCGAAGCAGCAGTGCGTGCTTTGACCGTAGCTGCAGAGTCCAGGAGGTGCGCGCACCCCGGGGAGCTTCGGCACATCCTCCCCCGACCTGCGGGTGCAGCGGGTCAAAGGTTATTGGCCGACGGAGTGTTTTTCTTTTAAAAGGTTACCAAAGGCAGCGTTTCATCCACATTAATCACGCTAAAATGTTTTTAGAACACATCTACAGTCGCCATCATCAGCAGAATTTGGAACAAGAGGCGATGGTGGGGGGGTGTTGCAGATGGCGTGTGATGGCGGAGGCGCGCCATCCAGTCAACAACCGTAAATTACCAGTTCAAATGTTGCGCTATCAACACATTCCTCAGATAGCTCGCGTAAGCACCAGATTGGTTAACAGAGAACTGATGTCAGGAAGGCTGAATTACCAAATCGCAAACAGCTGCCCCGGACGCAGCGGCGAAACAATGGGTCGTTATGATGCGAGCTGTCCCTCGCCGTGCTGCGAGAGAGGCCTCACGCGTATAGATGGAGAGGCAGAGGAGCAAGAGCGGCCAGAGGTGTGTCACAATCTGACATCTCGACCTCAGATATTTGATCTCCGTCCCGTCCGTTTCTGGCCGCTTAGCACCGCGAACGCTCATAAAACGCCTCCGTAAACGCGAAACATCAGGTCGACCTCTGCTTCTCTCTCCTTACCTGACCTGACGAGGAGCCACAGAGAGCACGAAGAGATGCAGCAGCCCCGCAAACACCTTCCCGCTCGTCTCCGTCATTTTCTCCCGCCTGAGTTTCCCCGGCGAACGCTCATGCTAGCTCGTTCCTGCGCTCCAAATGGCGACCGCGGAGGTGCCAAGCAGCATTTAAGTGTTGGTTTTGTTTGAGGTGTCGGGAAACGGCGGCGGGGGGGGGGGGGGTGTCGCCCGGCGTAATAGCAGGGTGCAGAGGGAAGGTGTGACCGCTCACCTGTGCGCAAACACAGATGGAGCTCAATTGCAGGGGAGACAGACAACAAAAGGGAGACGCAAGAAGAAAGGAAATTGGACATCTACTTAGTTCCATGATGAATCCCTGGAGCTTCCTGGAATTCCTGGAAAAAGGGGACTCGTAAAAACTCGAGTATTTACTCTTTCCTGTAACGCCGAAGCTCTAAGAAAAGGTTACCTCTGATAAACCCTGTAGATTTATGGACTGTGGAGATGTTGCTGTGGTATGAAAGGCTTCATAATGAACAGAAAGGCCTCCTTCACGCTGCCAGAACTCAAAGTCTGGGTTCATCCAGACTCCCGTCTAGAGTCTGGCGTTTAGAGTTTTGATTTAAACCCCCCTTGGAGTTGGAAATCGGGTTCAAATCAAATACTTCAGCACGTCTGCGGATGCTCTGCACACACTCGGAGTTAAGCAGCCCGCACGATCCCACACAAACTCAGGAGGTACGGTCAGTGCCGCGGCTTCAAGGGTGAAATGGACCCAATGAAGTTAGAAGTTTCCAGGACGTGATGTCACACAGCACATGTTATTGTGTACCCGCGCCTCCGACGCCGTTACCCGACGCCGATGCAGACGGGTGGACGGTGGCTCCACGCGAGCGGGAATCTAAGCGGAATAATGTATCCTAATCTGAAAATCGGGAAAAAGAGATTGGTGGGAGGCCGAGAGGCGCGAGGAGTGAGCGTTTCTGCGTGGAGGCATGAGCTCAGGATCGGAAATGAGCGCTGGCAGCCCCAGAGGTCGAGTCTTTGAAGCTTCCACTATTACCAGCGCTGATCAGAGCGCAATCAGTTATATTAAGCTCAGAGGCGGAGCCCATGTCTGGAAGCCTGGTGGTCCTCTACAGTGAAAACACACACACACACACACACACACACACACACGCACACACACACACTACTTCTGTCTGAAGAATGAACGTCAGCTGTTTCAAAACAATATTTTATAAGCTGATCTGGCTTCAGCCGGGCCCTGGATCAAACCGACTGTACCTTCCCCCACAGGGACCCACGTTATTCTGCTTGTTAAGCACTTTACAGCCAACCAGACTCTTCTGTTCTCAATCAACACCTCAGCCTGTCTGACCCCAAAACAACAAATGTCACATATTTGGCAGGTTCTGCCAGTCCCATTTGGCTAATCATGTGATTACTGCGGGTAGGAGGCCCCAGGGA